>NC_143579.1:104651333-105914913 GCF_048544385.1 Mastigoproctus giganteus
GATTTGATGTGATAACTAACAGTGTAACCCCTCCTCCCTTCCTGTCCCGTCTATCCTTTCTGTACACATTCTACTCCCCAAAATCCTGTTCCGCACTGCTTATGTCTGTATGACACCACGTATCTGATATCCCAACAATATCTGTCTTTGTGTCTTGACTAGCACTTCAAGCTCATCAAATTTATTAACTTTATACTCCTAACATTGGTGTACATGCACCTGTTTCTACTCTTAGTTACCCTAACACAGTCCATATATTTACTTGTTGCACTATGACACCTAGCAGTCCTGGAAATTCCCATTGTCTTGCTTTCCAGGCTGCTTCTCAATTGCATTTCAATAGAAGTAGTGCAAGAATAACTTTTACCTCTGCCAGCAGCTACTGTTAATCTATTAGTCCGTGTATTCCCACAATCTAGCAGTTTTCCAACCCACCTAACTCTGCCTCGATAGCATCAGCAAATATTCTTGCACCCTTTCTATTTAAGTGTATCCCATCCCTGTAGAAGCAGTCTCTCCTGTTAACAAGCAAGACCAGCCTGAGAAAAATTCTACCCTTTGAGCCTTGCACAATCTCTCCAGGCTGAATTGATCGACAAGGCTCTCATCATATAGTCCCTCCTATCATGTCTTAGCAGAATTGCAGACACTTTCAAATTTAACCCTAACTCATGGCTTTTTTTCAGCATTGTCTTGTGATATTAAAAGTAGGAGACCGGCAGAATTACTTTAGTAATTCTGCCGGTCTCCTACTTTTAATATCAAAAGGTCTCCTACTCTTAATATCATTAGTGCCAACGTGTACAACAATATCACCCTTTGTGCCCTTAAAGGATGATATCTGCCCTACGTCATCAATCTTCGCCCCTGGCAGACATACCCTGGTCCTGTTCCATCTATCCTTTTTGCACAATATGTTCCCCATTTCCCTGACAATAGAGTCACCTACAACAACTAGTTCTTTTGGGACCAGTGCATTCTGCCTTGGGGGTTGCCGCTGTGTTGTGTGATGTTCAAGTGCAAGCTCTGGCATTGATGTGGGCAGCTGAGAACTTGATGGGGCCCTCAATTTAAATCCTTCGAGGACATCCACCCTGTCCTTCAAGCTCTCATAAAAGGTAAAGGTAAAGTGCAGCCATTATCAACCCACTGCAGGATGGAAGCTTCCTCAACAATTCATGCTGAGGGAAATAGACCATAATCTGCCACGCTGGTCGTGCGGGTTGGCAGAGTGACCGTATTCAGCAGTCAGGGGCTTGAACCCCGGTCTACTCAAAGAGCGTGTGCTACTGCACTCCCACTCCTGACCACTCGGCTACGGAGGCAACTATACTAAATATGCGCCCACAGACATAAGTCTGTCATATAAGCCCATAACAATGCTGAGTTGGTGCCTGATTTCCTTGCACTCCTTACATCACACACACACACAAAGACATTACCCTTGGCAATATCATGTCTCATTCCTGATTGCTCCACCAACATCAAACAAGCAATGCATTTCAATAGACTGTGATTCAGAGGACAACCGCCCCCCAGTTCTCCCCTGAGCCACAGCACTTCCACTAGTTTGAGCCTTTTGCTTTGCTGCTCTGGTCTGAGTCATGATTTCTATTCAAGTTCAATAAAATACCAATACAAAATATAACCCTAAAAAAAAACATAAAAGAGTGCTCTACAAAATGAAGCAATGTGACATTAAGGAAAAGTTACTTCTATGGATGAAGGCATGGTTGAGCAGGAGAAGACAAAGAGTGGTTATAAATGGCAACTGCTCTTCAAGGGCTAATGTTATTACTGGAGTTTCACAGGGTTCTGTGCTAGCCCATTGTTGTTTTCAATATGCATTAATAATACTAATGAAGGTATATCAGGCTTAATGTCTAAGTTTGCAGTTGATACAAAGGTTGACAGAGTGGTTAATAACAGTAATGAAGGTAAGCTACTGCAACAAGATCTAGAAAAATTAGATTGACAAGATGAAAAATGGCAGTGACAAATGCAAGGTACTGCAGATAAGTAGCAGTAATCATATATTAAAATACTATACTCTGAGTAATGGAAAATTAAGAAGACCTGGGGGTAATAGTGTAGTCAGGGATGAATTCTCTGAGCAGTGTAGAGAAGTTGCCAGGAGAGCTCACAGAGTTATGTCAATGATGTACAGTACCATTGTACATCACGGATAAGGAGGTGATTATCCCTACAAGGCCACATTTAGCCTGCACCTTTAGTACGGCACACAGGTCTATAACCCTAATTTTAGTTAGGATGTAGATCTGGTGGAATGGGTGCAGAGAAGGGTAACAAGATTAGTGAAGAGAATGAAAGGGTGGACTTACCAAGACAGGCTTCAGTTCTGCAAATTGCAACATCTGGAGACTAGGACCTGTGTGGTGATCTGAATGAGATGTTGAAAGCTTTGAATGGATTGAGCAAGCTGCTCAGTGTTGATAGGATTCTTCCTCTTGCTCAGCCCAGACACATGAGGGGACACAAATTCACATGAAGGATGGTTGCAGAATAGATGTGTGTAAGTTCACCTTTAGCCAGCAGATGGTTGATTGCTGGAACAAACTTCCATCTGTTGTGGAAGTTGATAGCTTAAATAAATTCAAGGAAGAATTAGACAAACTATTCAAGGGAATCAATCGGTGATACTGATATATAAGGTTGCTTTCTTGCATCATTTTCCATTGCTAATGCTAAAAACACAGAAAAAACAAACAGTAAGCTACAGATAAAATGTATGTATTCTCATGTTATAAATGTCTTTCCATTAATGAAACAAAGAGGTGGCAGGCAGACAGACAACACTGAACGTGTTAACCCAGTCCCGATATTACTGCCATCAATAAATACATGCAAACATTATTTGCAGGTAATAAACAGATCAGTATCATATATACGGTCAGTCCTCGTATAGCACGATAGTTGTGTTCCTAGAAACCCTCGTGCAATGCAAAATCGTGCAATATAAACAACAGGCCCTATGGGAAAAATAGGGTTAGGTGCCGACTACCCAAGATTGAACACACATTTGTAACCAAAACATTACCAAACACAATAAATAATCGTAATAAAATACGTAAGTATTTTATTACGACTCTTACGTAATAAAATATTGCTAATGCTTTTGCTTCTATCATAAGAAAACTTGTTTTTTGTTTCATTTTCTATCCAAACAGATGACAGCCGTTCCATCTCTCCCAATTCTTTGTGTCTTAATCTAATGGATTTTAATTACACTTTGAGTTGTTCTTGCTATGAAAGTTGTTTTTATTTTCTCTGCATTCTTTGTAATTCTTGGCACTGTCTCATTTAGGTCTGTCCGGGGTTCAAGCCCGTCACCACCAAATACGGAGGATGCGGAAAGGTCAGGGAATGACCACCGCATATTCCCGGAGCAATATGGCCTTAGTTGCTAATGCACCTAAAAACCAAACAACAACATCATTTAGGTCTGTAGCACGTGCAATATCACATGGTCTTTCATTTCACTCAAAGCGTTTCACAATTTCATATTTTTTCTCTATCGACAGAGGGGAACTGGCCATAAGCCTTACCGGGGAAATCCTGGTGGGCCGGAGGCCGGTGTGATTTTGGCCATAAACCATAGTATGAGGCCACTATAAATTTTCCCGGGTAAGAATTTTTGATCCAGTCCGCCTGTTTATCGATATTGCTTTTCTTTTTCTCTCTGAATCTGCAGTGTCTTCACAAGGACGCTTCCTTTTCACACCTTTTAAGTATTTTACTCATTTTTAGGGAATAAAGCACAATTACAAAATGAGGAGGCACGCTTGATACACGTAAACAAAGCTGCGCGCATGTAGCAATTGAATAAACAACACCGTAAAGGCAGAGATACACTATTAACACCTCACATTTTACTAAAGCACATTTCTGGAGGTCACTACCATAAAACAATAAAAACAATTTCCAGTTGCGTTCCTGCTAGTGGAATCTGTTATAGACTGGTAGTAAACTCAATCTAATTGCATTTGCGATTATACTGATTGCTGGAATTGTGTTGGTTTTTACGTTATTATGGTGAAATGTGTTTCCCCTTCACTGATATAAAAAACAAATACATTTTCAGAATCTTCTCTTCATTCCTATCGTGTTGTGTTCGGTTGGGGTGATTCTGCGTTCAACTGACATTTCTTGTAAACACAAAGGAATCGTGCATAAGCGAATTCGGTTCGTGTTATATAAGATATCGTTCCCTTATTTATAAATCGTGTATGATCGAATTCGTGTAGTGCAAACAAGTGTTATACGAGGACTGACTGTACTTCCCTAAATTCTGGGTAAATATAAAACCCTGTATATGTAGAAATTGAGATGTGATGTGAAATTTTAAGAATTATTTTTGAAAACTAAACATAAAAATTGAATGCAAACAGCTGATATATTAGTGGAGTTAAAAATCATGTTGGCCATATTATTAATGGAATGTTTAAAAAATAGTCTAATAGTTTGCAGTAGCTAATATCTTCTATTACTTTAAAAGAAACAAAAAAATTTAATGATATAGAAATGTGTGCTTTCAGATATTTGCAAATACTTTTGGTGTTATTGTATTTGTTGTTGCAAGGTTTTAGGAGCATCAGTGACTAAGGTTATATTGCTGCATGATAATGTCTGTAAATTGCATATGTTATGAGGTCAATTTTTTGTTTGCTGGACAAAAAAACCCCTAGTTTCTAGAAGTAAAAAACATGCTACCCTCACCTGAGATCAAATAACTCAGCCACGCTGTGAAAAATGCCCATAAAATTCCTGCCTCCACCGACGGGACTTGAATTCGGGTCTTTTCAACCCAGTGTGGGAAGAATGTCTATTCTACCAACTGTACTACCCACAAAGGCTTATTTTATCTGACTAATGTAGTTCTGTACCCTACATATATACATTCATTATGTCCAGTGTTTTGTTTGTTTAATTAATACACTGGTAGCAATCATAACTTCCTAAAATTTTGTAATTAAATAATGTTTAAGAAAAATAGAAATTTAACTTTTAAAATTTCAATGTTAACAAACAAGAGGATGCTCATGATAGCAAAACAGTCTTAAATAACTTAAGGATGGTGTAAACTATAGAATACTTAGCCTTAACTCTGTCTATAGTAATTTCAGGGGTGCTGTCAATAAAATGAGTGAATTTGAACTTCTGTTAATACAACTAACACACTGACATAAGAGGTCTAACAGAAACCTGGTGTCACCCAAAATATGGGATGCACAATGTATTTAGGAAAGATAGCAGGGGTATGGGGTCATTCTTCTTATTAAAAGCAGCCCGAATGCAAAAAGAGCTTTTGTAGATTCAGAAGTTACACACGCCAGCATAGAATGTGCTGTGCGAGTTAGATGGAAGCAAAAGTACAATGAAAATGGGAATAATCTATAGTCCAGAAGTTTATGAAGATTATGCTGAGAAAGTCTATATGCAGAAAGTCTAATTGACTGGAATAAGTAAGAGGGCAACTCACAATGGGGAACAAAATTTTTAAATAAACTAGATGATTACATCTTGAACTAGCATGTTAGAACTACAAAGAGTAAGAATATTCTAGACTTGATCATTACTCATGGATCAGATGACATCATAGGCTCAACAACAGGAATCACTAGCAGGAAGTGATGACACAGTCGTTAGTTGGAATTCCTAGAGTAATTTAACACCTTGCACATGGGAAGGGTGTAACCAGGGTGATAAAAAGACCTACTAGAATGAAGTGCAAGCAGATCTTCTGCACTCCAACTAGTATAAAATGAATGTCAAAAAATGAGTGGACACTGTCAAATTTTGATACACTACACTTAAATAGTGGCACACGAATATCAGCTCACTTAGTGTTTCAGAGCCCTCACTCAATGTTTTAGTGACAACCTTAGCTATCATCACTGGAATTACATTAATGAATATCAGGAATTAACAAGTAGTAGTAGTAGTGGCACATAATGCAAGAAAGCAAGTGTATGAGCTTATGCAGCATCAGCCAAAAAAAAAAAAATCACACCATTCCCTCCAAATGCCTGTCCAGTTCCTCCTTAAATTTATTAAACCTATCAACTTCCACAACAGATGGAAGTTTGTTCCAGCAATTAACCACCTGCTGGCTAAAGGCAAATTTCCGCACATCTATTCTACATCTGTCCTTTCTTAATTTGAATTTATGCCCCCTTAGGTTCATAATCTGAACAAGTGGAAGGATCCCATCAGAATTCAGCGTGCTCAACCCATTCAAGGCCTTATACACCTCAATCAGATCACCGCACAGGTGCCTAGTTTCCAGCCACTGCAATTTGCAGAACTTAAGCCTCTCTTGGTAAGAGGATCCCTTCATTTTCCTCACCAATTTTGTTGCCCTTCTCTGTACACGCTCAAGTAAATCTACATCCTTCCTGAAATGAAACACTTCTAATTATTCTGGTAAATGCAAAGATTTTCCCAGTGGCTACCAGTCAAAATAAGAAAGTTGAAGCAATAATACAGGTAACCCTCGTATAACATGGTAGTTTGGTTCCCACAAAATCTCATGCAATGCGAAATCATGTTATACGGGACTAAGAACCAGTATAAAAAGGGGGGTTACGTTCCAAAAGCTAACGAAAATACACCATTTTTTATAACCATCGGAAACTTAATTTTTATAGTAGTAATAAGTTAATATTTTAACTATATTTTTATAACAGTAGTAACTTAAATAGTAATAACTGAACAAACGTCTTACCTTACAAACTGTGATACTTACGAGGGTGAATCAAAAAAGAATTGCCCTGACCTAGCTGCAGAGGTGCTAGCCTGTTGATTCCTGGCACAGGTTTTAGTCCTTCTATACATAGCCACCATGTAGATTCACACATTTTTCCCTTCAATGGATGAGGTTACGGATACCGTTTTTGTAGAAGTGGTGAGACTGGTCTTTGAACCACGAATACGTTGTAGAAATGAGTGTCTTGTCATCGGGGAAGTGGGTCCCCCCGAAGAAATGATTTGAGGGAAGGAAACAAGAAATCCGATGGTGCAAGATCGGGTGAATAGGCTGGATGGGGCAGTATTTCATATCCACAAGTGGCCACTTGTGTTGTTGCAATTTCTGAAGTGTGAACTGGGCCATTGTATGATTGAATATTTCATGGAAGGGGAAACACATTTCAGCACAATAATGTGAAAACCCACAGAATTCCAGCTATCGGTACTATAGCAAATGCAAGAAGATTGAGTTTACTATCTGTTTATAATTATTTACACTAACAGAAAAGATCAATAAACTGGAAACTGCAAATTGCGAGTTTTCCCAGCACAAAAGCTCAAAAATACCGTGTTATGTGAGATTTCCAGCAATTCTCAAACTGTGTTAAGAGTGAAATCTTGTTGTAGAAGTACCATGTTGTGCGCGAGGATTACCGCAATTTATCAATTGCGTTAGAGCAAAACTGTGTTGTAGAAGTACCGTGTTATACGGGAGTTGCCTGTATATACAATCCTTTACAGTATTTGTTTTCTATTTTTAAACACTTTAATTGCAATAATAGTAAATCTATGCATTTAAATTTTCTGAACATTACACTTTAACTGTAACGTATGTATTATTTATGTTTGAAGATTGAATTAAAATACAATATAACCACTATGGGTTAGCATTCATCCATCCACACAATCTGAATATTTACAATGCAGTAAGAATTTTTAATATGTGAGAATGCACTTATAAATATTTTACACAAAAAAATCACATTACATCTCTCAAGTGGTGCTTAAATCTCGATGTTACTCCCAATATGAAGTTTCAAGCTCAGTTATCAAATTAGCCTTAAAACAACATACCTTGACAAGGTAAATACTGAAACAAGTAAACAATACAAATCAAATGAAGCACTTTGTTAACATAGGAAATATGGCACATGATTAAAACAAATTTCAGTATCTGAATTTACACCGGCATGGCACTTAGTTAATATACAAATGAAATACAGGGCCTGTTAGACAAAGTTATAGCAGATAGGGATTATTTAACCGACCCCCCCCCCCACTATCTAAACAGAGCAATCTACTTCACAGGTAGTTTTAGTAGCATTAGTATTAGTGTTTATGGTAAAAGTTTAGTTTTAGTATTAGTATTAGTAAAAGAAATTTTAATATGTGAAAATGCACTTCTAAATATTTTAAACAAAAACATCACATTATATTTCTCAAGTGGTGCTTAAATCTCAATATTACTCCCACTACAAAGTTTCATGCTCAGTTGTCAAATTGGCCTTAAAACAACAAACAACTACTGAAACAAGCAAACAATACAAATCAAATGAAGAACTTTGTTAATATAGGAAATATGGCACTCGTGATTAAAACAAATTTCAATATCTGCATTTACACCAGCATGGCACTTAGTTAATGTATGAATGAAATAGAGAGCCTGTTACACAAGGATATAGTAGATAGGGATTATTTACCCCACTCCAACTAACAACATAGTTACAGTGATCTACTTCATAGGTAGTATTAGTAACATTAGTATTAAACACACAGTGAAATGAAGCCACAAGTTTTAGCTACACCAGCCAAAATAAATAAATAAAATTTATTTTATTTATTTTTTTTGTATTTTATATTCTAATGATTTTCTGATTGTATATTCTAATGAAAACTCATTAGACATTATGGGCATAGCGTCTTTTGGTACACAGCTGAGAGCAACTGGGTTTGCTACTTAACGCATCAATCTTTCGTATACATACATTTCATGGCACACAGTTAAGTACAAGGTGTGTGTGTGTGTGTGTGTGTGTGTGTGTGTGTGTGTGTGTGTGTGTGTGTGTGTGTGTGTGTGTGTGTGTGTGTGTGTGTGTGTTATGGGGGTTTAGAGGCGCATTAGCTGCCGGGGCTATTGCCTATTCATAGGAAAAAGCTAAAAACAAGGTTCAGATGTAACTCCTTCATTTTTATTACCAAGATCTTTTAGAATTTATGATATAGTCCAATTTTTTTTATAAAAGAGAAAAATTCATTGATGTTTGTATCCTTGCCAATAATATGTCATAGTATTGTCAGTTCTTGTAGAGCCGACCAGGCTAGCTGGGTGGGTAAAGTACCTGCCTGGCAACCCAAAGGTCGCGGGTTTGGATCAAAGTACTGCAAAAACCTTGGGAGGTGCATTATGGCCACAGAAGTCTATGCGCCAACAACTACCAAAAAAAAAAAAAAAAAAGTTCTCATAGATATGTCAAAGAGAACAGGATGGATATTCTGTCATGTTGATAGTGCAGACATGCAATCAGGATATGTTTCACTGTCAAAAGTGCTGAACAGTGTGGACACTTAGGAGGATCCTCTCTTGTCAGTAGATGGAAGTGAGTCAGATATGTGTGTCCTATTCGTGCAAGTACCACTTCTTCTCTTCGCACTGTTTTTGCGCTAGAGTGCCAAACTTTGGTTCCTGTTTCAATTGGTAGAGTTTATTATTGGTTTGGGTGTGGCATTGCCCTTTCCATTGTAAAAGACTGCTGTTTGTATGATGTGATTATAGTCAGAGGATGGGACTTGGGCAGAGGTTAAATCAAAAGTTGTTGGATTTTTGGCAGTTTTGTCAGCTAGTTCATTCCCCTTTATCTCCGAATGTGCAGGGATCCAACAAAAAGTCACTGATTGGTGACTTTCTTCAATTTTCGGTAGGAGACTTCTGATTTGATTTAAGACTGGGTGAATCTTGTAAGAAGAGTTTTGGACTGCTGTAATTGAGCTCAGTGAGTCCGTGTATAATACATTTTACAGAAGGGTAGTGATTCACGTTTTCTAAGGCTAATTTTATTGTGTAGAGTTCTGCTGAGACGCTGCTATACTCAGGTGGAAGAGCAGCCGAAATGATTGTAGAAGGAAATACTGCTGCTGCTACAACAGCTGAATGTGATTTGGAGCCATCAGCATATACTGGCAAAAAATCAGCATAATTTTGAATATGGCTTGCATGGAGTTGTTTCACATTGATTATGGGTAGGTGATTCTTTCCCACTTGTCAAGATAAGTATTGCAGGTTAGTTGGGGAGAGGGAGTCCACGGTGGTTATGAGTCATTCATTACTTGTTGCCTGTTGACAATAGGAACATTCCAACTCTGTGTTAATTCAATAAGGCCTGCTGGTCTTATTTTAGTGAGTTTGTTTCTATAGAGATTTTGCAGTGGTGGATTAAAGAGGTATGGCTCAATAGGATGCTGCCAGCAACTTTGTATTCGGGCTGCATACTTAAGAAACAGCATTTTTCTGTGGAGGTAAAGAGGGGGCTCATTAGCTTCAATGTATAAACTATAAGTAGAGGATGTCCTGAAAGCACCAAGTACAATCCGCAATGCACTATGCTGTATAGGATCCAGCCATCGCAATGTACTCTTATGGGCAGAATCATAAAGTGGAGCACCATAATCCTATCAGGATCTTATCAATGCTCCAAATAAGAGCAACAAAGATGTACAAAGATCTGCTCCCCAAGACAAGACAGATAAAGCTCTTAGTATGTTTAGTTTTTTTAAGGCAGGATGTACACAGAAATTTAATGTGCTTAAGGAAATTTAATTTCCTGTCAAGGATTAATCCCAAGAATCTGTTTTGTTACTCACTGGAATGGTAACGTTTGACATCTGAAGTTCAGGATCTGTATGTTTTCCGTTGATTACAAAAGTGTATTGCAACAGTTTTCTGATGTGATAGACGATAGCCATTTAACTCTGCCCACCTTTGGACTTTATTCAGGGATATCTGCAGTTGCCATTCAATGGATCTCATGTTCTGAGAATGGCAAGAAATAGAGAGATCATTGACATAAAGGTAGGTCTGAACAGTATTTGGAAGTTCTTTTGTGATGGAATCGATTCTAAGGGCAAAAAGGGTTGCACTCAGTACAGACCCTTGTGGCACTCCTTCCTGTAAAAATGTCATAGAAAGCGAGTTGTGGTATCGAACTTGGAATGAACGATTCTGGAGAAAGTTCCTGATGAATATAGGAAGGTTGCCTCGTAGACCAAGAGCATGGAGGTCACTGAGAATGCCACAACACCAAGTAGTATCAAATGCCTTCTTTATGTCTATGGAAACCATAACAAGATGTTCATTTTTTACAAAGGTATTACAAATTGCAGACTCAGCTTTGATCGTGAGATCAAAGCAGGACCTGTTCTTTCGAAAGCCATGTTGATTATTACTAATTAGTAGTTGCATTTCGATGATCCAAACAAGACAATTATGGATCGTTTTTCCAAGTAATTTACTTGAAAAATTTAAGCAACTGGACAGAGAAATAGGTCTATAACTGTTAGGACTGATAGGATCTTTTCCAGGTTTCAAAAAGGCAAGAACTGTAGCATGATGCCAAGAGCTGGGATAAATATTTTCCATAAATATTCAGTTATAGTACACCAGCAGTATTTGCAAATTTTTGTCGCCAAGGTTTTGTAACATGATATAAGATATTCCATCTGGCCCAGCCTGCTGTGTGTTGTTTTAATGCTGTCTAGAAGTTCAGAAAATTGAAGAGGCTGATTATACAGAAGAAAAACTGAGGTTCGAAAATTGATGGCTCATTGTTCAGTCTTGGTCTTTATTTTCTGAAAATCTGGAGAATAGTTGATGCCACTGAAACTTGAGCAAAGGTTTTGCCCGAGGCATTTGCTATGTCCTCAGGAGCAGAGTTCTTGCCCATTCCATGAAATGGATTGGTGAAGGGGGTGGTTGGAAATTTGCCAGAAATCTGCCTGATTTTCTTCCATATTAACCTAGAGTTAGTGTTTCTATTTATGGTAGATGCAAACCGAAATCCAAGAATTCTTCTTGGCTTGTCTTTGAATGAGACATGCTTTTGCCCTTAGCTTCTTGTAGTTAATAAGATTAGCTGTGGTTGGGGATCTACGAAATAAATTCCATGCTTTATTTTTTAACTTCTTTGCATTTGTGCATTCTTCATTCCACCAATAGTTAAGGTGCTGTAGGGACTGGGGATTCGATAATGGAATTGAACATTTAGCTGCAGATAGTAGGTGTGAAGTGATATAATCTGTGGCTTCATCTATTAATTGTGCTCATATAAATTTCTCATCCAGGGTGACAGCTGACTGAAATTTGACCCAGTTGGCTTGAAAGAACTTCCATTTCCTGCACGGTTGTGCTACTGGTGGTTGTGCTACTACAGATCACAAATAATCGGAAAATGGTCACTGCCCATGGGGTTGTCCATGACAAACCATTCCATGATTGGAAACAGCATCGGGGAGCATATTGAGAGATCGACTGCAGACGTTTGTCCAGCTGGTAATTGTACGTGAGTGGGTAGACCTGTATTAAGAATGGTAAGGTTTTGCTTATCCAGAAACTTTTCAATTAGTTGGCCATGCCTATCTATGTTGTTGTTTTGGTTTTTAGGAGCATTAGCAACTAAGGCCATGTTGCTCCGGGATATGCGGTGCCGGTCATTCCCTGACCCTTCCGCATCCTCCGTATTTGGTGGTGACTTATGATAGTAACAACAAATGGTTTTTTCCTTCTATGGTAACATCGTTTATTTTAACTGGCCATGGGTCATTAAATTTTACACTACATTATTTATGGTCTGGTCAGCTTTCCTTTATGTACTTGCAGTCAACCCGAGACTTGGAGTCATTTATTATATGATTATAGTCTGTATGTTGAACTTAGAGAAAGGCTAAAAGTGAAGGTTGGTAATTTAGTTAGAGGCTGTGAAAGTGATCTTATTGCTAATCAGGATAAATTTCAATCACTGCAAGAGTTCTGTGTAACTGTTTTTCAACGGAGAAGACAAAGGAATAATCTAATGATTACTAATTAAGATTTGGTTATATACATTTTGATTAGCTGTTTTTTTTTTAGTTTGTTTATATTGTATGTATATGTGTGTGTGTGTGTGTGTGTATATATATATATACATATATACACATATACGTGTGTGTGTGTGTGTGTGTGTGTGTGTGTGTGTGTGTGTGTGTGTGTGTGTTAATTTTTTTTTATTTATTTATTTTTTTTTTTTGCTGGCTCTCAGGTGTTGGCAGCCTAGGAGCGGGATTGCTGGCACCCACTGGTATAGCACTACTTCCGGTGGGTGCAGGATTTTTGTGCATGAGGCACTGTTAAAATAGAAGACCAGGCCCAGTACCAAGTGACTATAGGCGGTCATTAGGGTCTCTTCGCCCAGGGAGTGGCTGTGCAGGTGCCAGCTGCTCCCTGGTGGCAGAGAGACCTGCCATACAGGTCTGTTTTGCAGAGGTTCTGCACAAATTCAGTTTATCAGGTGGAGATAGACGGAAGTCTAGGTGCCACCTTAGACATAATAATAATAATAATAATAATAATAAAATAAATAATAATTCCCTGCCCCTTCCGCATCCTCCGTATTTGGTGGTGATGGGCTCGAACCCCGGTCTAATCAAGAAGCGTGTGCTATGCACTGCTGCTCCTTCCCACCTGGCTACGGAGGCACCTATGCCTATCTAATTTAGTCGATCCCCATAAGGGATGGTGGCTATTGAAATCCCCCAAGAGACAGACAGGTGAAGGTAACTGCATTAGCAGGTTTTCAAGATCTTGGTAAGAGAAGGTATGTCTTGGTGGGAGATAGATTGATACTAATGTTAATGCAATCGTGGCTATCAAATGAACAGCAACAACTTCAATTTCAGTTTATAGAACAATTTGCTTGGTTGGGATCTTTGAGCTAACCAAGATAGCCACACCTCCACGGGCAGCATTTGAAGTATTACGATCTTGTCGGTAGATAGAATAGTTCTTTATGGTAGTTAGAAATTTGAGGAGTTATATATGTTTCCTGTAGACAAAAACCAGTTGGGGAGTAGCAGATAATTAAATCTTGAATATTATTAAGGTTGTTATGAAATCCTCTACAATTCCATTGTAGAATATACAGCATTATTAGTGTTTAGTAGAAGAAGCTGTATCTGACTGTTTTTTTGATGTGATTGGTTTATGGCATTCAGGCTTCAGTTTTTCTTTTTTGGAGAAGAATAGCCGACCAGTGTCCATATCATCTTCCGCATATATCTCTAAGATTGGGTCTCCTGTCTGGATGAGTCAATTGTATCCATGGATGTGTCCTGAATATTCTTTTTTATGTTTGAGCCTCGGTTATTTGATGTAGCATCAATCATTGGAGGAGGAAATTTCACAGGTACTGTAAGAGCAGTATTGCTTGCCTGGTTCAAGTGCTTGGGGATACTGGACTGTTGCTGAAAGAGAACAGTCTGAGCCCAGTCAGAGATTGAAGTGTTGGAGGGGACTGTAACATCAGTTTGGGTAGCCACTGATTGATATTTTTGTGCCACACTGGAGTATGTACGTTTAGAAATACTGGGAGCAATTAATTTCCTTGCTTCTTGAAAGCTTACTTTATTTTCAATCTTGTATTTTACAATTTTCTTTTCAGTTTTCCATTTGTTGCATGTCCTAGAATAAGCAGGATGGTTGCCTTTACAGCTAGGGCAGGTCATTTCTGTTGCTGAACAATCACTTTGAGTGTGATCAGAGGACCCACAGTTGGGACAAACTTGGTTTCCTCTGCATGCCATTTGAGAGTATACATATTTTTGGCACTTATAACATCTCAATGGATTAGGTATGTAGGGTTAAAAGTGGCAAAGAAGATAACCTGTTTTTATGGAAGAAGGTAGGTTTGAGATATTAAAAGTGAGTATAATATTTCTTGTAGGTGCGAGTGTATTGTTCATTTTAATCATTATTCTTTTTACTGCAATTGCATTTTGCTCCTGAAGTTCTTCACTTATCTCCTCCTCCGAGATATTCAATAGATCCCAGCTGGATATAACACCCTTAGATGTGTTTAGGGTACCATGGGGAGAAACTTTTACTGAAATTCCAGCAAAATTTGTAACTTTCAGTAGACGCTCAATGTTTCCTGCTGATTGCTTCTACTAGTAGGTCCCCTTATTACAGTCACTTGACTGTTTTAGGAGATCCTGCAAGACTTTCGAGATGTTTCTGGATTAGAAACAGAGACAATTTGGTGTGAGGCTGATCTGTAAGAGAGTGCATTATGAGAAATGCAGGAAAATCTGTCTGAGAAGTTGGTCTAAAACCTCTTGGGTTGAGACATGTCATGTTCATTTTATTTTCAATGTCTGGCTGAGAGCTTGTCGGCTCTAGAGGAGAAAACTTGTGTTCCATATTTGCTCCATTTGGCCATTGGCAAATTAACTGTTCTGCCAAGATTTCTGGCCCCACCACGGGGGGGGGGGGGGGCAGTGCCTGGTGTGACCAAGCGAGAAGTAGTAGGTGTTAGTAATAAATATATAAGAAATAAAGAAAGGTGGCTTTTCTTCCTTGCTCTTAAAGTACTTTTTTTTTAGCAAGAGCTGTTATTAATAAATAAATTTTTCAAGGACAGGAACGTAAAAGAACTACGAAACACTTTTTGGAAAATCGCACTTTAAGCACAGAGAAATCACTCAGTCACAATCGCTTGGCACCCAAGGATTTGGATTTTGCCCTGAACTTAACTATATGCATATTATAATGTTCTTAATTTGTAATCATCCCACTTATCTAACTCCCAATTAGAACAATTACACAAAGGACTGGATTTCAGATTATCTCTCAATAAATGAAATTGTCTTATAATGGAGGAATTTAATTTCCCAGATATTGACTGGAACTTGTAAGTTGGTCACACACACACTAGCAAGACCTTTGTGGATTTATTGGATGATTGTTTTCTACAGCAGCATGTTTGAGAGGCAACTAATGGGAGTAATACTCTTGATCTGATTATCAGCAGTGATTTTTCATTCATTAAGAATCTGCAAATAAAGAAACCATCTGGTGTCAGTGACCACAGTGTGCTGATGTGGGATTTACTTAAAGATATAACTACCATCAGGGATAAAGCGAACAGTTTTTGCTTTCGTAAAGGTGACTATGTTGGTCTCAGACAGTTTTTAAATTCTATACAATGGGATCAACTGATGATGTTACCAACAGCAAATTCTAAATGGAAAGCACTCAAGGAAGTAATCTCGGAAGCTACTAGGCGTTTTGTCCCAACTAAGAAATACTGTTCAAGATTTAGGCCTAAATGGATGGCAAATGAACTAATGAGACTCGTGGCAGAGAAGAATAATGCATAGGATACATATAAATTATCAGGTGTGATGCAGAAGACTATGGTTGATACAAGCTAGTCTGTAAGCAAGTCACAAAGGAGGTTAGGCAAGCAAAGGCAGATTATGAGAAATCTTTGGCAAAGGATACAAAGAAAAACAGCAAAGACTCTTTACTTATGTAAACTCTACAACAAAAGAGATGAACTTTGAACATTTTCTTAGTTGAAGAACCTGCTGAGGAAGCTACAGACTTCTGATGTGTGAATGACTATTTCACACATGAGAAATCTGTAGAGAAGTAGAGGCCAGAAGCTTATCAAACTCTAGCATGGAGCTAAATGATTTTGTAATAATTGAGCAAAGTGCAAGAGAAATTGTTGAAATTAAACATAAAAAAGACACCTCGAGTGGATGGGATTTATCCAATTATATTAAAGGAGGCAACAAAGTAAGCAAACCCTTAACCATAATTATAAAAGCTTTCTTGGAGTCGGGGTGGTCGGTCCCCATGCATTGGAGATGTGCAAATGTGTCCCCAATTCACAAAGGGGTTTCTCAAAGGGTGACATGAGTGATTACAGACCTGTTAGTTTAACTTCTGTTCCAGAGAAAATAATGGAGTCACTGGTTAAAGAAGCACTGCAGGATCATGTAGACAAGACCGCAGTTATAGTTCAGACACACCAGCATTTGTTAAGGGCAAGTCTTGTCTGACAAATCTGAATGGATACTATGATGTGGTCACAAAGGAACTAGATGCAAAAATATAATTTTGATATCACATACCTGGATTTTAGGAAACTTTTGATACTGTTGCATTTGAAAGACTACTGTATACATATTGGAGCAGTTGGCATTAAGGGCAAGTTGCTGCCATGGATAAAAGGATGGTTTAGCGTAAGAAGACAGAGAGTAGTAATCAATGGACACTGCTCTTCGTGGACTAATGTTATTAATGGAGTCCCCCAGGGTTTGGTGCTGGGCCCAGTGTTGGTTTCTGTATTTATCAATGATATTGATGAAGGCATATCAGAGTTAATGTCTAAGTTTACAGACGATACAAAGGTTACACTACTGCAACAGGATCCAGAAAAGTTGAGCAAATGGGCTAAGAGGTGGCAACTGAAGTTTAACATTGACAAATACAAAGTACTGTATATGGGTAGCAGTAATGAAAAGGACCTGGGAGTAATTGTGCAGTCAGATGTGAAGTGTTTTGAGCAGTGCAGAGAGGCTACACGAGTAGCTCATGGTGTCTTGTCGATGATATACAGAAATTTTGCTAGTAGGGATAAGGAAGTGATTGTCCCCTTGTATAAGGCAATGGTCAGGCCACACCTGGAATACTGCATACAGGTCTGAAGGCCTCGTTTCAGGAAGGATGTAGAGCTGCTGGAACAAATACAGAGAAGGGCAAAGAGCTTGGTGAGTGGAACAAAGGGTTATTCATACCAAGAAAGACTTAAGTTCTGCAAATTGCAGTGTCTGAAGACTAGGCACCTGCAAGGTGATCTAATTAAAATGTATAAGGCCCTGAATGGTTTGAGCAAACTCAATGTTGATGAAGAGATTCTTCCTCTTTCTCAGATTACTCACCTGAGGGGGGACATAAATTCAAATTGAAGAAAGAGAATTGTAGAACAGATGTGCAGAAATTTGCCTTTAGCCCGCGGGTGGTTGATTGTTGGAACAAACTTCCACCTGTCGTAGTGGAGGTTGAAAACTTAAATAAGTTCAAAGAGGCAGAACTAAACAAGCATTTAGAGTGAATGGATGAGTGAAATGGGAGGGTTTTCTTGGTTTTTTTTCCAGCTGATGCTATATAAGCTTGTTTTCTTACATCTTATGCCTCTTCTAATGCTAATGAAAAAAAAAACAAACCATTATAGATATTGATGGGTTAAAAGCCATATGAATAAAGACTAGCTTTCAACAGCTTAATCAAATATTTTTTTTTCACATGATAGATTACCATGAATGCAAGCTTTGTGGGAACTAAGATGGAATAAAAACATTGTGATTCAATGAATAGATAAAGGAAACATTACAGCGGTATTCAGCTCTAAAAATTAAGCACAATGAAGACACTACTAACTAGAGTGAAACCTTTAACATACCATTTAGAATTAGGGTTAAGAAATATAATGACATGCTCACTTAACTGCACAGGTCTTAATAAACAGTCAAACTTCCATATAACGAATTTGATAAATCGAGCAAAAAAATTCATTACAGAGAAATTTCATTATACAGGGAATATCTTTTTTTTTGGAAATTGTTATCTAATTAGAAAATGAATCTACATTTATTTTTAATATATTATATTACAAAAACATACTTATTTAAATTACATTTACACAGTTTTTGCAAGTATCACAAATTAACAAAAAATTGGTATTTTCATTTGCACAGTACAATTAAAAAATTCTGATTCTCAAAGAAAACCTCACATTTATTCAGACCATTAAAAACATTATCAGGAACATTTTCACAAAACTCTAGACCCAGACGAACCAATTTAAAAGCATGAATTTTCTTTGTAAGTTGTCTTTTCTACGGGTTGTTCTGATGCATCTTCAGCAACACTGTTAATTTCTTTGTGATCATAGTCGTGTCTAAAACTGCTCATCAGTTTCATCTTCATATTGATCTACATAAACATAACCATCTACTGTTATATCATTTTCAATGTTTCCAGACAATTCTAATAATGCCCAAAAGTTTTTCAGTCATGACAGGGGCAGTACATCTTGTTCATCCTGTTGCCATTTGCTTCTGTATTCAAAAAAGATATATTTCCCTGCAATATCTTTTTTCTTAGAACCCTGGTCAATATCATGAAGAATCTTGACTTGATCATTAATACTTAAACACTTTCTCTTCGACATTGTTTCCACAACAGTAAAAATTACTTGGCAGCAACAAGCTGTAGCTCATAAACGTTACAAACCACAAACTTTGCTGCACTCGCCATATAGCGAATTGTTAGTACTGCCTACTCAATGAAGTCCGTTTGTCATTTCAACAGTATCACGTGAACCTTTCCTATCAATCACTTTGAAGACATATACGACTTTGTGAACTTCTTTTATTCTGCTTTCATTCATATATACACGAAAGAAAATTTATAGTTAATGAATGCTGTATGTTACTTTTCAGCAAAAAAAAAAAAAAAAAACAAGAGCATATACCCTATGTCAGGTGTTGGCAACCTTCTTTGAGGGAAGAGCCATTTTTGATCTAATTAAAAAAAAAAGAGAGAGAATCCGAAGAACTGCACCTGAGCTCAATCTAGGAGGAGGGGGGGGGGGGAATTTTTTAAGAAATGGAATAGAATAGGAAAATGTATTATTAAAAATATATATATTTAGAAATATTACAGTAAACCCCCGCTATTCGCGGGAGTTACGTTCCTGAGAAATGTCGCGAATACCGAAAACGCGAATACTGAGTTATGGCTCCCATAGTAATAAAGGGTTTCCGTTCCAAAGTATGAAATATATAAGAAAAACTAGTCTAAAATTGTCTATGTATGTATTATAGGTACCTGCATAATATGACTATGTACATAGATAGTACATAGTGAAATGCAAGCATATGGCATTGAAATGAAAATAAGAAACAATTTAATATTAAATGTAATATTTATTAGAAATTTCAAACAAATCTTTCAAACCAGCGCCTTTTCTAGCAAAAAAACTTATCCCGCCAGTGCTATCACCAGTTTCGCTAAAGTGTTAATAAAGGAGTTTTTGCCTTTTCATGAATAATGAGTGAACTTAACGGAATTTTATTTTGAGTTCGGTCTTCTATCCACAGATTTAAAGCTTTTTCCATTTTTTCTAATTTAACATCACGAGTTACATAGTGAAATTTTTGAAGCAATTAGCACGTTTTCACGGACACTACGGCGGATTTTTTCTTCCGATTTTTTGATTGATTGTACCGTTGACTCATTGATTTTATAATGTTTTGCCACTGAGGAGACACTTTCACCATTAGAAATTTTGTCTAATAACTCAATTTTATTCGCTAATGTCATCACCTTCTTTGATATTTTCACATTTCCCTTGTTATTCGTAGCCACATTTTTGTACGGGTTAGAAAGAACTTGTAAACAATAAAGTCACTTTCTTCCGTTAACACACTCGAAAAAGTCTGTTTTACACTGCAAAACGGTAGATTTATCATTTTTGTAAGCATATCAATTTATAAATTGATAAATTTATTCAATTTATAAGCATATAAATTAAAAGCAAAAGACGAAACCTTCCATGACAAGCGCATAACACATACTGAACAAGGATTAGCGAGAAACAACCACGCTCGTGATTTTGTCATCCCTCTCCCCCCACCCACTGAGCGCTGTTTTGAGTGGGAAAGATAATTTTAGCCACGCCCATGTTTTTTTATGGCAGTAAATATTCACAGCGCTTTAAAATTCACATTTTTTTAGGTTTCATTTTATATTAAATCGGCGATTGCGAATACGCGAAACCGCGAATACAGATAACTCGAATAGCGGGGGTTTACTGTATTTATTAATACTGCAAAAACATAACAAACGTCCAATTAGGTATGAATTAATGTAATTTTTGCTGATGAACTTCTTGAACGAGTCTCTCAACATCAGGCGAGTATGTCGTAATTTATCTTTAAACATGCTGAGAGACTCGCATTGTTCAGACGGTTTCTTGATTTATTTTTAATATAGTTCCTGTTCGAAAATATTTGTCCGCAGAAATACGTTGAAACAAAAACTGAGAGAAGTCCAAACACAAATATTTTAAAATTTATGTGTGTCTGGTAAGTTACTCCATGCATCGAACACAATTTTGTCTTGATTTTTCAACTCATCTATTGCTATCCATTTGTGTAGAATTCAAGGGCAGCATTTGCTTTTGCCTCCCCAATTTCAGGCTTAAGGCATTTTAGTCTTGCACTCCATATGTCCTTGAATTTTAAGTCCTCTAACTCCATTTCAAATTATGCTTAATGTGGGCTAAACGTTAAAGAGTCGCAGTTATATGTCAAAAAACCACAGGTTGCCGACCCCTGCCCTATGTGATTGATGACAAATCATTCTAAAAGAACGAAGTTGAAAACAATTTCATGAATACCATCTACTGGGAGTCCAGTTAAATGAGAACGGACATATACAAAAACTATCACATAATGATTGACAGGAAGGTCACATGGTACGGTTGAGGTGAAAAGTGAATGTCACTCAGTACGCATTACGAAAAACCAACTATCGAAGCATTCTATGTATTGCCGCCGCAGCACGCTAAACGTTTACCTGCAACGAATTTCATTTTCCCCTTAGCCAACATCAATTTACAAATCTACCCTATTTATTGCAAAGTTCATGACCACTTTTAAGAAAACCCATTTGGTTTTATAACTGTAACAAAAATGAAACAAAGACCCTCCTACAGGAGTCACTGGCCAAGTGTTCACTAAAAGGATGGTTAATTCCAGATGCTAATGAACAATTTCGGAGGGAAGGAGGTCGTACTATATTTGAATGGTTGTTTAGCAGTAAATGCTTGAAAATATTTAAAAATGCATTTGCTAAATTTTTTTAAAAATTCGTTAGAGACTAACGCTTCTCTATATTGGGTTAATTTTACAAGTAATTTCATTTCAAGGTGCAATGTTCTGCCAAAAAATTCATAATATAGAGAAATTCGTTAAATAGAAGTTCGCAATAGAGAAATTCCACTATATTTCTATGACAAAACTTACAGATATAAAACCTTGAACATATGACACTCCTTTTCTGTTTGTCCACATAAAAATACATTACCCAGTTACACATATCATCATTGAAACTCACACTAGCACCACTTGTCCTTTGTGTATTGTATAATCAATCATTACTGTTCTGCTTCTGCATATTCCATTAAAAATATGGCTTATCTACACTTAGTGATCACTGAAATGTGACCACCTTGTCTGTAACAGACTATGCTGCATAGCTCTCAGTATAAAAAGTTGAACAGCTCTGTACATTACAGCAGTGGTAATTTGCATCTGGTCGTGCAAGTCAAGGTGAAAAAGTAGCAGTTGAGACATCGTCAAGATTACACAGAGTTCCATAAGGGCATGACTTTGGTAGCTTGTGTGTGTTGAGTGCTTCCATATCAGAAATGGCACATCTTGTCATTGTTTACAGCCCACTGTGGTTAAAGTGTACAAAGAATGGTGTCAAACAGGTCAAACCACCTCCCACCAACAGAACTATGAAGGGTTATGGAAGGTGGATGTTCATAGTGAGTGAAGGGTACATCGTGTTGTATGGTTTGTTTGTTTGGATTTTTATGGGGCAAAAACAACTCTGCTCATAATGTGCCACATCATGTGCTGTATGGTCTCTATGGCAGGTCACTGGCAACAGCTGATATCACAATACAATATGGGGAATGCTGATGCACTGCACTACATACTCAGATGCATGAGGACTCCATAGCAGCAGATGATTGAAGAGGTACCCTCTTCTCACAGCTGATCACTGTCAATGGTGAATGCTGTAGGGTCAACAAGATGCTGGTTGGACACTGGAGGACTGGAAACAAGTGTGCTGGCCAGATGAATCCAATCTGGTGCATATGTTCATCAACCTTTGTGTGCGCGTGCATGCGTGTGGTGCAAGCAACACAAGTCCGTGGACTAATTGTGCATGGTGCCCACTATCCAGGCAGGTGGCGGTGGTGGTTGCTTAATATGGGGCATGTTTTGCTGGCAAGAACTAGGACCCCTGGTGTGTATAGACCAACATTTCATTGGTGAGATCTACTAGCATCTCTTAGGAGACTATGTGCACCTTGCTGTGCTGCATTTTTTCCCAGACAAAAACAGGATCTTCTAAGATGATAATGCACTGTGCACGAGTGGTTCCAGCAACATGGTGAAGATATCATCCATCTTTATTGGCCTCCAAATTCGCCTGATCTCAATCCAATTGAACACCTGTGGGATGTTTTGGAATGGGAAGTGAGGCATATGGACATGCAACCATCATCTATTCCAACAATGTGGAAAGCATTGCAGGCAGCAGATCTATACGTCTGGTGGATGTCAATGCCTAGGTGAACAGTGGCTGTTATCCATGTGAATGGTGGCCTAACACAGTATTAGGTAAGTGGTCACAATTCAGTAATCACTGAGTGTATATGACTGAATTAAGCAGTTAAAGTTAACAAATGATGCAAAACTTTATCTGTTGGATGTTATATTTTCATACATTAACATAATGTAGCATATGCACTTCTGCTATGTAAATTTCTGTATCCCATTCTAACTTTTTTTTTTGTCCTCGTCTTTTCCCATTATATACAGGGTGATTCACTACCAGTGCGACAAACTTGCAGGAGGTGCAGGGGGCACAAAGACGAATCGGAATCACAGGGTTCGAAATGGCATTGCAGGGTTCGAAATGGCTTCGTCATGTGGTAGAGGACGTTGAACGGGAGGTCGCGTGAACAGCAATCCCACTGGAAGTCAGCATTTGCGAACCGGTTCCCGAGGCAGTAGGATGGATGAGTATTCAAACGTTTAACTGGCCGACATGCACCTCGTGTATGGAGCTGTGGACTGTAACGGCGCGCCACTCTGCGCTTGTACCAGGAACGTTTCCCGACAGGCGTGCTCCTCATCATATGATTTTCGCACGTGTGCACAGAAGGTTACGTGAGACTGGTTGTTTCACGAGAAGTACCATGAATCGAGAGAGAACGATGAGGACGCCAGACAATGAGGAGAATGTCCTATGTCTTGCAGAAGGCAATCCGAGTACGAGTACTCGAGCGATAGGCCAACGATTGGGTATTTCCCAATCCACTGTACGGAGGATACTGTCAACAAACCAAATGAGTTCATATCATCTGCAACGCGTCCAATCATTGGAGCCTGCGGATTATCCACTCCAGAGGACTTTTGCTACTTGGTTTCTTCAACAGAAACGGTTCGCAAACGCTGACTTCCGGGATCGCTGTTCACGCGACCTCCCGTTCAACGTCCTCTACCGCATGACGAAGGCATTTCGGACCCTGCAGTGCTATGTGATTCCGATTCGTCTTTGTGCCCCCTACACCTCCTGCAAGTTTGTCGCACTGGTAGTGAATCACCCTGTATATATATATATGGGGTCAACTTTTTTTTTTTTTTTTTATTGTTTTGGCATGAAATTTTTACAGCCAGATGCCCTTCCTGACACCAATCCTCACCCTTTATCTGGGCTGGGGATATGCAGTGTTCATTCCCTGACCTTCCACATCTTCCATATTTGGTGGTCATGGGCTTGAACCCCGGTCTCCTGCCCACCTGGCTATGGAGGCACCTGTATCCCATTCTAACTACAAACACAAATGAAGATGCAGCCTTTTGGAATTCTTGCATTAATTAATAGTTTAGTTGAAGAAAATTTCACAAATTTTTGTGGTAAAGTATATAAGCAAATATATGGGCTTACCACAGAATGCAACATAAGTGATTTAATTACAGTTATTTCATGCTGAAATTGAAAAAGTTCATTTAATGCCATTCATCCATAATACCTTGTATTATGGCTATTATCCAAATGATATAATTTTGTGTAACAACAAATAATTTCACATTATCTGTGAAATTATGTTACACGTTGACGTAATCATTCGACAACATCAGAACTTAAAATACACTTCCGAAGAGGAAACCAAATACTGACATAGAGATAAATATACTCATGTTATATTTCAGAAACCAGAGGTGTTGCATCTCATTAATCAGTAATATTAAAGTTCTCAAAAGAAATGCATCTATATTAAAAACAGAAAGACAATCTTCTGGTAACCTTTATACTGACCATTTGTTTCCTCATGGTATTCAAAATTAATTTTTTGAAATACTGAAATAGCAATCATATACAAACCAACAAAATTACATAAATTATTCTCCATTAATCTAGCTTTTTCACCTAATGAAATACTACACTATAATAACATGCTACGCTTATGTTACTAATGAAACCATACTGTCCAGGCATAGCATGTAGTAAATCATGTGGAGTACTTGGGTTGCATCTCCCACCAGGGATCAACCCATTCCAACTGCACTATAAGAGAACTAAAAATCATAAAAATTCTGCTAATACAGTATGTTCTGCCATCTCTGAACTCGCTCTTCATTTCAATACATTCCAGCATTCTTTTTGTTTAAATCAAAATTTGGTAGGGGATTATCAATCCAATTATTGTAAGTTGTTAATTTTGGAAATGTTGCAGAAAAACAATAAATAAAAGTTCCAATATCTGGTATCCATTTATCATATCAAATGTTTGGAACGACTCATGTATGCATAAGAACAATACCTGGAAGTGCATCCCAGCAAATAATCGCATTCAACCATAAATGGACAAATGCACATATTTTTAAAATCTTATTTCTGTCATTTCTATTGCCTTGCCCATGATAATGATGTGTATTTAATTATAATTTTTTTTTTTTAGTAAAACAGAAATATTTCTGTTTTCCTAAAAATATTACGGTGAATCTCTTAACAAATTATGCTTTCAACCAACTGATAACTTGACAACAGCTGCCATGCTGACTGTTAAGATGATAAATTGCATACGTCTAAAATAAAAGAGTGATGGTTCCATCAAACTGAAAGAAAAATGCAAGTTCCTGATGGTGTACCACAAAATAAATCACAGGTAATCTAGTCTTTATTTCAAAGTAGCTAATGATACTGTATAAATAAACAAACTAAATAATCCTTTATTAAATAATGTACATTTATATACAGCCACCACTGCTTTTCAATGATATTCTTTTACATTGGTTTCCAATACAGAAATGACATAAGTTCCTTAAAAAATAAAAAATACTTAACCTATATGTTAATCAGAAAAGGAGAAAGAGAACAGAGAATTTTTTAAATTGACCTCATGCCACTTTTTATAATTTAAAATGAAACAAATCTTGATATCAAGCACTGTGTTAGCTATGTCTGTGATGTCATGCTGTGATGCAATTCTAAATGACAGACAATGGCTATGGCTAGCTGCTTGTGATTGTTCTTCACTGCTTATTTCATTAGATTACATGGTGTTACAAGTCATTTTATTATATAGTGTAGAAGAGATCCTGCTAGTGTGGTTCTGATCAAAAAAAGTCAAAGTAGTCTTTGAAATTAAAAGTTAAAATTATTGTAGATAGTGAATCTGGTCTATTGCATGCTGAAACTGGTGCAAATTTAATCTAATCTTCCTTTATATGGGTGTAGCATCTGTGGACTTCCTGTGTATGTTCAAAGAAAGCAGATAAATAAGACCTTCAACAATAGATACTGCCCACTTAGTCTAATATAATACTTATTTTTTACATGATAATAATTTCTACATATTTATATAAGCATTAACATATTTACCTTTTTTTCAATCTTAGCACTTTGGTCAAGCAGAACATCTGAAGAACTGTGTATTTCAAGATTTGCACAATCTGATAAAGAAGTATCTTTCATTTCTGTATCAGTACTATCTATCTCATCATCTTCTTCATCTTCACTTTCATCACAACTTTTATCAAAACAAGCGAGCAGTTTATTACCAGTGTCACTGTTATTTTCACCTGAACTTCTAGAATCTATTCGATCACTAATTTTTTTCTTGAAAGATTTTTTCCTAGTTGACACTGAAATCCTGTGAGCGGGCAATTTTTTTAATGGCTTATTACATACAGATCTATTCATTTTCAACTTTGGTCCACTGCATTTTCTTTTGTATGCATTTAATGTACATTTTCCTGTTGTTACTGAAGACAATCGTGGCCTTCTTGGTGAGGAAATTAATCTGTTATTAATAGAGGAATCATAATTTGCTGTATCTTGTTCTTTCTGTGGCTGTGTTGAAGATAACGACGATGATGATGATGTAGTTTCACCATTTAAAGAGTCATTACAACTAAGGGATTCAGCAGAATCAGTTGTACAATTACCAGAGGAAATAAGCTGGTTACAGTCAGCTTTTGATAAAGTTGCTATAGAAGGGAAGACACTAGAAGATCCAAGAATCTGGGGTTTACTGGAACAAATATTACTGACTGCTAGAGAATGATGTTCAAGCGGTTGTGTATGCTGAATGCTTACTGTTAGATCTTTAGATAACGTAGATGCTTCTGAAACTGTATCTGGATGACCCTGGTCAGTAAGATATGTTACTACTGGCCCATTACTCAGATCCCCATTTGTATATTGTTGGGTGGAATCTGGGGAGGAAAAAAACTCAAATTATAATTCTATAAAATGTAAAAGTAATATCAAATTTTTCCAATATTAAGTAATTAATTCAGCAGCATTTTGTGAAGCCTTGGAATTACACAAAGTAAAAAAAAAAGCACAATTACACACAAATTCACATATTTCACAAACAAAATAGGATTATAAAAGAAATAAGAATAAAAGATACAAATGTAATCAATATACACTGAGAACAGCTTTTTAATACTATAAATTAAAGAAAACAGAAAAGTAACTGAAGAGAATTTAAAATTAATCGAGAAAGCTGAGAATATCTGAGATACTTTTGGAAATAATTTCTGAGGAGTTTTGCAAGTATGTGAATACAAAGAAGAAAATTAATCAAATCAAATCTTTGTGTACTGGTTGTGGGAAAGTACCACACCCAAAAATAACCCAGATGGTGTTGCTGATGAATTCAATAGGTATTTTGCATCGGTCTTAACTGATGAAAGACCCTCCACGATGAGAAGAAGCTGCGTGAATGAGGCTGAGACATGAAACTAGTAATTTCGAAATTAGAGATGACTGCTTATTAAAAAAATTTGAGCCTAAAAGAAAGTAAGGCTCCTGGAGTTGGTGGCATATACCCATTAATTTTACTAGAGGCAGCCAGAGTGAACCACTGGTAATAATTATGGGGTACATCACTAGACTCGGGAGAGATTCCTTTGGACTGGAGAAGTGCCAACGTATCACCAATACATAAAGATGATTCTAAGAGTGAAGCTGGTAACTACAGGCCAGTAATTCTGACTTCAGTGTACGAAAAATCTCAGAAGCAATGATTAAGAATGCAATCCAGGGCCATTTAGACAAAAATGACATTCTGAAAGACACACAACTTGGTTTTGTTAAGGGAAAATCATGTTTAAGTAACCTGATAAACTATTTTGACACAGCGACTCATGAGCAGGATGTATGGAACAATTTCAACACAGTTTATTCAGATTTTAGCAAGGTATTTAACCCAGTCACTCATGAGAGGTTACTGTATAAGCTGGAATATGTTGGGATTACTGGAAAGATTCTGAGATGGATACAGGACAGTTGTAGGACAGAAGGTAGAGGGTTGTTATTAATGGAAATTTTTCAGATTGCATAACATCAGATGCAAGCTCCCCAAGAATCAATTCTTGGACTGCTCTTGTTTCTGATTCTCATAAATAGCACTGATGAAGGAATAGGTTCAAGTCACAGAGCCAACTTTTCCTGTGGTCTTCCATCAAAAGGATTTCAGAAGGATTTTGACGAATCATGATGCTAAGAAGCCCCGGTCCTGATGGTATTTCTCCACTTGTTCTCAAAACTTGTGCTCTTGAACTTACTCCTGTTCTTTGCCATCTTATTTCACTTTTGTATTCCAAAGGTGTTTTTTTCTTCTGCTTGGAAATTCGCTCATATCCAGCCAATTCCTAAAAAGGGTGACAAATCCCTCCTATCCAATTATTGTCCCATTGCAATTACTACTATTCTTTCTAAAGTAATGGAGAAATCAATTAAACCCCAACTCTTGAACTACCTAAAAACCTTCCATCTGATCAACAATCCCCAGTATGGATTCCGTCAGCGTCGATCCACTGGTGATATTCTGGCTTATGTTCCCCATCTACGGAAAACTTCAACAGAAAAGTTCAGTGAAACAAGCTTCCATCTTATGGTTTGCCAACTGTTTTTTGTAATTGGTTATCCAGTTTTCTCTCTGACCATTCACTGAGGGTGATGGCAGATGGCTCTCTGTCTTCTAACTTCTCCACTAATGCTGGTGTCCCCTAAGGTTCAGTTCTTCCCCCTGCTCTTTTCCTCTTGTATATTAATGATTTTCTTCCATTGACTGGAAATCCTATCCATAGTTTTGCTGATGATAGCACATTGCATTGCACTTTGCAGATTGAGAAACCTCACCCTACTCAATCAGCTTCAACTTCTCAAATATCCACTACCAATTCCTTAAACGCCAATCTCCAGGTAATTCTCCAGTGGGGCAAAGACAACTTAGTTGATTTCAATCTTTCTAAAACTCGGTCCTGTCTTATATCTCACAAAGATATAAGACAGGACTGAGTCTCGCAAAAGAATTCTTATGCTCCTATGCTTATCTTTGGTGACGCTACGATTTCTAGGCAAGATGATATATCTCTTTTGGGGATTACCCTGACTTCTAATCTCTCTTGGCACAAGCACATTTCAAATATTGCTTCCTCTGCATCTAAAAAACTTGGTTTTCTCTTTCGCTCTTGGCATTACTTTTCTACCAAAGGGCTGTTCACTCTGTACAAATTGCAAATTCACCCTACCATGGAATATTGTTCCCACATCTTGGGCGCTGTCCCCACATCCAGCTTCTAGATTCGATTCAGAAGATGAAAGTTGGGTTTATTAATGACTCATCTCTAATAAACTCCACTCTCCACTCTCTGTCTCATAGACGTACTGTTTCTGCTTCATGCCTTTTCTACAGATATTTCCATGGGCATTGTTCTTCTGAATTAGCTTCTATAATTCCTGCTCCCTCTTTCAAAATAGTCTGAACACGTGCCGCCACTAGCCAACATCCATTTACATCAGACTTCAAACTCACAGAGCCAACTTTTCATCTTCCTCATTTATACATTCAGCTGCCATTTTCTGGAACAACCTTATTTCATATGTATTTCATGAAAATTACAGTCTACAGAAGTTCAAGTCTAATGTCAACAAATATCTTTTTTCATCTTTTCAACCTCTAACCCATGCACGGTACTAAGTACTATAGGTTCTAATACCTTTCGCATTTGGGGTTTTCATAAAAAAAAAAAAAAGTAGCATACCCTGATTACTGTCATCAATCACCCTGCCAACTTTCATATCATCTACAAACTTAGATAATAAGCATGAGTGAGTGAGTGATATTAGTTTTTGTGGGCACATGAGCAACTAAGATCACGTTGCACCAAGTCCAATAGTTAAATTTATTAAAAACAACAGTAACCTAAAAATAGGTTACTATATCCCGAGGGTGCAAGGGGTGCACTGCACACGGGCGCCCGTGAATGTTTAAGGGGCACCTGAAAACCTGAAATTTACATACACATATGAAGAAAATTTTAAACAAGGATGCCAAATTTCAATTGGCATCTGGGCAGCAAATTGCGATTGGCAACTGGGCACCACATACCCTAGGAACGTCCCTGCATTTGTAAATTTTGTTTTTCAGACAGCAAGGTAAGTAAGTATCTCAAACTGCAAAGAACAAAATATACTTCAATGATATGCAATGCTATAGCACCACATTTTGTGGATAATTTAAAACCTGATTTAGGAAACAGAAACTTCAGTTAAATTATTGATGAAAGTAATGATATTAGTGCTATAAAAATGTTGGGAATTGTAATAAGGTACTATTCGAATTTCAAGAATCGATTTATGCTAACTTTTCTTGACATAATTGAACTCAATGAATGCATTGCAGAAGAAATATGTGAATCTTTGTAATCATCACTAAGAAATAATGGATTAAAGTTGCATAGACTTATTGCACTTGTACTGACAATGCATTGGTAATGGTTAGTATTAACAATAATGTATAAGAAATTAAAGACTGAGATTCCCTGTCTACTTCTTATCAAGTGTGTATATCATTCACTCCAGCTAGTGGTGTCAATGAGTGTCTACCACGAAACAGATTTTCTTATTGTTCTTACACCCATCATATAAATATAAGAAACTTTATAGTTTAATGAATGATGGAGTTCCTCATTTGATCAATGATAAAGCACAGTTATTTTATAAATTTTATTATTCTACAACAAGTAAGTTGAAACAAAACATGCAAGAAAATTTTTACTAATCATCTGTTGCCTTATAATTTCTTTTTAGAAGGTAAAAAAAGAATAAAATCACACCAAGCGGCTACACTAAAAGGAAGAGGAAAAGAGAGTCCACAGAAGCACTAGAAAATGAATTTTTTCTAGTACAAATAAAATCTGCCAAGTATTTTACTGTTATTCTTGATTGCACACCCGATATCAGCCATCAGGAACACGGCCAGATTAAGGTATTCCTGCACCCCAAGCAAAAATATTATTTCTGCGCTACTTTGCGTATCCTAGAAATCTGCGTAAGTGCCGACTCCAAGCTATAATCAGCTTCTGGAGCCCCCTATAAGAATGGCACCCCAGGCAACTGCCTTGTTTGCTCATGCCTTAACCCGACACTGATCGGGAACAAATGTCCTTGACAATTAGATGTCTCCAATGGAACATTGCCCAATATGCCAGTCGGTGTGTATGAACAGTGTTCATAAAATTTATCAATGTAAAGAGCAGTACCGGAGAAAATTTGAAACAGGAACTCGAAATATTAGGATTAGACATAACTAATATCCAAGGTCAAGGTTATGACAATGGAACTAATACGAAAGGAAAAGTTGCAGGTGTTCAGGCAAGACTTTTACAGGAAAATTCAAGAGCATTTTTTACACCATGTGCTTGTCACAATTACAATATAATTCTAGGGGATAGGACCAAAATCTCTCCTGATGCAATGATGTTTTTTGGGACACTTCAAAGGCTGTATGTGCTCTTTTCAGCATCAACAAAAAGATGGTCAGTTTTCTAAAAATATGTGATGAAGGGTCATTCTGCAAAGACTCTCGAGGAAACAAGTTGGGAGTGTCGAATACAAAGTGGGAAGGCTTTAAGGTATCAAGTTGGTGATTTCGATGTTGTGCTTTTTGGAAATAGCATCAGAAGATGCCCAAGCAAGAAGTGAAGCTGAATCACTAGCTAACCAGATCAAGGAATACAAGTTTCTTCTTTCAATAGTATTTTGGCATGATTTGTTGTTTCACGTAAATTTTGTTAGTAGAGAATTGAAAAGTGATTTAACAGATCTTGCTACAGCACTTTCTTCATTTAAAAACCTTCTATGCTGGATGTCAAAGTATAGAGAGACTGGCTTTAAACTCATCTTAGTTAGTGCCACGGAACTTGCGACAGAATTGGAAGTATCTCCAGAATTTTGCACAAGAAGATTACAAAAAAGAAAGAGGCAATTCAATTACGAGTTTGCTGATGAACCTATAACAAATCCTAAGGAAGCTTACAAGGTAAACTGCTTTAATAAAATTGCAGACAAGGCTTTTCAGTCTCTAGAGCCAAGTTTCTAGCAGTTAGTAAAACATAATAATCTTTTTGGTTTCTTGAGTAAATTTCTAAGAATTCCAAAGGACGAGTTATGAAAGCACGCTGCAAATTTAAAAATCGCACTTTCAGGTGCCAAAATCATTGAGGGCAATGAAGTGGTCAAATCTGTGAAGGTAGCAGATATTGATGGCCACATGCTAGTGGAGGAAATGGAAGCACTGAAAAAATTCTTCCAGAATCATATTTCAAAAATCCTTTAAATATTTTCAAATTTCTCGCAACTAATGAAAGAGCAACTGGGTTTCCGAATTTATGAATCCAGTGACTGTAGCATCTGGGGAAAAAAGTTTTCCTGATTAACGTTAATAAAAACATATTTAATGTCAACAATGCTTCAAAAGAGACTCACCAGCCTTGCTATTGTATCCATTGAAAGAGCAAGGAATTCGAATTTTGAGAAAGCCTTCAAAGATTTTGCCGATAAACAAGCAAGAAAAATATCCTTCTGATTAGTTTTGTTTATATTATCAAAATGTCTGCTCAATTGTTAACAAATTTTAATAATACTTTGGAGTTAATATTGAATTTTTCAAGAGGCCCCGACAGCATGCTCCAATCGGGCCGGGCGCCTCTGTAGCCAGGTGGACAGGAGCAGCAGTGCATAGCACACGCTTCTTGATTAGACCGGGGTTCGAGCCTGTGACCACCAAATACGGAGGATGCGGAAAGTTCAGGGAATGACCACCGCATATCCCCGGAGCAATATGGCCTTAGTTGTTAATGCTCCTAAAAACCAAATAACAACAACCAATCGGGCCACGCATTTGCTAAGGCTGGCACTGCAAATTAGATCCTCTATAATAACACAGTGCTAAAGTGATCCAATGAAAACCTACTAAAAGACTATCAGTGTAAAAACACAACTCTCGACAACAAAAGATCATTGGCACTATATGATCACTAAATGGAAATTAAAAAGAAAAAAGTGATAAATCATAGTTGCAGGATTTATTAAGAGATTTTTTTTTAATTGCAAGTTTTGTTATCTCTTTGAAATAATCCATATAAGTGATGCAAGTTTCATACAAATAGAAACAAAAGAATGCTATTGTGTGTGTGTGTGTGTGTGTGTTTCACAAACCCAAATTTGTGTAAGTGACACAGATATTCAGAAAATTTGCATAATGCATATTTTTCCATAATTGCAACAAAAAAAAAAAAAATTCATAATGAAAAATCGCTATGCATTACAGTTTTTATTGTGTTTTAGTAAAAAGCATAAGTTATTACATTGTTTTAGAAATCAGGCCATTTACAATATTCTGATTTTGAAAAAAGCAGTACTTATTTCCTTCAAGTTTAAGTTTAATTTGCTAAATTTGAAGTGCTGGTCAAGACATCAAAGACGGATATCAGAGAAGTAGTATCACACAGATATAAGGTATGCAGAATTGGGAATTTGGGGAGTACAATGTATGCAGAAAGGGTAGACAGGATAGGAAGGGAGGAGGGGTTATACTGATAGTTAAGAAACACCAAAAATTTAAGGAAGTGCATCCAGTTAACTTAGACTGGACAGTGCAATGTTGAGTCATTTTGGTGTAGCATTAGCATTAGTAGAGGCATACAATGCAAGAAAGCAAGTTTATGCAGCATCAGCCAAAAAAAACCCTCCCATTTCACCCCTCCATTTATTCCAAATGCCAGTCCAGTCTTAAATTTATTTAGGCTATCAACTTCCAACTCAGCCTTAAATTTATTTAGGCTATCAACTTCCACAACAAAAGATGGAAGTCTGTTCCACCAATCAACTACTAAAGGCAAATTTATTCTACACACATCTAATCTACAACTGTCTTTCCTCAATTTGAAGAATTGAGGAAAAACAGTTTCTCATCAACTTGACCTGCCCTGGCAGCCTATCTCCACGGCTCAGCGAACTTCATATTTGACTGCACAATTACCCCCAGGTCTTTTTCACTTTCCACTTCCCTGAATGTAGTACCACACAGTTGGTACGTTTCTCTTCAGTTATTACTACCCATATGCAGTAATTTGCATTTGTCAATGTGAAACTTCGGTTGCCACTTCTCAGCCCATTTGCCCAACTTATCTAGATCCAGTTGGAGTAGCATACTGTCTTTACTGTCGCCAACAACCCTGCCAACCTTTGTATCATCTGCAACCTTGGACATTAAACCTGATATACCTTCATCAATATCATTGATAAATATACAAAACAACAAAGAGCCCAACACCGAACCCTGGGGAACTCCACCAATGACATTTGTTCACGAAGAGCAGTGTCCACTGATTACCACTCTGTCGTCTCCAACTCAACCATCCCTTTATCCATTGTAGCAACTTACCCTTAATGCCATACCTCTCCAATTTGTACAGCAATCTTCCATGTGCATTATAGATCCTCTATAATGCAATAGTATCAAAAGCTTTCCTGAAATCTAAGTATATCATATCAAAATTATTTTTGGCATTCAGTTCCTTTGTGACCACATCATAGTATCCAATCAAATTGGAAAGACATGACCTCCCTTTAACAAACCCATGCTGTGTTTTAACTGTTACTGCAGTCTTGTCTAGATAATCCTGCAATGCTTCTTTAACCAGTGATTCCATTATTTTCCCCAGAAAACAATTAAACTAACAGATCTATAGTTACTTGTGTCGCCTTTTGAACCCCCTTTGTGAATCCGTGATACATTTGCACACCACCAGTCCATGGGGACCTTCCCTGAGTTCAAGGAAGCTCTAATAATTATGGCTAAGGGTTTGCTTACATCCTTTGCTGTCTCTTTTAATATTACTGGATAGATCACGTCTATCCCAGGTGCCTTTCTTATGTTTAACTTCAATAATTTCTCCTCCAATTTGCTTTCAGTTATTACAAAATCACTTGGATCCCTGTTAGAGTTTGATACACTTCTGGCATTCCCCTCATTGAACAACTCGTGTGTGAATGAGATGCAAAATACTCATTCAGTTTCTCAGCTACCTGAGCATGATCATCAATAGTCAGCACATCTATGTTAAGTGGTCCAATTTGATTCATCACTTTCCTTTTAGAGTTTACATAAGTAAAGAACTCTTTACTGTTTATCTTTGCCAAAGATCTCATAATCTGCCTTTGCCTGCCTAACCTCCTTTGTGACTTCATTGCAAACTTGTTTATATCTGCCATAGGCTTCTGTGTCACCTGATACTTTATATGCATCCCATACATTTTTCTTCTCTGCCACGAGACTCATTAATTCATCTGACATCCATTTAGGCCTAAACCTTGAACAGTATTTCTTAGTTGGAATGAAAAGCCTAGTGGCCTCCAAAATTAAGTCCCTGAAGGCTTCCCACGTAGGTTTCAAAGTTGGTAACATCAGTTGATCCAACTGAACAGAATTTAAAAACTGTCTGAGTCCGCTGTAGTCACCTTTACAAAGCAAAAGCCCTTCCCTTTAGCTTTGATGGTAGTTACATCTTTAAGTAATTCCCACATCAGTACATTGTGATCACTGCCACACAGTGTTTCCTTAATCTGCAAATTCTTAATGCATGAATAATCACTGTTGATAAATCAGATCAAGAGTATTACTCTCTCTGGTTGCCTCTCGAACATGTTGCTGTAGAAAACGATCATCCAATAAATCCACAAAAGTCTTGCTAGTGTGCGAGTGACTAACCCACAAGTTCCAATCAATATCTGGAAAATTAAAATCTCCCATTATAAGATATTCTGATTTACTGGCCCACTCTATTTCTCTGCACAATTGCTCATCAGATTCATTAGGCCTATAACACACACACCTACACTCGTTTTGCCTTTCTCAGTGCTTATTTCACACCAAACAGACTCAACATTGCATAGTCCACCAACATCAATTGGATACACTCCCTTAGATTTTTTGTGTTTCTTAACTAACAACATAACTCCTCCTCCCTTCCTGTGCTGTCTATCCTTCCTGTACACATTGTACTCCCTAAATTCAATTCTGCACTGCATAAGCACTGGGGAAGCAAAAATAAGGGTAGGAGTTTGTTATTAGCATAATGACTCTGATGATTACAATGAACAATTATACTGAGAAATAGAGTGGGCCAGTAAATCAGAGTGTCTAATAATGGGGGATTTTAACTTTTCAGATACAGACTGGAACTAGAGGGATGGTCACTCGGCACACTAGCAAGGATTTTGTGGATTTATTAGATGATTGCTTTCTACGCGGCACGTTAAAGAGGCAAAAAGAGAGAGAAAAACTCTTGATCCTTCGTGTATTAAGAATCTACAGATAAAGTAACCACTAGGTGGCAGTGATCACAGTACTGATGCGATCACATATCACAGTATAAAGATGTAACTATCATCAAGGGGTAAAGGGCAGGGTCTGTGCTTTAAAGGTGGCAAAGTGGTCTCAGAGATTTTTTAAGTTCCATGCAGTGGAACCATCTGATGATGTTACCAACAGCAAATTCTAAATGAGACGCATTCAAGGATGTAATCTTGTAAGCTAATAGGCTTTTTGTTCCAACGAAGAAATACTGTCCTAGGTTTAGGCCCAAATGGATGTGAGATGTACTAATTAGACTTTCGGCAGAGCAGATAAATGTACGGGATGCATATAAATTATCGGGCAACACAGGAGCCTGTGGTAGATATAAGCTAGTAATTAAGTCACAAAGGAGGTTAGGCAAGTGAAGGCAGATTATGAGAAATCTTTGGCAAAGGATGCAAAGAAAAACAGCAAAGACTTCTTTACTTATATAAAGAAAGGGGATGAATCAGATTGGTCAACTTGATATCAATGGTTTGACTGTAGATGATCATTCTCAGATAGCTGAAAAACTAAATGAGTATTTTTAATCTACATTCACACATGAGGAATAATTCAAGGAGGAGAGGGCCAGATGTTTATCAAGCTCTAACAGGGAGTTAAATGATTTTGTAGTAACTGAGAGCAAAGTGGAGAAGAAACTGTTGAAGTTAAACATAAGAAAGGCACCTGGGGTGGATGGGATCTATCCAGTTATATTAAAGGAGGCGTTAAAAGAAGTAAGCAAACCCTTTGCCATAATTATGAGAGCATCCTTGGATTCAGGGGACTGGCGATTTGCAAATATATCTCCAATTCACAAAGGGGGATCAAAGGGTGACATGAGTAATTACAGACCTGTTAATTTGACTTCTGTTCCAGGGAAAATAATGGAGTCACTGGTTAAAGAAGTATTGCAGGATCATCTAGACAAGACAGCAGTAAGTAATAATTAAGACACATGGGTTTGTTAAGGAGAAGTCTGACCAATTTGATTGGATAGTATGATGTGGTCACTAAGGAACTGGATGCAAAAAATAATTTTAATATCAAATACATGGATTTCAGGAAAGCTTTTGATACTGTTGCACATAGAAGACTACTGCACAAATTGGAGCAGTGTGGCATTAAGGGCAAGTTGCTACAATGGATAAAAGGATAGTTGAGTGGAAGAAGACAGAGAGTGGTAATCAATGGATACTGCTCTTTGTGCACTAATGTTATTAGTGGTGTCCCTCAGGGTTCGGTTGGTTGGTTGGTTGGTTGGTTATTAGGATTTTTATGGCGCATCAGCATCTAAGGCTATAGTGCACCAAGTCTAGAGGTATAAGATATAAATATATAAGAAATAGTAAAAATATACACTAAAATAACATATGCCGTAAACACAGTTCTAATGTATTCAATATTGAAGAGATCTAAATAAAACTATATAGATTAATTAGTTGTAAAAACTTAAGTACATCTGACACATTGTCGTCGTCCGATAAAATATGCCTGAGTGTATAAGGCTCAGACAAATGGGTAAAACATAAACGGTGTTCAGTATTAAAAAAAGTACATTCTACTAAAATATGACGAATGGTTAAAAATACGCTACAATATCTACACACAGGATTATCATCAGCCCTCAGCAAATATGAATGCGTCAGGTGAGAATGTCCTATGCGTAGACGAGCAAGAACTACTTCCTCCCTGCGCTGACTAGAATGCCAATGCATTATTACAGGCTTAATTTCATTCAGCTTGTTGGTAGGGCACCCATTCCAAGCTTCTTGCCAACGTACGCATAATTTTTTGTGGATTAGTTGCTTGCAGTCTGTATAGGGGACAGACAAGCGGATACTACTTTGTGACATTGCTGATTTGGCTGCTTCATCAGCCAAATCATTGCCTCTAATACCAACATGGCTAGGGATCCAGCAAAAGCGAATATCGAAGTTTAACTTTAAGAAGGAGTGTAATGTTTGCTGCACCCGGCACAATACTGGGTGAGTGCTTCTCACCTTGGATAAGGCCTGTAATGCGCTTAGGGAATCAGTATATAATATGCACCTTTGGTAGTGGTGGGATTTTATATGATCCAAGGCTAGTTCTATTGCATGCAGTTCTGCAGTGTATATGCTGCATTCATAGGGAATACGATTGCAGATTGTTTGGATTGGGAAAACACAAGCAGACTCAGCAAATTCTTCGGACTTCGATCCATCTGTATATACCGGAAAGAATTCTGGGTTTTCGGCGCGGTGCGCTGCAAAGTTTCCGATATATACCTGGCAATGTATCAACTTTCAGCCAGCTCCTAAGACTTAAATCACAAGTTGGAAATTGCATATTCCAGGGAGGAACTGATTGCTTAGCTGACATGGATATATTATCTAATGTAAAGTTAATATCACGAACTAGCTCTTGAATCCTAATACCAAAGGGTCGACTGGCAGTTTTACGCGTATTATATAGATTTTCCCACCGTGGCATATAAACAGATGTCCACGTAGGATGGTCAGGCAGGGATTTCATTTTTATGGCATATTGTAACGACAATTGCTGACGTCGAAGCATCAATGGTGGTTCATTGGCTTCAACGTATAAACTTTGTACAGGCGAAGTACGAACTGCCTCTGTGGCAATCCGTATGGCTTTATGGTGTATTGGATCAAGCCATCGGAGTGCAGAAGTTCTAGCTGAAGAATAGGCTTGGGAACCATAATCAAGTTTAGAGCGGACAATTGCTCGATACAGATGTAATAATGTGCTTCTGTCTGCTCCCCAATAGTTGGAGGTTTGTTTGTTTGTTATTTGGTTTTTAGGAGCATTAGCAACTAAGGCCATATTGCTCCGGGAATATGCTGTGGTCATTCCCTGACATTTCTGCATCCTCCGTATTTGGTGGTGATGGGCTCGAACCCCGGTCTAATCAAGAAGCGTGTGCTACGCACTGCTGCTCCTTCCCACCTGGCTACGGAGGCGCCTATAGTTGGAGGAGATAGCACTGAGCATGTTGAAACATTTAGTACATTTTGCTCTGAGCTGACGGATATGGTGGAGGAACGTTAGCTTTTGATCAAAGATGAGTCCTAAAAATTTTGTTTCTGCTACCACAGGAATTGGATTCAGTCCAAGTTTGAGTTCCGGGTCAGGATGTAGATTCCGTTTCCGGCAGAAATGCACACAAATGGTCTTTTGAGCAGAAAATCTAAACCCATTGGCTAATGTCCAGGAAATAAGATGGTTGATTGCTTGTTGCAATTGTCGTTCAATTACTCTCATGCTACAGGAGTGACAAAAAATACTAAAATCATCTACATACAAAGCACTATTTACTGAAGGAGGAAGCTGTTTTTTAATGGAATTAATTTTGACTGCGAACAGCGTAACGAGCCTTGTGGGACTCCTTCCTCTTGACAAAAAAGCGGGACACACTGGATCTAACACGAACCTGGAAGAGTCGTTTTGATAAAAAATTCTTAACAAAAATAGGAAGGTGACCTCTAAGACCGAATAAATGGAGGTCTTTTAAAACCTCCATTTTAAAACTCCAGGTTGTGTCATAAGCTTTCTCCATGTCAAAGAAAACTGATACCAAGTGCTCACGCTTTACAAACGCATCGCGAATCGCTGTTTCCAGTCGAATTAAATGGTCCAAAGTGGACCGATTTCTTCGGAAGCCACACTGAATATTGTTCAAATGGTCATTTGCCTCAAGGTAATATATAAGTCGGGCATTCACCATTTTTTCCAAAAGTTTACATAAGCAACTGGTCAGAGCAATAGGACGATAGTTGTTAGGAATTTTAGAGTCCTTTCCTGGCTTTTGGGAATGCGAGAACGATTGCCCTACGCCAAGAATTAGGAAACTGATCCTCCAGATAAATTCGGTTGTACAGAGATAACAACAAGCCTAGAGAGTGAGATGAAAGGTGTTTGATCATCTCATACTGAATATCATCTGGTCCTGCAGCGCTGACCTTAGAGGTAGCAAGCGCAATGGTTAATTCCACTCTACTGAAAGGCAGGTTATAAGGCTGGACTTTGCTTGAAGAAAAGTTGAGTTTTTGCTTCTCCATTTTCTTCTTTAATAATAGGAACTCTGCAGTATACGAAGTCTCAGTAGATATGCTGGAGAAAAACTCTCCTAGAGCGTTGGCAATATCAATTGGCTCGGCTAAAGTATGCCCATTGTGTTCTAACACTGATGAGGGAAGTGATGTATATTTGCCCTTCATTTTCCTAATTTTATCCCAGACGATTTTAGCACTGGTCTTCTGGTTAATTGAGGATGTAAACTTGACCCAGCATTCCTTTTGGCTCTGTCGGCGTATAAATCGTGCTTTGGCACGGGCACGTTTAAAGGCTATAAGACGTTCGGTGGTGGGGTGACGTCGAAATTTTCCCCATGCCCGATTTTGTAACTTCCTTGCTTCTTTACAGTCTTGGTTCCACCATGGTTTTGGATAACGTGGAAATCTGGATGATGTTTTTGGAACTGCAATTTCCGCTGCATGGATAATACAATCTGTGATGTACTTCACTGCTTCATCAATTGACTCCTATTGAATTTGTACAGGATCAAATTCAGTGAGCTGTGAAAATTTACTCCAGTCTGCTTGATCATACTTCCAACGTGGAGTTCTATGTCAACGTGGATGACAAGGTTGCCCGTCCACTATGGTAGATATTACAGGGAAATGATCGCTTCCATAAGGATTCTGTTCCACTTCCCAGGAAAGCAAAGGTTGCAGAGAAGGCGAGCAGATAGAAAGATCGATGGCAGGGAAAGTAAGGGTAGGCATACGGAAATAGGTGTTTATTCCCATATTTAGTAATGAAAGGTCGTTATTGTCGAGAAAACGTTCAACAATACGACCTTGTTCATTAGTTTCAGCACTACCCCACAAGGTACTATGTCCATTAAAGTCTCCAAGAAGTAAAAAAAGGAGAGGGCAATTGCGTAATAAGATCGTCGAGATCTACCTGGGAAATGTGTCCCAGGAGGCAAATATTTAGAACATATTGTAAGTAAAGACCCATTGCTAAACGAATGGCTACTGCTTCTAAGTTAATGTTCAATTGAACTTGTGAGAAAGGGGTATGGTTGCCCACAAGGATTGCGACTCCTCCGTGGGCCGGGCCATCCCCGTTTCTGTCTTTACGAACAACAGTAAAATTTCGCAAGATGGGGTCATCATTTGCCTTTAGGTACGTTTCCTGCAAGCAAAAGCAAACAGGTTCATATTTGCGCATTGGCATTTTGACATCCTCCATATTTCGTCGGAATCCACGACAATTCCATTGCAGTAATTTAGCCATAATTACTTGGAATTAGTGGAACCGTTGACTGGCTTCCGAAGTGATGCGGGTTTTGATTGGCCCGCTTTGGGTTTTATTCTACCTTTGGGAAATTGAGGGCGCCCAATATCCATTTCTTCCTCCGGATGAAGATCCAGAATAGATTCTTCTACACTTTCAGCTTCTTCATTTACCTCCATTTCCTCCTGTACCTCACTAATAACTGGCGGGGTTTTAGTTGCAGGTGATTTTCCTTCAGGTGCTACTTCCTTGGGTGGTATTGAAATCGGACTAGCGACTGCTTTATCTTGCTGTGCTTGTGTCAACAAGTATCTAGCTTGGGGTGCAAAAGAATCACGTGGCGATATCGAAATATCAGTTTGCGTCGAAATTGAAACCTTCCTTAAAACTGCTTGTGCATAAGATTTTCCACTGTTTACTGGTGTTACCTGTTTCTTTGCTTCCACATATGGGATGTTCTGTTACGTCTTGATGTTTTGAATTTGTTTTTCGTCTTTCCATCTTTGGCATGCTCTTGAATATGCAGGGTGTTCACCACCACAATTCAAGCATGCTGGTTTCGAGGCAGAACATTCCTTTGTGTCATGTTCTTTTGCTCCACAGCGGGCACAAGCAGGTGATCCACGACATGACATCTGAGAGTGGCCATATTTTTGGCATCTGAAGCATCGCAACAGGTTTGGAATGTACAGCCTTACAGGACAGTTCAGATAACCAGCCTTGATGGAAGTAGGCGGTTTAGGTGTGTTAAATGTAAGGATAAGAACCCTAGTTGGGACTAGTTTTCCTTCCTTACGCATAAATATCCTCTTAACGGCTGTTACTCCTTGATCTCTCAGTCCGGTGCATATCTCCTCTTCAGATGTTTCAAGGAGATCCCACTCGGCAATTACGCCACGCGACGTATTCAATGTCCTGTGTGGTGATGTCTTAATTGGAATGCCCCCAAGAGATGTTGCTTGGAGAAGCAATTCTGAATGTCGCACTGAGGAAGTTTCTACTAAAATGTCACCTGATCTAAGTCGTTTTGCCGACTTCGGGGACCCTGCCAGCCCTTCAAGACCGTTCTGAATGAAAAAGGGCAACATTTTACCTATTTCCTTTTCACCGGTAGAATGTATGATAAGGAATCGAGGTACAGGAGGTAGTGCAGCTTCTGTTCGGTGTTTCTTTTTTGATGATATATTATCTTCATCAATTTCAGGTAGGGACCTCGTGGAGGCCCCAGAGGGGTTTGAAAGATTTAAATTACTCATAAGAGTAAAGAGAAAGTGTCTGATGCCTAAGTACCTCACCCATCACCGAGCCCAACGAGGGGACGCCCACTCGTGAACTAGCAGGTACTGCGTACACGAATGGAACGCCGAGTTCGCTTAGGAGCACCATACCCACGCTACCAATGTCTTTATCCCGTCCCAGGACCAAGGGAGGGAGACTTATTGGAATGCAGTTGACCCTAGCAGTAAAAAAACACCCGCCGATTGATCCCAGTCGGGCCGGTCCGGGACCTCTGGTCTTGTCGAAGCAGGGGCCAAAGTGGTGTATTAAGGCTGGGATCCCCCTCAACCACCAGGATCCCCCTTTCCGAAATCCACAGGTAGCGGCGCACGGCTGCACACGCCGGATTCCAATGATGTAACCCTGGAACCAAGGTATGGGCGTTAGATCCCAGTGATGCTAATCTGGAAAACCAGCAGCATCACTGGGAGGTCCCCTCACCATGTACAGGTGCCCATGTCGAGGGGCAGGATTCGGTGGTGGGCCCATTGTTGCTTTGTACATTTATATATTTGTATTTTTGTTTATTTATTTAATGAAAAAACTTTCAACCCTACAGGCCAGTAGGGTTGAAAGTTTTTGAAAGTATATTCCATCAAAAGTTGTTGAAAATATATGCCATCGACCCCAGGCTCCTGGGGTCGATGGCATATACCCTGTAATCTTAAGGGAGGTGGCAAATGAGTGCATTGAACCATTGAGGCTAATTATGAGAGCATCACTGGACTCGGAAGAGATTCTGTTGGTTTGAAAAAGCGGCAATGTATCTCCAATACATAAGGGCGATTCTAAGGGTGAAGTGGGAAATTACCAGCCTGTCAGTCTAACTTCAGTAGTAGGGAAAATTACGGAAACAATCAATTGTGTGAGTTACACATATTCGAAGCTTGGAAACTATACACCTTAAAGGAGGTTTGATTGAAGTGTTTAATTTTCTGAGAGGCATAAGTAAAATGAATGAGGATGAAATTTCCATGGTTATAAATGATTCTAGAACTATGGGCCATAATTTTAAGTTATGGTGGGGAGGGGGGATGTTTAGACTGGATTGCAGGAAGTTTTATTTTAGCCAGCAAGTTATAAATTACTGGAATAAGTTATGTACATGGAAACTTAGATAACTGAGTGTCCGATAACAAACAGGCATTCTGTTTGTTATCAGACACTCAGTCTAAAAACTGATGGATCCAATATCTTTCTATTTTAGAAGATTAAGGAGAAGTCTGGTTGGCTGCCTCCCTAAAATCCACTCATGCACACCTTTTCGATGGTAAGTCCTGTTAAGTCACTTCGGTGGCAACGAACGTGTAGAGTGGTTCTCTTCAAGGCACCTGGTCAATGAGAAGACACAAAGACCAAATCCTCTAGCACATGACAACACAATGAGACAAAGGGCCCTCAGTCCCCAGCAGCTTTCACTCCCCATCTTAGAAAATGTAAATTGGAATATCATTGGTTTGACTAGAAGAAGAAGAAGAAATGAATCAGTTTATCAAGTGGAAATCTACTGTACAACAAGGGAAACAGTGAAAAGAGCAAAGGTGGAGTTGGCTTTCTGGTCCATAAAGTTAGAAAAAACAATATTTTGGAATTCAAAAGAACATCGCCAAGGGTGTCAAGACTGCTTCTCGGGATTTCTAAGAGGTACAAACTAAAGGTTATAATGATTTATACACTAACATTAAACCATGATGATGAAGAGGTGGAACGGATGTACACTGAAATTGAGAGACTTCTAGATGAACAGAAAACCAATATACCATTATTATGAGACTTCAATGCTAAGGTTGGAAAGAGACAAAACAGTGCAGAAAGGGAAACTATAAAAAATTTTGGAACTGGTGAAAGAAATGAAAGAGGTGAAAGACTTGTGGAATTTGCAGAATATCAAGGAATGTCAATAATGAACACTTTTTACAAGAAAAGGGTGAACAGAAAGTGGACATGGAAGAGCCCCAAGTGGATTAACAACTAATGAAATAGACTTCATCCTCACTAACAGAAGATATATTGTGAATGATGTTACTATCCTGAACAAGGTAAATGTTGTAAGTGTTCACAAAATGGTAAGATGCACACTTGATATAGATGTAAGAAAAGAAAGGAAAAAACTGACCTGAGTAAATAATATGAAGGTCTTTGAGATAACAGAAGAGGAGAAAAAAGCAGTATGTACTGGAACTTAAGAAGTTTGAGCTTCTACAGACCTTTCAGAGGTGGAACGGATGTACACTGAAATTGAGAGACTTCTAGATGAACAGAAAACCAATATACCATTATTATGAGACTTCAATGTTAAGGTTGGAAAGAGACAAAACAGTGCAGAAAGGGAAACTATAAAAAATTTTGGAACTGGTGAAAGAAATGAAAGAGGTGAAAGACTTGTGGAATTTGCAGAATATCAAGGAATGTCAATAATGAACACTTTTTACAGGAAAAGGGTGAACAGAAAGTGGACATGGAAGAGCCCCAAGTGGATTAACAACTAATGAAATAGACTTCATCCTCACTAACAGAAGATATATTGTGAATGATGTTACTATCCTGAACAAGGTAAATGTTGTAAGCGTTCACAAAATGGTAAGATGCACACTTGATATAAATGTAAGAAAAGAAAGGAAAAAACTGACTTGAGTAAATAATATGAAGGTCTTTGAGATAACAGAAGAGGAGAAAAAAGCAGTATGTACTGGAACTTAAGAAGTTTGAGCTTCTACAGACCTTTCAAGACCAAGGATATTGACGAGAAATACAACTTTCTGAAAGTACCCAAGAAACCTAGAGGTAAAAAGAAATCCAAAGAAGAAAAAATTATTCAAGAAACACTTCTCATGATGAACCAAAGATGAGAAATGAAAAGCAAGGACAAAATTGAGTATACTGAGTTATGCAAACCCATTAGAAAGAGACTCAGAGAGGACATAAGAACATTTAACACAAGAAAAGTAGAATAAGCATTAAGGGAAAACAAAGGACTTAAATCAGCATCCATGAGCAGTAATACAGAAAGACAAATGATACTCAAACTGAAGAACAGCAATGGTGTACTTACAAATAGCAGAAGACTACTATAAAGAATTATAGTGGGGAAGAATAATGCCAAGTGGGGAAGATGGATCACAAATTAGTAAAAAGAATACTTGATGAGAATCAACCAAAAGAGTAAGCTGGCTTTAGGACAAGATTCTCAACTATGGATCACCTTCACGTAATATTGCAGCCAATGGAGAAAGCAAATGAATATAAAACACCATTATGCCAGGCCTTTGTGGGTTATGAAAAGGCATTTGACTCCATACAGCATAAGGCAATGTTTCGGGCACTGGAAAAACAAGTACCCCATACATGATATTGAAGAAAATATATGAGAATGCTACCTCCTTTATTAGACTAGACAAAGATAGTAGTATATTTAAAAGATAGACAAAGATAGTAGTATATTTAAAATTGAGAAAAGAGTTCGACAGACAGAATATCTCTGAAAATGTTTACTACTGTCCTTCAGGAAGCTTTCAGAAGATTAAACTAATTGCAAAAAAGGAGTCAATGTGAATGGCGAGTATCTAAACCCTTGTAGCTAAACACAAAAAAAAAAAAAAAAAAATTCCTTGCCAATCCACAGCAAACTAACAATGCTTAACAAGAATAAACTGTATCAACATTCAATACTGCATTGCTTTTCAAAAAACTCATATGCTTCTTTCAACAAATAAATTGTACGGTATATTACATTTGCTTCAATCCCTTTCAAAATTAAGAAAACATGTAAAATAACAGTCATAATGCAAAGTTTTAAGTTAAAAGAAAGAAAAGAAGTGCACTTCTCCACACATCACAACTAAAGAAAAAAGTGCTTTCTCCATGTGAATGAGAATCCCTTAAGTCATGTAATTAATCTGTTTCTTGAAATTGTTACATAAAGCAAAAATCCACCTCAAAAACCATTTTCCCCTATAAACAAGGTTGATAATTCGTTCGGAATTAGAATTTTTTTTTTTTTTTTTCATGAATGTATTTCTTAAGTTTACTAAAGAAAATGAGTTTGTTATTGGCCACTTTAGTAAACTAAAGTGGCCAATAAAATCTAATAACAACGTGCAAACTGCTGATCAATTTGTGTTATATCACAATTTTTACTATTCTGTGATTTCAGTCTAAGAAAGGACGTCGTATACTGACAAAAATTTCCTCTATAACTGACTATACTACAATTAATGAATATAGCAGTGATATTTTTTTAATGACAACCCCAAACATAAAACATATAAGAGCAAAACCTACAATACTTAGTGCCATACATGGGCTGAAGGTTGAAAAAGTCTTAAATTTCTGTAGATTATAACTATTTTCAGGAAATACACCTGAAAGAAAGCTGTTCCAAAGAATAGAAGAAAACTGATACTAATTATGGAGAAATAGAGAAACATTTGTAGTTAGAGAGAAACATTAGGCAACCTTGCAGTGCATATCTCCCACCCCCCAACGGGAGATACATCCCTCTCACTCACATTTTTACAGAGAGTTTAAGATGCCTACCCCTATGGCCACAGAAAACAGAAAATACCACTAGCAAGAGAATCTGACTTTGCAAACTTATGAAATCCTAGCTTCTTGCTTCAAATGTCTGTAGCTGGCATGCCATGGGGGTCTTAATCCCCATTCCCATCTTTTTATCTCAGACGGTACTGCTGGAACTTGTAGTTCTGCCACAGTTCAGTTCACAGCTATTAGCAGTGACATGGGCTTCCTGTGAAAGCATACATCTATCTTCATCATCCACCTTCCCCTTACAATTTGCTATCTGTTTTCTACCAATAAGTAGAAGTGCTCTAAATCCATTTAATGACTGCTACATGAGCTCAACTAACACAGGATCTCCTGCCAGTATCACCCTTTGTACACAAGTAAAACAGCGGTGCTTTCTCAGTGTCCACTGTGAAAGTATTCATAGGATCTCTACTGGCTGCACAGATCCTGTGAGATCTGTGCAGCCAGTAGAGATGGTTCAATTAGTAGGCCGCAGATGTATGTGTTTACCATGAGTGGGTTCTTTGGAGTACTCATATATATATATATTACTATGAGTAGAATTTGTGGAGTATGCTTGTGTGCATACATGTACATATATTAATTATGAATGGGCACTGTGAAATACAAGGATGTGTGTGTGTGTGTGTGTGTGTGTGTGTGTGTGTGTGTGTGTGTGTGTGTGTGTGTGTGTGTGTGTGTGTGTGTGTGCACGCACACATGTTTTGAAGGTCATTTCAAATATTTGTACATACTGCATTTACAACAGATGTCAGTCAGAAAATAGTTTTGAAAATCAGAAGAGGAACTTTCACCTATTAGCTTCAGTTGTCCAATTTGTTTACAGAAGCTGATATTAAATAAATTATCTGGATTGCTGATTTAGAAATCAAAAAAACTGATTCACATGATACATAAAGAGATGTAAAGAATGTTACTGCATAAAAAAATAACAAGTCCCCCCAACCCGTTCTTCGTGCTTTTTTCTCAAGTTTTTTTTTTTTTTTTTTAATTTTGATTTGACTTTTTTTAGAGTAATTTCTCTCTAATGTTAAACAGTTCAAACCAAAATAAGGATAAATTAATATTTAAAGGCAATGTACAAAGCATTAATTTTTACAAAAGTTCCACAAAAAAAGAAACTCACTCCACAGGGCCTACCACTATTAACGCTCGGTACCCACAGTTCATGCGCATCCAGAAAACTTACTCCTTCGGGTACATGCACATCCACGAACTCAAGTACAAAAGTGTTAGCATAACAATGACCTGTTTGTTTATTATATTTCCTAGACCATCAGCTCTAAACGTTTGTAACAGCATTCATAGCACTAGTTGGTGAGTTTAACAGGAACTACTTGTATAACAATAATACCGATGCAACAAAGATAAATAACAATGCCCCTCCCCAGAGCAATACTACTTTTTTTCTTGTTTGGGTAATAAAAACTTGTTTATAATTTCATTCACTGGGCTACCAATTTCAGCAGGTTGCAAACAGTACTTTCATAACTGAATTTCAGTTCTATACTTTGCTTGGCACGTTTAAATAACCTGCATTGTTAACCAGTGTTCAAATGGATCTGACGTAGACAATTACATTTGCTTTCCCCTGCTGGAAAATTGAACTTAATTACTGTTAAGTTCTGTTTTGTTCCAACGGATATGTTTAAATAACCTGTTTTAATTTTCATGAGAGATTAAACAAAATTGCACTCAACATAGTTTTTTTATAGGCAAAAAATTATCAAGTTTATTTTAACAAGCTGGAAAAAATGTTTTACAGATAAAATTCATGGTTTGAAAATCATGCATTGTTTGATAATCATGCATGTCTTTCTCCCAAGGAACCTGCTTTTTTTGCAGGGGGGCTCTAAGTTTAGAACATATAGTTCCAAAATTATTTCCTACAAACAGGTTAAATTATCAGTATTCTTTAATTGTTTCAAGAGTGGTTTTCCAAACATATGTGTGCTCCCTGTAATAAGTTTTTGATAGGTGTGAGGCTCTGTGGACTAAGTTTCTTTATTATACTATGAAGTTTTGTAAAAATGAAAACTTTGTATATACATACTTTTAAATATTAATGTCTTCTTATGAATGCCTAACATGAATTGCCTATCATCTAACATGAATGCCTATCATTAAAGTACAATTATTGTCAAAAATGAAATGAGACCTGAATTTAAAAAAAAAAAAAAATTGCAAAAAACTGGTCATTACTTTTTTTTTAAAGCAGTAATTTCCTCTACATCAATTTATGCATCACTTAATTTGTTTTCATGAACTTCTAGATCTGAATTTTTTCAGAGAATATCAACTTTTTTAAGTCAAAATTGACAGCAATGGCCGACAGTTGCAATGTCCTCATATCTACTGAAACTATGCCTATTAGTTGGAAATGCAGATAAAAGACAACGGATGGCAACACACACCAAGAAAATTTCCAGATAATTCATACATAAAAGGATGCATTTTTTGAAATGTATGGTAAAATGCCCAGAAAAATATAAATAAAAGGCCCAGAAAATCAAAATCCTGATAATATGCAAAGTGAAACAAAAACTCAAATTTATTTATATGTGTATTGTATTCATATTTATAAAAGTATACAAAATGTGAGAATTGATATAAAATTTAATATGAACAAATAATTTCTTGAAAAAGGCAGTGAAATTTGCTTTTTTTTTATGTTCCGTGAATGATACTACCTAACTTTCACAGTACCCTCATCAGCAAGAATGGCATCTCCTTGTTGTTCATTGCAGCTGAATAGAGACAAGAAAAAAATGGTGAAGCTGAAATTTAGCACCTTTTGCAGTTTATTAGTGAACTGAAGTTTCTGTTCATTAGAAAAAAAAACAATCCTTTTCCATTTTACCATTGACAGATGCACATGAAAACAAATTGAAAAAAAAAAAAAAAAAAAAAAAATCAGAGAAGAATGCTAAAATTAATTATAAAGTAGTAAAGGAACATTACAAAATGTAAATAAACATGACCTGCAATAATGGATTCTTTCTTCTTTGTGTCCATCTTAGAATTCGTGGGCCATAAAAACTACAGTTAATCCACAGCTCAGTTAATCCCCTGGACAACTGATTATCTACTATATTTTTCTCTTTTTTTTGGGTAAATACTCATGTTTATTTAGGTATCTTTATATTTTTATTTTCTTACAGCCTCAGAAGGAAAGCATGTCAGGTCAACCATCAAACCCTCACCCACAACTTTAATCTACATATAAATTGGATTCATGTTTATCCACACAGTTCTATGTTCTCTTTTTAGTTATTTATTCGCCTGTGTGATTCGTAAGATGCTGATTCGTACATAATACCCTTATATAATGCATTTACATAAGGGTATCGTTTATAAAAATTGACTCCCTAAACTAAATATACCACAAAAGGGAACAGAGTAGTTGGTGTCCCCTCTCAGAGGCATAGTGAATATTTACTCTCAGTAGTTTCCAGTGTGAAATTAGTTCTTTAACATACATAGTATATTTTTATATCTGCCTTGAGGATCATGATCATTTTACTTTTTATTAAGATAAAATTATTGCATCTACTAATTTAAAATGCATTTCATTCAAAAAAATGGTGTAACTAATTGCATTAATGCTCACAGCTTCCAAATTTGACTAACGACCAAAGGAGATATTCTGAATAAACTTGTAATGACAAATAGAGCAATTTGTCATTGCTCTATTTGATGAGAGGGTGCCGAGTGTCATTACAAGTTCCAGCTGCGAATTACAAGCTCCAAAAAATCATAAGTGTTTTCCATTTTATTTACTTAATTGTCATATTATATTGTACTTTATAAGTAGCGTTATAGTTCTAGTTATGGTCGTTATTTTTATCTTTAATTTAGATAGAGATTTTGTAGATTCCTACTGAATATACATAAAACCATTGTTCCATTCAAATCTTGCCAGCATTGTAATAGTATAGTGAGTGGTAGGGAATTCAAATTTTTAATTGTGGTAACTAGGTAGCTCTAATGTAAAACTAGATAACATAATACATATTACTGCATTTAGGAATCTATTAGATAGTGTAGTATTGATAATTAATTAATTAAATTTATTAACCTTATTAATTTTCATCGTAAATTAATAGTATTCAATATCATGGCCCAGACTAGAGCAGCAAAGCAATGGGCACAAAGTAGTAGAAGTGCTGTGACTCGGGGAAGAACCGAGGGGGACAATTCTGAAATGTTTGTGGAACTTTCTGGAACAAGACATCATCTAGCCAAGGAGGATGTCTCTGGTGTGCTAGGGTGTCAAGAAATTAGGTGCCAACTCACCGTTCTGGTGGGCGCTCATGAAATTTTGAAGAGTCAGGTAGAGACCCTTGAAGGTATTAAAGTGGGGGACCCATCAAGCTCCCAGCTGTCCAACACAATGCCAGAGCTCACGCTTGTGCATAAGGAAACATAACGGCAATATCCAAGGCACAATATGCTGGTCCCACAGGAGTTATTTATTAGCAGTGACTCTATTGTCAGGGAGATGGGTAATATATTGTGTAAAAAGGATATGTGCAATAGGACCAGGGTATGTCTGCCAGGGGCAAAAGTTGATACTGTTGTAGAGCAGATATCTTTTAAGGGCACAAAGGGTGATACTGCTGTACACATTGGCACTAATGACATTAAAATTAAGAGACATGCAGATTTACTTAACAAATACAGGTAAATGTTGAAAAACAGTTGTGAGTTAGGGTCAAATTTGAAATTGTTTGCAATTCTAGAGAGACACGATAGGAGGGAGTACACGATGAGAGCCATGGCAATCAATTCGGCACTGAAGAGACTGTGCAAGGCTTGTGGGGTAGAATTTTTCTCAGCGTGGTCTATGCTTCTTAACAGCAGACACTGCTTCTACAGGAATGGGATACACTTAAACAGAAGGGTGCAAGAGTGTTTGCTGATGCTCTCGAGGCAGTGTCAGGTAGGTCGGAAAACTGCTACCTTGGGGGGATTCACAGACTAAAAGGTTAAAGTAGCCTCTGCCAGAGGTAAAAGTGAACTGCTTCTATTAGAATGAGCAGCAGCCAGGAGAGCGGGGGTGCTGGAGGATTTCAGGGACTGGTGGAAGCCATCGTGAAACAAATAAATACATGGACTTGTTAGGGTAACAAAGAATAAGAATAGGTGCATGTATACTTGAATGTACACCAGGAGTACAATCAGGGAGCTAGGAGTATAGTAAATAAATTTGATGAATTTGAAGCGCTGGTCAAGAAATCAAAGGCGTATATTCTTGGGATATCAGAGACGTGGTGTCACACAGATATAATGAATTTGGGGAGTAAAATGTGTATAGGATAGACATGATAGGAAGGGAGGGGGGGGGTTATTCAGTTAATTTGGAAACACACAAAATCTAAGGAAGTACATTCAATTGCCACAGATGAAGTGCAATTCTGAATCAGTTTGGGGTGACATACACCAATGAGCCAAAACATTATGACCACCAACCTAATATGATGTTGGTCCTCCATGTGCAGCCAAAACAGCTCATACCCGACAAGGCATGGACGCTACAATATTTCTAAGTGTGTCTTGTGGTAACTGGTACCAATATATAACCAGCAGATCATTTAACTCCTGTAAAGTCAGAGGTTGAGACACCGCAGATCGGAGTTGCTGTTCCAACACAAACCACAGATGCTCGATGGAATTGATGTCTGGGGAATTTGGAAGCCAGAGCAATACCTGGAAGTCTTCCTCATTTTCCACAAACCAGTCTCGAACAATCCAGGCGGTGTGGCATGGCACATTCTCCTGCTGAAAGACAGCACCACCAGAGGGGAAGACCGTTGCCACAATAGGGTGTACCTGGTCAGCAATGATGTTTAGGTAAGTGGCAGATCTCACAGTGCCAGGTACATGGATGACTGGACCCAGGGTATCCCAGCAGAACATTGCCCAAAGCATGTCACGCCGCCACCGGCTTGTATTCGTCCCATGGTGCATCCAGGTGCCATCATTTCTCCAGGTAAACGATGCACACGTACCTGGCCATCCACATGATGCAACAGGAAACATGATTCACTGGACCAGACAACCTTCTTCCAATCACTCAAGGTCCAGTTTCAATTTTCGTGTGCCCATTGTAGTGCTGTTGCCGGTGAACTGTGGTTAGCATGGGCACTCGGAGCAGCCTGTGGATATAAACTTAAACCCCGGATGCAAGCGAACACCTGCTGACCCTATATACAGCGTGATTTTCTTGTACATACATACATACATACATAGAATAAAGTTTAATTGATAAATTAAACACACAGTAAGACATTACCAACATTAAAACAGTAATAATAAAGTACAGCACTCTCGATTTAACCGGATTAACCAGGACACTTCAAGACTACAAATTAAAAAAAAAAAAAAAAAAAAGAAAGAAAATCAACCAGAAATCATAAAATTCAAGTAATAACTAGAATAGGTATAAACAGATATTTTGCAATTCGTAAATAAGCGACAAGAACCGGGGTTATAAGTCATCATTGGGAGATTAGTGTACCTATTATCTTGCAACCCCCACTGTCTTCCCACCTACTGCTCAAAACAAAAAAAAGAGACCAAATGTTTAGAGTGTGTCGCGTCAATTGGTGTGTTCCATCGCACCGCAAAAGGACAAATTTTGTTTCGTTATTTATGTCAGGAATGTCGGAATTTTATTTTTTATAGCACGTATTTTTTTTTTTTTTTGTTTAGAAATCGCGAAAATGATGGGCAAATGCAAGAGTTGTGCTTTCAAATTAAACAAAAACTTAAAATTATTCAAAAGTTTGAAAACGGTGCATCCGTTAAATCTTTAAAGAACCATTATAATGTTGGTGACCAAACCATACGTGACATTGTAAAAAATAAAGGGAAGCTATTTGATTTAAAATCAACATTGTAAAAAATAAAGGGAAGCATCGTATTGGGCGTGTGAGTAGTAAGTGTTCAATTTTTTTGTTTTTTTTTTTTTCGTGGTTAACCGCATGTAACTCAGTCAGCGGATACGGGGGCACAACTGTATGTATTTGAAAGTTTGAAATTTATCAAAACTAAAATTACTGTAACACAGAGCGAAAACAGATACAAAAATAGACTGTGACAAGTTTAATGATAGGAAATATATATATATTAGATTAGATACATACAAACAAAAAGCTTTCGGTTGTTTTATCAACCTTCCTCAGTTAAACTGACAGTTAAGAATGGACCATGAGGGTGTGTACTGCCAATCTTGTACGTGAAGTGTGTGATTAATTGTTGGATGTTGAAGCCTGTGGCTGTGATGCATGCGGACGTTGCCAGTGTTTGTCAATAGTCCGGATTGCTGTTTCGATGATAGGGTGGACCTGACATCCACTGTTCCTGTTGACTGAGGTATTGGAGCATTTGATGTTTAACGACTCCAACCAGGCGCATCGTCGATAGTGGCGGGACTTATTCACAATCGTGACACCGCGGTGTGGGTCAATGTGGGTTGCCCAAACGTGTTCGGCAATAGCTGAGTGCTCCACATCCACTAAGCGGATTGCTCTTTTGTGTTCGGAAAGGCGTTTTTCGAGCCGTCTCCCAGTTTCCCACGATGTAGCAGCTAGTGCAGTCACGGCAAGAGATGCGGTAGACCGAATCCACTTTGTAGTAAGGTGGGGACCGGTGTTTTTACTTTAGAAATGAGGGATCGTAATTTTCTGCCTGGGAGCTGTACGCATTTTATCCCATGTGATTTTAAGACTCTACAAACCTGTTGTGATAGGTTTGGGTAGTAAGGGATAAAGGCACTCGTGGCTGAGTCATTACCTTGGGTGTTTCTGTTGGTCGCTACATGGCCATGTGTCTGTAGGTCACACCTGTCAAGGGTATTGATGGGATAGCCACACCTCGTAAGATCTGCCTTGACTTTAGCAATTTCGGTGCGCCTCTCATTTACAGAGCTAGAGTGTGTCCAGGCACGAGTTAGCAAGGTTCGTGCAGTGGCAATAAGATAGCTACGTGCGTGTGCTGACCGGAAGTTGGTAAATTGGCCAGCACACATTGGTTTACGATGGACAGTTGTCTTCAAGCGCGTGCCTCACGCTGTACAAGGGTGTTTAAGTATGGTATGGTGTTTTCCGACTCTAGCTCGATGGTGAATTTGTTTGTGGTTATCTCCAGAAATTCAGGTGACCGAATCTTAGACCACCTCATTCTGTCGCCTTTCATAAAATTCACCATCGAGCTAGAGTCGATTGATTGATTGATTGAATTTTATTGGCGCATCAGCAACTTGGGCTATAATGCGCCAAAACCTTGACAAACATTCAGTGACCTAATAATTTAGGTCACTAAGTCAGGGTATAAAAACAAGTATAAACTATAAAAGACAAAGATCAGTAAACAAGTAACAATAGTAAATGTTAAAATAATAAGATTTTTTTTTTTAAATGTGAGTAAAAAGGTTTACTGATTTTAGGAAACTAAAAATAGCAGACACATGGTCATTGTCGGATAAAATCTGACTGAGTGTATACGGCTCAGTCAGATGTTTAAAAGTGGTAAAACGAGCATTTCTAAAACTGGTACAGTCACATAAAATATGTTCAACGGATAAAATGGTGTTGCACTGCTCGCACATAGGAGGGTCATCAGCCCTCAGCAAAAAGGAGTGTGTTAGATGACAGTGTCCTATGCGGAGCATAGGACACTGTCATCTAACAAGCAAGAACAACTTCCGCTTTGCGATCTCTGCGTAAGCTGGACCGCCAAGGATGGATCACAGGCTTAATTCGACAGAGTTTGTTTGTAGTAATCAGTCGATGCCACAAATATTGCCACTGAGATTGTAAATCATTACGGATCACTTGCCTGTAGTCTGTATAGGGGACTAACAGGTCAAGATTATCCGTCAGGGCTGCCGATTTGGCTGCAATGTCAGCCAAATCATTTCCTCTAATCCTGATGTGACTGGGGATCCAGCAGAAGCGGATATCGAATTCACTTACATAGAGGCTGTATATTATCTGCTGAATTCGGGACAGGGTTGGATGATTGGTGTATGACATCACTGATAAAGCCTGTAGTGCACTCATTGAATCGGCATATATAATACACCGTTGGTAACGGTGTTTTCTTATGTGATCTAGAGCTAACTCTATGGCATGCAGCTCTGCAGTGTAAATGCTGCAGTCAAGAGGTATCTGCTGTGATATAGTATTATTTGGAAAGACAGCAGCAGATCCCACATGTGATTCTGACTTCGAGCCGTCTGTGTAAACTGGCAAGAAGTCAGAACGTTCTGCACGGTGTTGTGAATAGAGCTGAAGGTAGATAGAAATGAAGTATTAGACTTCGTCGCTATCTTGAGCGAGAAGTCACATGCTGGTGTTTGTGCATGCCAGGGTGGAATGGGCTCCTTTGGTGATCGAGCAACCTTGTCTACCGAGATGTTAAGCTCATTGAGTAGCTCTTGAACACGAATGCCGAATGGGCGATTGGCGGTCCGTCGTGTGTTATAAAGATTTTCCCATCGTAGCTCGAAAACGGATGTCCACGTGGGATGGTCGGGCAGGGACTTCAGCTTGAAAGCATATTGTAGAGACAACTGCATTCGTCGAAGTGACAAGGATGGTTCATTTGCTTCGACATACAAACTTTGGACAGGTGATGTTCGGAATGCACCAGTAGTGATACGAATGGCTTGGTGATGGACGGGGTCACGCCAACGAACAGCGCTATTTCTGGCAGATGCATACACCTGAGACCCATAATCTAATTTTGAGCGTACAAGTGCACGGTACAGACGTAGTAGAGTGCATCGGTCTGCACCCCAAGAGGTAGAAGAGAGAGAGCGGAAGATGTTAAGCCCTCTCGTACACTTTGTACGTAGCTGACGAATGTGTTGAACAAATGTCAACTTTTTGTCAAAAACGAGCCCCAGGAATTTCACCTCTGATACAACTGGAATGGTGTTTTGTCCAAGTCGTAATTCAGGCTCGGGGTGGAGGTTACGTTTGCTACAAAAATGGACGCAAACGGTCTTCTCCGGTGAGAACCTGAAACCATTGGCCGTGGCCCAGATGTTAACACGGTCAATAGCTTGTTGCAGTTGTCTCTCGATAACCCTCATATTGCATGATTGAGAGAATATGCTGAAGTCATCGACATAGAGTGCACTATTTATAGCTGGAGGAAGTTGTTTAGAAATAGCGTTTATTTTAATGGCAAAAAGCGTAACACTTAAGACAGATCCTTGTGGTACCCCCTCCTCTTGGCAAAAAGGCCGCGAAAGGGAGGATCCTACACGAACTTGGAAATAACGGCAGGATAAAAAATTTTTAATAAAAATGGGGAGGTGGCCTCTCAGACCGACGTTGTGAAGGTCTTTTAAAATACCAAATCTCCAAGTTGTGTCGTACGCTTTTTCCATGTCAAAGAACACCGACACCAAGTGTTCTCTTTTTAGGAAAGCATCTCGGATTGATGTTTCCAGTCTAATTAAGTGGTCCAGTGTGGACCTGTTTCTTCGGAAGCCGCACTGAAAGCGGGAGAGAAGGTCGTTCGATTCTAAATACCATATTAAATGAGAATTGACCATTCTCTCCAGGATTTTGCATATTAAATGAGAATTGACCATTCTCTCCAGGATTTTGCACAGACAGCTAGTCAGAGCAATAGGACGATAATTGGTGGTAACTTTTGGATCCTTTCCTGGCTTAGGAAAGGCAAGAACGATTGCCTTTCGCCAGGAATCCGGAAACTGCCCCTCAGTAAAGATTCTGTTATACAGAAGGAGCAGACAATCCATAGATTTTGGTGAAAGATGTTTAATCATTTCATAATGGTCCAACAGCCATCTGGTCCAACAGCACTTGCTTTGGAAAGAGTGAGGGCTCTTTTCAGTTCCTCTATAGTGAATGCCCCGTTGTAGGGATAGAGGCCCTTGGTCTTAAAATTAAGTGCTTGCTTTTCCAGTTTATGTTTAAGGACCAGGAACTCTGGGGAATACGAGGATGTTGCAGAGATGTTAGAGAATGTTTCCCCAAGAGCATTGGCTATTGCAGTTGGATCTGCAATAGCGCATCCATTATAATCTAGGATTGAAGAAGGGTGGGATGTATATTTTCCCTTCATTTTCCAGATTTTATCCCAGACTACCTTAGAGTTGGTAGACTGGTTAATAGATGATGTAAACCGGATCCACGATTCCTTTTGACTCTGACAACGGATGTAGCGTGCTTTGGCTCGTGCACGTTTAAAGACTATAAGGTTGTTCGTGGTAGGATATTGGCGAAATATCCCCCACGCTTTGTTTTGAGCCTTTTTTGGTGCTGTGCATTGTGAATTCCACCAAGGTTTGGGAAATGGTGGAAACCAGGCTGATGTTTTTGGGACAGCATTAGCAGCTGCTTGGATGATGATTTCTGTGATGTACTTTACTGCGTCATTGATCGGCTCTTGACTGACTGTGCTAAGATCAAAATTTGCCTGATGTCGGAAGGCAGTCCAGTCAGCCTGATCAATCTTCCACCGTGGTAACCTAAAAGGAAGACATGGTCTCCCACTGTGTAACAAGGTTATCACAGGGAAGTGATCGCTTCCGTATGGATTCTCCTCCACTTCCCAAGTGAGTGAAGGGAGTACAGAAGGAGAGCAGATAGAGAGATCAATGGCAGAAAAAGTACGGGTAGGCATGTGGAAGAAGGTGTTTGTTCCAGTATTTAGAAGGGAAAGGTCATTGTCATTGAGCATACGCTCAATGACTCGTCCCCTTCCGTTGATGTTAGCACTACCCCACAGGGTGTTATGTCCATTCATATCCCCGAGAAGTAAGAAAGGGGAGGCAACTGCGTTAGAAGATCATCAAGGTCTGCCTGGGAGATGTCAGTCCCAGGTGGCAAATAGATAGAGCACACAGTTAATAAAAATCCCACCGTAAGGCGAATTGCAACAGCCTCTATTCTAGTTGTCATTAGTAAGGGCTGCACTGGGGTCTGGTTACCCACAAGGATAGCCACTCCCCCATGTACAGAGCCATCCGCAATTCTATCCTTACGAAAAATTGTGGTGTTATGCATCGTGGGATCGTCATTTGCCTTTAGATGTCTCCTGCAAGCAAAAGCAAACTGGCTCGTGCTTTTGCAGGAGGGCCTTGATGTCATCAATATTTCGCCGGAATCCACGACAATTCCATTGTAGGAATTTAGCCATTATTTTGGCTTGGTGGGTCCATCTGGCGGCTTCCGAGGTGCTGAGGGCTTACTTTTATCGGTCTTGGATTTGTCTTTTTTGGGGAAGAATGGACGCTGTCCCGTGTCCATTTCCTCCTCCGCAAAGAGTTCCAAGACTGATTCTTCGGGTACTTCCTTCTGCTCGACATCCATCTTTTCTTGGGAACTAGGGAAGGACTTCCCCTTTCTTATTCTTTTCTTTCGTAATTACCTTTGTTAATTGTGGAGCATTAGGAGGTACCGATATAGGAGTGGCAGCTAATTGGTCCTTCTGTGTAGGTTTTTGCGAACTTAAGAGATACCGCATGATGGGAGTGAAAGACTCCTTTGGGGGAATGGTCATGTCCGTCTGAGTTCCGACGGAACATCTCCCTGCTACCTTCTGGGCGTAGGTAGGTCTGTTGATATTCAGGGGTTTGACCGATTTCCTTGCCTCCTGGTATGATATATTTAGCTCTGCCTTCAGCCGTTGAATTTCTTTTTCTTCTTTCCACCTCTGGCATGCTCGTGAGTAGGCCGGATGTTCGCCCTCACAGTTAATACAGGTGGGTTTTGCGGCTGAACATGCTGTTGTTTCGTGGTCCTTTGCACCGCATCGTGCGCATGCAAGGACTCCACGGCAGGCCATTTGAGAGTGTCCATACTTCTGGCATTTAAAACACTGTAAAGGGTTCGGAACGTATGGATGCACTGAACAATTGATGTATCCAGCTTTGATCTCGTCAGGAGGTTTAGGAGAGTTAAAAGTCAGGATAACGCTCCTGGTTTTAACTATTTTTCCATCCCTTCGCGCAGTGATTCTCTTGACGGCAATGACTCCCTGTGGTTTTAATTCGGAGCAGATTTCCTCCTCGGTGACGTCGAGAAGGTCCCACTCCGAAATGACACCTCTCGATGAATTGAGTGTTCTGTGTGGTGTCACCGTTATAGGGATTCCTCCTATTGATGTTACTCGGAGTAGATGTTCGGATTGCCTGTCATTTTTAGTTTCAATTAAGAGGTCTCCAGAGCGGAGCCTCTTAACTGATTTGAGTGAACCTACTAACCCATCTAACCCTTTTTGGATAAAAAAGGGCGACATTTTACCAATCGGTTTTTCAGTGGTAGAATGCATGATTAGAAATCTTGGGACAGGCCCTGATGATGATGTTTCAGTTCGCTGCCTCTTTGTTGCAATAATACTATATGCCTCTCCGTCTATGTTTTCAGATAGGGACTGGGTTGGGGCCCCTGAAGAAATAAGTTTATCAGGATTCATGAAGTTTTTTATATGATTCAGTGCCCGGGCTCCCCACCCACCACGGAGCCCAAAGGGACGCCCACTACCCGGCATGCAATAAATGCGCTCGGGAGTGGAACGCCAGGGCTACCCAGACACTATACCCGCACCGCCGCCAGCCTGAATCCTGTCCCTCGGACCATGAGGGTAGGGGCATGGCATTGTCACGGTTGACCCTCGCAGGCGAGCCTACTAGCCGATTGATCCTAGCCAGGCCTTCCAGGACCACCCGTCTTGTCGAAGCAGGGGCCAAAGTGGTGTATTGAAGCTGGGCCCCTCAACCACCAGGATCCCCCTTTCCGAATTTCCACGGGTCGCAGCGCACGGCAAACACGCAGGATTCCATTGATGTAAGCCTGGAACCTGGGCTGTGGGCGTTGGATCCCAGTGATGGTAGTCTGGAAGTCTAGCAGCGTCACTGGGAGGTCCCCTCACCACGTACAGGTGCCCACGTCGAGGGGTCGAGCTAGAGTCAAACAACACCATACCATGCTTAGACACCCTTGTCCGGCACGAGTGCACGTGCTTGAAGACAACTGTCCATCGTAAACCAATGTGTGCTGGTCAGAGCTAGAGTGTGTCCAGGCACGAGTTATCAAGGTTCGTGCAGTGGCAATAAGATGGCTATGTGCGTGTGCTGACCAGCTCTGTAAATGAGAGGCGCACCGAAATTGCTAAAGTCAAGGCGGATCTTACAAGGTGTGGCTATCCCATCAATACCCTTGACAGGTGTGACCTACAGACACATGGCCACGTAGCGACCAACAGAAACATCCAAGGTAATGACTCAGCCGCGAGCACCTTTATCCCATACTACCCAAATCTATCACAACAGGTTTGTAGAGTCTTAATATGGGATAAAATGCATACAGCTCCCAGGCAGAAAATTACGATCCCTCATCTCTAAAGTAAAAACACCAGTCCCCACCTTACTACAAAGTGGATTCGGTCTACCGCATCTCTTGCCGTGACTGCACTAGCTGCTACATCGGGGAAACTGGGAGACGGCTCGAAAAACGCATTTCCGAACCCAAAAGAGCAATCCACTTAGTGGATGTGGAGCACTCAGCTATTGCCGAACACGTTTGGGCAACCCACCACGACATTGACCCACACCGCGATGTCGCGATTGTGGATAAGTCCCACCACTATCGACGACGCGGCTAATTGGAGTCATTAAACATCAAATGCTCCAATACCTCAACAGGAACAGTGGATGTCAAGTCCACCCTATCATCGAAACAGCAATCTGGGCTATTGACAAACACTGGCAACATCCGCATGCATCACAGCCACAGGCTTCAAAATCCAACAATTAATCACACACTTCACGTACAAGATTGGCAGTACACGCCCTCATGGTCCATTCTTAACTGTCAGTCTAACTGAGGAAGGTTGATAAAACAACCGAAAGCTTTTTGTTTGTATGTATCTAATCTAATATATGTATATTTCCTATCATTAAACGTGTCACAATCTATTTTTGTATCCGTTTTCGCTCTGTGTTACAGTAATTTTAGTTTTGATAATAATGACTCCAGAGCGCACAGGCCTCTTTAATCATAGTTTGAAATTTGTACAAATTATTCATTTAATAATTAAGAATATAACATAACTATAACATACATCAAAAGATAATTAAAATGCCTAAAAAATTTCAAAGAAAATGAACAATAACCTGCTTACCTGGGCACACTGTATAGTCTGTAGTTGTGTCAATAAAATGTGAACTGCAAACACTTCCACCTTGTGTCTCTTGCATGCTAAGGGAGAGCTAAAAGATATATAAGCATATCCAGTCATGAAAGTGAAAATTCAGCGCATGCTCTCTCTCTCTCTCTCTCTCTCTCTCTCTCTCTCTCTCATGGAAATAATTTATAAATAATAGGGAGGGAGGAAGGGAGAGGGGAGTGAGAAAGTGTGTATAATTAAAACGAACTTGCATATCAGCAGTATATTATACTGCTGAACAAGTTTATTTTAATTGTGGTATATTCTATGATTTGATTTGTATTTTATTGGCGCATTAGCAACTAAGGCTATAATGCGCCAAATCCAGGTTATATATAAAAAGTTAAACATTCAGTGACCTCATTAGTTAGGCCATCATGTTGAGATATAACATAGATATAAAAGGTATAAAAGTAAAAAATATATCAACAAAGAAATAACAATAAAAGGTAAATTTTAAATAAGAGTAAAAAGGTTTATTGATTTTAAATAGCTAAAAACAGCAGACATTGTCATTGTCGGATAAAACCTGACTGAGTGTATAAGGCTCAGCCAGATGACTAAAAGCAGTAAAATAAAAATCACGTTCGTGTCTAAAACGTGGACACTCGGTTAAAATGTGACGTATACTTAAATAGGTGTCACAGTTCTCACACATAGGACAGTCATTTGTCCTCAGCAGAAATGTATGTGTAAGATGACTATGTCCTATGTGGAGGCGAGCTAAAACAACTTGCTCTCTGCGATTCCTGTGCAGACTAGACTGCCAATGTCGGATTACAGGCTTTATCTGATAGAGCTTGTTTGTGACTTGCTCATGCCAGGATCGTTGCCATTGGGACAGTAATTTTGCATATATTAGATGCCTGTAGTCTGTATAGGGGACTAACAGGCAATAAGTATTGTGGGGTTCTGGTCACCTGGCCGCAGCATCTGCCAGTTCATTTCCCACGATCCCAATGTGGCTTGGAATCCAGCAGAAACGAATGTCAAAAAAACACTCAGACAGAGAGTGTAGCTTCTGCTGAATCCGGGTCACAAATGGATGAGGATTATACCTCATACCCAATAAAGCCTGCAGTGTACTTAGACAGTCAGTGTACACCATACACCTTTGATACCTATGGGTTTTAATGTAATCCAAGGCTAACTCTATAGCATACAACTCAGTTGTATATATGCTGCATTCTTGGGTAATCTTTCCAGATATAGAACGACCTGGAAGGATAGCAGCAGATCCAACAGACAACTCCAACTTCGAGCCATCAGTGAAGACAGGCAAGAAGTCGGAATATTCGGCCCAGTGGGCGTAGAGTTGATGGTAGACAGAAGATGGAGTTATGGACTTAACCCTCTTTTTAAGGGAGAAGTCACATGATGGTAAGCGAGCATGCCAGGGTGGAAGTGGTTGCCTTGGTGACTGGGCAACATTGTCTACTATGATGTCGAGCTCTCTGAGCAGCTCTTGGACAAGGATACCAAAAGGCCGGTTTGCAGTCTGACGAGTGTTATATAAGTTTTCCCATCGTGGCTTGAAAACGGATGTCCACGTAGGGTTGTCTGGCAAGGATTTTAATTTAAAGGTATATTTTAAAGACAATTGCTTTCGTCGAAATGACAGTAGTGATTCAATTGCTTCAACATATAAACTCTGGACAGGGGATGTTCTAAATGCTCCAGTAGCAATACTTGGCTTGGTGGTGAACTGGGTCCAGCCATCTAAAGTAAAGTAAAAAAGTAAAGTGCAGCCATTATCAACCCACTGCAGGATGGAAGCCTCCTCAACAATTCATGCTGAGGGAAATGGACCATAATCTGCCACGCTGGTCCAGTGCGGGTTGGCAGATCGACCGTATTCAGCAGTCAGGGGCTTGAACCCCGGTCTACTCAAAGAGCGTGTGTTACTGCACTCCCACTCCTGCCCACTCGGCTACGGAGATCTAAATACACTGTTTCTAGCCAATGCGTACACTTGGGACCCATAGTCTAGTTTAGATCAGACAAGTGCACGATAGAGGCTGAGTAAAGTGGGGGTGGTCTGCTCCCCATTTATTGGAGGAAATAGAGCGTAGGAGATTCAACCCTCTTGTGCACTTTGTCCGCAGTTGACGAATATAAGGTAAAAATGTCAACTTCTTGTCGAAATTGAGCCCCAAGAATTTTGTCTCGGGTGCTACTGGAATGATGTCTTGTCTGAGTTTAAGTTCTGGTTCAGGGTGAAGGTTCCGTTTGCGACAAAAGTGCATGCAGACAGTCTTCTGTGGCGAGAACCTAAAACCATTAGTCACTGCGCAAGAGTTGACGTGGTCTATGGCATGCTGCAATTGTCTTTCAATGACCCTCATATTGCATGACTGCAAAAAGATGCTAAAGCCATCTACAAAGAGAGCACTGTTTACAGTTGGAGGAAGTTGTTCAGTTATAGAGTTAACTTTGATAGCAAAAAGCATAACGCTTAAAACTGATCCTTGTGGAACTCCCTCTTCTTGGCAGAATGGCCGGGAGAGGGTGGATCCTACACGACCTTGGAAAGACCAGTCTGTAAGGAAGTTTTTAATAAAGAGGGCAATGTGTCCTCTAAGACCAAAATTAAAGATGTCTTTTAAAATTCCATATCTCCAAGCCGTGTCGTACGCTTTTTCCATATCAAAGAAAACCGACACCTGGTGCTCACGTTTCAGGAAAGCATCACGTATAGATGTTTCCAAGCGGATTAAATGGTCAAGTGTTGACCTATTCCTACGGAAGGCACACTGTATCTTGGAAAGGAGGTCGTTAGCTTCTAAATACCACAAAAGACGAGCATTGTCCATTCTTTCCAGGATCTTGCACAAGCAGCTCGTCAGAGTGATAGGACGGTAATTTTTTGGTATTTTTGGATCCTTTCCTGGTTTCGAAAAGGGAAGGACGGTTGCCATGAGTCCGGAAATGTCTCTTCAATATAGATTCTATTATAGAGATGGAGCAAACGATCCATGGATTCCGATGAAAGGTGTTTAATCATCTCATAATGGATGTCGTCTGGCCCAACAGCACTCGCCTTGGATAGTGAGGGTGCTGCTTTCAGCTCCCACTGTGTAAAGAGCTGATTGTATTCCTCGCGATTGTTAGAGGACAGCTTCAGGTGATGTTTTTCTGATCTTTGTTTGAGTGAAAGGAACTCTGGGGGGGGGGGGTACGATGTTTCTGGAGACACTTTAGCGAATGTCTCCCCGAGGGTATTTGCAATTGCAGTTAGATCAGCAATTGTACATCCATTATGTTCCAGGATCGATGAAGGGTGTGAGGTGTATTTGCCCTTCATTTTCCAAACTTTGTCCCAGATGGCTTTGGGATTGGCAGCCCATGTAAGGAAAGATGAAAATTTGATCCAAGATTCCTTTTGGCTCTGACTTCTAATGTACCGTGCTTTGGCACGTGCACATTTGAAGGCTATTAAATTATCTGTGGTGGGGTATCGACGAAATATTTCCCATGCTTTGTTTTGAGCCTTCCTAGCTGCTGTGCATTCTCCATTCCACCATGGTTCTGGAAAACGTGGAAAGCAGGACGATGTCCTTGAATACCACTATACAACTATAGTGGTATTGAACATTGCCAGATGACGAAAGGCATTCCAGTCGGCATGATCAATCTTCCAACGTGGTATCCTCGACTGGTGACATTGTCTCCCATTTGAAATGGTGGATAACACGGGGAAGTGATCACTACCATAAAGGTTTTCTTCAACCTCCCATGTACTCAGAGGCAGGAGAGAAGGGGAGCAGATGGAAAGATCAATGGCAGTAAATGTACGGGTAGCCGTGTGGAAAAAGGTGTTAGATCCCACATTTAGAAGGGCCAGATCATTGTTTTCAAGCAATCGCTCGATAATCCGACCTCTTCTGTTGATGTCAGAATTACTCCACAGTGGATTATGCCAATTGAAATCCCCTAATAATAGAAAAGGGAGTGGCAGTTGCTTAATGAGATCATCAAGGTCTGCCTGGGCGGTGTCGTTCCAAGGTGGCAAATAAATGGAGCAAACAGTTAAAAGGAACCCTAATGTAACACGAACTGCTACAGCCTCTAGATTACTGGTAAGAAGCACAGCTTGAAAGGGGTTGTGGTTACCCACAAGGATAGCGACTCATTCGTGGGCAGGTCCATCCCCAGCTCTGTCTCTGCGAATAACTGTGTAGTTACGTAAGTAAGGGTCCTCATTTGCCTTTAAATACGTCTCCTGTAAGCAAAAGCAAGTTGGTTCGTGCTTACTCAGGAGAGCCTTGATGTCATCTCTATTTCTACGAAATCCACGGCAATTCCAGTGGAGAAATTTAAATGTACCCATTATTTTGATTTAATGGGTCCGTCTGGTGGCTTCTGAAGGGCTGAGGGCTTCATTTTCTCAGTCCTGGGTTTATCTCTCTTTGGAAAGACTGGACACTGGCCTGTATCCATTTCTTCTTCTTTCGCAAAGAGTTCCAGGACAGACTCGTCCTGTACCTCCTTATCTTCGACATCCATTGTCTCTTGGATTGTAGATGCCTGTAGAGGCATCTACAATCCAAGGAGGCACGGATATAGCAGTGGCGGCTGACTGTGATTTTTGGGTGGGCTTTTGGGAACTTAATAAATAGCGCGCAATGGGGGTGACTCCCTTGGTGGAATACTCATATCAGTCTGAGTACCAATGGTACTTTTCCCAGAAGCTTTCTGGGCATATGAGGGCTTGACGCTATTTATAGGTTGGATGCACCTTCTGGTCTCCTGATAGATGTTTTTAATTTTTGAATTTCCTTCTCATCTTTCCACCGCTGGCATGCTCGAGAGTATGCAGGGTGTTCTCCTTGGCAGTAGCACAACTTGGCTTAGAAGCTAAACATTTCTTGCTCTCGTGGTCTTTAGCACCACATCGAGCACAGGCAGGATTGCCACAACAAGCTGCTTGAGAGTGGCCATACTTTTGGCATTTAAAACACCTCAGTGGGTTCGGGATATAAATCCTCACTGGGCAGTTTAAATAGCCTGCTTTTATGGAACTTGGAGGGCGTGGGGTGTTGAACGTTACGATGAGAACTCGGGTAGGGACGAGATTCCCATCCTTCTGCATCGATATTCTTTTGACAGCCATCACTCCTTGGTCTTTAAGTTCAGAGCAGATCTCTTCTTCAGAAACATGAAGAAAATCCCACTCTGATATGACACCGCGTGAGAAATTCAAGGTTTTATGGGGAGTAACAATTATGGGTAATCCCCCTAACGAAGTGGCTTTCAGTAGTTGCTGTGCATGTTTTTGGCTTGCAGCCTCAACTAAAATGTCTCCAGAACATAGCCTTTTGACAGATTTTGGAGATCCTGTCAACCCTTCTATCCTTTCTGGATGAAAAAGGGTGACATTTTCCCAAGTGCCTGTTCTCTGGTGGAATGGAGAATGAGGAAAAGCGGTGTCACAGATGGTGGTGTATCCTCAGTTCTGGCTCTTTTTGCAGAGGTGTTTTCTGCGGTTTCGTCTCGATTAGGTAGCCTTGTTGGGACCCCAGAAGAAATAGAATTTAAATTACTCATATGAGTAAGATAAAAATTTCAGATGCCCTATGTACCTCACCCACCACGGAGCCCTACGAGGGGACGCCCACTCGTGAACTAGCAGGTACTACCTACACGAATGGGATGCCAAGTTAGCTTAGAGGCACCATACCCACGTTTCCAATAAGCCTTGATCCCGTCCCAGGGCCAAAGGGAGGGAGGCTTATTGGAACGCAGTTGACCCTAGCAGTAAGAACCACCCGCCGATTGATCCCAGTCGGGCCAGTCTGGGACCACCCGTCTTGTTGAAGCAGGGGCCAAAGTGGTGTATTAAGGCTGGGCCCCTCAACCACCAGGATCCCCCTTTCCAAATTCCACGGATCACGGCACACGGCTGCACACGCCGGATTCCAATGATGTAACCCTGGAACCAAGGTATGGGCGTTAGATCCCAGTGATGCTAACCTGGAAAACCAGCAGCATTACTGGGAGTCCCCTCACCACGTACAGGTGCCCACGTTGAGGGGTATATTCTATGACAGCATATAATATAGCATGCATATATATATATATATATATATATATATATCCATTATTTTAAATTAAATAAAACATAAGCCAGTAGTATGGCAAAAACTGTAGAGCGAAAATTAACATAAAAATAACCCAAATAAACAATCGAACGAAAAGAAAGAATAGATATAAATAGTAGCCCAGAAACCCTAATATAATTTCGATCTTTAAATCCAATTAACAAAAACTATACAATTTTTAGGATAATGCCAATTAGTTATTAATTTAGCGGTACCCCCCCGAGAGGTACCAGTTCCGAAAGACGTGAAATATCACCCAAAGAGGGTTAAAGGAACTACCAAACGATAACAAAATCAAAATAAACTAAAATAAAATAGAATAGACTGACCATCATGCCCCATATCGACAGAGGACCACGAGGCCAATAATGGTCATGGAATCGCTGCATTTCAATCGTCATACAAAACATCGCAAAGGCGGAAATATCGAAGAACCAAACCACCCTTCCATTCTCCGATAGATCAACCAATGCAGAGGATTTGCATGGCGGTGGTCCTTATGCAGCGAAAATAGACTATAGAACAGACAGCACTCTAAAGCAGAGCCACACTACTGACATACTGTAAGCTGAATCAGCTTATATTGAAGAAAAAAAGGAAATAGGTGGCGACACAGGCGTTGCTAAATTAGCATATCGACCCATTACTATTGAATTATATTAAATGTTGACGAAAATTAAATTATAATAAAAAATTAAAATAATTAAGCATTCATTAGAGGCAGCAACTTGCAATTCCTCCATATGAAGCCGAAATATATACTATCATTGAATTATATTAAATAAAGTTAAATTATAATAAAATGAATAAATAATTAAGCATTCATTAGAGGCAGCGACATGCAATTCCTCCATATGAAGCTGAAATACATCCATTATTTTAAATTAAATAAAACATAAGCCAGTAGTATGGCAAAAACTGTAGAGCGAAAATTAACATAAAAATAACCCAAATAAACAATCGAACGAAAAGAAAGAATAGATATAAATAGTAGCCCAGAAACCCTAATATAATTTCGATCTTTAAATCCAATTAACAAAAACTATACAATTTTTAGGATAATGCCAATTAGTTATTAATTTAGCGGTACCCCCCCGAGAGGTACCAGTTCCGAAAGACGTGAAATATCACCCAAAGAGGGTTAAAGGAACTACCAAACGGTACCGCTAAATTAATAACTAATTGGCATTATCCTAAAAATTGTATAGTTTTTGTTAATTGGATTTAAAGATCGAAATTATATTAGGGTTTCTGGGCTACTATTTATATCTATTCTTTCTTTTCGTTCGATTGTTTATTTGGGTTATTTTTATGTTAATTTTCGCTCTACAGTTTTTGCCATACTACTGGCTTATGTTTTATTTAATTTAAAATAATGGATGTATTTCAGCTTCATATGGAGGAATTGCATGTCGCTGCCTCTAATGAATGCTTAATTATTTATTCATTTTATTATAATTTAACTTTATTTAATATAATTCAATGATAGTATATATATATATATATATTTTTTTTTTTTTTTCAAGCATGGTTGCCAGATTTTGATGTTTTAAAAACTTAAATTTTGCAATTTTAAAGAAGACAACACAAGATTTTTTAAAATCCAAACTCTGGATTTTACTGAATGTACTCGAAAATAAACTTCTTTGGCAACGTATGCATTCACATTAAGATACAACCAAAGCAATGTTTATGTAGCACAAATGAGTACAGTATGTTTTCAAACCTGGGATTTTTCTGGATTGTCTGTTAGACACAACCAGATTATGACTTCAGCAAGGAAGATTCTCTTGCATATATTTCTATTTTCAGAAATGGTGAGTCAAAATTTTGTTTAATTCTCTTCATAACAAAAGCTCCACTGCCTAGATAGCTATCAAGAGCATTTTCAAGTTTAACCAGAGAAGATCTGAAGGACATTGTTTTTTTTTTTTTTTGTTCTCATACTCAGCATTACTAGCATTTATTTTTTCCTAGACATATTTTGGGCTTAGTCTCAAGCCTGGCAAACTCATTTTTGTAGATCGATAGTGCATCTAGCATTTCTCAAGCCATGGTCGGCAAGGCGATGTAAAGTGCATTGATGTCAGTTACACACAACAGAGTGACATAAACCAGCTGCTATTTGAGCCCCTTTTTGTACTCATAAACCACTGTATCGAATGTGCCACCTTGCGACCAGTGATCGTCATTGCATAAGCTGGTATGAGAGGAAAGTGATTTCTTTTGGCACAGATTGCACAATTGTTGTCCAATGATACACTCGCAGTTTGCCTTGCGAGTGGCACAGCTGCAGGATCGATGTTGTTTGATTGCATGTATCTCGCCGCCTTCTTGCAAGCTAATTTTCCAATCTTAGTCGAGGTGGTAAAGTCGAGCCACAATTGTTGTATCTGTTGCTCTTTGTTGTATTCGATCTTAGATAAATTACCAAAGGCTCCATTAGCGAGGCCATCAGTAACATCCACGTTGGCGATGATGATATGCAGCTTTCTGATGAATGACCAGTGGGAGCTTGTAGGGTAATCCACTGTGTCGATAACTGACATTTTAAAGTTTCTGGTGAACTTGTGCTTCTTGCTCTGCATTCGTGCAACCCATGAAGATGTCTTGCACGACTGATTCCACTTTCTCCTCTGTGGCACTGAGGATTGCGCAGTTGTACTCGTTGATGGAATTATTTCTCAAGTAGAGTCATATACCGTTTAGACAGAGGTGATCGGCTTCCTCCCGAGCGAAGAAACGTGACTTGATACGTTCTTGCTCATTCTGATCTAATTTAGCTCCGTTACCGATTTTGGCTAACACAGATGAGAATGTGATGCTCAACTGGTGCATAACTTGATCAAGTTTGTAGTATTTCAGGCCATGCCAGAAAGTGGGGCTGGCAATGCGATGCTTTATCTGTTTATAGACCAGAGTAGCTGACATAAGTCCCCAATTAGAAGCATGTCCTGTCTGCCAAAACTCATTTTGACATTTCCAGTTATTGTTTTAGCCTGATACTGCTCCCCTTATTCTGTAACTTGTACAATAGCTAAAGCAAGTGCAGCCAACTAATTTCATTGATATTCAGAGTCAAGAACATTGTAGGTTTACTGAGCTGCCGAATCACAGTGAATAGATAACGTTTACTTAGAGCCCCGTAGTAGGTCGAGTTTGGAATTGTTCTTAGGAAGGCCAAATTGTTTTCGATACAGCTATTAACGTATTCTTTGGATTGAACTTGCTTGCAGGTCAGTTTTGTATCTTTACCTATATATTTTAAAGCCACCGTCAAAGAATCTCTCGTTCTCAATCTCATTATCTTCATTGCTATGTAAAGGAGATGATATGGAGTAACACCACGTCAGTCAGATCGTCTGAGCTTGCTCGTTGCCATCATGAACGAAGTCACACATAAATGCTCTCTGAATGGTTTGAATTGTCCAAGATAAATGCTGGGAAAGGACTGTTCCTCTGTGAGCACAGAAAATAGTAAACTCTGTGGGACTTTTGTTTCTCCTGGAGCGATTCTAAGATAGTCGCTCCACAACAACGTTTGCTGTTGGGTGATGAGACATTCCTTGATCAGAACTGCTTTGCTTATGTCGTCTTTGGCCAAATTAATTTCCATGTGACTCATCGAAGAATGACTGATCTATCGTGATTTGATACAATCGATAGAGAGGTGTGTCGACCAAATATTGAAGCCGCACTTTAACCACTCGCTTTCTTACTAACCCGATTAAATAGCTGGACTTGTGTATTTTCTTTCATTTTATATGCACATTTATACAATGATATGATCATCATCAATCTCCCTTGGCAAGCATTGGACCAGAGTGTTAACTGAAACAGGCACATTGATCACTTGGCCCAGAATGCCATATTGTCCATATGCATGTCTCAGGCACCTTATTTGCATGAACAGTAAGTGAGGAGAAATAGGCCTCTCTGTCACTAAATCCAACTTCGGTAAATGCAATGGAATTTCTGGGTAGGCAAATCTGTTCGACTTATATAGCACTGTAATGGCGTTGTTTTTAAGTGATCCTCTGTAGCTATTACACACAAGAATCCCATCGACATTAACATTTGGAAATGCAGTGCGTATCAATGGTACATCTTTAGCACCTGGTTTTTTTGTGTCGTTTTCAAACTATATATGATCGCATATGTAGCATACAGAATAAAAATTACTTTTCATAAATATCCTTACAAACTCTCGATGCGCATTCTTATGTAAACAGTAGTCAGTGTAAGGAAAGGGAGCTGTTGTTGTTGTTATGGGGGGTTTGATGGCACATAGGCTGCTATGGCTATATGCAGCTTATTCATTTATAATGTGAGGAAATTTCATGAAATCAGAAATGATTAAAAAGTCCAGTTAGCTTGAGATAGTTGAAAAATTCATAAATATTTGCCTCGTCACCAATGAGATTCTCTAAAGTTATTGGTTTATCAAGATTTACCAGTGATATCAGGGTTGAACTTCTGTCTTGTATGGTAGGGGCAGTCAATGAGAAAGTTTTTGACAGATTTTGAGAACAATGTGAACACTGTGGTGGATCATCTTCTGTGAGTAAATAAAGGTGGGTCAGATGAGTATGACCTATTCTTGCCCTTGAAAGGACTACTTCTCGTCTTGATGTACAGACACTGGAGTGCCAAATTTTCAGATCCTGTTTAAACTGCAAGAGTTTATTATTAGTTTGAGAGTGCCAGATTGTTGTCCATTCTGATAGGCATGCAGCATGAATGATTAACGCAGTCTCATGCTGGAACAGGGATATTGGTTAAATTTAAGGTGGTTGGATTTTTTGCAGCTTTGTCAGCAAGTTCATTGCCCAAAATAGCAGAATGTCCTAGAATCCAACAGAAGGTAACTAGTTGGGGGCATTCTTCAATCTGCAGTAATAAGCTTCTAATTTCATCAAGAACAGGGTGAACTTTATCTGAGGAATTACATAATGCCATGATTGAGCTGAGGTAATCAGTACAAATAACAGATTTTAAAGAACAGTCAGAACAGGGATTTTCTAAAGCTAATTTAATTGCATATAATTTGCTGAGAAGATACTGAATTCAAATGGAAGAGATGCTGAAAGAGTGATATTCAAAAACACTGCGGCTGGGGGAAAGGGAGCTTGATCATTTAAACTCATCGGCTCCACAATTGGAGAAATACTCTGTTGTAAATAATTAATAACTCACTGCAGGTACATCATCTAATAATGAATTAGATGGAGCAATATTGCTGGTTGAAGGTACTACTAAATCCAACGTTTGATTTTCTGTTTGCCTTTTACGCAACCTCGATAGTCTTTGTATCATTCTCGTACACTCATTGCTACCTCCATCTTTATTTTGTTAGGTTGGCTTGCTTGATACTCTTGACAACACTGTGCATTTGACTTTGGCATCGTTGAACACTCAGCTATAGCAGTGTAGCATTCAGTCCCTTTCACTATTCAGAAAATTATTGATGTGAAAACATCTAGGCACCTAATAATGGAATGAAATGAAATTGCAGACTGTAACAATACAAATACTTGTATTGTTGCAATTATAATATTCAACAAATGGCTACAATCAAATGGGTAATTAGGCTAACCTCTTCCAAACACTGATTCAGTAGAAAAAGCAGCGGGCTTGTGCATAAAACATTACATCATTCATACTAAATATTTCGGACTGAAGTATGAAGCTAATGTCACTAATATTGATTCGGTAGAGTAAGTAATGGGTGTGAGCATAAAATGTTACATCATCCATGATTTCAGTTCTAGCTGTTCGATTTTAGAATGGTTCTGATTTTCATCAAAAATGTTTACACATAAAACATCTTTCATGCATACAGGATATACACGCATTTTTTTTTTGATGTACCCAGTAATATAGTTTGCATAACACTCAAAATTCTTTTAAAGTTTTAGACTTTAATGGAGAATACATACTAAAAATTGCTAAAAAAAAAACTTGCCACACATTTTAAAAAATGTCCCCTAATAATTACTTGTGTATATGAAAATACAAGTTTCTCATAATACCTGTAATTCAAGGATATGTGTCATAAGTCAGAAAAATATGGATGTTCTCTTTATCATGTGACTTGAGATTTTTTACATCATATGCTGTGAATTAAATAAAGCTGAACTCCATTTGCAACACAGAATACCTATACAGAAAGGGCTTTTTTTTTTTTACGTCATTTTAACATTTTTTTTTTTTTTTACTTCAAACCTGGTACCTAGATCTGAAACAGATTCTTGAAGCAAAAGATCTGAAACAAATTTGTCAAACACTCTCTTAAATAGTATATTTTTTAAAATTAAATTATAATACAAAATTAAATAGAAATCTGAATACAATTAATCAATTTCGGCAACAATTTTCATTTTGCTACTTTTAGACAAAAGAATACTGTATAAATGTAAATTTGATGTCCTTTTTTTAATACAAATAAACTTTATTCATAAAATGGGTTACTAATATTTTTAAATATAAAAACCTTTTCTGCATTCTCCTCTTCCATCTTTAATGCAAGAGCATTGATGTCTGCAGCACTATTATTAACTATTTCTTGTAATTTCTCTGAAATAAAGTTCCAGAACTGAACAGCCTTCAACTTTTCTTCTGCACCCATTCCTGGAACAAGTGCCACAGCTTCTTCAATCTTTAAAGATATAAAAGACTACAAATTAAAAAAAAAAAATTTACATTAGCATGATGGCAAGAATAATATATTCTTTATACTAATATAATTACACCTGAAATACATTTATACAACCTCCATTAATTATATTATATAGAAACATAGGGCTTAACATAAGCAACATAATTAACAGGTAAATAAGAGCAAATAAGTTTACTTTTCTTTATTATTTGAGATTAAACTGGCTATACATGTCCAACCAATCTCCAAATATCACTCTGAAACTAATGATTCGAAATATTTTTCTTGAATATTTGCCAATTTAAACTGTATATTATGCACTTCATCTTTAAATACTTAAATTTATTTTTCCATATATCCCCCACCACTATGTATATTTTACTCACCACTGAACCAAAGCTTGATCTCCTTACTGCCTCATAAAAGTTGTTGTTAGTCTCCAAGAGTCACTTCTTATTACAACAATAACAGCATCATCACCAGTGTGGTGTTCTCTGTGCAGGCTTCATCAGGTCAAACAGGTGAAAGTCTAATGATGAAAGATCAGGAATGTTCAGGGCATGTGCCAGAATAATCTGCCAAAAATCTGCAATGGACTCTCTTGTCAAGATGCTGGTATGGCATCTAGAATTCTAGACGTCATACCGCATCCTGACTGAGAAATAAATTTGTCCTTTTTCTCAGGGCTCATTCTTGTAATTCATGTCTTCAGTTTCACTCCACACAGCAACCAGAACTGATCATGCGTTCCTGTTCCAGAAAATCCACAAGAATAATCCTTCGTTTATTAAAAAAAAAAAAAAAACAGAAAACATGATTTTTCTAGGAGACAACAAAATCCATGAATTTCTTCATCAGAGAACCCTTTTCACCATTTCACAGACTGCTACTTTGACTCCAGTTCGTAGTGGTGTACTCGGGTCTTATCTTCAGTGAAAATGTCATTTAAGAAAATCATCACCCATGGTGTCACACTACTCCAAAAGATGCAGAAATCTGCTATCCATTCCTGATCTGGCATTTGCAATCATTGAATCTATCTGGCGCACAACTTCTTGTTCCATGTTGTCCATAATTTTTTCCAAGGCAATTATGGACACATTTCCCTTGCATACATTTCCTGAGCCTTAATGCATCAATCTTCAAAAATGAGTTTAACCACTGTCTCCTCATTTTCTGCAATTACTGCAGTATCAGAACAGCCTGACCGTGGCATGTCTTTCACACCAATACCACCATCACTCACATGCCTAACCACCTCCTGTGTCACATTGGCTATTACATTCCCATAAATGTTTTCAAATTTCAGTGACCATAATGGACACAATGTTCTGTTCTCGGCATTCAAGATCTTAATATTTTCAAGATCTTTACTTGTTAACAGGAGAGACTGCTTCTACAGGGATGGGATACACTTAAATAGAAAGGGTGCAAGAATGTTTGCTGATGCTATCGAGGCAGTGTTAGGTGGGTCGGAAACTGCTAGATTGGGGGATACACGGACTAATAGATTAACAGTAGCCACTGGCAGAGGTGAAAGTGATTCTTGCACTGCTTCTATTAGAATGAGCAGCAGCCTGGAAAATAAGATGCAGGATATTTCAGAGACTGCTGGGAGTCATTGGGGTACAAGTAAACACATGGGTTGTGTTAGGGTAGCTAAGAAAAAGAACAGGTGCATGTATACTTGCGTGTACACCAATGCTAGGAGTTTGGTAAATAAATTTGATGAATTTGATATTGCTCAAAGCATCAAAGGCAGATATTGTTGGGATATCAGAGACGTGGTGTCACACAGATATAAGTAATGCAGAACTGGAATTTGGGGAGTACAACGTCTACAGAAAGGATAGACAGGATAGGAAGGGAGGAGGGGTTATGCTATTAGTTAAGAAACACATAAAATCCAAGGAAGTGAAGCCAGTCGACATCACTGGACAGTGCAGTGTCGAGTCAGTTTGGTGTGACATAAGCATTGGGAGATCAAAATTGAGAGTAGGAGTCTGCTATAGGCCTAATGACTCTGATGAGTATAATAAGAAACTGTACAGGGAAATAGAGTGGGCCAGTAAATCAGAGAGTCTTCTAATGGGGGATTTTAATTTCCCAGATATTGACTGGAATTTGTGGGTTGGTTACTCACACACTAGCAAGGCTTTTGTGGATTTATTGGATGGTTGTTTTCTAAATCAGCATGTTCGGGAGGCAACTAGAGAGAGCAATATTCTTGATTTGATTATCAGTAGTGATTCTTCATGCACTAAGAATCTGCAGATACAGCAACCACAAGGTGGCAGTGATCACAGTATGCTGAAGTGGGATTTACTCAAGGAGATAACTACCATCAGAGGTAAAGGGAAGGGTTATAGCTTTCGTAAAGGCGACTACGATGGTCTGAGACAGTATTTAAGTTCTATACAGTGGGACCAACTGATGATGTTACCAACAGCAAACTCAAAATGGGAAGCATTCAAAGAACTTATCTTGGAAGCTACTAGGCTTTACATACCAACTAAGAAATATTGTTCAAGGTTCAGGCCTAAATGGATGTCAGATGAACTAATGAGACATATGGCAGAGAAGAAAAATGCATGGGATACATATAAATTAACATGTGACACAGAAGCCTGTGATAGATATAAGTTGATCTGTAACAAAGTTAAGGAGGTTAGGCAGGCGAAGGCAGATTACGAGAAATCTTTGGCAAGGGATGCAAAGAAAAACAGCAAGGAGTTCTTTACTTATGTAAACTCTAGAAAGAAGGGGTTGAATCAGATTGGTCCACTAGATATCGATGGTTCAAGTGTTCATGATCCTGCTCAGGTAGCTAACAAACTAAATCAATATTTTGCATCTACATTCACACGAGGAGTTATTCAGGAAGGGGAATGCCATAGATGAAGTAAACACTGGCAGTGAGCTAGATGATCTTGTAATAAATGAGAGTAAAGTGGAGGAGAAATTGTTGAAGATAAATACAAGAAAGGAACCTGAGGTGGATGGGATCTATCCAGTTATATTAAAGGAGGCAGCAAAGGAAGTAAGCAATTTGTTAGCCATAATTATGAGAGCTTCCTTGGACTCAGGGGGAGGTACCCATAGACTGGAGATGTGCAAATGTAACCCCAATTCACAAAGGAGGATCAAAGGCTGACACAAGTAATTATAGACCTGTGAGTTTAACTTCTGTTCCAGGAAAATTAATGGAAGCACAGGTTAAAGAAGCACTGCAGGATCATCTTGACAAGAATTCAGTTATAGCTCAGACACAGCATGGTTTTGTTAAGGGAAGGGCTTGCCTGACCAACTTGATTGGATACTATGATGTAGTCACAAAAGAATTGGATGCAGGGAATAACTTTGACATTATATATTTGGATCTTAGAAAGGCTTTTGATACTGTTGCACATGGAAGACTGCTGCACAAATTGGGGCAGTGTGCATTAGAGGCAAATTGCTGCTATGGATAAAGAGATGGTTGAGTGGCAGAAGACAGAGTGGTAATTAATGAACACCGCTCATCGTGGACTAATGTTATTAGTGGAGTCCTTCAGGGTTCAGTGTTGGGTCCATTGTTGTTTTCTGTATTTATAAATTATTGATGATGGTATATCAAGCTTAATGTCCAAGTTTGCAGATGATACAAAGGTTGGCAGGGTTGTTAAGGACGCTACGCTGCTGCAACAGGATCTGGAAAGGTTGAGGAGATGGGCAGAGAGGTGGCAAATGAAGTTTAACATTGACAAATGTAAAGTACTACATATGGGAAACAGCAACCCCAGAGCAATGTATGAACTCTGTGGTACTACACTGACAGTGGTAGAGAATGAAAAGGACCTGGGGGTAATTGGGCAGGCAGATATGAAGTTCTCTGAGCAGTGCAGACGGGCTGCAAGAGTAGCTCATGGTGTCTTATCAATGATATACAGGAATTTTTCTAGCAGGGATAGGGAGGTGATTATTCCCTTGTATAAGGCAATGGTCAGGCCGCACCTTGAGTACTGTATACAGGTCTGGAGGCCTCATTTCAAGAAGGATGTAGAGCTGCTGGAACGAGTACAGAGAAGGGCAACAAGGTTAGTGAACGGAACGAAGGGGTGCTCTTACAAAGAAAGGCTTAAGTTTTGCAAATTACAGTGTCTGGAGACTAGGTACCGGCAAGGTGCTCTGATAGAGGTGTACAAAGCCTTGAATGGTTTGAGCATGCTCAATGCTGATGGGATACTGCCTCTTGCAAAGAATAATCACCTGAGAGGGCATAAATTCAAATTGAGAAAAAACAGATGTAGGATAGATGTGCGGAAATTTGCCTTTAGCCAGCGGGTTGTTGGTTGGTGGAACAGACTTCCATCCCTTGTTGTGGAAGCTGATAGCCTAAATAAATTTAAGCCTCAGCTGGACAGGCATTTCGAACAAACGGAGGGGTGAAGTGGAAGGGGTTTTTTTTTTTTTTTTTTTTTGGCTGATGCTGCATAAGCTTGCTTTCTTGCCTCATATGCCTCTACTAATGCTAATGCTAATAACACACTGCTGCACCCTCCATTTTCATATACCAATGAAGGCCTGCCATTTTGCATGTAGTTTTAAAATTTGCTGGCTATTTGTGGTAACATTTAAATGATCAACTGACACTATTACATTTTGTATGCCATATCATATGAGTAGGAAAAAAATTTGAAGAAATTAGTTTTGAAATGACCCAGCTAGTTAAGACTTAATAATGTGCAGAAGGCTGTAATGATTAGTTTTCATGACATGGTAGATATTGCACTTAAGACATTTACTTCTTCACACAAACTATACAAAGATGTTTCACGCATCCTAGAGAACTTAATTTGTTGTCTAGGAATTTACCAAAAAATTTAGTGGTATGTTTTATGAGAATTCTTTGAGAGTTTAGGGTAATGTCTGAATCAGGATGCATTTGTAGTTGACTTTTGAGAAGAGATGCAATAACCATTATTTATGATTCACATATCTATTTTATACCCACAGAACACTGCACTGATTGAAATAAAAAATAATTGTGGAATCGTAAAGTATCATTGCTAGCTGAGACATCGTTATCTCCTTTATGGCACATGCTATTGCATTGCTAGATTTGTAAATTAGAGCTGAAAGATCTTTTGGCTTTTTTCATTTGCTATTTTGAATCTGATTTATATTTTTTTTTTACTTATATGCAGAAATGAGTTAACATCTCTTCAGCATTACTTTTCACAGTTTGTAACAATTCCTTTAATATGATACAATGGTGTTTAATTTTATAAATCATTATCTGATTATATCACATTTAAGTAAGATTTTTAATGAACCCCTATGCATTTTTTCTGCATTTTTCTTGAATACTTATCAGCATACAAAATCTTCCTTAACAGTATTACTTTAATGCTGCAATGAAGCAAACTTATGTAACATCAGTTATCTGCTGTTTTATATCACTTTTTTACTCTTTTATTCCATTAGGGTTTTCCCACTTGTGCAGGAATTTACTTATACCCATTTTAGAAACAGGCTAGATATAAGCAAATTTCTAGGCAGGAGGAAATCACTAATAGAATAAAAGAATGCAAAAATGTGACACAAAACAGGAGTTAACTCTGTAGCAAATGTTTTACAAAAACTGAAGAAATGCCATCAGGATGTTGGTTTTGTTTTTATTGGCGCATTAGCTACTAAGGCTATAATGCGCCTGCCATCAGGACTTAGAGCTGTTTGGTATTCTTCTAATATCTTTCTCTCAGAATACTCTGAGTGAAATGTGTCTAGTATAATAAGAGGAGATTTGTAAAGATCCCTGATGCAAGAGTTAGAAGAAAAGTAAGATGTTAATTGGTTATCTATCTTTAGATGAGGATACAATCATAATCCACTGTTGGATTATTGTTGATGCAACAAAGATAGAAGTACGGATAAACAGAAACTGTGGCAAATAACTCTGGCCAGAGACTAGAAGGCCTGACTACCATTTGGACAAGAAGTAAATTTCCCACTCCTGTGTCTTTACAAAATCAAGTTTGGATTTATTAATAATTTGTATATGACTGTGGTACACATTATTGTAGAAAGAAAATAAAGCTGGATATTCTGATACATTCAAACTGCAATGTACTATTCATACCTTGAACAGCCTTAACACCTACCATAATTAAACTTGAAAAAAGCGTTACATGAATAAACTATTAGGTAGCAATATTTAATAAAAATTAGTTAATGTATGCAGTGCATTACAAAGCATGTTAGTGAACAGTAATAATTCATAATTTATAAAAAAACATAGCAATAATTTATGATTTCTAAAAAAACATAACAATAATTCATGATTTATAAAAAATAAAAAAAAAGCAAAAAGTAACAATTATGCACGAACCATATGCCACATTGCCCATCTACTCATCAACCAGCACATGACAAAAGACAAAATATTCAGTGTTTCAGCTACAATATACAGTATATGGATAATCTATGTAATATGTATTTTAAAAAAAATAATAATAATAACTGCTGGATTTCTATTTGTCCAATTTTAATGAAATTTGGGAAGGCTTAACAAATCATTCTAACAAGTTGAAATATAAAATTTCATGAAAATCTATCCACTGGAAGTTGAGTTATTAAATGTGGGCTGGCAAAGAAATAATAATTGCCAATTTCTATTCGTCCAATTTTAGTGAAATTTGGGATGATTTAAAAAATCTTTTTAAAAGGCCCAAAAAGAAAATTTCATGAAAATCCATCCAGTAGGAGCTGCTATTACATGCAATCAAATGGACAGACATGGTAAAGGTAACAGGTGCATTAAACTCCTAATAAGACACTTTACCAGATAAAATATTTAATTAGTTTATTGTTATCCAAGGATAAAGTGATACAATTTGACCCAAACAGCCACAATAACTAAAACATGGCTGCATCTAGGATTGGAGAAATACAATGAAATCCATCATGAAATGAAATATAATGAAATGATCTGGATTTTGAGTTTGGAAAACTGTATCTAGGAATGAATCTAAATGCATCACACTGAGTAACAATAACTAGAAAATTCTGTAACTAGTCTTCCTTGGTTGGTCAAATTGTATCAATTTATCCTTTAATGCCAATAACTTATTAAATATTTCATATAGTAAAGTGTCTTTTATTAAATATGATTATTTAATAACCATAGCACATTTTTTGAAAAATAGTTTTTCAAAAATGTGCTATGGTTATTAAATGTAATTAACACAATCTGTCTTATCTCTGGAATATTATGTACAATATTTTTTAACCTTGCACATGGGAAGATATACTGAGGGTTATTAATGGGTTAATAAATTGAAGGGAAGACTTGATCAAACTCAAGCAGTTGTCCTTGATATTTCTAAGGCTTCTGATCATGTTTGACACAAAGGTCATTAAACAAGCTCCCATCTTATGGATCACTGACTGTTTTTTTTGCATTTGGCTATCCAGTTTTCTCTCTATTCACTCACTGAGGGTGAGGGTAGATGACACCCTGTCTTTTAACTTCTCACTAATGCTCACATTCCCTAAAGTTCGGTCCTTCCACTCTTTGCCTCTTCTATATAGGATGGTTAAGTGCGAGAAGACAGAGGGTGGTAATCAATGGGTGCTGCTCTTCTTGGACTAATGTTATTAGTGGAGTCCCACAGGGTTCGGTGTTGGGTCCACTGTTGTTTTGTATATTTATCAATGATATTGATGAAAGTATATCAGGCTTAGTGTCGAAGTTTGCAGATGATACAAAGGTTGGCAGGGTTGTTAATGACAGTAATGGCAGTGTGCTACTGCAACAGGATCTAGATAATTTGGGCAGATGGGCTAAGAAGTGGCAACTGAAGTTTAACCTTGACAAATGCAAAGTACTGCATATGGGTAGAAGTAACCCCAGAGAAACATACCAACTGTGTGGTACTACACTTAAGGTGGTAGAAAATGAAAAAGACCTGGGAGTAATTGTGCAGTCAGATATGAAGTTTTCTGAGCAATGCAGACAGGGAAAAGGAGGTGATTATCCCTCTGTATAAGGCAATGGTCAGGCCACGCCTTGAGTACTGCGTACAGGTCTGGAGGCCTCATTTTAGGAAGGATGTAGATTTACTTGAGCGTGTACAGAGAAGGGAAACAAGATTGGTGAGGGGAATGAAGGGATCCTCTTATCAAGAGAGGCTAAAGTTCTGCAAATTGCGGTGGCTGGAGACTAGGCACCTGCGCGGTGATCTGATTGAGGTGTATAAGGCCTTGAATGGGTTCAGCACGCTGAATTCTGATGGGATCCTTCCACTTGTTCAGATTACGAACCTAAGGGGGCATAAATTCAAATTAAGAAAAGACAGATGTAGATTAGATGTGCGGAAATTTGCCTTTAGCCAGCGGGCGGTTAATTGCTGGAACAAACTTCCATCTGTCGTTGTGGAAGTTGATAGATTGAATAAATTTAAGGAGGAACTGGACAGGCATTTGGAGGGAATGGTGTGATTTTTTTTTTTGGCTGATGCTGCATAAGCTCATACATTTGCTTTCTTGCATCACATGCCACTACTACTACTATTACTGAAAATCCTATCCATAGTTTTGCTGATGATAGGACAGAACTATCTTCCACCAATTTCTTAAATGTTAAGCTCCAATGGGGCAAAGAAAACACAATTTCAACACTTCCAAAACTCAGTCCACTCTTATTTTTTTACAAAAAGTGTGCTACTCTTATGATGACAATCAGATTTCTAGACAATCACATTTCTATTATGGATTACCTTAACTTCTAATCTCTCTTGGCAAACACAGATCCTACATATTGCTTCCTAGGAATAAAAAAAAAAAACTGGGTTTTGTTTTTTTTTGACCATGGCATTACTTTTCTTCTAAACTAGTACTCCGCCCATATTAATCTCAAAGGCACACTACCAGGGAATCACATTCCCACTCATGGCATGGTAGCTGTCAAAAAATCTTTCAAGCTTCTGGACACTGGAAGGGTAGTCAGATAAGTAATGACCCATCCTTTACATAGTCTCTCCACTCTCTGTTTCATATAAGTTCAATTTCTGCTGTCTTTTCGCCAGAAACTTCTATGGGCTCTGTTCTTCTGAATTGACACCTTTAATTTTCCCACTCTTTGTCAAACTAGTCCAAACACATGCCACATCCATTCTCTGCTCTACCCCAAACTCACAGAAGCAACTTGCCTCTTCCTGATTCTGTTTTCTGGAACAACCTTCCTTCACATGTATTTCTACAAAATTAAAATAAAGAGAAATTCAAGTCTAATATTAACAGGAGCAGTCCCAGGGAGCTTCTAAAAAAAAAGCTATAGCCTCCCCATTATCAAAATTATGTGGATTTTTTTTACTATTACATAGTGATTAGTGAGTCTCCAGAACACTGCTTTAGCCTCTGCCCTCCCATAATGATTGAGTCTCTCCCTTTAGAATATCCTGAGACTGGCTCTGAATGTCAACAAGTATTTTCTGTCTTCTCAGTGTTTGACCCATGCATAGTACTACATACTATAAATTATGATACCTTATGTGTGTTGGTCTTTTTATAATTAAAATAAAGATAATAGTCCAACCCAGAAGTGCAACTGGAGGAGCTGGTTGCTACAGAACTACCAGCCACTGCTGCAATTCTTTCAATGCACTCGACTCATAAGTGGATCTGAATAACCAGTTCCATCAAGTTTTAGACCTCTCCAGTAACAGCTTCAGCCATCATTGGAATAATATCCAAAACAACTAAGAGACAAAGCTGATGCAAAAATTTGCTTCCTTGAATCATTTTACGAATACTAATGCTGAATTCTATTCTGAGTCTCAAGATTCAACTCTTATATTGTTCAACATTGTTTGGCCCCTTTTAAAACATCAAATGCATTTCCCTATATAGAGACATTTACATCTATATATAGGGAAATGCACTAAAAGCCTTAATTGTCAGCATATAACCAATATTCATATTTGGTCTGAATGCCATTCCAGCTGATAACTTCACTTTTGTAAGTTGTCTACCTCCCTAGGTAGCCGAAAAAGTGAGTGCGACTTGGCAGGTGTATTCCACAATGATGTAATGAGGAAAGCTTAAACAGCAAAAAATAAAAAAATTAAAAAATTACATATTTCATTTATTAAAGAATAATAACAACAATAATAATTTTCCCAATCCTACAATGAATTTTATTCAATCAACAGGTGGTTCTGCACTTGCAAACAGTTGATCTACAAACTTTTGCACACATGAACATGTCCTTTCATCTTCAAAATTTAGAAAAACCTCAAAAATTGTAGGGTATTATTCCTTGAGTGAGATAATGCTTAGATAAACTACTGTATGAAGATAATAAAGCACTCAAAACCTACATTAGTATTATGCTTATTTCCAAATTGAAAATATGTACATAATAGAGTCAACCGTTACATGATATTTTCTTACCACTTCTTCATGACAGCTGTCTTTGCAATATCACCATCACAAAAGATTACTTCAGTCACAAGAACTTGTACTTATGACCATGACTGTTAAGGGTCATTTGGGCTGTTTAGCAATCTGGTGAGGAGACTGGAATTTATATTTTTGCCTCTAGATGTGGCTAAAGGTTTTTGCCTCCTTTGAGGTCTTGCCTGTGCTTGAAAAAAAAAAGACCCCAGTGTCAATGTTTTTCCCAAGGTTTCAACATGTATTCATATTAGTGTATCCACTATAATGTGAAGCTTGTTTTTCTGCCATCTAATATGACAGCCCTCATCCACCCTACAGGATATAAGGAGAAAAATAAGTCAGAGGTTCAGACATCCATTGAAATGTTCTTCAATAAAATGGTAACTGCAGAACCAGTGCCGTCCACTTAGGTTCTACAAATTTTAAGGCCATCCCTGGAAGGCCAGAAAAAATTTTCCCAATCACCTTCAACCATTACTCTCACTTGTCCTCTTCCAATTAAACAGGCCTCATCTTCAAGCAATATCAGCCCTAATGAGCAAAATGTTACAAATATTAATCTAAGAAAAGTTTATGGCGAGGAGACTAGAATTCACAGTATAATACAATAAAGTACATTATATACAATGCATAAAAAGGGCATTGTATATGCATTGTATATACAATGCCCTTTATATGCATTGTATATAATGCATATAAAGGGCACAAAACGTGATGTTGTTACACACGTTGGAACCAATGACATTAAAAGCAAGAGATCTGCAGATTTACTCAACAAGTACAGGTCAATGTTGAAATAAAGTCACGAGTTAGGGTTGAATGTGAAAGTGTCTGCAATTCTGCCCAGACACAATAGGAGGGAGTATATGATGAGAGCCTTGTTGATCAATTCGGGCCTGGAGAGATTGTGCAAGGCTCAAGGGTTAGAATTTTTTTCAGCTTGGTCTGTGCTTGGTGACAGGAAAGACTGCTTCTACAGGGTTGGGGTACAAGTAAATAGAAAGGGTGCAAGAATATTTGTTGATGCTATCGAGGCAATGTTAGGTGGGTCAGCAAACTGCTAGCTTGGGGGTATACAAGACTAAAAAGTTAACAGTGCCCGCAAGCAGAGGCAAAAGTGATTCTTGCACTGCTTCTATTAGAATGAGCAGCAGCCTGGAAAGCAAGGTAATGGAGATTTCCAGGACTGCTGGGAGTCATAGTGGAACAAGTAAATATATGGGCTGTGTTAGGGTAACTAAGAGAAGAAACAGGTGCATGTATACTTGTATGTACACCAATGCTAGGAGTATAGTTAATAAATTTGATGAGCTTAAAATGCTTGTCAAGATATCAAAGGCAGATATTCTTGGGATATCAGAGAAGTGGTGTCACACAGATATAAGCAGTGCAGAAGTGAATTTTGGGGTGTACAGGAAGGATAGACAGGACAGGAAAGGAGGAGGGGTTATGTTGTTAGTTAAGAAATACACAAAATCTAAGGAAGTGCATCCAACTGATGTTAGTGGACAATGCAGTGTTGAGTCTGTTTGGTGTGAAATAAGCAAGGGAAAGGGGAAAATGAGAGTAGGTGTGTGTTATAGGCCTAAAGCATCTCATGAATATAATGAGCAATTATGCAGAGAAATAGTGGGCCAGTAAATCAGAATGTCTTATAATGAGGGATTTTAACTTCCCAAGATATGGACTGGAACTTGTGAGCTGGTCACTCGCACACTAGCAAAACCATACATGGATTTATTGGAGGACTGTTTTTAAAGAGCAACATGTTCAAGAGGCAACCAGAAGGAGTAATACTCTTGATCTGATTATCACCAGTGACTATTCATGCATTAAGAATTTGCAGAAAAAGGAACCACTGGGTGACAGTTATCACAATTTACTGATGTGGGAATTACTTAAAGATGTAACTACCATCAAAGCTAAAGGGAAGGGCTTTTGCTTTCGTAAAGGTGACTACAGCTCTCAGACAGTTTTTAAATTCTGCACAGTAGGATCAACTGATGATGTTACCAATGTTGAATTCTAAATGGGAAGCATTCATGGACTTAATTTTGGACACTACTAGGCTTTTCATTCCAACTAAGAAATACTTTTCAAGGTTTAGGCCTAAATGGATGTCAGATGAATTAAGAGGCTCGGGGCAGAGAAGAATGTATGGGATGCATAAAGTATCAAGTGACACAGAAGCCTATGGCAGTATAAACTAGTCTGTAATCAAGTCACAAAGGAGGTTAGGCAGGCAAAGGCAGATTAGGAGAAATCTTTGGCAAAGGATGCAAAGAAAAACAGCAAAGAAAAACTTTCCTTCTAGAGTTTACTTGTGTAAACTCTAGAAGGAAAGAGATGAATCAGATTGGACCACTTAACATAGATGGGTTGACTATTGATGTTCATGCTCAGGTAGCTGACAAATTGAATGAGTATTTTGCATCTACATTCACACATGAGGAGTCATTCAATGAGGGGAATGCCAGAAGTTTATCAAACTCTAACAGGGATCCAAGTGATTTTGTAATAACTGAAAACAAAATGGAGGAGAAATTATTGAAGCTAAACATAAGGAAGACACCTGGGGTGGATGGGATCTATCCAATAATATTAGAGGAGACAGCAAAGGAAGTAAGCAAACTCTCAGCCATAATTACGAGAGCTTCCTTGAACTCTAGGGGGGTCCCCATGGACTGGAGGTGTGCAAATGTATCACCAATTCACAAAGGGGTTCAAAAGGTGACACAAGTAAAACTTGTGTCACCTTTTGAATTCCAGTCAATATCTGGGAAACACAAGTTAACTTGTGTTTCCCAGATATTGCCTGGAAATTGTGGGTTGGTCACTCACACACTAGCAAGGCTTTTGTGGATTTATTGGATGATTGTTTTCTACATCAGCATGTTCGGGAGGCAACTAGAGGGAGTAATACTATTTAACTGATTATCAGTAGTGATTCTTCATGCATTAAGAATCTGCAGATAAAGGAACCATTACGTGGCAATGATCACAGTGTGCTGAAGTGGGATTTACTCAAAGAGATAACTACCATCAGGGGGTAGTTATCTCATTTTTTTTTTCTTTTTATGTAAACCCCAAACACGAGAGGTATTAGAACCCATAGTACTTAGTACCGTGCTTAGGTTGGAGGTTGAGAAGACGAAAGAAGGTATTTGTTGACATTGGACTTGAACTTCTGTAGACTGTAATCTTCAGGAAATACGTATGATGGAAGGTTGTTCCAGAAAATGGCAGTTGAATGAATAAACGAGAAAGATGAAAAGTTGGTTCTGTGAGTTTGAAGTTGTATGGATGTAAATGGATGTTGGCTGGTGGCAGCAGGTGTTCGGACTGTTTTGAAAGTGAGAGCAGGAATTATAGAAGCCAATTCGGAAGAACAGTGCTCAGGAAAGTATCTGTAGAAGAGGCATGCAGCAGAAACAGTACATCTATGAGACAGCGAGTAGAGAGACTCTGTTAGAGATGAATCATTAATTAACCCAACTGCCCTCTTCTGAATGGAATCAAGAAGCCTGAGAGAGGTTTTGGGGGCACCACCCCAGATGTGGGAACAATATTCCATGGCAGAGCGGATTTGCGATTTATACAGAGTGAGCAACTGTTTGGAAGAAAAGTAACGCCGAGAGCAAAAGAGAAAACCAAGTTTTTTAGATGCAGAGGAAGCAATATTTGTAATGTGCTTGTGCCAAGAGAGATTAGAAGTCAGGGTAATCCCCGAAATGTGGTGCCTCCGTAGCAAGGTAGGAAGGGGCAGCAGTGCGTAGAACACGCTTCTTGATTAGACCGGGGTTCGAGCCCATCACCACCAAATACGGAGGATGTGGAAAGGTCAGGGAATGACCACCACATATTCCCGGAGCAATATGGCCTTAGTTGCTTATGCTCCTAAAAACCAAATAACAAACAAACAACCCCCAAAAGAGATATATCATTTTGCCTAGAATTCGGAGTGTCACTAAAGATAAGAATTGGAGCAGAAGAATCCTTTTTGCGAGATATAAGACAACTGAGTTTTAGAACGGTTGAAATCAACTAAGCTGTCTTTGCCCCACTGGAGAATTACCTGAAGATCGGCAATTAAGGAATTGGTAGCAGATTTTCGAGAAGTTGAAGCTGATTGAGCAGGACAAGGTTTCTGTGGAACCTTGGGGGTTCAATGGAAAGTAGAATGCAATGTGCTATCATCTGCAAAACTATGGATAAGATTTGCAGTCAATGAAAAAAAGTCATTAATATACAAGAGGAAAAGAGTGGGGGAAAGAACTGAACCTTGGGTGACACCGGCATTAGTGGAGAAGTTAGAAGACAGAGAGCCATCTATGGCTCTCTGTCTTCTAACCGTGAGCAATCAGAGAGAAAACTGGATAACCAATTACTAAAAACAGTTGGCAAACCATAAGATGGAAGCTTGTTTTAGAAGTCCTTTAGGCCAAACACAATCGATAGCCTTTGAGATGTCAAGAGCAACTACTTGTGTTTCACCAAACCTTTCCATTGAATTAGTCCATAAATGGGTAACATAAGCCAGAATATCACCAGTGGATCGACACTGACGGAATCCATACTGGCGATCGTTGATCAGGCGTAAGGTTTCTAGGTAGTTTAAGAGTTGGCAGTTAATTGATTTCTCCATTACTTTAGAAAGAGTAGAAGTAATTGCAATGGGACAATTGGATGGGAGGGATTGCAGCAGTTGCAGTTCCTTTTTAGGAACTGCAACTGTTGCAATCAGGCGAAAGAGACCATCCCCTGGGTTCATTCCGCGGTGGTGCCCAGAACTCCAAAGACTCAGACGTGAAGTCAATGCATGCCACAAGAACTTCCAGCATGCGCAAGGCTCCTGGCCAGCAGCTGAAGTGGAAGCCCTAAAACAGCGTTATCGTGAGGTCAGGAATGAATATACTTCTCTAATAAGAAAAGAGAAGGAACAGTCTTGGGAGAACCTAGTCTTCACTGTTGGAAATACTGAACCTTGGGGAGTTGTATACAAAATAACAACCAATAAACTACCCAGAGGGGAGGTGATACCAGCCATCAAAACACCCATGGGCACTTACACCAAGACGTGGCATGAATCAGTAAATGAAATTCTGGATGTTACCTTTCTTCCTCAAATGGTTTCTAACTCCTTAGAACAGTTCCGGCTCTGCGAGGAGAACAAATATAAACCCGCTCTCCAGGAGCCCCCTTTCACTCATACAGAACTCCTTCTGGCAGTGAACAAATTGCAAAACAGGAAAACGCCAGGAGCGGACTACCTTGAACCTGATATTGTTAAAAAGGCAGTAGAATATATCCCAGACCTTATGTTAAATTTATTTAATCACTGCCTCTCTACAGGCCACTTTCCTCGTAACTGGAGATTGCCAAAAGTCAGACTCATACTGAAAAACCCAAGCAAGCCACAAGACCTCCCTGTGTCATATAGACCGATTGCACTATTCTCAGTAATCAGCAAGCTCTTTGAGAACCTTCTCTATTATAAAATTGAAAGTCACTACCTTGCCGCGGGCCTCTCCTCCTCCCCGAACCAGTTTGGCTTCCAGAGGGGGCACTCTGCGCTTGATGCTCTTGAATGCATAACAAATGCAGCCCAAAACTGCAACAAAAAATATTTTCTGGTCATTTCCATTGACTTTGCCGGGGCGTTTGACTCACTTGGGTGGGCAAGCGTCCTCGGCAAATATCCTGGGCAATCTATATGACTGCATACAAACCTATCTCTCTGACAAAATGGTCAATGTAACTACTCCCAAGTCACCCGACCTGTTCCTCGGGGGTGCCCACATGGCTCTGTACCGGGGCCACTATTTTGGAACCTTGTCCTGGACAGTTTCCTGGGCTTGGACCTTGATGGAGTAGATACCCAAGCATACACGGATGATCTTGTCCTCATGCTACAGGCGGACAGCAGAGCCCAGATGGAAGCTACTGCAAACCAGGCCATTGACAGACTACAGAAATGGATCAGTCTCGCTCACCTGAGAATTACCGCAACAAAAACTTCCTCGATACCCCTGAAAGGTTCTCTTGACATATGCAGGCCACCACAAATCAAGATACAGGATACCACAATAAAACTAGCAACAGAACTGAAGCATCTCGGACTTACCCTTGACAAGAACTTATCTTTCACCCCACATCTTGTACATCTGCAGAAAAATATTAAGAGGTACTCAGCATTTATTGCCAGAGTTACTCGGAAGAATTGGGGCCTAAAGAAGAGGACACTCTCCCTCTTTTATAAAGTCATATTTATCCCAGCCCTCTCATATGCTGCGGGTGTCTGGTTTAAAAAAGCTACCACGGCAGTCAATAGGAGAAAATTAGAGACTATACAGCGCTCCATCCTACTAACCATCTCAAGGGCATGCTGTACTGTGAGCTTGCACGCGCTCCACGTCCTAGCGAGCTGTCTCCCCCTTGACTTGGAAATAATCCATTGCGGCCTACTCTACCATCTGTCAAAGGAAAGAACAGTAACCTGTATTGGTTTCACCACCCAACCCAATCAATAACACTGTAACAAAAGAAACGCCTTACAACATTCCTTGGACAAATCTGGCAATCCAGATGGACGGACTCAACCAAGGGCCCTGTGACCTGGAAATTTATCCCTGACATTCTGCAAGTCTACCCACATCAACCACCCTGGTTCTCACCTGGCCTCTACACTACTTTTCTGCTCACAGGGCACAGATCCCTCAATGCAAAATTGGCCGCCTTCAGTATTGTAGAATCGCCACTATGCCACTGCGGTGAGGAGCAAACCTGGAAGCATTTAATGCATGATTGCCCCCTCTACGAAGACCTCCGTTGCCATCTCATCACGAATATCCATTTCAACCCAAAGGATCAGGAGCACCTCATACTGCTGGAGGAAGACCATTACCGGGCTCTCTAGCAATTTTCCCAAGAGATGTTTACCAGACTAAGGACCCTACCGCAACTACCCTAGAGCCTACTGTTTAACCCTGAAAAAAAGCAAACAGACACAAGACAAACCATTGGTTACCCACTAGTGAATTTCGAACACCACCAACTCGCAGGACCGAAAACACCGCACGTAACCACACTCACTAATTACTATAAAAGGACTAAAAGAAGACACCTACATCAAGAACAAGAAGAACTGTACTAGAGACAACATCCCAAACTCAAACCTGCATCTCAAGGATAAAAAAAAAATAAAAAAATACTGGACTGGACCATGAAGGACAGTGCGGCTACACTGCCCAATGCCAATATTGACGATCTGAACCGGACTCTCTTGGCTGGTTCTCCTTTTAACTCCCCTTCCCTTGGCAGGGGGAAAGAAGACAGGCCCTGTCTCCCCTCCCCCTGCCAACCCCTCCTTTCACCTGGTGAGGCATGGGCCTGCCTCACTGACTCTCTGGGGTTGCCTTCTCTATCAGCCCCATATTTCTACCTTTTCCTCCCAGTCTTCAGTCTCCCCACCCACTCTATCTGTGTGCCAGTGAACACCCTATATTCAAAATTTAACAACACCCAAATTGCTTCATCCACAAAACTTTCGGCCCCTCAAATTCTAGCGCTTTTCCTGCCGCGATCAACGCTCCATATGTGTGTGTGCTGTCTTTTTTCTTTCTTTTTTTTTTTAGGTCCTTGCCACTGAAATCTCAGGAAATTAGGTGGCAGGACCTGCCAGAGTAATCTTAAAGTACTGGTATACCTGGTCTGCCTCCACGGGGCAAAGTGCAGGCAACGTCGGGCCTCAGTAGGGGTCTGGCGGCTAAATGGCCAGAGGAACAACAATACACAACACTACACATAAACAATACCCATATACTTTTAAATCTCTGGCCTTTACAGTGATCTGTATCACAAGACAATGTATACCATGCGGAGATGGTGGGGAACCCATGGTGCCCTATGACCGTAACACACTTTACACTTTACTTTAGGAACTGGCTGGATATGAGCAAATTTCCAACCAGAAGGAAAAACACCTTTGGAATAAGAAAGTGAAAAAAGGTGGCAAAGAATAGGAGTAAGTTCAGGAGCACAGGTTTTGAGAACAAGTGGAGAAATACCATCGGGACCTGGGGCTTTCTTAGCATCAAGATTCGTCAAAATCCTTCTAACATCCTTCTCACGGAAGACCACAGGAGGTATTGAATGGAGCGTGTTGGGAATGGTGGGATGTATTTTACCAAGATCATTAATACATGAGTTGGAAGAAAAATGGGATGCTAGCAGGTCAGCTTTATCCTTGGCTGAAGTGACAACAGAACCATCTGGTTTGGACAGAGGTGGGAGCAGAGATGGACAAAAGTTGCGGACAATAGCTTTGGCAAGAGACCAGAATGCTCGGCTACCATTAGGGCAAGAAGCAAGTTTTCTACTCTTAGCCTGTTCAAACTCTAGTTTGGACTGATTAATAACTGCTTTACAATTGTTGCAAGCTTTGGTGTAGGCAGAAAATGAAACTGAAGAATTAGAAACAAGCCAATTACGATATGCAACATTCTTCTCTTGAACAGCCTTGGCACATTTATTGGAAAACCAAGGTTTAGATAAAGGACGAGATTTTAAAGTGGAGTGTAGGATAAAGGATTCCATTCCTGCAAGAATAATTTCACTGACACGATCTGAGCAAACATTGACATCAGAAGTTTTGAAACAGTAATCTGACCAACGAAAAGGAGAAAAGAAATCTCGTAGATCATCCCATTTTGCATTCTTGTAATGCCAAACAACACGAGATTGGGAATAGCCATGAGATAAAGGCTCCATTGGAGAAGAGACAATCACCAAGTTATGATCTGAAGTGCCTAATGGACCTCTCACTTTGACCGTGTACTTAGAAGGGTTGTTTGTGAGAAAAAGAACAAGCGTGTTGGCTGTATGATTAGGATTGTCCAGTATTCTTGTAGGTAAATGAACAATCTGTGCAAGGTCATTAGTAACTGCAAAAGCCTCAGCATCTCGACCTGCTGGGTCTGTGTGATGTTCACGATGGTGAACATCACAGTTCACCATTGTGGCATATCTGAGAGAATGTCTGTGACAACCTCAAGGACCCAAGGGTAAAGGGAAGGGTTTCTGCTTTCATAAAGGTGACTACGGTGGTCTGAGACAGTAATTAAATTCTATATGGTGGGACCAGCTGATGATGTTACCAACGGAAAATTCATAAATGGAAGGCATTCAAAGAATTAAACTTGGAAGCTACTAGGCTTTACATACCAACTAAGGAATACTGTTCAAGGTTTAGACTTAAATGGATGTCAGATGAATTAATGACACGTGGCAGAGAAGAAAAATGCATGGGATACATATAAATTAATCGGTGACATAGAAGCCTATGATAGATATAAGCTGGTCTGTAACCAAGTCACAAACGAGATTAGGCAGGCAAAGGCAGATTATGAGAAATCTTTGGCAAAGGATGCAAAGAAAACCGCCAAAGAATTCTTTACCTATGTAAACTCTAGAAGGAAAGGGATGAATCAGTTGGTCCACAGGATATTGACGGTTCAACAGTTGATGATCCTGCTCAAGTGGCTAACAAACTAAATGACTATTTTGCATCTACATTCACACATGAGGAGATATTCAGGGAGGGGAATGCCAGAAGTGAATTAAACACTGGCAGTGAGCTAGATGATTTTGTAATAACTGAGAGGAAAGTGGAGGAGAAATTGTTGAGGATAAACATAAAAAAGGCACCGTGGGTGGATGGGATCTATCCAGTTATATTAAAGGAGGCAGCAAAGAAAATAAGCAAACCCTTAGCCATAATTATGAGAGCTTCCTTGGACTCAGAGGAGATACCCATGGACTGGGTTTGTGCAAATGTGACCCCAATTCACAAAGGAGGATCAAAGGGCGACACAAGTAACTATAGACCTGTTAGTTTAACTTCTATTCCAGGGAAATTAATGGGGGCACTGGTTAAAGAAGCACTGCAGGATCATGACATGGCACAGTTTCGTTAAGAGGAAGTCTTGGATACTAAGATGTGGTCACAAAGGAACTGGATGCAGAGAATAACTTTGATATTATATATTTGGACCTTAGAAAGGCTTTTGTTACTGTTGCACATGGAAGACTGCAGCACAAATTGAAGCAGTGTGGCATTGGAGGCAAATTGCTGCTATGGATGAAGGGATGGTTGAGTGGGAGAAGACAGAGAGTGGTAATGAATGGACACTGTTCTTCATGGACATGTTATTAGTGGAGTCCATCAGGGTTCAGTCCATTGTTGTTTTCTGTATTTATAAATCAGTCTGATGGTATATCACGCTTAATGCCGAAGTTTTCAGACGGTACGAAGGTTGGTAGGGTTGTTAAGGAATCTAATGACAGTATGCTGCTGCAACAGGATCTAGAAAAGTTGAGCAGATGGGCTGAGAGGTGGCAAATGCAGTTTAACATTGACAAATGAAAAGTACTACATATGGGAAGCTTTTTTTTTTTTTTTGGTAGTTGTTGGCGCATCGGCTTCTGTGGCTATAATGCACCTCCCAAGGTTTCTGCTGTACTTTGAACCAAGCCCGAGGCGGGATTCAAACCCGCAACCTTTGGGTTGCCAGGCAGGCACTTTACCCACCTGGCTAGCCTGGTCGGCACATATGGGATGCAGTAACCCAGAGTAACGTATCAACTCTGTGGTACTACACTGACAGTGGTAGAGAATGAAAAGGATCTGGGGGTAATTATGCAGGCAGATATGAAGTTTTCTGAGCAGTGCAGACAGTCTGCAAGAGTAGCTCATGGTGTCTTGTCAATGATACACAGGAATTTTTCTAATAGGGATAAGGAGGTGATTATCTCCTTGTATAAGGCAATGATCAGGCCACACCTTGAGTGCTATATACAGGTCTGGAGGCCTAATTTTAAGAAGGAAATAGAGCTGATGGAACGAGTACAGAGAAGGGCAACAAGATTAGTGAATGGAACGAAGGGTTGCTCTTACAAAGAAAGGCTTAAGTTTTGCAGATTAGTGTCTGGACACTAGGCACCTGCGAGGTGATCTGATTGAGGTGTATAGAGCTTTGAATGGTTTGAGTATGCTCAATGCTGATGGGATTCTTCCTCTTGCTCAGAATAATCACCTGAGAGGGCATAAATTCAAATTGAGGAAAGACAATTTTAGGATAGAAGTTTGCCTTCAACCAGCGGGTAGTTGATTGGTGGAACAAACTTCCATCTTTTGTTGTGGAAGTTAATAGCCTAAATAAATTTAAGGCTGAGCTGGACCGGTATTTGGAATGAACAGAGGGGTGAAATGGGAGCATTTTTTTTTTTTTTTTTTTTTGGCTGATGCTGCATAAGCTTGCTTTCTTGCATCATATACCTCTACTAATGCTAATGCTCGGGGGAAAATAATGGAATTACTGGTTAAGGAAGCATTGCAGGATCATCTAGACAAGATTACAGTAATAGTTAATACACAGCATGGGTTTGTTGAAGGGAGGTTTTGTCTGACCAATCTGATTAGATACTATGATGTGGTCACAAAGGAACTGAATGCAAAAAATAGTTCTGATAGCATATACTTGGATTTCGGGAAAGCTTTTCACATTGTTGGAAACAGAAGACTGCTGTACAAATTGGAGAGGTATAGCATTAAGGGTAAGTTGCCACAATTGATAAAGGGATGGTTGAGTGGGAGACGACAGAGAGTGGTAACCAATGGACACTGCTCTTTGTGGACAAATGTTATTAGTGGAGTTCCCCAGGGTTCAGTGTTGAGCCCATTGTTGTTTTGTATATTTATCAAGGTATATCAGTTTAATGTCCAAGTTTGCAGATGACAGAAAGGTTGGCAGGGTTGTTAACAACAGTAAAGACAGTATGCTACTCCAACTGGATCTGGATAAGTTGGGAAAATGGGCTGAGAATTGGCAACTGAAGTTTAACATTGACAAATGCAAAGCACTGCATATGGATAGCGATAACTGAAGAGAAACGCACCAACTCAGTGTTACTACACTCAGGGAAGTGGAAAGTAAAAAAGACCTGGGAGAAATTGTGCAATCAAATGTGAAGTTCGCTGAGTACTGCAGACAGGCTGCCAGGACAGGTTATGGAGTCTTGTCAAAGATATAGGAATTTTGTTGCAGGGACAGAGATGTGATTATCCCATTATACAAGACAATAGTCAGGCCACATCTAGAGTACTGCATACGAGTCTGGAGGCCTCATTTTAGGAAGGATGTACAGTTGCCAGAACGAATACCAAGAAGGGCAACAAGATTAGTGAGGGGAACAAAGGGGTGCTCTTACCAAGAAAGGCTTAAGTTCTGCAAATTGCAGCACCTGGAGAGGAGGCACCTGCAAGGTGATCTGATTGAGGTGTATAAGGCCTTGAATGGGTTGAGCAAGCTGAATGCTGATGGTATCCTTCCTTTTGCTCAGACTAAGAACCTGGAGGAGCACAGTTTCAAATTGAGGAAAGATAATTGTAGAATAGATGTGCGAAAATTGCCTTTAGCCGGCAGGCAGTTGATTGGCGGAACAAGCTTCCATATTTTGTTGTGGAAGCTAATAGCCTAAATAAATTTAAGGCTGAACTGGACAGGCATTTGGAATGAATGGAGAGGTGAAATGGGTGCATTTTTTTTTTTTTGCTGATGCTGCATAAGCTTGCTTTCTTGCATCATATGCCTCTACTAATGCTAATGCTAATATTTATAGTATAATACAATAAAATACATTAAAACTTATAGTGTTCAGTACCCATAACAGTTAAATTTCAACTTATGAATGTTTTTGACATATATAAACCTCAGAAATACATTAAATTTGCAAGTTGAGGGTTGCATGTTCTTCCAAAAATCAATTAGCCTTGGACTAAATGCAATTTTCCATATGCTTGTTCTGCAATCATGACAAAATCTGTTCAGTTATATGAGATGTAATCAAAACAAATTAGAAACAGACAACTAATATTTGGGAATTGAAAAACTGACTATTCTGATAATCTTCTTCAAACTACACCAATCCCCGCACTTTTGCTTATGAAAGCATTCCTGATCTGCATCTTTTGACATGCTAATAGTTCCTGTTGTCACTATCTGAATAATTTCTTTAGTCATTGCAAATCTGTGACCTTTCAAGGGGGAAGGAAACAAAAAAAAAAAAAAAAAAAAGTCGCAGGGAACTTAAAATCACATTGTTGCCCATCTACCATACTCACCAGAGAATGGCAGATAAGGACCACAGTGATTGGTGCTTCATTCATTTTTTAATTTTCAGTTCACCTCTATGCTTGTAAACCTGAGACTGATCTATGCATTTAAACACAATTTTGTAACTTTGGTCTCATTACTTTCCTCTCAACTTTTTAATTAAATATAAACTTTAACCTAATTTATAAACTTATTAAAATGCTTAGCAATGGTTTATTGTCGCAATACTCACTTCAAAATCTGTAATTAAAAATTTGAACTCACAGAAGGTGAAAAGTAAAAAGAATTAAGATTAAACTATTTAAAAACATGCCCTAAGGAGAAAGAAGTGCATAAATTTTTCCCACGTTGTTGTCTATAAAAGAAGAATTTTAAATGTGTATTAAAAACAAAATTAAAACCAACTTGATTTTGGATTGTGTATTAAAAACCATATCAAAAACTAACTTGGTTTTTAATTTCGTTTTTAATATTCAAATTCTTCCGAATTCTTCTTTTATAGACGACAACCTAGGAAAAATTTGTGCACTTCTTTCTCCTTAGGGAATGGTTTTAAATAGTTTAATCTTAATTCTTTTTTACTTTTCACCTTCTACGAATTCTAATTTTTAATTACAGATTTTGGGAGACATATGATGCAAGGAAGCAAGCTTATATAGAATCAGACAAAAAAAAAAACCTTCCCGTTTCACCCATCCAATTCACTCCAAACATTTGTTTAGTTCAGCTTTGAATAAATTTAAACTGTCAACTTCCACAACAGATGGAAGTTTGTTCCAGTAATCAACCACCCACTGGCTAAAGGCATATATCCGCACATATATTCTATAACTGTCTTTCCTCAGTTTGAATCTATGCCCCCTCAAGGTCTGTAATCTGAGCAAGAATCCCATCAGCATTGAGCCTGCTCAATCCATTCAAGGTCTTATACACCTCAATCAGATTGCCTTGCAAGTGCCTAGTTTCCAGCAGCTGCAATTAGCAGAACTTAAGACTTTCTTCATAAGAGCACCCCTTTGTTCCCTTCACCAGTCTTGTTGCCCTTCTCTGTACCCATTCTAGCAACTCTACATCCTTCCTAAAATGAGGCTTACAGACCTGTATGCAGTACTCAATGTGTGGCCTGACCATTGCCTTAAACAAGGGGGATAATCACCTCCTTATCGCTGCTTGCAAAATTTCTGTATATCATTGACAAGACCCCCATCACCTACTCTGGCAGCCGGTCTGCACTGCTCAGAAAACTTCATATATGACTTCACAATTACCCTCCCACGTCTCTTTCATTCTCCATTATCCTGAGTGTAACACCACATAGTAGGTACATTTCTCTGGGGTTACTGCTACCCATATGCAGTACTTTGCATTTGTCAATGTTAAACTTCAGTTGCCACTTCTCAGCACATCTACTCAACTTTTCCAGATCCTGTTGCAGCAGCATACTGTCATTACTGTTATTAAAAAAGCCTGCCAACCTTTTTATCATCTGCAAACTTTGACATTAAACTTGATATACCCTCATCAATATCATTGATAAATATACAAAACAACAACGGCCCAACACTGAACCCGGAGGGACACCACTAATAACATTAGTCCACGTAGAGCAATACCCATTGATTACCACTCTCTGTCTTCTCCCACTCAACCATCCTTTTATCCATTGTAGCAACTTGCCCTTAATGCCATACTGCTCTAATTTGTACAGTAGTCTTCCATGTACAACAGTATCAAAAGCTTTCCTGAAATCCAAGTAAATAACATCAAAATTATTTTTTGCATCCAGTTCCTTTGTGACCACATCATAATATCCAATTAAATTGGTCAGACAAGACTTCCTCATGACAAACCCATGATGTGTCTGAATTATTACTTACTGCTGTCTTGTCTAGATGATCCTGCAATACTTCTTTAACCAGTGACTCCATTAATTTCCCTGGAACCAAAGTCAAATTAACAGGTCTGTAATTACTTTGTCACCCTTTGATCCCCCTTTGTGAATTGGAGATATATTTGCACATCTCCAGTCTACGCGGACTTCCCCTGAGTCCAAGGATGCTCTCATAATTATGGCTAAGGTTTGCTTCCTTCCTTTGCTACCTCCTTTAATATAACTGGATAGATCCCATCTACCCCAAGTGCTTTTCTTATGTTTAACTTCAATAATTTCTCCTCCACTTTGCTCTCAGTTATTACAAAATCATTTAACTCCCTGTTAGAGTTTGATAAACATCTGGCCTTCTTCTCCTTGAATAACTTCTCATGTGTGAATGCAAAATACTCATTTAGTTCAGCAGCTATCTGAGAATGATCACCTACAGTCGAACCACTGATATCAAGTGGACCATCTGATTCATCCCCTTCCTTTTAGAGTTTATATAAGTAAAGAACTCTTTGCTGTTTTTCTTTGCATCCTTTGCCAAAGATTTTTCATAATCTGCCTTCGCTTGCCTAACTCCTTTGTCACTTAATTACAGACTAGCTTGTATCTACTAAACTCTTCTGTGTCGCCCAACAATTTATATACATTATAAATGCAATTTATATACAATTTATATACATCCCATACATTTTCTTCTCTGCCACGAATTTCATTGGTTCATCTGACATCCATTTGGGCCTAAACCTAGAGCTGTATTTCTTAGTTGGAACAAAAAGCCTAGTAGCTTCTAAAATTACTTCCTTGAATGCTTCCCATTTAGAATTTGTTTTTGGTAACATCATCAGTTGGTCCTACTGTATAGAACTTAAAAAATCTTTGAGACCACTGTAGTCACCTTTACGAAAACAAAAACCCTTCCCTTTACTGATGGTAGTTACATCTTTAAGTAAATCCCACATCAGTACACTGTGATCACTGCCACCTAGTGGTTCCTTTATCTTTAAATTCTTAATGCATGAATAATCATGGAACTGGATGCCAGTCTGTCACTAACTGAAGTGCTGCTGCATGAAACAGGAAGCATACATAATTTGATTCTTAACGATACTTCAATGTTGCAATGCCAGAGGGCATTATCAACTGGAGGTAAGCACACATCAGTAAATGCCAGCTCTCTGTCAATAATTCTACATGACAAATGCCACCAAATGTGTGCACATAATTAGGTTTAACTTAATTCCTGAATTTTTCCTAACAGAGATATCTAATATTTTCAAGAGATATTGAAGAAAACATTTTCAATAACAGCTGTTAGGAATTTTAGTTGTGTGGATGGAGTAAATGAAGAGCACGAACTGCTGAAACATGTCTAGAGTCTCACTGACCTCACAACATGCTCAGGGTTAAGACCCCATTCAAATTTTGTAATTCTTCTTAAGGTAGAAAAAAATTTTCTTAACTTTTCCACTTAAGTACTCAATATGCCCCAAAAATGCTGGTTTTTCACCAGACACTATACCTAGATATTTTATCCTTGTAAGGAATTGGTAATTAAACTTCAGAAGAATACAAAGTCCTATTAAATATGAAAGATTTAATATAAGACACTTTTCACGTGAAGTATTTTAATTAATTTATTGGTATGCAAAGGACAACTGGTGTTTGGACAGAGAGAGCAAGACGTTGTGGAAGTTGACAGGTTAAATAAATTTAAGGAGGAACTGGACAGGCATTTGGAGGGAATGGTGTGATTTTTTTTTTTTTTGGCTGATGCTGCATAAGCTCATACACTTGCTTTCTTGCATCACATGCCACTACTACTACTACAAGCTAGACAGCTAAGAATATCAACATACTTTTCAAGAGCAAAACCCATCAAAAATTTCGTTAGACACCAAGCAGAATCCTTCAATCCCTGAGGTCTAGTCCACTCACACACACACACTATGCCTATGGGAGCATGTATGCGGGAGTCATAAAGATGACTTTTTAAAATAATACAGACACAAGTATTTGAGTATTTGGTAGAGTGGAAAAATCAGATAAAGCATATTACACTCTCTATTGTGATCACTTTTTGAATTTTCCTAGGGTTTGTCTTCCCTACTGACTAGGATTATCATAGGCATGCATTCAAAGAATGCATTTTTCATAAAATATTATAAGGCCACCTCTACAACAGAATTCTAGGAGTACAGTTCAATCGACAGATCTTTGTTTATTTAAAGATAATATCACGAAAAACATCAACGGCAGCAATCCTCAAAAAAAGTGCTATTGGTTGTGAATTCTATCTTATGTTATATTTTCATCCCCTGGGTTTGATATATAGTTTGTATTTAATTAAGCTCCAGCTAGATCTCAGGTTTTGCAATCCCAATTCATTCTTCACTCTTCTGATAGTTTCTATTCTGCTTTCCAAAGATCAGAGTGTATCACACATGTTAAGTAATTTTTAGTAATGTCAGTTTCATTGTACATTTCAATTCTTCCCTAAATTCAGTATAATAGGGTTTGCATTAATTTCAGCTCTATCTAATATAACAAGTTTGTAATCTTAGCATATTCAATCCTGTTTTCAGAACTGAACATCGTAGGCTTTCATTAGTTAGTTCCACTAGCTCCTATTCCTTTTTCCAGGAGGTTAGAGAATACTGAATATATTTATCAATGATAATGATTAAGGTGTATCAGGCAAAATGTCCAAGTTTGCAGGGTTGTTAATGACGCTAACGACAGTACACTACTGCAACAGGATCTAGAAAAGTTGGGCAGATGGGCTGAGAGGTAGCAACTGAAGTTTAACATGGACAAATGAAAAGTACTATATATGGGTAGCAATAACTGCGAATTAAAGTACCAACTGTGCAGTACTACATTCATGGTAGTGGAGAATAAAAAGAACCTGGGGGTAATTGTGCAGTCAAATATGAAGTTTTCTGAGCAGTGCAGATGAGCTGCCAGAGCAACTCGTGAGGCCTTGTTAATGATATATAGGAATTTTGCTAACAGAGATAAGGAGGTAAGTATCCCCTTATATAATGCAATGGTCAAGCCACAACTTGAGTACTGCATACAGTACTCAAGGTGTGGCCTGATTTTAGGAAGGATGTAGAGCAGCTAGAATCAGTACAGAGAAGGGCAATGAGATTGGTGAGGGGAACAAAGGGATGCTCTTACCAACAAAGGCTTAAGTAATGCAAATTTCAGCATCTAGAGATTAGGCACCTGATTGAAGTATTTAGGTGATCTGACTGAGGTATATAAGGCTTTAAATGTTTTGAGCAAGCTCAATGCTGATGGGATTCTTCCTCTTGCTCAGATTACGCACCTGAGAGGATATAAAATTCAAACTGAAGAAAGACAGTTGTAGAATAGATGTACGGAAATTTGCCTTTAGCCAGCAGGTAGTTGACTGCTGGAACAAACTTCCTCTGTTGTGGAAGTTGACAGCTTAAATAAATTCAAGGCTGAACTAGACAAACGTTTGGAGCAAATGGACAGGTGAAATAGGATTGGGTTTTTTTTTTTTTTTTTGTTGACCGATGCTGTATAAGCTTGCTTTCTTGCATCATATGCCTCTACTAATGCTAACTGCAGTCACATGGGCTTAAGATTATCTTGACATGAGTCTGAAAGTATTTCAGCGACACAACCCCTACTTCGTTTTTTTTTTTTTTTTTTTTTTTTTATGAAACCCCCAAACACGAAAGGTATCAAAACCTATAGTACTTAGTACCGTGCATGGGTTGAAGGAGAAGTATGGGGAGAGGGGGATGCCGGAAACTTTGCTCTAGAGACTAAACATGGGTTTCACCACTTCAAGCCTCCAATAAGCAAAGTGGTGGTATTTCACCGGTTGATGAAAGTCATCTACCACGTTTCCTAGTCAATATTATTATTTTCCTGAGTGTTTAAAGCACTCCAAATATTTCTTAAAGTCAGTGGTGTCCATCTTTTCCTGTATAGGGGCCTGTATAGGCGTATTCAAAGTTAGATTTGTTTCGCAGGCCGCACAGAGTAATTAAAAAAAAATTGTGTCACATTTTCTATATCTTGTTACTCATAAAAGTTTTTTTTTTTTTTCTTTTTCACTTTTCAAGCTATATATAAAAAAATTCAAATTCCCAGCACTTTTATGTGCAACAAATCTATATCAGTAATTTATTTTTTTGATTTTATTAAAATTATAAAAATATGACACGTTTTTTTTTTAAATACTTGTCTTTCTGTTTGAAATACTTCTTTTGTTTAAAAAAAAAAATACTTTACTTTTGCTTTTAAATGCTCATTTTAGAAAATTTACAACCTGAAAAAGATCACTGCTTTTCAATATTAAGGTGAATAAATAAATATAATGATAAACCTAAAATTGAAATATTCGAAAATTTTATTAAGTACAATACACAATAACATTTACTGGACAAAACTTAACATTTAATGATATGATTGAGGCTGGATATTCTTAAATAATTGTTCAAAATTTGGTTGCAAATTTGTGACGCCAATCTCAATACATAATGAACATTATATCCTGATGGTTTTTCTCAATGGAGCTCCAGGTCCTGATGGTATTTCTCCACTTGTTCTCAAAACCTACGCTCCTGAACTTACTCTTGTTCTATGCTACCTTTATTTACTTTCTTATTCCAAAGGTGTTTTTCCTTCTGCTTAAAAATTTTCTCTTATCCAGCCAGTGCCTAAAAAGGGTGACAAATCCCTTTCATCAAATTACTTCTACTCTTTCTAAAGTAATGGAGAAATCACTTAACCGTCAACTCTTAAACTATCTAGAAACCTTCCGTCTGATCAACAATCGCCAGTATGGATTCCGTCAGTGTGGACCGACACTGATGGAATCCATACTGTCGATCCACAGGTGATATTCTGGCCTATGTTACCAACTTATGGACAAATTAAATGGAAAAGTTTGGTGAAACACAAGCAGCCGCTCTTGACATCTCAAAGGCTTTCGATTGTGTTTGGCATAAAGATCTTCTAAACAAGCTTCCATCTTATGGTTTCCCAACTGGTCTTTGTAATTGGTTATCCAGTTTTCTCTCTGACTGGTCACTGAGGTTGATGGTAGATGGCTCTCTGTCTTCTAACTTCAGTACTAATGCTGGTGTCCCCCAGAGTTCAGTTCTTTCCCTCCATCCTTTTCCTCTTGTATATTAATGACCTTCTTCCATTGATTGGAATCCTATCCATAGTTTTGCTGATAATAGCACTTTTCAATTTGAGAAACCTTGCCCTGCTCAATCAGCTTCAACTTCTCGAATATCCACAATCAATTCCTTAAATGCTGATCTCCAGGTAATTCTCCAGTGGGGCAAAGACAACTTACTTGATTTCAATCCTTCTAAAACTCAGTCTTGTCTTATATCTCGCAAAAAGGATTCTTCTACTCCTATGCTTATCTTTGGTAACACTCCGATTTCTAGGCAAGATGATATATCTCTTTTTGGGAATTACCCCGACTTCCAATCCCTCTTGGCACTAGCACATTACAAATATTACTTCCTCTGCATCTAAAAAACTTGGTTTTCTGTTTCGCTCTTGGCGTTACTTTTCTTCCAAACAGCTGTTCACTCTGTACATATCGCAAATCCGCCCTACCACGGAATACTGTTGCCACATCTGGGGCGGTGCCCCCAAAACCTCTCTCAGGCTTCTAGATTCCATTCAGAAGAGGGCAGTTAGGTTAATTAATGACTCCTCTCTAACAGAGTCTCTCCATTCTCGTCTCATAGATGTACTGTTTCTGCTGCATGCCTTTTCTACGGCTACTTCCATGGGCACTGTTCTTCTGAATTTGCTTCTATAATTCCTGCTCTCTCTTTTTCAAAACAGTCCGAACAAGTGCCACCATTAGCCAACATCCATTTACTTCAAACTCACAGAACCAACTTTTCATCTTCCTCGTTTATTCATTCAACTGCCGTTTTCTGGAACAACCTTCCTTCTTACGTATTTCCTGAAAATTACAGTCTACAGAAGTTCAAGTCTAATGTCAGCAAATATCTTCTTTCGTCTTCTCAACCTCCAACCCATGCACGGTACTATAGGTTTTAATACCTCTCGTGTTTGGGGTTTTCATTAAAAAAAATGCTCATCTGTTATTCTGTTTCTTTTTAAATAAATATTTGATTTTACGAGTGAAAAAATCAGCTTGCAAACATACGTTGATCCGAACAAAGCAGCCATTTTCGTGGCATTTTCTTTTATTAGCAGAAAATCTTCAGATGGGAAAGCCTTGTAGAATTCAAATAGTTTATTTTTGCAGTCTATATACTTATTTTTGAATAATATTTTGGCTTGAAGATCGATAACTTGAAGTTGCAATCTGAGACTGTAGTTTTCATCCATAGAAGTAAATGGGTTTTCAAACAAAAGCTAATGTTTTTTCATGGGATTTTATATTAGAAAATCAACTTTCAAACTTGTCAAAAAGCAATTGTAATAACGAAAGGCAACGATTCTTTGGAAATGTGTTTCACCTTTAGCACAGTACAACATTCAAAATGAACTAAATTGTCTTGCTCAACTGGGATTTAAATAATAACTTATTCTGAAATAATTTGTCACCAAACAAATCAGACCAATTTTCCTTTCCCTTGTAATTTTAAATTAAGAGCATTTAAATGACTAGAAATGTATGTATGAATTACAAGATCAAACAGCCACTCCATATTTGATAGTTGTTTTATTGGTTTCCCTTTTTCTGTGTTGAAATATTCGGTAATGTTTCAACAGCCACATTACGGCCATATGATCTTGTAAAATGTACAGTTAAAATAACCACATTGATAACAAGTTGGAGATCCAATACTTTCCCATAAAGAGCTTCTTGGTGCACAATGCAGTGAATTCCAATCAGAGTTTCAGATCCGATATCTATAATTTTCTTGGTTATTCTACCCATAAGCCCAATGTTTTTATCAATCGTATTTTGTGCACCGCCAGTTGCGACTCTTACCAGGTTTTTAATATTTAATCCTAACTTTTCGATAGATTGGCAAAAATTTTCAAAAAGATTTTCACCTATAGTTGTTCCGCGCATACTCTGTAGATCAGCTAAATCTTCAACTGGTACAAAATTATCATTAAATCCATGTATGAAGATGAGGAGTTGGGGTGTGTCATTTACATCAGTATTGTCATCCAGTGCCACACTAAAATATTTTGTTTGTTTTATGTTTTCCAAAAGTTGTTCAAACAAATTGTTTCCAATATCTTCTACTCTTCGCATAATTTTTTGTCAAGACAAACAATTATGGGAAGTATAATTGTTTGTCTTGTATCATTGTTCGTTTCTCCGGACAAATTTCTTACACAACTTTTAAAAAACAATGCTTAACAAATTCACCATCATTGAACAGTTTACTTTCAAAAGCAATCAAATGTGCAACTTGATAACTGGCACGTACAGCAGATAAATTTCTTGCCTGATACGTTTTCAGTATGTTTTGTTGTTTTCTTAATTCGTTTTGTAACTTTGAACACTTTTCTTTTCGCAGCACTCCTTTATGTTGATCATAAGATTTATGATTGGAGTCAGTGTCGTTTTAAATTATATTCTTTAAAAACTCACACAGTCTCCTGACACACCAAACACACACTGCTCTTTCGTGATAATTAATGAAGAAATAGTTTTCAGTCCACCTTGGATAAAAAACACGACACCTTCCAAATCGATTTTCCTCTTTTGTAACATTTTTAAGAATGATTTTTTTAATTCAATACAGATTAATAATTAACTCAATGCAATGAACAAGCTATATCAAAATACATAACTGTATTTAGTGTACATATGACTGCACTGAACCATATGTACCTGTTTGACACAGTCGAGCTGGATACTTGCATGACCTGTACATGCAGTGGTGATCGATGCTGTTTTAGTTCACTTTCCGCGCGGGCCTTATAAAAATTATTCCCGGGCCGGATTCGGCCTGCAGGTTAGATACCACTGCTCTAAGTAGTTTCTCAGTATGATACAGTTTAAGCATTCCAGTGGTTCTCCCTACGGTCAAATTTTAGAATTCCTACCAGTAAGTACATGCATTGATTTGATTTATTTCTAGCTTGAGGGTTTATAACTCCTTATATTAGAAGGATTAATCTTTATTTATTTCCATAAAGTAATTTAACCAAGTTCCATGTTTTAAAAGTCAGTTTCTAGCCATTTAAAACATGGAGTAACAAGTTTATCAGGATAATTCAGAATTTAATTTTAAATTCTAATTTAAAACTCTGTTAGCTATAAAATTGGATTCTTGTCTTGTATTGTCAACCTTTGCTAACTTCTATTTTTTCTTTGTACATAATTTTACAGAACACAAAACCTTAGCTGGAAGATAGATTTCAATACAGAAATCTAAATAATGTAACCAATTTTATTTAGTTTTCATGTACTAATGCCAATAAATCACCAGCATATGCAACAAGTTCAAATCCCACAAATTTCTTCCCAAGGAACTCGTCAAACACACACAATTCCATACAATACAGCTAAAGAAAAATCCCTGTGAACAGCGCTCTCTCTCTCTCTCTCTCTCTCTCTCTCTCTCTCTCTCTCTCTCTCTCTCTCTCTCTCTCTCTCTCTCTCTCAGGAATTAATTGTACCTTTTCATATCTAATTTCAACTATAACTTTCAGAAAAGTAATCAAAGATAACATGATATATATCAGCAGAGCACTGGGTCAACTTCGCCCTCCTCATCACCAAGAGCCACCAGAAAAAGTCAAATGCACTGTAAAATCTGTGAATATAACTAGAAGGTATCTGTTAAACCAGTTAGTGTATTCACTTATATGAGGTATAATGAAAAATGTCAGGCTGAATTAACTCGAAAATGAGGAAACTTATAAGCTATTTGGGTAGACCTCCTTAAAACTATATACTGTACACCAATTTCAACACTTCCAACATCTGGAAGCATTCTTGATAAACTTCTTTTGGAAATGCCAATATTAACTAAGTCATGTTCTTAATAATATCCTTAGTTGTTGCAAATCTGTGACCTTTCAAAGGGGCTTTAAACTTGGGGGTGGGGGAAATCACAGGGAGCTAAAGCTGATGGCAGCAACTGGGGGAACAGCAATAGAGTACTTCACAAAAGAACCTTGAATGGAAAGCACCAAGTGTACAGGAGCATTGTCATAATGCCCTCAGATAAATTCCCTAGTTTATCTGAGTTTCCAGTGGTTTTTCTCTGAATAGCATTGTACAATCACTGTGGAAGTGTTCTATTATATTTATAGTTCACTGTTTGACTATTCAGAACAAATGCACCAGAGCACCGGACTATCCAGTTAAGAACTGTGAAGTTGAAGAAATCTGAGCTCCTGGGAACGGATAACTTTTGAAAAATGTTTTCCCCATTTTAATTGACCTAACTAGAATATTAAATCATATTCTATAAATAGATCTTTATGGCCCTAGTCCTGTAGTTTATTTTAAAATTTATCTAGAGATTTTGTAAGTTACAACTTAATATACATAGAACCTTTTTATTGGTGATTTGGCGCAATTATCATATCTCGTAAATTGTATTGTAGTAAGTAGTAGGGGAATTCTAGTGTTTTGTGGTAAATAGATATCTGAAAAGTTTGAATTACTAGGTTGCATTAATAGATAATTTTATTATTAATTATTACTTTAGCGGTATAGCATAAACTCGATAATGTAAAACATAACGGAAATAATGCATATAAATTATCAGGTGATAATTTATATTCATCCCATGTATAAATTATCAAACGAAGCCTATGGTAGATATAAACTAGTCTGCAATTGAGTCACAAAGGAGGTTAGGTGAGCCAATGCAGATGAGAAATCTTTAGCAAAATATGCATAAATAAGCAGCAAAGACTTCTTTACTTATGTAAAGAAATCTTTGCTGTAGATGATCCTGCTCCGGTTGCTGAAAAACTGAATAGATATTTTGCATCTCTTTAGGAAAGTGAATGGAAGGAGGTTGTCAAACTCTAACAAGGAGCTAAATAATTTTGTAATGACTGAGAGAAAGGTGGAAGAGAAATTTCTGAAGTTAAACATAAGAAAGGAACCTGGTGCAGATGGAACCTATCATATCATATTAAGAGAGAAAGCAAAGGTGGTATGCTTAACTTCTTCCAGAGAAAATAATGGGGTCAGTGGTAAAAGATGTGATGAAAGCCCATCTAGAGAGGTGTGCAGTCATACTTGTCATGGAATTGGTTTGTTAAGGGAAAATCTTGCCTGACCAATTTGATTGGATACTATGATACAGTAACAAAGGAAATGGATCAGACAAGAGAAGAGGGCAGGGGTTATGCTCTTAGTTCAGAAGCACATAAAATTTAAGGCAGTGAACACAGTTGATATGGGTGGCCAGTGCAATGCTGAGTCAGTCTGCTAGGACACGAATATTGAGAAAAAATGAGAGGAGTGTGTTATAGGCCTAATGACTGTGAAGAGTAAAATCAGTGCTGCCGCGAGATATTTTTGCACACTAGGCAAATCAAGCATTTGCCTAGGGCATATGGATTTCTAGATATTAACTGGAACTTGTGGGTTGGTCACTTAAATGCTAGCAAGACTTTATGGGTTTAACGAATGACTTTTCTACAGCAACATGTTAGAGAGGCAACAAGAAACAGCAATATTCTTGATCTGGTTATCAGCAGGGATTCTTCTTGCATTAAGAACCTGCATATAAAAAAAAGACACTAGGTGGCAGTTATAAAGTGTAGTAATGTGGGATTTACTTAAAGATCAAGGGTAAAGGAAAAGGTTTCTTCTTTCAAAAAAGGAGACTACAGTGGTCTCAAACAATTGTAAAGTGCTATACTGTGAGATCAACTAATATTACTAACGACAAATTCTAAATGGGAAGCATTCAAGGAAATGAAAATAAAAGCTACTAGGCTTTTCATACCAACTAAGAAATATTGTTCAAAGCTCAAACCTAAATGAATGTCAGATGATCTAATTAGACATGCGGCAGAGGAGAAAAATGCATGGGATGCATATGAATTATCAGGTGATACAGAAGCCAATAATAGATAAAAACTAGTCTGCAATCAACTCACAAAGGAGGTAAGGCAAGCCAAGGCAGATTATGAGATTAGCATTAGCATTAGTAGAGGCATTTGATGCAAAAAAGCAAGCTTACAGCATCAGCCAAAAAAATAAAATAAAATAAAATAAAATAAAATAAATAAATAAAAAACAAAACAAAAAACCACTTCCACTTCACCCCTCTGTTCGTTCGAAATACCTGTCCAGCTGAGCCTTAGGCTATCAACTTCCACAACAAGGGATGGAAGTCTGTTCCACCAACAAACCACCCACTGGCTAAAGAGAAATTTCCGCACATCTACCCTACATCTGTCTTTCCTCAATTTGAATTTATGCCCTCTCAGGTGATTATTCTGAGCAAGAGGGAGAATCCCATCAGCATTGGGCATGCTCAAACCATTCAAGGCTTTATACACCTCTATCAGATCACCTCGCTGGTGCCTAGTCTCCAGACACTGTAATTTGCAAAACTTAAGCCTTTCTTCGTAAGAGCACCCCCTTTGTTCCATTCACTACTCTTGTTGCCCTTCTCTGTACTCGTTCCAGCAGCTCTACATCATTCTTAAAATGAGGCCTCCTGGCCTGTATACAGTACTCTAGGTGTGGTCTGCCCATTGCCTTATACAAGGGAATAATCGCCTCCTTATCCCTGCTAGAAAAATTCCTATATATCATTGACAATACACCATGAGCTACTCTTGCAGCCCATCTACACTGCTCAGAGAACTTCATATCTGCCTGCACAACCACCCCCAGGTCCTTTTCATTCTCTACCACTGTCAGTGTAGCACCACAGAGTTGATACGTTGCTCTTGGGTTGCTGTTTCCCATATGTAGTACTTTACATTTGTCAATGTTAATCTTCATTTGCCACCTCTCAGCCCATCTGCTCAACCTTTCCAGATCCTGTTGCAGCAGCATAGTGTCAGTAGTGTCCTTGACGACCCTGCCAACCTTCGTATCGTCTGCAAACTTAAACATTAAGCTTGATATACCATCATCAATATCATTTATAAATACAGAAAACAATCATGGATCCAATACTGAACCCTGAGGGACTCCACTAATAACATTAGTCCGCGATGAGCAGTGTTCATTGATTACCACTCTCTGTCTTCTCCCCCTCAACCACCCCTTTATCCATAGCAGCAATTTGCCTCCAATGCCACACTGCTCCAATTTGTGCAGCAGTCTTCCATGAGCAACAGTATCAAAAGCCTTTCTAAGATCCAAGTATATAATATCAAAGTTATTCCCCTGCATCCAGTTCTTTTGTGACCACATCATAGTATCCAATCAAATTGGTCAGGCAAGACTTCCCCTTAACCAAACCATGCTGTGTCCGAGCTATAACTGAAGACTTGTCTAGATGATCCTGCAATGCTTCTTTAAACAGTGCCTCCATTAATTTTCCGGGAACAGAAGTTAAACTCACAGGTCTATAATTACTTGTGTCAGCCTTTGATCCTCCTTTGTGAATTGGGGTCACATTTGCACATCTCCAGTCCATAGGTACCTCCCCTGAGTCCAAGGAAGCTCTCATAATTATGGCTAACGAATTGCTTACTTCCTTTGCTGCCTCCTTTAATATAACTAGATAGATCCCATCCACCCCAGGTGCCTTTCTTGTGTTTATCTTCAACAATTTCTCCTCCACTTTACTCTCAGAGATTACAAGATTCTCTAGCTTACTGCCAGAGTTGAATACACCTCTGGCATTCGCCTCGCTGAATAACTTTTCATGTGTGAATGTCGATGCAAAATATTCATTTAGTTTGTTAACTACCTGAGCAGGATCATCAACAGTTGACCCATCGATATCCAGTGGACCAATCTGATTCATTCCCTTCCTTCTAGAGTTTACATAAGTAAAGAACTCTTTGCTGTTTTTCTTTGCATCCCTTGCCAAAATTTTCTCGTAATCTGCCTTTGCCTGCCTAACCTCCTTTGTAACTTGGTTACAGATCAACTTGTATCTATCATAGGCTTCTGTGTCACGTGTTAATTTGTATGTATCCCATGCATTTTTCTTCTCTGCCATATGTCTCATTAGTTCATATGACATCCATTTAGGCCTAAACCTTGAACAATATTTCTTAGTTGGTATGTAAAGCCTAGTACCTTCCAAGATAAATTCTTTGAATGCTTCCCATTTTGAATTTGCTGTTGGTAACGTCATCAGTTGGTCCCACTGTATAGAATTTAAATAATGTCTCAGTTCATCGTAGTCGCCTTTACGAAAGCAATAACTCTTCCCTTTACCCCTAATGGTAGTTACCTTTTGAGTAAATCCCACTTCAGCACACTGTGATCACTGCCACCTAGTGGTTCATTTATCTGCAGATTCTTAATGCATGAAGAATCACTACTGATAATCAAATCAAGAGTATTACTCCCTCTAGTTGCCTCCCGAACATGCTGATGTAGAAAACAGTCATCCAATAAATCCATAAAAGCCTTGCTAGTGTGTGAGTGACCATCCCCCAAATTCCAGTCAATATCCGAGAAATTAAAATCCCCGATTATAAGATTCTATGATTTACTGGCCCACTCTATTTCCCTGTACAATTTCTTATTATACTCATCAGAGTCATTAGGCCTATAGCACACGCCTACTCTCAATTTTGATCTCCCAATGCTTATGTCACACCAAACTGACTTGACACTGCACTGTACAGTGATGTCGACTGGCTTCACTTCCTTGGATTTTATGCAACGCCTCCTCCCTTCCTATCCTGTCTATCCTTTCTGTAGACATTGTACTCCTCAAATTCCAGTTCTGCATTCCTTATATCTGTGTGACACCATGTCTCTGATATCCCAACAATATCTGCCTTTGATGTTTTGAGCAATACCTCAAATTCATCAAATTTATTTACTAAACTCCTAGCATTGGTGTACACGCAAGTATACATGCACCTGTTCTTTTTCTTAGCTACCCTAACACAACCCATGTGTTTACTTGTACCCCAATGATTCCCAGCAGTCTCTGAAATATCCTGCATCTTATTTTCCAGGCTGCTGCTCATTCCAATAGAAGCAGTGCAAGAATCACTTTCACCTCTGCAGTGGCTACTGTTAATCTATTAGTCCTTGTATTCCTCCAATCTAGCAGTTTTCCGACCCACCTAACACTGCCTCGATAGCATCAGCACACATTCTTGCACCCTCTCTATTTAAGTGTATCCCATCCCTGTAGAAGCAGTCTCTCCTGTTAACAAGTACAGACCAGGCTGAAAAAAATTCTACCCCCTTGAGCCTAGCACAATCTTTCCAGGGCCGAATTGATCGACAGGGCTCTCATCATATACTCCCTCCTATCGTGTCTGGGCAGAATTGCAGACCCTTTCAAATTCAACCCTAATTCATGGCTTTTTTTCAACAGTGACCTGTACTTGTTAAGTAAGTCCGCCGGTCTCCTACTCTTAATATCATTAGTGCCAATGTGTACAACTATATCACCTTTTGTGCCCTTAAAAGATGATATCCGCTCTACGTCATCAACCTTTGCCCCTGGCAGACATAACCTGTTCCACCTATCCTTTTTACAAAGCATGTTTCCCGTTTCCCTGACAATAGAGTCACCAACAACTACTAGTTGCTTTGGGACCAGCGCATTCTTCCTTGAGGGCTGCCGCTGTGTTGCGCAATGACCAAGTGCAAGCTCTGGCATTGGTGTGGGCAGCTGAGAGCTTGATGGGCCCCTTCACTTTTAATCCTTCGAGGGCATCCACCCTGTCCTTCAAGCTCTCATATAGGCCCATAACAACGCTGAGTTGTCGCCTGATTTCCTTGCACTCCTTGCATTGCGCACAAACAAAGACATCCCCCATGGCAGTATCATGTCCCGTACCCGACTGATCCACAAACATCAAGCAAGTAGTGCATTTTATAAAAGGCTGTGATTCAGAGGGCAACTGCCCCCCCTCAGTTCTCCTCTGAGCCACAGCACTCGCATTACATTGAGCCTTTTGCTTTGCTGCTCTGGTTTGAGTCATGATTGATTTAATTTCAATAAAATTTCAATTTCAGTACAAAATTAAAACCCTAAACTTGTATCCCAACACAGTTATAACGCTATATTTATAAATTTTTGGCATCCTTTGGCAAAAATTTCTCGTAATCTGCCTTTGCCTGCCTAACCTCCTTTGTTACAGACCAGCATATATCTATCATAGGCAACCTGTTAATTTATATGTATCCCATGCATTTTTCTTCTCTACCACATTTCTCATTGGTTCATCTGAAAATTAGGCCTAAACTTGAACAATATTTCTTAGTTGAAATGAAAAGCCTAGTAGCTTTCAAGATTAATTCGTTGAATGCTTCCCTTGAATTTGCTGTTGGTAACATCATCAGTTGGTCCCACCATATAGAATTTAAATACTGTCTCAGACCACTGTAGTCACCTTTACGAAAGCAAAAACCCTTCCCTTTACCACTGATGGTAGTTACCTCTTTGAGTAAATTCCACTTCAGCACACTGTGATCACTGCCACCTAGTGGTTCCTTTAACTGTAGATTCTTAATACACGAAGGATCACTACTGATAATCAGATCAAGAGTATTACTCCCTCTGGTTGCCTCCTGAACATGCTGCTGTAGAAAACAATAATCCAATAAATCCACAAAAGCCTTGCTATTGTATGAGTGACCATGCCACAGATACCAGTCAATATCTGGGAAATTAAAATCCCCCATTATAAGACACTGATTTACTGGCCCACTCTATTTCTCTGTACAGTTGTTCTTTGTACTAATTAGAGCCAATTAGGCCTATAACACACTCCTACTCTCAATTTTGCTTTTCCAGTGTTTATTTCACACCAAACTGACTCGACACTACACGGTCCAGCCATGTCGACTGGCTGTACTTCCTTGGATTTTGTGTTTCTTAACTAACCTTCCTCTAACAGGGAGCTAAATGATTTTGTAATAAACAAGAGGAAAGTGGAAGAGAAACTGTTGAAGTTAAACATAAAAAAGGCACCTGGACTGGACAGGATCTACCCTATTATATTAAAGGGGAAGGGAGAAAGGAGGTAAACAAACCATTAGCCAAAATTATGAGAGCATCATTTTATTCAGGGGAGGTCCCTGTGGACTGGAGATGTGCAAATGCATCCTCACTTCAGAGAGGGGAAATCATAGAGTGGCATGAATTACAGACCTTTTAGCTTAAAGTCTATTCCAGGGAAAATAATGAATTCACTGGTTAAAGGAGTGATGCAGGACCATCTAGACAGGAGTGCTATACTTCAATAGCATGGGTTTGTTAAGGCGAGATCTGGCCAATTTGACTGAATATTATGATTCAGTGACAAAGGAACTGGGTGGAAAAAATAATTTTGATGTTATATACTTGGATTTCAGTGCAGCTTCTGATACTGTTGCACATAAAATACTGATGTACAAATTAGAGCAGTGCAGCACAAATGGCAAGTTACTTTTATGGATAAAGTGATGATGTGTGGGAAAAGACAGAGTAGTTATCAATGAACACTGCTCTTTGTGGACCCAACCCTGGAGGGATCCTCTAGTGGATCCCTCCAGGGTTGGGTGCTGTGCCCATTGTTGTTTTCAATATTTGTCAATGATACTGATGAAGGCGTATTAGGCTTAATGTCTAAGTTTGCATATGATACAAAGGTTGGTAAGATAGTTAATGAAGGTATGCTGTGCAATAAGATCTAAAAAAATTAGGCAAATGGGATTAGAATTAGCAATTGAAGTTTCACATTAACAAATTCAAGCTACTGTGTATGATAGCAGTAATCCCAGAATAATGTGTCAACTGGGATAGTACTACACACTCAGGGTAGTAGAAAATGAAAAGGACTAAGGAGAAATTGGGCTGATGATATGAAGTTCTCTGAGCAGTGCAGACAAGCTTCAAAGAGAATAAATGGGGATTTGTCAATGATATATAGGAAATTTGCTAGCAAGAATAATGAGGTGATTATCCCATTGTATAAGGCAATGGTCAGGCCACATCTTGAGTACTGCATATAAGTCTGGAGGTCTTATTTTAGGAAGGATGTAGAGCTGCTGGACTGGGTACAGAGAAGGGCAATGAGATTGGTGAGGGGAACAAAGGAGTGATCTTACCAAGAAAGGTGAAAAAGGATGGTTGCAAAATAGATGTGCAGAAGTTTTCCCTCAGCCAATGTGTGGTTGACTGCTGGAACAAGCCTTCATCAAATTTAATAGCATTGCTATTAATTTTGAGTCAAATCAATTTGGTACCTTAAGAAATTTCTATAATTATTTGATAGCCTTCATCCATTGTTGTTGTTGTGGAAGTGGGTAGTTTAAAAACAAGGAAGAACTAGTTATACTATTGGAGGGGATAGATTGGTGGAATGGGATTTTTTTTTTTTTTTTTTGTCTGATGCTGTATAACTTTACTTTCTTGCATCACTTGCTTCTAATAATACTAATACTAAATCATAGTAATCAATGTGCTGTGAGCCAAAAAACTCATGCATGATCGTTACATGTAATCATGATTATGCTACTTTTTTTTTTGGGCCTTAGAGAAGAATCCTCCAGTGAGAGGACTCGGCCTTTATTTCCAGGCCATAGCCACACACACCCACAATGATGGAAGAAAGGAAGTGTGGGTCAGCAGCAGTACGCTGATGGAAATTCTGACATGAGAGAACTCGCCTCTGTCTATAATCATCAGCAAGGATGCAAGGCACAAACCAGGCTAAAATGCATCACATTCCCAAATCTTAAAATTAATTCAAGTGTCCTGTAAAAAACACCAGTTCACTAGCAATTAGGACAGTGGTGTGCAAACTTATTTCACTCGCAACCCTCTTTATTGAATATAAAACTGACGCAACCCCTCAATGTAAACCTGAGGTGGGAATTTTTAGACCAGATTTTTAGAGAAGAAAAATGACATTTTATAAATTATGTAGTGGAAAATTACATAATTTGTTTAGGCCAATAGTCTCAGGTTACGAAGAAATTAACTAACGTATAGGTTTGTGCTATAGCATCATGTTTATACGTAGCCAACTACTAACTAGTTATAAAATTGGCACCATTTAAGTAATATCTCATATTGTGAATGCCTTCACAATGATTTGCCATGGTATTGCACTACCTCAAATAAGTAACGCTTCTCTAAAAGAGAAGACTACTGTTACTTATTCTTAAATTAACAATTACGAAATAATAAAAAATGAACAATTATAAAACAAAACAATTAACGAGAAGAATGAGCATGGATAGCCAATAATATTTGGTCCATATTTGGAGCAATATTTGAAATTGCTAATCTCATGTCATCTTCTGGAACAATTACAAAACAGTGTCAAAAGCTTTCCTGAAATACAAGTATATGATAGCAAAAAATAATTTTGATATCATATACTTGCATTTCAGGAAAGCTTTTGACACTGTTGCACATGGAAACTACTGTACAAATTGGAGCAGAATGGTATTAAGGGTAAGCTGCTACAATGGATAAAAGGATGGTTGAGTGGGAGAAGACAGAGGGCGGTAATCAATGGGTGCTGCTCTTCATGGACTAATGTTATTAGTGGAGTCCCACAGGGTTTGGTGTTGGGTCAACTGTTGTTTTGTATATTTATCAGTGATATTGAAGAAGGTATATCAGGCTTAGTATCGAAGTTTGCAGATGATACAAAGGTTGGCAGGGTTGTTAATGACAGTAATGGCAGTGTGTTACTGCAACAGGATCTAGAAAATTTGGGCAGATGGGCTGAGAAGTGGCAACTGAAGTTTAACATTGAAAAATGCAAAGTACAGTCAGTCCTCGTATAGCAGTGTTCCTAGAAACCCTCGTGCAATGCAAAATAGCGCAATATAAACAACAGGCCCTATGGAAAAAATAGGGTTAGATGCCGACCACCCAAGATTGAACACACATTTGTAACCAAAACATTACCAAACACAATAAATAATTGTAATAAAATACTTACGTATTTTATTACGACTATTACGTAATACAATATTGCTAATGCTTTTGCTTCTATTGTAAGCAAACTTGTTTTTTGTTTGATTTTCTATCCAAACAGATAACAGCCGTTCCATCTCTTCCAATTCTTGTGTCTTAATCTAATGGATTTTAATTACGCTTTGAGTTGTTCCTGCTATGAAAGTTGTTTTTATTTTCTCTGAATTCTTTGTAATTCTTGGCGTTGCCTCATTTAGGTCTGTATCACATGCAATATCACATGGTCTTTCATTTCGCTCAAAGCGTTTCACAATTTCATATTTTTTCTCTTTCGACAGAGGTGGACTGGCCATAAGCCCTACCGGAGAAACCCCGGTGGGCCGGAGGTCGGTGTGATTTTGGCCATAAACGCTAGTATGAGGCCACTACAAATTTTCCCGGGTAAGAATTTTTGACCCAGTCCGCCTCTGTTTATTGATTTCTTTCCTTTTTCTCTCTGAATCTGCAGTGTCTTCTCCAGGACGCTTCCTTTTCACACCTTTTAAGTATTTTACTCATTTAGGGAATAAAGTACAATTACAAAACGAGGAGGCACGCTTGATACACATAAACAAAGCTGTAGCAACTGAATAAACAACACCGTAAAGGCAGAAACACTATTAACACCTCACATTTTACTAAAGCACATTTCTAGGGGTTACTACCATAAAACAATAAAAACAATTTCCAGCTGCATTTCTGCTAGTGGCATCTGTTATAAACTGGTAGTAAACTCGATCTAATTGCATTTGCTATTATACCGATAGCTGGAATTGTGTTGATTTTTACGTTATTATGGTGAAATGTGTTTCCCCTTCACTGATATAAAAAACATAAATACATTTTCAGAATCTTCTCTTCATTCCTATCGTGTTGCGTTCGGTTGGGGTGATTCTGCATCCGACTGCCATTTCTTGTAAACACAAAGGCGAATCGTGCATAAGCGAATTCGGTTCATGTTATATAAGATATCGTTCCCCTATTTATAAATCGTGTATGATCGAATTCGTGTAGTGTAAACACGTGTTCTACGAGGACTGACTGTACTGCATATGGGTAGAAGTAACCCCAGAGAAACATACCAACTGTGTGGTACTACACTTAAGGTGGTAGAAAAAGAAAAAAACCTGGGTTTTTTCTTTTTCAGATATGAAGTTTTCTGGCAGACAGGCTGCCAGGCCAGGTTATGGGGTGTTGTCAATGATATATAGAGAAATTTTGCTAGCAGGGAAAAGGAGGTGATTGTCCCTCTGTATAAAGGCAATGGTCAGGCCATGCCCTGAGTACTACATGCAAGTCTGGAGGACTCATTTTAGGAAGGATGTAGAGTTGCTAGAACGAATACGAAGAAGGGCAACAAGATTGGTGAGGGGAATGAAATTGGTGAGGGGAATGAAGGGATCCTCTTACCAAGAGAGGTTTAAGTTCTGCAAATTGCAGCAGCTGGAGACTAGGCACCCCCCCCCCTCCCATACTTCTCTTTCAACCCATGCATGGTACTAAGTACTATAGGTTTTGATTCCTTTCGTGTTTGGGGTTTTCAAAAAAAAAAAAAAAAAAAACCTGCGAGATGATCTGATCGAGGTGTATAAGACCTTGAATAGGTTGAGCACGCTGAATTCTGATGGGATTCTTCCACTTGTTCAGATTACGAACCTAAGGGGGCATAAACTGAAATTGAGGAAGGACAGATGTAGAATAGATGTGCAGAAATTTGCCTTTAGCCAGCGGGTGGTTAATTGCTGGAACAAACTTCCATCTGCTGTTGTGGAAGTTGATAGGTTAAATAAATTTAAGGAGGAACCGGACAAACATTTAGAGGGGATTGATTTGTAATTTTTTTTTTTTTTTTTTTGGCTGATAGTTTGTAAATATTTCAGTTAAATATTTTAATCCTTCTATTTCGGATGCAACAATATTCCTCATGCATACCCAGGGGCTCACATCTGTAAGTATGGGCTTGAGGGCCCTGAGCTGGACATCATTCTTCTCTTCCTTGGTGATTCTCTTTTATCTCTCTCTCTCTCTCTCTCTCTCTCTCTCTCTCTCTCTCTCTCTCTCTCTCTCTCTCTCTCTCTCTCAGGGTAGTTTAAAAATTTTTTTTTTGGCTGGTGCAACATAAGTCTCAGGCTTCTTTGCACCATATGGCTAACAATAATATACCGTATTTCCCCATGTATAAGACACAACCTTTTTTGAAAAATTTGGGGTCTAAAAACTGGGTGCGTCTTATACAGTGGTTGTAGATTTTTTTACTTGCATTTCCCGCTTTTTCACGCTTGTTGTCTTTGCGCTCATTGTTTCCCACTTGTTACCGGTATTTTAGGTTATGTTTTGCCACGTTCTGCCCAGAAATGGTTCAGAAAATATTTTCGTACAGTGCTGAATTCAAGTTAAAAGTAATCCAGTTTGCAAAAGTGAATGGAAATCGTGCTGCTGAACGTAAGTTTGACCTCCTCTAACTGAGAAAACAATCCGAGACTGGCTACGGGAAGAAGAAACTCTACTGAAAACGCCACGGCAGAAGGCCATGAGAGACAAGTCAGCAAAATGGCCTGATTTAGAGAGGGAATTGAAGATATGGACTGAAGAGCAAAGGGCAATTGGGATTCCTGTGTCCACAAAGATGGTTCAGCATGAGGCAAGAAGAATTGCTGATGAAAAAGAAGTTACTGATTTCAAAGGAGGACACAACTGGTGCTTCAGGTTCGTGAAACGGAATGGACTAAGCATGCGTACACGCACCAGACTTGCCCAAAGATGCCTGAAAGCTATGAGCAGAAGGTCCTTGAATTTCATCGTTTTGTCATTCAATGTCAGAAGACACATCAGTTTGAGTTGGGATGGATTGCAAATATGGACGAAGTCCCCATTCAATTTGATGTCCCAAGTAACAGAACTGTTGATAAGAAGGGGGTGAAAACTGTAACTGTGAAGACAAGTGGACATGAAAAGAGCCATTATAAAGTTGTTCTAGCTTGTTGTGCCGACGGAACCAAGCTGCCTCCTATGCTGATTTTCAAATGCAAAACAATGCCAAAAGAGGACATTCCTCGAGGAGTGATTGTACACGTTCATGACAAGGGTTGGATGGATCAGGATGGGATGAAGATCTGGTTTGAGAAAGTTTGGAGCAGGAGACCAGGTGGGCTCTTACGTAAACCTGCCCTATTGGTGCTTGATCAGTTCAGGGCACACATAACCAAAAACACAAAGAAGATTGCTGCAGAGCAAAAAACAAAACTTGCCGTCATACCTGGAGGCTTGACATCCCAGCTCCAACCACTTGATGTCAGCATTAACAAACCCTTCAAAGCTGACATGAAGACGGATGGAACCAATGGATGAAGTCTTCTGGGGACAATTTGACACCAGCAGGAAGAGTGAAGAAACCAACTATAGGAGAAGTTTGTACCTGGGTGAAAAGATCCTGGGATAATATCAAGATTGAGATTGTTGTAAAGTCATTTAAGAAGTGTGGCATTTCAAATGCCATAGATGGAACTGAGGATGAGGCAATATATGAAGACAGTGATTCGTCATCAGACACAGATGAGGACAAGCTAATGGATGGGAGTTTTGACAGTGATGAGGAGTTGAATGAATTTTATGATGAATAAAACTTGAGTTCAATAACTTTATGTAATACATTTTTTTTCAAATTTCGGGCTCCGAAATTAAGGTGCTTCTTATACATGGGAGCGTCTTATACATGGGGAAATACGGTAATAATAATAATAAGCTCATACACTTGCTTTCTTGTATCACATGCCACTACTACTACAAGTCTGGAATGATGTTTTGTTTTTATAGCTGTTAATTTAGAGAAACCAACCTCAAATAAATACGTATACCCAAAAGGTAGCAATTTTTGTATCGTCATTTACGATAATTCTGGATACTCGTCTCGAAGAAAAAGGCAAAATTTTTCCCAAGTAGTCTTGAAACGAGCACATAATGCTTTGTCAGGCAGCAGGTCGATAAGACCTCCCTTTTGCTGAATGTTAATTTCAGGACATGAAGAAATTTCAAAACAAAGGAATCGGGAATCCAATACAACTTTTTTTCTGGAGATACATTAAATCGTTTAGAAAAATTCTTAATTAGCATTGTTAGGTGGGTGGCAGTGATATCCCTTAATTGTAAAATGTCAATATTATTGCTATTAACAAAATCAGAAAAACACGGGAACATTTCAGTGTTATTACATTCAAATTCAGTTTTCCAAAGATTTAGCCTCTTTTTTTGAAAGCTTTAACAAAGAGTAGAAATTTTATCACTAAGTATTAATATATTTGTTCCCTGTCCTTGAAGGCTTAAATTTTAATCATTAAGTTTTTCAAATATTATTATTATTATTAGCCATATGGTGCAAGGAAGCCTGAGGCTTATGCTGCACCAGCCAAAAAACAAAAAATTTCCGTTACCCTGAGAGAGAGAAGTAGAAGGGAATCACCAAGAAAGCAAGAAAGAGAAGAATGATGATATCCAGCTCAGGACCCTGGGTTTGCCAAGCCCATACTCACCAGATGTGAGCCCCTGGGGTAAAATATCAACAAGGTAACTAAGTTTTCCAAGCCATGTTTGAAGTAAAAAAGATAATCAATTGAATAAATAAATAAATCACATCACTTTTGTATATAAAAGAAGCGTTTCATAAGTGGATCCCATTTCATTACAAAGTATAGTGAAAAGTCTACTATTTAAGCTTCTACTTTTAATAAAGTTGATCACACTTACTGCATCTTTCAAAACTTTGTGCAAATCAGTTTGCATTTCCTTTGCTACTAATGCTTCCCCATGTATAATGGAATGATTAAAAACTACATTTTGAGTAATTTCCTTTATTATGCCTTTAAAATCTTTATTTCCTCCTGTTAATGAGCCGCACCATTAGTACAAATCGCAACAGAGTTGTTCCATGTTAGATTATTTGTTTGAAAGAAAATATTTATAGCATCATAAATCTTCTTTCCCTTTGTTCTTCCCTCCAAAGCTTTGCAAAATATCTCCCTCATAGCAGTATCTGCATACAGTATACAATAAGATGAGCAAGGTTTGAAATATCTGTGGATTCATCTAACTGTATTGCAAACATTTTGCTCAATCAATTTAATAAACTGAATTTTATATTATCCATGATAACTGTAATATGTTGCGAGACTGTGTCTCTGGACAGAGGAATGATTTTTAAATTGTTCCTGTACTTTTCTTCATGCATAATTGAAATCATTTTTATTGCAGCAGGGAGAACAAGAGATTCAGCAATAGCATGTGATTTCAAATTTTTCCTATTAAATATGAAACTTCAAACACTGCTCTTAAAGCTTTGCAAGGAACTGCCATATGTTTCTTCATGAAAGATTTCAGACCTTTTATGGTATTGGCATATCTTTTGAAAAATGATTCAGGTTTTTTCATTAGCTGTGGATGTTTCGTATGCAAGTGTCTTTTTAATTTAAAAGGTTTCATGCTTTCGTCAGCCAGTTTATCATAACATATTATGCACACAGGCAGTTGCTCATCAGACAATACTGTAAGTGAAGCCGCACATCATAAATTTCTCTTGATATTTTCTATTCTTTTTAGTTCCTTTTGATTTGGAATATGTTGGCTCTCAACCAGGAATTGATGGTTGCACTACACTTGAAATAACGTTAGTGTCTCCAAATTGTGACATGATATATTTCTTACCTTATTAGCTTTCTGAAGTTCCTGTAACAACATAATAATATTGCTACAGCCGTGGAGTGACGACAATAGTCATCTCACACCTCGTCCATTTTGTTCATGATTACCCAATTGTCCATGGTAAATATATATTTTTTTTCTTCTTAAAAACAACAATAATAACAATGAAACGTGTAATATAATAAGCAGCAGAAGAATGAAAAACACATCCAAGTTGACATGAAAGTACAAAGTGTGCATGCAACGCATTTGCTATGTATAACATATACATAACAAGTATATGTTATGTTATACTCTGGCCTTTAGGCAATACAGGCAATTAGAGAATTTGTGTGTAGGTTGCATGAATTATGAGCTAAAGGGATTCATTGAGTAGTACTGAGAAGTATTAATATATGCTGAGAAGTCGCACCAGTCAGCTGCTTTTTGTGTGTCCATAGCCAGTGGGCAAATTAAGGCATAATCCCAATGCGGACATTAAGTAAGAACACCACCTGCATCACACATGTAACCACCTTAACAAAATGAAAAGTGGCAGTAGGGTTTGTTCGTATCTCAGACTTCATTTGAGTAGTAAGGTCTACACCTACAGTATTGAAAAAGTAATTTTAACAACAAGATTTTAGCTTTTATGTGCACAAACTAAATTTATATAAAAATTTCTGCAACCCCTTTAATTTATCCCTCGAACCCTCTGGGGGTCATGGGATAAATTAAAGTTTGCAAACTATTGAACTAGGAGATGGTTCAATGTCGATCACTTCTGATCAAATCACACAAACATGAGCAACTATACTGCCTATTGAAAGAAATGACTTGAGAATAATTTATCCATTGGTTTTATTGACATGAAGTTGTATGTAACATCAGGTCAATTAAACCAATGGATGCACTAATGATGTCACCATTTTTCACTTAACTGTGTCAGGAGATCGTGAATTTTATTTTCATCATTTCACATGAAATGGCACCACAACTTTTCTGCATATATTGAAGTACTACAAACATTTGTATTATGCATTGATTTTAACAGATTCATGTGTTTTACAATATTTATAAAATTTTAAGTAAATTTACTTCTTGTTGTATCTATTCTATGTGTCCTACAATTATTTTAATATCACTTCACACTAATTTCCAGCATAAAAATAGATTTGTTTTATTTTTCAGTTTATTTACATGTTATGTTATTGTTATATGTTCTGCTGAAATTTGTATAGCCTACTTATTTACTAAGTACTGTGAATAGGCCAATACCATATTTGTTTTATTATACAATAAGAGTGGGTAGTACTGGTAATGGCAAATGATGCAAAAAAGCAAGCTTATATAGCATTAACATAAAAAAAAAAAAAAAAAAAAAAAATAGTTCATTCAGCTGTACCCACCAAGAATTTGTCTAGTTCCCCCTTGAATTTATTCAACCCATTCACTTCCACAACAACAGATGGAAGCCTGTTCCAAAACGACCCACTGGCTGAAGATAAACTTCTACACATCTGTCCTGCAACCATCCTTCTTCAACTAGAATTTATGCTCCCTCATGTGAGTTGTCTCAGCAAGTGGAAGAATGCCATTAACATTCAGCTTACTCAAGTCAGGGATCTAAAAACCTCAAGCAGATCTCCCCACAGGTGACTGGTCTTGAAACACTGTAATTTGTAGAACTGAAGCCTTTCTAGATAGGGGCAATTTTTGTTCCCTTCACCAATCTTATTGCCCTTCTCTACACCCATTCCAGCAGATCTACATCCTTCCTCATGTGAGGCCTCCAGACCTGTATACAGTACTCAAGATGCGGCCCAACCATGGTCTTATACAACGGGATAATCACCTCCTTAAACTTGCTAGCAAAGTTTCTGTATATTGACAAAACCCCATGAGCTGTCCTAGCAGCATGTCTGCATTGCTCAGAGAATTTCATGTCAGACTGCACAATTACCCCCCCCCCCAGATTTTTTACATTCTCCACTAAGCTGAGTGCAGTACCACACAGTTAATACGTTACTCCGGGGTTACAGCTCCCCATCTGCAGTACCTTGCATTTCTCAATGTTAAACTTCAACTGCCATTTCTCAGCCTATTGACCACATTTTCCTAGATCTTGTTGCAGCAGCTCACCCCGATGACTGCTGTTAATCACCCTGCCAACCTCTGTATCATCTGAAAACTTAGATATTAAGCCTGATATACCTTTATTGATATCACTGATAAATATTGAAAACAACTCTTTGTCTTCTTCCACTTAACCATCCCTTCATCCATAGCAATAACTTGCCCTTAATGTACGGTCGCGTAAGTTTGTCGACCCAATAAGGGACATGTGGTGTCCTTGGGCTTTGGGGGAGAGGAGGTAGTTAGTTGAAATGAAAGACACGATTCATGCTTCACAGTATCTTTAATGACACAAAAAAAAGTACAGGCAGTTCTCGCTTAACAAGTTCTTGTGTTTACGAGTTTTTTTTCCCAAGTATCAACAAAATCGAAAATATGAACATAAATTGCAAAAAATTAACGTTAAACATTCATAAATACCGCATTTCAAACCACGTGCATAGCTATACAATACAGTGTACCCAGCTTTACAATATTAATCCGTTCCAGAGACACCACTGCGTCATTAAAATATCATAATATGAATCCAATAACACATTGTTTTTTGGTAATTCATTTCAAGATCTCGGAAGTTGAAATTTTCGCTGTATAACTAAGCTATTTCTCTCTCTAAAATGTCATTTTCAAGGTCACGAGTGTGACCTTAAGGCCATATAAAAGGTCGTGAGCATGGTTTGTAAATTGTATCAGTTACCAATTCAAATCATTAAAATGCACTACACTTTCATCATTGTCATATGTTGCATTATAAGTACGGTTCGGATTTTTATGACCTTAAAAATGTCAAAACATGATGAAAATATGCCGTCGTAGCCTAGTGGTCAGGCGTGCAGGTGCATAAATACACGTGCCTTGAGAGAACGGGGTTCAAGCCCGTTCTGCTGAATACAGTGCTGATTCTTGTATTCTGTGTATCTTGTAAACTCCTCTGAATGTTTGGTCGTCCCGGAAAATAAACAGAAAATTTATTTTATTTATTCAATTTAACCAAATAAGACCTTAAATATGACTAAATAATTTACCTTGACATACCATATAAATGATAATATTTACTTTTTTTATTCTTTTAAAGTTGTACGACTCGTTATACAAATTTCTAACAAGTAATATAATGAAAATATCACAATTTGAAAATTTTTTTTTTATATAAATATTAGCATAGGCATATGATTCAAAAAAGCAAGCTTATGCAGCATCAGCCAAAAAAAAAAAAAAAACACTTCCACTTCACCCCTCCATTTATTCGAAATACGTGTCCAGCTGAAGCTGAGCCTTAAATTTATTTAGGCAATCAACTTCCACAACAAGGGATGGAAGTCTGTTCCACCAACCAACTATCTGCTGGCTAAAGGCAAATTTCCGCACATCTATCCTACATCTGTCTTTCCTCAATCTGAATTTATGCCCTCTCGGGTGATTATTCTAAGCAAGAGGGTGAATCCCATCAGCATTGAGCATGCTCAAACCATTCAAGCCTTTATACACCTCTATCAGATCACCTCGCCGGTGCCTAGTCGCCAGACACTGTAATTTGCAAAACTTAAGCCTTTCTTCGTAAGAGCACTTCTTTGTTCCATTCACTAATCTTGTTGCCCTTCTCTGTACTCATTCCAGCAGCTCTACATCCTCCTTGAAATGAGGCCTCCAGACCTGTATATAGTACTCAAGGTGTGGCCTAACCATTGCCTTATACAAGGGAATAATCGCCTCCTTATCCCTGCTAGAAATATTCCTGTTTATCATTGACAAGACACCATGAGCTACTCTTGCAGCTCGTCTGCACTGCTCACAGAACTTCATACCTGCCTGCAAATTACCCCCAGGTCCTTTTCATTCTCTACCACTGTCAGTGTAGTACAACAGAGTTGATACGTTGCCCTCGGGTTGCTGTTTCCCATATGTAGTGCTTTACATTTGTCAATGTTAAAACTTCATTTGCCACCTCTCAGCCCATCTGCTCAACCTTTCCAGATCCTGTTGCAGCAGCATAGCGACAGTAGTGTCTTTAACAACCCTGCCAAACTTTGTATCTTCTGCAAACTTGGACATTAAGCTTGATATACCATCATCAATATTATTTATAAATACAGAAAACAATAATGGACCCAACACTGAACCCTGAGGGACTCCACTAATAACATTAGTCCATGATGAGCAGTGTCCATTGATTACCACTCTCTGTCTTCTCCCCCTCAATGCCACACTGCCCCAATTTGTGCAGCAGTCTTCCAAGTGCAACAGTATCAAAAACCTTTCGAAGATCCAAGCATATAATATCAAAATTATTCCCCGCATCCAGTTCTTTTGTGATTGCATCATGGTATCCAATCAAATTGGTCAGGCAAGACTTTCTCTACACAAAACCATGCTGTGTCCGAACTATAACTGAAGTCTTGTCTAGATGATCCTGCTGTGCTTCTTTAACCAGTGCCTCCCTTAATTTTCCTGGAACAGAAGTTAAACTCACAGGTCTATAATTACTTGTGTCAGTCTTTGATCCTCCTTTGTGAATTGGGGTCACATTTGCACATCTCCAGTCTATGGGTACCTCCCGTGAGTCCAAAGAAGCTCTCATAATTATGGCTAAGGGTTTGCTTACTTCCTTTGCTGCCTACTTTAATATAACTGGATAGATCCCATCCACTCCAGGTGCCTTTCTTGTGTTTATCTTCAACAATTTCTCCTCCACTTTACTCTCAGTTATTACAAGATTATCTAGCTTACTGACAGAGTTGAATACACCTCTGGCATTCCCCTCGCTGAATAACTTCTCATGTGTGAATGTCGATGCAAAATATTCATTTAGTTTGTTAGCTACCTGAGGAGGATCATCAACAGTTGAACCATCGATATCAAGTGGACCAATCTGATTCATCCCCTTCCTTCTAGAGTTTACATAAGTAAAGAACCTTTGCTGTTTTTCTTTGCATTGTTTGCCAAAGATTTCACGTAATCTGCCTTCGCCTGCCTAACCTCCTTTGTAACTTGGTTACAGATCAACTTATATCTATCATAGGCTTCTGTGTCACATGTTAATTTATATGTATCCCATGCATTTTTCTTCTCTGCCATATGTCTCATTAGTTCATCTGACATCCATTTAGGCCTAAACCTTGAACAGTGCCAGCCACTTCTGCCAGGGGCTAATGTTAATCTATTAGTCCTTGTATCCCCCCAAAGCTAGCAGTTTTCCGACCTTCTTAGTTGGTATGTAAAGCTTCCAAAATAAGTTCTTTGAATGCATTCCATTTTGAATTTGCTGTTGGTAACATCATCAGTTGGTCCCACTGTATAGAATTTAAATACTGTGTAAGACCATCATAGTTACCTTTGCGAAAGCAAAAACCCTTCCCTTTACCCCTGATGGCAGTTACCTCTGAGCAAAACCCACTTTGGCAAACTGTGATCACTGCCATCTAGTGGTTCCTTTATCTGCAGATTCTTAATGCATGAAGAATCACTACTGATCATCAAATCAAGAGTATTACTCCCTCTAGTTGCCTCCCAAACATGCTGATTTAGAAAACAATCATCCAATAAATCCACAAAAGCCTTGCTAGTGTGTGAGTGACCAACCAACAAATTCCAGTCAATATCTGGGAAATTAAAATCCCCCATTATAAGACTCTCTGATTTACTGGCCCACTCTATGTCCCTGTACAGTGATTTATTATTCTCATCAGAGTCACTAGGCCTACAGCACACTCCTACTCTCAATTTTGATCTCCCAATGTTTATGTCACACCAAACTGATTCGACACTGCACTGTCCAGCGATGTCTACTGGCTTCACTTCCTTGGATTTTATGTGTTTCTTAACGAATAGCATAACCCCTCCTCCCTTTCTATCCTTTCTGTACACGTTGTACTCCCCAAATTCCAGTTCTGCATTCCTTATATCTGTGTGATACCATGACTCTGATATCCCAACAATATCTGCCTTTGATCTATTGAGCAATACCTCAAATTCATCAAATTTATTTACCGAACCCTAGCATTGGTGTACATGCAAGCACCTGTTCCTATTCTTAGCTTCCCTAACACAACCCATGTGTTTACTTGTACCGCAATGACTCCGCCGTCTCTGAAATTCCCTCATTTTGTTTTCCAGGCTTCTGCTCATTCCAATAGAAGCAGTGCAAGAATCGCTTTCACTTCTGCCAGTGGCTACTGTTAATCTATTAGTCCTTGTATCCCCCCCAAAGCTAGCAGTTTTCCGACCTTCCAACACTGCCTCCATAGCATCAGCAAATATTCTTGCACCCTTTCTATTTAAGTATATCCCATCCCTGTAGAAGCAGTCTCTCCTGTTAACAAGTACAGACCAGGCTGAAAAAAAATTCTACCCCTTGAGCCTTGCACAATCTTTCCAGGGCCGAATTGATCGACAAGGCTCTCATCCTATACTCCCTCCTATCGTGTCTGGGCAGAATTGCAGACACTTTCAAATTCGACCCTAATTCACGGCTTTTTTCAACAGTGACCTGTACTTGTTAAATAATTCTGCCGGTCTCCTACTCTTAATATCATTAGTGCCAACGTGTACAACTATATCACCTTTTGTGCCCTTAAAAGATGATATCAGCTCTACAACGTCATCAACCTTTGCTCCTGGCAGACATACCCTGGTCCTGTTCCACCTATCCTTTTTACAAAGCATGTTCCCCATTTCCCTGACAATAGAGTCAACAACATTAAAATATTTTTTTTAAACATACAAAAACCAAAATGTATAGGCTAAGGTACTAGGCTACTAACACTTGTGGCTAAGTACTTTCCATCGCATTGCAATACCTGTATCCACTCCAAATGTTTTGGAGTTAATTTCCTTCTATCATCTGCTAATATTCGCTTGTAAGCAGAGAAGGACCTCTCAACATCACAAGATGTGATCGCGCAAAATTAAACACCTTAATGACATTGAGAGCTAGAGGAAGTCCTTCAATTGCTGTATCCTCTAAAACTTGGGAAATTTTGCATATGCGAAAAGCATACCATAGGAACTTCGTGAGGTACAGAAATGATGAAGGAAACAACACCGACACAAAAACGGAAACAAAATGGTACACAGGGACTTTATTAAAAAATGGCAACATAGCACTGGCTACCATGATACAGATGCATCACTGCAAAAGGTGAATCTAGCAAGAGTTGCATGATTAGTTTTATCCAGAACCTTTGAGATACGATTTAGATGGTTCATCTGAATCAAGCTTTCCAACAATAAAATTAGCTATATCCTTCACAATCTGGGGTTTCATCAACTGAATCCCACACACACAGCTGCTTCCAATATCTTCACAAATATTGTTTAGACACTGCAGGTAATAAGTAAATAAATAAATTAATTAAAATATAGCCTACACAGTGTTCAGTATTTTGGATTTTATTAAATAATAAATTATTTAATGAAATCAATGAGAGCATACGGATTTATAGCAGTCCTCAGGGTAATTTTTCCGTAACGTTGATTTGTCAGGAATTTTTCAGGAGCAGTATATTTCCAAGAAGCTTTTGAAGATCGGATTGTTCACTTTGTTCCAAGGAATGTTTGCGGCAACCATTGCTTGGCATAAATCGGCAAAGAATGGATCTGGTGTTTTTTGGTTTTCTGCAGTGAGCAGCTGCTGTGTAGCACCCCCCCCCCCTGAAATTCTCCTTACGTTCGCTTCATGAAAGCATTAACATTATACTGTTGTTATTGAGATACTTTTGGGCATAGAACCTTAAAAATGTATTTATATATTTATTTAAGTTTATTTATAAAAATTATTATTTTTCGATTTATATGAAAAAACTAAATATGCATGAGAATTAAATTTGAAATGTCCACATATCGAAGCATCCAAAAATAAAAAATTATGATAGATCTATTACCAGGTAATTAATTAATTTACTTAAATAAACTAAATTCAACAAGGCATAATATTTAAGAGTTAAAGATTCTATATAATATTGGTGTAGATACACCATAGATAACTCTTAAATAACAAATACGATAGTAGTGTGAAAGACATAATTTTGTCTGTATCTCATATTGTGCTCTTCCTTCAAAACGAGTTGCCCATATATTGCACTACCTCAAATAAGTATCGCTTCACTAATAGAGAAGACTGTGACTGTTATTACTTGTCTTACCGCCGCCCCCCAATGAAAAGCCAACTAGCTTTAAAATGGTGCCGTCTGGGTGATGGTATTCACTGAGAATAAGTAACAATAGTCTTCTCTATCAGTAAAGCGTTACTTATTCGAGATAGTGTAATTCATGGGCAACTCGTTGTGAAGGAAGAGCACAATTGAGATACAGACAAAATGATGCCTTTCACACTACTATCGTAGTTGTTCTTTAAGTTATCTATGGTGTATCTACACTGATATTATATATATTAATTGATTTCTGTACCTCTTTATTGCACACGTTGCAATATATTATTTTTCCATCCGTTTGGTACGTGTCTTTAGACTCTTCTACAAAAGAAATCCATTTTCTAAAAAGCTCAATTTTGGTAGTAGCAGGTGATGCAAGAAAGCAAGTGTATGAGCTTATGCAGCAGCATCAGGCAAAAAAAATCAAAAAAAAAAAAAAAAGAAATTGCACCATTCCCTCCAAATGTCCAGTTCCTCCTTATTTATACAATCTATCAACTTCCACAATGACAGATGGAAGTTTGTTCCAGCAATTAACCACCCGCTGGCTAAACGCAAATTTCCACACATCTATTCTACATCTGTCTTTTCTTAATTTGAATTAATGCCCCTTAGGTTCATAATCTGAACAAGTGGAAGGATCCCATCAGAATTCAGCGTACTCAACCCATTCAAGGCCTTATACACCTCAATCAGATCACCGAGTAGGTGCCTAGTCTCCAGCCACTGCAGTTTGCAGAACTTAAGCCTTAGGGTTGAATTTGAAAGTGTCTGCAATTCTGCACAGACACGATAGGAGGGAGTATATGATGAGAGCCTTGTCGATCAATTCGGCCCTGGAAAGATTGTGCAAGGCTCAAGGGGTAGAATTTTTTTCAGCCTGGATTGTACTTGTTAACAGGAGAGATTGCTTCTACAGGGATGGGATACACTTAAATAGAAAGGGTGCAAGAATATTTGCTGATGCTACCGAGGCATTGTTAGGTGGGTCGGAAAACTGCTAGCTTGGGGGGAGACAAAGACCAATAGATTGACAGTAGCCACTGGCAGAGGTGAAAGAGATTCTTGAACTGCTTCTATTAGAATGAGCAGAAGCCTGAAATACCATGAAATATCTATGATATTTCATGGTATTTCAGAGATGCATGGTATTTCAGAGACTGCTGGGAGCCATTGCGGTACAAGTAAACACATGGGTTGTGTTAGGGTAGCTAAGAATAGAAACAGGTGCAGGTATACTTGCGTGTACACCAATGCTAGGAGTTTAGTAAATAAATTTGATGTATTGCTCAAAACATCAAAGGCAGATATTGTTGGCATATCAGAGACGTGGTGTCACACAGATATAAGGGATGCAGCACTGCAATTTGGGGAGTACAACGTCTACAGAAAGGATAGACAGGATAGGAAGGGGGGAGGGGTTATGCTGTTAGTTAAGAAACACATAAAAACCAAGGAAGTGAAGCCAGTCGACATCGTTGGACAGTGCAGTGTTGAGTCAGTTTGGTGTGACATAAGCACTGGGAGATCAAAATTGAGAGTAGGAGTGTGCTATAGGCCTAATGACTCTGATGAGTATAATAAGAAACTGTACAGGGAAATAGAGTGGGCCAGTAAATCAGAGTCTTATAATGGGGGATTTTAATTTCCCAGATATTGACTGGAATTTGGGGGCTGGTTACCTCACACACTAGCAGGGCTTTTGTGGATTTATTGGATGATTGTTTTCTACATCAGCATGTTCGGGAGGCAACTAGAGGGAGTAATACTCTTGATTTGATTATCAGCAGTGATTCTTCATGCATTAAGAATCTGCAGATAAATGAACCACTAGGTGGCAGTAAATCCCACTTCAGTGTGCTGAAGTGGGATTTACTCAAAGAGGTAACTACCATTAGGGGTAAAGGGAAGGGTTATTGCTTCCGTAAAGGCGACTACGATGGACTGAGACAGTATTTAAATTCTATACAGTGGGACCAACTGATGATGTTACCAACAGCAAATTCAAAATGGGAAGCATTCAAAGAACTTATCTTGGAAGCTACTAGGCTTTACATACCAACTAAGAAATATTGTTCAAGGTTTAGGCCAAAATGGATGTCAGATGAATTAATGAGGCATATGGCAGAGAAGAAAAATACATGGGATACTTACAAATTAACACATGACACAGAAGCCTATGATAGATACAAGTTGATATGCAACCAAGTTTCAAAGGAGGTTAGGCAGGCGAAGGCAGATTATGAGAAATCCTTGGCAAGGGATGCAAAGAAAAACAGCAAAGAGTTCTTTACTTATGTAAACTCTAGAAGGAAGGGGATGAATCAGATTGGTCCACTTGATATTGATTGGTCAACTGTTGATGATCCTGCTCAGGTAGCTAACAAACTAAATGAATATTTTGCATTGACATTCACACATGAGGAGTTATTCAGCAAGGGGAATGCCAGAGGTGTATTCAACTCTAGCAGTAAGCTACAGAATCTTGAAATAACTGGGAGTAAAGTGGAGGAGAAACTGTTGAAGATAAACACAAGAAAGGCACCTGGGGTGGATGGGATCTATCCAGTTATATTAAAGGAGGCAAGCAAAGGAAGTAAGCAAACCCTTAGCCATAATTATGAGAGCTTCCTTGGACTCAGGGGAGGTACCCATAGACTGGAAATGTGCAAATGTGACCCCCAATTCACAAAGGAGGATCAAAGGCTGACACAAGTAATTATAGACCTGTGAGCTTAACTTCTGTTCCACGAAAATTAATGGAGGCACTGGTTAAAGAAGCACTGCAGGATCATTTAGACAAGACTTCAGTTATAGCTCAGACACAGCATGGTTTTGTTAAGGGGAAGTCTTGCCTGACCAACTTGATTGGATACAATGATGCAGTCACAAAAGAACTGGATGCAGGGAATAACTTTGTTATTATATACTTGGATCTTAGAAAGGCTTTTGATACTGTTGCACATGGAAGACTGCTACACAAATTGGAGCAGTGTGACATTGGAGGCAAATTGCTGCTATGGATAAAGGGGTGGTTGAGGGGGAGAAGACAGAGAGTGGTAATCAATGGACACTGCTCATCGTGGACTAATGTTATTAGTGGAGTCCCTCAGGGCTCAGTGTTGGGTCCATTATTGTTTTCTGTATTTATAAATGATATTGATGATGGTATATCAAGCTTAATGTCCAAGTTTGCAGACGATACAAAGGTTGGCAGGGTTGTCAAGGACACTACTGACACTATGCTGCTGCAACAGGATCTGGAAAGGTTGAGCAGATGGGCTGAGAGGTGGCAAATGAAGTTTAACATTATATTTGTCAAAGTACTACACATGGGAAACAGCAACCCCAGAGCAACGTATCAACTCTGTGGTACTACACTGACAGTGGTAGAGAATGAAAGGGACTTGGGGGTGGTTGTGCAGGCAGATATGAAGTTCTCTGAGCAGTGCAGACGGGCTGCAAGAGTAGCTCATGGAGTATTGTCAATGATATACAGGAATTTTTCCAGCAGGGATAAGGAGGTGATTATTCCATTGTACAAGGCAATGGTCAGGCCATACCTAGAGTACTGTATACAGGTCTGGAGGCCTCATTTCAAGAATGATGTAGAGCTGCTGGAATGAGTACATAGAAGGGCAACAAGATTAGTGAATAGAAGAAAGGGGTGCTCTTACGAAGAAAGGCTTAAGTTTTGCAAATTACAGCGTCTGGAGACTAGGCACCAGCGAGGTGATCTGATAGAGGTGTATAAAGCCTTGAATGGTTTAAGCATGCTCAATGCTGATGGGATTCTTCCTCTAGCTCAGAAAAATCACCTGAGAGGGCATAAATTCAAATTGAGGAAAGACAGATGTAGGATAGACGTGCAGAAATTTGCCTTTAGCCAGCGCGTGGTTGGTTGGTGGAACAGACTTTTATCCCTTGTGGTGGAGGTTGATAGCCTAAATAAGTTTAAGGCTCAGCTGGACAGGTATTTTGAACGAACAGAGGGGTGAAGTGGAAGTGGGTATTTTTTTTTTTTTTGGCTGATGCTGCATAAGCTTGCTTTCTTGCATCAAATGCCTCTACTAATGCTAATGCTCTCTTGGTAAGAGGATCCCTTCATTCCCCTCACCAATCTTGTTGCCCTTCTCTGTACACGCTCAAGCAAATCGACATCCTTCCTAAAATGAGGCCTTCAGACCTGTACGCAGTACTCAAGGTGTGGCCTGACCATTGCCTTATACAGAGGGACAATCACCTCCTTTTCCCTGCTAGCAAAATTCCTATATGTCATTGACAAAACCCCATGACATGCCTTGGCAGCCTGTCTGCATTGCTGAGAAAACTTCATATCTGACTGCACAATTACTCCCAGGTCTTTTTCGTTTTCTACCACCTTAAGTGTAGTTCCACACAGTTGGTACTTTTCTCTCGGGTTACTTATTTTGCTCGATTTTGGCTTCATTTCGCCAACAGCTGAAGTTTCTACTGTATAAAATAAGTTGAACGAATAATTCGCTGAACTCAGTATAAGGCAAAACTACTGTAAAGTTTTAAATTATAGCTAAAATTACACTACGGTGTCATTGTGAGTGACTAAAAGCGCCAATCTAAATAACTTTGGGATTCAGCTGCACATGCCCACCCGCGCTGGAATGTGAAATGATTAAATGTAAATTCCCACGGGTTTTTAGAAATATATTTTAAATCAATTTGATAAATAATTTGTCAATTACCGTAAGAGACGAAAAATGAAAGTTTTATGTCAACAAGTATACAATATGCTATTAAATATGATATTTCATACATTTTTGGAAATTATGAAATGTGTAAAATATGATGAAATATGAAATTATAAACACTCTTCTTCACAATCCTCAGACCATGTAACATGGACACACTAAGTTTCAAGCCTTTATGTATACGAAAAATGAATATGATAATACAAAAATCCGAACCCTAGTAATAAGAATCAATTTTAAACACCTTTGTGATATTTTTCTAAAGCACATTTCTGGAGGTCACGACCATAAAACAATAAAAACAATTTTCACTTTCCGCTTTTATTGGGCTTTTCTGTTACTGCAAGCAATTATAAACAAGCAGTAAACTCGATCTTCTTGCATTTGCAAAAATACCGATAGTTGGAATTGTGTGGGTTTTAACGTTATTATGGTGAAATGTGCTTCCCCTTTATTGAAATCTTCAATCGTATAAAATACATAAATAAATTTTCAGAATCTTCTCTGCATTCCTTTTTTTTGAAGCTTTGTCAACTTAGTCATCATCATCAGCCATTTTCAATCCACTGCAGGATGAAGGCCTCTCCAGCAACTTTCCAGTTCCTTCTCTTTTGAGCATTGGCCATCAATTTACTACCCAAAAACTCATGAATTTCATCTATCCATCTCCTCCTTTGTCTTCCAGGTTTTCTTCTAGCTCCTCTTGAGTAGCATTCTGTTATTTTCTTAGTCCATCTGTCATAGTGTCTTCGAGCTATGTGTCCTGCCCAAGACCATTTTAGTTCTTTAGTTTTGATAAGAATGTCCTTTACTTGAGTTTGCTGCCTAATCCATGTGTTTCTCTTCTTATCTAACAGTCTGATTCCCAATATAATTCGTTCCATTCTTCGCTGTGTAGTTCTCAGCTTCTCTTCCATTCTTTTGGTGAGTGCCAAAGTTTCACTTCCATAAGTCATGGTGGGGAGTATACATTGGTTCATTATTTTACGTTTCAGACAAACTGGGATATTGCTCTTTAGTATGTGACTATATTTCCTGAATGCTTTCCATCCAAAATTTATTCTTCTCTTGACTTCCAGCCATTTATCATTATTAGAGCTAATAACTTGTCCCAGATAAGTACATGACTCCACCTTTTCAATTACTGCTCCTTCAATCATTATTTCCCTTTCTGTGGCATACTTGTTCATCATTACTTTTGTTTTAGCCATATTCATCTTTAGTCCAAAATCCTTACTAGCTGTGCATAACTGATTAAGATTTTCTTCTAATTCTTTGGGATCGTGGCTTATGACAACAATGTCATCTGCAAATCGTAAATGGTTTAGGTACTCTCCGTTCACATTGGCTCCTTTCTGCTACCAGTCTAATCTTCTGAAAGCTTCCTCAAGTTCAGCAGTAAACAGCTTCGGAGATATTGTGTCTCCTTGTCGAACTCCTTTCTCGATTTTAAATTTCCTACTGTCTTTGTCTAGTCTAATAAAGGAGGTAGCACTCTCATATATTTTCTTCAAAATCATAACATATGGGGTAACTATGCCTTGTCTTTCCAGTGCCCGAAACATTGCCTTATGCTGTATGGAGTCAAATGCCTTTTCATAATCCACAAATGCCAGGCATAATGGTGTTTTATATTCATTTGCTTTCTCCATTAGCTGTGATATTACGTGAAGGTTGATTCTCATCAAGTATTCTTTCTAATCTATAAGTAATGACCCTTGTGAACAACTTGTAGATGTGGGATAACAAGCTAATTGGTCTATAATTTCCAATTTATGATTTATCTCCTTTCTTATGCAGCAAACCTATGATTGCATTATTCCACTGCTTAGGCGTTACAACTCTTCTAATGCACTTTGTGAAGAGCCTTGCCGGTTTTTGTGTTATGTCTCTTCCTCCCAATTTTAACAACTCTACAGTAACTTCATCTTTCCCCGGGGCTTTCTGATTCTTCATTTTCTTCAATGCATGTTCTACCTCATCAGGAAGAATATCGGGTATGTCGTATGTGTTGCTACTTTGCAATCCATCTTCCCCACTGCTGGCATCATTCCTTAGCTCCTTGTATAATTCTCTATAGTAGTCTTCTGCTATTTGAATTATGCCTTCTCTGCTGTTTATAAGTACACCATCGCTATTCTTCAGTTTCAGTATCATTTGTCTTTCTGGATTACTGCTGATGGTTGCTGATTTAAATCCTCTGTTTTCCTTTAATGCTTGTTCTACTTTTCTTGTATTAAATCTTCTTATGTCCTCTCTGAGTCTCTTTCTAATGGCTTTGCATAAATCAGTATACTCAATTTTCTCCCTGTCAGTGTTTTTCTTGTTCTTCATTTGTCGTCTTCGGTTCATCATGACAAGTGTTTCTTGACTAATTTTTTTTCCCAATAGGTTTCTTGAGCTTTATCACTTTCAGAAAGTTGTAATATTCCTCGTCGATATCTTGGTCCTGAGCAGTCTGCAGAAGCTCAAACTTGTTCTTAAGTTCCAGTACATACTGCTTTTTCTCCTCTTCCTCTGTTATTTCAAAGACCTTTGTATTATTTACTCGAGTCAGTTTTTTCCTTTCCTTTCCTACATCTATATCAAGTGTGCATCTTACCATTCTGTGATCACTTCCAACATTTACCTTATTCAGGACAGTAACATCATTCACAATATATCTTCTGTTAGTGAGGTTGAAGTCGATTTCATTAGTTGTTAATCCATTTGGACTCTTCCATGTCCACTTTCTGTTCACCCTTTTCTTGAAAAAAGTGTTCATTGCTGACAGTCCTTGAGATTCCGCAAATTTCACAAGTCTTTCATCTCTTTTATTTCTTTCACCTATTCCAAAATTTCCTATAGTTCCTCTTTCTGCGCTGTTTTGCCTTTTTGCAACCTTAGCATTGAAGTCCCCCATAATAATAGTGTAGTGGGTTTTCTGCTCATCTAGAAGACTCTCAATTTCGGTGTACATTTCTTCAACCTCTTCATCATCATGGCTCGATGTTGGTGCATAAATCATTATAATCTTTAGCTTGTACCTCTTAGAAATCTTGAGTATTAGTCTTGACACCCTTGGTGATATACTTTTGAATTCCAAAATGTTGTTTTTAAAATCTTTATGGATCAGAAACCCAACTCCACCTTCACTCCTTTCACTGTTTCCATTGGTGTACAGCAGAATTCCACTTGATAAACTTATAAGTGATTCATTTCTTCTTCTCGTTTCAGCCAAACCGCCGATATTTCAATTCACATTTTCTAATTCCTTTTCCAGCTCTAATATCCTGTCTTCACTGATGAGTGATCTTACGTTATAACAGGCCAAGTTCAGTTTCCGTGCATGTCAGCCTGGTTGTACCCAGAGATTCTTAGCACCCTCTGCTTCCACTCTGATCCTCTTGCTGCCGTAAGAGGGAGAGTGAAAGCTGCTGGGGACTGAGGGCCATTTGTTTTGTCGTGCTGTCATATGGGTTTGGTCTTTTCCTCTTCACGCTGACCAGGTGTCTTGAAGAGAACCACTCTACACGTTCGTTGCCACCTAAGTGACGTAACAGGGCTTACCATCAAGAAGGTGTGCATGAGTGGATTTTAGGGAGGCAGGCCAACCGGACTTCTCCTAAATCTTCTGTAATAGAGAGATATTGGATCCATCAGTGTTTTAGGCTGAGTGTCTGATAACACACAGGATACCTGTTCCCATCTAAGCCCCTAGAGGGGAACAGGATACTTAGAGGGTTACAGGTATCCTGTAAACTTAGTACTACACGCGAATCGTGTTAGTTGCAATTTTTGTGTGCCATCAAAAAATGCTTATGCTTGCAATCATGAAATTTATAATTAAAAGAGATTATCTTGGAAACAAATGCCTCTTGAAACATTTCTGAAGAAGAAGACTCTTTGTGCAGCAAACCAACGAGTGCCAAGCCAATAATAAGTGTGCATTTAGTCGATGATGATGAAGAATAAACATTCTTTAACATTTGTAAGTCGTAAATAATTTCTCTATTATTATAACTTGCTTGATTTTACAGGCCACGTTTTCATTTCTTTGAATAAATCAATCATTGTTTAAACATAAACTAATTAGTTAACTAATTTCATTGCTGAGAACGTAACCCCTATTTTTAACCTTATGTCTATGAAATAAATTCCCACTTTACGATTGGGCGCCTCCGTAGCCAGGTGGGAAGGAGCAGCAGTGCGTAGCACACGCTTCTTGATTAGACCGGGGTTCGAGCCCGTCACCACCAAATACGGAGGATGCGGAAAGGTCAGGGAATGACTACCGCATATTCCCGGAGCAATATGGCCTTAGTTGCTAATGCTCCTAAAAAAAAAAAAACCAAATAACAAAACCACTTTACGAGTTTTCGCTTTACAAGCACGTGCCAGGAACGAATTAACTCGTAAAGTTGAGAACTACCTGTATACTAAAATTTAATTGTAATTGTAACAATAAAATAAAATCCAAACCAATTAAAGTACCAGTTTTATTTTATTTTTTGCCATACCAGTCATACTTCTCTGAGCATTTCACATTTTTGAGGAAGGCTTTCTCATTTTTAACAAATTTGTAAAATTTCTGCACAGCTTAAGTTAAAATTACAAAAAATCTGAAGAATAGCTTCAACAGTATCAGGAGACAGTCGGTTTCTCTCGTCCATCATCCACTGCACCTTCATCAAAGAAAATATTCTTTCTACAGAGGCATTGTGGCCTGGAAAGGCAAAAATGTACTCACATAATTTTATTAGCCCTGATTTCTGCTCATTGTATTTTGCTTCCTTAAAAAAACTTGAACCGCTTCTGTCGCATATTCATTTCATTCCATTCTTTATCATCTGACAGTTTATTTTTCTCTATGTAATCTCTGAGATAAATAACCTGATCAAAATACATGTTTGAATTTCCCATATCTATGTTTTTTTCTTGGAGATAAAGAAGGGACTTTGGCAGATTCCCAATTCAGAATATTGTTTAGACACTTCCACTTGAAGATGGAGACCGTTTGAAAAGACACTGCCCATGTCTGTATGTAATCATAGGCTGAATCATGGACTTGGGCCACATGAATGAGTGTTCACGTGTTCAATTACTTTTACACTAATTATCTTACATTTGATTGCCTTTTTAATAAATACTGGACAATTTGCATGGCATACGGGACACAAGACCTCAATATGGTAACATTCCCATATATACAAAACATATGGCAACCCTACCTTAATGCAACATTGCTCCAGTTTGTACAGCAGTCTTTTATGTGCTACAGTATCAAAAGCCTTCCTAAAATCTAAGTATATGTTGTCAAAATTATTTTTTGCATCCAGTTCCTTGGTCACTGCATCATAGTAACCTATGAGATTGGTTAGACTAGACTACCCCTTGGCAAAGCCACATCATAACTGCAGTATAATTGCATGTCTGTTCAAATTGTTCTGCTTTACTACTTTAACCAGTCATTCCATACTCATGTCAGAGAAGGGCAACACGATTGGTGAGAGGAACAAAGGGGTGTGCTTATGAAGAAAGTTCTGCAAGTTGCAGCATCTGGAGACTAGACACCTGTGAGGTGATCTGATTGAGGTGTATAAGGCCTTGAATGGTTTGAGCAGGCTCATTACTGATGGGATACTTCCACTTGCTCAACACCTGAGGGGGGCATAGATTCAAATTGAGGAAAGACAGTTGTAGAATAGATGTGTGGAAGTTTGCCTTTAGCCAACGGGTAGCTGGAACAGACTTCCATCTGTTGTTGTGGAAGTTGATAGATTAAACCCTAAGCCATAATTATGAGATCAAAGATGATCTCATAATTATGGCTAAGGGTTTGCTTACTTCCTTTGCTGCCTCCCTTAATATAATTGGATGGATTCCATCCACCCTAGGTGCCTTTTTTAATGTCCATCCTCAACAATTTCTCCTCCACTTTCCTTCCGGTTATTACAAAGTCGTTTAGCTCCTCATTAGAGTTTTATAAACTTCTGGCATCCCCTACCCTAAAGAATTCTGTATGAATGTAGATGCAAAATACCTATTGAATTTGTCCACAACCTGAGCAGCGTCATCAACAGCTAACTCAGACAGATCAAGTGACTTTCCTGTTCTTTTCCAATATTTCATAGTCCTGAAAAGGTTCCTTTATATTTGATAATGTCAATCTGACAGTGGAAGAGAATCTTCATCTTTGCTTTCCGAAGAGTCGCTTGGTGACATTAATTACAAGTCGTTCCACAGCATCATCCAATGGGCCAGTAGACTCCTTATAATCTTGAATAATTTTTTCTACATAATAAATTGCTGAAATCCAATTTTCTTCAGTAATTGATGCAAAAGCATCCTCCTTAAAATGAGGCTTCCAGACATGTGTGCAGTACTCACGATGCAGCCTAACTTTATACAACAGAATAATCGCCTTATCTCTACTAGCAAAATTCCTGTATATCTCTGACCAAACTCCATGGGCTGTCCTGGAAACTTGTCGGCACTACTCAGGGAATTTTAAATCTAACTGCACAATTAACATCAGGTCTTTTTCATTCTCACTACCCTGAATAGGGTAGAACAGAGTGATACATTAATCCGGGATTATTGCTACCCATATGACGTACCATGATTTTTCCTTTTAAGGCAGTTTATAGCAACAACATGCTACTGTAGGCCAGGCTAAGTTGGTTGATATGTTGTTTAATGACACAAGGGCTGCTAAGGCCATATTGTGCCTGCCAGGCTAAGTGGCCAGTCACTCAATACAGTTTCCATCCCTGGCATGTGGAGTCAGGCCAGGGATCTACCATCCAGTGCAGATGTTTTGTATCTATTAACTGAGCATACTTATCTGTAAAACACTGTATGAGTGTATGAAAGTAGGCAAGGGTGAAGAACAAAGAGAAGAATTAGCTAGGAGAGGAAAGCAACACAGAAAAGTAACTGAGAATATAAGGAAGAAAAGACAGAAGTAGAAGAAAAACAAAGTTCAGATCATAAGGACTGATTGTATAAACTTCAGTTCATACAATCAATCTATAGCAGTCAATAAGTTCAGTAGTGCAATGAACTAAACAGTATCTGCCCTATACTTAACAAACTACAACATGCTCTGAAATGAGACACACAATGAGCTTCATATACAGGGTGACAAAGAATGATTCACTGCCAAACAGATGGCACAAGTAGGTTTAGAGTACTTAAAGGCACATTTGTCATAAGAATGCCCACTTCTCGCACAGTGGGAACAAACAGGTTCTTCCATATAACAATGTCCCACAGTGTATCCATGAGGAAGGCATCAACAGCACATCATAACAAGGTAATATCATCTACACTTGTAACGAGTGCTGTGCAGGTCTGGAGGCTTCATTTTAGGAAGGATGTAGAGCTGGTGGAACAAGTACAGAGAAAAGCAATGAGGTTGGTGAATAGAAGAAAGGGTTGCTGTTACCAAGAAAGGCTTAAGTTCTGCAAATTGCAACATCAAGAGACTGGGCACCTGCAAGGTAATCTAATTGCGGTGTATAAGGTCTTGAATGGTTTGCGCAAACTCAACGCTGATGGGATTCTTCCTCTTTCTCAGATTACACAGCTGAGAGGACATAAATTCAAATTGAGGAAAGACAATTGTAGAATAGATGTGAGTATATCTGCCTTTAGCCAGCAGGTGGTTGATAGTTGGAACACACTTCCATCTGTCACAGTGGAGGACGAAAAATAAAATAACTTCAAAGCAGAACTAGACAAGCATTTGAAGTGAATGGATGTGTGAAATGGGAAGGTTTTTTTTTTTTTTTTTAGCTGATGCTATATAAGCTTATTTTCTTGCATCATGTGCCTCTACTAATGCTAATGCCCTTTAGTGAATTGGGGTTACATCATACACCTACATTCCACAGAGAATATCTCCCAATGAATCCAAGAATGCCTTCATGGACGTCTTCAGTTTGTCAGCAACCTGGGTAGCATCATCAACAGCTAAATCATTCATATCTGGTGTACTAAATGTGCTGTATCCCCTTTTTTTTAATATTTACACAAGTAAAGAAGTTATTACTGTTAATCTTTGCATTCATTGCCAGAGACTACTCGTAATCCAATAGAAGCAGTGCAAGAATCAATTACACCTATGCCTAATGCTACTGCTGTTAACCTATTGGTGAGCATATCCCTTCTAGCTAGTAGTTTTCTGACTCCTAACACTGTCTTGATAGCATCAGCAAATATTCTTGCACCCCTTCTACCCTCCATACAAAAACAGTATCTCCTGTTAACAAGCACATACCATACTGTAAAAAATTCTACCCCATGGGCCTTACATAATCTCTCCAGGACCCTCCATACTATTGTGTCTCGGAGGTTTTGCAGCCACCTTCAATTTTAACTCTACTTTTTCTCAATAATACTCTGTAATTTTTAATTAAATCATCAGATATCGTACTCATATATCCCATCATTTGTAACGTGTAAAACAATGCCATCTTTTGTGCCGTTAAAAGTTGATAGCTGATGATAGATGGCATGTTCAAACTATGACGAAGTTTTCACGTATATACCAACCATGTACATGTAAAGCATTGCATATTGTTTCAGATTTAAGTGTAATTCTATAATTACTCCCAAAATATATATAAGTTTCTAAAATTAGAAAAAAATACTAACCTTTGCTCTGAATGAATGCAAAAGGGAAGTTGCGTCTGTTACAGTCATAATTGACCTTTTTGGTAGAGGGTTCACTATAGGAATGAAACTTTAATATGAAGTGGAAACATCACCTCGGGCAGATTACATTTATTAATTACTACAAATTTGTACAAAACCCGTCTTTGGCATCAGACCGTCTTTAAAAAAGCACTAGGCTTTAAATTAAATAATACAAAATTACATGTTTAAAAACGAAATCAAAAATTAAAAAACATATATTCTTAAATAACGCACACCATACCAACAAAATGAAACCAGCACCATCTCGTGTTTCCCAATTGTTGGACTTTCTGTAAATGAAAAAATATAATAATATTTGTCGTCACGACCATCCCAATCATCGTGTCAACCACCCATATGGTGCAAAGACCCTACATAACAGCCTAGCAGCAATAGGTCTCCCAGCAAACACCTACAAGGAACTCCAAAAATTGCAATCCTGAACACCTGTAGGAGAGTCAGAGAGTCCTCGACCAACAATAACACCAGATATAACAACAACCACCGTGTAATTGGTAGCAATACCCGTCACGAGGTGGAATCCCTAATCAGAGAGAAATAGTATATGAGCAACAATAACAATAATAATAATAATAATAACAATAATACCCTCGTAGACACGACCGAGTAGCCAGGATAATACATCAGAAGCTAGCAAGGAAATACCAGTCGAGGAAATACGTACTACAAGTACGAAACGAAGGAAGTACTAGAGATCCCAACCAACTGGCTGTAATCAGACTGAGCCATAATAATGGTTAAGACTATCCCGCACAACAGACCGGACATAACCCTTGTGGACAAGAAGGAAAAGGCTGCCTAGGTCTTTATTGACATAGCAGTACCCAACATTGGCAACTAGCAGAAAACCCATGGGAAAAAAATTAGGAAGTACACGAACCTAAGCCAGAAGATCAAAGAGATGTATCATATGCAACAGGTAACGACCATTCCGATCATCATGTCAACCGCCGGTATGGTGCCAAAGCATCTACATAACAGCCTAGCAGCAATAGGTCTGGTCTCCCAGAGAACACCTACAAGCAACTCCAGATAGTCGCAATTCTGAACTCCTGTAGGACAGTCAGAGAGTTCCTCGACAAACAGTAACACCAAACATAACAACAACCACCCTGCACACTTCGTAGCAATACCCGTCACGAGGTAGAACCTACCAAATTAGCGAGAAATAATATAAAGAGCAATAATAATTATAATAAGCTACATGGCTGTGCTATCATAGCAGCCATTGGAATCAACTGAAGAGAAACGAGAGCCCAGCAGCAGAAGAACCAAAAACAGAAGGAACTGCCACCTTGGTAAAAAAAGATTTCAAGAGAAGATAGAAGAATTAAGAATCAAGATAGGCCAAATCTTCAAGTAGGCCTCTGGGGTTGGGAACATTCATATTCATAATAACTGCACAATCCTACACCAACCGTTATTAAAAGTATAAATAGTGTTGTGTTATTAAAATAATGATGTAAATAAATAGAATGATATAATTCCGCGGATAAAACTGGCAAAAAGGTAACTGTCTGTGCAATAAAATTTGAAAATTTAAACTGCAAAGAATAATTTATAATAAAAAACAATGTAGATAAAACACTGGATAATAAAAGCGCTAAAACACTGTAGCTTTCAGAGGCATTCGCTTCCTTTTTCAACAGTGAGGTTTATAGTACGACGCATCCCTAAATATCAATAGGCTCACGGTTCTCAGCACGTGTTTCTACAGGAGCATGGACAGTATTCTCACCATGTGCACTGGAATCGGAAATTGTTCGGGAGCGTGCCAGGCGGAACCGCTCATCCCGTCCAAGAACCACCGCCTCAAAGAGGGGAGGAATGCGGATTCCCCTGTTTCTATTAATGGCATTGCTCTCAGAGGAACAAATCCGCAAGCTTTCGATCATTTGCTGTCACAAAAATTTATGTGCCCGGTCAACAATAACAGCTTTTGGGACCACAAATGGCTCGAGAACTTGTGGATTTGTTCCTCTGAGAGCAATACCATTAATAGAGACTGGGGAATCCGCATTCATCCCCTCTTTGAGGCGGTGGTTCTTGGACGCGATGTGCAAAAGCTGGGCAGTACTAGAGACTCCTTCCCAAAAGCTGTACTGGGACCGCGCGTTGAAAAAATGGATAAGACAATCCCGCACACCAGACGAGACATAACCTTTGTGGACGAGAAGGTAAAGGCTACCTATTTGATTGACATAGCAGTGCTCAACACTGGAAAACTGCAGAGAACTCATAAGGAAAAAATCAGGAAGTACAGGAACCTAAGACAGGAGATCAAAGGGCTTTACCATATGCGACATTCCGATCATCGTGTCAACCGCCGATATGATGCCAAAGACCTTACATAACAACCTAGCAACAAACAGTTTCCCGGCGAACACCTACAAAGAACTCCAGAAAGTCGCAATCCGGAACACCTGTAGGATAATCAGAAAGTTCCTCGATCAACAATAACACCACACATGAAAACCACCCAGTGTACTTCGTAGCAATACCCGGCACGAGATCAAAACCCCAACCAGGGAGAAAAAATATAAGAGCAGAAATAACAAGAATGACAGAATGGGATATTCAGGAGATTGCAGCATCTACTCTGGATCACCGAAGAATTCAGCAATGATATAAGGATGGAATTTGGTCTAATCAAATGAATGGCCGATGGAAATAGTCGACCGAAACAACCAGCTACACAATGGTAGAGAGATCTAAGCCATGACGTGGGGCAGAACATACAATTCCCTGGGGATGATTCAAGCTACACAGTTTGAGCACAAGAAGAACAAGTCTTGCCTGACTAAAAAGTACCATTAGTCCATGCTGTTGTAGAAGTTGTCAAAGCTCAGGAGGAATATAACATTTTGTTGGCTACTAATTAGCAAGTACAGTATTAGCATTAGAATAGACATTAGTAGAGGCATACGATACAAGAAAGCGAGCTTATGCAGCACCAGCCGAAACAAAAAAAAAAAATCCCCCATCCCACCATTCATTCCAAATGCTGGTCCAGCAGGCCTTAAATTTATTTAGGCTATCAACTTCCACATCAAAAGATGGAAGTCTGTAACAGCAATAAACTACCCGCTAGCTAAAGGCAAACTTTCGCACATCTATTCTGCAACTGTCTTTCTTCAATTTGAATCTATGGCCCCTCAGGTTCTTAATCTGAGCAAGAGGAAGAATTCCAACAGCATTCAGTTTGCGAAACCCATTCAAGGCCTTACACCTCAAGATCACCTCGCATGCGCCTACACTCCAGACGCTGAAATTTGCATAACTTAAGCCTTTCTTAGTAAGTGCTCACCTTTGTTCCCCTCACCAATCTTGTTGCCCTTCCTTGTATTCGTTTTAGCAACTGTGCATCTTTTCTAAAATGAGGCCTCCAGACCTAAACACAGGACTCGAGTTGGGGGTCTGACCATTGCCTTGTACAATGGAATAATCACCTCCCTGTCCCTGCTAACAAAATTCCTATATATCATGGACAAGACTCCATTACCTGCCCTGGAATTTCCGTCTGCACTGATCAGCGAACTTCGTATCTGACTGCACAATTTCCCCGAGGTCTTTTTGCTTTCCACTTCCCTGAGTGTAGTACCACACAATTGGTACTTTTCACTTCGGTTATTGCTACCCGTATGCAGTACGCTGCGTTTATCAAGGTTAAACTTCAGTTGCCACTTTTCAGCCCATTTGCCCAACTTATCTAGATCCAATTGGAGTAGCATACTTTAGTGTCTTTACTGTCGTTAACAACCCTGACAACCTTTGTATCATCTGCAAAATTGGACATTAAGCCCGATATACCTTCATAAATATGATTGATGAGTACGCAAAAGAACAATTGGCCTAACACCGAACCCTCGGGGGTCTCCACTAATAACAAAGATCCACGAAGAGCAGTGTACATAGATTAACACTCTCTGTCGTCTCCCACTGAACCATCCCTTTACCATTGCAGCAAATAACCCTTAATGCCATACCGCTCCAATTTGCACAGCAATCTTTCATGTGTAACAGTATCAAAAGCTTTCCTGAAATCAAAGTATATGATACCAAAATTATTTTTTGCATCCAATCCCTTTGTGACCACATGATATTATCCAATGGAATTGGACCTCCCTTTAACAAACCCATGCTGTGTCTTAACTGTTACTGAAGTCATGTCTAGATGTTCCTGCAATGCTTTTTTAACCAGTGACTCTATTATTTTCCCTGCAACACAAGTTAAACTAACAGGTTTATAGTTACTTGTGTCGCCTTTTGAATCCTCTTTGGGAATTTGTGACACATTTGCACACCACCAGTCAATGGGGACCTCCACTGAGTCAAAGGAACGTCTCACAATTATGGCTAAGGGTTCGCTTAATTCCTTTGCTGCCTCCTTTAATATAACTGGATAGATCCTCTCCACCCTAGGTGCCTTCCTTGTGTTTAACTTCACCAATTTCTCCTCCACTTGGTTCTCAGTTATTAAAAAATCACTTAGCTCCTTGTTAGAGTTTGATAAACGTCTGTCATTCGCCTCCACGAATAATTTCTTAAGTTTGAATGTAGATGCAAAATACTCAATCAGTTTATCAGCTACCTGAGCATGATCATCAATAGTCGACCCACCTATGTTAAGTGGTCCAATCTGATTCATCCCTTTCCTTCTAGAGTTCACACAATTAAAGAACTGTTTGCTGTTTTTCTTTGCAACCTTTTCCAAAGATTTCTCGAAGGCAGCTTCGCCTGCCTAACCTCTTTGTGACTTGATTACAGCTTATTATAAATATGCGATAGGCTTCTGTTTCGCCTGATAATTGATATGCATCCTATACATTTTTCCTCTCTGCCACGAGCCTCATTAATTCATCTGACATCTATTTAGGCCTGAACAGTATTTCTTAGTTGATATGAAAAGCCTAGTAGCCTCCAAGAATAAGTCCTCGAAGGCTTTCCATTTATAATTCAACCTTGGTAACATCATCAGTTGATCCCACTGTATAGAATTTAAAAACAGTCTGAGACTCAATTAAATGTTGTTGTCAATTAAATTGTTCTTTTAACTATATATATATAACGACTTAGAGTACAAACGTAACAAATAATTAATACATACTTGATACTCGTTCGTGAATTCCCGCCATTTTTACACGATAGCATAAGCTTAGTGTAGTATAGTGCATAATATAATATTGTCAATTATTCAGTAAATCTATTAATCTTGATAAACTTTATTGTCAATTAAATTGTATTTTTAACTCTATAAATATATATAACGACTTAATCGTAACAAATAATTAATACATAACTATAGTGGTACACGTGATACGGAAGTTGTATAAAGGGAACACTAGATACCGAAAAAAAAAAAAAAAAAAAAAAAACAATATATATATCCATATATATATATATATATAATATAACTTAAGGATTTAAATTTTGTTTTAAATTTTATTGAATTACATTGAAATCATGACTCTAACCAGAGCAGCAAAGCAAAAGGCTCAAGCTAATGGGAGTGCTGTGGTTCAGGGGAGAACTGAGGGGGCCAGTTGCCCTCTGAATCACAGTCTATTAAAATGCACTGTTTGCTTGATGTTTGCGGAGCAGTTGGGTACGGGACATGATACTGCCAAGGGGGATGTCTTTGTGTGTGCACGATGTAAGGAGTGCAAGGAAATCAGGCGACAACTCAGCGTTGTTATGGGCCTTTATGAGAGCTTGAAGGACAGGGTAGATGCCCTCGAAGGAAATAAATTGAGGGGCCCATCAAGCTCTCAGCTGCCCACATCAACGCCAGAGCTTGCACTTGGTCATCAGGCAACACAGAAGCAGCCCCCTAGGCAGAATGCGCTGGTCCCACAGGAACTAGTAGTTGTTGGTGACTCTATTGTCAGGGAAACGGGGAACATGCTTTGTAAAAAGGATAGGTGGAATAGGACCAGGGTATGTCTGCCAGGGGCAAAGGTTGATGACATTGTAGAGCGGATATCATCTTTTAAGGGCGCAAAAGGTGATATAGTTGTACACGTTGGCACGAATGATATTAAGAGTAGGAGACCGGCGGAATTACTTAGCAAGTACAGGTCACTGCTGAAAAAAAGCCGTGAATTAGGGTTGAACTTGAAAGTGTCTGCAATTCTGCCCAGACACGATAGGAGGGAGTATATGATGAGAGCCTTGTCGATCAATTCGGCCCTGGAGGGATTGTGCAAGGCTCAAGGGGTAGAATTTTTTTCAGCCTGGACTGTACTTGTTAACAGGAGAGATTGCTTCTACAGGGATGGGATACACTTAAATAGAAAGGGTGCAAGAATTTTTGCTGATGCTGTCGAGGCAGTGTTAGGTGGGTCGGAAAACTGCTAGTTGGGGGGGATACAAGGACTAATAGATTAACAGTAGCCACTGGCAGAGGTGGAAGTGATTCTTGCACTGCTTCTATTGAAATGAGCAGAAGTCTGAAAAACAAGATGCAGGATATTTCAGAGACTGCTGGTAGTCATTGCGTTACAAGTAAACACATGGGTTGTGTTAGGGTAGCTAAGAATAGAAACAGGTGCATGTATACCTGCGTGTACACCAATGCTAGGAGTTTGGTAAATAAATTTGATGAATTTGAAGTATTGCTCAAAACATCAAAGGCAGATATTGTTGGGATATCAGAGACGTGGTGTCCACAGATATAAGTAATGCGGAACTGGAATTTGGGGAATACAATGTGTATAGAAAGGATAGACAGGACAGGAGGGGAGGAGGGGTTATGCTATTAATTAAGAAACACATAAAGTCCAAGGAAGTGAAGCCAGTCGACATCGATGGACAGGGCAGTGCCGAATCAGTTTGGTGTGACATAAGCATAGGAAATCAAAATTGAGAGTAGGAGTGTGCTATAGGCCTAATGACTCTGATGAGTATAATAAGATATTGTACAGGGAAATAGAGTGGGCCAGTAAATCAGAGAGTCTTATAATGGGGAATTTTAATTTCCCAGATATTGACTGGAATTTGTGGTTTGGTCACTCGCACACTAGCAAGGCTTTTGTGGATTTATTGGATGATTGTTTTCTACACCAGCATGTTCGTGAGGCAACAAGAGGGAGCAATACTCTTGATCTGATTATCAGTAGTGACTCTTCATGCATTAAGAACCTGCAGATAAATGAACCACTAGGTGGCAGTGATCACAGTGTGTTGAAGTGGGATTTACTCAAGGAGGTAACTACCATCAGAGGTAAAGGGAAGGGTTTTTGTTTTCGTAAAGGCGACTATGATGGTCTGAGACAGTATTTAAATTCTATACAGTGGGACCAACTGATGATGTTACCAACAGCAAACTCAAAATGGGAAGCATTCAAGGAACTAATTTTGGAGGCTACCAGGCTTTACATACCAACTAAGAAATATTGTTCAAGGTTTAGGCCTAAATGGTTGTCAGATGAACTAATGAGACATGTGGCAGAGAAGAAAAATGCATGGGATACATATAAATTAATGGGTGACATGGAAGCCTATGATAGATATAAGTTGGTCTGTAACCAAGTCACAAAGGAGATTAGGCAGGCAAAGGCAGACTACGAAAAATCCTTGGCAAAGGATGCAAAGAAAAACAGAAAAGAGTTCTTTACATACTTGAACTCGAGAAGGAAAGGGATGAATCAGATTGGTCCACTGGATATTGATGGTTCAACAGTTGAGGATCCTGCTCAGGTGGCTAACAATCTAAACGAGTATTTTGCATCTACATTCACGCATGAGGAGTTATTCAGGAAGGAGAATGATGTAGGTAAAGTAAACATTGGCAGTGAGCTGGATGATTTTGTAATAACTGAGAGGAAAGTGGAGGAGAGATTGTTGAGGATAAACATAAAAAAGGCACCTGGGGTGGATGGGATCTATCCAGTTATATTAAAGGAGGCAGCAAAGGAAGTATGCAAACCCCTAGCCATAATTATGAGAGCTTCTTTGGACTCAGGGGAGGTACCCATAGACTGGAGATGTGCAAATGTAACCCCAATTCACAAAGGAGGATCAAAGGCTGACACAAGTAATTATAGACCTGTTAGTTTAACTTCTGTTCCAGGTAAATTAATGGAGGCACTGGTTAAAGAAGCACTGCAGGATCATCTAGACAAGAATTCAGTTATAGCTCAGACGCAGCATGGTTTTGTTAAGGGCAGGTCTTGCCTGACCAATTTGATTGGATACTATGATGTAGTCACAAAAGAACTGGATGCAGGGAATAACTTTGATATTATATATTTGGATCTTAGAAAGGCTTTTGATACTGTTGCACATGGAAGACTGCTGCACAAATTGGAGCAGTGTGGCATTGGAGGCAAATTGCTGCTATGGATAAGGGGATGGTTGAGTGGCAGAAGACAGAGAGTGGTAATCAATGGACACTGCTCAACGTGGACTAATGTTATTAGTGGAGTTCCTCAAGGTTCAGTGTTGGGTCCGTTGTTGTTTTCGGTGTTTATGAATGATATTGATGATGGGATATCAAGTTTAATGTCCAAGTTTGCAGATGATACAAAGGTTGGCAGGGTCGTCAAGGACACTACTGACGCTATGCTGCTGCAACAGGATCTGGAAAGGGTGAACAGATGGGCTGAGAGGTGGCAAATGAAGTTTAACATTGACAAATGTAAAGTACTGCATATGGGAAACAGTAACCCCAGAGCAACGTATCAACTCTGCGGTACCACACTGACAGTGGTGGAGAATGAAAAGGACCTGGGGGTAATTGTGCAGGGAGATATGAAGTTCTCTGAGCAGTGCAGACGAGCTGCAAGAGTAGCTCATGGTGTCTTGTCAATGATATACAGGAATTTTTCTAGCAGGGATAAGGAGGTGATTATTCCCTTGTATAAGGCAATGGTTAGGCCACATCTTGAGTACTGTATACAGGTCTGGAGGCCTCATTTCAAGAAGGATGTAGAGCTGCTGGAACGGGTACAGAGAAGGGCAACAAGATTAGTAAATGGAACAAAGGGTTGCTCTTACGAAGAAAGGCTTAAGTTTTGCAAATTACAGAGTCTGGAGACTAGGCACCGGCGAGGTGATCTGATAGAGGTGTATAAGGCCTTGAATGGTTTGAGCATGCTCAATGCCAATGGGATTCTTCATCTTTCTCAGAATAATCACCTCAGAGGGCATAAATTCAAATTGAGGAAGGACGGATGTCGGATAGATGTGCGGAAATTTGCCTTTGGCCAGCGGGTGGTTGGTTGGTGGAACCGACTTCCATCACTTGTTGTTGAAGTTGACAGCCTAAACAAATTTAAAGCTCAACTGGACAGGTATTTCGAACGAACGGAGGGGTGAAATGGGAGAGGGTTTTTTTTTTTTTTTTTTTTTTGGGCTGATGCTGAATAAGCTTGCTTTCTTGCATCGTATGCCTCTACTAATGCTAATGCTAATGCTAACCTGGAATGTGCTGTGTGTGTATTCTAGAGGAGCACTACCAGCATTGCAGCAATATGATGATAAACAAAAAGACTCCTTGTAGTCACCTTTATGAAAGCAAAAGCCCTTCATCTTCCATTTACTCTTGATGATACTTACATCTTTACGTAAATCCCACATCAGTACATTGTGATCACTGTCACCGGGTGGTTCCTTTATCCACAAATATTAAATGAATGAATAATCACTGCTGAATATCAGATCAAGAGTATTACTCCCTCTGGTTTCTTCTAGAACATGTTGCTGTAGAAAACAGTCATCCAATAAATCCACAAAAGTCTTGCTACTACGCGAGTGATCAATTCACAAGTTCCAGTCAATATCTGGAAAGTTAAAATCCCCATTATAACATTCTGATTTACTGGCCCACTATTTCTCTGCACAACTGATAATTATACTCATCAGATTCATTGGGCCTATAACACATACCTACTCTCATTTATCCTTTCTCAGTGCTTATGTCACACCAAACTGACTCAACATTGCATTGTCCACCAATGTCAATTGGATGCACTATAGACAGAAACAGACATGTACAGTAAAATAGACAGAAACAGACATGTACAGTAAAATAAACAGAAACAGACATGTACAGTATAATAGACAGAAACAGACATGTACAGTCTAATTAACATATACAGTATCATATGTAGGGCGATATTTGAACGTCAGTGGAACTCCACCTTGATACAATGTGATGAATACAGAACTGTGTAAAAGGCCAAGAATGTGTGTAATGTTATGTTTGTGCTGTGTGTGTAGTTATGCTGTTTAGTTGCATCCTGCCACTTTTTCACTGGGAAGGCAATCTCCTAAAAACCTGGCTAGTGCCTGTCTACACCACAAGTACGCACGAGGAGGTAAGGCAATTCTACTCAAGCTGTCTAAGAGTGGACAAAAAACATTTAACTAAAAAATTTCGCCTCTTCTTTTAGACCAGGGGTTCTTGCCTGGTGCTCGCGATTTGTTTTTTATAGAGCACCATTGTGCTCTTTAAAAAATCAATTTTACTCACGAATGATCCTAAAATTGTTGCTTGCGAGCACCTTTGCTTAAGCAAAAAAATTTATATATACATTTTTCTATTTAAAAAAGGTGCTTTCTATTTCACAACTTTCTGCGATAATCTATAAAAAATACTTTCTTTTGTTAGTGATTGGAGGAAAATTATATATTTCTCAACGTGTTAATATCAAAAGCGGTCAAAGTTTCACACTTTGGCGGTATTCTTAAAATATTTTCTTACTAATTAATTTTTACAAAATACTTTGTTCAAAGTACGATCATTCTGCCCACAGAGTAATAAGATCTTATTACTCTGTGATTCTGCCATGGTGTTGCTACAGACCGAGGATACTGCCTAATGCGATTCTCAGTTTCTGGTTTTAACAGGTTAAAAAAGGTTTCTTCCGGGTTTCGCTCAGTTGCGCTGCTGCAATAACTATGTACAAAGTATAGTGCTGACTTTAAAGGTGGTGAAAGTGTTACAGTAAGAAATCTCTTGATTTTGTGTGAAAATGTTTAAATGTATTTTATTTTCACAGATTTAACCAAAGTTACCAAACCCTTTCAAAATGGATAAGTTTTTAAAAAGAAACCGAAACAACCACGATGAGGGAAAAAAATGATGCATTAACACTACCTTCCTGCAGTCGTTTGATTTAGACCTACACATTTCAAATGAAAAGAAACAGAAAATGAAAAAGTATGCATTTCAGTCCTCTTGGGAATAGAATTATTTGGTAATAGATAATAATAGTGTGACTGGTGTATTTTGCTGGCTATCGGATTATCGGAAGTCGAATTGTGAAAGACATGCAAAATGCACTGCTCTGTCAGTGCAATTTGCAATAAAAAATCCCGCACCCACCAGAGGTAGTGCAATACTGGTGGGTGCCATCAATCCTACACCCAGACTGCCCAAACCTGGAAACCATCAAAAAAATAAGATAAAAATAAATAAAAAATAATAAATTAATAAAAATAAAATTTAAAAATATAAATATTAAAATAAAATAAAGTAATAAAAATAAATAAGTAAATAAATAACACAAAAAATTAAATTAATTAAAAATAATAATAATAAAATAAAACAAAAAAATTAATTATTAATTTAATTTTTAAAAAATAAATAAATAAAATAAAAATTCCAGCACTCAGTAACAGTCAACCATTACTAAAACGGACAGCTAGAAAATTAAATAAAAAAAAACACTAATATCTACAGGGTGTCTCAAAAATATTGGTACAAACGTTTAGGGGAGGTAGGTAACATCTAAAGGAATGCGAATAACCGGAAACGTCACGGGAAAGTAGTAGCAGAGGCACAAGAAGCAGAAATCACACAAGACAGTAATTAGTGACAAACATTTATTTGACAATATTAACAATGGAGTACGAGATGGATGCATTTCATGATGTTACAACAGATGCCTGAAAGTTACACCATGAGACGCGATGCATGCGTGACACCGACGCAGCATGGATTGGCGGACACGGTCGAATACACCTGGAGTTTCTTTGACAGTAGCAACAGCGCAGACGAGTCTCGCCACGAGATCCATTTCTGTCTCCACAGGCGATTCATACACGATAGATTTGAGGGCCCCCATAAAAGAAATCAAGGCTTGATAAATCAGGTGAGCGCGGGGGGCCAGGAAACGGGTCCACCACAGCCATTCCATCGACGCCCAAAATGCCTGTTCAAATGGTCATGAACACACCTTACATAATGGGCAGGCGCCCGTCATGTTCAAACCAAATGTTGCATCTCACATTTGCTGGAACATCGTCAACTAACCCTGGTAGAACTTGTTCAAGAAAGATCCGATATTTCGCGGAGTTCATGAGGGATGGTAACACGTATGGGCTGACTAAGCAGTCACCGACCATACCTGCCCACACATTTATTGCAAAGCGATGTTGTGCCGCATGGGGGCGCACACCGTGTGGGCCCTATGCTAATCCATACACTAGGTGCATGTCTGCCAGCTCACAGTTCGTATATCGATGCATGCTCTTCGTGCGGCGACTACTGCTTGAAAGAGTAAACCAGAAATTTTCCCTCCCGCGAACTGATGAACAGCGCCGTGTACCGACTTACGGTAAAGTTTCCAGTTATGGGTTCCTATGCGATTCACACTCCTTTAGATGTTACCTACCTCCCCTAAACGATTGTACCACTATTTTTGAGACACCCTGTATATTGTATCTATTAAAACAGCCAGCTGTTTTCTTTTTTTGAAACACTAATCTATAATATTCTTGAAAGCTTAATAATATTCCTTGGATTGAACATATAACTATTGAAAACCTTTATCAAAATTGGAAAATTTATCCCTTAATATATTATTATTATTATTATTATTATTATTAGCTATATGGTGCAAGGAAGCCTGGGCTTATGCTGCAATAGCCAAAAAAAATTTTGAGTTACTCTGAGAGAGAGAGAGAGAGAGAGAGAGAGAGAGAGAGAGAGAGAGAGAGAGAGAGAGAGAGAGAGAGAGAGAACGAGAGAGAGAGAGAGAGAGAGAAGAAGAAGAAGAAGAAGAAGAATGATAACATCCAGCTCAGGACCTGGGTGTGCCAACATGTGAGCCCCTGGGGTTACTGTATTCTTCGTATAGCGGACACTCATATAGAAAATGCTCCCAATTCTCTACCATTTTACATTCACAATATGGTTGGGACTCTAAGACTCTAACCAAACTAATATAACTTTTGTCATAGAGAACCATGACCAGTTAATATAGAAGATATCCCAATATTAGGGTAAAACCGCTTAGTCAACTTGTTTTCATAATTAAAATTAACAATTGGAATGAACAAACGAGTCACAGCACCAGTTTCACTAGCGTTCCATCTTTGCTGCCAAATATCAATTAATTTCATTTTTTTTTTCAAAATATCTATCATTAAATCATTGGTTATACCCAAAAACGTAATCTGTTTACCCTTTCTTAAAAATATATCCAAAAGCTCTGAATCATCATCATCATAATCAGCCATTTTCAATCCAATGCAGGATGAAGGCCACTCCAGCAACTTTCCAGTTCCTTCTGTTTTGAGCACTGGCCATCCATTTACTACACACAAACTCATGAATTTCATCTATCCATCTCCGCCTTTGTCTTCCAGGTTTTCTTCTAGCTCCTCATTGATACCATTCTGTTATTTTCTTAGTCCATCTGTCATCATGTCTTCGAGTTATGTGTCCTGCCCAAGACCATTTTGGTTCTTTATTTTTGATAAGAATGTCCTTTACTTGAGTTTGCTGCTTAATCCATGTGTTTCTCTTCTTATTTAACAGTCTGATTCCCAATATGATTCGTTCCATTCTTCGCTGTGTAGTTCTCAGCTTCTCTTCCATTCTTTTGGTAAGTGCCAAAGTTTCACTTCCATAAGTCATGGTGAGGAGTATACATTGGTTCATTATTTTACGTTTCAGACAAACTGGGATATTGCTCTTCAGTATGTAACTATATTTCCTGAATGCTATACATCCAAAATGTATTCTTCTCTTGACTTCCAGCCATTTATCATTATTACAGCTAATAACTTGTCCCAGACTCCTTTTCAATTACTGTTCCTTCAATCATTATTTCCCTTTCTGTGGCATACTTGTTCATCATTACTTTTGTTTTAGCCATATTCATCTTTAGTCCAAAATCCTTACTAGCTGTGCGTAACTGATTAAGATTTTCCTCTAATTCTTTGGGATCATGGCTTATGACCACAATGTCATCTGCAAATCGTTAATGGTTTAGGTGCTCTCCGTTCAAATTGACTCCTTTCTGGAACCAGACTAATCTTCTGAAAGCTTCCTCAAGGGCAGCAGTAAACAGCTTCGGAGATATTGTGTCTCCTTGTCGAACTCCTTTCTCAATTTTAAGTTTCCTACTGTCTTTGTCTGGTCTAATAAAAGAGTTAGCACTCTCATATATTTTCTTCAAAATCATAACATATGGGGTAACTATGCCTTGTCTTTCCAGTGCCCGAAACATTGCCTTATGCTGTATGGAGTCAAATGCCTTTTCATAATCCACAAATGCCAGGCATAATGGTGTTTTATATTCATTTGCTTTCTCCATTAGCTGTGATATTACGTGAAGGTGATCCATAGTTGAGAATCCTGTCCTAAAGCCAGCTTGCTCCTTCGGTTGATTCTCATCAAGTATTCTTTCTAATCTATTAGTAATGACCCTTGTGAACAACTTGTAGATATGGGATAACAAGCTAATTGGTCTATAATTTCCAATTTCTGATTTATCTCCTTTCTTATGCAGCAAAACTATGATTGCATTATTCCACTGCTTAGGCGTCACACCTTTTCTAATGCACTTTGTGAAGAGCCTTGCCAGTTTTTGTGTTATGCCTCTTCCTCCCAATTTTAACAACTCTACAGTAACTTCATCTTCCCCCGGGGCTTTCTGATTCTTCATTTTATTCAATGCATGTTCTACCTCATCAGGAAGAATATCGGGCATGTCGTATGTGTTGCTACTTTGCAATCCATCTTCCCCACTGCTGGCATCATTCCCCTACTCCTTGTATATTTCTCTATAGTAGTCTTCTGCTATTTGAATTATGCCTTCTCTGCTGTTTATAAGTACACCGTCGCTATTCATTTTCAGTATCATTTGCCTTTCTGTATTACTGCTCATGGCTGCTGATTTAAATCCTTTGTTTTCCCTTAATGCTTGTTTTACTTTTCTTGTGTTAAATCTTCTTATTTTCTCTCTCAGTCTCTTTCTAATGGCTTTGCATAACTCAGTATACTCAATTTTCTCCCTGTCAGTGTTTTTCTTGCTTTTCATTTGTCGTCTTCGGTTCATCATGAAAAGTGTTTCTTGACTAATTTTTCCTTCTTTGGATTTCTTTTTCCCTATAGGTTTCTTGGACTTTATCACTTTCAAAAAGTTGTAATATTCCTCGTCGATATCTTGGTTCTAAGCAGTCTGCAGAAGCTCAAACTTGTTCTTAAGTTCCACTGCATACTCCTTTTTCTCCTCCTCTGTTATCTCAAAGACCTTTATATAATTTACTCGAGTCAGTTTTTTCCTTTCCTTTCCTTTCCTTTCCTACATCAAGTGTACATCTTACCATTCTGTGGTCACTTCGAACATTTACCTTATTCAGGACTGTAACATCATTCACAATATATCTTCTGTTAGTGAGGATGAAGTCGATTTCATTAGTAGCTAAAACATTCGGACTCTTCCATGTCCACTTTCTGTTCACCCTTTACTTGAAAAAAGTGTTCATTACTGACAGTCCTTGAGATTCTGCAAATTCCACAAGTCTTTCACAACTTTCATTTCTTTCATCAATTCCAAAATTTCCTATAATTCCCCTTTCTGCGCTGTTTTGTCTTTTTCCAACCTTAGCATTGAAATCTCCCATAATAATAGTATAGTGGGATTTCTGCTCATCTAGAAGACTCTCAATTTCGGTGTACATTGCTTCAACCTCTTCATCATCATGGCTCGATGTCGGTCCATTAACCATTATAATCTTTAGTTTGTTCCTCTTAGAAATCTTGAGTATTAGTCTTGACACCCTTGGTGATGTACTTTTGAATTCCAAAATGTTGTTTTAAAATATTTATGGACCAGAAACTCAACTCCACCTTCACTTCTTTCACTGTTTCCATTGGTGTACAGCAGATTTCCACTTGATAAATTTATAAGTGATTAATTTCTTCTTCTTGTTTCAGCCAAACCATGATATTCCAATTCACATTTTCTAATTCCTTTTCCAGCTCTAATATCCTGTCTTCACCGATGAGTGATCTTACGTTATAAGAGGCCAAGTTCAGTTTCCGTGTATGGCAGCCTTGTCGTACCCAGAGATTCTTAGCACCCTCTGTTTCCACACTGATCCTCTCCCTGCCGTAAGAGGCAGAGTGAAAGCTGCTGGGGACTGAGGGCCATTTGTTTCATCGTGCTGTCATATGCTGGAGGGTTTTGTCTTTTCCTCTTCACGCGCTGACCAGGCGTCTTGAAGAGAACCACTCTACACGTTCGTTGCCACCTAAGTGACGTAACAGGGCTTACCATCGAGAAGGTGTGCATGAGTGGATTTTAGGGAGGCAGGCCAACCGGACTTCTCCTAAATCTTCTGTAATAGAGAGATATTGGATCCATCAGTGTTTTAGGCTGAGTGTCTGATAACACACAGGATTCCTGTTCCCCTCTAAGCCCTAAAGCTCTGAATACTACCATGAAATCTAAAGGAAGTGCCCCAGCTAAAACCTGCAGTGCATTAGTTGATACAATTTTACATGCTCTCACTATAGTCAAAAGCATGACTCTTTGAATTGATAGTAATTTCTTCTGGAATTTAACATTATTTATCCTATGATACCACACTGAGGCTGCATACACAATAATATAGACTTAGAACATGTTTTCCTCGTCCCCAGTCTAGTTTAGTGATACGGACAATAGATGCTGTAAAGTTTTTAATTTTAATATTTATATTTTCACTGTGTGCGGTAAATAACAACCTCTCGTCTATAATTATTCAAAATACTTCGCCTTAGATACTAAGGGTATTTGTTTATCATTTATATGTAACTTAGGAGGCTTACTATAATCTAACTTTCCTCTGAATAACATAATTACCGTCTTACTAAATTCCGACATTCTAGAGTTTCCTTGAACACAAATAACCAAGTCATTAGCATATGTGTCACTCCAGTGACTCGGTTTGAAGCCATTGATTAAGAATTAGGTTCCAGAGTACTGGACCTAAAACTGACGCTTGTGCACACCCTCTATCTATATTCCTTTTATACTCTAAATGTTGAGATCTAACCAAAATCCTACTTCCACATAAATAATTTTTAAGTGTTATATAACAAATCAGAACAATTAACCGCCCGCAGAGATTGAAGGACGCTCTCATACCACACAGTGTCGAAAGCGCCTTCATAGTCCACAAACAGAGATAACATATATTTACTAGAAGAAAGCCTACAATAAATTCCCAAGTCATTTATAGCATCCTCCGCAGAACAATTTTTTTTGAAACCGTACTTGTAAGGGAAAGGTACATTAACAGTGTAAAACAAAAACTCCAATCTTAATAACAATAATCTTTCAAATATTTTGCCCAAGTTAGCTAACAGAGAAATAGTCCTGTAACTTTTGGATCAGTTAATTCATTCCCTGGTTTATGAATTAATTTTAATAGGGCAATCGTCCAGAAACCTGGAAACACTCCCTCTGCATTATTATAAGAACACTTATTATACATTTTTAGAAAAATTTTAGGGAAAAATTCAACAGCTTTAACAATACTGCTGTTTTCCACCATATCTAAACCCGGTGTTTTACTACAATTCAACTTAGAAGTTGTCAATTTCAACTCAACAATATCAAATAAAACTGTTTGAAAGACCACAATAAACACTGTGTTTCCTCCTAACATTACTGTGCACAGTATTGTCATCTGCTGCACATTCCACCCTAAACAGTTTATCAGTGATGTTTATCAGAAAAACTGGGTGAGATATGGCGAGATCACTGGGATTCGACAACAAAAGGCGCTGTTACCAAAAAATTTATTCCAACTGTATCACTGACATACCCAAAGCCTCCTCCCTGGTTTGCACCAGGTCTCCAAATCACCTTCCTGCTTACAGGGCATGGCCCATTAAGACATAAATTAACTGCGTGTGGAACTGAAGAAAACCCATTCTGTGTCTGTGGCCATGAAGAAAACTGGGAACATGTCATGTACCTCTGTCCGCAGTATGACAACTACCGGACTAGACTATTCACGAAGATACAAGAAAATCCCGGAAATTCTGAGCACCTTTTTCTCACGGAAGAAAACTTTTATAGCGCTCTCACTGAATTCACTCAAGATGTATTACAGAGAAAACCTGCTACCCACTTGAGGCACACATTGCCAATTCCAGGACAACCCAATTGATGACACTAACTCTTCGCACTTTTCTTTTCTTTTTTGCACCTGAATACCTTTGAGTTGGTCGGGTACAGCTGAAATCTGGCTTGCCAGATGTGGTATGACAACATGGCGCTCTTCTTTGTTCTGCAAACTGTCTTCTTCCCTGGCAATGGGTGGGCGTTCAATGCCAGGGATGATTCCCACTTCTCCTTCTCACCTTTGCTCCGCAGGAGGATACCTTTCCTGCTTATCCTCCTGCTTGTTCCCACTTTGATTCCACTTTTCATACTATCTTCCCCACTTAATATCACTATTTATTTTTTTTTAAATTAATTTATTTATTTATTATTTATTTATTATCATTTTTATTTTATTTTATTTATTTATTATTTTTTTGTTATTTTATTATTTATTTATTTATTTTTTAATTATTTATTTATTTTTTTTAATTTTTTATTTTTTTTTTAATTTTTTATTATTTTTCTTAAATTTTTTATTTATTTGTTTTATTATTTTATTTTTTTTTGTTCTCCGTCAGGAAGCTCAAGTTACCCCTGACGGAGCGTAGCCAGAGTACTGTGGAAGTCTGGCTCACCTCCCAGTGGTGGTGGAGGGGAAATGTGGAGTCCCACTAGGGGCCCTGGGCTAAGAAGCCAGAACATCACAACAGAACCAAACACAAAACTGTTCACATACAACACACTCACTTTTTCTAGCTTTTACTGAGTTCTGTATACATCACAAGAGTACTGATGGTGCAGATGTGGGAAACCACAGGTGGTGCCTTACCCAAACACTATGCCACTATGTCTCCAAGTAGGTCTGCGTGGGTAGCACAGTGGTATTGTCACCGTCCTCTCCACACCGAGGGGAAAAGGCCCCGGTTCGAATCTGGTCGATGACGCGAGGGCTTTTTGCACTCCGTGGCTGAGTTAGTTGGTCTCAGGCATAGATTAGCAAGGTTTTTTCGCCCAGCAATACAGGCAAATAGACCAGAGAACATACGCAATTTACAGACAAAATAAAAATACATACACTGTGCAGCCACTTTATTCGGTACACCTTTGCTGTGCATACAAATGGTTTGTCCCACAACGTTGCAAGTCACATGACCACAGTTGTGGATATAAGTGCAGACGAACAAACTTTCTAGAATCAGTTAAGCGTACAAACCGTAGCAAGAATGGGGAAAAGGAGTGATCTAATGGACTTCGAACTTGCCATGGTAGCAGGTGCCGGACGTGCTGGACAAAGCATCTCTGAAACGGCAGTTCTCCTGAACTTTTCACGCACCACAGTTTCAAGGGTGTATCGAGAATGGTGCAAAGAACAGAAAACATCCTCTCAATAGCACTCCTGTGGAAGAAAATCGCTTGTTGATGAGAGATTTATTGTCAGAGGGGGATGGCTAGAATTGTGCAAGCAAACAGACAGGCCACAATGTCGCACATCACGTCAAAATACAACCTTAGTGTGCAGAACAAAATATCGCAACGGACCACTAGTCGCACTTTGTTGCAAATGGACTACAACAGTCGACAGCCACATCGCTTACCATTGTTATCAATGAAGAACAAGAGAGCACGCCTCCTGTGGGCACAGCAACACCAGCACTGGACTATCGAGGATTGGAAAACAGTTGCTTGGTCTGACGAGTCGAAGTTCCTGGTGCATCATGTTGATGGAAGGTTCAGAATTTGGCGAAAACAACATGAATCCATGCACCCGTCATTTCTAATGACTACTGTACAAAGGGATGGAGGCAGTGTTATGGTGTGGGGAATGTTTCTTGGCACATGTTGGGTTCATTGATACCCATAGATTAAGGTTGGATGCCACATCGTACCCAAACAACGTTGCTGACCAACTGCATCCAATCATGTTGGTGGTTTATCCTCAAACAGATGGTTATTTCCAGTAGGATAATGTGCCGGTGCACAAAGCCCGAATCACAATGCAAAGGTTCCAGGAACATGACAATTACTTTTCTTTGCTGCAGTGGCCCGCTCAGTCCGCAGATCTCCATTCTATTGAACATGTTTGGGATGAGCTGGAAAGGGCTGTTTGCTGCAGGCCTACACCTCTGTCAAATCTCAAGGAACTGCGTGACACACTTATGTATGCATGGTACTCCATTCCTGCACGTTTTCAACATCTTGTTCAATCCATGCCTAGACGAAATCAAGCTGTTTTGAATGCTAAAGGGGGGGGGGGCTCAACACGCTCCTAGATAGGTGTACCTAATAAAGTGGCAGCACAGTGTATATATTAGTAATAATGGGTGGCCCTAATATAATTTTTTTTTTGTCTCCGGGAAGGTCCACAGAGGCTTTCCCCTAGGGATCTGTCCTGGGACCCTTCTGTGGACTCTTGTGCTGGATGAGTTCCTCAATATGGAAATCCCTAATATAAGAATGCAGGCATATGCGGATGATCTCATACTGATGCTGCAGGCTAATAGCAGGACACAGCTGGAGACCCATAGAAATCATGCCATTTCTGTTCTGCAAGGATGGGCAAATGGAAACCTACTAAACATCTCCTCAAGGGATCACTTGATCTCAGGAGGCTTCCCCTGATCAAGAAAAATGGAATAACAATTAAACTCCAAACAAAAGTCAAATATCTTGGCGTTATCCTAGACTCTACTTCACACCGCATCTTAGTCTCCTCAGAGTAAAATTCAGAAAATATTCCGCCCTATTCGCTAGAGTTACATGCAGACTGGGTTCTGAAGAAGAGGGCGCTCATCATTCTCTACAAGGCATTCTTCATTTCAGGACTGGCTTATGCAGTGGGAGCTTGGTACTCTAAAGCAAGCACTTCTGTTAACAGAAGGAAATTGGAAACCATCCATCGAATAATTCTTCTCACAACAACCAGTGCATGGTGCACAGTGAGCACCCACACTCTCTCCAGGTCCTTGTGGGATGTGTCTCTTTGGACTTGGAGATTGTGGCCATGGCTTGCTGCACCAACACGAAAAAGGAAGGATAATCACATATTTGGGATACACTATGGACCCAACTCTGACTAGACCACTGGAAAAGAGACGTCTTACAGAACACGAGAACAGTGTGGCCAGAGCCGGTTCTGGTAGTGTGCATTGCGTGCGTGCGTGCATGCATGCATGCACGCAAGCGGCTAAATCCCTAGGCCGGCCAATAGTGCAGTTTAAAGAATAAAATGAAAATGTATGCTGACGAGGCTACTAGGAGACGCAATTCTGCTGACGAGGCTTCTAGGAGACGGTCGTGTTCAAAGCCGCTAAGTGGATTTTTCTTATTTATTGATTTGAAATTATTGTTTTTCTAAAACTTTTGATTTAAATTTAGTAGTATAACATTATTTTGTGATTTTTTGATTAATTTGGTGTATTTATTCTTTACTCGGCCTTGTAATTGCATAAAAGTATCGGTAAGGGTTTCCACGTGTTTAAACTCCGCTACCGTTCGTAACTTTCCCGCCTTTGTGATACGATAGTTATATACCGTACTAGATAGCGTTAGTTGAACTTCGTTAGCAGTTAAATTGTATGTTTAAATAAATACATATAACGACATAGAATATAATTAATTATAATTAATTAATAAAGTAATATAATTAATTATATTTAACATAATTAATAACATAACATAATTAAATATAATTAATTAATAAATTAATAGAATCATGACTCAGACCAGGGCAGCAAAGCAAAAGGCTCAAGCTAATGGAAGTGCTGTGGCTCAGAGCAGAACTGAGGGGGGCAGTTGTCCTCTGACTCACAACCTTATAAAATGCACTGTTTGCTTGATGTTTGCAGAGCAATCGGGTACGGGACATGATACTGCCAAGGGGGATGTCTTTATGTGAGCGCGATGCAAGGAGTGTATCGATATCAGGCAACAACTCGGCGTTCTTGTGGGCCTATATGAGAGCTTGAAGGACAGGGTGGATGCCCTCGAAGAAACTAAATTGAGGGGCCCATCAAGCTCTCAGCTGCCCACATCAACGCCAGAGCTTGCACTTGGGCATCGCGTAACACAGAGACAACCCCAAAGGCAGAATGCGCTGGTCCCGAAGGAACTAGTAGTTGTTGGTGACTCTATTCTCAGGGAAACGGGGAACGTGCTTTGTAAAAAAGATAGGTGGAACAGGACCAGGGTATGTCTGCCAGGGGCAAAGGTTGATGACGTTGTAGAGCGAATATCATCTTTTAAGGGCACAAGAGGTGATATAGTTGTACACGTTGGCACTAATAATATTAAGAGTAGGAGACCGGCAGAATTACTTAAGTACAGGTCACTTCTGAACAAAAGCCGAGAATTAGGGTTGAATTTGAAAGTGTCAGCAATTCTGCCCAGACATGATAGGAAGGAGTATATGATGAGAGCCTTGTCGATCAATTCGGCCCTGGAAAGATTGTGCAAGGCTCAAGGGGTAGAATTTTTTTCAGCCTGGACTGTACTTGTTAACAGGAGAGATTGCTTCTACAAGGATGGGATACACTTAAATAGAAAGGGTGCAAGAATATTTGCTGATGCTATCGAGGCAGTGTTAGGTGGGTCGGAAAACTGCTAGCTTGGGGGGGAGACAAAGACCAATAGATTGACAGTAGCCACTGGCAGAGGTGAAAGAGATTCTTGCACTGCTTCTACTAGAATGAGCAGAAGCCTGAAAAACAAGATGCATGGTATTTCAGACTGCTGGGAGCCATTGTGGTACAAGTAAACACATGGGTTGTGTTAGGGCTAAGAATAGAAACAGGTGCAGGTATACTTGCGTGTACACCAATGCTAGGAGTTTAGTAAATTAATTTCATGTATTGCTCAAAACATCGAAGGCAGATATTGTTGGGATATCAAAGACGTGGTGTCACACAGATATAAGGGATGCAGAACTGCAATTTGGGGAGTACGTCTACAGAAAGGATAGGAAGGGGGAGGGGTTATGCTATTAGTTAAGAAACACATAAAAACCAAGGAAGTGAAGCCAGTCGACATCGCTGGACAGTGCAGTATTGAGTCAGTTTGGTGTGACATAAGCATTGGGAGATCAAAATTGAGAGTAGGAGTGTGCTCTAGGCCTAATGACTCTGATGGGTATAATAAGGAACTGTACAGGGAAATAGAGTGGGCCAGTAAATCAGAGAGTCTTATAATGGGAGATTTTAATTTCCCAGATAATAACTGGAATTTGGGGGCTGGTTACTCACACACTAGCAGGGCTTTTGTGGATTTATTGGATGATTGTTTTCTACATCAGCATGTTCGGGAGGCAACTAGAGGAAGTAATACTCTTGATTTGATTATCAGCAGTGATTCTTCATGCATTAAGAATCTGCAGATAAATGAACCACTAGGTGGCAGTGATCACAGTGTGCTGAAGTGGGATTTACTCAAAGAGGTAACTACCATTAGGGGTAAAGAGAAGGGTTATTGCTTCCGTAAAGGCGACTACGATGGACTGAGACTATTTAAATTCTATACAGTGGGACCAACTGATGATGTTACCAACAGCAAATTCAAAATGGGAAGCATTCAAAGAACTTATCTTGGAAGCTACTAAGCTTTACATACCAACTAAGAAATATTGTTCAAGGTTTAGACCAAAATGGATGTCAGATGAACTAATGAGGCATATGGCGGAGAAGAAAAATGCATGGGATACTTACAAATTAACACATGACACAGAAGCCTATGATAGATACAAGTTGATATGCAACCAAGTTACAAAGGAGGTTAGGCAGGCGAAGGCAGATTACGAGAAATCCTTGGCAAGGGATGCAAAGAAAAACAGCAAAGAGTTCTTTACTTATGTAAACTCTAGAAGAAAGGGGATGAATCAGATTGGTCCACTTGATATTGATGGGTGAACTGTTGATGATCCTTCTCAGGGAGCTAACAAACTAAATGAATATTTTGCATCGACATTCACACATGAGGAGTTATTCAGCGAGGGGAATGCCAGAGGTGTATTAAACTCTAGCAGTAAGCTACAGAATCTTGAAATAACTGGGAGTAAAGTGGAGGAGAAACTGTTGAAGATAAACACAAGAAAGGCACCCGGGGTGCATGGGATCTATCCGGTTATATTAAAGGAGGCAGCAAAGGAAGTAAGCAAACCCTTAGCCATAATTATGAGAGCTTCCTTGGACTCATAATTATGAGAGCTTCCATAGACTGGAAATGTGCAAATGTGACCCCAATTCACAAAGGAGGATCAAAGGCTGACGCAAGTAATTATAGACCTGTGAGCTTAACTTCTGTTCCAGGAAAATTAATGGAGGCACTGGTTAAAGAAGCACTGCAGGATCATTTAGACAAGACTTCAGTTATAGCTCAGACACAGCATGGTTTTGTTAAGGGGAAGTCTTGCCTGACCAACTTGATTGGATACTATGATGCAGTCACAAAAGAACTGGATGCAGGGAATAACTTTGATATTATATACTTGGATCTTAGAAAGGCTTTTGATACTGTTGCACATGGAAGACTGCTACACAAATTGGAGCAGTGTGACATTGGAGGCAAATTGCTGCTATGGATAAAGGGGTGGTTGAGGGGGAGAAGACAGAGAGTGGTAATCAATGGACACTGCTCATCGTGGACTAATGTTATTAGTGGAGTCCCTCAGGGTGCAGTGTTGGGTCCATTATTGTTGTCTGTATTTATAAATGATATTGATGATGGAATATCAAGCTTAATGTCCAAGTTTGCAGACAATACAAAGGTTGGCAGGGTTGTCAAGGACACTACTGACACTATGCTGCTGCTCCTACAGGATCTGGAAAGGTTGAGCAGATGGGCTGAGAGGTGGCAAATGAAGTTTAACATTGACAAATGTAAAGTACTACACATGGGAAACAGCAACCCCAGAGGAACGAATCAACTCTGTGGTACTACACTGACAGTGGTAGAGAATGAAAGGGACTTGGGGGTGGTTGTGCAGGCAGATATGAAGTTCTCTTAGCAGTGCAGACGGGCTGCAAGAGTAGCTCATGGAGTATTGTCAATGATATACAGGAATTTTTCCAGCAGGGATAAGGAGGTGATTATTCCCTTGTATAAGGTAATGGTCAGGCCACACCTAGAGTACTGTATACAGGTCTGGAGGCCTCATTTCAAGAAGGATGTAGAGCTGCTGGAACGAGTACAGAGAAGGGCAACAAGATTAGTGAATGGAACAAAGCGGTGCTCTTACGAAGAAAGGCTTAAGTTTTGCAAATTACAGTGTCTGGAGACTAGGCACCAGCGAGGTGATCTGATAGAGGTGTATAAAGCCTTGAATGGTTTAAGCATGCTCAATGCTGATGGGATTCTTCCTCTATCTCAGAAAAATCACCTGAGAGGGCATAAATTCAAATTGAGGAAAGACAGATGTAGGATAGACGTGCGGAAATTTGCCTTTAGCCAGCGGGTGGTTGGTTGGTTGGTGGAACAGACTGCCATCCCTTCTGGTGGAGGTTGATAGCCTAAATAAGTTTAAGGCTCAGCTGGACAGGTATTTTGAACGAACAGAGGGGTGAAGTGGAAGTGGGTTTTTTTTTTTTTTTTTGGCTGATGCTGCATAAGCTTGCTTTCTTGCATCAAATGCCTCTACTAATGCTAATGTAATTTAATATTATTTTAATATAGTCGTCGACGATGAAATAGCGGACGTGGTATTGTTAATAAATAATATTTTATTCTCTAAAGGCCCATTCACAATGAAAATTAAACATAAAAATAACGTAACAAACGTTACGGTATTTTTATGTAAAATTAAGAAGTCATACCAACAACATTCACAATGGGAACATAAACATGCCCGTAAACCTATTTGGTAACCATGGAAACACATGCTCTTCTTTCACATTTCAAAACATTGATAACATTTGATGTTTGCATGATATAGCTGTGCAGTTTATGGTTATAAATAACGCTGAAGCATACATGTTAGGTGTTTTGCATCAGAAAACTTAGAAGTGCAAGCACAAGCGATGGTGGATTCATCTGTTGAACCAGAGGATTCAACAATGGGACTTCCATAACCTCTACAATTGTGTCTTGTTTTAAACCACATAAATAAAAGCATAAAAGCTTGGAGTTTGCCAACTTTCATGTTAACGTCTTATGATTAAGTTTAAGGTTACACTTACGTAATTCATTGTGAATGGTTTCATTAGATAACCATTTACATAAGCATAAAACCAGTACAAGGTTTTATGCTTATGTTAGATTTAATTTTCATTGTGAATGGGCCTTTATTCCCCTACCGTTAATCTTAAAGTGATACTTCATTGTTTTAATTTTTGACTGAACCGAAAGGAAATTTAAATAAAGAGAGAAATGCGCACGAACGTTATTAATTTAAATATTCAACTAAGAATCAATTCTCTTATCGACTGTTTTCAACATTTTCACAGCAAGAAATTGGTTACTACCGAGTGAGCATTTATAGGGGCGGCCAAATATTGTTTCTACAGATCAGCATTGATAGGGGCGGCCAAATATTGTTACTACCATTCCGCATTCATAGGGGCAGCCAAATATCTCTAGCACGCCGGCGGCTAACAGCCCAAAACCGCCCCTGAGTGTGGCAGAATCGGTGGAATGACTCCCCAAAACGCCGAATAACTAGAAGCTTCATACCAGACATTGGACATGTTTACCCTATATCCCGAACCTGTTACTCTCCTGGACTTCATACCACTTACCTGCTGAGAGGGCATGGCTTCTTCAGGAAGAAGCTAGACGATTTTGGAATCACGGACATAGCGCACTGTAGATGCGGATAAGAAGAAACTTGGGAGCACTTGCTCTATGAATGTAATATCAATGAAGACATCCGTGGCCTGCTGTTTACAAAGCTCCACCCTTAGAAATCAGGACATAGTGCAGCAGAAAGAAGAAAATTATGAGGTTTTCATGCTTTTCACTCAAAATCTCTTCGCGAGGCAAAGACCATTTTCACCACCCCAAAACAAATTTCTCCTTTTGGACCACTGAATAGACAAAAAGAACACAACTAGCCATTAACGACCAGCTGAGTGACTCCAGGACTTGAACAAAAAAGGCAATGACAACCTACAGCAACTGAAAGACAAATAAGTCCTTACTGGATGCGACCAAACATTGGGACCTAGTTGTAGCTGGCTTGTCACATACAGTGACGCATCCTGGCCTCTTCCACGACAAGGACCACTACCTGGTGAGTCAAAGTGAAAGACCTAGATTGCAGCCTTGCTGCCAACTAACTAAATGGCGACCCAAGCCCAACATCTTGTCGGGTCTGCTTTATCTCCTTTTCCTCCCTGTCCCCTCCTCTCCCTACCAAACATACTTTCCCTCTGGTGTCTTAGGCAGACTGGTCAGTTGCATGAATTTGGTGCTTTGATATTTTGTCTTCAAAGTGGTTCAAAATCTTCTCTTCAGATTAAAATTGTGGCCATCGAGTTCTCTACGTGTTGATGAGTCTGTAGATGGTTTATTTGTGCCCAACTTCTAAGGCATTTCGAAAATATGGGTAATTTTAATTTCGGGCTGTGTGTCGTTGCTTTCAACAGGACACAGCGCTGAAATGCCATATAGGTTTGGCTGTTGTTAACATTGCAATTTTCTGTTGTGGATCACCTTGATATTGCTTATTTTAAAATTCGAGTGGTGTAGTGAACTATTCCTCAATAGTAATAGTGATTCATGTTATTATTTAGATGATTGGCTCACTACAAACTAGTTTCTGCGTAGCTGTAAATTTGGTGCTCTATAATTATGTACCTATGGAGGCAGCCATTGCTTCACCCCCCGTTGTAGTAAACAAAGGCCTTTGTTTGTCATCGTTGATCACGTGACCACCGCGACTGTCTGATTGGTGACACCAGCCTTGGTGCAGTAAGCCACTTTATTACTAACTCTAATCTCAAATAACAATTGGATACAATATTGTTGTGATCTAACTGATGGCGTCATAAATATAATAATTATAGCATAAATGCCTTAAATGTTATATAATTGGAATGAGCTGTATTATTGTCTATTGAAGATGTATTAAGAGTTGTCTAACTTATGTATTGTGCAACTCAATAACTTTAGTAATTATGTCTGACGAAAATTGCTCATCTTCCATGCGGGGATTTGACCAGGGGCGGTTTTAGGCATGGTTTTTATGGGCTGCAGCCCAGGGCCCCATTCAATCAAAGGGCCCCTTCGCTGTCAAAAATTAATAAAAACAATTTAAATTAAAAATTTAAGAAAAAATAAATTATACAAAATTTTTTCGTACCTAGATAAAGTTTAAATCGTTGGTTTGCAACACTATTGGATTTGAATAAAATATCAATGTTTTAAAAGACAGTAAATACGGCTCTGTCGGCAGTCGATAAAATGAAAATATACTTTGTCATTTGTCAATTATGCAAATAATGTGGCAACGTCGGAATGGGAGTGCAAGTTTAGTTCCTCTAAAGCGTAACTCTCACCGTTTGACATTTGAGGTTATGTATAGTACAGTATACAGTAGTTGAATATTAAATAGTCATTCGTTCGGTGAAGTGTACTCTTCACGCACTTCGTTTCTTCACTGGTAAGTATCGGCAAAGTTTACTAAATACTAAATAAATATAAGTTAAATCACTCTCCGGAAATCTTTTGCTGGCACGTAAATTCAATCGTTTTTTGCATTTCTCAAAATGAGCCATAATAAAAATAACTGGACACCTTTTATTTGAAGTAAGCGGTAGGCACTAGTATGCGGCGTAAGCTATAAGCTTGCCTACTTGACAATGACAATGTAAGATGTAAAATCCTACAAATTTAAAATAAAAATAATTGTTTTGCTAGAAGTAATGTTAAAGTTTGAAGAACACTAGATTTAGTGATGGGATAGTTTAAGCGTGAGAATTGAGAATAGTAGCAAAGTGGTAAACAAGTAATTCAAATAATATGATAGAGCAAACAGGGACAGCAGGACTAAGTAAAGGGGTGCCATTTGAGAACGGCCGTGAAGGGGTTAAGGAAGAGCAATAAGACGTGAAGTGGGATTATGCGAGGCGCCTTTGATCTGTTGGAGCCAAAACAGGAAATGAGTGGACGTCCGGTGTTTGCGTCAAATTAAAAACGGCGTCAGGCTGACTGAATTTTGGGTGTTGGGATACTTTTAGAGAGAAAGGTGTGAAACGAAAATGAGTGTTTTTGGAGGTTGCCGGTGGACATGAAAGGGTCATACTGCCTGTGAGAAAAAAATAAGAAAGTTCGAGAAAAGGGTTGGTTTGCGCAATAGGGAGACAGCTTGGGAGAATTGTATTGGCAAATGGAAAGGAACGTAAATTTAAACAGAGGGGAAGGATTAGTTGGGGGGAGGCGTGCCAAACTTGAGGGGAATAGTGAAGTTCGGGAAAAGAAAAATTGAGAGAAAAGAGCATTCTGTGTCTGACTACTGTGTGGTGTGGTCAAAGGGGAGAAAGGTCATGAGTGCGGATTGAAGTGGAGATAGGCGAGTTTGGTAATGTAGGCCCTTGTAAAGAGAATGAGCCAGGTATGTACACCTGTGAATATATCGTTTACACAAGAAGGTGCGTCAAAAGGAATTTCCAAAGATGACCTCCTTGAGGAAATATATGACAGGAACCTTGATCATATCACTAGACATGAAATTCAAAGTGAACTTAAAGTCAAGTACTCCACCAAATCCAGATCAGGTACTTGTTGCAACTGGGTAGTCGAACTCCCCCTGAAGATAGAGAAAATATTATCCCAACAACAACGAATATTTATTGGCTGGAGCTCTTGCCGGTTTAAGGAACACATACCTACCATCAAGTGCTTTAAATGCCTCCGATTCGGACACACATCCCATGTCTGTGCCCGACAAGACTTCACCTGTGGCCACTGTGCCGAACGCAGACAAACCTACAATTGTCCAAACAAAAATCGAGCCCCTAATTGCGTCAACTGCAAAAATGGATCCCAATCTCTCCGTCCGGGATGTCAAATGTCCAATCTATTTAAGGGTATTGAGAACCATCCAGAACAAAACCGACTATGGCTGTACACCATAATCGCCATTAAACCAACGTCCTCAAGATTCTCCAACTGAATGCCCAAAGAGCCAGAAATGTGGTTGAACAAATTAGAATGAAAATGGATATAGAAATTGATATCCTCTGTGCTCAAGAGACTTACACCCACAACGGACGGGCACAGGGCTACCCTCGAGCATATAGGATCATTGAGACAACCACAGATACTCCATGGGAAACCATCTTTATTAGGAATACTACAATTAGTCACGAAGATCGACTCCTTATGCACCCCCTTTGGTGTTTGTGCACACATTATCTGCCAACAAGGCTCTCTGCACTTAGTCTCGTACTGCCGACCACAAACTGATATTGCACCATATATTGAATATCTCCAGTCACTCATAACTCTCTTACCTTCCAGCAAAATCCTAGTAACGATGGATGCCAATTGTAGATCTCGCTTGTGACACAGCCGGGTGGATGGCCACGTAGTTTCCCAGAATGGACAGCAATATTTCCTTTCATCTTCTCCATTTGAGGTCCTTAACCAACCACATCACCTTTCTACCTTCAGCAATACCCTGTGGGAAAGCAACATTGATGTTACCCTTGCCACACGGTCCATAGCACAAAAGTTCTCATCATGGATGGTTCATGAGGCCTGGACCACCTCAGACCATGGGGCAATCTCCTTCCATCTATCTAGACAACTTGATAGTACTCCTCCCATATACCATGATATCATCAGATACTCCACCAAAACAGCTGATTGAATGCCTTCAAGGACAATATAAAATCAAAGCTACAAATGGATACATCCCAACTATTAGGAGCACCTCTTGTCCCTTGATGGTGCAGGGAACTAGAAAACCTAAGGCGCCAAGTCCACACTGCCAAAAAGCCTTCCAGAGAGCGAGGCACTCCTGGCCTCCTGCTGAGGTCCAGGCTCTACAGGGAGTATATAGAAGATATCGTAACGACTACACAAGCCCCATTCAGCAGAAAAAGAAAGTGTCTTGGCAGAATCTTGTGACAACTACTGGTAACACAGATCCTTGGGGGGTCGTTTATCGCATTGTTATGAACAAGCGGCAAAGGGGAGAGATGTTAAATGGAACCTGACTCCCGATGGCAATCCAACACACACACATGGGCTCAATCCATGAATATTCTGAATGCCCTACTTCAGACTGATGCGTCCCGTCAATGAACAAAAGCAAATTAAACAAGACAACCATGCCTTCTCCAACATAAAATAGAACCTCCTCTCAGCTGAGGAAATGAACAAAGCACTTGACAGAACAAAAATAAATAAATGCCCTGGTCATAATATTGAGGCTGAGGTCATCAAGAAAGCAGCAACACATCTCCCGAACCACCTATTAGCACTGTTCAACAAATGCCTTGCGAATGAATTTTCCCTGATTCTTGGAAATAGGCGACTCATCCTAAGGTCTAGATAAACATCCTACTCTACCCGAATTTTACCACCCCCATTGCTCTTCTCCCGGTCTTGGGCAAGGTAATGGAGCGGCTGCTTCAATCCAGATTATCCACCTACTACCAGACAGCCAACTTAGACTCTCCAAAGCAGTATGGCTTTAAGCCAGGATGCTCCACTGAAGATGCTATGAACAATCTCCTCAACACAGCAAACTCAACCACAGAAAAATATCTACTGGCTATCTCCACTGACTTTGATGGTGCCTTCGATTCCATATGGTGACCCAGCATTGTCAGGTTATGTCAACTCAATATTCCACTCAACCTCTACCGCTGTCTCTAGAACTACCTCTTCAACCGCTCAGTAACAGTTCAAACAAAATTTCAAAAAACCTCCCGACCAGTTTTTAGAGGGTGTCACAGGGCTCAGTTCTTGGACCCTACTTCTGGAACTTAATACTAGATGAATTTCTTATGGATCTAGGTCCTGTGGACTGCATGGCCTATGCAGATGACCTCATCCTCCTTTTCAAAGCTAATTCTAAAACTCAGCTTGAGCAAATTGCCTCCCCTGCCTTAACGATCCTCCAAAATTGGGCAAACAACCACAAGTTACTCATCTCTGGGGAAAAAACGAAGACTACCCCCCTCAAAGGATCCTTGGACATAAGAAGACCGCCCCAAATTAAAATCTCTGGGCAGACATTGCAACTCAAAACAGAACTACAATATCTAGGAGTAACCTCCAACTCCCGATTAACATTCTTACCTCATCTTAATTACCTCTCCAACAAAATACATCATTATATTGCCATGATCGTAAGAATTAGCAGAACAGACGGGTTTGAAGACGACTCTCATGCTACTTTACTAAACCATCTTCTTACCAGCTGCACATATATGGCTGCACCATAGCTGTGTGCTATGGTGCAGCCATATATGGTTCCCTCGTGCTATCATTGCATGTAATAAAGCAAAGCTACATAAAATTCAATGCAATATCTTACTCACCGTGACTAGAGCTTGCCGCACAGTCAGTAATCCTGCCCTGCAGGTCTTAGCAGGTACTCTTCCTCTGGACCTGGAGGTTATTTGTAGCGGCCTTGCATAACGCATAAAGAGAGGAATTCCCAACACCATTCTGGATATAACAATCGATCTAGCTGATCCAAAAAACGAAATGAAACATATACTCTAAGCTTTTCCAGCATTGGCAAAGATCTTGGGGGCAAACAGCCAAAGGTGAAACAACTAAAAGATTTCTCCCACAAGTTATGATAACTGCACCAAAACCGCCTCCGTGGTACTCACCAGGTCTTCACATCTCGTTCTTCCTCACTGGTCATGGATCGTTTCGGGCCAAGCTGCATGCCCTGGGTCTCACCGATACTCCTCTCTGCACATGCAGTTACAATGAAGACTGGATTCACCTCATGTATAATTGCACTCTTTATGATTTACCCAGAAGTCTCCTAATTACCAGAACTGGAAATATACCCAGTGGGCAGGAACATCTCTACATAATTGACGAAATAAAATACAAAGCCTTCACTAGTTTTGCCCAGACTGTATTTGAAACACGTCAAATTCACCTACAGCAAACTGTTCAGCCACCCCCATCTTATAATGAACTCAAAACTCAATTCACAGAACATATCCTGTATGGAATCAAAGAAAACACCAATAGGATATTGATCTTTATCCTGACCTAAGGAATCTCTCGACGTTCACAAAGGAAACTATCTTACAAACCCACCAACCCAAAAAGGACTTTTCTACAATAGACACAAGAACTCCAAGCAATCCTTGTGCTTCATGAATCCATGTGCCTCCTCTCATCCCCTCACCTAAGAGATTATCCAAGTCCTCTATCTAGTGTGGGACACTGCTCATTGCCTACAAGTCACACTTGGCTAAAGAAGATTAAATTGCTGCCACTGGGCCCTTGCCCAATGTGGGACCCATTTACTTGCTGGCACCTCTTCTCTTCGATGTGTAGGACAATATCTGATTTTCCTACTTGTGTTGGAACTCACATAAATACTCCTCTGGGAGTGGGACTGGCATTTGACCTTTCAAATGCAGGGTGATGCTTAGGCAACCTGACTTTGTGGGTCACTTGACCTCACAATCTTTTCTCTTCTTCCTGAGGTAGGGTGGGCTCCCCCAAAGTGCGAGCCCACCCTACCCCGCCCTCTTTCTTCTACCTACCTTCTTTCTTCTCCTAAATCTCTCACCCCTTCTCCTATTTCAAAAAAGAAATTATTTTTTTTGGCCCTCCCTGGGAAGCTTAGGCTAACCCCAGGGTCGGCCAGCCAGAGTTCTCTTCGCACTTACCTGGTCCGCCTCCCAGTGCCAGTGACGGTAACTAGCAGTCTGTGGTGTTCCACAGACCCTAGGCTAAGCGGCCAGATGAACAACATAACCCGCACTAAGCAAACATGAACATACACTAACATATGCTATCTGGCCTTGACAGTACTGTCTTACTTCACAAGAGATTCAAATGCGGAGTTGTGCGAAAGCACCGGTGCCGCTTGTCAAAAAAAACACTATGTCACACTATGTCAAGAGTGCCCCAGAAGTGAAAGTAAGCCTGTCAGCCTCAAAAGAAAACCAGAGTGCCCCCAGCAGTCTCGAAGGAAAACCGGAGGGCCCACGAAACTGAAGTAAGCCTGTCAGGCGTGCGGGAAACCTGAACACAAGGACATTGGAAGTAGCGGCAATGTCGGAAAGTAAGTCTGTTTCTTTATTGAATCCTGAACTCAAGGACTCATAACTTAGCTCTGTAAGCCATTAAGTGATAGTCCTTGTAAAAGAAAGGAACATTCCTGTTGTTAATGATTATGAATACATGTAAGCGTAGTTCAGGAGTAGTAAAATCAAAGTAATAATGTAAAGGAATTAGCAAAGAAATTTTATTTATAAGGTAGTACTGTAAGGATAGGTTAACCTATGTCATTAAATTAGGCCAAGTGCCAAACAAGGTAATATATCAGATGAGGTGCAAAGAGAAATAAGTTTTATTAATAGATAAACCTCGTGAGTAAAGAGGGATAACTAAGATGATAACTAGGGTGGCTAGGATATTAATTAAGGAAGAATGGGTGACCTATAAGGAATGTTATTGAGATAAGAGGGTACCGGACGTAATACGTTTTATGTGTGAGAGGCTAAAACAAAGATTCTAAAGGAGCAATAAGAGCTGAAGTAAATATTATTGATGTAAGAGAAAGAAAGAAAAAAAAATTGGTAAGGTAAGAGAATCATTGAGTAATCATTGTGGAGTCAATTTTATGTAAAATACAACTTATACAAACTGATGTTAATAATTCTCATATTGAGAATAACTGAGAAGAGAGAGAGAGAGAGAGAGAGAGAGAGAGAGAGAGAGAGAGAGAGAGAGAGAGAGAGAGAGAGAGAGAGAGAGTGTAGTTTATTGTAGCATGGTTTACATACGTAATGAAATTAGGAAGCTTGTATGTAATTATTTGTTTCTTTTATGTAAATGCTGTATTTATGTAAATGTTGTATACTCATTAACAGTTTGTTAAATTTTGTAAACAAAATGTGTGGCTTTAATGTTCTGCTAACAACAGCTTTACCACCCTAAAAATTGTAGTCAGATTTGATTGTGTGGGGGTGATAAAGAGGTCAACAGGGTGCTCGGCAAATTGCAAATTTTTAGATAGTTAATAAGAAATTTTTTTAAGTAAATAATAAAAATAATATAATAAAAAATAACATAAAAAATAACCCCCCTCCCACAACAATAACCTAATATAGTGGTGGATTGTTTTTTTGGGTTTTTTTTAAATTTTCTTTTCAGATTAAATAAATACCTAAAAAAATATGTCTGGTAGAAAATATAAAAGCGGAGCTGAAAAACGAAAAATACAATTAAATAGGGAAAAAGAAAGAAGTAAATGTGCCAAAATTTAAATTTTTTTGTATTGGAAAATAAAAATGAGAATCTAAACGATATAGGTACAGTCATAAGTAATACAAAATGTATATAACAATAAAGAAGAATTACTAGAACTAGAATTACAACCCAGAACCTCTAAAAACAATGTTGACGTTGACGGACATTCAGTACCAGACAAAAATATACAAGATCTAGACGACGACCAGTTCTCTGAAGTCTCTGTTGCTGTTTTGCAAGAAGATAGTGATAAAGAGGCAGAAGAAGCTTTAGAAAATGCAGAGTTGCTTGCTAAATATGTTGACGTAGGTTTGTCGCCTACACAGTTAAATGATAATTTTATTAATCACCGTCTCTCACGTGAAACGACTTATTTCCAAAATAAAGATCCAAAAAATATATATCCAGTTTCAATAAGGAATGACAAAGAACAAAACAGATCATTTTCAAATAAGTACTTTACGAAAAAAATAAAAAATGCTCAATTACTGGAAAGATCTTGGTTGCGCTATTCTACCAGTATGAGAAGTGGTTTTTGTCTCGTCTGCAAACTTTTCCCTAGTCCCTTCTCAATATACAACTGGATTCTCTGACTGGAAACACATAGGACCTTGTTTAGAAAGTCACAAAAATTCTAATGAAATCATTGTTAGTATGGTTAACACGTAAAGAAAACAAGTCTCTTATTAATAAGCAGTTGCAGGAGCAACTAAGAAGAGATACGGAATATTACCACAATGTCCTAAAATGTGTTATTGCAGTGGTGAAATATTTAAGTGTAAGCGGCTTAGCATTCAGAGGTCACGAGGAAATATTTGGCTCTTCGCACAATGGTAATTTTATGGGGGCTCTGGAATTCCTAGCAGAGTTTGATCCATTCATGTGCAAACATATCCAACGAGAACTGCGACCAAAGCCTTTCACTTCGTACTCATAAAAACAGTTTATGAACAAATAATAGAGATTATGGGAAAACAAGTAATAAAAAGAATTATAGCTGAAATAAATAGTGACGATGCAAAGTACTACTCAATTGTGGTGGCAAACTCAAGTAAAGGACATTCTTATCGAAACTAAAGAACTAAAATGGTCTTGGGCAGGACACATAGCTCGGAGACATGATGACAGATGGACTAAGAAAATAACAAAATGGTACCCAAGAGGAGCTATAAGAAAACCTGGAAGACAAAGGCAGAGATGGATAGATGAAATTCATGAGTTTGTGGGTAGTAAATGGATGGCCAGTGCTCAAAACAGAAGGAACTGGAATGTTGCTGGAGAGGCCTTCATCCTGCAGTGGATTGAAAATGACTGATGATGATGTGCTGCGCATTCCCTAAATTTAGTTGGTGGGGAAGCGGTTAAAGTTGCGACTCAAATTGTGAACTTTTTTGGAATAGTGCAACAAATATGTTTTCTTTTCTGCAACTACCTGTAGGCGGGAGCTTCTAAATCGTGAAACAAAACTAAAATTTTCGATAAAAAGTTTAAGCCAGACGAGATGGTCTTATCACTAAGATGCTGTTAGAGCTTTAAAAAATAGTTACAGCGATATCATGGACATAATAAAAACCTTTAGTGACAATATGGATGAGAAACTTGATTTTCGAAGAGAGGCACAGAATTTATATAATAATTTGGCGAAACTTGAAATCGCATTTTTTTTAACTGTTTTTTGGGAAGAAATTTCAGAGAGATTAAATTTAGTTAACAAAAAAGTGCAGACCCGAGGCATAGACATATGTGAGGTTAGAAATTAATTACGTCACTGGAAGCTTTCGTGAGCAACATACGAAGAACAATCAGATCAGAAACTAAACGAATACAGGAGACAGCCAAAAAATTAAGTACTAGTGTGGAAAAAGAATACAGTGATTTAAAAAAGACTTATTACTTCAAAAGTTTCGGATAAATCTACAGAGAAAGTTTTGCTAAATGGAGCAGAAAAATTTAAACGGGATACGCTAAACGTTGCATTAGATAAGTTCATTATGGATTTTTAGAGAAGAGGCCATGTCTATGGGGAATTTAGCAAAAGATTCAAATTTTTAATCGATTTGCAAGACATTAATATCGAAAATGACTTGGAAAATGCACGTAATGTTGTTGATTATTATTCGGATGACATAGACGAGCATTTAGTAAGTGAATGCATTCAGTTAAAATCATACTTACAGACTAAGCCAGACTCATGCGGTGATATATTCAAGCTAATTTATGAAAAGAAACTTGTCAATGTTTTTCCGAATTGCTACACAATCTTAAAAATTTTTTTGGCGTTGCCAATCACTAGCTGTGAGGCGGAGTTTTTTTTATTTTTTTATGTGAACCCCAAACACGAGAGGTATTAGAACCTATAGTACTTAGTACCGTGCTTGGGTTGGAGGTTGAGAAGACGAAAGAAGATATTTGTTGACATTGGACTTGAACTTCTGTAGATTGTAATTTTCAGGAAATACGTATGAAGGAAGGTTGTTCCAGAAAACGGCAGTTGAATGAATAAATGAGGAAGATGAAAAGTTGGTTCTGTGGGTTTGAACTTGGGCAGTAAATGGATGTTGGCTGGTGGCGGCACGTGTTCGGACTGTTCTGAAAGAGAGAGCGGGAATTATAGAAGCCAATTCAGAAGAACAGTGCCCATGGAAGTATCTGTAAAAGAGGCATGCAGCAGAAACAGTGCGTCTATGAGAAAGCGAGTGGAGAGACTCTGTTAGAGATGAATGATTAATTAACCTAACTGCCCTCTTCTGAATGGAATCAAGAAGCCTGAGAGAGGTTTTGGGGGCACCACCCCAAATGTGGGAACAATATTCCATGGTAGGGCGGATTTGCGATTTATACAGAGTGAGCAGCTGTTTGGAAGAAAAGTAACGCTGAGAGCGAAAGAGAAAACCAAGTTTTTTAGATGCAGAGGAAGCAATATTTGCAATGTGCTTGTGCCAAGAGAGATTAGAAGTCAGGGTAATCCCCAAAACAGATATATCCTTTTGCCTAAAAATTGGAGTGTCACTAAAGATAAGCATACGAGCAGAAGAATCCTTTTTGCGAGATATAAGACAAGACTGAGTTTTAGAAGGGTTCAAATCAACTAAGTTGTCTTTGCCCCACTGGAGAATTACCTGAAGATCAGCATTTAAGGAATTGGTAGCAGATTTTCGAGAAGTTGAAGCTGATTAAGCAGGACAGGATTTCTCAAAACGGAAAGTTGAATGCAATGTGCTATCATCGGCAAAACTATGGATAGGATTTCCAGTCAATGGAAGGTCATTGATATACAAGAGGAAAAGAGTGGGGGACAGAACTGAACCTTGGGGGACACCGGCATTAGTGAAGAAGTTAGAAGACAGAGAGCCATCTACCATCAGTGAGCGATCAGAGAGAAAACTGGATAACCAATTACTAAAAACAGTTGGCAAACCATAAGATGGAAGCTTGTTTAGAAGACCTTTATGCCAAACACGATCAAAAGCCTTTGAGACGTCAAGAGCAACTACTTGTGTTTCACCGAACCTTTCCACTGAAGTAGTCCATAAATGGGTAACATAAGCCAGGATATCACCAGTGGATCGACACTGACAGAATCCATACTGGAGATCGTTGATCAGACGGAAGGTTTCTAGGTAGTTTAAGAGTTGGCAGTTAATAGATTTCTCCATTACTTTAGAAAGAGTAGAAGTAATTGCAAATGAGACGATAATTGGATGGGAGGGATTTGTCACCCTTTTTAGGAACTGGCTGGATATGAGCAAATTTCCAAGCAGAAGGAAAAACACCTTTGGAATAAGAAAGTGAAAAAAGGCAGAAAAGAATAGGAGTAAGTTCAGGAGCACAGGTTTTGAAAACAAGTGGAGAAATACCATCAGGACCTGGAGCTTTCTTAGCATCAAGATTCATCAAAATCCTTCTGATATCCTTTTGACGGAAGACCACAGGAGGCATTGAATGGACCGTGTTGGGAATGGTGGGAGGTGTTTTACCAAGTTCATTAATACATGAGCTGGAAGAAAAATGGGATGCTGGCAGGTCAGCTTTATCCTTGGCTGAAGTGACAACAGAACCATCTGGTTTGGACAGAGGTGGAAGCAGAGATGGGCAAAAGTTGCGGCCAATAGTTTTGGCAAATGACCAGAATGCTCGGCTACCATTAGGGCAAGAAGCAAGATTTCTACTCTTAGCCTGTTCAAACTCTAGTTTGGACTGATTAATAACTGCTTTACAATTGTTGCGAGCTTTGGTTTAGGCAGAAAATGAAACTGAAGAATTAGAAACAAGCCAATTACGATATGCAACATTCTTCTCTTGAACAGCCTTAGCACATTTATTGGAAAACCAAGGTTTAGATAAAGGACGAGATTTTAAAGTGGAGTGTGGGATAAAGGATTCCATTCCTGCAGGAATAATTTCACTGACATGATCTGAGCAAACGTTGACATCAGAAGTTTTGAAACAGTAATCAGACCAAGGAAAAGAAGAAAAGAAGTCATGCAGGTCATCCCATTTTGCATTCTTGTAATGCCAAACAACACGAGGTTGGGAATAGCCATGAGATAAAGGTTGCATTGGAGAAGAGACAATCACCAAGTTGTGATCTGAAGTGCCTAAAGGACCTCTTACTTCGACCGTGTACTTAGAAGGGTTGTTTGTGAAAAAAAGATCAAGCGTATTGGCTGTATGATTCGGATTGTCCGGTATTCTTGTAGGTAAATGAACAATTTGTCCTAGGTCATTAGTAATTGCAAAAGCCTCAGCATCTCGACCTGCTGTGTCGGTGTGACTAGAAAACGGAAGCCAGCTGGAGTTGTGAACATTAAAATCACCAAGGAAAATTACCTCACTGTTAGGAAAGTTGGACTGGAGAAAGTCAAGTTGCAACGAGAGGACATCAAAGAGCTCCAAGTGATTAGTGGAGTTGGGAGAACGGTAGAGACAGATGAATTTGACACAATGAGGTAGAGAGATTTTAAGCCAGAGAAGATCAAAGTGGGGAGATTCCAAATTGCCAAGTCTCTGACAGGGAATATCAGAACAGACATATGCACAAGTACCACCTTTGAGGCGAAAGGAATCATACAGTGAATAATTTGGGCATCTGAGATGAGCAGTAGTTGAATCAACCGATAACTGAGATTCTGTCAGAAAAAGTACATGTGGTTTGGCAGACTGCAAGTGGAAATGGACATCGTTTAGATTAGAATTGGGACCACGTATATTTGTGAAATGAATTAGGAAGTCCTTGGGAGGTTTAGATCTTTTCACAGATAAGCTTGTTCTATTAGTTTGACAATTCATGGTGTATTCAATAGTCAGAAAAAGTGGGTGGGACATGCTGTATGAAGTAATGAAATTTTTGGATATGGCATACATGTGGTAAGAATATACCCAGATGCTTGACATAACGTGGCCTCGACAATGCTCCCCGCATACACACTACTCGGACTCCCTCCAGTCACTATCTGGCAGAGTAGAGGTAGCAAGATTATACACTAGCTGATCCGGAAACCTCCTAGAGAGTTACCAATAGGTTCGGTCCGGTGTAGTAACTAGCGGCCGGCCTGCGAAAACCATTTTAGAGCTGTACCCTCGAAATGAAGGAATATTGGATCTCGCCACGACGTTCATCATAACCTCAAAAGTCATCAATCATACTGCATGATGGAAGAGATAGGGAAGGGTTGACCGGAACTTAGCTCTAGAGACTAAATATGGGTTCCACCACTTCAAGCCTCCAATAAGCAAAGTGGTGGTATTTCGCCGGTTGATGAGAGTCATCTACCACCTAGTACTGCCTGGTAACATAGAGAGGCGGCGTGCCTCCATGTGGTGTGGGCGCCACACCTCGACCCCTGCTTACGTTGGTTCACACCTGGGTGGTCACCCACCATGTGCTTGTGCATGGAGGTTATACCCAGGATTACTAACAGTCCCACCATCGTGAAGGTGCAAGCAGAGGATTTGGCTGTCACAGACCGTCCGGACTTCGCCGAAATTGGGTCCACTTGACTTGAGTGTCACCCGAATATCAGTTCCATCAGCGTTTTAGACTCCCAGGTAGCAAGTACAGCTTGTCTGGCATATCTGAGAGAATGTCTGTGACAACCTCAAGGACCACATTTTTAATACATTAAAGTGATCCTTCTCCAGGATGTTCTATATAGAAAACAAATATAGGACAACAATGACGAATGAAAGATTAAATTATTTATCAATTCTTTCCATAAACTGTGATTTAACCAAAGAATTACAATGTGATGATCAAATAAAAGAATTTGCAGCGGAAAAATGCAGAAGAGTTACTCTTTAAATGTCTTTAATGTATTAAAAATACTTATATAACTCCTAGAATGTTTTATTTATTTTATTTTTAAGAGTAAGTATTATTTTTGTTTTTTTTCTTAGTCTTTATTCTTGACTTGAGAATTTGTTGTTTCGTTTCTTTGCTTGTTACTAAAAGTAATATCTAATACATTCTATTTTTTATTTATGTTTGATGTTTGTTATGTATACAAAACCTTATTTCATTAAAACTGTATATAAAAGTTGTATCCAAGTGCATCAAATAAAATAAAGTTCTTCAACGTCTGCTGCATATAATTTTTCCTATTTAAAAAAGGGTAAAAAAAAAGAGTTTTTCGACAAAATGGCGAATGAGTCACCAGAACTAACCCAACATGCCCTAGTTTCCTTCTAATGGAAAATAATTCTCTTCCTACATAGCACAAATGGTGGAGGACTTTCTTCACAGCGAGGATATTTCCTGAAGGCATACCGGCAAACTTTTACAGTTTTCCCTGAAGATTACTGTAAATTATGTATATTTTACAGAAAGTTTGTGCTTTGGCATTTTGCAAAACTAAGCTGAATTTGTTAGCTTAGTACAAAATTTCTCAAAAATATTTGCCAGCGACAAGACTTAAATAGAGAAGTTCCCAAAAATATGGCTACCATTATGGGAGGAGGGGGGTTATTAATTTTTTTAATTGTAATGTAATAACTATACTTCCAATGATTAAAGCTTTTGGCTCAAATAACCAAATAATATTTTATTATCATGCTGTCAGTTTATAATAAATTAAACAGCCTTTAAAGTTAAATCTGAATGTTTTATACATCCACAGATTTACTTATTTTATTTTCTAGAATTTAAAAGTTTTTCACTGTTTTTATTTTTTTCTAGAAATCAAGCAAACCAGTACACAATAGAAAAGATGATCAATGGTCTAATGATCAAAAAAATATAATAATAAATAAATAAAAACAAATCAATAACAATGTTATTATACACAAATACACGTACTTCCATTAGTATGATTTATTAACTAATTTAAGTAACTTAATTATAACATCTTTGCATTTTTGTCTACAATCTATCCTAATCTGAAGGTAAAAATCCTTTTAATCATTTTTATTTCATGAATGAAATTTACTGCAGATACTTCCTTACTGTGCTCTAATTTTTCATGGGTGGAGGTGGGTTTAAATAAATTAAACCTGACTGGTATGCCTGCAAAAATAAAATATTTCATTATTTTTAGTATTATATATACATTTTTTTTTCAGTTACAGAAAACAAAATTAATTAAAGGTAGAACTGTAGTAAGTAAAAAAAAAAAAAAAAAAGACTTCAATGACACACACACAACTTCCATTTCGTTGTTTTTTTTTTTTTTTTTTCTTTTACATACACTGCATGTGTTTCCATCCCTCCACCCATTCTTACCCATCTGGATGTCACCTTACTATTTTTCCAAAATTTTTAAACTATAATGTAGTGAAATTTCTATTCTCATTTCATTCCAGGCACATATTAGCATTAGTAGAGGGATATGATGCAAGAAAACAAGCTTATATAGCGTCAGCCAAAAAAAAAAAAAACCTTCTCATTTCACTCATCCATTCACTCCAAAATTTTGTCTAGTTCAGCCTTGAATTTATTTAAGCTGTGGACTTCCACAACGACAGATGGAAGTTTGTGCCAGCAATCAACCACTCGCTGGCTAAAGGCAAATTTCCACTCATCTATTCTACAATTGTCTTTAATCAATTTGAATTTATGCCCCCTCAGGTGCAGAATCTGAGCAAGAGGAAGAACCCCATCAGCACTGAGCTCGCTCTAACCATTCAAGGCCTTATACACCTCAATCAGGTGCCTAGTTTTCAGACACGGCAATCTGCAGAATTTAAGCCAGGTTACTGCTCCCCATATGCAGAGGCAAAGAGCACTTCCACCACCCTGAAACAAATTTCAGACTTTGGACCACCGAATAGACACAAAGAACACAAGTGGCCATTGACGACCAGCTGAGTGACTACAGGACTTGAACACAAGAGGCGGTGACAACCTACAGCAACTGAAAGACAATCGAGTCGTTAATGGATGCGACAAAACACTGGGACCTAGATGTAGCTGGCCTGTCACGTGCAGGTGACGCATCCTGGACTCTGCCGAGACTAAGGGTAGAAACACACTATTATCACATCACGTGAATCTCGTCATATCCCTGTCACAGAGTAGTACTCTGTGGTCCCTGTTTAGTGTAAAACGCGAAGTCAGTCAGAGAAGAAGCCTCGTCACTGTAACATACGGTGGCCACATTAAAAATTTGATCTCGAGGTACTCATGCTTATGTTTAGGGTATTCATTCCTCGTTTAGGGGTACTCACAGAAAACCGAACAATTTTAATAGCAACCATTTTATTTCTATATTTTGTTGATTTTGACAAGTTCATGGAATGCAAAATTAGTCAAATTTAAATAAAATTAACCGAATTATAGCCCGCGGTTTAATTCGGAAAATTTTATTGCAAAAGTTATAAACACTAAAGGAAACTTTTATAAATATTAACACCAAATGTTTTACATAATTGTTTATGATACACATTCAATAAACCTGATTTATTTTATTAAAAAGAAAATATTTACCTAGCATTTGAGCAAATTTTCTTTAACAGTCTTTCATTTTTTAGTACATAATGCGTAAAATTCTTTACATTGCATATTGTGATTGGTTTCCTGCAACAGTTCTCCTTCAACATTCTTTAGGGCTAATTTATTTCTATCCTTTTTCCATGCGTTAAACATTGAGCTAAATACTTGCTCACTCAATGCATCTGAGTGAGGCAAAGCAAAAACAAAATTAATATTTTTTTCTATATTAATATTTAATATATGTACTTCGTACGCATTTAAAATTTTTATCCAAACATCTGTGGTATTTTTGAGGTCTTTTGTCTCAATATTTCTACAGAATGATTTCAACAGAACACATTCTTAATACAGCAAATCGATATTGGTAATTTTAAATAAAAAAAGTTTGTTGCCTGAGCCTTAAACCATTACAACAAAATAAAAAAGAAGTCACGTAGAAAGTAAAAGGTTACAAAGTAAGCATAATATGAATATTCTACAACCCTCTTTGTAAATAGGATAGAATGTCGTATTTGTGTCTTTAATTAAGGGTGCATTTCACAAACTTTATCGTCAGTTAATTCTTTCTTCCTAAATAACCATTTCAACAGGGTGTTTTATGGTTTCTGCTTTTTTCAAATGTTAAAAAAGGGGTATATTGGAAATTTTATTATACTTCCAAAAGGGGTACATCTGGCACCTGTAACGTTGTATATGTGTCATTCTCTTTGAGGAAAGCTGAAGCGAAATTAATTGCCACAGTTCATCCTCCTCTTCAGATTTTGAAGATTTAGAATATGCATGCGCTTTTCTTATAGCCGAGAAAACAAAAGAGTGCACAATGGATAGACGATATCAACTGGAAGAGAACAGAAAAATGCAAATTCCATCATTTACTTCAGGACTTTTTTTTTTTATGTGAACCCCAAACACGAGGTATTAGAACCTATAGTACTTAGTACCGTGCTTGGGTTGGAGGTTGAGAAGACAAAAAAAGATATTTGTTGACATTACAATCAACAGAAGTTCAAGTGCAATTTTCAGGAAATACGTATGAAGGAAGGTTGTTCCAGAAAACGGCACTTGAATGAATAAATGAGGAAGATGACAAGTTGGTTCTGTGGGTTTGAAGTTGGACAGTAAATAGATGTTGGCTGGTGGTGGCATGTGTTCGGACTGTTTTGAATGAGAGAGCAGGAATTATAGAAGCCAATTCAGAAGAACAGTGCCCGTGGAAGTATCTGTAGAAGAGGCATGCAGCAGAAACAGTACGTCTATGAGATAAATTTCTGTTTATACTCCAGCACGACAACCAAGTCAGTAGAGTTTACAATAAATCGTCAGTACAAATATTTATCGTATTTAGTAGTCACGGGCTTCAACCCGGTCCACTCAAGAAATGCGTGCTATGCACTCTCGCTCCTGACCACTCGGCTACGTCTATGAGAAAGCGAGTGGAGAGACTCTGTTAGAGATGAATCATTAATTAACCTAACTGCCCTCTTCTGAATGGAATCAAGAAGCCTGAGAGAGGTTTTGGGGGCACCACCCCAGATGTGGGAACAATATTCCATGGCAGGGCGGATTTGCGATTTATACAGAGTGAGCAGCTGTTTGGAAGAAAAGTAACGCTGAGAGCGAAAGAGAAAACCAAGTTTTTTTGATGCAGAGGAAGCAATATTTGTAATGTGCTTGTACCAAGAGAGATTAGAAGTCAGGGTAATCCCCAAAAGAGATATATCATTTTGCCTAGAAATCGGAGTGTCACTAAAGATAAGCATACGAGCAGAAGAATCCTTTTTGCGAGATATAAGACAAGACTGAGTTTAAGAAGGGTTGAAATCAACTAAGTTGTCTTTGCCCCACTGGAGAATTACCTGAAGATCGGCATTTAAGGAATTGGTAGCAGATTTTCAAGAAGTTGAAGCTGATTGGACAGGACAAGGTTTCTCAAAATGGAAAGTGGAATGCAATGTGCTATCATCGGCAAAACTATGGATAGGATTTCCAGTCAATGGAAGAAGATCATTAATATACAAGAGGAAAAGAGTGGGGGAAAGAACTGAACCTTGGGGGAAACCGGCATTAGTGAAGAAGTTAGAAGACAGAGAGCCATCTACCATCACCCTCAGTGAGCGATCAGAGAGAAAACTGGATAACCAATTACTAAAAACAGTTGGCAAACCATAAGATGGAAGCTTGTTTAGAAGACCTTTATGCCAAACACAATCGAAACCCTTTGAGATGTCAAGAGCAACTACTTGTGTTTCACCGAACCTTTCTATTGAATTAGTCCATAAATGGGTAACATAAGCCAGAATATCACCAGTGGATCGACACTGCCTGAATCCATACTGGCGATCGTTGATCAGACAGAAGGTTTCTAGGTAGTTTAAGAGTTGGCGGTTAATTGATTTCTCCATTACTTTAGAAAGAGCAGAAGTAATTGCAATGGGACGATAATTGGATGGGAGGGATTTGTTACCCTTTTTAGGAACTGGCTGGATATGAGCAAATTTCCAAGCAGAAGGAAAAACACCTTTGGAATAAGAAAGTGAAAAAAGGCAGAAAAGAATAGGAGTAAGTTCAGGAGCACAGGTTTTGAGAACAAGTAGAGAAATACCATCAGGACCTGGAGCTTTCTTAGCATCAAGATTCATCAAAATCCTTCTGATATCCTTTTGACGGAAGACCACAGGAGGCATTGAATGGAGCGTGTTGGGAATGGTGGGAGGTGTTTTACCAAGATCATTAATACATGAGCTGGAAGAAAAACGGGATGCTAGCAGGTCAGCTTTATCCTTGGCTGAAGTGACAACAGAGCCATCTGGTTTGGACAGAGGTGGGAGCAGAGATGGGCAAAAGTTGCGGCCAATAGCTTTGGCAAGAGACCAGAATGCTCGGCTACCATTTCGGCAAGAAGCAAGTTTTCTACTCTTAGCCTGTTCAAACTCTAGTTTGGACTGATTAATAACTGCTTTACAATTGTTGCAAGCTTTGGTGTAGGCAGAAAATGAAACTGAAGAATTAGAAACAAGCCAATTATTATATGCAATATTCTTCTCTTGAACAGCCTTAGCACATTTATTGGAAAACCAAAGTTTAGATAAAGGACGAGATTTTAAAGTGGAGTGTGGGATAAAGGATTCCATTCCTGCAAGAATAATTTCACTGACACGGTCTGCGCAAACGTTGACATCAGAAAAGAAGAAATGAAGTCTCGCAGGTCATCCCATTTTGTATTCTTGTAATGCCAAACAACACGAGGTTGGGAATAGCCATGAGATAAAGGTTCCATTGGAGAAGAGACAATCACCAAGTTGTGATCTGAAGTGCCTAAAGGACCTCTCACTTCGACCGTGTACTTAAAAGGGTTGTTTGTGAGAAAAAGACCAAGCGTATTGGCTGTATGATTAGGATTGTCCGGTATTCTTGTAGGTAAATAAACAATCTGTGCTAGGTCATTAGTAATTGCAAAAGCCTCAGCATCTCGACCTGCTGGGTCGGTGTGACTAGAAAACGGAAGCCAGCTGGAGTTGTGAACATTAAAATCACCAAGGAAAATTAACTCACTGTTAGGAAAGTTGGACTGGAGAAAGTCAAGTTGCAAAGAGAGGAAGTCAAAGAGCTCCAAGTGATTAGTGGAGTTGGGAGAACGGTAGAGACGGCATCTGAGATGAGCAGTAGTTGAATCAACTGATAACTGAGATTCTGTCAGAAAAAGTACTTGGGGTTTGGCAGACTGCAAGTGGAAATGGACATCGTTGAGATTAGAATTGAGACCACGTATATTTGTGAAATGAATTAGGAAGTGTTTGGGAGGTTTAGATCTTTTCTCAGATAAACTTGCTCTATTAATTTGACAATTCAGTGTATTCAATAGTAAGAAAAAGTGGGGCGGGGGACATGCTGTATGAAGTAATGAAATTTTTGGATATGGCATACACGTGGCAAGAATATACCCAGATCCTTGACATAACGTGGCCTCGTCAATGCTCCCCGCATACACACTACTCGGACTCCCTCCAGTCACTAACTGGCAGAGTAGAGGTAGCAAGATTATACACTAGCTGATCTGGAAGCCTCTTAGAGAGTTACCAATAGGTTCGGTCCGGTGTACTAACTAGCGGCCGGCCTGCGAACACCGTTTTAGAGCTGTACCCTCGAAATGTAAGGAATATTGTATCTCGCCACGACGTTCATCATAAGCTGAAAAGTCATCAATCATACTGCATGATGGAAGAGATAGGGAAGGGTTGACCAGAACTTAGCTCTGGAGACTAAATATTCATCGACGTTCATCATAACCTCAAAAGTCATCAATCATACTGCATGATGGAAGAGATAGGGAAGGGTTGACCGGAACTTAGCTCTGGAGACTAAATATGGGTTCCACCACTTCAAGCCTCCAATAAGCAAAGTGGTGGTATTTCACCAGTTGAGAATCATCTACCACCTAGTACTGCCTGGTAACATAGAGGGGCGGCGTTCCTCCATGTGGTGTGGGCGCCACACCTCGACCCCTGCTTACGTTGGTTCACACCTGGGTGGTCACCCACCATGTACTAGTGCATGGAGGTTATACCCAGGATTACTAACAGTCCCACCATCGTGAAGGTGCAAGCAGAGGATTTGGATGTCACAGACCGTCCGGACTTCGTTGAAATTGGGTCCACTTGACTTGAGTGTCACCCGAATATCAGTTCCATCAGCGTTTTAGACTCCCAGGTAGCAAGTACAGCTTGTCTGGCATACCTGAGAGAATGTCTGTGACAACCTCAATTACTTTGCATTTGTCAATGTTAAACTTCAGTTGCCACCTCTCAGCCCATCTGCTCAACCTTTTCTAGATTCTGTTACAATAGGTGCAGTAGCATACCATCCTTACTGTCATTAACAACCCTACCAACCTTCGTATCGAATGTAAATTTGGACACTAAGCCTGATATACCTTCATCATTGATAAATACAGACAACAACAATGGGCCCAACACAGACCTCTGGGGAACTCCACTAATAACATTAGTCCATGAAGAGCAGTGTCCATTGATTACCACTCTCTGCTCCCTCCCTCCCACTCAACCATTCTTTTATCCATTGTAGCAATTTTCCCTTTATGCTATACTACTCCAGCCTGTATAGTAGTCTTTCATGTACAACAGAATTAAAAGCTTCCCTAAAATCCAAGTATGACATCAAAATTATTTTTTGCAACCAGCTTCCCTGCAGCCACATAGCAGCATCCAATCGAACTGGCCAGGCAAGACCTCCCCCCAACAAACACATGCTGTGTCTGAACTATAACTGCAGTCGTGTCCAGATGATCCTACAGTGCTTCCCTAACCAGTGACTCCACCACTTTCCCTGGAACAGGTCTGCAACCACTCTTATGACCTTTTGATCCCCCCTTCTGTGAACCAGAGACATATCCGCATATATATGCCTGCAAATCCAATTATTAGGTGAATGGTTTTAAATTTCATTCCCATTGTTTTTATGTTATCTGCTTAACTGCCATGTTAAAATTTTGTATTCTGTTCACTCATCGTTGGCCATCTCAAAAATGAGCCCATTATATGAAGACAAATGCCTTTTTATACTTTTAATTCATAGTGACACTAGTGTGGGAAATTGAGTGCTACTAATGCTATAAACATCTGTTTCTAGTTCAAGTTATTTACAAGGGGGGACAAAATGTGGAAACACCTGATATGAAAGTAGTTTTTGTAATGATTGTGTAATTTATTAAGAATATGCAATTTTTTTTTTGTTTCTTGCAGGTAATACTGTGAAGAAAAGACTATAAAAGCTGATGTTTAATTAGAAATGACATAAAAAAGGTAAATGAACAAAATGACCAACCTGTCAATTCCAAAGAGGTCAAATTGTTAGTGCATGTTTAATAGGGGTATGAGGATGAAAACAGCTGATTTGTTCAATATATTGAGAGTAATATCCGCATTGTATGGAAAAACAAAATCTGATAGGATGACTGCAGCAAAAATTTGAAGCTGAATTGAAAGAAACTGCCAGATAATGAAAAGGATTGTAACCCAAAAACATAAAACTGTCTCAAAACTAACTGCAGATCTTAATGTGTCTCACCAGTTCAGTTTCTAGCAAAAAAACGTTCAGTGAGAACTTCATAAAGCTGAAGTTTGTAGCAGAGCAGTTACTGTCAAGCCACTTATTACTGATGGTAATGCTAGAAAAAGTATGCAATGACATAAGGAGCACAATTAGTTGAATCATCATTCACACTTCTTCCAACATCAGGAAGAAGTTCACATTTAGTGAAGTGCATCATCTTGATGGTCTTGTGCCAACTGCCAAACTGGAGGACGATCAACAATGGTTTGAGCAGCAATATTTTGGTATTCTTTAGGTCCTATTATTACCCTGAACAAGCAAATCATTGCCACTGATTACCTTGATATTCTGAGCAACCAGGGTTCATCCCATGGTGCAAACACTGGTTTCCCAGAAACAATGCCATATTTCAAGGCAATGCTCTAATACTCACAAACAGATATATCCAATCTCGGTTGTGACACATGAAACTAAGGCTAAGCATCTCCTGTGGCCTGCACAATCATCAGACTTAAATGATACTGAGCCACTGTGGGCATATTTCGAGAGGAGAGTGAAAAGCAGATTTCCTCCACCTTTATCAATCAAGGAGTCTGAAACATCCCTCCACGAAGAATAGTCCAATATTCCTCTTAAGACAGTTCAAGATTTATTTGAATCTATTCCACATAAGATACAAGATGTTTTAAAGCAAAGGAAGGCCCAACCCCATATTACTGCATACCTGGAAACACCTCACGTGTTTTCATTATTTTGTCCATTTCCTGTACAAAACCCTCCCACCTGATCTGCATTTCAAAGAAGTTATGATGGTTTACTGTTGATAACTAATCTGAATCCCCCCCCCTAGGAAAACCCCAAACACAAAAGGTATTAGAACCTATAGCACTTGGTACGTTCTTGGGTTGAAGGTTGAGAAGATACTTGTTGACAGACTTAGACTTGGTTTCTTTAGATTATAATTTTCAGGAAATGTGTGTGAAGGGAGGTTATTCCAGAAAACAGAAGTTGAAGGAATGAATGAGGAAGAAGAAAATTTGATTCTGTGAGTATGAAGTTGGGCAGCAGTAAAAGGATGCTGATTGGCTGTGACACGTGTTTGGATCAGTTTGGAAGAGAGGATTATAGAAGCCAATTCAGAAAAACAGTGCCCAGGAAGTATCTATAGAAAATGCACGCAGCAAAAACAGAACATCTGTGAGACACAGCGGAGAGACTTTAGAAAAGATGAGTCATTAATTAATTTAAGTGCCCTCTTTTGAATAGCATTAGCATTAGTAGAGGCATTTGATGCAAGAAAGCAAGCTTATGCAGCATCAGTCAAAAAAAAAAAAAATAAATAAATAAATAAAAAATAACCACTTCCACTTCACCCCTCTGTTCGTTCGAAATACCTGTCCATGTATAAAAACTTATTTAGGCTATCAACTTCCACGACAAGGGATGGAAGTCTATTCCACCAACCAACCACCCGCTGGCTAAAGGCAAATTTCCTCACGTCTATCCTACATCTGTCTTTTCTCAATTTGAATTTATGTCCTCTCAGGTGATTATTCTGAGCAAGAGGAAGAATCCCATCAGCATTGAGCATGCTCAAACCATTCAAGACTTTATACACATCTATCAGATCACCTCGCTGGTGCCTAGTCCCCCAGACACTGTAATTTTCAAAACTTAAGCCTTTCTTCGTAAGAGCACCCCTTTGTTCACTAATCTTGTTGCCCTTCTCTCTACTCGTTCCAGCATTTCTACATCCTTCTTGAAATGATGCCTCCAGACCTGTATACAGTACTCTAGGTTTGGCTGAAACAAGAAAAAGAAATGAATCACTTATAAGTTTATCAAGTGGAAATCTGCTGTACACCAATGGAAACAGTGAAAGGAGTGAAGGTGAAGTTGGGTTTCTGGTCCATAAATATTTAAAAAACAACATTTTGGAATTCAAAAGTACATCACCAAGGGTGTCAAGATTAATACTCAAGATTTCTAAGAGGTACAAGCTAAAGGTTATAATGATTTATGCACCAATATCGAGCCATGATGATGAAGAGGTTGAAGAAATGTACACCGAAATTGAGTCTTCTAGATGAGCAAAAAACCCACTACACTATTATTATGGGGGACTTCAATGCTAAGGTTGGAAAAAGACAAAACAGCACAGAAAGGGGAACTATAGGAAGTTTTGGAATTGGTGAAAGAAATGAAAGACTTGTGGAATTTGCAGAATCTCAAGGATTGTCAGTAATGAACACTTTTTTCAAGAAAAGGGTGAACAGAAAGTGGACATGGAAGAGTCCAAATGGATTAACAACCAATGAAATCTACTTCATCCTCACTAACAGAAAATATATTGTGAATGATGTTACCGTCCTCAATAAGGTAAATGTTGGAAGTGATCACAGAATGGTAAGATGGACACTTGATATAGATGTAGGAAAGGAAAAAACTGACTCAAGTAAATAATACAAAGGTCTTGGAGATAACAGAAGAGGAGAAAAAGCAGTATGTACTGGAACTTAAGAACAAGAAAAGTAGAACAAGCATTAAAGGAAAACAAAGGATTTAAATCAGCAGCCATCAGCAGTAATACAGAAAGAGAAATGATACTGAAACTGAAGAATAGCGATGGTGTACTTATAAACAGCAGAGAAGACATAATTCAAATAGCAGAAGACTACTATAGAGAATTATACAAGGAGCGAGGGAATGATGCCAGCAGTGGGGAAGATGGATTGCAAAGTAGCAACGCATACGACATTCCCCCTGATGAGGTAGAACATGCATTGAAGAAAATGAAGAATCAGAATTCATCTTTGCCCAGAAAGCCCTGGGCAAAGATGAAGTTACTGTAGAGTTGTTAAAATTGGGAGGAAGAGATATAACACAAAAACTGGTAAGACTCTTCACAAAGTGCATTAGAAAAGGTGTGATGCCTAAGCAGTGGAATAATGCAATCATAGTTTTGCTGCATAAGAAAGGAGATAAATCAGAAATTGGAAATTATAGACCAATTAGCTTGTTATCCCACATCTACAAGTTGTTCACAAGGGTCATTACTAACAGATTAGAAAGAATACTTGATCAACCGAAAGAGAGTTGGCTTTAGGACAGGATTCTCAACTATGGATCACCTTCACATAATATCACAGCTAATGGAGAAAGCAAATGAATATAAAATACCATTATGCCTGGCATTTGTGAATTATGAAAAGGCATTTGACTCCATACAGCATAAGGCAATGTTTCGGGCACTGGAAAGACAAGGCATAGATACCCCACATATTATTTATTTATTTATTTTTTGGTAGTTGTTGGCGTATCGGCTTCTGTGGCCATAATGCACCTCCCAAGGTTTCTGCAGTACTTTGATCCAAGACCGAGGCGGGATTCGAACCCGCGACCTTTGGGTTGCCAGGCAGGCACTTTACCCACCCGGCTAGCCCGGTCGGTACCCCACATATTATGATTTTTAAGAAAATATATGAGAGTGCTACCTACCTCCTACAGAAAGTGGACATGGAAGAGCCCAAATGGATTAACAACTAATGAAATCGACTTCATCCTCACTAACAGAAGATATATCGTGAATGATGTTACTGTCCTGAACAAGGTAAATGTTGGAAGTGATAACAGAATGGTAAGATGCACACTTGATATAGATGTAAGAAAAGAAAGGAAAAAAACTGACTTGAGTAAATAATACGAAGGTCTTTGAGATAACAGAAAAGGAGAAAAAGCAGTATGTAATGGAACTTGTTGTTGATTTGGAGGAGCATTAGCAACTAAGACCATATTGCTCTGGTGATATGTGGTGGTCATTCCCTTACCTTGTAATGGAACTTAAAAACAAGTTTGGGTTTCTGTAGACTGCTCGGGACCAAGATATCAACGAGGAATATTACAACTTTGTGAAAGTGATAAAGCCCAAGAAACCTATAGGTAAAAAGAAATCCAAAGAAGAAAAAATTAGTCAAGAAACACTTGTCATAATGAACCGAAGACGACAAATGTTCACCCTTTTCTTGAAAAAAGTGTTCATTACTGACAATCCTCAAGATTCTGCATATTCCACAAGTCTTTCACCTCCTTCATTTCTTTCACCAATTCCAAAATTTCCTATAGTTCCTCTTTCTGCACTGTTTTGTCTCTTTCCAGCCTTAGCATTGAAGTCCCACTCAGTGATCATTAAAATATGACCACCTAATTAATACCATGTTGGGCCACCGTTTGCACAAATAACAGCTGTTATTTGCCTAGCTATTGACTCACTAGATGTTGAAGACATAGGACTTGCAAGGCTTTCCACAGTGTTGGAATGGATGACAGTTGCTTGTCCATACACCGCACTTCTGGTTTTAAAACATCAGAGGTTTTCAATTGGACCGAGGTCAGGTGAATGTGGGGGCCAATCAAGATGGATGATATCTTCAGTGTTCCTCAAACCACTTGTACACAGTACAAGTCCAATGGCATCGTGCATTATCCAGGAATGTCCCATTTCTGTCCAGGAAAAATGCAACATGGAAGGGTGCACATGGTTTCCTAACCCTGGTCTTCATTAGACCTCACCAGTGAAATGCTGGTCCATACACACCAGGGGTCCAGCAAAACATGCCCCATATTAAACAATCACTGCCACCTGCCCGGATAGTGGGCACCATGCATGATGATGATGAGTTCATGGACTTCGTTCATGTGTCGCAAGCACAAGAACAGAGGCATCCGTCAGCGTGCTGCACCAGGGACTTGGACTCACCTGACAGCACACTGGTTTCTGGTCTTCCAGTGTTCAACCAGCAAGTTGTTGACACAACAGCATTTGCCATCTATGATGGCCAGTGGTGAGGGGAGGGTGTCTCTTGGGTTGTCTGCTGTGGAACCCCCATACGTCTGGGTGTGCAGTGCCATTATTTGAGATACTGTTCTTGCATTCTCCATATTGTATTGCGTTGTGAACTGTCACACAATGACCTGCTGTTGAGTCCATACAATGCACTGCACCCTTCGCTCACCAAGAACATCCACTTTGCTTAATCCTTTAGAGTTCTGCCAGGAGGTGATGTGACCCATTCAAGACCATTCTTTGTTCACCTTAACCACAGTGGACAGAGAACAACTCAGAAGATTTTACCTTTCCAATATGGAAGCACCCAATGCACAAACTCTCACAATCATGCAATTTTGAAACTCTGTTCTGGGGAAGGGAAATTGTCAAACTTTCTCATATGTGACTGCCTACCATCATTACTATAGCAGTGCTACCTAAGCAATCCTAAAACAGAATTTTATCACATAAAAGGAGGAGACTACAGATAACATTCTTCAACTCATTATAAGGATTTGTTCCTCAAAATAGACGAGCCAATAACGAATAACCTGGCTTTGTTGTGTAAATGAGAACAGTGTGTGCCTCAATCTATCAATTTCGGAAAAGAGTAAATTTACAGGATATTCAGAAATTTCTATGAATAAAGGAACAAAGATCTGGACATGTTCCGAATCTTCTGGTATTTGTACGTTGGTACAAATGGCTGCACAAATAACAGCTGTCATTTGTGCAGCCATTGGTACAAATACGTCTGGTATTTGTACCAATGGCTGCAGACAGAGTTCTGTAATTTTACAGCATTACCAATATGATTATCCAGAGGCACACTAAACAAAAAATTAGAAATACTTCACAAGTTAAAAACATACATGAATTTCACACAGTTCTATAGTTGAAGTGCTAAGATTTTCTTCACCATTCTATTTGAAGTTAGGTGACATCTCATTGTTCCTAATCTTTACACCTGCAAAATTTGATCTTGTATTTAGAACTAACTTTAGTCATCATTAACAAGAAAGCAGATTAAAGGCATGCCATTGAAGAGAGAATAATTTATATACACCTCCATCAGGAATACGAAGTTTGCTTTGGTTGCGTGATTATCTAACATTTGTTTTTGTTGTCATACAAAGGAATACAGAGCTTATATCAAAATAACTTGCAGTAGCTGTTCAAATAATTTTTTTTCAGAAGTTAATCACATAAATGCCACAATTCACTCAAAAAGGCATCTAATGCTCTTAAGCTTATCTTCAATTAATTCAGATTTCTAAACAAGATCACATATCTCTATTAAGGATTATCCTAACTTCTAATCTCCCTTTCCCCAGGCACAAGCACATCACAAATACTGTTTCCTCTTCATTTAAAACCTTGGTTTTTCACTTGCACTCTTGGCATTACTTTTCTTCTCAACAACTTCACTGTACAAACTTCAAATCTGCCCTACCATGGAAATACTGTTCCCACATCTGGAGTGGTGTCCTCTCTCAGGCTTCTAAACTATTCAAAAGAGGGCATCCAAATTAATTAATGACCCATCTCTTACAAAATTTCTCCATCCGTCTCATAGACATTCTGTTTCTGTTGCATACCTTTTTGCAGCAGAAACAGAATGGTACTGTTCTTCTGAATTGGTATATATATAATTCTTCCGCTCTCTTCCAAACATGTGCCACAACCAGAGCAATTTACTATCCAACTTCAAACTCACTGAACAAACTCTTCTTCCTCCTCCATCCCTTCAACTTCTGTAGAAAACGTGTACATGTATTTCCCAAAAATCACAATCTACAGAAATTCAAGTCTAATATCAACAAGTACAGCAGACTCTCGATTTACAGGGATCGGATTAACCGGGACACTTCAAGATTCCAAATTTAAAAAAAATAAATAAAATTCAAATAATAACTAGAATATGTATAAACTTATTTACGGCTTGTTTTGCAAGTCGTAAATAAGCGACAAGAAGCGGCTTTATAAGTCGTCATTAGATTAGTGTGCCTATTATCTTGCAACAACCCCCACTTGTCTTCATACCCATCACTAAAAAAAAAAAAAAGAGACCAAATGTTTGGTTTGTTTTAGTGCGTCTCGTTGATTGTTGAGTTCCGTCGCACCGCAAAAGGACAAATTTTGTTTCGTTATTTTTCTCAGGGATGTCGGAACATTTTTCTTTCTTTTTTTTTAGAAATCGCGAAATTGATGGTCAAACAAGCAAGAGTTGTGCTTTCAGTTGAACAAAAACTTGAAATTATTCAAAAGTTTGAAAACGGTGCATCTGTTAAATCTCTAAAGAACCATTATAACGTTGGTGACAAAACCATATACGACATTGTAAAAAGTAAAGGGAAGCATCATATTGGATATGCGAGTAGTGCATGGTAAGCTCTTTATCTATCACCATACTTTTTACATAGGTTGCTGAACATTTTTCGATACAGCAAGTCCCCGACTTACGTAGCTTCAGGCTTACATTACATTATTTATAATTTTTTTATATGACTGAAGATTTCAAGTGATGGAGACACACATTTTACCATAATGTAACAACTCACAGAATTCCAGCTATCGGTATTATTGCAAATGCAATAAGATCGAGTTTACTAGCCGTTTATAATTAATTGCATTAACAGAAAAGCCCCCTTGAAAGTGCAAATTGTGTTTATTATTTTATGATAGTGATCTCCAGAAATGTGCTTTAGTAAAATGTCAGATCGCATGGAGTGATAGTGAGTTTTCGCCATAACCCTGTGAAGTTCTTTTCAGAGAATTTAATTTTGACTGTTATCATGATGCTGACTAAGAGAATAAGTGACAGCGGTACTAGTAAATTTATCAAGAAAAGGAAAGAGATCGAGTTGGATTAGAAAACTAAAATAATAAGGATGAATGAAAATGGCCAAACATCAACAAGTATCGCACGGAATTCAGATTTGTCATTGGCAATGGTGAACACAATAAAGGAGAAAGGAAGAATATGAGAAGGGGCCGGCACCAATGAAGGTCAACTGTAATAATAGCGAAGGCTATTTTGACTGTTATCATGGTGCTGACTAAGAGAATAAGTGACAGCGGTACTAGTAAATTTATCAAGAAAAGGAATGAGATCAAGTTGGATTAGAAAACTAAAATAATAAGGATGAATGAAAATGGCCAAACATCAACAAGTATCGCGCGGAATTCAGATTTGTCAGTGGCAACAGTGAACACAATAAAGGAGAAAGGAAGAATACAAGAAGAGGTCGGCACCAATGAAGGTCAACTGTAATAATAGCGAAGGCTACGAAATACATACCAGTTTTTACAGTACAATAGCAGCCCCCAAATTCCAGTCAATATCTGGGAAATTAAAATCTCCCATTATAAGACTCTCTGATTTACTGGCCCACTCTATTTCCCTGTACAGTTCCTTATTATACTCATCAGAGTCATTAGGCCTATAGCACACTCCTACTCTCAATTTTGATCTCCCAATGCTTATGTCACACCAAACTGACTCAACACTGCACTGTCCAGCGATGTCGACTGGCTTCACTTCCTTGGTTTTTATGTGTTTCTTAACTAATAGCATAACCCCTCCTCCCTTCCTATCCTTTGGAAGTATCTGTAGCAAAGGCATGGAAGTATCTGTGCAAAGGCATGTAGCAGAAACAGTGCCCATGGAAGTATCTGTAGCAAAGGCATGCAGCAGAAACAGTATGTCTATGAGACAGAGTGGAGAGACTCTGTTAGTGATGAGTCATTAATTAACCTAACTACCTTCTTCTGTATGGAATCTAGAAGCCTGAGAGAGAGAGGTATTGAGGGCACCATCCCAGATGTTGGAACGATATTTCATGGTATGGCAGATTTGCGATTTGTACAAAGTGAACAGCTGTTTGGAAGAAAACTAACGCTGAGAGCAAAAGCGAAAACCGAGTTTTTTAGATGCAGAGGAAGCAATATTTGTAATGTGCTTATGCAAAGAGAGATTAGAAGTCAGGGTAATCCCCAAAAGAGACATATCATCTTGCATAGACATCGGAGAGTCACCAAAGATAAGCATAGGAGCAGAAGAATCCTTTCTGCGAGATTAGTATCAGTAGAGGCATATGATGCAAGAAAGCGAGCTTATGCAGCATCAGCCCAAAAAAAAAAAAAAACCACTTCCATTTCACCCCTTCGCTCGTTCAAAATACCTGTCCAGCTGAGCCTTAAATTTATTTAGGCTATCAACTTCCACAACAAGGGATAGAAGTCTGGTCTGTTCCACCATCCAACTACCCGCTGGCTAAAGGCAAATTTCCGCACGTCTATCCTACATCTGTCTTTCCTCAATCTCAATTTATGCCCTCTCAGGTGATTATTCTGAGCAAGAGGAAGAATCCCATCAGCATTGAGCATGCTCAAACCATTCAAAGTTTTATACACCTCTACCAGATCAGCTCGCCGGTGCCTAGTCTCCAGACACTGTAATTTGCAAAACTTAAGCCTTTATTCGTAAGAGCAATCCTTTGTTCCATTCACTAATCTTGTTGCCTTTCTCTGTACTCATTCCAGCAGCTCTACATCCTTCTTGAAATGAGGCCTCCAGACCTGTATACAGTACTTAAGGTGTGGCCTGACCATTGCCTTATACAAGGGAATAATCACCTCCCTATCCCTGCTAGAAAAATTCCTGTATGTCTTGTCAAAGATATACAATGATATGAGCTACTCTTGAAGCCCGTCTGCACTGCTCAGAGAACTTCATATCTGCCTGCACAATTACCCCCAGGTCCATTTCATTCTCTACCACTGCCAGTGTAGTACCACAGAGTTGATACGTTGCTCTGGGGTTGCTGTTTCCCATATGTAGTACTTTACATTTGTGAATGTTAAACTTCATTTGCCACCGCTCAGCCCATCTGCTCAACCTTTCCAGAACCTGTTGCAGCAGCATAGCGTCAGTAGTGTCCTTAACAACCCTGCCAACCTTTGTATCGTCTGCAAACTTGGGCATTAAGCTTGATATACCATATCATCAATATCATTTATAAATACATAAAACAATAATGGACCCAACACTGAACCCTGAGAGACTCCACTAATAACATTAGTCCACGATGAGCAGTGTCCATTGATTACCACTCTCTGTCTTCTCCCACTTTATCCATAGATAAAGTGGGAGAAGACAGAGAGTGGTAATCCCAACAATACCAGAGAGTGGTATCCCAACAATCCCTTTATCCATAGCAGAAATTTGCCTACAATGCTACACTGCTCCAATTTGTGCAGCAGTCTTCCATGTGCAACAGTATCAAAAGCCTTTCTAAGGTCCAAATATATAATATCAAAGTTATTCCCTTCATCCAGTTCTTTTGTGACTGCACCACAGTATCCAATGAAATTGGTCAAGCAAGACTTTCCCTTAACAAAACCATGCTGTGTCCGAGCCAAAACTGAAGTCTTGTCTAGATGATACCGCAGTGCTTCTTTAACCAGTGCCTCCATTAATTTTCCTGGGACAGAAGTTAAACTCACAGGTCTATAATTACTTGTGTCAGCCTTTGATCCTCCCTTGTGAATTGGGGTCACATTTGCACATCTCCAGTTTATGGGTACCTCCCTGAGTCCAAGGATGCTCTCATAATTATGGCTAAGGGTTTGCTTACTTCCTTTGCTGCCTCCTTTAATATAACTGGATAGATCCCATCCACCCCTGGTGTCTTTCTTGTGTTTATCTTGAACAATTTCTCCTCCACTTTACTCTCAGTTATTATAAGATTATTTGGCTTCCTGCCAGAGTTTACTTCACCTCTGACATTCCCCTTCCTGAATAACTCCTCACGTGTGAATGTCGATGCAAAATATTCATTTAGTTTGTTAGCTACCTGAGCAGGATCAACAGTTGAACCATCGATATCAAGTGGACCAATCTGATTCATCCCCTTCCTTCTAGAGTTTACATAAGTAAAGAACTCTGCTGTTTTTCTTTGCATTCTTTGCCAAAGGTTTCTCATAATCTGCCTTTGCCTGCCTAACCTCCTTTGTAACTTGGTTACAGACCAGCTTATATCTATCATAGGCTTCCATGTCACCCATTAATTTATATGTATCCCATGCATTTTTCTTCTTATTATGATTGCCATTCATCTGAGACCTCAATGAGCAAGTCGCCAGATCTCAGACGCTTGGTTGTTTTCGGAGATCCTATTAGATTTTCTAGGTATTTCTGAATTTTAAGAGGTGAGAGACTACCTAGAGACCGTTCTTAGGTAAAATGCAATACAAGCTGCATTGGAGCCCTTCTTTGAACACTGTCAGTTTTTTGATGTTTTGCTCTGCATTAGTTAGTGTCTTCTATCTCATGAGTAGCCATATTAGGTACCATATGTCCTGTAGAGAAGATCATTTTGCTCCTTTTAGCCCTGGAAAGATAGCTTTTCTTTCCAGGTTAGCGGCCCCGCCACGGGGAGACAGAAGCAGTGCCACAAGGGTAACCAAGCAGCTGCGTTAGTTTGGTTAGTAAGATTAACAAGAAACAGAAAGGTGAATTTCCTTCCTGGAACTCTGCCTACTTCTTTTAGCGCAAAAGTTTTGCAATACAAATAAATATAGAAAACTGTATTTAAACCTAAAGAAAACTATTTGCTTTGCATGCAATATAGAGACAGCTTGGAATCGCTTGGTTACACTAATAATTGCTTGACACCCGGGGCCCTTTGGTCAGTGACTGTCAGAGAAATACAGTAAATCTCCGCTATTCGTGGGGGTTACGCTCCTGAGAAATGCCGCGAATACCGAAAACACGAATACTGAGTTTTGGCTCCCATAGTAATAAAGGGGTTCCGTTCCAAAGTATGAAATATATAAGAAAAACTAGTCTAAAATTGTCTATGTATGTATTATATGTACCTTCATAATATGACTATATGTACATAGACAGTACATAGTGAAATGCAAGCATATGGCATCGAAATGAAAATAAGAAACAATTTAATATTAAATGTAATATTTATTAGAAATTTCAAACAAATCTTTCAAACCAGCGCCTTTGCTAGCTAAAAAACTTAACCCGCCAGTGCTATCTCCAGTTTTGCTAAAGTGTTGATAAAGGAGTTTTGCCTTTTCACGAATGATGAGTGAACTTAACGGAATTTTATTTTGAGTTCGGTCTTCTATCCACAGATTTAAAGCCTTTTCCACTTTTTCTAATTTAACATCACAAGTTACACAGCAAATTTTTGAAGCAATTAGCGTGTTTTCATGGACACTATGGCGGATTTTTTCTTCCGATTTCTTGATTGATCGTACCGTTGACTCATTGATTTTATGTTTTGCCATTGAGGAGACACTTTCACCATTAGAAATTTATCTATAACTCAATTTTATTTCTTCCATTAACACACTCAAAAAAGTCTGTTTTACACTGCAAAACAGTAGATTTATCACTTTTGTAAGCATATCAATTTATAAGCATATAAATTAAAAGCAAATGAAGAAAACCTTCCATGACAAGCACATAACACATACTGAACAAGGATTAGCGAGAAACATCCACGCTCGCGATTTTGTCACCCCCCCCACCCACTGAGTGCTGTTTTGAACAGGAAAGAATTTTTGCCACGCCCATGTTTTTTTATGGCGGAAAATGTTCACGGCGCTTTAAAATTCACATTTTTTTAGGTTTCATTTTATATTAAATCAGTGACCAAGAATACGCGAAACCGTGAATAGTGGGGGTTTACTATATATTGCGCAAAAAACATAGGTAGAACAGAACCAGAGTATGTCTGCCAGGTGTAAAAGGTATGTCTGCCAGGCATTTTGATTAATGATTTTAGGAGACCTGAGGACTTATTTAATAAGTACAGAGAAATGCTTAGAAAAAGTAACAAGCTTGGGTTAAATTTGAAAGTGTCTGCAATTTTTCCCAGACATGATAGGAGGGAGTACATGATCAGCGCCTAGTCTGTCAATTTGGCGATGGAGAGATTGTGCAAGGCTCAAGGGGTAGAATTTTTTCAGTGTAGTCTGCGATTGTTAACAGTGGAGACAGGTTCTAAAGGAATAGGATACACTTAAATAGAGAGCTTGCAAGAACATTTGCTGATGCTATCAAGGTAGTGTTAGGTGGGTCGGAAAACTGTTGACTTCGGGGGGGGGGGGATACTAATAGATTAAAAATAGCTGCAGGCAGAAGTGAAATTGATTTTTGCACTGCTTCTATTGAAACATTCAACAGCCTGGAAAGCAAGCTACTGGGGATTTTTAGCCCTGCTGTGGGTCATCACGGAACAAGGAAATACATGGGCTGTGTTAGGGTAAAAAAGAGTAAGAACAGGTTCAGGTATACTTGCATGTACACTAACACAAGCACAGTAAATAAATTTGATGAATGAAATGTTGGTCGAGTCATCAAATACAGACATTGTTGATATAATGGATGCAGAATTTGATTATGGGGAGTACAATGTATATAGAAAGCACAAACAGGACAGGAGGGGGTAGGGATTATGTTTTTTTTTTTTTTTTTTTTGTAGTTGTTGGCGCATCGGCTTCTGTGGCCATAATGCACCTCCCAAGGTTTTTGCAGTGCTTTGATCCAAGCCCAAGGCGGGATTCGAACCCGTGACCTTTGGGTTGCCAGGCAGGCACTTTACCCACCCAGCTAGCCCGGTCGGCGTTATGCTCTTAGTTAAAAAAAGCACTTAAAACCACAGTTGACATAGATGGAGAGTGCAATGTTGAGTTAGTTTAGGGTGACATAAGCACTGGGAAAACAAAAAAGAGAGTAGGAATGTGTTATATAGGCCAAATGACTATGATGAGTACAATGAACAACTGTACAGAGAAACAGACTAGATCAGTAAATCAAAATGTCTTCTAATGGGAATTTTAACTTTCCAGATATTAACTGGAACTTGTGAGTTGGTCACTCACACACTAGCAAGCCTTGTGGATTTATGGGATAACAGTTTTCTACAGCAGAAGCAACGAGAGAGAGAGAGAGAGAGAGAGAGAGAGAGAGAGAGAGAGAGAGAGAGAGAGAGAGAGAGAGAGAGAGAGCAATATTACTGATCTGGTTATCAGATTCTTCATGTATTAAGAATCTGCAAATAATAAACAACCATGTGGCAGTAATCACAGTGTACTGATGTGGGATTTAATTAAAGATGCAACTACACCAGTAAAGGGAAGGTGTTTGCTTTTGTAAAGGAGACTACAGTGGTCTTGGGCAGTTTTTAAATTCCATACAGTGAGACTAACTATTGTTGTTACCAACAACAAATTCTAAATGGGAAGCATTCAGGGAAATAATCACAGAATGCTATTAGGCTTTTCATAACTAAAGAATACTGTTCAAGGCTTAAAACTAAATGGATGTCAAAATGAACTGTTGAGACACATGGCTGAAAAGAAAAATACATGGAATATATATAAATTATCAGGTAACACAGAAACCTATGGTAGATATAAATTAATCAGAAATCAAGTCACAAAGGAAGTTAAAGCAAGTCAAGGCAGATTACGAGAAATCTTTGGTAAAAGATACAAAGAAAAACAGCAAAGACTTCTTTACTCATGTAAACTCTAGAAAGAACGGGATGAATCAAATTGGTCCACTTCATGTTGATGATTTAACTGTTGATCCAGGTTGCTGACAAGCTGAGTAGATATTTTGCATCTCCTTTAACACATAAGGAATTCTTTAAGGAGGCAGATGGCAGAAGTTTATCAAGCTCTAACAGGGAGCTAAAGAATTTTCTGATAATTGAGAGGAAAATGAAAGAGAAATTGTTGAAGTTAAATATAAAAAAAAGTACCCGAGGTGAATGGAATCAATCCAATCAGATTAAGGGGGACAGCAAAGGAGGTAAGCAAATTCGTAACCATAATTATGAGAGCATCTTTGGAATCAGGGGAGGTCCCTGCAGATGCAGATGTGCAAATGTATCACAAGTTCACAAAAGAGGATCAATAGCTGACAAGAGTAATTACAGAACTGTTAGCCTAAATTTGTTCCAGGGAAAATAATGGTCAAGTCACTGGTTAAAGTAATACAAGACATTCTAAACATAATGCAGTTATACTTCAGTCACAGCATGGGGTGATCTTTTCTGATCTATTTCCTTTTTTCCTCCAGTTCCTTGGTCACTGGAGAAAAAAATAATTTTGATATTACAGTAAACCCTCGCTAATCCAGATTAATTGGGGGGGGGGGGGAGAAGTCATCCGGACTAAGCAATAATCTGGATTAGGGAAGCAAAAGATATCGCTAAAAGACAAAAAAATTAAGAACACAATTAAATAGAAAATTTAATGATATAGGTAATGCTGTAATGATATAGGTAGCAAAAATAAATAAAAAAAATATATCATTTTAGAGCCTTTATTTAAAAACTATAAAAAGACAATACATTTATCCATCGATAGAAGACTCAGAAGTTGTACAACAGACTCTCGATTTATCGGGATCAGATTAACCAGGACACTTCAAGACTCCAAAGTAAAAAAAAAATATCCACCAGAAATCATCAAGTAATAAACAGAATGGGTATAAAGAGATGTTTTGCAAGTCGTAAATAAGTGATAAGAAGCAGTGCTATAAGTTCTGATTGGGAGATGAATGTACCTATTATCCTGCAACCCCTGCTGTCTTCATACCTGCCATTAAAAAAAAAAAAAAAAAACCCCATGGAAAGAGAACAAATGTTTAGTTTGTTTTAGCGCATCGCGTGGATTGTTCTGTTCCATAGTAAATATTTTTGTTTAGAAATCGTGAAAATGATGGGTAAATGCAAAAGGATTGTTTTCAATTGAACAAAAACTTGAAATTATTCAAAAGTTTGAAAACGGTGCATCTGTTAAATCTTTAATGAACCATTATAATGTTGGTGACCAAACCATACGCGACATCATAAAAAATAAAGGGAAGCTATTAGATTTTGCGGGTACATCTGATAGAGTTAAAGGCATGACTATAAGAAAAACAATCTAACAGTCTACATACAAGGACCTCAATGAGGCAATGGTTGTGGTTTGGCAAGCAGTTATATAAACCCATAATATATAAAATACGTCAACTTATGTACATATATACGTATAAAGTAAAAAAAAAAAAAAAAAAAGAAGCAATATAAGCAATAACCTGTCCGACTCTGAGTTAACAAGGCTGAACAACACACAAGACGATGTGATGTATGTTCCATCTCTCTCTCTGCACGGTCAGAGTAACTCATCTATCTTCATAAATCCCGTGTGTCTTTCAAAGTACAATACACAACTGTGAACAGAATTTTTCATATTTCAATATGGATTAACTGTAACTGGATTAGCGAGGATTTACTATAAATACTTAAATTTCAGGATAGCCTTTGATACTGTTGCACATAAGAGACTGGTGTATAAAATGGAGCAATGTGGCATTAAGGGAAAGTTGCTGGTATGGATAAAGGGATAGCTGAGTGAGAGAAGATGAAGTGGTTATGAACAAACACGACACTTCATGGATTAATGTTGTGATTTGAGTCCCACAAAATTCGATGCAGAGCCCTTTGTTGTTTTCTGTATTTAATAATGATACTGATGAGGGTATATTAGGCTAAATGTCTAAGTTTGCAGATGATACAAAGGTTGGCAAGGTAGTTATCAACAGTAATGAATGTATGCTGCTGCAGCAACACCTAGAAAAATTAGGCAAGATGGGTTGAGAAATGGCAAATGAAGTTTAACATTGACAAATGCAAGGTACTGCATATGTGTAGCAGTACTTTGCATCAGAATATAACGTCTCAACTGAGATGGTACTACACTTAGGGCAGTGGAAAATGAAAAGGGAAAGCTCACAGGGTTTTTTCAGAGATATATAGAAAGTTTGCTTGCAGGTTTAAGGAAGAGATTATCATATTATATAAGGCAATGGTCAGGCCACATCTTGAGTACTGCATACAGGTCTGGAAATCTCATTTTAGGAAGGATGTGGAGCTCCTGGAATGGGTATAGAGAAGGGCAACAAGATTGTTCAGGAGAACAAAGAGGTGCCCTTACCAAGAAAGGCTTCAGTTCTGCAAAACTGTAGCATCTGGAGACCAGGTACCTGCAAGGTAATTTAACTGAGGTGTTCAAGGCTTTGAATGGCTTGAGCAAACCCAATGCTGATGTAATTCTCCCTATCACTCAGACTATGCACATGAGGCATAAATTCAAATTGAGGAAGGATGGTTGACTGCTGGAACAAGGTTTCATCTGTTGTTCTTGTTGTTGAAGTGGGTAGTTTGAAGAAATTCATGGAAGAATTAGACAAACTACTGGAGGGAATGGATAGGTGAAATATGATATTTTTTTTTTGTCTGATGCTGTATAAGCTTGCTTTCTTGCATCATTGCCACTATTAATACAGGGGGTCCCCAGTGTCTAAGTATTCATTATCCAATTTCTCACAGTTACGAGGATTTGAAAATTACCCAAGCACTTGAATATTTTTGTGAGAACGACCCTCTTCACGACTGTGAAGCAAAAGTTAAGTTCAAAATTAAAGACAACTAAATGCTACGACACAATATCTGAAAAATTATGGCAAAAAAAAAAACAAAAAAAACTTCAGGATTCTTTCTTTATTCATAAAACTGAAAGAGTAATTTCAATAAACTTTACAGCAGGCCCCCGTTATAACGTGGTTTGCTTTACGCTGATTCGCTATAACGCTGTTCTTATATTATAACCCATATCTGACTATAATGCTGTCTCAGGTCACTATAACGCTCTTTTACAGATTGCATTTTTAGCATATTTAACGAAATCGTTTCATTTGATGGAGTCGATAGCTTGAAAATGAATGTCAAAACAGCATTAAAACGTTTCCCATGCCGACTTGAGAAATTTTCCCACACTCAGTGATATTTTCTCGCATGCTAATTTAATTGCAGTACAGTAACTTGCTATGTAGTTCCGAGATCAACATTTTAAAAAATGATCAAGTATATTGCTTGTAATATTTGCGTTATATGCATTTATCTGAAGTCTAGTCATCACTCAGTACAGTATTAGACATCGTGCATAATGGACAGTTTACTCGAACATTGTATCATAATTAATGCAACCAATGCAGTTACATTTTCGAAGAGTTAATAATGGCCGATAGGAATGAAAAAGCAACGTCTGGACGCAGTACAAAGACTATAAATGTAAGAAAAAGACTGAATTTTAAAATTAAATTAGACGTTTTGAAGCGAATCGATTCCTGTCAAAGACAAGCGGATGTGTGCCATATATTAGGACTTGCAAGTTTAACTGTAAGAACAATAAAAAATAAAATAAAATAAAGAATTAATTTTAGCAGCAGGAAAGATAGCTGTTCTATTGCAAGCAATGGAACAGCTATATATTAAAAAAAAAAAAAAAAAAGAGAGAGAGAGATTAGCCAATATGATGATCTGAAGAAAACTCACCTAAAAAAAAAAAAAGTGAAACCATTTAAAACTAGCAAGGGCTGGTTGAATAGATTTAAAATCCAGGGTGAAGCCGCAAGTTCAGATTAAGGAGCCGAAACTTTCAAAAAATAACTTGTTAAAATTATTGAAGAGGGATATTATGTGTTATACTTCTCAACAAGTTTTTAACATAGATGAAGCAGGACTTTCGTGGAAGTGAATGCCTAAAAGAAGTTTCATATTGAAAGAAGAAAAAAACATGCCAGGTTTCAAAGCAGCAAAGGATCGGTTGACTTTATTGTTGGGTGGTAATGCTGTGGGGGATTTAAAATTACCGTATTTCCCCGTGTATAAGGCGCTCCCATGTATAAGACGTACCTTAATTTTGGGGCCCGAAATTTGAAAAAAAAATGTATTACATAAAGTTATTGAACTCAAGTTTTATTCATCATAAAATTCATATAACTTCTCATAACTTGAATTCAGCACTGACCGAAAATCTTTTCTGAGCCATTTCTGAGCAGAACGTGGCAAAACGTAACGTAATATACCGGTAACAAGTGTAAAAGACAACAAGCGGGAAATGCAAGTAAAAAAAATCTACAACCACTGTATAAGACGCACCCAGTTTTTAGACCCCAAATTTTTCGAAAAAAGGTGCGTCTTATACATGGGGAAATGCGGTAATATCCCTTTTAGTTTATTTGGAAGAGGGCCAAAGTTCAACCCAAAATCGACACATTTTTCTTGATTAAATTCATCAATTAAATTAAATTAATTTAGATCAATTAAATTCATAATTTTAATTGGAATTTTAAGTTTAATTTTCATACGTAAGTAGTTACCACATAATTATATACGTATGTAATGCAGAATATTTTACATGTACAAATATTTGAATATTAAATATTTTGACCGACATTTGTGCATCTTTTCACTACCGTTTATTATTGATTAGGAAATATCCTATGGCACCGACCGCAACTCACAAATACATATGTTACCTTATGGGAATGTGGCACTCACTTAGCGCGGATTCACTTAGCGCTCTGTTTTTCCGGAACGAATTATCAGCATTAAGCGGGGGTCACCTGTACTTAACATTGTTCAACATATTATAATAAAAAATGTCTAATAAAATAATTCTCATTTTTCAGTTTCTATAATCCAATTTTTTACTATGTTAAAAGTACATAATCTATCTATACATTAAAAACGTTTTCCATCTAGTGATATTTATTCAAGCCAATGGGAGAAGAGGGCAAGGCAATTACATCACTACAAATGCAATTAATTATTGACAACTGCCTCCATAACATTCACCAACCTTGTGCATGTGATTCACTGTCTAACATTTGATATTCTATTGTAACGTTTTTTGTATATTTATGAATATTGTATATTTGTAAATATAGTATTGTAGTTTAGTATTTTGTAAATATTTTAATATTTGTATAATTTGTAAATACAGTATTGTAGTTTAGTATTCTGTAAATATTTTAAATATTTGTATAGTTTGTAAATATTTCAGTTAAATATTTTAGTCCTGCTTTTTCAGATGCAACAATATTCCTTATGTATTATGGAACCCGAAGAAAAGGCCTTTTCCTAAGTGACCTATGTAAACGCAGGTAAATGATTACATAGTGATATTGGCTGAAGTCCAGATTAGTATACACTGGCAGGTACTTCGATGAAAGGGAGGAAGATCAATTAACTGCCAACTCTTAAACTATCTAGAAACCTTCCGTCTGATCAACGATTGGCAGTATGGATTCCGTCAGTGTCAATCCACTGGTGATATTCTGGCTTATGTTACCCATTTATGGACTAATTCAACGGAAAGGTTCTGTGAAACATAAGTAGTTGCTCTTGACATCTCAAAGGCTTTCGATCGTATTTGGCATAAGGGTCTTCTAAACAAGCTTCCATCTTATAGTTTGCCAACTGTTTTTAGTAATTGGTTATCCAGTTTTCTCTCTGATCGCTCACTGAGGGTAATGATAGATGGCTCTCTGTCTTCTAACTTCTCCACTAATGCCAGTGTCCCCCAAGGTTCAGTTCTTTCCCCCACTCTTTTCCTCTTGTATATTAATGACCTTTTTCCATTGACTGGAAATCCTATCCATAGTTTTGCCAATGATAGCACATTGCATTCTACTTTCCATTGAACCCCCAAGGTTCCACAGAAAACTTGCCCTGCTCAATCAGCTTCAACTTCTCGAAAATCTGCTACCAATTCCTTAAATGCCGATCTTCAGGTTATTCTCCAGTGGGGCAAAGACAACTTACTTCATTTCGATACTTCTAAAACTCAGTCTTGTCTTATATCTATCTCGCAAAAAGGATTATTCTGCTCCTATGCTTATCTTTGGTGATACTCCGATTTCTAGGCAAAACGATATCTCTCTTTTGGGGATTACCTGACTTCTAATCTCTCTTGGCACAAGCACATTACAAATATTGCTTCCTCTGCATCTAAAAAACTTGGTTTTCTCTTTCGCTTTCAGCGTTACTTTTCTTCCAAACAGCTGTTCAACTCTGTACAAATCGCAAATCTGCCCTACCATGGAATATTGTTCCCACATCAGGGGTGGTGTCCCCACAACCTCTCTCAGGCTTCTTGGTTCCGTTCAGAAGAGGGCAATTAGGTTAATTAATGATTCGTCTCCAACAGTCTCTCTCCACTAGCTGTCTCATAGATGTACTGTTTCTGCTGCATGCCTCTTCTACAGATATTTCCATGGGCACTGTTCTTCTGAATTGGCTTCTATAATTCCCGCTCTCTCTTTCAAAACAGTCCGAACACATGCAGCCAACATCCATTTACTGTTCAACTTCAAACTCATAGAACCAACTTTTCATCTTCCTTGTTTATTCATTCAACTGCCATTTTATGGAACAACCTTCCTTCATACGTATTTCCTGAAAATTTGTCTACAGAAGTTCAAGTCCAATGTCAACAAATATCTTTTTTCTTCTCAACCTCCAACCCAAGCACGGTACTAAGTACTATAGGTTCTAATACCTCTCGTGCTTACCTAAAAAAAAAAAAAAAGTCTCTCTCTCTCTCTCTCACACACACACACACACACTTGGGAGGGGGAATTTGGAATCAAATTCTCCCACATACCTTTTAACACCAGTTTCTGACATGAGTTATTTTCATGATTTTGATTCAATATACTATGGGATTGTTAGAGGTTAACATGTTTTGCATCAGGTAACCACAAAATAGGCCTGACGTAGCTGACTGATACTCGAACCATGGTTAATTCAAATGCTGGCTTGAGTTGACCATGGTTCAAGCCCACATTAACAGCAAATATGACAACATTCTTGTTTTCTCTAGCTTACAAATCCTCTGAACCCCAAAGGTGGCTGTCCAGGCTATAAACAGACAACATATTAATGAGTGATGCTGTCTATCTCTTTCTTTAATTGGCTGGGGTGAACCAACACCATTCAACCAGCCACTGTAATTCATCCCTACCCACCTGCCCTTCAGAGTAGATGAACAGACGAATAAAGGCAGTGCCTCTGTGCCAGTGATATAACTTGGTGCAATGTACTCCCCACGTGCATTTTTCAGTAAATTGCACTGTCATATGAATTTCATGAAAAAAAACCAAAAAATTCAAGGAGCTGAAAGCCTGAAGAACAACAAATTTTAAGGAATTACAAATGGGTTAAATTACATATATCATAACTAAATATTTCTAATTCAACAATGTTTGCATTTGACAATTTTTATTTCACTTAAGATTAAACCAATATAAAGTGAAATGAAAGATTTCGAGATACAAAACAAGCAAAAAGAAGAGGTACTAGAATTAGTAAAAGAGGTGTTAGTGAAAAAAAGTTAGGCTCAAGAAAGGTAGAAAATAACATCAAAATAAAAATATATTGAATATTTTAAATTATACTTACAACAGTTGTAGTAATCAAGAAAAATCCTAAACCTAAGGCAAGTTGCAAGTTATACTTTCCTTGCTTTTTATTATATTCTGACATCCAAGAGCCTGAAGGCACTGGCATATCATTCATACTGGGAGGTTTAAAATGTGACGGGGCATAATCTGACATAACTCTTTTACACCCAGGACCTGAAATGCAATATATGAGCACTCATTAAGCAAAAGGTAAAGGTAACTAATATATTTATATTTAGTTGTTAAATAGTATGAACCAGAGCAGTAATGCTTAATATGTTCTATGTATCAATATTTGTAAAATAATAAGAGAAGTTTACCTCAACATAGTATGTAGAACACTTCCGTATGATACCCTCCAGCAATTAAAACGAAAAACTTACATTAGAGTAACAAATGATTTAAAAAATAATTAAAAATCAATTTAACACAATTAAAAATCAATTTAATGCAATTAAAAATAAGAAAATTAATTAAAAGAATTTAAAGAAAAAAATTGCAAAACGATTTTCCTTCCTGAAGCTGACAACGATTTTCGACCGTATGTTGTGATCACAAGAATGAAAATTACCAAATAGGTGTGAGTATGAAACTTAAATAGGAATTATTTGTCTTCGTGCATGTGCATAATAGCCCACCAACATTAACATAATTTTCGTGTAATTTAATTTCTACGGTTCCTGCAATTAATAGTCGTGTATAATTACGTTGGACACTTAAGTATTTTGGCCTTGTTAAATAAAAAAGTATATTTTTCATTAACACCGTGAAAGGCTAATTCTGATGCTGCTGAACGAGAAGCACGAACTGAGGCCACATGTTGATTAACACGAATATTCAAAGGAACACGCATCGAACCCTGGTAAGATGAGTCGCAATCACCGCAAGAAATGTTGTATACCAGGTCATTAATTTGGGTTCCGAACAAGGAAAGGACTGAGCAATTGTTCACTATAGTGTGTAATTTCCGTATTGGCCTGGCCACAATTTTAAATTTGGTATCTTTAAAGAATCTGTTAAGCTGTTCGTGCCATTGTTCAACATATTGGACAGAAATAAAGTATTTTTTGATATTACTATTGTTGATTGGTGCAGTATTTTGTACCCTAATTTGGTTTATTGTAACAAGGGTATAACCCCTGTTTAAGAACCTGCTGAGCCCAAAGCAGATTCCATCGTTGAATATTTGTAGGCATTTAGAAATTGATTGAAGATAATCGATCTTTTGTAGGTGAACGGGTGATAGCTGTTATAATGTAGAAGCATACCAGTGTTTGTAGGTTTTCGATAGATATCACGCGTTCACCTACAAAAGATCGATTATCTTTAATCAATTTCTAAATGCCCACAAATATTCATGAAAGTGTAGTGCATTTTAATGATTTGAATTAATAGCTAATACAATTTACACTATAAAAATGACCTTTTAGAGAGCTATACAACGAAAATTTCAACTTTCAAGGTTAACGAAATACCAAAAAACGTGTTACTGGGTTAACATTACGATATTTTCACGATATGATGGTGTCTCTGGAATGGATTAATATCGTAAAGTGGGGGTACACTGTATTGTACAGCTACGAGCATGGTTTGAAATGAGCTATTTATGAATGTTTAACATTCATTTTTTGCAATTAATGTTCATATTTTCGATTTTATCGATACTTGATACTTTGAGGGAAAAAAAAAAAAAAAAACTTGTAAATTTGTAAATCCGGGAACTGCCTGTAGTATGTAATCAATTCACAAAGGGAGTTAGGCAAGCTAAGGGAGATTATGAGAGGTCTCTAGAAAGGAATGCAAAGAAAAACAGCAAAGACTATGCTTACATTAGAAGTAGATGGAAGGGGTTTAATCACATTGGGCCACTTGATGTTTATGGGTTAACCGTTGATAACGCTGTGCAGACAAACTGAATGGGTATTTTCCATCAACATTCACACATGTGAAATTTAGTGTGAATGTAGAAGTTTATCAAACTCTAACGAGGAGCTAAACGACTTTGTGATAACTGAAAGGAAAGTGGAGGAGAAAGGTGGTTGAACGTTGGAACAGGCTTCCATCTGTTGTTGTGGAAGTGGATGGATTGAATAAATTCAAGGGAGAAGTAGATAAATTCTTGGAGAGTATGGATGGATGAACTGAGTTTTTTTTTTTTTTTTTGGCTCATGCTATATAAGCTTGCTTTCTTGCATCATTTGCCATTACTACTACTACTAAATGTTACATTTTAAATGAAGTAATCACAGCACTGAAGTAATCAACCGGTGCAATACCACCACTTTGCTTATTGGAGGCTTGAAATGGTGGAACCCATGTTTAGTCTCTTGAGCTAAGTTCTGGTCAACCCTTCCCTATCTCTTTTTTTTTTTTTTTTTTTTGATTTGGTAGTTGTTGGCGCATTGGCTTCTGTTGCCATATTGCACCTCCCAAGGTTTTTGCAGTACTTTGATCCAAGCCCGAGGCGGGAATCGAACCCGCGACCTTTGGGTTGCCGGGCAGGTACTTTACCCACTCGGCCTCCCTATCTCTTCCATCATGAAGTATGATTGATGACTTTTGAGATTATGATGAACATCGTGGTGAGATCCAATATTCCTTACATTTCGAGGGTACAGCTCTAAAACGGTGTTCGCAGGCCGGCCGCTAGTTAGTACACCGGAACGAACCTATTGGTAACTCTCTAGGAGGCTTCCGGATCAGCTAGTGTATAATCTTGTTACCTCTACTCTGCCAGATAGTGACTGGAGGGAGTCCGAGTAGTGTGTATGCGGGGAACATTGTGGAGGCCACGTTATGTCAAGGATCTGGGTATATTCTTACCCTATGTATGCCATATCCAAACATTTCATTACTTCCTACAGCATGTCCCACCCACTTTTTCTTACTATTGAATACACCATGAATTGTCAAACTAATAGAGCAAGCTTATCTGTGAAAAGGTCTAAACCTCTCAAGCACTTCCTAATTCATTTCACAAATATACGTGGTCTCAATTCTAAACTTAACGATGTCCATTTCCACTTAGTTTGCCAAACCCCATGTACTTTTTCTGACAGAATCTCAGTTATCGGTTGATTCAACTACTGCTCATCTCAGATGCCCAAATTATTCGCTGTATGATTCCTTTCGCCTCAAAGGAGAGACTGCTTCTACAGGAATGGGATACACTTAAATAGAAAGGGTGCAAGAATGTTTGCTGATGCTATCGAGGCAGTGTTAGGTGGGCCGGAAAACTGCTAGATTGGGGGGATACAAGGACTAATAGATTAACAGTAGCCACTGGCAGAGGAGAAAGTGATTCTTGCACTGCTTCTATTGGAATGAGCAGCTGCCTGGAAAATAGGATGCAGGATATTTCAGAGACTGCTGGGAATCATGGGGGTACAGGTGAACACATGGGTTGTGTTAGGGTGGCTAAGAGGAAGAGCAGGTGCATGTATACTTGCGTGTACACCAATGCTAGGAGTTTAGTAAATAAATTTGATGAATGTCTACAGAAAGGATAGACAGGATAGAAAGGGAGGAGGGGTTATGCTATTAGTTGAAAAACACATAAAATCCAAGGAAGTGAAGCCAGTGGACATCGCTGGACAGTGCAGTGTCGAGTCAGTTTGGTCTGACATAAGCATTGGGAGATCAAAATTGAGGGTAGGAGTGTGCTATAGGCCTAATGACTCTGATGAGTATAATAAGAAAATCAGAGAGTCTTATAATGGGGGATTTTAATTTCCCAGATTTTGACTGGAATTTGGGGGCTGGTCACTCACACACTAGCAAGGCTTTTGTGGATTTATTGGATGATTGTTTTCTACATTAGGATGTTCGGGAGGCAAGTAGAGGGAGTAATACTTTTGATTTGATTATCAGTAGTGATTCTTCATGCATTAAGAATCTGCAGATAAATGAACCACTAGGTGGCAGTGATCACAGTGTTCTGAAGTGGGAGTTACTCAAAGAGGTAACTACCATTAGGGGTAAAGGGAAGGGGTATTGCTTTCGGAAAGGCGACTACGATGGACTGAGACAGTATTTAAATTCTATACAGTGGGATCAACTGATGATGTTACCAACAGCAAATTCAAAATGGGAAGCATTCAAAGAACTTATCTTGAAAGCTACTAGGCTTTACATACCAACTAAGAAATTTTGTTCAAGGTTTAGGCCTAAATGGATGTCAGATGAACTAATGAGGCATATGGCAGAGAAGAAAAATGCATGGGATACATACAAATTAACACGTGACACAGAAGCCTATGATAGATACAAGTTGATCCATAACCAAGTTACAAAGGAGGTTAGGCAGGCGAAGGCAGATTACGAGAGATCCTTGGCAAGGGATGCGAAGAAAAACAGTAAAGAGTTCTTTACTTATGTAAACTCTAGAAGGAAGGGGATGAATCAGATTGGTCCACTTGATATCGATGGGTCAACTGTTGGTGACCCTGCTCAGGTAACTAACAAACTAAATGAGTATTTTGCATCGACATTCACACATGAGGAGTTATTCAGCGAGGGGAATGCCAGATTAGTGTATTCAACTCTAGCAGTAAGCTAGAGAATCTTGTAATAACTGAGAGTAAAGTGGAGGAGAAATTGTTGAAGATAAACACAAGAAAGGCACCTGGGGTGGATGGGATCTATCCAGTTATATTAAAGGAGGCAGCAAAGGAAGTAAGCAAACCCTTTGCCATAATTATGAGAGCTTCCTTGGACTCAGGGGAGGTACCCATGGACTGGAGATGTGCAAATGTGACCCCAATTCACAAGGGAGTATCAAAGGCTGACAAGTAATTATAGACCTGTGAGTTTAACTTCTGTTCTGGGAAAATTAATGGAGGCACTGGTTAAAGAAGCACTGCAGGATCATCTAGACAAGACTTCAGTTATAACTCGGACACAGCATGGTTTTGTTAAGGGGAAGTCTTGCCTGACCAATTTGATTGGATACTATGATGCAGTCACAAAAGCACTGGATGCAGGGAATAACTTTGATATTATATACTTGGATCTTAGAAAGGCTTTTGATACTGTTGCACATGGAAGACTGCTGTACAAATTGGAGCAGTGTGGCACTGGAGGCAAATTGCTGCTATGGATAAAGGGGTGGTTGAGGGGGAGAAGACAGAGAGTGGTAATCAATGGACACTGCTCATCGTGGACTAATGTTATTAGTGGAGTCCCTCAGGGTTCAGTATTGGGTCCTTTATTGTTTTCTGTATTTATAAATGATATTGATGATGGTATATCAAGCTTAATGTCCAAGTTTGCAGACGATACAAAGGTTGGCAGGGTTGTCAAGGACACTACTGACACTTTGCTGCTGCAACAGATCTGGAAAGGTTGAGCAGATGGGCTGAGAGGTGGCAAATGAAGTTTAACATTGACAAATGTAAAGTACTACACATGGGAAACAGCAACCCCAGAGCAACGTATCAACTCTGTGGTACTACACTGACAGTGGTAGAGAATGAAAGGGACTTGGGGGTGGTTGTGCAGGCAGATATGAAGTTCTCTGAGCAGTGCAAACGGGCTGCAACAGTAGCTCATGGAGTATTGTCAATGATATACAGGAATTTTTCCAGCAGGGATAAGGAGGTGATTATTCCCTTGTATAAGGCAATGGTCAGGCCACACCTAGAGTACTGTATACAGGTCTGGAGGCCTCATTTCAAGAAGGATGTAGAGCTGCTGGAACGAGTACAGAGAAGGGCAACAAGATTAGTGAATGGAACAAAGGGGTGCTCTTACGAAGAAAGGCTTAAGTTTTGCAAATTACAGTGTTTGGAGACTAAGCACCAGTGAGGTGATCTGATAGAGGTGTATAAAGCCTTGAATGGTTTAAGCATGCTCAATGCTGATGGGATTCTTCCTCTAGCTCAGAATAATCACCTGACAGGGCATAAATTCAAATTGAGGAAAGACAGATGTAGGATAGACGTGTGGAAATTTGCCTTTAGCCAGCAGGTGGTTGGTTGGTGGAACAGACTTCCATCCCTTGTAGTGGAGGTTGATAGGCTAAATAAGTTTAAGGCTCAGCTGGACAGGTATTTTGAACGAACAGAGGGGTGAAGTGGAAGTGGGTTTTTTTTTTTTTTTTTTTGGCTGATGCTGCATAAGCTTGCTTTCTTGCATCAAATGCCTCTACTAATGCTAATCTCCTACTCTTAATGTCATTGGTGCCAACGTGTACAACAACATCACCTTTTGTGCCCTTAAAAGCTGATATATGCTTTACAATGTCATCAACTTATGCCCTGGCAGACAAACCCTGGTCCTGTTCATCTATCCTTTTTACACAATATATTCCCCGTCTCCCTGACAATAGTCACCAACAATAACTAGTTCCTTTGGGACCAGCGCATTCTGCCTTTGAGATTGCCGCTGTGTTGCCTGATGGCCAGGAGTGAGCTCTGGCGTTGAATTGGGCAGCTGAGAGCTTGACTGGCCCCTCATTAATTTCTTCGAGGGCATCTACCCTACACCTTAAGCTCTCATAGATGCCCAGTAGAACGCGAGTTGATGCCTAATTTCTAGACACTCTCTGCACCTGGCACACACAAAGACATCCTCCTTGGCTAGATCAAGTTCTGTTCCAGAGAGTTCGGCACACATTTCACAAGTTCCACATTTTTTAGGCTGTGATGCATTGGAGAATCGCCCCCCCTCTCAATTCTCCCCCCGAGTCACAGCACTCTTGCCACTTTGTGCCCGTTGCTTTGTTGCTCTAGTCTGGGGCATGATATTTTAAATTAATAAGATCAATAAATTTAGTTAATTAATTGTCAATACTACGTTATCTAATAGAATCCTAAATGCAGTGATGCGTATTACACTATATAATTATACGTTAGAGCTGCCTAGTTACCACAATTAAAAATTTGAATTTGTGAATTTGTGACTCCCCCGAGTCACAGCACTCTTGCCACTTTGTGCCCGTTGCTTTGTTGCTCTAGTCTGGGGCATGATATTTTAAATTAATAAGATCAATAAATTTAGTTAATTAATTGTCAATACTACGTTATCTAATAGAATCCTAAATGCAGTGATGCGTATTACACTATATAATTATACGTTAGAGCTGCCTAGTTACCACAATTAAAAATTTGAATTCCCTACTACTCTATACAAAAACAATGGCTTCAAGATTCAAACAAAATACCGGTTTTATGTATATTAAGTAGTAATCTACAAAAACTCTTTATCTAAATTAAAAATAAAAATAACAAGCACAACTATAAGACTACATATAAAGTACAATATAAAATAACAATTAGGTAAATAAAAAGGCAGACTTGACTGAGCATGCATGACACTCACTGTACCTGCCGGTCTGTATACTGGCAACGTACTACGTACTCACAGTATTTTTTTTTTTTTTTTTTTTTGTTTTTCAGAAAGAATAAAAACAATTTCCTGACTACATAAGAATTTGATTATAAAAATATAAGTAGATAGTTATAAAAACATGATAATGGAAATAGGTAATTATTATTTTCAAGTAATATATTTTGTATTGCCTGAAAATAATAATATGAGTATATTTTGTGATTATTTGTAATAATTTGTGAATTATTACACTTGTGAAAAGGTGAATTAAATAAAAATATATATAGTACTTAATGCTATAGATCCAATGATTTTAACTTTCTATCAGTATATATATATTAAACTTTCCAAAAAGAATGGTAGTACATTTGTTAAAACCATTTCAAGTGAAAATAAACTGAACATGTGCAATGAAGATGTATTATTTTTACTGAATTTTTCTCCATTTTGCCGACGTGAAATCATCAATAATTTTATCCTAATTTATGTTTTGTGCGATGTGAGTTTCAATGGATACAATTCATATATTGGTTAGTCGTTCTTGTCCAGTTGTTGATCTAAGGTGATTTTTAATCAATTTGAGTTTACTCGAGGACCTTTCACAAGAAGTTACTATTATAGGCAGGGTAAGAAAAATCCATAATACTATTTCTGTGTTTGGATAAGTTATTTTTAGCTATATGGTGCAAGGAAGCTTGAGGCTTAGGCTGCACAAGTCAAAAAGAAAAAAATTTCTGAATTACTCTTTGTATGTGTGTGTGTCAGAGAGAGAGAGAGAGAACAAGTCAAAAGTAGAAGGGAATCACCAAGAAAGAGAAGAATGAGGATATCCAGCTCAGGACCAAGCCCATACTCACCAGATGTCAGCCCATGAACACAATACTCCTGAATCAATTGGGGAAGATACATGTATGTATGTATGTATGTATATATATATATAGAAAGTTAAAATCATTGGATCTATAGCATTAAGTACTATATGTATTTTTATTTAATTCACCTTTTCACAAATGTAATAATTCACAAATTATTACAAATATATACAAATAATCACAAAATATACTCATATTATTTTCAGGCAATACAAAATATATTACCTGAAAATAATTACATATTTTTTTTTATCATTTTTATAACTCTACTTTTATTTTTATATGTAGTGGGGAAATTGTATTTTATTCTTTCTGAAAACGAAAAAAAAAAAAAAATTACGGCACGTACATAGTACCAAGAGAAGTAAAATACTCTGTGAGTAGTACATTGCCAGTATATAGTCAGTATCATACATGCTCAGTCAAGTCGGAACTGCCGACTGAACACGATTCACTCCAGATTGGAGCTGGTGGTGATTTGCGGACTGACAGTGACTCACGACACTGAAGTGCAGAATTACCGAATGAATATTAAAATAAAAATTATATTTTTCGCGAGGTGGGGAACTTTTAGGTAATCCTGCACTTTAGTGTCGTGAGTCACGGTCAGCCAACCAGTCACCACAGCTCGGAACTGTCGTGAATCGTATTCTGACGGGCAGTTCCGACTTGACTGAGCTTGTGCAACACTTACTCTATCTGCCGGCTGCGCTGTATCTGCTCATCTGTGCTGGGAATTGTCATGGAGCATGCGCGACACTCTCCGTATCTGCTGGTCCATATATTCTGATGGAGAAGTTCCGACTTCACTGATCATGCGCGACACTAACTATATTTGCTGGTCTATATGCTGCGAATTGTCACGGAGCATGCGCGACACTCACTATACACTGGCAATATACCACGAATGCACAGTAATTTTTTTTTTTTTTTTTTTCTTTTCAGAAAGAATAAAAAATTTTCTGACTACATAAAAGAATTTGATTAGAAATATAAAAGTATAGAGATTGATAAAAACAATAATGGACATACCTATATACTTTTTTTTCGTTTTCGGAAAGAATAAAAAAAACAAATTTCTGACTACGTAAGAAATTGATTTTAAAAATGAAAGTAGACAGTTATAAAACAAAGGAAATAAGTAATTATTGTTAATTTTTAATTATTATTTTCAGAGCCCCTAATTAATTATTATTTGCAGAACTCCACGTTGTCCACCACCACCCCTGGGAGATGAGTCAGGCACAGTACTCTGGCTGCTCTCCGTCAGGGATCGCCAGAGTTTCCTGACGGAGAACAAAAATCAAAAAAAAATTAAAAAAGAGAGCATTAGTGAGGGAGATAGCTGAAAGATGGGGGTAAAAAGGAAGGAAGAAGAGGAAAAATGCGTCAACTGCAAATACTGTTTGCTTTAAACGTTTGAATTAACGAAATGCTGTTTTTTCCTAGGCTAGTGGAGAAAAGAAAAGCAAAGAATAAAGATACCTTCTTTGCCTTCATTGATTTAGAAAAAGGCTCTGTTTAGATAAGACTCCGTTCCAAGAAAGGAATTATGCAAAGCCCTTCAAAATATGTCAGTTGATCCAGAGCTTGTGGAACTGATTAGGGCAGCATTTCCCAAACGTTTTCAGTCAGGGAACACTTTTCATCTCACAATATATTAAGGGAACACTTAAGAAACACAAGTTCGGTGGAAGTGAAAAAACTGTTTGCTAATAATTTTTTACATACGATGCACTGGTCGTCAGGAGCATTTTTTTTACATTTGGATACTTTTCTCAGCAAACATATTTCCAAAAGTCTTTTTCTGATGCCATGCCACAGGATAAACAAGAAAATTTTTATTTTAATTTCGGCTTTACATGTGTGGGAAATAAAGATGCTCTTTCTGGATGACCAGTGCTTTGTATCACAAAAAAAAATTTTAGCCAACAGTTTACTATTATTATTAGCCACATGGAAGCCTAAAAAAAAAAAAAAAAAATATTCCCCCTTTTTCCCTGAGAGAGAGAGAGAGAAGGAAATCACCAAGAAAGCAAAAAAGAAAAGAATGACGATATCCAGCTCATGACCCTGGGTCTGCCAAGCATTCACCAGATGTGAGCCCCTGGGGTTTTCTTTGGCTTCCACTAAAAAAAACTTGTTTCGTAAATAGAAAAAAGAAATGAAAGTGGGATGAAAAAGAAAAACAAAAGCGAGAAGAAAAGTGTTCCGTGACTAAAAAAGTTTGGGAAACACTGTCCTAATCAGTTCCACAAGCTCTGGATCAACTGACATATTTTGAAGGGCTTTGCATAATTCCTTTCTTGGAACAGAGCCTTTTCTAAACGGAGCCTTTTTCTAAATTGATGAAGGCAAAGAAGGTATCTTTATTCTTTGCATTTCTTTTCTCCACTAGCCTAGGGAAAAACAGCATTTTGTTAATTCAAACATTTAAAGCAAAGTGTTCGCAGTTGACGCCTTTTTCCTCTTCTTCCTTTCTTTTTACCCCCATCTTTCTGCTATCTCCCTCACTAATGCTCACTCTCTTTTTTTTTTTTTTTTTTTTTTTGTTCTCCGTCAGGAAGCTCAGACGATCCCTGACGGAGAGCAGCCAGAGTACCGTGGACAGCCTGGCTCATCTCCCAGCGGTGGTGGCGGACAACGTGGAGTTCTACTAGGCAGTGGTTTTCAACCGAGGTGCCACGGCACTTTAGGATGCCGCAACAACATTCCAGGGGTGGGTGCCACGTAATTTGGGTTTAAGTTACTTAAACTTATTATTATTTTTTAATTTATGTTTATTTCATTATAAAAAAGTGTACAGTATCTATTTCAATTTTGTGGTCATCTATAACAGATGTTTACTTAGTACCTCTATATAAAGAATAAAATCATATACTGTATATATATATAATTTGTATAAATGATGATTAATATCTTTAATATAAATAGATAGTGAATGTCTTTAATTACAAATAGATACTTTAGCCTGCAGGCAGAACTGTACCGGTTAGAATAATTTTATCTCTAAAGTTTCCATTTTCTGTTGAAGCCAAGACATGAAAGCTACAGTATCTATTTGTAATTAAAGATATTCACTATCTATTTATATTAAAGATATTATTTTACTGGCTAAACACCTAATCATCATTTATATCCTAAGGATTAGCATTAGCATTAGTAGAGGCATTTGATGCAAGAAAGCAAGCTTATGCAGCATCAGCCAAAAAAAAAAAAAAAAACCACTCCCACTTCACCCCTCTGTTCGTTCAAAATATCTTGTCCAGCTGAGCCTTAAACTTATTTAGGCTATCAACTTCCACGACAAGGGATGGAAGTATGTTCCACCAACCAACCACCCTCGCTAAAGGCAAATTTATGCACGTCTATCCTGCATCTGTCTTTCCTCAATTTGAATTTATGCCCTCTCAGGTGATTATTCTGAGCGAGAGGAAGAATCCCATCAGCATTGAGCATGCTCAAACCATTCAAGGCTTTATACACCTCTATCAGATCACCTCGCTGGTGCCTAGTCTCCAGACACTGTAATTTGCAAAACTTAAGCCTTTCTTCATAAGAGCACCCCTTTGTTCCATTCACTAATCTTGTTGCCCCTCTCTGTACTCGTTCCAGCAGCTCTACATCCTTCTTGAAATCAGGCCTCCAAACCTGTATACAGTACTCTAGGTGTGGCCTGACCATTGCCTTATACAAAGGAATAATCACCTCCTTATCCCTGCTAGAAAAATTCCTATATATCATTGACAATACACCATGAGCTACTCTTGCAGCCCATCTGCACTGCTCAGAGAACTTCATATTTGCCTGCACAACCACCCCCAGGTCCCTTTCATTCTCTACCACTGTCAGTGTAGTACCACAGAGTTGATACGTTGCTCTGGGGTTGCTGTTTCCCATGTGTAGTACTTTACATTTGTCAATGTTAAACTTCATTTGCCACCTCTCAGCCCATCTGCTCAACCTTTCCAGATCCTGTTGCAGCAGCATAGTGTCAGTAGTGTCCTTGACAACCCTGCCTACCTTTGTATCGTCTGCAAACTTCGACATTAAGCTTGATATACCCTCATCAATATCATTTATGAATACAGAAAACAATAATGGATCCAATACTGAACCCTGAGGGACTCCACTAATAACATCAGTCCACGATGAGCAGTGTTCATTGATTACCACTCTCTGTCTTCTCCCCCTCCCACCCCTTTATCCATAGCAGCAATTTGCCTCCAATGCCACACTGCTCCAATTTGTGCAGCAGTCTTCCATGTGCAACAGTATCAAAAGCCTTTCTAAGATCCAAGTATATAATATCAAAGTTATTCCCTGCATCCAGTTCCTTTGTGACTGCATCATAGTATCCAATCAAATTGGTCAGGCAAGACTTCCCCTTAACAAAACCATGCTGTGTCCGAGCTATAACTGAAGTCTTGTCTAGATGATCCTGCAGTGCTTCTTTAACTAGTGCCTCCATTAATTTTCCTGGAACAGAAGTTAAACTCACAGGTCTATAATTACTTGTGTCAGCCTTTGATCCTCCTTTGTGAATTGGGGTCACATTTGCACATCTCCAGTCCATGGGTACCTCCCCTGAGTCCAAGGAAGCTCTCATAATTATGGCTAAGGGTTTGCTTACTTCCTTTGCTGCTTCCTTTAATATAACTGGATAGATCCCATCCACCCCGGGTGCCTTTCTTGTGTTTATCTTCAAAAATTTCACCTCCACTTTACTCTCAGTTATTACAAGATTCTCTAGCTTACTGCTAGAGTTGAATACACCTCTGGCTTTCCCCTCGCTAAATAACTCCTCATGTGTGAATGTCGATGCAAAATATTCATTTAGTTTGTTAGCTACCTGAGCAGGATCATCAACAGTTGACCCATCGATATCAAGTGGACCAATCTGATTCATCCCCTTCCTTCTAGAGTTTACATAAGTAAAGAACTCTTTGCTGTTTTTCTTTGCATCCCTTGCCAAGGATTTCTCGTAATCTGCCTTCGCCTGCCTAACCTCCTTTGTAACTTGGTTGCATATCAACTTGTATCTATCATAGGCTTCTGTGTCATGTGTTAATTTGTATGTATCCCACGCATGTTTCTTCTCTGCCATATGCCTCGTCAGTTCATCTGACATCCATTTAGGCCTAAACCTTGAACAATATTTCTTAGTTGGTATGTATAGCCTAATAGCTTCCAAGGTAAGTTCTTTGAATGCTTCCCATTTTGCATTTGCTGTTGGTAGCATGATCAGTTGGTCCCACTGTATAGAATTTAAATACTATCTCAGTCCATCGTAGTCGCCTTTACGAAAGCAATAACCCTTCCCTTTACCCCTAATGGTAGTTACCTCTTTGAGTAAATCCCACTTCAGCACACTGTGATCACTGCCACCTAGTGGTTCATTTATCTGCAGATTCTTAATGCATGAAGAATCACTGCTGATAATCAAATCAAGAGTATTCTTCCCTCTAGTTGCCTCCTGAACATGCTGAGGTAGAAAACAATCATCCAATAATTCCAGTACAACGGCCCATTTATCCTCATATAATTTGTATTATGAAATGTAATTTTTATAATTATATTATTGATAAATATCATATAACATTTATATTTTTATTATATATATATTGGGAAAATTGAGTAGGGGTGCCGCAAAAAAAAATAAATTACTTAGGGGTGCCGTTATTAAAAAAAGGTTGAAAACCACTCTACTAGGGGCTCTGAAAATAATAATTAAAAATTAACAATAATTACTTATTTCCTTTGTTTTAACTGTCTACTTTCATTTTTAAAATCAATTTTCATATGTAGTCAATTTTTTTTTTATTCTTTCTGAAAACTAAAAAAAAAAAAGTATTGCACGTAGTATATTGCCAGTGTATAGTGAGTATCGCGCATGCTCCGTGACAATTCGCAGCACAGAGCAGCAGATACAGCGGCAAAGAGTTAGCGTTGCGCATGCTCAGTCAAGTCGGAACTGCCCGTCAGAATACGATTCGCGACAGTTCCGAGCTGCGGTGACTGAATGGCTGACCGTGACTAAGGACACTAAAGTGCAGGATTAGCATTAGCATTAGCATTAGTAGAGGCATATGATGCAAGAAAGCAAGCTTACTCAGCATCAGCCAAAAAAAAAAAAAAAAAAAAACCTCTCCCATTTCACCCCTCCGTTCGTTCGAAATACCTGTCCAGTTGAGCTTTAAATTTGTTTAGGCTATCAACTTCAACAACAAGTGATGGAAGTCGGTTCCACCAACCAACCATCCGCTGGCCAAAGGCAAATTTCCGCACATCTATCCGACATCCGTCCTTCCTCAATTTGAATTTATGCCCTCTGAGGTGATTATTCTGAGAAAGATGAAGAATCCCATTGGCATTGAGCATGCTCAAACCATTCAAAGCCTTATACACCTCTATCAGATCACCTCGCCGGTGCCTAGTCTCCAGACTCTGTAATTTGCAAAACTTAAGCCTTTCTTCGTAAGAGCAACCCTTTGTTCCATTTACTAATCTTGTTGCCCTTCTCTGTACCCGTTCCAGCAGCTCTACATCCTTCTTGAAATGAGGCCTCCAGACCTGTATACAGTACTCAAGATTTGGCCTAACCATTGCCTTATACAAGGGAATAATCACCTCCTTATCCCTGCTAGAAAAATTCCTGTATATCATTGACAAGACACCATGAGCTACTCTTGCAGCTCGTCTGCACTGCTCAGAGAACTTCATATCTGCCTGCACAATTACCCCCAGGTCCTTTTCATTCTCCACCACTGTCAGTGTAGTACCGCAGAGTTGATACATTGCTCTGGGGTTACTGTTACCCATATGTAGTACTTTACATTTGTCAATGTTAAACTTCATTTGCCACCTCTCAGCCCATCTGTTCAACCTTTCCAGATCCTGTTGCAGCAGCATAGCGTCAGTAGTGTCCTTAACGACCCTGCCAACCTTTGTATCATCTGCAAACTTAGACATTAAACTTGATATCCCATCATCAATATCATTCATAAACACCGAAAACAACAATGGACCCAACACTGAACCTTGAGGAACTCCACTAATAACATTAGTCCACGTTGAGCAGTGTCCATTGATTACCACTCTCTGTCTTCTGCCACTCAACCATCCCCTTATCCATAGCAGCAATTTGCCTCCAATGCCACACTGCTCCAATTTGTGCAGCAGTCTTCCATGTGCAACAGTATCAAAAGCCTTTCTAAGATCCAAATATATAATATCAAAGTTATTCCCTGCATCCAGTTCTTTTGTGACTACATCATAGTATCCAATCAAATTGGTCAGGCAAGACCTGCCCTTAACAAAACCATGCTGCGTCTGAGCTATAACTGAATTCTTGTCTAGATGATCCTGCAGTGCTTCTTTAACCAGTGCCTCCATTAATTTACCTGGAACAGAAGTTAAACTAACAGGTCTATAATTACTTGTGTCAGCCTTTGATCCTCCTTTGTGAATTGGGGTTACATTTGCACATCTCCAGTCTATGGGTACCTCCCCTGAGTCCAAAGAAGCTCTCATAATTATGGCTAGGGGTTTGCATACTTCCTTTGCTGCCTCCTTTAATATAACTGGATAGATCCCATCCACCCCAGGTGCCTTTTTTATGTTTATCCTCAACAATCTCTCCTCCACTTTCCTCTCAGTTATTACAAAATCATCCAGCTCACTGCCAATGTTTACTTTACCTACATCATTCTCCTTCCTGAATAACTCCTCATGCGTGAATGTAGATGCAAAATACTCGTTTAGATTGTTAGCCACCTGAGCAGGATCCTCAACTGTTGAACCATCAATATCCAGTGGACCAATCTGATTCATCCCTTTCCTTCTCGAGTTCAAGTATGTAAAGAACTCCTTTCTGTTTTTCTTTGCATCCTTTGCCAAGGATTTTTCGTAGTCTGCCTTTGCCTGCCTAATCTCCTTTGTGACTTGGTTACAGACCAACTTATATCTATCATAGGCTTCCATGTCACCCATTAATTTGTATGTATCCCATGCATTTTTCTTCTCTGCCACATGTCTCATTAGTCCATCTGACAACCATTTAGGCCTAAACCTTGAACAATATTTCTTAGTTGGTATGTAAAGCCTGGTAGCCACCAAGATTAGTTCCTTGAATGCTTCCCATTTTGAGTTTGCTGTTGGTAACATCATCAGTTGGTCCCACTGTATAGAATTTAAATACTGTCTCAGACCATCATAGTCGCCTTTACGAAAACAAAAACCCTTCCCTTTACCTCTGATGGTAGTTACCTCCTTGAGTAAATCCCACTTCAACATACTGTGATCACTGCCACCTAGTGGTTCATTTATCTGCAGGTTCTTAATGCATGAAGAATCACTACTGATAATCAGATCAAGAGTATTGCTCCCTCTTGTTGCCTCACGAACATGCTGATGTAGAAAACAATCATCCAATAAATCCACAAAAGCCTTGCTAGTGTGCGAGTGACCAACCCACAAATTCCAGTCAATATCTGGGAAATTAAAATCCCCCATTATAAGACTCTCTGATTTACTGGCCCACTCTATTTCCCTGTACAATATATTATTATACTCATCAGAGTCATTAGGCCTATAGCACACTCCTACTCTCAATTTTGATTTCCCTATGCTTATGTCACACCAAACTGACTCGACACTGCCCTGTCCATCGATGTCAACTGGCTTCACTTCCTTTGACTTTATGTGTTTCTTAATTAATAGCATAACCCCTCCTCCCCTCCTGTCCTGTCTATCCTTTCTATATACATTGTATTCCCCAAATTCCAGTTCCGCATTACTTATATCTGTGTGACACCACGTCTCTGATATCCCAACAATATCTGCCTTTGATGTTTTGAGCAATACCTCAAATTCATCAAATTTATTTACCAAACTCCTAGCTTTGGTGTACACGCAGGTATACATGCACCTGTTTCTATTCTTAGCTACCCTAACACAACCCATGTGTTTACTTGTAACGCAATGACTACCAGCAGTCTCTGAAATATCCTGCATCTTGTTTTTCAGACTTCTGCTCATTTGAATAGAAGCAGTGCAAGAATCACTTCCACCTCTGCCAGTGGCTACTGTTAAACTATTAGTCCTTGTATCCCCCCCAAACTAGCAGTTTTCCGACCCACCTAACACTGCCTCGACAGCATCAGCAAAAATTCTTGCACACTTTCTATTTAAGTGTATCCCATCCCTGTAGAAGCAATCTCTCCTGTTAACAAGTACAGTCCAGGCTGAAAAAAATTCTACCCCTTGAGCCTTGCACAATCCCTCCAGGGCCGAATTGATCGACAAGGCTCTCATCATATACTCCCTCCTATCGTGCCTGGGCAGAATTGCAGACACTTTCAAGTTCAACCCTAATTCACGGCTTTTTTTCAACAGTGACCTGTACTTGCTAAGTAATTCCGCCGGTCTCCTACTCTTAATATCATTAGTGCCAACGTGTACAACTATATCACCTTTTGTGCCCTTGGATTACCAACTTTTATTCCACCGGAGGTGAATAACTCACTCCTGGTCAACCTGGTCACCCCTGGTTGACCAGGAGCAGAGCTTTTATGAGAGTAATAAATTATTATGACTGAAATATTAAATTATTATGGTGAAATCAGTTACAGCTATGAGATAGAATTAGCCATGCTTGTCTTTTAACATTCAGCGGAAAAAAAAAAAAAAAATGATTCAGACTCTTTCATACTCACGTAAGAAATGAAGAATCGTCCTTCTAGGTGAAGGAAAGTAAAAGATCTTACTAAACACCATTCTGATCGGATTATAAAATTAACAAATAAAAAGTATCCTTTAACCTTCACTACAAGTAAGACGCAACTGAAATTGTTTCACGCACAACGACAGCGCCCCCTAATGAAAATTCCGTATTATGTGTAAGGGAATTTTGGGACAGTTAGTCTCTCGCTGCTAATAGCTGTTACGACTATACTACTGTAGCAAAAACATATTAACAATACATTTAAGGAAATTAAGACACAATAATCCTTCTGGGCATCTGCCCGTCTTACTTCCAAGATTCCAGGACCAGAGAGTAAGATAGGAAGAATTGGTCTTTGTCAGATATGCATTGGATGCATTCATAATAAATCAACCTTATCCTCTCAAAGGTGAAGAAACTTCGCCTTCGTAGTGTTCGTACTGTATGAAGGCAAATTATACTTCATACTGTACAATCACCGAGAAAAAAAAATTACTCAGCTTGTAATTTTTTAAATAATAATCGGGAAACGCTCTTTAAAACATGTATAGAAATATTCACTGTGCTGCCACTTTATTAGGTACACCCCTGCAATGCACACAAATGGTTTATACAACAACACTGCAAGTCAAATAACCACAGTTGTGGATATAAATGCAGCAGAACAACCTTTCTAGTATCAATTAAGCGAACAAACTGTAGAAAGAATGGGGAAAAGGAGTGATCTAACAGACTTCGAACGTGGCATGGTAGTAGGTGCAACACGTGCTGGAAAAAATCATCTCTGAAACGGCAGTTTTCCTAAACTTTTCACGCACCACAGTTTTAAGGGTGTATCGAGAATGGTGCAACGAACAGAAAACATCCTCTCAACAGCACTCCTGTGGAAGAAAATCGCTTGTTAATGAGAGAGGTTAGAGATGGCTAGAATTGTGCAATCAAACAGACGGGCCACAATGTCGCACATCACGTCAGATTATAACCTTGGTGCGCAGAACAAAATATCGCAACGGACCATTAGTCGCACTTTGTCGCGAATGGGCTACAACAGCGGACGGCTCAATTGGTACCTTTGTTATCAGTGAAAAACAAGAGAGCATGCCTCCTGTGGGCACAGCAATACCAGCACTGGACTATCGAGGATTGGAAAACAGTTGCTTGGTCTGACGAGTCGAATTTCCTGGTGCATCATGTTGACGGAAAGCTCAGAATTTGGCCAAAGCAACATTAATCCCTGGATCCGTGATGCCTGACGACTACTGTGCAAGGTGGTGGGGGCAGTTTTATGGTGTGGAGAATGTTTTCTTGGCACACGTTGGGTCCATTGATACCCATAGATTCATGTCTCAATGCCACACGTACCTAAACATCGTTGCCGACCAAGTGCATCCAATGGGAGACAAACGTTGCTACACGTCCGTAGGAATAACCTTAAATTGCCCTACACGTGTCTCCCGGGTGGTGCTAAGTGAGTAACTGCGTTGGCTGCTGGACCTCGAGCTCTGCTTTTGGATATCCCAGCAATTAGAGGATACATTATATTAATACTTAGAACATGGAACATTATCCTAATCTAAATGGCTCCTTTCAGAACCAAACAACAACAACAAAGAACATAGGACACCCTCTGAATATTCTTCAACTTAATATTGAGGGTATAAACCGATCAAAAAGTGACTACCTTTTAAAGGTACTTAACGACTACCATGTAGATGTTGTGCTGCTACAAGAAACACATTGTGAAGATCAAAACCAACTTTACTCTAGATGTAAATTACCAGGATACAGCCTTGTCGCGGCTACTTTCCATAAAAGCTCTGGTACCACTACGCATATCCGAAATAAAATTGACCAAATAGAAATTTTGGACATAAGCACTAATGACATTTTCACTACCAGGGTTGGGGTGATGGGGCTGGAAATAATAAATATCTATAAACCACCATCTCGACCTTGGTGTAAAGAAGCTATCCAGAATGTGCATCATCCATCAATTATTATGGGAGATTTCAACAGTAGGAGTACTCTTTGGGGCTATGCTGACACTAATGCAGATGGCCTTGGTGTGATGGCCTGGTCTGAAGTCGAGGATGTTTTCTTAATGTATGATGCAAAAGAGAAAGGTTCCTTTCACTCAGGCAGATGGAACAAAGATACCAACCCAGACCTCTGTTTTGTCTCAAGAGATGAGTGCGGAAGACCTTTGCAGTGTAGCAGGAAAGTTTTGAATAATTTTCCTCGTAGTCAGCATAGACCAATTCTTGTAAAAATTTGCACCAAAGTTCCAATAGTAAGATCAAAGCCTGTACCTCGCTACTTTGGAAAAGCTCACTGGGAAGCCTTCACTAATGAAGTGGATCACAATATTCAATGGATCCCATCAAAAACCGACAATTATAAGCGATTTGTTGGTTTAATATGCTGCATAGCAAAGAAACATATTCCCAGAGGATACAGGAAAGAATACATTCCTGGCTGGAACAGAAGATGTGATGAGCTATATGAAGAATACCAACTTAGCAATAGAACAGAAATTGCTGATGAACTATTGCAATGCTTAGACTCTGCTAGGAAAGAAAAATGGAACATAATGACAGCGGGTATGAATTTCCAACACTCAAGCAGAAAAGCATGGACACTTCTGAGGAAACTCGGAAGTAGTACTCCCAAATATATTAATAAGAGCTCAGAAGTATCCCCAGGAAAAGTAGCCAAGAGAATTGTCAACATTCCCAAGAGACCAACCGATACTAACAAAGTTGAAGTCAAAAAACTTAAGAAGGAATTAAGAACTAGACTATCCTTGGCTGAAACAACCTCCCAATTCTCAGGAGAATTCACAATTGCAGAGATTTCAACAGCTCTGAAGGAAATAAAACCAGGCAAAGCAGCCGGAGTGGACGGAATATATCCAGAGTTCCTGAAACATTGTGGTCCAAGAGCTCTGAATTGGCTAGATAAATTTTTTAATGACATCTTGCAGAATGGTAGGTTCCCGTCTTTGTTTAAGAGAACTAAAATAGTTGCCATCCTAAAGCCAGGGAAAAGTGGATCTTTCCCTGAAGATTATCGCCCAATTGCACTTTTAAATATATGTTATAAATTAATTGAAAGAATGGTTTACAATAGAATTTCATCCAAAACCTTCCAACACATACCAATTGAACAAGCCGGATTCCGACCAGGCCGAAGCTGCTGCGATCAGGTACTGGCATTTACCAGCCATATCGAGAACGGATTCCAAGATAAGAAGAAGACCATTGCAGTCTTTGTGGACTTGACATCAGCTTATGACACAGTATGGTGACAAGGAATGATTCTGAAATTTTTGAAGATTATTCCTTGTAAGCCCCTCGCGATCCTACTTAACAATATGTTATGCAACAGAATGTTTGAAGTACACTTAAATGGCAGAGTGAGCAAGCCCTATATATTAAATGATGGTTTACCACAAGGATCAGTTCTAGCCCCATTATTATTTAATATCTATACTGCAGATCTTCCAACAACTGCTAGGAAATTCATGTACGCAGATGACATAGCCCTGACTGCCCAGTCTACTGACTTCAATGCAGCCGAAATTGTACTTACAAAGGATCTTCATAACTTGAATAAATATTTTCACACATGGCGACTTAAACCTAATTTAAATAAAACCGAAGTTAGCTGTTTTCATCTGGATAATCATAGGGCTAACTATATGCCACAAGTGGAATATAAAGGTCAACGACTGAAACACAACCCTTTCCCAAAATATCTGGGAATTATAATGGACCGAACACTGACGTATAAACAACACCTTTGTAATATTGCAGCAAAGATAAAAACTAGGAATAACAAATTGCATAAACTCAGTGGAACAGGCTGGGGAGCAAACGCAACGGTGCTACGAACATCAGCCCTTGCCCTACTCTACTCAGTTGCAGAATATTGTTGCCCCGTATGGCTTAATAGTGCACACTCTGTAAAAGTTGAAATCCAACTGAATGACACAATGAGGACAATATCAGGCACCATTAAATCGACACCTTTAAAATGGCTACCAGTGTTATCTAACATCTATCCCCCTCATATAAGAAGAGAAATAGCCTTGCTGAAAGAATGGCAGAAATGTCAAAGAAATCCTCACTTGCCCATACATCAGGAATGCAACCCCCAGAAGCCGGAGAGATTGAAGTCTAGGAACCCCTCATGGAAGCTAGGCGAGAAACTTATCAAGTCATATTTTAATGCTGACCAGACCTGGCGCGAAGACTGGACTACTTCAAATCCCGACCACCTGGGCTTAGTCAGTGATCCATGCAGAGCTGTTCCAGGTTTCAACTTACCAAGAAAGGAATGGACATCCCTGAACAGAATCCGAACAAATCACGGAAGATGCAAGTTTTGGCTGCATAAGTGGGGAAAAACTGAAAACCCATTCTGCGACTGTGACAACGGGCCCCAGACCATCCAGCATGTCATCTCGGAGTGCCCAAAGAGGAGATTTGAAGGCTCCATCCAAGATCTACATAGTGTTACTGATGATGCTATTAAGTGGCTGAATAAACTGGACATTACATTTTAATTCATCAAATGTTACTTATAATTTTTTCTGTAAATATTGTTTTTAGGCTTATTGTAATTTATTTATTTATTTTTTGACATTGTTACAAATGTATCCTCATTTTTTGCCATAAGAAATACTAATAATAAGTGCATCCAATCATGTTGACAGTTTATCCTCGGTCAGATGGTTACTTCCAGCAGGACAATGCGCCGGTTCACAAAGCCCGAATCACTATGGAATGGTTGCAGGAACATGACAATGACTTTTCTTTGCTGCAGTGGCCTGCTCAGTCTGCGGATCTCAATCCTATTGACATCTTTGGGATGAACTGTAAAGGGCTGTTTGCTGCAGGCCTACACCTCCATCGAATCTCAAGGAACTACGTGACACACTCATATTTGCATGATACTGCATTCCTGCACAACGTTTTCAGCATCTTGTTCAATCCATGCCTAAACGAATTATAACTGTTTTGAAGGCTAAAGGAAGCTCAACACGCTAGTAGGTAGGTGTGCCTAATAAAGTGGCAGCACAGTTTATTTGATTTATAGTATTTTTTTTTTTTTTTTTTTTTTTTTTGTTGTCTGGTTGGGCTTCCATCTCTATAATCCGGGAAAAAAATGAGGACTTTGAATATAAAAATGAGGGAACTTTTCTCTATGATACCACAACGAATTTTACATTTTTTTATGGATTCAAAGAACATTTAAAAAATGTTCTTTGAATTTGCTATCAGTTTATTATGATATTCCCAAAGAAAGCTTTTTATGGTTACTGTAAAACTGATAATATTTCTAACAAAATTTTAACTGAATATATCAAATTTCAGGAAAATAACAGGATTCACTCTTACTAGCATAATGCTGATTGTTTAAATGTCTTAAACCTGCAAAAAAAATGATACTCTACAAAGAAAATTTATGTATGAATTCTTTTATATTTTTCTATTGATTCAATTTTTCTTCAGTAATTCTTGCTTGTTGACCAAATACAAATGGAAAATTCTTCATGGTTGGTATCGAAAATTCAATTTTATTAGTAGAAGCCCCTTAATTGACTCTGTAATAAGAGAGTTTTTTCCTTTCACACAATTGTTTTGTACTACGTTATTATAGAATACATACTGTCCCACTAAAATAGCACCGTAAATGACAAAAACTTGAATGAACTTTCCCCAGTGGTTTCAACCACATGTTCAAATATTCAACATACACCTATGAGCCAAAGCATTATGACCAGCGAGTCGAATTGGCCAGTAAATCAAAGACTCTTATAATGGGGGAATTTAATTTCCCAGATATTGACTGGAATTTGTGGGTTGGTCACTAATACACTAGCAAGGCTTTTGTGGATTTACTTCATGATTGCTTTCTACATCAGCATGTTCGGGAGGCAACTAGAGGGAGTAATACTCTTGATCTGATTATCAGTAGTCATTCTTCATGCATTAAGAATCTGCAGATGAAGGAACCACTAGGTGGCAGCGATCACAGTGTGCTGAAGTGGGATTTACTCAAAGAGGTAACTACCATCAGGGGTAAAGGGAAGGGTTTTTGCTTTCGGAAAGGCGACTACGATGGACTGAGACAGTATTTAAATTCTATACAGTGGGACCAAATGATGATGTTACCAACAGCAAATTCAAAATGGGAAGCATTCAAAGAACTTATCTTGGAAGTTACTAGGATTTACTTACCAACTAAGAAATATTGTTCAAGGTTTAGGCCTAAATGGATGTCAGATGAACTAATGAGACATATGGCAGAGAAGAAAAATGCATGGGATACATATAAATTAATGGCTGACATGGAAGCGTACGATAGATATAAGCTGGTCTGTAACCAAGTCACAAAGCAGATTAGGCAGGCAAAGGCAGATTATGAGAAATCCTTGGCAAAAGATGCAAATAAAAACAGAAAAGAGTTCTTTACCTATGTAAACTCTAGAAGGAAAGGGATGAATCAGATTGGTCGACTGGATATTATTGGTTCAACAGTTGCGGATCCTGCTCAGGTGGCTAACAAACTAAACGAGTATTTTGCATCTATATTCACACATGGGGAGTTATTCAAGAAAGAGAATGCCAGAGGTGAAGTAAACTGGCAGTGAGCTATATGATTTTGTAATCACTGAGAGGAAAGTGGAAGAGAAATTAACATTAGCATTAGCATTAGTAGAGGCATTTGATGCAAGAAAGCAAGCTTATGCAGCATCAGCCAAAAAAAAAAAAAAAAAAACCCACTTCCACTTCACCCCTCTGTTCGTTCCAAATACCTGTCCAGCTGAGCCTTAAACTTATTTAGGCTATCAACCTCCACCACAAGGGATGGAAGTCTGTTCCACCAACCAACCACCCGCTGGCTAAAGGCAAATTTCCTGACGTCTATCCTACATCTGTCTTTCCTCAATTTGAATTTATGCCCTCTCAGGTGATTTTTTTGAGATAGAGGAAGAATCCCATCAGCATTGAGCATGCTTAAACCATTCAAGGCTTTATACACCTCTATCAGATCACCTCGCTGGTGCCTAGTCTCCAGACACTGCAATTTGCAAAACTTAAGCCTTTCTTCGTAAGAGCACCCCTTTGTTCCATTCACTAATTTTTTGCCCTTCTCTGTACTCGTTCCAGCAGCTCTACATCCTTCTTGAAATGAGGCCTCCAGAACTGTATACAGTACTCTAGGTGTGGCCTGACCATTGCCTTATACAAAGGAATAATCACCTCCTTATCCCTGCTGGAAAAATTCCTGTATATCATTGACAATACTCCATGAGCTACTCTTGCAGCCCGTCTGCACTGTTCAGACAACTTCATATCTGCCTGCACAACCACTCCCAAGTCCCTTTCATTCTCTACCACTGCCAGTGTAGTACCACAGAGTTGATACGTTGCTCTGGGGTTGCTGTTTCCCATGTGTAGTACTTTACATTTGTCAATGTTAAACTTCATTTGCCACCTCTCAGCCCATCTGCTCAACCTTTCCAGATCCTGTTGCAGCAGCATAGTGTCAGTAGTGTCCTTGACAACCCTGCCAACCTTTGTATCATCTGCAAACTTGGACATTAAGCTTGATATACCATCATCAATATCATTTATAAATACAGAAAACAATAATGGACCCAACACTGAGCTCTGAGGGACTCCAATAATAATATTAGTCCACGATGAGCAGTGTCCATTGATTACCACTCTCTGTCTTCTCCCCCTCAACCACCCCTTTATCCATAGCAGCAATTTGCCTCCAATGTCACAATGCTCCAATTTGTGTAGCAGTCTTTCATGTGCAACAGTATCAAAAGCCTTTCTAAGATCCAAGTATATAATATCAAAGTTATTCCCTGCATCCAGTTCTTTTGTGACTGCCTCATAATATCCAATCAAGTTGGTCAGGCAAGACTTCCCCTTAACAAAACCATGCTGTGTCTGAGCTATAACTGAAGTCTTGTCTAAATGATCCTGCAGTGCTTCTTTAGCCAGTGTCTCCATTAATTTTCCTGGAACAGAAGTTAAGCTCACAAATCTATAATCACTTGTGTCAGCCTTTGATCCTCCTTTGTGAATTGGGGTCCCATTTGCGCATTTCCAGTCTATGGGTACCTCCCCTGAGTTACCCATAGACTGGAAGCTCTCATAATTATGGCTAAGAGTTTGCTTACTTCCTTTGCTGCCTCCTTTAATATAACCGGATAGATCCCATCCACCCCGGGTGCCTTTCTTTTGTTTATCTTCAACAGTTTCTCCTCCACTTTACTCCCACTTATTTCAAGATTCTGTAGCTTACTGCTAGAGTTGAATACACCTCTGGCATTCCTCTTGCTGAATAACTCCTCATGTGTGAATGTCGATGCAAAATATTCATTTAGTTTGTTAGCTACCTGAGCAGGATCATCAACAGTTGACCCATCAATATCAAGTGGACCAATCTGATTCATCCCCTTCCTTCTAGAGTTTACATAAGTAAAGAACTCTTTGCTGTTTTTCTTTGCATCCCTTGCGAAGGATTTCTCGTAATCTGCCTTCGCCTGCCTAACCTCCTTTGTAACTTGGTTGCATATCAACTTGTATCTATCATAGGCTTCTGTGTCATGTGTTAATTTGTAAGTATCCCATGCATTTTTCTTCTCTGCCATATGCCTCATTAGTTCATCTGACATCCATTTTGGCCTAAACCTTGAACAATATTTCTTAGTTGGTATGTAAAGCCTAGTAGCTTCCAAGATACGTTCTTTGAATGCTTCCCATTTTGAATTTGCTGTTGGTAACATCATCAGTTGGTCCCACTGTATAGAATTTAAATACTGTCTCAGTCCATCGTAGTCGCCTTTACGGAAGCAATAACCCTTCCCTTTACCCCTAATGGTAGTTACCTCTTTGAGTAAATCCCACTTCAGCACACTGTGATCACTGCCACCTAGTGGTTCGTTTATCTGCAGATTGTTAATGCATGAAGAATCACTGCTGATAATCAAATCAAGAGTATTACTCCCTCTAGTTGCCTCCCGAACATGCTGATGTAGAAAACAATCATCCAATAAATCCACAAAAGCCCTGCTAGTGTGTGAGTAACCAGCCCCCAAATTCCAGTCAATATCTGGGAAATTAAATTCTCCCATTATAAGACTCTCTGATTTACTGGCCCACTCTATTTCCCTGTACAGTTGCTTATTATACTCATCAGAGTCATTAGGCCTATAGCACACTCCTACTCTCAATTTTAATCTCCCAATGCTTATGTCACATCAAACTGACTCAACACTGCACTGGCCGGCGATGTCGACTGGCTTCACTTCCTTGGTTTTTATATGTTTCTTAACTAATAGCATAACCCCTCCCCCTTTCTTATCCTGTCTATCCTTTCTGTAGACGTTGTACTCCCCAAATTGCAGTTCTGCATCACTTATATCTGTGTGACACCACGTCTCTGATATCCCAACAATATCTGCCTTTGATGTTTTGAGCAATACCTCAAATTCATCAAATTTATTTACTAAACTCCTAGCATTGGTGTACACGCAAGTATACCTGCACCTGTTTCTATTCTTAGCTACCCTAACACAACCCATGTGTTTACTTGTACCGCAATGTCCCCCAGCAGTCTCTGAAATACCATGCATCTTGTTTTCCAGGCTTCTGCTCATTCTAATAGAAGCAGTGCAAGAATCTCTTTCACCTCTGCCAGTGGCTACTGTCAATCTATTGGTCTTTGTCTCCCCCCAAGCTAGCAGTTTTCCGACCCACCTAACACTGCCTCGATAGCATCAGCAAATATTCTTGCACCCTTTCTATTTAAGTGTATCCCATCCCTGTAGAAGCAATCTCTCCTGTTAACAAGTACAGTCCAGGCTGAAAAAAATTCTACCCCTTGAGCCTTGCACAATCTTTCCAGGGCCGAATTGATCGACAAGGCTCTCATCATATACTCCCTCCTATCGTGTCTGGGCAGAATTGCAGACACTTTCAAATTCAACCCTAATTTTCGGCTTTTGTTCAACAGTGACCTGCACTTGTTAAGTAATTCTGCCGGTCTCCTACTCTTAATAATATTAGTGCCGTGTACAACTATATCACCTTTTGTGCCCTTAAAAGATGATATTCGCTCTACAACCTCATCAACCTTTGCCCCTGGCAGACATACCCTGGTCCTGTTCCACCTATCTTTTTTACAAAGCATGTTCCCCGTTTCCCTGACAATAGAGTCACCAACAACTACTAGTTCCTTCGGGACCAGCGCATTCTGCCTTGGGGGTTGTCTCTGTGTCACGCGATGCCCAAGTGCAAGCTCTGGCATTGATGTGGGCAGCTGAGAGCTTGATGGGCCCCTCAATTTAGTTTCTTCGAGGGCATCCACTCTGTCCTTCAAGCTCTCATATAGGCCCACAAGAACGCCGAGTGTTGCTTGATATCGATACACTCCTTGCATCGCGCACACACAAAGACATCCCCCTTGGCAGTATCATGTCCCGTACCCGATTGCTCTGCAAACATCAAGCAAACAGTGCATTTTATAAGGCTGTGAGTCAGAGGACAACTGCCCCCCTCAGTTCTGCTCTGAGCCACAGCACTTCCATTAGCTTGAGCCTTTTGCTTTGCCGCTCTGGTCTGAATCATGATTCTATTAATTTATTAATTAATTATAATTAATTATGGTATGTTATTAATTATGTTAAATATAATTAATTATATTACGTTTGTAATCTAAGTCTTTATATCTATTTATTTAAACGTACAATTTAGCTACTAACGAAGTTCAACTAACGCTATCTAGTACGGTATATAACTATCGTATCAAAAAGACGGGAAAAGTACGAACGGTAGCGGAGTTGAAACACGTGGAAACCTTTACCGATACTTTCATGCAATTACAAGACCGAGTATAGAATAAATACACCAAATTAATCAGAAAATCACAAAATAATGCTATACTACTAAATTTAAATCAAAAGTTTTAGAAAAACAATAATTTCAAACCAATAAATAAGAAAAATCCACTTAGCGGCTTTGAACACGACCGTCTCTAGTAGCCTCGTCAGCAGACAAATTGTTAAGGTTAAACATAAAAAAGGCACCCGGGGTGGATGGGACCTATCCAGTTATATTAAAGGAGGCAGCAAAGGAAGTAAGCAAATCCTTAGCCATAATTATGAGAGCTTCCTTGGGCTCAGGCGAGGTATACCCACAGACTGGAGATGTGCAAATATGACCCCAATTCACAAAGAAGGATCAAAGGCTGACAAGTAATTATAGACCTGTGAGTTTAACTTCTGTTCCAGGAAAATTAATGGTGGCACTGGTTAAAGGAACACTGTACGATCATCTAGACAAGACTTCAGTTATAACTGGGACACAGCATGGTTTTGTTAAGGGGAAGTCTTGCCTGACTAATTTCATTGGATAATATGATGCAGTCACAAAAGAACTGGATGCAGGGAATAACTTTGATATTATATACTTGGATCTTAGAAAGGCTTTTGATACTGTTGCACATGTAAGACTGCTGCACAAATTGGAGCAGTGTGGTATTGGAGGCAAATTGCTGCTATGGATAAAGGGGTGGTTGAGGGGGAGAAGACAAAGAGTAGTAATCAATGGACACTGCTCAACGTGGACTAATGTTATTAGTGGAGTCCCTCAGGGTTCAGTGTTGGGTCCATTATTTTTTTCTGTATTTATAAATGATATTGATGATGGTATACCAAGCTTAGTGTCCAGGTTTGCAGACGATACGAAGGTTGGCAGGGTTGTCAAGGACACTATAACACTATGCTGCTGCAACAGGATCTGGAAAGGTTGAGCAAATGGGCTGAGAGGTGGCAAATGAAGTTTAACATTGACAAATGTAAAGTACTACATATGGGAAGCAGCAACCCCAGAGAAACGTATCAACTCTGTGGTACTACACTGACAGCGGTAGAGTGAAAGGTACCTGGGGGTGGTTGTGCAGGCAGATATGAAGTTCTCTGAGTAGCGCAGACGGGCTGTAAGGGTAACTCATGGTGTCTTGTCAATGATATACAGGAATTTTTCTAGCAGGGATAAGGAGGTGATTATTCCCTTGTATAAGGCAATGGTCAGGCCACACCTTGAGTAGTGTATACTGGTCTGGAGGCCTCATTTCAAGAAGGATGTAGAAATGCTGGAACGAGTACAGAGAAGGGCAACAAGATTAGTGAATGGAACAAAGGGTTGCTCTTACGAAGAAAGGCTTAAATTTTGCAAATTACAGTGTCTGGAGACTAGGCACCAGCAAGGTAATCTGATAGAGGTGTATGAAGCATTGAATGGTTTGAGTATGCTCAATGCCGATGGGATTCTTCCTCTTGCTCAGAATAATCACCTGAGAGGGCATAAATTCAGATTGAGGAAAGACAGATGTAGGATAGATGTGTGGAAATTTGCCTTTAGCCAGGGAGTAGTTGGTTGGTGGAACAGGCTTCCACCCCTTGTGGAAGTTGATAGCCTAAATAAATTTAAGGCTCAGTTGTACAGGTATTTCGAATGAACGGATGGGTGAAATGGAAGTGGTTTTTTTTTTTTTTTTGGCTGATGCTGCATAAGTTTGCTTTCTTGCATCATATGCTTCTACTAATGCTAATGCTAATGGTGTACGCCTCGCAAATTTTACCAATGGTAAGGATTAGGAAATTTTCAAATTTTAAGTGTCAAAATTCCTAACATTTCGAAAATTTTAGAATTTCTTCGGAATGGTCCATGGTAAGTAAAAAATCATGACGTTCTGTCAAGCTGTATTCACCTTAAAAGTCTTATTTTAAGCATTGTAAGGAAAGATGTGTGGAAATTAACGTGATCGTTCAGTCATATGCCCTAAATACTCAAGTGACTAAAGGGCCATTCAGTTTTTTGTCCAATGTCTGTATTTTACTGGAGTGTTCAGATTATCATCAGGAAAGAAAAGAGGATATTTTTATTTCTTAGAAATCTACAGAAAGCTGAAATATTTTGGGAAGCAAGTCGAATGGAATTATTCACCTTTCTAAAGCAGAAAGTATGTTTTTTTTTTTTTTCATTTTTAATCAATGTCTCCATCTTAGTCCAATGCTTAAAAAAAATAAATAAAATTCAAATTATTATTTTAGGGTTGTCCGTAATTGAATACATTAATCCATATTTGTGTCCGTAAATTACGTGTGTTCTATGGTCGATTTGCCTGTTTTGCTGCACGAAAACCCCCCAGTTTCTGGGGAGAAAAACCTTGCTATCTACCTGAGACCGACTAACTCATCCACGGAGTGAAAAAAGCCCATTAAAGTTCCTCGCGTTTTGGACGGGATTCGAACCCGGGCCTTTTCCACCCAGTCCAATGCTAAAGATATTTTCTGCTACTACACTACTCGAAAAAAAAAAAAACTTAACAGAACAAAATGTTCTTCGTGAATATTTTATTGTGAACAGTGTCGCCGAAGGCGAATAGTTGATATACTGTGGCGGACAAAAAAGTTGCATCACCTTAAAAAAAATAACATTTTTAGTGAAACGTATAAGGTATTGTTTGATTACAGTCATTTCGTACGTCGCAAAGCAAGGGTATTGCGTCAGATAATGTATTGCATCAGACAGTAATTTTAAGATATTGCATCAGCCGTTTCTATAAAAACTCTGTTGTAAGGGTCGTTCATTACTATCCTGTTTTGCGGAGGTGTCTTGTTAGTTGTTGGCACATCGGCCATAATGGACCTCCCAAAGTTTTTGCATTTTACTGTGATCCAAGCCCGAGGCTGGATTCGAACCCGCGACCTTTGGGTTGCCAGGCAGGCACTTTACCCACCTGGCTAGCCCAGTCGGCTTGCGAGGTGTAAGCATGGCTCCATCTGTCCAGTTGACACCAAGAAAAAAACGTGTAGCTGTTGCTCTTCCCAGTAAGGGTTTTCTACGCGTGCTATTGCTGATAAGGTAGGCTGCCACCAGTTAACAGTATTCCGGATGCCAAAATTAAAGCCTGAAACTGGTGATGTGAAGAGAAGGCCTGAATCAGGCCATAAGAGAGTGACTACGCCTTCCCAGGATCGATATTTGAAAAGGCTATGCCTTCGTAATCTCCGTGTTAGTGCTCCTGATCTAAAACTGTACTTTGAGATAGCCTCTAATGTTGAAACAAGTGCACGAACTATCCAAAGACGGCTTTCGGAATGTGCTCTGCATTCCTATCGGCCCAAGAAGAAGCCTTTGTTCTCCCAACAAATGAAGACGAAGCGACTTGCTTGGTCTAAAACGCAAGCTTCATGAACAAAAGAGCATCTTTTCTGACGAATTGAAATTCAACTTGAATTCTGATATATCTCTTCCCATCCGAGGCTAGCCTCGGATGGGAACAGATATATCAGAAAACGAAAATCAGAAGCATACCATCCTCGCGGTATAACATCGACTGTAAAGTTCCCCTCCAGTCAGATGGTCTGGAGTTGCATAACAAGCAAAGGGGTGGGACGAATTAAGTTTATTAGCGGAACAGTGAATTCAGAAACCTGCACTTGGAGGCACTTCTCCAAGATAGCACCTGCTATCTTGGAGAAGTGCCTCAAACCAGTTATTAGGGATCACCACACAGATGTCCAAAACTGCATTTTTGAACAGGACTCAGCACCTTGCCACACAGCAAAATTGGTAAGTTTATGCTATTTAGATTTAATGATGAGTTTATCTTCTTGTCAGACAAGTCTTAAAATATACATCAATGTTTTTCCTCGTTTTTCTCCCTTAAGGTGCATTCATAACTCAGAAATGTTCATTACAGTGTTGGACTGGCCCGGCAACAGTGCAGATTTGAACCGTATTGAAAATTGCTGATACATAATGTCGTCTAAAATTGCTTAGAAGAAACCAACAAGCAAGATTCAGCTGCAGGAGAGCATTGCAAGGGTGTGGTACCACGAAATTACGCAATCGTACATCCAGATGTTGATTAACTCTATGCTAGATCGTTGCAAGGCTGTAATTGCAGCTTTTTGGAGGAAAAACAAAATATTGAGGACTTATTTTGCTGATTTAAAGTACATAATACTATTATGTTAACTTGTCGTTTCAGTTTGTACACGTATATGCAATAAAATGTACACTAGTGTGCAAAATTTAAGGACCAGTCAAGTTTTCACCTGTAGCTTCTCAGAGGAGTGGTCTGGATGTACCACGAAATTACGCAATCGTACATCCAGATGTTGATTAACTCTATGCTAGATCGTTGCAAGGCTGTAATTGCAGCTTTTTGGAGGAAAAACAAAATATTGAGGACTTATTTTGCTGATTTAAAGTACATAATACTATTATGTTAACTTGTCGTTTCAGTTTGTACACGTATATGCAATAAAATGTACACTAGTGTGCAAAATTTAAGGACCAGTCAAGTTTTCACCTGTAGCTTCTCAGAGGAGTGGTCTGGATATGGGAAAAGCATACTAAAGGAACATCGTGAGGTACAGAAGTGATGAAGGAAACAACACCGACACAACAACGGAAACAAAACGGTACAGAGGAACTTTATTCAAATATGGAAACAGCACTGGCTGCCATGATACAGATGCATCACTGCCAAAGTGAACTAAGGGAAGAGGTGGTCCTCAGTAGGAGATATGGCCACCACTAATGTCGATGTAGGCTTTGCACCGCCTGTCTATATTTAGAACAATGTTGTTGATACGTTCTTGCGTCCATTCCTCTGTCAGAGCCATCTTCAGCTGGCTAACATTTTCTGGAGAGCGTGGATGTGATGCTAGGCTTCTCCCCAGAACGTCTCTTTTTTGTGTTCGATGGGATTTAGATCGATGGAAAAGGGAAGGACAATCCATACGAACAATATCCTCGCTTTACAAAGCTGCAGTGCAATGGGGTGTAGCAATATCATCCATAAACACGAATTCGGGGCCAATAGCACCTCGGAACAGATGCACATGGGGAAGGATTACCTCAGTATAGTAGCGTGCACTGGTTACAGTACCGCCTTCCAGTATCTGGAGTTGTGTATGTCCATCCAAGATAACGCCTCCCCAGACGTGAACACCTCGATCGCCATATCAATCCCCTTCAATGACGTTTGCGGGTGATACTTTGTGTCAACCTCTCGCCAGATTAGCTGATTTCCAGAATCGCTGCTGAGACTGAATCTACTCTGAACAGTGAAGAGTACCTTTAGTAAAGGTTTTGTGGTTGTAACCTTTAGAAATTGTATTGGCCCTTAAGTTTTGCACAACAGTGTATGTTTGGTTGTCATGATTGCCATTTGTATGATTTCTCATATTTCCATTAATCACGCCTTTTACCCTTTGGGAAGATATTTATTGCAATTAGGTCTACCAGATTGAGTCTTTTTATTGGATTTCATTCACATAGATATACACTGAGTGATCACTGAATTATGACCACCTACCTAATACTTCATAGGTCTTACAGCAGCTGTTCAACATGGCTATTCAATGTTGGAAGCGTTCAGGAGGTATGGCCAACCAAGCTGTGTATAATGCGGCTTGCAATGCAGGTATGGAGGTGATTGGTGTATCCAGACGCCTGATATGCCTTTCCATAGTGTCCAACAAAGGAAAATATCGGGGGGTTGATATCGGGGGGGGGGGAAGGTTAGGAGGCCAATCTCTATGCTGGAAGTCAGAACTGTGTTCCTCAAACCAATTCCTGCACATCAAGTTCCCGATGGCTCGGCGCATTGTCATCTTGGAAGACACCATCGCCATTCGGGAAAAAGTGTAATATAGTGGGTTATACACAGTCAGCAAGCAGTTGATGATAGCGGAGACCAGTGATATGTTGTTCCACATGCACCAGGGTTCCAAGTTCATGCCAGTGAAACATGCCCTACACCAATAGGTAGTAAAAGAATTTTACTACCTATCGAACCACTGACACCTTATCTATGCTACGTAGGTTGACTAACTGCGCAGTGTCGTACCTCACGTGGTCAACGGGTCACATTCAGTTTTCATAGGGGTGGTCATAATTCAGTGATCACTCAGTGTATATCCATCTAACAAATGCATTTTTAACATTTCCGCAATCCACAATGCAGCGCAAAACACATTATTTGCAAAATTAACAAGTGATGCAGTTTTTTGTCCGCCACTGTATAAACTAACAAAAAAAATTATAAAATATAATAAAACAGTATAAAAATAGAATGCAAGTAGTGGGAGAATGTAGATTATGAATGAAGTAAATGTGTCTCTCTCACAACCCCCTTTGAGTTGGGGAGGCGATTACGCTCCCACTGCCAGCTAACATATCCTACCACCTGGGGAAGGATGGGCAGTTTGACCATCCTTCTGGATTCAGCACTTACATGGACCAGACAATGATCACTGATGGAGACATATTTCCTCCCTGCGGACAAGGTACTCAAAGGTTTTCCTTTAAAACTCCCAACCACATGCAGGGGGAGAGGATATATGTCTCTGTCTCTTCTCCCTATACTTTGCCTGGTGGGGCTCATCCCCAATGACCTCTTTGGGGATGCCTACTCCATTGTCCCCATCCTTCTATCTGTTTCCCTCCCAGCCTTCAGGCACCACCCACTTTAACTAAACCGACCGAATATGCCCCTAACAATGCCGCCATTTGCTTTACTGAAATATTGTCGGACAATCTAATCCTGCGTTTAAACACCTTTGAATTACCTAGCTGGGTTGGAGACTTAGCAAACACATCCTTGTATTCATACAACAAGTCTGATAATTTGTGCCTTTAATCGTCTGTCAAATGGTCAAGGTCAAAGTCTTGTATAGTCACAGGAGATGCTCTTTTTCTCATCTCCTTCTTCGCCTGCAAAGGTAACTGGATTATTATTAATGCTTTCAAGATTAGCAATTCCCATTCCTTTTGGGAGGTGAAGAGGCTCAGTCGTCAGATTCGCGACAAACGCTGAAATTTTTCCATCTATACCTATTCTAGCAACTGAGCACCTAACAGCTAAATCGTCCCGACTAAAATTAAAATTAGGTTCTGCTAACACTAGTTGTTCAGTAGAAGCAGCAAGCTGGTTACAAAATGCTGTTTCTACTCTCTCTGACGATGCTGGTAGCAAATGCTTACAGGTAAGTTTAGCTACAGAGGGTTTGGAACCCAATAACTGTTCCCTAATACCTTCTTCTCTTAGGCAAATCTTTAATGGCACCGAACGTATTATTCCTTTACCTAAGTCTATCGTAAATGAAAATCGTATTAAGATATTTAATCCCAATATTATATCGTATTGTCCCTTAAAATTTCCAGAAGCTAGTAAAACGTTTTCCAGGAAGGTTGCACTGTCTAATTTAAGATTTGCCATAACTTCAGTATGTATAGGGACACATACCCCGAAACACCGGTTACAGTCAGGTCTGATGACCTTGGGTTTAGTGATCGGTCATGCTTAATTTTGTTAAATAAATCTTTGCCTTTAGCAAAAAAAATTTGCCTTTAGCCAGCGGGCGGTTAATTGCTGGAACAAACTTCCATCTGTCGTTGTGGAAGTTGATAGTTTGAATAAATTTTAGGAGGAACTGGACAAGCATTTGGAGGGAATGGTGTGATTTTTTTTTTTTTTTTTTTTTTTTGGCTGATGCTGCATAAGCTCTTGAAGCTTCTCTGTACTCTTGAGCATGTACAGAGAAGGGCAACAAGATTGGTGAGAGGAATGAAGGGATCCTCTTACCAAGAGAGGCTTAAGTTCTGCAAATTGCAGTGGCTGGAGACTAGGCACCTGCGCGGTGATCTGATTGAGGTATATAAGGCCTTGAATGGGTTGAGCATGCTGAATTCTGATGGGATCCTTCCACTTGTTCAGATTACGAACCTAAGGGGGCATAAATTCAAATTAAGAAAAGACAGATGTAGAATAGATGTGCAGAAATTTGCCTTTAGCCAGCGGGCGGTTAATTGCTGGAACAAACTTCCATCTGTCGTTGTGGAAGTTGATAGTTTGAATAAATTTTAGGAGGAACTGGACAAGCATTTGGAGGGAATGGTGTGATTTTTTTTTTTTTTTTTTTTTTGGCTGATGCTGCATAAGCTCATACACTTGCTTTCTTGCATCACATGTCACTACTACTACGACAAGATATACGGCGATGTTTGAAATGTATAATGCAGTTCACTGGTTAATATTTCCAGGGGAATTATTGCAACATATTGTTCCGAAAAACAATTACAATAAAGCAAAGAGGGTTTTTTATCGAATGCACACTGGACAAAAATCGGACTAGTCTGAATAGGCATCCTACGATGAAGCTGACTTACTAGAACTTCAGCATCTGTGATGAAAGTTACAGTTGTGGACCTTTGACAATCTCCTAGCCTTCCTCCCACCAAAAGAGTAATTTTATTTCTCTCTCTCTCTGTCTTTTTCCCTTAGAGTCGGACTAGAAAGGGTGAACCCCCTCCCCTAAGAGTTTTCCCCCCCAAGTGAATGAAAGGAAGTGGAAATTTCACGAAAATGAACCCCGTTTTCATTCATTCAGCAAACAGCAGCTCTGTCAGTGCAAGAGAAGTGAAATTACATTTGCAGCTCAGAATGGAATTCAAGCAAGCAAACATATGACACTTTATGGTGAATTTTTCGGGCGTGTGTGTGATAGTGAAAATTCAATTTTTCCCTCAAATTTTTTGATGGTATCAAATGCATATAAAACAACCCATTACTCGTAGCATACATATATATATTTTTTTCGTTTTCACACCAGGTAAAATGCATGCGAAGTTCCTTCGCAACATTTGGTTGCGAAGAATTTAAGTGAACGCCTGCATATGTCGCTCCATTACGTTATTAGAGTAGTCAACAAGATTAGAAGCAATTCATCGAGTAACAGATTGTTTAGCCAACTTTGTAGTGAAAACGATGAAGATTTCAATCGCTTGCTGCTTCACACAGAAGTTCGTTGGCTTTCAAAAGGTATTTGTCTGAATAGATTTTACAGTTTGGTTGATTCAGTACTAGAGTTCTTAGAAAACAGAGACGACGGATTGTGGGCCAAACTGATTACATCCAAAAATGACATCGCTTAATTGACAGACCTCTATAAAATATTTAATGAAGTCAATCTACATTTATAAGGTGATGAATGGAATTTAATTGAAACAAAAAACGTTATTGCCGCTTTTGTGGGGAAACTTCTTCTGTTCAAGCGAATTCTAGGCCGAGGGGAATATAGCCACTTTCCAAATTTATCAGCAGTGTCTCTCAAAAAGGAAGATTTACTTACATACTGGCAACACTTGGAGGTTCTCCATGCTGATTTTAATGAGCGATTCAAGGATATTCTAAACATGAATATACCAAATTGGGTTCTAGATCTTTTCTCACATGTAAACACAGCAGGATCATCAAATTTAGAAGAGGAACTCATAGAACTCACAACAAATGAAGAACTAAAAATAAAATTGAAAAGTGGATACCAAGAGTTCTGGCTTCAGAAATCAATACCGACACTGTACCCTGGATTATGGGAAATAGTGCAGAAATTTTTAATTGCATTTCCATCTTCTTATTTGGCTGAGCATGGGTTTAGTGCTGTAGCGAATTTACTATCTAAGAAAAGGAACCGATTGCATATAACTGAGCATGGCGATTTACGACTGTTTTTAATGAAAGTTGAACCCGATATTAACAAACTTTTAAAAATGCATCAGGCTCATCCTTCAAGTTAATTTGTTATTTTTTCTTTGTATTTTTACTTTGTAAGTTCGAAATAAACAATTTTCTAATACATTTGATGGTGTTTTAATTATTACAATAAGATTATTACTAATTCATTTGCAATCTCTTAATATGTATTCCGGATTTTCATATTTAAACCATTCTATGAAACTGTGCATAATGTTATTCGAGCATACACTTTACAATCTTTATGTATGGGCTATGTTTCATCAAAATCAGAATAGCAATAACTGTGTTCAAAAGGAAACACATATTGGCCACTACTTTTTCAATAATTTAACGGCATAAGCAGTAATGTATCATTAGTTGCTATTTACGTCGAAAACATCAAACGGCTTGAACGTGGAAAACTGTTATAATGGGGGGCATTACAAAATTTATGTCTTGCAAAGTGGCCGGTGGCCTGAAAAAGTTTGGGAACCTATGCGTTAAACTAAGCGCCTCGCGATCGCGGGGAGGGGGGAAGGGATCCACAGTGTTATTGTTTTGACAACAGTCCTTTTGATTGAGAGCCGCGACTTGCATCTGTAAGTTATTAAGCGTAACATTTTTTACTGTTAATGCGTCTAACGATTGTTCCAAATCTTGTATTTGGTCTTGTATAGGCTTAAGAATTTTTTGAAATAACTTTCCTGTTGATCCCAAACTTCATCGCTGTTAGCCTGCCTAAAAATAGCATTAATTGGCTTATGTTTTGATTCAGTAAGTTCATTGTTGGTTTCTTCCATTCGTGAAATTGTGACTACCTGCGAAAAAGTTAGGGGTTTCTGGGAGAGTACCATTCTTCTAATTTTATTTGAACTTCCCCTGAGAAATTGGTCCAACATCTCCTGATCCAGTATGGCTAAAGCTTCAGGAGAATTACTTTGTGTTTTAAATGCTAGTCGAGCTAAATTTTTCACTCATGCACTATAGCAGGCCACGGATTCAAAAAATTCATTTTTGAACACACTATAATTTATTTCCTTGCGTAATTCTATTGAGTTGTCCAAAAACTCCGTGGAAGAATCTCTAATTTTCGCTTTCGTTACTGAGATTAATTGGGCGTCCTCCCACAATGCCAGTTCACCTTCACTCTCTAGAGTCTCAAAAAACAACCAGACGGAAGGGCCTTCATTAGGTTTGCCAAAAAAGATTGGCACAAGCCCAAGGTAACCCGCAATATTAGCCCAATGATGCCTGCCAGATTCGGGAGGGGATTGTGTTTGCTGTGTTCCAATATAACGGGGATGATAAATCTACTTCTGTTGTTTGTGGGCTCTGTACTTCCATTTTACATTTATTAGTATCTGAGTAAACTTAGGGTCCCCCAAAATGGTGTGACTTACCTTTATGTAGAGCTGAAAAGGAACTACAACGTTAGTAATCAACAAATTCTAAAACGAAAAGTGTTACAACATATAGCAACTTGTTCTCTCTTTTTTTTTTCAGATGTATATGGGTAAAATCGTTACTAGTTGCTAACTGTTGCTCAATATGAATGTTCCTGAGCATGTCTGTATTGTTGGTATTGATGTGAAAGAGAAATGCCTCTACCTATTCTCTGTACACACAAATCCACCAGCACTATCAATCTTTCTTTCTACTACAGTAGTAGGCCCCTTAGTCCCGTCTTCTGTTCCCTAGTTTGTTCTACTGTAACTTTGCTCCTCAGTCCACAAAAATTAGAATCGTTCACTGGCATTTGTGTAGAATGGTTTTTCACCCCGAAAAACAATTCATCGTGGTCGTAATTAGCACCAGTGTTCCACAGGCCTTTCCGTTATAGTGTGTTTGCTTCCTGAGTAATGCTCTACTAAGGGAGAATACTATTACTCATCATTCAATGTATACAATAAGGTTTCCAGGCAAGTTCAAGCACTAACATTGATGTTCCAGAAAACGCTTTTGTTTTATATTAGCATTAGATTAGCATTAGTAGAGGCATTTGATGCAAGAAAGCAAGCTTATGCAGCATCAGCCAAAAAAAAAAAAAAAAAAAAAAAACCACTTCCACTTCACCCCTCTGTTCGTTCCAAATACCTGTCCAGCTGAGCCTTAAACTTATTTAGCCTATCAACTTCCACGACAAGGGATGGAAGTCTGTTCCACAAACCAACCACCCGTTAGCTAAAGGCCAATTTACGCACGTCTATCCTACATCTGTCTTTCCTCAATTTGAATTTATGCCCTCTCAGGTGATTATTCTGAGCGAGAGGAAGAATCCCATCAGCATTGAGCATGCTCAAACCATTCAAGGCTTTATACACCTCTATCAGATCACCTCGCTGGTGCCTAGTCACCAGACACTGTAATTTGCAAAACTTAAGCCTTTCTTCGTAAGAGCACCCCTTTGTTCCGTTCACTAATCTTGTTGCCCTTCTCTGTATACGTTCCAGCAGCTCTACATCCTTCTTGAAATGAGGCCTCCAGACCTGTATACAGTACTCTAGGTGTGGCCTGACCATTGCCTTATACAAGGGAATAATCACCTCCTTATCCCTGTTAGAAAAATTGCTATATATCATTGACAATACACCATGAGCTACTCTTGCATCCCGTCTGCACTGCTTAGAGAACTTCATATCTGCCTGCACAACCACCCCCAGGTACCTTTAATTCTACCGCTGTCAGTGTAGTACCACAGAGTTGATACGTTGCTCTGGGGTTGCTGTTTCCCATGTGTAGTACTTTACATTTGTCAATGTTAAACTTCATTTGCCACCTCTCAGCCCATCTGCTCAACCTTTCCAGATCCTGTTGCAGCAGCATAGTGTCAGTAGTGTCCTTGACAACCCTGCTTACCTTTGTATCGTCTGCAAACTTCGACATTAAGCTTGATATACCCTCATCAATATCATTTATGAATACAGAAAACAATAATGGATCCAATACTGAACCCTGCGGGACTCCACTAATAACATCAGTCCACGATGAGCAGTGTTCATTGATTACCACTCTCTGTCTTCTCCCCCTCAACCACCCCTTTATCCACAGCAGCAATTTGTCTCCGATGCAACACTGTCCAATTTGTGCAGCAGTCTTCCATGTGCAACAGTATCAAAAGCCTTTCTAAGATCCAAGTATATAATATCAAAGTTATTCCCTGCATCCAGTTCTTTTGTGACTGCATCATAATATCCAATCAAATTGGTCAGGCAAGACTTCCCCTTAACAAAACCATGCTGTGTCCGAGCTGTAGCTGAAGTCTTGTCTAAATGATCTTGCAGTGCTTCTTTAACTAGTGCCTTCATTAATTTTCCTGGAACAGAAGTTAAACTCACAGATCTACAATTACTTGTGTCAGCCTTTGATCCTCCTTTGTGAATTGGGGTGACATTTGCACATCTCCAGTCTGTGGGTACCTCCCCTGGGTCCAAGGAAGCTCTCATAATTATGGCTAAGGGTTTGCTTACTTCCTTTGCTGCCTCCTTTAATATAACTGGATAGATCCCATCCACCCCGGGTGCCTTTCTTGTGTTTATCTTCAACAATTTCTCCTCCACTTTACTCTCAATTATTACAAGATTCTCTAGCTTACTGCTAGAGTTGAATACACCTCTGGCTTTTCCCTCGCTGAATAACTCCTCATGTGTGAATGTCGATGCAAAATATTCATTTTGTTTGTTAGCTACCTGAGCAGGATCATCAACAGTTGACCCATCGATATCAAGTGGACCAATCTGATTCATCCCCTTCGTTCTAGAGTTTACATAAGTAAAGAACTCTTTGCTGTTTTTCTTTGCATCCCTTGCCAAAGATTTCTCGTAATCTGCCTTTGCCTGCCTAACCTCCTTTGTAACTTGGTTACAGATCAACTTATATCTATCATAGGCTTCTGTGTCACGTGTTAATTTGTATGTATCCTATGCATGTTTCTTCTCTGCCATATGCCTCATCAGTTCATCTGACATCCATTTAGGCCTAAACCTTGAACAATATTTCATATGATCGACTAGTGGTTTAATTTTTAGAGCAAACATCTCATGTTCTCAAGACCTATACCGAAACGTGGAGAATAGGCTCGCAACATGAAGAAGGCGCTGTGTTATTTCACTCTGAGCTCCTCCCAGTAGTTAGACCTCAGAGTGCTGCAAAATTATGGCTCTTTCACTAAAAACACGTGTTGTGGATAATGAGTAGCAAGAGAATGGCTAAGAGGCATGAATGAATAAACAAAACACGATTTATTAAACATAAACATATCATAGAAATGGGTAAAAGAAACAAATGGTTGTCTTTAGTATAGTAACATAAACTCTATACCTCTATTTCTAATTAAACAATGGGCTAACATGATAATGGTACATATCTGTAGATTTTTCTGTGTTCTTCATGTAGCCTTTGATCATACTTGTTCAAACTGACCTTGTTCATACTCTACGGGATTGATGAACATCTCACTGTCCAAGTATTTAGGTGCTAGTGTAAAGTCGACATGCAAGTTTGATAATGACTGATGGTGCTACATTTAATAGTGGGTCGTATTAATAATGCATTCTAGGGTCTAAGTGCGATAAAATAGACATTTATCCAAGTGCATACCTAGGAGGAGGGATGTCGGTCAGTGACTTCAACAAGAAGAGGGGCAAGTCTTATTGTTGGACTATCTCATTAGGTTAACTATCGAAACTAGGGTAAACTTACCAGAAGACTCCTGGGTGCGTTCAGGAGTTGACAGTTCAGGATAACCAGAATCGAATCAACTCTTGAGACGTCCACTCTTCGTCGGCTAATCTTTCTCCCGATTTTCTCCTCGTTTTCTCTCTCTGTGCCCGTTCTCTCTCTCTTCTTGCACCATAAGCACAGCGACAATAACTCCAACTCCTTAGGATCCCTTGCGAAAGATTTCTTATATATATATATATATATGTCCCCCTTTTTGAGTTCCCCGAACTCGTATTGGTTCACAAGTCAGCTTTCCGGGAAGAAGAAAAGCCAGGGACTGTCATCTAGGAGACCCGATACAGCCAAAAATGGGATTAATGAGGAGCAAGGGGAACTTCATATTTGCCCGGGGTTACGTTTCCGAACTGCCCAGCAGAGGTTACCAGATATAAAGTTTGCCCACTCCTACACAAAGAATCTCCAAACAACAAGCACCCCATAGTTACCTGGTTCAGATTACACTAAAAAGTATGTTCCTTACTAACGTTACTCTTTTCCCCCGACGAAAGTCACATAATTTCTTACCGTATTTACATTACGTGCACAACTTTCATCCGATCCGATCGAGTGACGATCTCTTGCTGTGATCCAGCCGGACTCATTACGGTGAAACAGTGTTTCAACTGCTGCTTTTCCTAGCGCGGCGTCAATGAACACGCGCTAGAGCGAAAGAAAAACAGCCTTCACAGGAAGTGGATGTTGTTCTACAAATATAGTAGTGGCAAAAGTATAGGGTGTCTTGGAGCGGTGACTGCTCTCAAAGGCGAATAAAAAGTAAAAATGAAGACATTTTTACACCTGTAAAAGCCAGAGATTTAAGTGTGGATCTTCTGGTGTGTGGTGTCGTGTCCCGTTGTTCCTCTTGCCATTTGGTCACCATACCCCTGCTGAGGCCCGACGTTGCCCGCACTACGCCCCGTGGAGGCAGACCAGGTAGCCAGTAATTTGCATTTGGGGAATGTGGTACCATTTCTCCAAATCAGTGAATGGGACACTTTATAATAAGTGGTGGTGTTCTCGTATGGGGCAGAATAATGGGCAGAATAATCAACGGCCGCACCCTTTACGTTTTGATACAGGTAACATAGTTGTGCAGAAGTACCAAGAACAGATCCTCAAACCCTACATGCGACTTTTTAGGGGTCCGGTTAACACAGATCTTCTTTTCATGAAAAACAATGAGACTGTATCATAGAATCCAAGTGGTGAAGGAATATCTTGAAACTAAAGATATCCAATGGCCACCGTGGCCAGCACAAGTACCATACTTAAATCCAATTGAACACGTGTGGGATGCCTTTGGATGTCACATTGAATGCTGAAGTCAACTGCTCGGTCACTTGGCAAGTGAAGGTCTGTACTGGCGGAAGAATTTCCACACTGGGTGGAAAAGACTTGGGTTAAAGTCCTGTCTATAATGAGGGGAATTTTTATGGGCATTTTTCACAAGGTGGCTGATTAGTCGGTCTGAGGCAAGGGCAGCATGGTTTTTTCTCCCAGAAACTTCGATTTTAGATCCAGAAAACAGAAAATCGACCACAGAACACACGTCTACTGACGAGGCTAGTGGAAGCCAGACATATCAAAGCTGCTAAGTTTGCTTTTTTATTTATTGATTTGAAATTGTTTTTAACTTTTAAATTTAGAGTAAAACTCCAGATTAGGGAAACCCAACCAACATGGTGGCTAGCAGAACAGTAGAAACAGTAATTGTCAAGTTGTGACTCTGCCCAGTCTTCCTAGGTTGATATGCCTAGGGTCTTTTCCCAACTTGCTGCTGTTTTCAGAGCGCAAACTCATTTTCCGATTCAAAAACAGCCGGATGGAGGGAATAAAAACCGTACCTAAGCTAAGCAACCCACTCGTCGACGACAAAACAGAGAAAAAGTGCCTCAGCAATAATCACCCAATCACAGAACTCGACCATACAATCACAGCACAGAGCGGAAGGTGCCTTTCCCCTGTCAATCACTTCTTTCCTCAGGTTGGACAGGTCACAAGAGTAGTATAGTATCTGGAGTTGTTCCAAATTTAGTAGTATAGTATTTTTTTGATTATTATTATTATTATTATTATTATTATTAGCTTTATGGTACAAGGAAGCCTGAGGCTTATGCTGCACCAGCCAAAAAAAAAAAAAAAAAAAAAATTCCCTAGTTACCCTAAGAGAGAGAGAGAGAGTCAAAAGGGAATCACCAAGAAAGAGAAGAATGATGATATCCAGCTCAGGACCCTGGGTGTGCCAAGCCCATACACACCAGATGAGAGCCCCTGGGAATAAATTAATTTGGGAAATTAATCATCAGAAAATCACAAATTAATTTCATAGAAAACCAGTCGATTTTGGCGGCATTGAATAGACAGTAGCATTCAAATCTGCCGCCATTGTTTTCGTATCGATATAGCAGATAATGGAAGTTTCTATGTAACTTGTAGCAGTGTAATCGGTATCAGCAGAGGATTGTGAATTATAGCACTAGGTAAAGTTCCAGTTCTTGGGTACAAGTGCATATTTGACCAATGGACAGAAATGAAGCAGTAAATGGTGGGTGCCACTCACTGTTTTCCCCTACTCACATGCAACATGTCAAAAACATCGTAATACATCGAAGTCTAAATAAAGAAACGGCAATATGGAATTAAAATAAACGAAATTTCAAATTTTCAAAAATAACTTTTTTTTTTCTTAAATCCCTCCCGAAGTCTTGTGAAAACTTAACTTTGTTAAAATATCTTACTGCTGTTTTTAAATAGGGAACTCATTTTCCGTTATGAAAACAGCAGTAAGCCGTGGGATAAACACCTTAACCTTAATAAGCCGAGCGCCAGGTCCGACGACTCGTACAGGCACAGCACTGTTGAAGAGTTGACTACTCAATACATGGGCCAACCCGGAACAATATCTGGCATGACCATTTGTTACACATATGGGTTATACTAGCAGACGACCCCAACGGCATCCTCTCCTAACCAAGGTTCATCGGTGTAAAAGACTTGCCTGGTGCAAAGAGCATGCAAGCTGGACGTTAGAAGACTGGAAGGTGTGCTGGTCGGATGAGTCATGTTTTCTCCAAACTGCATAGATGGTCGTACATATTTGCCATCAACACGAGGCTCTTCATCCATCATGCATGGTATCAAAAATGTAGGCCGGCGAATACAGTTCTATGGCAAGGGGCATGTTTCACTGGCAAGGACTTGGAACCCTGGTGCATGTGGAACAATGTATCACTGGTCTCCACAATCGTCAACTGCTTGCTGACTTTGTACATCTCGCCGTTACACTTTTTCCCAAATGGCGATGGTGTCTTTCAAGATGACAATGCGCAGAGCCATCGGGCACTTGATGTGCAGGAATTGTTTGAGGAACAGTTCTGACTTCCAGCATACTGATTGGCCTCCGAACCCCCCCCCGATATCAATCTCATAGAGCACTTGTGGGACACCATAGAAGGCATATCAGGTGTCTGGATACACCTATCAGCTGCATACCCGCACTTGCTAGCCACATTACACAGCTTGGTTGACCATACCTCCGAACACTTCCTACATCTTGTTGAATCAATGCCACGTTGAATAGCTGCTGTACTGAGGGCAGGAAGACCTATGAAGTATTAGATAGGTGGTCATAATTCAGTGATCACTCAGTGTATAGATAGTGTTAACTGCATTGGGATTATAAGATAGTGTTTTTTTTTTTTTTTTGTTTTTTTTAATTGTACTGAATGTGAATCGAATCATGGCTATGACCAGAGCAACAATGAAAGCTCAAGGTAGTGGGAATGCTGTGACTCGGGGAAATTGAAGGGAGAGGGGGGGTGGTTGTCCTCTGAATCAGCTTTTGAAATGTACTGCTTGTTCGATGTTTATGGGGCCTCAGGAAGAGGACATTATATTGCCATGAGGAATGTCTTTGTGCTCGATGTAAGGAGTGTTAGAAATGAGGTGCCAACTCAGCATTGTTATGGGCCTTTATGAGAACATGAACAGGGTAGATGCCCTTAAGGATTTTAATTGAGAGACCCATCAACCTCTCAGCTGCCTACATCACCACCAGAGCTTGCACTTGAACATGTCAACACAGCAGCATCCCAAGGCAGAATGTGCTGGTCGCACAGGAACTAGTTGTCGTTGACTCTATTGTCAGGGAAACAAGGAATATAGTGTGCAAAAAGCAGAGGTGGAACAGGACCAGGGTCTTCTAGGGGAAATATTGATGTAGAGCAGATATCTTTTAAGGCACAAAGGTGATATGTTTGTACATGTTGGCACTAATGATATCAAGAGAAGAATGCAGTATTACTTAACAAGTACAGGTCACTATTTAAAAAGCCGTGATAGGTAGTGGTTGAATTTGAGTGTCTGAAAATATGCTTATGACACGATAGTGAGCGAGTACTATGATGAGAGCCTTGTCAATCTGTCAATCAATTTGGCCCTGGAGAGATTGTGCAAGGGTTTTTAGGGTAAAATTTTTCTCACCGTAGTCTGTGCTTGTTAATAGGAGAGATTGTTTCTATAGGGATGGGATATACTTAAATAGAAAGGGTATTTGCTGATGCTATCGAGGCAATGTTAGGTGGGTTTTAAAACTGCTAGCTTGGGGGGGGGGGGGGCTACATTAACTGTAGCCAGTGGCAGAGGTGAAAGTGATTCTTGCACTACTTCTATTGGAATGAGCAGCAGCCTGGAAAACAAGGTGCAGGGGATTTTAGAGACTGCTGGGCGTCATCGCGGAACAAGTAAATACATGAACTGTGTTAGGGTAGCTAAGGATAAGAATAGGCACATGTATACTTGTATGTGCACCAATGCTAGGAGTTTGAGAAATAAATATGAGGTGTTAGTCAAAACATTAAAGGCAGATATTGTTGGGATATGAGAGATGTGGTGTCACACAGATATAAAGAATGCCGAATTGGAATTTGGAGAATAGAATATGTACAGATAGGATAGGAAGGGCGATGCTATTAGTTAAGAAACACAAAATCTAAGGAAGTGCAGCCATTTGATATGGGTGGACAGTGCAGTATTGAGTCAGTTTGGTGTGACAAACACTGGCAAAGCAAAATTGTGAGGAGTGCGTTATAGACCTAATGACTCGGATTAGTATAATGAACAGGTGTAACAGAGAAAGAGTGGGCTAGTAAATCAGATTGTCTTATAATGGGGATTTTAATTTCCAACATAATACGAAATGAAGAGAAGAGAACAAAATGTCATGGAAAATTGGGTTCATGGAAGTAAACAGCTTAACTCTATCACTCATGGTTTCCGAGAAAACTCATCAGTCCTAATCTAACATTTCCCCAAATATACGACGGAAAAAAAAACAGAAATACTCTCGTAGCATAATAAACATTTGTCTTAAATACTACCATTAATAATAATAATAAAAAAATTTAAAAAACGAAAAATCAGCTTTTCAAATTATTCTGGATAAACACTGTTCTACTGTATGTTCTTACTTCAAATTCATTCACTTTTTTAAAAGTGAATGAATTTGAACCCTTCACCTTTGGTTATAGTATAATTAGCGTTTCTTCCCCTCTCCTATGGAAGTCCAATGAGCAGATCTATAGAGGTGTGTTATTTTGATAAAGGTCATGTGTGTAATGAAAGATCAGAAAAGGAATGGATTTAGGGGAATCACAACGTCACACTGGTCATATTGACTAATCCAACACTAGTTAGATTATTCAGATATGTGCTTGCCATTGGGTAGAAGGAATAATTCTGTCAATCATTTACTTATATATCAGCAAAGCTTTTGAAACAGTCTTACATGATGATTATTGCATAAATTTCAGCAATAATGCAATAAATTTAAAAAATAAACACATTTATTTGGTTGATAATAAGTTAGCATTTTGGTTGACAATATTTTTTGGTTTAAAATTTAAAAAATTCAAACTAATAAATTTTCAAAAATTTCTTTATTGCACTTTTTATTTCTAAATATCAACTGCAGAAGGGCATATAAAAAACTTTATATACCTTCTGTAACAATAAATTTTTCATTATTATTTTTTAACCACTCCTCAAGGTTACCTTACATTATTGTGTCAATAAATTTCAGTAAGCTTACCATTTGGATGGGTTTAACTATCAATTTGTTACAGACTCATCTTGAAATAACTTTCTATAGATTTATTTACATATTTCAACAATTAGGTTTAAAGTTCTTAGTTTAAAATAACAAACTATTTTGATCAAAACAGAGCTTAATGATTAATAAACTTCCTAGATATTCAATCTGAAGTAAACTTTACAGGTTACTATATCTTTACTCACTTCAGTCTACAGTAAGATAAATAGATGCATATTGGAGTATCTCATGAAGAGCTTGAGTGTTTATAAACTCTTTACTTAAGCACTGTTCAAAGTAATGTAATATACAGAGATTTATGTTTAGAATAAAAACTCAGTTATTATATGTCAAAAGTTAAACTACACTACATTAATAATGATGTTAATCAAATACTTTATTTACATGAGGGAAATAGCAGGAAGGGGAAAAAAAAAAAAAAAAAAAAAAGGAAAAAATGTATAATTTACTCTCAGAGTAAACATCAGGCAAATTGATTCACATTTTTCAAGGTTAAAAAAAATTATTATATTAATTACATATCACTAGAAAAGATGAAATAACCTGAATATAAACAGTAGATTTATTCACTAATATTGGAGGTAAGAAATGTGAAATGAAACAGTATTTATAGCTAACAAATTATTTCAGCATTTTCTACAGCCTGCTTTCTCTCTCATATCGAAGTGCTTTAGAACCCAAAATATATTCATTCTGCTTTTAAATATTTCAAATAATGATTTTTTTTTTTTTACAAACAATTGATTATGAATAAAACATTATTTTAGTGCATAAACATATAGTGACAAATGGTACTGATACAGCAAATATAAAAACTCAAGAAAATAAAAACCTATACTTCAAAGTTGATATTAAGGCAAGGAATGACAGCATATAATATACTGCATATTTATAGAGCAACAAGAACACCAAAATAATAAACAAACAGGTCATGACTAATTTTTTTAAACAATTCATTGCTTCATAGTTTGTTTATGGTTTACTTCCTGACTAGAATTATAATGCTGCTGACTAGCATTAAAGTAGCACCTGTAATGAAACAACCTGACAAAAATATGACTATATACATGTTGGTGACAGTGCGGGAAATGGTGCAGATAGTGCAAATCATTTCTGTAAGTTCACTACAATGATTATATTTTGCACTACTCATGAACTATAGATAAGCTAACCTCCTCAAACAATAAATTAGAGTACCATATATATATATATATATGTCAAGATTCCCCTCCCCATAAATATTCAGATTGATTATGCGTACTGTAAAAGGAATGTGAAAGCTAGAAATGAGCACAATAACAACTCCACAAATGCAACCTAAAATAAATCAGTTTATTTCTGCTAATTCCTTCAAGGCACATAACCTAAAGTAACACTGACAGTGTGGTAAATTCTACCTTTGTTATTCATTTGGAGATGTCTGGGTTACAATTCTTACAGGCTTCTGCAAGGGCTGCAATTAGTTAAGGCAGTTTCCAACTTTTAGACCTTATACCCTCTTAAAATATTTCATAAATTTCACAACCCACCCATTCCATAGTAAGTGCAAATAAACAGATTTCACATAAAATTTAGCCATTCATGTACACTTTTATAAATTAATATATATTTGAATCCGTATTTCATTGAAAAAAAGTGCTTCATGCAAACAGCATGCCTCGCTTCTCCCCTAAAAACTAAGTAGTCCCTAGGAACCTCCAGACTAAGGTGAAAGCTTAAAGTTGAAAGGATTGGGCCTTAGATGAGGAAGATACCTTCTGAAGGTCACAGGGACATTATAATTAAATTTGCTATATAACTGTCATTATTTGCTGTTATTTTTGAATGGATCACAGACAATTTCAACACAATCTGAAATTTCATGTTGTGTTGAGTGGTAAAGGTCTAGATATTAGATAACTTTCATCAAAACTTCATTTAATGAAGGTCTGAAATAACAAAAGCCACATTTTATCTCATGGACATGACTGTTCTGACATTCCTTGGCAGACCACCTAATCTGAAATTGTGACCTTTTGAAATACTTTGGATAAATTTTCTTTTCCACATTCTGTCAAGTTCATTTCCTGCCTCTATTATTATCTCCCAGCTCTATGAATGACTGGTTTTTTTTATTTATTTATTTTTTTATTTCTTTTGTTGAAACTTAGGTTTTTTTCAGTATAACTTTCCTTAACAGGGAAGTTATACTGAAACCCCTGGTGACTTTACATTTGCAACTCCAGTGGCTTCAATTTTCTAATTGTATGGACCCAATGAGTAAAAATTCCAGTTTTAATCATATATAATTGCCTTGCACAACTATTTCATTAACCTACTAGAACTCCAACAGTCTTGATTTTTTCCGTCAAGAACAACCTCTCAATGCACACAGATCACAACTCGGCAGTGATCTCTTCTATAATGGAGTCTCTTTCTCTCACTCATGGCTATTCTCAGCTTCACATCATTTGGCAACATGTGAAATGGGATGATCTGCATGATTCCCATTCCTCTTTTCATGATTTTAATACTTGTTCAATGTATCAGTGAAATTATTCTTGTAGGGATGAAATCCTTTACTCCCCATTCCATTCCTAATTTTTGTCCTTTATCTAAACAATTGTTTTTCAATAAATGTGCCAAGGTGTTCAGGATAAGAATATATCATATTGTAATTGGTTTCTATTATTCAAACATTTAGTTTCACTTTCTAAGAGTAGAAAATTTGAATCTAGTTTAAATGTTAGGTTATGTTAGAGCCTCTGATCTGAGTGTTCTGGTCTTTTACCAAAGCTACTGGCTGCGACTTTTGTCAATTGATATTACCATCTCTGTTAGATTCTGATGACTCTACTGCTACTGCAATCAGCTGTTTCTCTACCTGTAGAAAAACAGCTGATTTATTGGAATCTCACTTTTTCCCTCTAACCCTTGGCATCAATAACATGGTAAATCTCTTCCTACCACACCAAATGCATTCCATTTAGTGGCCTCCCTTGTTCTTCAAACATGAAAATATTAGAAGAACTCTAAAAATCCTGGTGCTGAGAAGTCTTCAGCCATGTCATATCTCCACTTGTCCTTGTTTGCTGGAGAATTAATTCCTATTTTTTGTAACAATCTTTACTCTTTTATTTCACTAGAATTTTTCCTTCTGAACAGAGGGAAAGATTCCAGTGAAGTAAGAGAATAGTGTTACCATTTTCCTTCTGAACAGAAATTTACTCATATCCAGCAATGACTTGAAAGAGTGTTAAAGCCCTCCTTCCCAGTTATTGCCCCATTGCACTCACCTTAACTTTTCCAACGTAATGAATGAATCCACAAACCAGTAATTCCTATAATATCTTGAGACCCTCTACCTCATTAATCATCCCCAACATGGATCACGTTAGTGTTGATCCACTGGTGATCTCATGGCCCATATTTGGACCAATTCCATGAAAAAGTTCAGAGAAACTCAAAACAATTGCTTATAATATTTCTAGGGCTTTTTTATTAAGTTTGACATAAAGGTCTTCTAAAATAAGCTTCTGCCTTATGGTTTACCTTCTGGTTTTTGCAATTGGGTAGCCAATTTTTTCTCCAATGATGGCTTTCTGTCTTTTCAACTTAATCTGAAGGTTCTGCTACCTAGTGATGGTTATAAATGAGAGGATAAAACCAATTCATTCGATTATGGCAGCTCATTCAATATTTTCAATTATACTCAACTTTCAAATGATTAGTAGTTACTAACTACTAATATCATTTGAAATGAAATTTTACATTTGGTTCCTTTACAGAGCCATCCCAAATTTTAATAAAATTTGACCAATAGAAATTCAGCATTTTTTCCCCCCACTAAAATTTCAAGCTATTTTTCTATACATAAATGGAAGTACACTTCACTACTTCCATTTATGTAACAGAAGTCCGAGTTACTCAATGAGAAAAAGATCAGATTACCACCAAATTTTCAACATATTTCAAATTGGAATTGGTCTTGAAACCTTCACAGATTTCAGGACTAATTCCAATTCAAAAACTGAATAGCCCAAGTTGCCTTCCTACAGAACCTATTATTAATTTCAGATGTTTGAGGACTACTTGAGAAGGAAAAGTCAGATGCATGTCAAATTTTTAGCAAATGTTTCACTGATCCCTGGAAAGCTTTTAAGATCCAATTACAAATCCATAGCCCTTTCAAGGTCTGCATCCCCAAATGAAAGAACATTTTCAGCATTACTGTATAAGTAGAAGTGCTTATCCCTGGAAAGCTTTTAAGATCCAATTACAATTCCATAGCCCCTTCAAGGTCTGCATCCCCAAATGAAAGAATATTTTCAGCATTACTGTATAAGTAGAAGTAGAACAGACACCAAATTTTCATTTCATGTTTTGTTGGTCCCTGCAAAGATTTTAGTGCCAATTCTGATTTCATAAATACCCAGTCCTCCCACAGAAATGTGATAAACTTGGAATAGCAGTTTTGATTATTTCAAAATTTCAGCCTAATTAGAATATTCCTCAGGGCTTTGTACCAAACATCATGGCAAGAGTCCCCACTTCCCTGTTTCCCTCTCCTTAAAAAAAAAACCCTTCTACACAAGGTGAGGTATACTCGGGAAGTGCTTATCAAACATTTCCCAAGTACAATCAGAAGTTTTCAACACATGAGGTATTTTATGTGCTGTAATGTAATGCATAAATTAACTTGTTTTTTTAGGTGCATGCCCATAAGTGTAAAGCAGCTATTGTCTTTATCATTACCTGTCATTCTACTACCTAGGATCACAACTTGGTGATGGTTTCTTCTATAACAGTATAGTTGTGCCCCCGTATCCACTGATTCAGTTACCTGCGGTTAACCACGGGAAAAAACTGAAAAAATTAAAAATGTACTACCTGCGTGTCCAATACGATGCTTCCCCTTAAATAATTTCAAGTTTCTGTTTAATTGAAAGCACAACTCTTGCATTTGCCCATCATTTTCACAATTTCTAAACAAAAAAAAAAAAAAAAAAAAAAAGTTACTATAAAAAAAAAATTTCCGACATCGCTGACATAAATAATGAAACAAAATTTGTCCTTTTGCGGTGTGACGGAACACAACAATCGACGTGACACACTAAATCAAACTAAACATTTAGTCCCTTTTCTTTTTTTATTTTGATTGGTAGGTAGGTGTGAAGACAGCAGGGGTTTCAAGATAATAGGTACACTAATCTCCCAATGACGACTTATAATGCCAGTTCTTGTTGCTTATTTACAACTTGCAAAATATCTGTTTCTACCTATTCTAGTTATTACTTGAATTTTATGATTTCTGTTTTTTTTTTTTTTTTTTTTTTTAATTTGGAGTCTTGAAGTGTCCCGGTTAATCCAATCCCGGTAAATCGAGTCTGCTATACTTCATTATTACCATATTTAATGTTAATAATGTCTTACTGTGTGTTAATTTATCAATTAAACTTTATTATATGTATGTATGTACAATAAAATCACGTCATATATGGGATCAGCAGGTGTTCGCTTATATTCGCGGTTTCAGCCACCCACGGCAGGTCTTGGAATATCCTCCGCGGATACGGGGGGGGGGGGGGGGGTCTTACTATATAACAGAAACCTCCCTCATTCTCAGCCTCATATCATTTGGCATTACATAAAATTTGAAGTATGTTTAAGATGTTCCGAAGCATGCTGCTCTACAAGGAAAAATCATATGAAGTTTCCGGAATGTGATCTTTTGCTCCTTTGAAAATCTTTATCAGTTTTTGGACTTGGAATATTATTCAAGAGAGAAAAATGCAGGTCAAACTCTCTCAGCATGTTCGTCGACCTGTGAAAACTTTCAGGACTAATTTTGAGTCCTTCCCCCTCGGAGAAATTGTAATAAATTTGGAACAGCTGCTCCAATCCTTTGAAGACTTTGGGTCTTAATTAAAATATTCTTCTGGACCTTTGTACCAAATCTCATACTGACAAGTTAAATGATATTCTTTGCACCTATGGCCCTCTCCTGGAAAAAAGAACTATTATACAAATCTGACCTCATGGCTACCCATCAGGTGAAAACCACAGGGTGGTATTCATGTGATGGGTAGCTGTGAGGTCAATGCTGTACAAGGAAATAACTCACTCCCACCCATGGGCACTATGATGCTGATTTCAAATATGGAAGAAAATTTCTCAGCGCACACAACAAGTTTTGTGAAATTCCAATCTTTGTTTTTCATGAAAATACAGAATTACAAAATTAAAAAAAAAAAAAAAAAAAGTGGGGGGGGGGAGCTTAGATTGGGTAAACTGCACAAGATATATTCATTCTCATAAAGTGAATTAATGGCAGCTAAAAAGGCAGAAGAAGATTGTGAGTGGCCTATGCGAGACATCTGTGGAGCTGTAACTCTTAATAATTATTTCCCGGAGGAGTCAAACAGACTGTGACACCATTACAGCTTCAAGAGAAAGCTGTGTTATGCTGATTGGCTCTGCCTTGTCTGTTTTGAATATATAGTGATCTATGTAAGATGACCGGGGATCGGATGGATAGTGCTTGGTTCAGCTGGCTGGCTAGTAGTTGCTTGGAAAGTCTTTTAAATTCTTTGGGACCTCTTGGTGTTGAGAAAAGTACCTCTGGAAAATGGGAATATAATGGGGTGGGGAGGGGGATTTGAGGCCAGTCCAAGAAGAAGGGATGATGAATCTGCCAATGTTTCTGTTGACACTGGCACCTGACCTGCATTAAATGGATTATGCAAGACCTGGATAATCTTAAAAGTCTTATGGTTAAAGGTACTGTTCTCACAGATACTCTGAACTACTATGTAAACCCCCCCCCCCCCAAGTTGTACAGCTGCCTGTAAAATATATTTTAATGTTGTGCTGTTTGGCAATTTTGATGATAGATTCCTCCCCTCCTTGGAGGTACGGGAAAGTGAAATAGACAGGGCTACTGGGGTTTTCCTGACAAGGTAAGGTGGGCACTAAAACTGTTGAATGATCTGTTTTTGATGTGGTTAGTGAACATTTGAAAATAATTCTGAGAGCAAAACTGGATGGACTGGATTATTTTGAACCAACTCATGCCATTTTCTGAAGTAATTACTGTTTGGCCTGCACTTTAACTGTCAACATCAAAGTAAGGCCCCAAAACTATTTATTTATTAATCTTTAATTTAAATTTTGTAACGGGTAAAGCTAAAAATCTACTTGCCAGTGATCGAAAATTACTCAACTATGGCAATCAGATTTCTGAAGCCCCGATGTTCAGCTACTAGTCTGTGGGGGGTGGGGAGATGTCCTGTTAATATCCTAGCAATATTGGCTTTCGATAGAAACATGGTAATTTTTGGATGGTTGTTGGTATCAGTCCCCCACCCAACAAAATACGCAGTACAACAGTCTTCCATTTATTATGGCTTGCACCTACTAATAAATTTGTAGGACTCTCTTTTTTACTGGCAAAATGTAAACGTGTTGGCTTACATGAGAACAGCTGAGTCTTTTCTTATGACATTAATCACTGATCTTTTCTTATATAAGCACTTTTACTACCTTGACAATTAAAAAGGACTAATTCCTATGAATTTATAACTGAATTTATTAAGCATACAGTTAATTGCTTACCACAATAAAGTTTGTATTTTTTATGTATTCAGTATTTTATTCACTTCCAATATATGTTGAGCTTCCAAAAATGAATTTCTTTTATGATATAAAGCTTGGTTGGAAAATATGTGCAATATGAAATCTCCATAAAGACATTACTCAGTGTGTGTGTGTGCGTGCGTGTTTCATGGATACTACAGGATATTCATAAAAGGCTTATCACAAATTTCAGGATGGATTCTACATGAAAAATTAAAAAAACAAAAGCTTCCATAAACAGGAGTTGAAAAGTTCCTGTCTGAGCTACAGTCAATGAAAGCAGAGCTAAGCAATAAACATCATTACATATGTATATGAAATTTATTCATTTAAAACATGCTTAAACTTAAATGCTGACAAAATTAAAAGATTAAATGATGACAGAAATGTGCAGAACTTGTAATATAAATATGACACTTTGCTGCATGGCTAAAAAGATTTCTCAAACTTTCTTTCAGCTTCCTTAATACATGCTTCCAAACCTGAACTAGTGAATGCCTCTATCCTCAGAAACTGAGTATTTATTGGAAAATTCATACTTGTATGTAGTAATTTTTCAAAGTAATAAGGTGCACTGCCGGCAGCTCTCTTTCATGAGGTATATAACTGAAACAGAAGGCATTTTCCAATCCATATAGGCATACCTCACTTTAAGGTGCTTAGCTTTAGAGCATTTCGCTAATCAATTATATTCATGTTTATTATTTTTGGCACTTGCTATGCTCTTAAGGGGATTTTCAGCAGTGATGTGCACATCAGCTGACTCTGAACTGAATCAAGCGAGTCAACCGGCACCAATTTGTTACCCGAGCTCAGTCTGTTTACAGCATTTGTGCCTTCGTGTCTCAGTGTCGTATTTTGGCAATTTTCAAAATTTTTCAAACTTTTTACTTGTGTTATTGTTAATATTGTAATTATTAATTTTAGTACAATGGTCCCCAAGTGTAGTGCTAGTGAAAAGAAGAGTTGCAAGCCTTACTTTAAATCAAAAGCTAGAAATTATTAAGCCTAGTGAGAAAGGCATATTGAATGGCGAGATAGGTCACTTTTTGGTGACCTATCTCGCCTATTTGGTGATCTATCAAGCTAACTTTTTGGTGCGCCAAACAGTTAGCACAGTAGTGAACTCAAAGGAGAAGTTCTTGAAAGAAATTAAAAGTGCACACGAAACCAGTGAATGCAAAAATGATAAGAAAGCGAGACAGCCTTATTGCTGATATGGAGAAAGTTTTAGTGATCTGGATAGAAGATTGAACCAGCCACATTCCTTTAAGTCAAGGCCTAATCCAGAGCAAGGCCCTAACTCCCTTCAATTCTATGAAGGCTGAGAGAGAGAGGCGAGGCAGCTGCAGGAGAGGCTTGAAGCTAGCAGAGGTTGGTTCATGAAGTTTAACGAAAGAAGACATCTCCACAACATAAAAGTGTAAGGTGAAGCAAGCACCTAGTGCTGATGTAGAAGCTGCAGAAAGCTATCCAGACGAGCTAGCTAAGGTAATTGATGAAGGTGGCTACACTAAATAGCAGATTTTCAACGTCGACAAAACGGCCCTATATTAGAAGAAGATGCTGTCTAGGACTTTCATAGCTAGAGAGAAGTCAATGCCTAGCTTCAAAGCTGCAAAGGATAGGCTGGCTGGCTGACTCTCTTGTTAGGGTCTAATGCAGCTGGTGACTGCAAGTTGAAGCCAATGCTCATCTACCATTCTGAACATCCTAGGGCCCTCAAGACTTATGCTAAAGCTAGCCTGCCTGTGTATTATAAATCGAACAACAAAGCCTGGATGACAGCAGATCTGTTTACTACGTGGTTTACTGAATATTTTAAGCCCACTGTCAAAGCCTACTGATTAGTAAAAAAAATTCCTTTCAAGATATTAACTGATTAGTGACAATGCACCTGGTCACCCAAGAGCTTTGATGAGATTAATGTTGTTTTCCTGCATGCTAACACAACATCTAATCTGCAGCCCATGGATCAAGGAGCAATTGCTGCTTTCAAGTCCTATTATTTAAGACAGACATTTGTTAAAGCTATTATTGCCTTAGTGATACTTTTGATGGGCTTAGACAAAATAAATTGAAAGCCTTTTGGAAAGGATTTACCATTCTACATACCATTAAGAACATTTGTGATTCACGGTATGTAGAATGGCTGATCATGAGATGCCAGCAATTCAGCCTGAAGACATGGCTGAATTGCTGGCATCTCATGATCAGCCTTTAACAGATGAGGACTTGGTTTTGGTAGAAGAACAAAGAGGGTTACTTCTTGAGATAGAATCTACTCTTGACAAAGATCCAGTGAGCATTGCTGAAATGACAATGAAGGATTTAGAACACTACATTGGCTTACTTGATACAGTAGTGGCAGGTTTTGAGAGGATTGATGCCAATTTTGAAAGAAGTTCTACAGTGGGTAAAATACTATCAAACAATATAGCATGCTACAGAGAAATACTTTGTGAAAGGAAGTGTCAGTCAATGAGGAAAACTTATTTGTTGTCTTATTTTAAGAAAGTGCCACAGCCACCCCAACCTTCAACAGCAAGTAGCCCTACCATTTAACAGCCATCAACATCAAGGCAAGACTCTCCAACAGCAAAGAGAATAAGATTCGTTGAAGGTTAGCGATACAGTACTGTAGCATTTTTTAAAATTTATTATTTTTACTTTTGCATGGTTTTTTTAAGGCCTAGAGCTATTGCACACTCGATAAATGATAGTGTAAATATGCTTTTAGGCTTTTATATGCACTGGCAAGTGAAAATAAAAAACTGTGATTCACTTTACAGTGATGGTCTGGAACCTAACCTGCCATATTAGTGAGGTATGCCTGTATTTATATGAACTCTTTGTCTTAGTTTTGCACCTAGAATCCATCCTGAAAAATGAAGAATGATCTTTCATTACCACCCTATATATATACACAGAGAGGCATCACTTAATGTTCTTCAAAGGTTAAAAAACATTAAGCTGAAGAATTACACGTAAGACATGTTTAATCTTGCTGCTATTTCAAATTTATATAATTTCTAATATCATTTTTAATACTAGGCTTATTAGTCGATAAATTCTGGTAGTCATTATTTGCCATCTCTTTTATGATATGAATTTATCGTAATGTTAAGTTCCCATTGGAACAACATTTTCCAATCACCAATAGTTTTCCACACCTTTAACATTTACTGTATAACAACTGCTAATACTGCTAGATGAAAGCAAATCATATGTTTTCATTAGCTTTTAATTTAAGTTGTTAAATACTTGAATGTTTGTTACAATTTTTAAATAACACAGAATAAGCAATCTTCAATAAGCAATTAAGATAATTATATTATCTTAATTATGAAATTAAATAATTATCAAAGTTACAGAAATATTGAGCAGGACTTTTTTTTTTTCCCTGCCAGAACAGAATTCTGGAGGTTAAAAAGAAATAAAAATAAAAAATCATATATTTAAAACAAAAAATATTTATTTTAAAATAAAAATTATTTATTATTACTAATGCCTTTGGCACACTGCGTGTTGGCAAAGAATTAAGCTAGATGCACAGCTTAACTTTATGACTCATCTATTGAAGCATTCGCCCATCACAACACTTAATTAATAATTAAAATGCTTAATAAAACCAAGTTATTATTCAGGGCTATCACAGATAGCCACAGACAAGCAGTAAAAAAACTAAATCACAATAACAAATATGATAACATGCTTTTACCGTGGAAATCTTTATAAACTGTTTAAATAATAAATAATACCCATTAAATTAGTTTTGTGTCCAATTTACTATACTTTTGTAATTTAAAATGTCAAATTTGCACTAATGATGTCATTATTTAAAAGCATCACTGGGGAGTGAGAATGTGTACTGTTTATTGTGTAAGTGCAATGTTACTGAAGTATCAAGTAAAGGAACTGACTATTAAACAAACTGCAACAAAGGAGCGAGAGTGCAGGGCAAGTGGCAAAACTAACAAGTGGCCAACCAAAATGATAAAATAACTTTATTCAGACTCTAATTGTTTAAGACTTTGTAAAAACTTCCCAAATTCAAAAATCTAGCACACTCGGCACCATGATTATTTTCTAAAAAATTTTCCCAGGGGGAAGACCCCAAACCTACCCTCTTTCCTATGGGGGGGGGTGGACTTCCTCAGCATTCTGGAAGTTTATATTTTACAAGAAACAGCGATGATATTAAGTATAATTACTATGATTAACAACTTCTTTACCTAAATGTGGTCAAGCAGAGAGGTGCAGCCACTCCTGTGCCCTATGTGAAGTAACAGAATCATTCCTATCCCAAAATTCACCTTAAGAGGAGCATCATGGTTGCATCCACCATTCCATAATGTTACTGGCCCTATGGCAAATTTTTTGGGGGGAATGGTCACCATGTTTACATAACTGTTGTTTTTGGACACCACTTTCATTTGTATTTTTGGCTGACTGGTCCACAAAATGTTTTTAATTGGTTGTCTGTTCTAAGACAACTCCAATTTATAACACTATCATTAAATCTACAGGAAAAACTGTTTCACTCAATGTCATTTCAGTTAGCATTATAGTTTTTAGAAAAGTATCTATCACATCAAATGAAGCCTCTTCCTGTCTGAGTGTGTCTGTGTGCTCATGCACGTACATGCATGTGCGTGTGCACACAAATATATAGGTATACTTCAACACTTCTCTATAAAAGATATAAACTAACACCTGTATGAATTATGAAATTACTGTTGTAGTACCTTTACCTTTGCTTTCCTGCAATTGTACACATTAAATTATATAACTGAATATAAATAAACGTAGGAATTAGAAACTGGAAATCTAAATAAACAGATTGTGAAATAAATCCCTGATTTGATACACTTATTGCACAAGTTAAAAAAACACATCACAAACGTATATTCATTGAAATATAAATAAATCACGAATTCTAAATAACATTATCATTACATCTATAGGAAAAATTGTTTCCCTCAATGTCATTTCAGTTGGCATTATATTTTCTAGAAAAGTATCTATCACATCAAATGAAGCCTCTTTCTGTCTGAAAGAGTGCACATGCATATACGATTGCGTGCGTGCATGCATCCGTGTACATATGTATTTAGTACTTTTCTATAAAAGATATAAACCAACATCTGTACGCATTACAAAATTACTGTTGTAGGTGCCTGTTGTATTACCTTTGCTTTCCTGCAACCATACACAAATTAAATAATATAACGGAATGAATGACCTAATGGAAATATAAATAAACTTAGATTGTGAAATAAATCCCTGATTTGATACACTTATTGCACATGTTAAAAAAAAAAAGTACAAAAAAAAAAAAAAACCATCACAAATGTATATTAACTGAAATATAAATAAATCACTAATTCCAAATAAAAAAAAAAAAACTTATCCATTATCTTGTAAACGATATAAAAATTATCCTAAATTCAGTAGTATATAAAATATTTTTGCACCATTAAGCTTCTCCTCCCACTATCAGCATCAGATGCTTTCTTGTTCTTATTTCAACTGGTATAAAATAAGTATCATTAATTGAGTGAATAATTAAGTTCCACCTAGAGGGTACACATATATAGTAATCTAAAAGTATATCTTAATAAATGGGCAGCAGCTGTTCAAAGAAAGTCCATCCAGAGGAAATGCTGAACCCAGGTGTATATGAGTCAATCAGAATAAACTTGAAAGCACTACTCTTCTTTTGTATCTTTAATGTGATTAACAATATTATTCCTCACAGCAGGAAGACCAATAATAATTTCTTCTTCTGGAAGGTCCCACACAATTGTAGCATGAAAGGCCATATTAGCAAAGCATATCACATATTCACATAGTGCAAACCAACTGAAAGCTGAAATGATAAATTAAAAAAGATGAAAAAAAAAAAAAAAAACCCACAATAAAATAAATAACAAAATAGTATTTAACCATCTATCAGGCACATAAAATGTAAGAAATAGTTTAAGATGGTGCACTTTATAATTTTATTCTTTTTTTATGATATTATACCGGTTGATAAGAACAAATACAGTCAAATCTTGTTAATACAAAGTTCAACGGGACCTAAATATTCATGTTTTGTAATAATGAAGTTTGTAGTAATGCGGTTCCCCAAAACTGTAAAAATTTTATCTTATTTATTATTTTTTTTGTACATACTATATATCTAAAAAATAATAATAATAATAATAATATCAAAATTAATTGATTTAAATTGATAAAAAAATAATAAAAATAAAAAAACAAAAGCCTTATCTAACAATACAGTAATAGGAATAACACATTTTTTAAAGATTTTATTTTATTTCTAAGATAAACTAAGAGAAAAGCAATTAACAGAAATGAAAATATTTTACAGTATATATTTTGATTTTAGTATCACAGCAAAAAGAATTACAATCAGTATAAAAGGAGACATACAAAACCATTAACTTTTTAATAAATTAATCTAATTTAAAGAAAGACTCCAATGTTGTTTGCACATTTTTAGTTCTATATGCATTTTTAACTACAGCACAAACATTATCAAATGTAACAGTTGTTTTTTTCTATCATATCAACGTTGCTGCAGGCCAACGCATTCTGTATTATGCTCAATGCATTTTGGGCATCTACAGGAATTCCCTGACTTACGTAATGCTTGACTTATAGAAATTCAACTTTATGTAAGTTTTTGCTGGCTGGTGCAAACTTAAATATAATCATGGAAATGTATTTTGCATCTGAATCCATAAATATAATGGAGGTATCGTGAACATATCATAATGTGAACCCAATAGCATATTGTTTTTTTGTTTTTTTTTAAAATTCGTTCCAAGACCTTGGAAGCTGAAATTTTCGCTATATAACTAAGCTATTTATCTCTCTAAAAGGTAATTTTTATAATGGAAATTGCATTACACTTTCATCATTATCATAATGTTCAGTTATAAGAATCAGTTTTAAATGCCTTGGTGATATTTTTCTAAATATCACCAAGGCATTCAAAGTCACTACCATAAAATAATAAAAACAATTTGCAATTTCCAGTTTATTGGGCTTTTCTGTTACTGCATCTAATTATAAACAGGTAGTAAACTCGATCTTATTGCATTTGCGATAATACCGATAACTGGAATTCTGTGGGTTTTTACATTATTATGGTGAAATGTGTTTCCCCTTTATTAAAATCTTCAATCACATAAAGAACATAAATAAATTTTCAGAATCTTCTCTTCATTCCTATTTACTTATTACAATAGTGAAGGGAAAGGGACCAATGGAAAGTGCAAGTGGTGGCAGTGCTAGGAAACGAAGGAAAATTGATTTAGAAACGAAGATGATTAATTAAGAAGTACGAAGCAAGACTTGTCATCTATTGCATGCAATTAGGTCTCACTGCTTCAACAGTGAATACTATTTTAAGGGACAGTGTGCATATAAAAGAACAAGTTAAAGGATCAACGTATTTAAGCAGAAGTGGACTGGATCAAAAATTCTTACCTGGGAAAACAAAAGGACTTTATTGGAGATCGGTGTGTAATATTAAAAATCACACCGACCTCTGGCCCAATAGGGTTTACCTGGTAAGTCTTATGGCCAGTCTGCCCCTGCATTTAAAAGATCAACAGTGATCACAAAACAGCATTCAGACGCTATATTGAAGATGGAAAAGCTATTAATAATATGGATGGAAAATCAGATTCAGAAGCAAGTGCCCCTGAGTCCAATGCCATTCAAAAGGAGTATTTATGAAGATATTAATGATATCTTCATAAATACTATAAATACTCATAGGTATTTATACCTATGAGTATTTATAGCCAAGCCAAGTTCATGGAAAGCAACAGGTGGTTTAATAGGTTCCAGCATCATGCTGGTTTCAAAACATTAAAGTATGCAGTGAAGTCACCAGTGCCGATTCTGCAGCTGCAGAGAAATTGTGGTGTGTTGGAAAAAACCCCTTCGAAATTTCCACAGCCCTCAACTTCTGCAGCAGTGTGCTTAACAGCTGGAGAGTTAATTCTGGCAATGATGCTCAAAATGTAAAACTTGCTGCCGTTATGCCTGTCTCCTCTCTTTTTTTGCAATTTTGTACACTTTTCCTGTGCATGAGATAAAAAAAAAAAATTGAATAAATAATTTTATTTACATGTTCGTCGAAGATTTATTTTTTGCTTCAATCAAATTCAGCATGCATAGTTGCTGCCTCCCTTAATATAATTGGACCCTATCCAATTATATTAAGGGAGGCAGCAAAGGAGATAAGCAAATGCTTAGCCATTATTATGAGAGCAACCTTGGATTCAGGGGAGGTCCCTATGGACTGGAGAAGTATGAATATATCCCCAATTCACAAAGGGGGATGTGAAAAGGTGACATGAGCAATTACACATCTTTTAGCTTAACATCTGTTCCAGAGAAAATAATGGAATCACAGGTTAAAGAAGTAATCAAGACCATTTGGACAGGCATGCAATTAAACTGCAATCACAGCATGGATTTATCAAGGGGGTAAGTCTTGTCTACCAAATCTGATGTTACTATGATGCAGTGACCAAGGAACTGGATGCAAAAAATAATTTGGACATCATACATTGGATTTCAGGAAGGCTTTTGATACTGTCGCACATAAAAAACTGCTATACAAATTGGAGCAATGCGAACATTAAATGCAAGTTATTGCTATGGGTAAAGGCTAAGTTAAAGTGTAAGAAGACGGAGTGGTTATCAATAGGCACTGCTCTTCATGGACTAATGTTATTAGTGAGTTACCCAGGGTTCAGTGCTGGATCCACTGTCATTTTCAATATTTATCAATGATACTGATGAAGCTATATCAGGCTTAATGTCTAAGTTTGCAGATGATACAAAGATTGGTGAGGTGGTTACAGTTATCAGGGTGAGCTACTGCAATAAGATCTAGGAAAATTCAGTCGACAGGCTGAGAAATGGCAGTTGAAGTTTAACTTTGACAAATGCATAAGGTTAGCAGTAACCCCAGAGTATTTATCAACTGAGTAATACTACACCTTAGAGTAGTGGAGCATGAAAAAGACCTAAGGTAATTGTGGCAGTCAGACATGAAATTCTCTGGGCAGTGCAGTGCAGAGATGCTGCCAGGACAGCTCATGGGTTTTGTCAATGACATACAGAAACTTGCTAGCGGGGATAAGGAGGTGATTATCACTTTGTATAAGACCATGGTTCGCAGCATTTTGAGCACTGTACACAGGGACTGGAAGCCTCACTTTAGGAAGAATGAAATTCTGCTGGAATAGGGGCAGAGGATGGCAATATTGGTAAATGGAGCAAAAGGGTGCTCTTATCTATAAAGGCTTCAGGTCTGAAAGAGTGCGTCTCGAGACCAGACAAATGCGGGGGGTGGGGGTGGGGGGGGAATCTGATTGAGATGTTTAAAGCCTGGAATGGATTGAAGAAGCTGAATGGTAATGGTATTTTTTATTCTTCCACTTGCTGAGACTAGCATTAGTAGTGGCATATGATGCAAGAAAACAAGCTTATATAGAATCAGCAGAAAAAAAAAAAAAAAGCCTTCCCATTTCACATTAAAACTTTGTCCAGTTATTCCTTAAATTTATTTAAGCTACCAACTTCTGCGACAGATGGAAAATGTTTCATCAATCGACCATCTACTGGCTACAGGCAAATTTCCCCACATCTGTTCTGCAACTGTCTTTTCTCAATTTCAATTTATGGCCCCTTAAGTGCATAATCTGAGATTACTTAAATCCCATCAGCATTGAGCTTGCTCAAACCATTCAAAGCCTTATACAACTCAATCAGATCATCTCGCAGGAGCCTAGCCTCCAGATGCTGCAATTTGCAGAACTTAAGCCTTTCTTGGTAAGAGCATTCCTTAATTCCCTTGACCAATCTCGTTGCCCTTCTCTGTACTTGTTCCAGCAGTTCTACATCCTTCCTAAAGTGAGGCCTCCAGACCTGTATGCATACTCAAGGTGTGGCTGATCATTGCCTTATACAAAGGGATAATCATCTCCTTATCCCTGCTAGCAAAATTCCTGATATCGGTGACAAAACCCCATGAGCTGTCTGCACACAATCCCTCCCCAAGTCATTTTTCACTACCCTAATTGTAGTACCACACAGTTGGTATATTACTCTTTGGTCACTGGTACCCATATGGAGTAATTTGCATTTCTCAATGTTAAACTTTACTTACCACCATCTCAGCCCATCTATCCAAATTTTCTAGATCTTTCTGCAGTATCATACTATCAATACTGTCATTAATAACTTTACCAACTGTTGTATCATCTACAAACTTGGACATCATGCCTGGAGCGAGGGGTGTTGGGGGTTTCAGGGACTGTTGTTGTTTTTGGTTTTTAGGAGCATAAGCAACTAAGGCCATATTGCTCTGGGATATGCGGTGGTCATTCCCTGACTTTTCCGCATCTTCCGTATTAGGTGGTGACAGGCTCGAACCCCGGTCTAATCAAGAAGCATGTGATACGCACTACTGCTTTCAGGGACTGATGGCAGTCATTGTAAAACAAGTGGGTATATGGGATGTGTTAGGGTAATTAAGAATAAGAATAGGTGCATGTATATTTGCATGTATACCAATGCTAGAAGTATAGTAAATAAATCTGATGAATTTGAAGTGTTGGTCAGTACATCAAAGGCGGATATTGTTGGGATATCAGAGACATGGTGTCACATAGATATTAGGAATGCAGAATTAGAATTTTGGGAATACAACGGGTACAGAAAGGATAGTTTTTTTTTTTTTTTTTTGTTTGGTAGTTGTTGGCGCATCAGCTTCTGTGGCCATAATGCACCTCCCAAGGTTTTTGCAGTACTTTGATCCAAGCCCGAGGCGGGATTCGAACCCGCGACCTTTAGTTTGACAGAACGGATAGACAGGATAGGAAGGGAGGAGAGATTATGCTTTTAATTAAGAAAAACATAAAATCAAAAGAAGTGCAGCCAGTTGATATAGATGGACAGTGCACTGTAGAGTCAGTTTGGTGTGACATAAGAACTGCGAAAGCAAAAATAAGAGTAGGAGTGTGTTATAGGCCTAAGGATTCGAATGAGTACAACAATTGTACAGAGAAATAGAGTGGGCTAGTAAATCAGAATGTCTTATAATGGGGGATTTTAACTTTTCAGATATTGACTGTAACTTGTGGTTTGGTCACTCACACACTAGTAAGACTTTTGTGGATTTATTGGATGATTGTTTTCTGCAGCAGCATGTTCGAGGGGTAACCAGAGAGGATAATACTCTTGATCTGGTTATCAGCAGTGATAATTCATATATTAAGAATTTGCACATAAAGGAACCATTAGGTGGCAGTGATCACAGTGTACTGATGTGGGATTTACTTAAAGATATAATTACCATCAGGGGTAAAGGAAAGAGTTTTTGCTTCCGTAAAGGTGACTGTAGTGATCTCAGAAGGCTTTTAAATTTTGTACAGTGGGACCAACTGATGATGTTGCCAACAGCAAATTCTAAGTGGGAAGCATTCAAAGAATTAATCATGGAAGCTACTAAATGTTTCATACCTATTAAGAAATATTGTTCAAGGATTAGACCTAAATGGTTGTCAAATGAAATAATGAGATTCGTGGCAGAGAAGAAAAATGCATGGGATGCATATAAATTATCAGGCAACGCAGAAGCCTATGATAGATATAAGCTAGTTTGTAATCAAGTCACAAAGGAGGTCACGCAGGCGAAGGCAGATTATGAGAAATCTTTGGCAAAGGATGCTAAGAAAACCAGCAAGGATTTCTTTACTTATATAAACTATAAAAGGAAGGGGATGAATCAGAATGGTCCACTTGATATTGATGGTTTGACTGTTGATGATCCTGCTCAGATAGCAAACAAACTGAATGTATATTTTGAATCTACATTCACACATGAGGAGTTATTAAGGATTCAAAATGCCAAGAGGTTATCAAATTGTAATAGGGTGCTTAATGATTTTGTAATAACTGAGAGCAAAGTGGAGGAGAAATTGTTGAAGTTAAACAAAAGAAAGGCACCTGGGGTGGATGGGATCTATCCAGTTATATTAAAGGAGGAGGCAAAAGAACTAAGCAAACCCTAAGCCATAATTCTGAGAGCATCGCTGGACTCAGGGGAGGTCCCTACGGACTGGAGATTTGCAAATGTATCCCAATTCACAAAGAAGGATCGAAGGGTGACACGAGTAATTACAGACCAGTTAGATTAACATTTTTTTCCGGGTAAAATAATGGAGTTTCTGGTTAAAGATGCATTGCAGGATCATCTAGACAAGACTGCAGCAATAATTCAGACCCAGCATGGGTTTGTTAAAGGTAAGTCTTGTCTGACAAATTTCATTGGATATTATGATGTGGTTACAAAGGAACTGGATGCAAAAAATAATTTTGATATTAGCATTAGTAGAGGCATTTGATGCAAGAAAGCAAGCTTATACAGCATCAGGCAAAAAAAAAAAACCACTTCCACTTCACCCCTCTGTTCATTCGAAATACCTGTCAAGGTGAGCCTTAAACCTATTTAGGCTATCACCTTCCACGACAAGGTATGGAAGTCTGTTCCACCAACCAACCACCCGCTGGCTAAAGGCAAATTTCCGCACGTCTATCCTACATCTGTCTTTCCTCAATTTGAATTTATGCCCTCTCAGGTGATTATTCTGAGCTAGAGAAAGAATCCCATCAGCATTGAGCATGCTCAAACCATTCAAGGCTTTATACATCTCTATCAGATCACCTCGCTGGTGCCTAGTCTCCATACATTGTAATTTGCAAACCTTAAGCCTTTCTTCGTAAGAGCACCCCTTTGTTCCATTCACTAATCTTGTTGCCCTTCTCTGTACTCGTTCCAGCAGCCAACATCCTTCTTGAAATGAGGCCTCCAGACCTGTATACAGTACTCTACGTGTGGCCTGACCATTGCCTTATACAAGGGAATAATCAACTCCTTATCCCTGCTAGAAAAATTCCTATATATCATTGACAATACACCATGAGCTACTCTTGCAACCCGTCTGCACTGCTCAGAGAACTTCATATCTGCCTGCACAACCACCCCCAGGTCCCTTTCATTCTCTACCACTGTCAGTGTAGTACCACAGAGTTGATACGTTGCTCTGGGGTTGCTGTTCCCCATATGTAGTACTTTACATTTGTCAATGTTAAACTTCATTTGCCACCTCTCAGCCCATCTGCTCAACCTTTCCAGATCCTGTTGCAGTAGCATAGTGTCAGTAGTTTCCTTGACAACCCTTCCAACCTTTGTATCGTCTGCAAATTTGGACATTAAGCTTGATATACCATCATCAATATCATTTATAAATACAGAAAACAATAATGGACCCAACACTGTGCCCTGAGGGACTCCACTAATTACATTAGTCCACGATGAGCAGTGTCCATTGATTACCACTCTCTGTCTTCTCCCCCCTCAACCACCCCTTTATCCATAGCAGAAATTCGCCACCAATGCCACACTGCTCCAATTTGTGCAGCAGTCTTCCATGTGCAACAGTATCAAAAGCCTTTCTAAGATCCAAGTATATAATATCAAAGTTATTCCCTGCATCCAGTTCTTTTGTGACTGCATTATAGTATCCAACCAAATTTGGTCAGGCAAGACTTCCCCTTAACAAAACCATGCTGTATCCGAGCTCTAACTGAAGTCTCGTCTATATGATCCTGCAGTGCTTCTTTAACCAGTGCCTCCATTAATTAACAGAAGTTAATTAATGGAGGCAATCAACGTCTATAATTACTTGTGTCAGCCTTTGATGCTCCTTTGTGAATTGGGGTCACATTTGCACATCTCCAGTCTGTGGGTACCTCTCCTGAGTCCAAGAAAGCTCTCATAATTATGGTTAAGGGTTTGCTTACTCCCTTTGCTGCCTCCTTTAATATAACTTGATAGATCCCATCCACCCCAGGTGCCTTTCTTGTGTTTATCTTCAACAATTTCTCCTCCACTTTACTCTCAGTTATTACAAGATTCTCTAGCTTACTGCCAGAGTTGAATATACCTCTGGCATTCCCCTCGCTGAATAACTCCTCATGTGTGAATGTCAATGCAAAATATTCATTTAGTTTGTTAGCTACCTGAGAAGGATCATCAACAGTTGACCCATTGATATCAAGTGGACAAATCTGATTCATCCCCTTCCTTCTAGAGTTTATATAAGTAAAGAACTCTTTGCTGTTTTTCTTTGCATCCCTTGCCAAAGATTTCTCGTAATCTGCCTTCGCCTACCTAACCTCCTTTGTAACTTGGTTACAGATCAACTTGTATCTTTCATAGGTTTCTGTGTCACGTGTTAATTTGTATTTAAAATAAATAAATGCACAAGGCATAATACTTTAAGAGTTTGGTATCTATATACTATAGGTGTTTAGATACACCATAGACACTCTTAAGAAACTACAAAGTAGTTGTTGTAGGCATCATTTGCTCTTTCTCATATTGTGCTCTGCCTTCACAACGAGTTGCCATGATATTGCACTACTTCGAATAAGTAACGCTTCACTAATAGAGAAGGCTATTGTTACTTATTCTCAGTTGAGTACCACCACCCAGACAGCGCTGTTTCATGGCTATTGGCCAATCATCAGTGAGTGGGCAGGTACCCTGGTATTGCAGACATGACGACCCAGTTGTGAAGTTAATCACACAATATGGGAGATGCCAAGAGGTGTAGATGTCAATATTTAAAATAAATAAATGCACAAGGCATAATACTTTAAGATTTTGGTATCTATATAATATAGGTGTTTAGATACACCATAGACACTCTTAAACACTCTTAAAAAAACACCTATATTATATAGATACCAAACTCTTAAAGTATTATGCCTTGTGCATTTATTTATTTTAAATATTGACATCTACACCTCTTGGCATCTCTCATATTGTGTGATTAACTTCACAACTGGTCGTCATGTCTGCAATACCAGGGTACCTGCCCACTCACTGATGATTGGCCAATAGCCATGAAACAGCGCTGTCTGGGTGGTGGTACTCAACTGAGAATAAGTAACAATAGCCTTCTCTATTAGTGAAGCGTTACTTATTAGAAGTAGTGCAATATCATGGCAACTCGTTGTGAAGGCAGAGCACAATATGAGAAAGAGCAAATGATGCCTACAACAACTACTTTGTAGTTTCTTAAGAGTGTCTATGGTGTATCTAAACACCTATATTATATAGTTAATTTGTATGTATCCCATGCATTTTTCTTCTCTGCCATATATTTAGGCCTAAACCTTGAACAATATTTCTTAGTTGGTATGTAAAGCCTAGTAGCTTCCAAGATAAGTTCTTTGAATGCTTCCCATTTTTAATTTGCTGTTGGTAAGATCATCAGTTGGTCCCACTGTATAGAATTTAAATACTGTCTCAGTCCATCGTAGTCGCCTTTATGAAAGCAATAACCCTTCCCTTTACCCCTAATGGTTGTTACCTCTTTGAGTAAATCCCACTTCAGCACACTGTGATCACTGCCACATAGTGGTTCATTTATCTGCAGATTCTTAATGCATGAAGAATCACTACTGATAATCAAATCAAGAGTACTACTCCCTCTAGCTGCCTCCCGAACATGCTGATGTAGAAAACAATCATCCAATAAATCCACAAAAGCCTTGCTAGTGTGTGAGTGACCAGTCCCCAAATTCCAGTCAATATCTGAGAAATTAAAATCCCCCATTATAAGACTCTCTGATTTACTGGCCCACTATTTCCATGTAAGTTTCTTGTTATACTGATCAGAGTCATTAGGCCTACAGCACACTCCTACTCTCAATTTTGATCTCCCAATGCTTATGTCACACCAAACTGACTCGACACTGCACTGTCCAGCGATGTTGACTGGCTTGGATTTTATGTTTCTTAAGTAATGGCATAACCCCTCCTCCCTTCCTATCATGTCTATCCTTCCTGTAGATGTTGTACTCCCCAAATTTCAGTTCTGCATTCCTTATATCTGTGTGACACCACATCTCTGAAATCCCAACAATATCTGCCTTTGATGTTTTGAGCAATACCTCAAATTCCTCAAATTTATTTACTAAACTCCTAGCATTGGTGTACACGCAAGTCATTCTCCATTGTCTACTTTTCATGAATAAATCGCTTGCAAGCAATGTCATTATGAATTTGCATAATAATCACTGGTGGGTACAAAAATGTTGCCGATCTCCTCTTCATTTTATTGGTTTAGGAGAACTAGAAGAGATGGAAAATGACAAAATGCACCTGTTTCTAGTCTTAGCTACCTTAACACAACCCATGTGTTTACTTGTACCGCAATGACTCCCAGCATTCTCTGAAATATCCTGCATCTTGTTTTTCAGGCCTCTGCTCATTCCAATAGAATCAGTGCAAGAATCTCTTTCACCTCTGCCAGTGGCTACTGTTAATCTATTGGTCTTTGTCTCCCCCCAAGATAGCAGTTTTCCGACTCACCTAACACTACCTCGATAGCATCAGCAAATATTCTTGCACCCTTTCTATTTAAGTGTATCTCATCCCTGTAGAAGCAGTCTCTCCTGTTAACAAGTCAGTCCAGGCTGAAAAAAATTCTACCCTTTGAGCCTTGCACAATCTTTCCAGGGCCAAATTGCAGACACTTTCAAATTCAACCCTAATTCACGGCTTTTTTTCAACAGTGACCTGTACTTGTTAAGTAATTCTGCTGGTCTCCTACACTTGATATCATTAGTGCCAACGATATCATTGATATCTTTAGTGTACAACTATATCACCTTTTGTGCCCTTAAAAGATGATATCTGCTCAACGTCAAGTTACCTGTAAATAGTAAGTGAATCAGTATTCCTTGTTATTTTCAGTCCATGTGTTCTTTTTGTACCTTTACCACGAATAATTGGTATTCTCATAATGAAAAATGGCAGACATTCATTTCATTTATAAATAGGTGGACAGGAATAGCAGTGAAGTTCAGCATCTCTACTGGGAAACATTTTTTCTCGATGACGTCCAGTCAAGAATGCTTTTTGCAGCCATCCCTCAGCATCTTTGACAGCTAGGATCCTTTTCAACTTTTACTGCTAATTGGAGAAGAACCAGAACTCTCTGGACACCTACTTTAGAGGAAGAAGATGGAGGACATGATTGAGAAGGATCTTGGAACTAGCATAAAAAATGTAGCTGCAGTATTAGGTATTGAACATTCAACTGTATGGAAAATTCTTTGGGAGCAGCAACTCTACTCATATTGCATGCACAGATTGCACGCCCTCTCATAAGATTATTTTTATCCATGAGTCATTCTCCATTGTCTACTTTTCATGGATAAATCGCTTGCAAGCAATGTCATTATGAATTTGCATAATAATCACTGGTGGGTACAAAACTGTTACCGATGTCCTCTTCATTTTATTGTTTTAGGAGAACAAGAAGGGCTGGAAAATGACAAAAAAGCTGATTAACTTTTTTTAACCCTTCAAAATTTAATTAATAACCAGAAAAAATTATTTCAGAAATATTTGTATGCATTTGTATATATTTGCATACAGCAGTGCTATAAGCTTCTGAAAGGTGTTATTGTGAGAATCAGCACTTAGGAGAGAGAAAAAAAAAAAAAGACATGATTACAGCCACTCCCCAGCTTACGCAAAGGTTGTGTTCAGCAGAACTCTACGTAAGTTCCTTAAATGCTTATGCAGCACTCGCAAATTTGATGGAAGCAAAAAAAATGTTCAATGAACATATAAACAGAACTATCTATTCAACCTTTCCATCTCATGTACAGGAAAAACTACAAAAGTACACAAAATTACAAAAATTTCAAAATTATAAAACTATAAAAAGAGAGGAGACAGGCACAGCATCAGCAAGCTCCACCCTTCAAGCACCATTGCCAGAACCAACCCTCCAGCTGAAATGCATGCTGCTGCGGAAGTGAGGGCTGTGGAGATTTAGAAGGGGTTTCCTCCAACCCATCACAAAACCTCTCTGCAGCTGCAGAATCAGAACCGGCGACCCCACCGCACACTTCAATGCTACGGAAACCAGCGCGATGCCTGAACCCATCAAACCACTTATTGCCCGCCACACCCATCTCCATAAACACCTCTTGCCCCAGCCTGAATGGCCACCGATTCAGGGGCACCTATCTCCGAATCCGACCCCTCACCCATACTATCACCAGCCCTTCCATCCTTGACACAGCATCCGAACGATGTTTGGTGATCACTACTGATCCCAAATGTTTTGATCCTTCAACATGCTCCCTCATACGTGCACCATCCCCCAAAACAGCACTCACCATTGAAGCATCGAGACCCAACTCCGTGCAACAGACGACAAACCCTGTCCTGCCTCGTACTTGCTAATTAATCATCTTCATTTCTAAATCGATTTTGTTTCATTTCCAAGCACTGCCGGCAGTTGCACCCTCCACCGGTCCCCCTGCCCTCACCATTGCAACAAGTAAACAGGAACGAAGAGAAGATTCTGTAAATTTATTTGTCCCCTATATAAATGAAGACCTCAGTGAAGGGGAACTCACTACCCCACAATAATATAACGTAAAAACCCACAGAACTTCAGCCATCAGTACCATCACAAATGCAACAAGACCGAGTCCACTACCAGTCCACAACAGATTGCACCAACAGAAAAGGCCAACAAAACGGATAGCGCAAATTGTCTTTACTGTTTTATGGCAGTGAATGTGCTTCAGAAAAATATCACAAAGGCGCTCAAAATTGATTCCCACAACGGAACATATGACAACGATGAAAGTATAGCGCAACCCCTGCTAGGAAAACGACCTTCCAGAGAGACAAACTGCCCAGTTACATAGTGAAAATTTCAACTTCCGAGGTCTGGGAAGTTGGCAGCGCAACCCTGCCAACTTTCGTATCGTCTGCAAACTTGGACATTAAGCCTGATATACTTTCATCAATATCATTCATAAATACAGAAAACAATAATGGGCCCAACACTGAACCCCGAGGGACTCCACTAATAACATTAGTCCACGATGAGCAGTGCCCATTGATTACTACTCTCTGTCTTCTCCCACTCAACTATCCCTTTATCCATAGCAGCAATTTGCCTCCAATACCACACTGCTATAATTTGTGCAGCAGTCTTCCATGCGCAACAGTATCAAATGCCTTTCTAAGATCCAAATATATAATATAAAAGTTATTCCCTGCATCCAGTTCTTTTGTGACTGCATCATAGTATCCAATCAAATTGGTCAGGCAAGACTTTCCTTAACAAAACCATGCTGTGTCCGAGCTATAACTGAAGTCCTGTCTAGATGATCGCGCAGTGCTTCTTTAACCAGTGCCTCCATTAATTTTCCTGGAACAGAAGTTAAACTCACAGGTCTATAATTACTTGATAATTACTAGTGTCAGCCTTTGATCCTCCTTTGTGAATTGGGGTCCCATTTGCACATCTCCAGTTTAAGGGTACCTCCCCTGAGTCCAAGGAAGCTCTCATAATTATGGCTAAGGGTTTGCTTACTTCCTTTGCTGCCTCCTTTAATATAACTGGATAGATCCCATCCACCCCAGGTGCCTTTCTTGTGTTTATCTTCAACAATTTCTCCTCCACTTTACTCTCAGTTATTACAAGATTATCTAGCTTACTGCCAGAGTTGAATACACCTCTGGCATTCCCTACGCTGAATAACTCCTCATGTGCGAATGTCGATGCAAAATATTCATTTAGTTTGTTAGCTACCTGAACAGGATCATCAACAGTTGAACCATTGATACCAAGTGGACCAATCCAATTCATCCTCTTCCTTCTAGAGTTTACATAAGTAAAAAACTCTTTGCAAAAGATTTCTCGTAATCTGTCTTCGCCTGCCTAACCTCCTTTGTAACTTGGTTACAGATCAGCTTATATCTATCATAGGCTTCTGTGTCACATTTTCACTTATATGTATCCATGCATTTTTCTTCTTTGCCATATGTCTCATTAGTTCATCCATTTAGGCCTAAACCTTGAACAATATTTCCTAGTTGGTATGTAATGCCTAGTAACTTCCAAGATAAGTTCTTTGAATGCTTCTCATTTTGAATTTGCTGTTGGTAAGATCATCAGTTGGTCCCACTGTATAGAATTTAAATACTGTCTCAGACCATCGTAGTCACCTTTATGAAAGCAAAAACCCTTCCCTTTACTCCTGATGGTAGTTACCTCTTTGAGTAAATCCCACTTCAGCACACTGTGATCACTGTCACCTAGTGGTTCCTTTATCTGCAGATTCTTAATGCACAAAGAATTACTACTGATAATCAGATCAAGAGTATTACTCCCTCTAGTTGCCTCCCAAACATCCTGATGTAGAAAACAATCATCCAATAAATCCACATGAATCCATGAATCCAATAAATCCATTAATTTCATGAATGCTTCTAACTTAGAATTTGCTGTTTGTAACGTCATCAGTTTATCTCACTATACAGAATTTAAAAAAAACTGTCTTGGGACCACCATAATCATCTTTACAAAAGCAAAAACCCTTCCCCTTAACTGCTGATGGCAGTCATATTTTTATGTAAATGCCACAACAGTACACTGTGATCACTGTCACCGAGTGGTTCAGTTTTCTGCAGATTCTTAATGCACGAGTAATCACTGCTGATAATCAGATCAAGAGTATTAATCCCTCTGGTTGCCTCTCGAACATTTCTGCTGTAGACAAGTAATCCAATAAATCCACAAAAGTGTTGCTAGTGTTCAAGTGATCAATGCACATTCCATTCAATATCTGGAAAATTAAAATTTTCCATTATAAGACATTCTGATTTATTGGCCCACTCTATTTCTCTGTACAGTTTTCATTGTACTCATCAGAGTCATTAGACCTAGATCTCCTACTCTCATTTTTGCTTTCCCAGTGCTTATGTCATATAAAACTGAGTCAACTTTGGACTGTCCAACGATGTCAACTGGATGCACTGCCTTAGATTTTATGTGGATCCCATCAAACAGCATAACTCCTACTTTACTATTCTGCCTGTCCTTTCTATACAAACTGTACTCCCCAAATTCAAATTCTGCATTCCTTATATCTGTGACCACATCTCTGATATCTCAACAATATCAGACATTGTTTTCTTGACTAGCACACTTCTTGTCAAATTTATTTACTATATTCCTAGCATCTGTGTACAAGCAAGAATATGTGAACCTGTTCTTACTCTTAGTTACCCTAACACAGCCTATGTATTTACTTGTTCCATGAAGACTCCCAGCAGTTCTTGAAATCTTCAGCACCTTGCTTCCCAGGCTGCTGCACAGTCAAAGCAGTGCAAAAGCAGTGCAAGAATCACTTTCACCTCTACCCTATGTGAATTAGGTAGAGGTGAAATGTAGCAGTTTTCCAACCCACCTAACACTGCCTTGATATCATCAGCAAATATTCTTGCATTCTTTCCATTTAAGTGTATCCCATCCTGGTAAAAGCAGTCTCTTCTATTAACAAGCACAGACCATGCTGAGAAAAATTCTACCCCATGAGCCCTGCACAATCTCTCCAGGACTGAACTGATTGACAAGGCTTCCATAATATACTCCCTCCTATCGTGTCTGTTTGGGCAGAACTGCAGACACTTTCAAATTGAATCCTAACTCGCAACTTTTTTTCAACATTACCCCGTACTTGTTAAGTAACTCCGCAGATCTACTTTAATGTCATTAGTGCCAATGTGTACAACAATATCACATTTTATGCCTTTAAACGATGATATCTGCTCTACAACGTCATCAACTTTTGCCCCCAGAAAACATACACAGATCCTATTCCACATAGTCTTTTTGAATAATATATTTTCCATTTCCCTGACAATGATGTCACTGTCAACTAGCTCCTGTGGAACCAGTGCATTCTGCCTTAGGGATTGCTGCTGTGTTACATGATGATCAAGTGCAAGCTCTGGTGTTAATATGGGTAGCTAACAGCTTGATGGGCCTTCCAATTTAAATAATTAGTGGGCATCCACACTGTTCTTCAAGCTCTACGCATATGAGAGGGTATAAGTTCAAGTTGAGGAAGGATGGTTGCAGGAAGTTTGCCTTCAGCCAGTGGATGGTTGATCGTTGGAAGATGCTTCCATCTATTGTTGTGGAAGTGGATGGGCTTAATAAATTCAATCTAGAACTAGAGGTGACTTGGTTTTTTTTTGGCTGATATTATATAAGCTGGCTTTCTTGCATTATTTGCGATTACTACTACTTTCAACAGATAGTTTTACCTATTTTTTAAAACTTTAAAAGCTGATTTGGTATACTGAATGAGAGACCAGTAAAATTGCAGTCTCATATTTTAAACAAATGACCAATTAACCTTTTGGAGAAGTCATCTACTGGAAAACAGTGCAATACGCTGAAAGGACAGAATTTATAGTATACCTGGTTCCTGAGTAACATGACACTGTCACCCCTCTTGCTAGTGGACAAATGCACTGCTTGGCAGGTATACAGGCACACTGCATTCACATAGATGGTAATTCGATGTCAGTATGGATAAACATCATGTGTTTCAAACCGACTTTGAAAGAGGGATGATAGTGGGTGCCCAACGCATGGGTCACTCTATTGTAGAGGTGGTACAGAGATTGCACTATCCCCATTCAACAGTATCAAGAGTGTATCGGGAATACGGCATTTCCAGAATACCATCTCATCGTGGACAGTGCTGTCGGTGGAGAAAGGTAGTGGATGAATGTGGCCATCGACATCTGTTACGAATTGTTTCAGCCAACTGGAGAGTGACAGTGGCACAAATCACTACCGACTTCTATGAGGAAGGTGCCAGAAACATCTCCACCAAGACCATCAGACGATCATTAGACTGACGGCCTTGGTGGAGACTCACCAACCCACTTGAGTCCCATTGCTAACACCACGACACAGGGCTCTACACCTCAACTGGGTGAAAGAACATCAGCACTGGACCCTGGATGATTGGAGATAGGTCTCCTGGTCCAATTATTTCAAGTGGACGGGAGGGTGCATATCTGGTGGAAACCGCATGAAGCTATGATCGTATCAACAAGGAACTGTTCAGGCAAGTGGACAGTCAGTAATGGTCTGTGACATGTTCAACTGGCACACGTTGGGACCTCTGGTATGTCTACACGTATCTTTGAATGGTGCAAGTTACATGTCCATCCTTGCAGACCATCCGCATCCCTTCGTGGTCATCATGCACCCACAGGGCAATTCCAGCAAGACAATGCATCTCCCCACAGAGCCGTGGTACCTAGAACATGGTTCGAAGAGTATTCTGCAGATTTTGGCACCTTCCTCATAGAAGTTGGCAGTGATTTGTGCCACTGTCACTCTCCAGTTGGCTGAAACAATTTGTCACAGATGTCGATGGCCACATTCATCCACTACCTTTCTCCACCCACAGCACTGTCCATGATGAGATGGTATTCTGGAAGTGCCGTATTCCCGATACTGCCCTTATCCGGGCGAAAGGTGAGTCTACCTGTTACTAGGTAGGTATTCCATGATTTCTGTCCACTCAGAGGGCAATTCATTGAAAAAGCAAGTTTTGTTCTGTTGTGAGGATCAGGACCATTGCATTATCTATGCAAGCAACTTATAAAGAAATGTCACTCTTTTCTACATCAATGCTTAAAGACAAATGAGACTACTGATACCACCACTTTGCTTAATATTTTCCGGATTATAAAATGTTAATTTTTCTTTTCTTTCTTTTTTTTTGTAAAATGTGCCAGATTTTACAGTTTACTGTTTTAAGGAAGCAGATTTAAAATACAAGAGCTGTTCCATAGCAAATGATCATAATTTTTCAGTTCAGTTTTGCCTATGTAATAACCGAAGTGACATACAAGGAACAGTAGGCCGATCTCTAATTTTTTATGTTTCAAGAAAATATCCAGCCAAAGCATATGAAATGTTAAAAGAATTTATGGTGAATCTGTGCTTTCATATAACTCAACTGGCAGATGGTTTACAATGTTTAAAGATGAATATAATTCAATCACAAAAATCAGTGGTCCTGGAGCTGCTGTTGTCAACACAGAAACCATAAACTCTGCTTCGTAATTGTGCGAATAGCACATTTATTGGGAATATCAGTAGAAAATACGCATGGTATTCTCCATGACCATTTGCATATGACATGGGTTTGTACATGCTGGGTTCCAAGACTACTTACACTTGAGTAACAGCAAGTTCACATGGAGGTTTGTCTGGAACTGCAATGTATGGTTACTGAAGATAGTGAGGTTCTGCACAAGGTGATAACGGTGAATGAGACATGGCTTCATCATTTTGATCCAGACAGTAAGCAACAAAGCTCTGTTTGGAAGATCTATCGCCAACACCGAAAAAAGCAAAAGTTGTAGCTTCGGCAGGAAAGGTTATGGTCATCTCTATTTTTGACATTTAAGGAATGGGTTTCCATCATGTTCTACTACGTCATATAACTGTTAAGGGACTTGACTACACAACTGTACTGCACAATTTGCGGGATCACATTTGTCACAAATTACCACAATTACATTTTTTTTTTTTTTTTTGGTAGTTGTTGGCGCATAGGCTTCTGTGGCCATAATGCACCTCCCAAGGTTTTTGCAGTACTTTGATCCAAGCCCGAGGCGGGAATCGAACCCGCGACCTTTGGGTTGCCAGGCAGGCACTTTACCCCCCCCCCCCCCCATTGATCCAAGCCCGAGGCGGGAATCGAACCCGCGACCTTTGGGTTGCCAGGCAGGCACTTTACCCCCCCCACCACTCGGCACAACTACATGCAATTTTTTTTTTATACATTCAAGGAATGGGTGTAAAGACATAGGATGCAATTCTCAAATACATGTCAAAAAATAGTTTCCACCACATTTTTGAAGAATGGCAGAAATAGAGTAAGCATTTCATCAAATGGGGACTGCTTTGAAAAGAACCACCAAGATATGCATTAATAAAGGTATACTGTGAAAAAAATAATAAAATAATTATGATCATTCTTTATATTGAGCAGTTCTCATACATAAAGTATTTCAGTTTTTATAAAAATCAAGCAGGAAATAAGTAAAGATGAGCTTATTTAACTAGTTAGCAGCAGGAATGTCATTTAGTCCATCACTCCAAGGAAAATAAGTTCTAAATGGGACAAAACAGAAATTGTAGTCATTGCAAAATTCATTGAGTTTCACCAGATGCCAAAATCTTGAACATTATATTATTCAATGCATTCATAATGCATATGTTTAAAATGGTACATAAAAATACTTATATAAGAATATAAGTAATCACAAAAAATTAATTTACAAAAAAAAAAAAAAAAAAAAAGTTGAATGCACCTGAACCATAATACAATGAATACCTAACATATTAACGTTTTTCAATTGATATAATACTGCTATCATGATTATAATTCATTACAATTATACACATTTCATAACGTGGGCTGTGTACTTCACGATCAATTCAGGACCTAAAAAACAATGAAACAGTTCTTATAAACACATATCCAATTCTGAGGCAGTTACAGAGCTGTGAGTCTGTAGTTGCTTCAGATAAAAAAAAAAAAAAAAAAAAGGAATTTTCAATGTTAAAATATATAATAAAATAATAGAAAAAAATAAAAAATAAACAAACAAACACGTAATATGAATAAACATTTTATTGGGTATATGTTTGTTTATTCATATTTCTTATTTTTTTTTTTTGGCATGAAAACTCCACAGAAATGTTTTAAAATTCAAATAGCCATAGCTTTTTAATCATTGAGAATTGGATAAACATATAATACTTAGATGAATTCAGGTCCTGAATCGATCCTGACAGTACAGCCCATTTGTTATGAAACACCCTGTATAATACTGTATATAAAATCTAGACCAGCAAAGGATTTTAGCAACAGCTCTACAACAATTAATAATAAATTTACACTCACCAAGTTCTTCACAGAACATTCTGTGCTTATAAAAAAAGTATAGCATAGCTGTTGATGATACTGTAATGATGGCAAAGAGGAAGAACTTTATCCAAACAGACCTCTGTTCCTAGAGCATTAAAAAAATGATATCAACAACTTGTAAATGGCTTTTTATATATTAATTCATATTCAAATGTGAACTGAAATAAATAATAATAATTCAAAGTAAGTTCAAAATTTGAGTAAACAGTTAAACATTTTTATTAGGAGTTACTTTCTAAGTGAATTTGAAACGGCATAGTTAAAGAAAAAAGAATAAATGAATGTTTATGACAGAAATTTTTTGATGCAAAAACTGTCTGAATTTGATGCCAATTTGTAAAGATCTGAAATTAGTGAAATAATGAGCACTTAAACCTGTGTGCAATATAATCTGCCTTTAATTTCTTAAAGAATTACAGATTGTTCTCAGATGTTTTGTGGTACTTCCTGTACCACTTCTGCAGTGACTGTAAAGACAGCTGGTACATTATGGTGATGTGATTTTCATGAAGTTGTTAATTTTGATTACACACTATTATCCATTAATTTGATAACATATTTCTTATTTGTTAACTTTTGTCTTGAATTAGTTAACAAATAACTAATAGCAAACATCAGGTAAAGAACCACCAAGTTTTAACAATGGTAGATAATTTTACATCAGTTATTAATTTTATTAATAAACTGTGTGGGTGGGTTCAAGATTACGTTGGGGGGGGATATACTTATTGTGATATATACTCTTTTTTGGGATATACTTATTGTGGTTCTTATTTTTCTTTTTTATCTGCTCTAATACTCTGCTTTCTGAAAATATATATGTGGTTATTATCTAGGTTCATATTGTTTGTTATGCTGTTAATGAATGATTCTTTGTATAGTCTACATTATTTGTATCTGTTGGTGGTTAGGACCAAGGTATTACTGAAATCCCACTGGTGATCCAAACACCAGACATATATATGGAAAGCAGGATCTGATTTTATTATTTGATAATGGGCTATGTTGTATTCATGCACTTTAATTCTTTGGAACGATCTACCAGTTTGTCCAATATATGATTTTTGGCAGTCTTTGCACTGAAAATTATATACAGGGTGTTTCGTTGAAAGGATCTTCATCAGGGATGAAGTAGGAGAGTGGGTTTTTATCATACTTTTAATGATGTTAGTTGTAAACCTGGGGAACAACCTATATATATTTTTTTTGGCTGTTTTTAATCTGTTTACTAATTTGGAGGACATATGAGATGGTAATGTACTCTTTTTCTTTTCCCAGCCCTTTGTTAGATGCCTGTGTTGAGATTTCTGTTTTGTTATTTTAATTGTTTTCATTATGAATTTTTGTGGGTACCCATTGTTCCTAAACATTTGGGAAATTCTGTAATTTCTCTATTGAGAGATTGATTTTTACATAGTAGTAGTAATAGCAGCAAGTGATGCAAGAAAGCAAGCATATGAGCTAATGCAACATCAGGCAAAGAAAAAAAAAAAATTCACACAACCATTCCCTCTAAATGTTTGTCCAGTTCCCCCTTAAATTTATTTAACCTATCAACTTCCACAATGACAGAAAACATTAATCAGAAAAATTCATATCTGACTGCACAATTACTCCCAGTTCTCTTTCATTTTCTACCACCTTAAGTGTAGGCGCCTCTGTAGCCAGGTGGGAAGGAGCAGCAGTGCGTAGCACACGCTTCTTGTTTAGACCGGGGTTCAAACCTGTCACTACCAGATAGGAGGATGCGGAAAGGTTTTGCATCTGTAGGGACAAATGGAGGTATTGTGAAAAAAACGTAATGTGAACCCAATAACATATTTGGGGTTTGTTTGTTTTTTTTTTTTTTTTTTTTTTTTGTAATTCGCTCCAAGTCCTTGGAAGTTGAAATTTTGCTATATTACTAAGCTATTTATCTCTCTAAAAGGTCATATTTATAATGGAAATGGCACGACACTTTCGTTGTTATCATATGTTCCCGTTATAAGAATCAATTTTGAACACCTTTGTAATATTTTTCTAAAGCACGTTTCTGGAGGTCATGACCAAAAAAACAATAAAAACGATTTGCACGTTCCAGTTTATTGCGCTTTTCTGTTAACGTAATATATTATACATGGGTAGTAAACTTGATCTTATTGCGTTTGCGATAATCCCAATAACTGGAATTCTGTGGGTTTTTACGTTATGGTATTATGGTGAAATGTGTTCCCCTTCACCGAAATCTTCGATCATATAAAAAACAGATTTTCAGAAACTACTCTTCATTCCTATTTACATATTACAATAATGAAGGGAAAGGGACCAACGGAAAGTGCAAGTGCTGGCAGTGCCAGGAAATGAAACAAAATTAATTTAGAAATGAAAATGATTAAGTACGAAGCAGGACAAAGTTTATCATCTATTGCAAGGGAATTAGGTCTCGCTGCTTCAACTGTGAATACTATTTTAAAAGACGGTGCGCGTATAAAAGAACATGTCAAAGGATAAATGCACTTAAAAGGTTGTTGCCAAAAACTTGGAGGAATTAATAGAGGAAGAAGAGAAGGAATTATCTAACGAAGAACTTATTGAATTGCAGGCAGCGAAAGTGAAAGAAGAAAATGCTGATGAAGCTCAAGATTGAACCAAATGAGGAGCCGAGACGCTTCATCACCAGAGAGAGATGGCAATGGCATTTCATGAAATTGCATCGGCAATGGAGAGGTTTGAGAAGATGGATCCTGACAGCGAATGATTCTTAAAAGTTAACAGAGTGGTGAATGATATGCTTGCTTGCTACAAAAAAATCTACAATGAAAAGAAAAACGCCACTGGTCCAGTCATCCATTAATATGTTCTTTTTTTAAGGTTGAATGGCTGACCCCTTCTAAATTGCCACAGCCCTGAATCTCTGCAGCTGTGTTCTTATCAGCTGTAGATGTCGATTCTGTCAAAAATGCTCAAGAAGTAAAACTTACTGACATTATGCCGTGTCCTCTCTTTTTTATAATTTTTAAATTTCGCACTTTTGTAATTTTTCCTGCACATGAGTTAAAAAAATTGAATAAATACAATAAATAATTCTGTTCACATTTTTGTCGAACATTTCTTTTTTGATTCAATTCAGCGAGCACAGTTGTAAGATGTAAATCTTACATGTATATCTGTAACAAAATTCGGCAAGATATATGATTATAGTTGGATAAAATTGGGAACATATATATATTTAAATAATAATAATAAAATTTAAGCGAAAGTAGTTGAAAAATAAATTCAGTTTTATTTCTTAGATATTATAATGCTCTAAAGAGTAGTTGGAAGGAGTTAGTGTGTAACAGCAATCAAGGACACGCCAGAGGGAACATACAGTCACACTTAAGGAATCTGGCAGTATTGTATCCAAAAAGATATATATTTTCCAAGTAGGCTTGATGTCCACGCCTGTACAAAAAGCGTGAATAATCAAGAATGCAGTTAGACTGAAGATCTTTCAAGAAAGGAAAATTCAAAAAGGAACCCTAGGTAAGCAGAAGGAGGGGATTGGATATTGAAAAATGAGTGGGCAAGCTTTCAAACCTACCCTGTGATTGGAGTAGAATTGAGGAAGAGAAGAGGGGCGAGGGCAGTCTGATGAAGGTTGGTGATGTGAGCAGAAGTGTGATAGTTTTCTGTGTGAAGGGGGAGTGTAAAGCTAAGAAGGGTAATGTGCCATGTAGTGAGAGAGAACCTCCAAGTAAAAAGTGAAATCCCTACAAAGAGACGAAATCCATGGGAGGAAGTGAGGAGCCAGTCTGCTTAGCTGACCACAGTCTGCCAAGCAGTGCAAGCTACCCAACTGGAATAAAGGCCATTTCCTAGACTGGATAAACGCCGACACCCAGAAATCGGGAGCCCTTCGAAAAAATGGAAGCAGCAGAAGCTTACACCTGATGGAGATATCAATCTAGGACAAGACAAGAACAGATTGAGAATAAAGTAAGGGAACTGCTACTATTCATGCTATGTAAACTATAGGGTGAACCATAGGACTTATATAAGTGGGTCTGTAATTGAGCAGAATACAAAAAAGGGTCTGGCAGTGAAAGATGGAACTTCTAAGACAATATAAGAGAGAGTGCCGAAACTAAGGTTCTTATATGTTTTTATATATATATATATATATATATATATATATATATATCAAGGTGCGTATATTCAGGGAAATAGACAGAGCGCTTAAGGTGAATGTGAGATTGAGAACCAAACAATTAAGTTCATGTTAACTCAAAAAAGGGGGGTTATATATTCTAAATTAAAGCAGAAAAACAGAAAAATTACTATGGGGATTGTTATGTTTGGTGTCTAATCATAATTTGATGTATTTGTGTTTATTAGGGAAGAGTCCTAATGAACGTTTAGAAAGTGAAAGGACAGCTTATGCCCTGTAGAAAGGGAACTTTATATCAATTAGAGAAATATACATATATAAAAATATTAGCATTAGCATTAGTAGAGGCATATGATGCAAGAAAGCAAGCTTTATTCAGCATCAGCCAAAAAAAAAAAAAAAAAAAACACACCACTCCCATTTCACCCCTCCGTTCGTTCGAAATACCTGTCCAGTTGAGCCTTAAATTTGTTTAGGCTATCAACTTCAACAAGTGACGGAAGTCGGTTCCACCAACCAACCAACCACCCGCTTGCCAAAGGCAAATTTCCGCACATCTATCCGACATCCGTCCTTCCTCAATTTGAATTTATGCCCTCTGAGGTGATTATTTTGAGCAAGATGAAGAATCCCATTGGCATTGAGCATGCTCAAACCATTCAAAGCCTTATACACCTCTAACAGATCACCTCGCCGGTGCCTAGTCTCCAGACTTTGTAATTTGCAAAACTTAAGCCTTTCTTCGTAAGAGCAACCCTTTGTTCCATTCACTAATCTTGTTGCCCTTCTCTGTACCCGTTCCAGCAGCTCTACATCCTTCTTGAAATGAGGCCTCCAGACCTGTATACAGTACTCAAGATGTGGCTTAACCATTGCCTTATACAAGGGAATAATCACCTCCTTATCCCTGCTAGAAAAATTCCTGTATATCATTGACAAGACACCATGAGCTACTCTTGCAGCTCGTCTGCACTGCATAGAGAACTTCATATCTGTCTGCACAATTATCCCCAGGTCCTTTTCATTCTCCACCACTGTCAGTGTAGTACTGCAGAGTTGATATGTTGCTCTGGGGTTACTGTTTCCCATATGTAGTACTTTAAATTTGTCAATGTTAAACTTCATTTGCCACCTCTCAGCCCATCTGTTCAACCTTTCCAGATCCTGTTGCAGCAGCATAGCGTAAGTAGTGTCCTTAACAACCCTGCCAACCTTTGTAGCATCTGCAAACTTGGACATTAAACTTGATATCCCATCATCAATATCATTCATAAACACCGAAAACAACAACGGACCCAACACTGAACCCTGAGGAACTCCACTAATAACATTAGTCCACGTTGAGCAGTGTCCATTGATTACCACTGTCTGTCTTCTGCCACTCAACCATCCCCTTATCCATAGCAGCAATTTGCCTCCAATGCCACACTGCTCCAATTTTTGCAGCAGTCTTCCGTGTGCAACAGTATCAAAAGCCTTTCTAAGATCCAAATATATAATATCAAAGTTATTCCCTGCATCCAGTTCTTTTGTGACTACATCATAGTATCCAATCAAATTGGTCAGGCAAGAACTGCCCTTAACAAAACCATGCTGCGTCTGAGCTATAACTGAATTCTTGTCTAGATGATCCTGCAGTGCTTCTTTAACCAGTGCCTCCATTAATTTACCTGGAACAGAAGTTAAACTAATAGGTCTATAATTACTTGTGTCAGCCTTTGATCCTCTTTGTGAATTGGGGTTACATTTGCACATCTCCAGTCTATGGGTACCTCCCCTGAGTCCAAAGAAGCTCTCATAATTATGGCTAGGGGTTTGCTTACTTCCTTTGCTGCCTCCTTTAATATAACTGGATAGATCCCATCCACCCCAGGTGCCTTTTTTATGTTTATCCTCAACAATCTCTCCTCCACTTTCCTCTCAGTTATTACAAAATCATCCAGCTCACTGCCAATGTTTACTTTACCTACGTCATTCGCCTTCCTGAATAACTCCTCATGCGTGAATGTAGCTGCAAAATACTCGTTTAGTTTGTTAGCCACCTGAGCAGGATCCTCAACTGTTGAACCATCAATATCCAGTGGACCAATCTGATTCATCCCTTTCCTTCTTGAGTTTAAATAGGTAAAGAACTCTTTTCTGTTTTTCTTTGCATCCTTTGCCAAGGATTTTTCGTAGTCTGCCTTTGCCTGCCTAATCTCCTTTGTGACTTGGTTACAGACCAACTTATATCTATCATAGGCTTCCATGTCACCCATTAATTTGTATGTATCCCATGCATTTTTCTTCTCTGCCACATGTCTCATTAGTTCATCTGACAACCATTTAGGCCTAAACCTTGAACAATATTTCTTAGTTGGTATGTAAAGCCTGGTAGCCTCCAAGATTAGTTCCTTGAATGCTTCCCATTTTGAGTTTGCTGTTGGTAACATCATCAGTTGATCCCACTGTATAGAATTTAAATACTGTCTCAGACCATCATAGTCGCCTTTACGAAAACAAAAACCCTTCCCTTTACCTCTGATGGTAGTTACCTCCTTGAGTAAATCCCACTTCAACACACTGTGATCACTGCCGCCTAGTGGTTCATTTATCTGCAGATTCTTAATGCATAAAGAATCACTACTGATAATCAGATCAAGAGTATTGCTCCCTCTTGTTGCCTCACGAACATGCTGAGGTAGAAAACAATCATCCAATAAATCCACAAAAGCCTTGCTAGTGTGCGAGTGACCAATCCACAAATTCCAGTCAATATCTGGGAAATTAAAATCCCCCATTATAAGACTCTCTGATTTACTGGCCCACTCTGTTTCCCTGTACAATATCTTATTATACTCATCAGAGTCATTAGGCCTATAGCACACTCCTACTCTCAATTTTGATTTCCCTATGCTTATGTCACACCAAACTGACTCAACACTGCCCTGTACATCGATGTCGACTGGCTTCACTTCCTTGGGCTTTATGTGTTTCGTAACTAATAGCATAACCCCTCCTCCCCTCCTGTCCTGTCTATCCTTTCTATACACATTGTATTCCCCAAATTCCAGTTCCGCATTCCTTATATGAGAGCCAGTTCCGCATTCCTTATATGATGAGAGCCTTGTCGATCAATTCGGCCCTGGAAAGATTGTGTAAGGCTCAAGGGGTAGAATTTTTTTCAGCCTGGAATGTACTTGTTAACAGGAGAGATTGCTTCTACAGGGATGGGATACACTTAAATAGAAAGGGTGCAAGAATATTTGCTGATGCTATCGAGGCAGTGTTAGGTGGGTCGGAAAACTGCTAGCTTGGGGGGAGACAAAGACTAATGGATTAACAGTAGCCACTGGCAGAGGTGAAAGAGATTCTTGCACTGCTTCTATTGGAATGAGCAGAAGCCTGAAAAGCAAGATGCAGGATATTTCAGAGACTGCTGGAAGTCATTGTGATACAAGTAAACACATGGGTTGTGTTAGGGTAGCTAAGAATAGAAACAAGTGCAGGTATACTTGCGTGTACACCAATGCTAGGAGTTTAGTAAATAAATTTGATGAATTTGAGGTATTGCTCAAAACATCAAAGGCAGATATTGTTGGGATATCAGAGACGTGGTGTCACACAGATATAAGGAATGCAGAACTGGAATTTGGGGAGTACAATGTGTATAGAAAGGATAGACAGGACAGGAGGGGAGGAGGGGTTATGCTATTAGTTAAAAAACACATAAAATCCAAGGAAGTGAAGCCAGTCGACATTGATGGACAGGGCAGTGTCGAGTCAGTTTGGTGTGACATAAGCATAGGTAAATCAAAATTGAGAGTAGGAGTGTGCTATAGGCCTAATGACTCTGATGAGTATAATAAGATACTGTACAGGGAAATAGAATGGGCCAGTAAATAAGACAGTCTTATAATGGGGGATTTTAATTTCCCAGATATTTACTGGAATTTGTGGGTTGGTCACTCACACACTAGCAGGGCTTTTGTGGATTTATTGGATGATTGTTTTCTACACCAGCATGTTCGGGAGGCAACTAGAGGGAGTAATACTCTTGATCTGATTATCAGTAGTGATTCTTCATGCATTAGGAATCTGCAGATAAAGGAACCACTGGGTGGCAGTGATCACAGTGTGCTGAAGTGGGATTTACTCAAGGAGGTAACTACCATCAGAGGTAAAGGGAAGTTTTTTTGCTTTCGTAAAGGCGACTATGATGGTCTGAGACAGTATTTAAATACTATACAGTGGGACAAACTGATGATGTTACCAACAGCAAATTCAAAATGGGAAGCATTCAAGGAACTAATCTTGGAAGCTACCAGGCTTTACATACCAACCAAGAAATATTGTTCAAGGTTCAGGCCTAAATGGTTGTCAGATGAACTAATGAGACATATGGCAGAGAAGAAAAATGCATGGGATACATACAAATTAATGGGTGACATGGAAGCCTATGATAGATATAAGTTGGTCTGTAACCAAGTCACAAAGGAGATTAGGCAGGCAAACGCAGATTATGAGAAATCCTTGGCAAAGGACGCAAAGAAAAACAGAAAAGAGTTCTTTACCTATTTAAACTCAAGAAGGAAAGGGATGAATCAGATTGGTCCACTGGATGTTGATGGTTCAACAGTTGAGGATCCTGCTCAGGTGGCTAACAATCTAAACGAGTATTTTGCATCTACATTCACACATGAGGAGTTATTCAGGAAGGGGAATGTCGTAGGTGAAGTAAACATTGGCAGTGAGCTAGATTATATTCTAATAACTGAGAGGAAAGTGGAGGAGAAATTGCTGAGGATAAACATAAAAAAGGCACCAGGGGTGGATGGGATCTATCCAGTTATATTAAAGGAGGCAGCAAAGGAAGTAAGCAAACCCCTAGCCATAATTATGAGAGCTTCTTTGGACTCAGGGGAGGTACCCATGGACTGGAGATGTGCAAATGTAACCCCAATTCACAAAGGAGAATCAAAGGCTGACACAAGTAATTATAGACCTGTTAGTTTAACTTCGGTTCCAGGAAAATTAATGGAGGCACTGGTTAAAGAAGCACTGCAGGATCATCTGGACAAGAATTCAGTTATAGCTCAGACACAGCATGGTTTTGTTAAGGGCAGGTCTTGTCTGACCAATTTGATTGGATACTATGATGTAGTCACAAAAGAACTGGATGCAGGGAATAACTTTGATATTATATATTTGGATCTTAGAAAGGCTTTTGATACTGTTGCGCATGGAAGACTGCTGCACAAATTGGAGCAGTGTGGCATTGGAGGCAAATTGCTGCTATGGATAAAGGGATGGTTGAGTGGCAGAAGACAGAGAGTGGTAATCAATGGACACTGCTCAACGTGGACTAATGTTATTAGTGGAGTTCCTCAGGGTTGGGTCCATTGTTGTTTTCTGTATTTATAAATGATATTGATGATGGTGTATCAGGCTTAATGTCCAAGTTTGCAGACGATACCAAGGTTGGCAGGGTTGTTAAGGACACTACTGATACTATGCTGCTGCAACAGGATCTGGAAAGGTTGAGCAGATGGGCTGAGAGGTGGCAAATGAAGTTTAACATTGACAAATGTAAAGTACTACATATGGGAAACAGTAACCCCAGATCAACGTATCAACTCTGTGGTACTACGCTGACAGTGGTAGAGAATGAAAAGGACCTGGGGGTAATTGTGCAGGCAGATATGAAGTTCTCTGAGCAGTGCAGACGAGCTGCAAGAGTAGCTCATGGTGTCTTGTCAATGATATACAGGAATTTTTCTAGCAGGGATAAGGATGTGATTATTCCCTTGTATAAGGCATTGGTCAGGCCACACCTTGAGTACTGTATACAGGTCTGGAGGCCTCATTTCAAGAAGGATGTAGAGCTGCTCGAACGAGTACAGAGAAGGGCAACAAGATTTGTGAATGGAACAAAGGGTTGCTCTTACGACGAAAGGCTTAAGTTTTGCAAATTACAGAGCCTGGAGACTAGGCATCGGCGAGGTGATCTGATAGAGGTGTATAAGGCTTTGAATGGCTTGAGCATGCTCAATGCCGATGGGATTCTTCCTCTTGCTTAGAATAATCACCTGAGAGGGCATAAATTCAAATTGAGGAAGGACGGATGTCGGATAGATGTGCAGAAATTTGCCTTTAGCCAGCGGGCAGTTGGTTTGTGGAATAGACTCCCATCGCTTGTTGTTGAAGTTGATAGCCTAAATAAATTTAAGGCTCAGGTGGACAGGTATTTCGAACGAACGGAAGGGTGAAATGGGAGTAGTGGTTGTTTTTTTTTTTTTTTTTTTGGCTGATGCTGAATAAGCTTGCTTTCTTGCATCATATGCCTCTACTAATGCTAATGCTAATATCTGTGTGACACCACGTCTCTGATATCCCAACAATATCTGCCTTTGATGTTTTGAGCAATACCTCAAATTCATCAAATTTATTTACCAAACTCCTAGCATTGGTGTACACGCAGGTATATATTTCAGTATTTAAGATGGAAACTAATATAGATCACGAGAGGGTAAGGAAATTGTAGACATAAACCTATAAGTAATTATAAATATACCAAGTAGTGCTATCGTTGAAATGAATCAGAATATCTGTAAGAATGAAAGTTAACAGAAGGCATGAATAAAATATATACTATATAAGATATACTTGACCTGTTATAGGGCTAGAATGGGTATTGGAATTAGACAAGATATATCTATGTCGTTGGCCTAGGGGAAGATAACACCATTGTTAAGACCAAATTATTATCTGCTCGTATGATGATTGATCTGTTTTCATTCTAAGAATAAATTAGAAATTATGCAACTTGTAACATGTATAAAGTGTACCTATATATATTAACATGTATTAAAGTTGTTTCAAAGGTTTATATTGTCTGTAATTATTCATAGACTCAGACACTTGCTTGCCGACATAAATAGGTTCCATCAGGACTGGGGAAAATTCAACACCCAAAAAGACCTCCACCCCCACAGAGTGCTGCACAAGCATGGGGGAAATTCCGACTTACGTAGAGTTCCCCGGAACACAACCCTTATATTAATCAGGGAGTGGCTGTACTGTAGACATTCTTTCTCTGAGATTTTTATAAACCTTCCACACACATAACAGAAATTGTCAGGATCATTTTGCTACTTCATTTGCTTCTGCTTAAACATTTTAAATACAATTCTCAGCAAAACACAGAAGGAACATACAGTATCTAATAAATATGCAGGTAAACTCTATATGTACTCGCACTACAACCATCTTGGTGCTCTTACCAAGAAAGGCTTAAGTTCTGCAAATTGCAGCGCCTGGAGAGTAGGCACCTGCGAGGTGATCTGATTGAGGTGTATAAGGCCTTGAATGGGTTGAGCAAGCAGAATGCTGATGGGATTCTTTGTCTTGCTCAGACTAAGAACCTGAGAGGGCACAGTTTCAAATTGAGGAAAGATAATTGTAGAATAGATGTGCGCAAATTTGCATTTAGCCAGCTGGTAGTTGATTGGTGGAACAGGCTTCCATCTTTTGTTGTGGAAGCTAATAGCCTAAATAAATTTAAGGCTGAGCTGGACAGGCATTTGGATGAAATTGAAGGGTTTTTTTTTTTTTTTTTTTGGCTGATGCTGCATAAGCTTGCTTTCTTGCATCATATGCCTCTACTAATGCTAATCTTTCTTACTGAAAAAGAAGCAGGAGGCAGACAGAAGGTCGAACATGTTAATTCCTCCCAAATTTGCTGTCATCTCTCAGCACATGCAAATGTTATTATTTGCAGATAATACATTCAACAGATCAGTGACATATATACTTCCCTAAATTGTAGTAAGATTGTGGATGAACACAAAATCCTGTATCTCTAGAAATTATGACAGTTTTAAGAATTATTTTCAAAATGTACACATAAATTGACTACAAGTAGCTGATAAATTAGTGGAAGTAAAATGCAAAGTGACCAGTGTAATTTTTAGTTGGTGATTAAAATTAATATGCAAACATATTTTTTATGGACACTTGTCAGGTCCTACACAACTAGCACAAAGTTAAAAGAGAACAATGACACAGAAGGTTTAAGCTGAAACAAACAAACAAAAGGGCAGCCAGGGCGAACATTCTTACAGTCATCTTTAATTTGGTAGCGCTATCAAGCTATCAACAGAATGAGAAAAATAAAGCAATAAAGCCTGGAAAATAAATGAAATGAAGTATGTCTTATATCTAGTTTAAGGTCTATGTTTTCATAGACCTTAAACTAGATATAAAACAGCTAAAAGGATTAAACAAGAAAATATAAAAGCTGAAGAAACATGCCTTCTAGAAAAGTGCAGTAAAATAGATGAATTGTGGAGATCACAATTATATAACAGAACTGCATAACAAACAAAAGAAATAACCATAAATCATTAAAAAGGCTAAGGTGCATTGTGAACGAATATAGTAAAGGAACAACATAAAAAAGGTATGAGGAAACTAGAACCTGTATGATAACTAGATAGGACCATGAATTCAGAGGGAGATCAAAAACTTAGATTTGTTGAGGGAACCAAGAACTCAATGAGGTAGAATTCTAGAAATCATTAAAAGGAGCTCCCCTCTTTCATGTTCAAAAAAAGGCATTAGTATTAGCCTCATGGTGCAAGAAAGCCCTATGCTTGTGCTGCACCAGAAAAAAAAAATAATTATAATAAACTGCCTCTTTGCCTCCTTTCTCACATAGGTATCTATTCATGTGAGCTTTGAATTTTCCCAAGCTGTTAGTCTCAACCAACCCATTGGGGAAACTTATTCCAATAATTAACAACTTGCTGGCTAAAAGAAAAGTTTGGTCTAAGCCTTAACCTCCTTTCCCCCTAATTTGCATTTACAGCCTTTTGTTCTAGAACAGCGCTAGCCAACCCAAATCGTTCTGCGGGCCACCTTGAGAAACTACAAATTTTCCGCTGGCCGAACATAAAAAAAAAAAACAATCTTTTAAAAATGAAAAAATCAAATGCCATAAAAATTTATTTTATTCATTCATTTTTATTATATATCTCATCAATGAGATATTTGCTTTTCTTTGTGATCACTCAATTTTTTTTTTAAAATCTACTTCAATATCAATATTGATAGTTGCACATCTTAATTGATTTGTTATTGAAGCTTTGAGATTTACTTATAATAAATTTCATTTTTGAAAAGAAAACGTTTCACAAAGGTATGCGGATCCGAAGGTGCCCATAATTTTTTGTGCAAAAAATCTTAAATTTTGGGGTACTTTTCCGCCGTCACATATATGTTGTAAAAGTTGATTTTTCAACTTTTACAACACTTGTGTGAATGTGTGTTCGTTGTTGCACTGTAAATAAATTACTTCCATCTACAGAGTTTCTGGCTCTAAGAAGGTAATGAGTGGTGGGGATTTGAAAACTGTACAGCTGGTCTAATATTAGATTTCTGATTATTTATTATGACTAATGCAGCTAGTGAATGATTTCCCACTGGCATAGTCAGTAGTATAAAAATCATCTGTCGGGCCGTGTGTTGGCCAGACCTGGTCTAGAATAGTTTATAACAATGAAAATTTCACCCTTGTTCATTATATTTTGACCTCTCAGAGCATTATACACCTCAATCAAATCTCTTTTAAGGTGTCTAGTTTCCAAGCTAGGCAGCCCATGTATTCAGAGTCTTTCGCCGTGTAGCCTTTAGCTGAACTTAAGTAGGTGTGTTGCCAATCTTTGGACCGTTTAAAGAAACTTAATGTCTTTTGGGTGTGACTTCCATACCCAGACGCTGTATTCCAAGTGTGGTCTTATAGTTGCCTTATACTGTGGTATTATGACCTGCCAATATTGTGCAAATGTTCAGTAAACCATTCCTTAAATGTCAAAAAAGAGATGACCATAACCTTTCCTGTCGAAGCCACAACTTTTGTTTTTTCGGTGTTGCCAATGACTTAGACCTTCTAAACAGCTTTGTTGCTTACTCTCTGTATCAAAATGATGAAGCTATGTCTCATCCACTGTTATCACCTTGTGCAGAACCTCACTGTCTTCTGTAATCGTACATTGCAGTTCCAGAAAAACTTCTGTGTGAACTTGCTGTTGCTCAGGTATGAGTAGTCTTGGAACCCAGCATGCACAAACACATGTCATATGCAAATGGTCATGGAGAATACTACACATTTCCTACTAATATTCTCAACAAATCTGCCAGTTGTCTTACTATTATACGATGACCTCTCACAATTACAGAAATAGTGTTCATGGTTTCAGTGGTGACAGCAGCTCCAGGACTGCCAATTTTTTTGATCGAATCATATTCATCTTTAAACATTCTAAACCACCTGTGAGCTGTGTTATATGGAAGAACAGATTCATCCTAAGCCTCTTTTAACATTTCAAACGCTTCAGCTGATATTTTATTGTAAGCAAAATTTGAAATCGGCATACTGTACTTCATGTGTCACGTCTGTTGTTATGTAGGCAAAACTGAACAAGCATAAATTTGACTGACTGCCAAGGTCACACTGTGTGCATGGGTCAACTGCACAGTTGCTATGTGATGTAGTTTGGTTTGGTCTTTAATTCCACAGCTTAGCTAGAAATAGTAAGCAGTATGGTTATTTATGAAAAATTATGATCGTTCTTTATTGAACAGCCCTCATAGAATGCTGAAAAATTCTTAGTTATCTTTAATTTTATATGAACTTTTTTGATGGACTTTCATTTTGTCAAAAGCAGATGAACTGTTTTTATTAATTGTATTCCAAGTAGTGAAGGCTAATGAACTAAAAGTTATATTCATGTATGAAGTATTGTTATCTTTGCTGTATGGAAGCTGTTATTTTTGTTACCTTTAATCTTTTTGTCTGTATTAGCTATAAAGTACTCTTTGAAAAACTCATTATTAAAACGCCAATTTTAGTATTAACTTTTGCCACAAAGCCCTCAATGACAATACTTTTACTCACTGTACTGTGCAAATGACTTGCAAATAAGACACTGTACTAATTGATAAACGTGTGACTGAGAGGTGCTGTAAAAAGAGATAATGGAGTAGAAACCAAAATGGAGTACAAATGGTATGCTAATGTTATTTAGTAATTCATTAAGAATTTAATTCTGAAGGACTGAATAGAGGTCCTCCTCTCTAGCAAGAAGAATTTTAAATGTTTTATGGTAATGAAAATTTATTCACAATATTGGAACATAAGAAATGTGTAAATAATTTAAATATCAGCACTAAGTTGGTAACATTTGTAACACTTCCAAAGATTTGTGCTGATATCAGTAAAGCCCTCCGTTTCTCATCTGTGGTATAAAAGGAATTTGTTTGTTTTTCAAGATCAGGATAGAAAAAAATTTTGTGATTTAAGAAAGTGCTGAAATCACGTTCATTTTATTCTGCATCTACAAAAAGCTTAGCAAAACTTACAAAAGAAAACTCAATTTAAAAATTTCAGAAGAGTAACACTTTAAAATGCTACATTGAATGGGATTTCTCTACAAAACAGTGTTTTTACATTTTGAAACCTTAGTTAGCAAAATAATTGTTATATATGTTTACATTAAAAACAGAGTTTTTGGTTTCATATGCTTGCCAAAGAGTTGCTTTAGTAATTTAGAATGACAAAAGAGTTGAATATAAAGATGAGTAGTCACAACTCAAAATTTATTTAGCCTCTTTTGGTTGAAATCATATTTTTGTTTTTGAACTGTACTAAAATCTTTATATTCCAGAATATTACATAATGAAATTTTTTTAGAAAGCTTATGAACAGGAAAAAAAAAAACACTTTTGAAAGCTACACTTCTGTTTTTCTAGATAACAAGCATTGTTTTAAGTGAAATGGGGATATCAGGTATTGGCCAAACAAAGGGTACACAACAATAAATATAAATATCTTTCCTTGGGATCTCAAGTAAAGTGGGTGTAGTGGGCTGTTTCCAGATAAGGAAATAATTCAACTGCAAATGTCTGTACAGGTAAAGTTAACTGAGGATTTTGAAAATAAAGAAACCAAAGTAAAGAGGTGTTCATTGAAAAGGCCTCTGAAGTCAGGAATTCTGTAATGCTACTAAACAACACTGACTCGAATCTGCAAAATGTGTTTATTATGATAAAATAAAATAAAGGATTTTATTTAAAAAAAAAATAATAAAAAATAAGATAAAATGAAATGGAGGTTCAGCTGTAGCGGAACATGCCTGGGAAACTGGGCATGGCATCACTGCTAAAGAAGCATGATCGTGGTTAAGGCAAATGGCTTTTGGAACCAGAAATGGCTGGAAAGTTGAAGAATATGTTTGTCTGAGCACTACAGTCTTAATAGGGATAAGGGCTATCGCATTCATCCACTCTTTGAAGCCCTTATCCTACGAAGAGACAAATGGTTTAGAGTGGCCTGTCCATTTTCCGGTTCCAATGCACAAGAGGTGAACCGTGTGCAGACACCATAGTTCATGTCACTGACCTGCTAAGATGTGTGGTACATATAGATTGTCAGTCATCCTGCAACCACTATAGCCGATGAAGGCAGCCATTGCTACCGAAAGCTCCTATTAGTGGTTTTAAACAACTTTTATCACTTTTAATTTTATATATTTTGTTGAATTTTATTCTTATACAAGATTTATTTTATTTTGTTTTAATATTTTAACATATAGTTATACAATCAGTACGCATGTATTTTACGCATGTATTAAAGACGTTTTACAGATTCGAGTCAGTGTTATTTCGTAGCATTACAGATGAATTAAAGAGGTGTTGTCCATAATTTCACTTATGTTGGAAAATAAACATAAGCAAAAAAAGTCAACCTTGTTAAAATGCACAGAACACTCAGTTTACAACCATACAAGAAAAATTCTGCTTATGGTGCATAAATGTGTACAATGGAATTCTGATTTTGTATTCTGATATTTATTGAATATTTTTCCAAATCCCAGTTTAAGAAGAATATCAAATTTTTTCTCTCTATTGAAAAGAAACTAAGTTTGGTGGCATTCCTTTCTGTTCTGTTCTGCTCTGTTCTGCTCCTGCCATGATATCAATGGAGTTTTTAGGAAATTAGAAAAGTACACATTACATTTGAGTGGCACCTCTTCATCAGCTTCTCATAGTGAAGGTTGAATGCTGTTCTCTTGTATAATGGGTACTAAATTCATCCCAATTGCCCACTCTGCTCATCTAAAGGAGGCATACTGTGAGGTGCAATTCACAGCACTCATCAATGGAATATGTGTGGTGAACTTAAAGTTATTGGTATGTTAATTGGCATGCAATTAGAATTCACAAAACGTTTCCTGTACCACAGGGCAGCCATTCTACTGCAGACCATTACATCAGATATGACTGGCCTCAAAGAAGCACATATAGGTTGTTTGTTTTCTACACCAGAATTCATTTCAGTTCAATTCAGAATGAATATTTTCTTCTCCAGAATGTTAGAGGCAATGAGAGAAAGCAATACTCTTGATCGGACTATAAGCAGTGACTCTTTATGCATTAAGAATCTGCACATAAAAGATTCACTAGGTGTCAGTGATCATTGTATACTAATGTGGGATTTACTTAAAGAATTAACTGCTGTCAATGGCAAAGAGAAGGCCCACTTGCTTTTGTAAGGTGACTACAGTGGGAGACCAACTGGTCCCACTGCAGTCACCTTACAAAAATATCAACTAAGAGATACTGTTCAGGGCTAGACCTAAATGGGTGTTGAGTATACTAATGAGAATTGTGACAGAGAAAAAGAATGTATGGGATGAATACAAATTATTGGGTGATACAGCGGCCTACATTAGATATAAACTAGTCTGCATTTAAGTCACACGTTGGTTAGCTAAGCTAAGACAGATTAGTTCTTTATTTATGGAAATGCTAGAAGGAAGGGAATAAATCACATTGGTCTACTAAATATGAATAGGCTAACTATTGATGATCTTGCTCAGGTTGCTGACAACCTGAATAGGTATTTTGTATCTACATTCACACAAGAGGAATGTTTTAGGGGTGGGGGATGCCAGAAGTGTATTACATTCTGACATGGAGCTGAATGATTTAGTGATAATTGGGAGAGAAATTGATGAAGCTAAAAGTAAATGTAGTACCTGGAGCTGATGGGGACCGTCCAGTTATATTAAAAGAAGCAGCAAAAGAGATAAATAAACTCTTGGCCATAATTTTGAGAGATCCTTGACTTCAAGAGAGATCACTTGGAAGGACACTAAGGACTCTGAAGATGTGCAGATGTATCCCCAATTCATGTAACCCTTTGATCTCCCCTTTGATAAAAGGGTTACATGAGTAATTGCAGACATTTTAGCTTGACTTCAGTTTCAGTGAAAATAATGGAGTCACTGGTTAAAGAAATAATGCAGGACCAACCAGACAGGAATGCAATTATACTGCAGTCACAACATGGATTTGTTAAGGGACAATCTTGTCTGACCAATCTGATGGGATACTATGACACAGTAACAAAGGAACTGTATTCAGAAAATAATTTTTACATCATATACTTGGATTTCAGAAAAGCTTTTGATACCGTTGCACATAAAGGGACTATGTCCAACAATATCTATATAAAAATTGTAAATATTCTTTTTTGCAGGATGGTGTGCAGGTATATCAAGACATGGAAACTGGTGAAATGACGAGCACTTAAACCTGTGTGGAGTGCCTTTAATTTCTTAAAGAATTACCACTTCTTCAATGACTGTAGACAGCAGAACTGGTAAATTCTGGTGATATGATTTTCATAAAGTTGTTAATTTTGATTACACATTTCTTGTTTTGTTAAAGTTTTGTCCTAAATTAGTTAACAAATAGCTATTAGCAAACATTAGGTAAATAATTAAGTTTTAACAGTTTTAAATTTTACATTAGTTATTAATTTGGTTAATAAGAAATCCATTAACATTAAGTAAATGGATAACTATTGAGTTTTTTTATGGATCTTAAAGATATTTAATGTTAAAAATCCATAAAAAAATCACTTACATGAACAATCCCAGAATGTACACCTCAGTAACAATGATCTGTTACCATAGACATGTTTGCCAATATCCCTCTAGATGTCTGCCAGGGGCAAATTTGATGACGTAGAGCAGATATCATCTTTTAATGGCATAAAAGGTGATATACTTGTACACGTTGGCACTAATGATAATAAGAGTAGGAGACCGGCAGAATTACTTCACAAGTACAGGTCAAGCTTAATGTCCTTGAAAAAAAGCCATGAATTAGGGTTGAATTTGAAAGTGTCTGCAATTCTGCCCAGACACGATAGGAGGAGTACATGATGTGAGCCTTGTCGATCAATTCGGCCGTGGAAAGACTGTGCAAGGCTCAAGGGGTAGAATTTTTTTCAGCCTGGTCTATACTTGTTAACAGGAGAGACTGCTTCTACAGGGATGGGATACACTTAAATAGAAAGGGTGCAAGAATATTTGCTGATACTATCGAGGCAGTGTTAGGTGGGTCAGAAAACTGCTAGCTTGGGAGGATACAAGGACTAATAGATTAACAGTAGCCACTGGCAGAGATGAAAGTGATTCTTGCACTGCTTCTATTGAAATCAGCAGCAGCCTGGAAAACAAGATTCAGGATATTTCAGAGACTGCTGGGAGTCATTGCGGTGTATACTTGCGTGTACAGCAATGCTAGGAGTTTGGTAAATAAATTTGATGAATTTGAGGTATTGCTCAAAACATCAAAGGCAGATATTGTTGGGATATCAGAGATGTGGTATCACACAGATATAAGGAATTTGGGGAGTAAAATGTGTACAGAAAGGATAGGAAGGGAGGAGGGGTTATGCTATTAGTTAAGAAACACATAAAATCCAATGAAGTGAAGCCAGTCGACATCGCTGGACAGTGAAGTGCCGAGTCAGTTTGGTGTGACATAAGCATTGGGAGATCGAAGTTGAGAGTAGAAGTGTGTTATAGGCCTAATGACTCTGATGAGTATAATAAGAAACTGTACAGGGAAATAGAGTGAGCCAGTAGATCAGAGAGTCTTATACTGGGGGATTTTAATTTCCCAGATATTGACTGGAATTTGTGGGTTGGTCATTCACACACTAGCAAGGCTTTTGTGGATTTATTGGATGAATGTTTTCTACATCAGCATGTTTGAAAGGTAACTAGAGGGAGTAATACTCTTGATCTGATTATCAGTAGTGATTCATCAGGCATTAAGAATCTGCAGATAAAGGAACCACTAGGTGGCAGTGATCGCAGTGTGCTGAAGTGGGATTTACTCAGAGGTAACTACCATCAGGGGTAAAGGGAAGGGTTTTTGCTTTCGTAAAAGGCGACTACGATGGTCTGAGACAGTGGGACCAACTGATGATGTTACCAACAGCAAATTCAAAATGGGAAGCATTCAAAGAACTTATCTTGGAAGCTACTAGGCTTTACATACCAACTAAGAAATATTGTTCAAGGTTTAGGCCTAAATGGATGTCAGATGAACTAATGAGACATATGGCAGAGAAGAAAAATGCCTCTAGAAGAAAAATCATATGCCTCTACTAATGCTACTGTAACAAAATGGCCAAATTATCAACAGACTTGTCCCCCAAAAACACAAAAGATGTCCTGGAATTAATTCACCCATCAGTTGGGGAAGGCTACTTCAAATTCTCCAACAGTATACAACAAAAAGTCAAACCAAGCATTGGCAATCCTTCTCTCCCCTTCTAGCAGAAGCCTTCATGAGAGCATTTTAAGACATAGCTTTAAACAGTTCAACTCCAAAATTCATATACTGGAGTAGCTATGTCAATGACTTTAACAATTTGGCCACATGGGTTTGAGGAATTAAAGAACTTCAAAACTACCTAAATATTGTACATCCACACATAAAATAAAAATAGAAAAAGACAATCGCATATCATTCCTAGATCTCTTGTTTAAGAAGAATAACAACTCTCTCTCTCTCTCTCTCTCTCTCTCTCTCTCTCTCTCTCTCTCTCTCTCTCTCTTAATAGTTGTTTGTTATTTCGTTTTTAGGAGCATTAGCAACTAAGGCCATATTGCTCCAGGGATATGTGGTGGTCATTCCCTGACCTTTCCACATCCTCTGTATTTGGTGGTCAAAGGGCTCAAACCCCGGTATAATCAAGAGGCGTGTGCTACCTCTCTTAATAGAAATATACAGAAAACCAGCAGACACAGGATCTATTATAAAGTTTAATTCTAATCACAAATGACCTTCTAATCAGCAATGAACACAAAATTAGGCATTCTTGAAAGTTTCATTCTTATAGCTTATAGATCAGTAATTACAGACCAGTTAGTTTAACTTCTGTTCCAGGTAAAATAATGGAGTCACTGGTTAAAGATGCATTGCAGGATTATCTAGACAAGACTGCAGCAATAATTCAGACACAACATGGGTTTGTTAAGGGAAAGTCTTGTCTGACAAATTTAATTGGATATTATGATGTGGTTACAAAGGAATTGGATGCAAAATATAATTTTGATATCATATACTTGGATTTCAGGAAAGCTTTTGACACTGTTGCGCATGGAAGACTACTGTACAAATTTGAGCAAAATGGTATTAAGGGTAAGTTGCTACAATGGATAAAAGGATGGTTGATTGGGAGAAGACAGAGGGTGGTAATCAATGGGTGCTGCTATTCGTGGACTAATGTTATTAGTGGAGTCCCACAGGGTTCGATGTTGGGTCCACTGTTGTTTTGTATATTTATCAATGATATTGATGAAGGTATTTCAGGCTTAGTGTTGAAGTTTGCAGATGATACAAAGGTTGGCAGGGTTGTTAATGACAGTAATGGCAGTGTACTACTGCAACAGTATCTAGAAAATTTGGGAAGATGGGCTGAGAAGTGGCAACTGAAGTTTAACATTGACAAATGCAAAGTACTGCATATGAGTAGAAGTAACCCCAGAGGACGTACCAACTGTGTGGTACTACACTTAAGGTTTGGTTTTTGGTTGGTTTTTTTTTTTTTTTTTTTTTTAGGAGCATTAGCAACTAAGGCCATATTGCTCCAAGATATCAAATATGGAAAATATGGAAATGTGTTTTGCATCAATAAAAAAATATGGAAATGTGTTTTGCATCCAAGATGCAAAACACATTTCCATATTTTTTTTAGTTTGCACCGGCCAGCAAAAAATTACATAAAGTTGAATTTGTGTAAGTCGAGTGTTACATAAGTCGGGGAGTTCCTGTATAACTAAACTTGCATGTTCTTTGTGCTTCAATTGTAAGATTGGTAATCAGGACAAACCTTTTACTCAGATATGTGCTGTATTACCTGCACCACAAATCTGATGATGATGTGGCTAAAAACACGTAACCACATTGATTGCTATTTATGCACAACAAAAAATTCTGCTGATGTGCAGAAAAAGCAAGCACAGCAGCAAATATCATAACATATCACATAATGAGATTATGTGATATGTTAGGATGTTGGATAATGAATAATGGCCAGTTCCACATAATGAAGACCTGATGATATCAGATCTACCAAAATCATGGGTATAGGAAGCAGTGATGAATATGAAGATTTTTGTGTTGCAGACTGTCCACTTCAACAGATCTGGAATACCAACTGGAATATTATGATGTGTTCCACTTAATAAGCAAGAAGAGTTGAAGAATGACTTAGTGATTTAAAACTAAAATTACAGGAACTACCACCTTACATAATACTCAACTTATGCAAATTTGACTTTACATAAGTTTTTGCCGGCCGGTGCAAACTGAAAAAAATATGGAAATGTATTTTGCATCTGTAAAGATGAATGGAGGTATTGTGAACCAAACAACATATTTTTTTTTTTTTTTTTTGTAATTTGCTCCAAGTCCTTGGAAGTGAAAAATTTCATTATATTACTAAGCTATTTATCTCTCTAAAAGGTCATTTTTAAATGGAAATTGAGCTACACTTTCATCGTTATCATATGTTCCGTTATAAGAATCAATTTTGAATGCCTTAGTGATATTTTTCTAAAACACATTTCTGGAGGTCACTACTAAAAAAACAATTTGCACTTTCAAGTTTATTGCACTTTTCTGTTACGCAATCTATTATAAATGAGTAGTCAAGTCGATCTTATTGAATTTGCGATAATCCCGATAACTGGAATTCTGTCGGTTTTTACGTTACGGTATTAGGTGAAATGTGTTCCCTTTCACTGAAATCTTCAATCATATAAAAAACAAGTTTTCAGAAACTTCTCTTCATTCCTATTTATGTGATTCCTATTAATTCCTATTCTTAATAAAAACCCTTCATTCCTATTAATACCTTCAGTATTACAATAATGAAGGAAAAGGGACCAATGGAAAGTGCAAGTGCTGGCAGTGCCAGGAAACGAAACAAAATTGATTTAGAAATGAAGATGAAAATGATTAAGTATGAAACAGGACAAAGTTTATCATCTACTGCAAGGGAATTAGGTCTTGCTGCTTCAACAGTGAATACTATTTTAAAGGACAGTGCATGTATAAAAGAACATATCAAAGGATAAACAGTGATCACAAAACAGTGTTCAAGTGTTATATCGAAGATGGAAGATCTATTAATAATATGGATGAAAATCAGATTCAGAAGCAAGTGCCCCGAGTCCAATAGCCATTCAAGCAAAAGTGAGAAGTATTTGTGAAGATATTAAGGATAAGTATGGTGAAACCCAAACCAAGTTTGTGCCAAGCAACAGGTGGTTTAATAGGTTCAAGCATTGCACTGGTTTCCAAAACATTAAAGTATGTGGTGAAGTCGACAGTGGTGATTCTGCAGCTGCAGAAAAATTTTGTGATGTGTTGGAAAAAATTATTGATAAAGGTGGCTATTCAATGCAGAAAATTTTTAACGTTTATGAGACTTCTCTGTATTGGAAAAATATGCCAGTTTGAACATCCACTGCCAAAGAGGAAAAGACAATGCCAGGTTTCAAGGCTCCAAAAGATTGGGCTCTTTCTCAGGGCTAATGCAGCAGGAGATTACAGATTAATGCCACTGCTTGTGTACCATTCTGGAAATCCTCGTGCATTTCTGATTGAACTAGAGAGCATGGATAACAATATCTCTCTTTGAGGATTGGTTTAAATGCTGCTTCATTCCCAAGGTTGAAAAATATTGTAAAGACAACGACTTTCCTTTTAAGGTTTTGTTTCGGTTAGATAATGCTCCCGGACATCATACACATTTAGATGATTTCAATCCGAATGTGAGAGTCATATTTCTACGACTATCACGTTCGGATTGAAAGTGACATTTCACTCATCTTTTTTTTCCTTTTTTTTTTTTTTGTTAATTGTTGGCACATCGGCTTCTGTAGCCATAATGTACCTCCCAAAGTTTTTGCATTTTACTCTGATCCAAAGCTGAGGTGGGATTTGAACCCGCGACCTTTGGGTTGCCAGGCAGGCACTTGACCCACCTGGCTAGCCCGGTTGACACTTCAACTCATCCAACCTGTGGATCAGGGTGTTATTTCGAATTTAAAAGCATACTATTTATGCACAACATCGTCTTCAGTAGACGGCGAGAAAAATTTTACATTACGAGACTTTTGGAAATTTTACAATATTTACCACGCCATCTTAAACATCAATAAGGCCTGTGCGGAAATTACTAAAAGTTGATGAAATGAAGCATGGAAGAAAATATGCCCAAGGCACGTAAAATTCTTCGAAAGGTTTGAAAAAGATGAATCATCTGAAGAGGTTACAGATAAGACTGTAAAGGTTACAGAGCTACTTCAGTTGGAGGGTTGGAGGTTGTTGCCAGAGACATGGAGAAGTTAATAGAGGAAGAAGAGAAGGAATTATATAATGAAGAACTTAATGACTTGCAGGCAGCAATAGTGAAAGTAGAAAATGCTGACGAAGCTTAAGATGAACCAAATGAGGAGCCGAGATGATTCATCACCAGAGAGATGGCAATGGTATTTCGTGAAATTGCATTGGTAATGGCGAGGTTTGAGAAGATTTCCTGACAGCGAAAGATCCTTAAAAGTTAACAGAGGGGTGAATGATATGCTTGCTTGCTACAAAGAAATCTACAATGAAAAGGAAAAAAACCACTGTCCAGTCATCCATTAATAAGTTCTTTCATAAGGTTGAGAGGCTGACCCCTTCTAAATCTCCACAGCCCTCAATCTCCGGAGCGCCGTACTTATCAGCTGAAGACGTCGATTCTGGCAACGATGCTTGAGAGGTAAAACTTACTGATGTTATGCCTGTCTCCTCTCTTTTTTGTAATTTTATAATTTTTAAATTGCATGTTTTTGTAATTTTTCCTGCGCACGAGATAAAAAATTGAATAAATACAATAAATAATTCCATTCACATGTTCATCAAACATTTCTTTTTTGATTCACTCAATTCAGCAAGCACAGTTGGAAGTGCTGCACAAGCATGGGGGAAATTCCGACTTACGTAGAGTTCCGCGGAATGCAATCCTTATGTTAATCGGGGAGTTGCTGTATAGTTTATCAAAAATGTCACAAAGTGGTTTCAAAATATTCTGCAACAGAAGAGAATCTGTTTCTGTAGAAATATTAGTGGTCTTCTGAACTAGACATAGAACACAATCCTAATGAATAGTATATATTTACTGATCTCTCAAACTTAAAAGTTTAAAAGAAGTTTTACTTGTATAATCGAAATGCATTCTGATCAGTTGCTCTACTTCTTGCTGTTGGCTTGAAAAGAAAAATGAAAGTATGCCCGTGATACTGGCAGCAAAAACATACCAAAAACATCTGATACTGAGCTCCATTAATCAGCGCTACTCTTGTTCTTCAGATGGGAAAGGCAGCAGACTTAATCAAGTTTGACAAAGGCCAAATTGTAATGGCCAGATGACTGGGTCAGGACCTATCCGAAACGGCACAACTGGTGGGATGCTCACTGTCAGCCGTGGTTAGTACCTACCGAAAGTGATCTGAGGAGAGGAAACCCATGACAAACCACCAGCGAGGTGTTGGACAACCATGGTTCATCGATGCTCGAGATGGGTGAAGGCTCTGGCGGATGGTAAGTGCCAACATAAGGGCGACTGTAGTGTAACTTGCTGGTAATTGGAATGCTGGTGGCGGGAGTAATGTGTAACAACACACAGTACATCGAACCCTGCTGAAAATGGGGCTGCGTAGCCGCAGGCTGCTCCAAGTGTCCATGCTAACCATGGTTCACCAGCAACAGCGCCTACAATGGACACGTGAGCATTGAAACTGGACCTTGAGTGATTGGAAGAAAGTCATCTGGTCTGATGAATCACATTTCCTGTTGCGCCATGTGGGCGGCCGGGTATGTGTGCATCGTTTACCTGGGGAAGTGATAGTGGCTGGATGCATCGTGGGATGAAAACAAGCTGGGGGTGGCGGGGTCATGCTTTTGGCAATGTTCTGCTGGGATACCCTGGGTCCAGTGTGCCAGGCACTTTGACATCTACCACCTACCAAAACATCTTTTACCTCTGGTGGGGCATGAGTATGCCCCTCCAGAGGGAAAAGATGTTTAGGTAGGTGGTAGTTGACATCTGCCTGGGGTTGCCTTCTCTATTGACCCCAGCTCCTCCTATTTTTCTCCCACTAGCCTTCAGTCTCCCCCCTCTTTCTGCAACAAAGCATATGACCCACATGCCAAAATTTAATTTTACAAAAACATTTTCGCCCATTTTACAGCCTCTCATACCAAGCACTGTCCCCTCGCAATCAAATGTTAAATCATCACTTTTTTTTTTGGTCCTAGCCACTGAAATCTCAGGAAATTAGGTGGCAACACCTGCCAGAGTAAATTTTAACTATTGGGTACCTGGTCTGCCTCCACGGGGCGAAGTGTGGGCAATGTCGGGCCTCAGTAGAGGTTTTGCGGCTAAACGGCCAGAGGAACAACAGTACATCACATCACACACCCCATAATCCACACACCTTTAAATCTGTGGCCTTTACAGTATACTGTATCACATGATAATGTTATGCGGAGATGGGAAAACCCCAGGTGCCGCTTGACCCTAAACATCATTGCTGACCAGTTACACCCTTTCATGACAACTGTCTTCCTCTCTGGCGGTGCCGTCTTTCAGCCACACCACCCGGATTGTTTGAGACTGGTTTGAACAGCAACTCCAATCTGTGGTGTCTCAACCACGGACCTTACAGAAGTTAAATGATCTGCTGATACCAGATACCACAAGACACATTTAGAAATCTTGTAGCATCCATGCCTCGCATAATGCGAATTCGATTAACGCGTTTTTCAGTTACCGCTATATGAAAAAATTATACCACTTTTCACTTTACATGATGCAAATATCCAGTTAATGCGATTTTTTTTTATGTGATAATTGAAAAATATTTGAATCGTGAGTTAAGCTTACCTTGCGTTGGGCAGACAATAAACAAACGTTTACTTGCTGCCCACCTCAGTGTTCCATCAACCATCGGAAGAAGATGTGTTACTCGTCTCCCACTAATAAAGTCAATGCAGACTTTTTGCATTTAAAAGTTCAAATTTTTAAATGAGCCAGATGAAAATGTTACCACGAAGGAGATAACAGTAAAAGAACTAGATGAAATCTTTCGTATCACAGAAAAAAGGTTTGAGGTTCTCTGCGCTATTTATTTCGCCAGGGCCCAGAGAAGATTGTTGTCGGCTACCGGAAATTGATTGATGAAAAGAGAAAGTCAACATTGTTCAAATATTTCCACAACAGTCATTTCTTCATTGTATATTTTATGTCAGAGGTTCCCAAACTTTTTTGGTTCACGGCGCCCTTAGTGTCTCAGTAATTTTATATTCCGCTAAATATGGATCTTTCTTGAACAAATTCTACCAGGGTTACTTGACGATGTTCCAGCAAATGTGAGACGCAACATTTGGTTTCACCATGACGGGGTGCGTGCCCATTATGGAAGGTGTGTTTGTGACTATTTGAACAGGCGTTTTGGGCGTCGATGGATTGGCCGTGGTGAACCCGTTTCCTGGCCCCCGTGCTCACCTGATTTATCGAGCCTTGATTTCTTTCTGCGGGGGGGGGGGGGGGTGTCTCAAATCTATCGTGTATGAATCGCCTGTAGAGATGGAAATGGATCTTGTGGCGAGACTCGTCTGCGCTGCTGCTACTGTCAAAGAAACTCCAGGTGTGTTTGACCGCATGCGCCAATCCATGCTACGTCAGTGTCACGCATGCATCGCGTCTCATGGTGGAACCTTCGAGCATCTGTTATAACAATGAAATGCATCCATCTCGTACTCCATTGTTAATATTATGTCAAATAAATGTTTGCCACTAATTACTGTCTTGTGTCATTTTTGCTTCTTGTGCCTCTGCTACTACTTTCCCCGTGACATTTCCAGTTATGGGTTCCTATGCGATTCATATTCCTTTAGATGTTACCTACCTCCCCTAAACGTTTGTACCAATATTTTTGAGACACCCTGTATATAATTAGTTTCGAAATTAGTAAAAGAATGATCATAACTTTAATATTAAGATTATAACTTTAATATAAACACACAAACCAATTAACCCCTTCATAATTTGATCTAATTTAAAGAAAGATTCCAATTTCATTTGTACATGCATTATCAAATGCAATAGTTGTTTTTATCAATGTTATTGCAGGCCAACACATTCTCTATTATGTTTAATGCATTTCGGGCATCTTTTTAGAAGGCAGCATGTGTGGTTCTTCACTTTCATTTTCATTGCTGGTAACAAAAACATTTTGCCTGGTGTTCAGCAGCTCTTCTGGTGTTTGTGTTGCTGTGGTAGCAACTGCTTCATCTACCTTAATAAACTCCTCAAATTAGTTGCTCAACTAATTTGAGGAGTTGCTCAACTAATTTAACCATTCCTCAACACTGCTGTTGTAGTGTTAAGGAATGGGCAAATGTAAATTTGTAGGTACCACAACTGCTTACTGAACCATGTTTATGATAATATTCTCTCCAAAGCCACTCTTTCTGAAGAAGCTGACTACTGCACATGATGCAATACCATGTAGCAATAACAACATTACAGACAACATCCAAAACATTCCACTTTTGGTTGTAAAAGGTTCCCCTTTCTCTGATGCAAGCTTTGGTTTGAAAAATTTACCAATTACAAGTGGACGCTGTTTTGTACTGCCATCTGCATTGCAGCATAAGAGTAGTAATTCTTTCTTTACTTAATTTTTCACCATTACAAGGCTGTCCTTGAACAGCAAGTGGTTTTTTTTTTTTTTTGATAGCAAATAATGAAATATGCTTGTCGCATGAATATTAAAAATTTTATCTTTTTTAAAGATTAAAATTTAAAAATCCTTTGCTTCATATTTCATCAAAAGATCCAGACTCATCACAAATATTTTGCAATACTAAGTTATTCCTCTCCTTAAATCATTGGAGCTAACTACTGCTGCATTTGAAGTCACTAATTTAATGTTGCTGAGATAAATAGTCTTTTCTTGCAAAATTGGCCCTAATATTGGAAAATTAGAAACCACATGCACAAATTTGTAGGTATCACTTGAAAAGCTTTTCAAATGGTACTAACACATTGCGTGTACTTTGTATAGTTTCTATAGTTTTTTTTTTTGACAATCCGGTGTCAGATACCAAGTTTTTTTTTTTTTAGTTTTTCACCACTGTAGACAAAGTAGTTAAAGGATGTTGTATTCCTGTGCAATGACCATTTTACTTTACTCCATCCTATCAGCCTCTTGTACAGTTTTCAGTTTACTCTCCAGGCTTAATTCTCTCTGTTTACATTTGACATAAATGCTATATAAACAAACTTTAAATTAATTTTAAGACAAGCTCCATGAATACAAATACTTTAAAATTAGCACAAAAAATATACAACAACCAAAGATTGTTTGAACCTGGTGTAACAATTGCAACTGACCTTTATGGTTTTCAGAGTATATTTATGTTGTAACTATCACAAACTGGCTTTGTTTACATAAAAGTAAATTTTAAAAATTCAGTGCTATCTTTAGGGGAAATATGGAATCGGGTAGTCACACAAGTTGGTGGCAAGGCAATAATAGGTTAACTGTACTGAGCTTTGTATTAAACATACAAAATAACATTACTGGGAGGTCAAAAAGATTTGTAATCATGCAGAGGTATTTGTGATAGAAAAGTGAAATTTTTTTTTTTTAATCTGACAATTCATTTTTTTTCCCTCTGCAGTGCTAAATGAAGTGAAGTGCCACAACGGATAAAATGGAATACAGAGCAGTGATTCAGCTGCTCTTCTGAAAGGGAAAAGACCCAAAACAGGGAATAGGTTATTGTTGTTGTTGTTGTTATGGAGGTTTGATGGCACATAAGCTGCTGTGGCTATAATGCGCCTATTCATTTATAATATAAGTATATGATAATTTTTTGTAAAATCAGAAATGATTAAAAAGTCCAGTTTGCTTGAGGTAGTTGAAAAATTCAGAAATATTTGCTTTGTCACCAATGAGATTCTCTAAAGTTATTGGTTTATCAAGATTTACCAGCAATAGCAGGGTTGATGTTCTGTTTTGCCTATAGTAGGGGCAGTCAATGAGAATTGTGTTTAACAGTCAGATTTATATAACAATGTGGACACTGTGGTGGATCGTCTCCTGTGAGTAAATAAAGGTGGGTTAGATGAATATGACCTATTCTTGCCCTTGAAAGGACTACTTCTTGTGGAATAGGTTATAATCTCAGGAAAGGAAATTATGACAGCTTAAGGATTTACATGGCCTCTATTAATTGGGTAGATATTTCACAGAGAGCGAATACAATTGGATTATGTTATATCTTTAGAACATTAATCAGAGAAGCCTTGAATGCATATGTAGTATAGCGTTGAAAAAATACTCCATGAGGAGGATTCAATTTGAATGAATAAATGAAGCTGCCAGATTACTTGAGCAGAAAAAAAGACAGCTGGCAAGGAGTGGGAATAAGGAATTCTTCACATATATAAATGCAAAGAAGAGAAGCACAAACCAGATCAGACCCTTATGCAATGGACGTGGGATAGTATTGGTTACTCCAGCTGATGTTGCAGATAAACTCAACAGTTACTTCGCATCGATATTTACAGAAGAAAAACCCTTTATGTCAATGAAAAATTATGGAAGTGAAATCGAAAAATATGTAATTAATGATTTTTTTTTTCACATGATTATTTAATAAAAAAATTTTTGAGCCTACAGGCAAGTATGGCTCCTGGGGTTGGTAACAAATGCTCTATAATCTTAAGTGTGGTGCCAAGTGAGCGCATTGAACAATTGAGGCTAATTATGAGAGCATCACTGGACTCAGAAGAGACTCCGTTAGTTTGGAAAAGTGCCAATGTATCTCCAATACATAAGGGCAGTTCTAAGAGTAGTGGGAAATTACTGACCATTCAGTCTAACTTCAGTAGTAGGGAAAATCATGGAGGCAATGATCAAGGGTGGAATTCAGGATCATTTAGACAGAATTGGAATTCTGAAGGATACACAGCATGGTTTTGTAAAGGGAAAATCATGTTTAACAAATCTGGTTAACTATTTTTGACAGGGTCACTCATTAGCTGGATTCAGGGAATAATTTTGACTGTTTATTTAGATCTCAGCAAAGCATTTGACTCAGTCCCATATGAGCAGTTACTTTATAAGCTAGAAATGGTTGGAATACAGTGAAAATCCTTATTCAGGGAAGGAGGCAGAGGGTTGTGATAAATGGTTATTCCTCAGATTGGGTTAATGTAAGAAATGGGGTTAAGCCAAGGATCTGTATTGGGACCACGGTTGTTTTTGATTTTCTTAAATGCCATCAGTGAAGGGATAGATGGCATAATGTCTAAATTTGCAGTTGATGTAAAGATTGGTAGAGAAGTTAATGATCACTGCCAAGCAGAGCTTCTTCAGAGTGACCTAGATAGACTTAAGGATGGTCAGAAAAGTAGCAGCTTTGCTTTAATCCAGGCAAAGTGCAAGATATTACACCTGGCGAACAGTAACCCCAAAATAACTTATACACTTGGTGGAGTTAAACTAAAGACGTTAGAGGAGGAAAGGGACTTGGGTGTTATGATATAGTCAGACATGAAGTTCTTCGACCATTGTAGACAGGTTGCAAGGAAGGCCCATGGTGTTACATTGATGATTTATCGAACATTTGCTAGTAGAGATAAAGACGACATAATCCTATTATACAAGACTATTGTTAGACCACACTTGGAATACTGTGTTCAAGTATGAAGACTGCACCTAAAAAAGACATTGAGCTTCTTGAAAGGGTCCAAAGACAAGTAACTCACCTAATGAGATCAGCAAAAGGGTGTCCATATGAGGAAAGACTTCAAATATGTGGATTGCACAGCTTGGAAACTAGGCACCTTAGAGAAGACTTTGATTGAGGTGTTTAAAGCTCTGAGAGACAAAAGTGAAATGAATGAGGATGAAATCTTCACAGTTATAAATGATTCTAGAACTATGGGCCATAAATTCAAGTTATGGGGAGAGCTTAGTATTGCAGGAGTTTTATTATAGCTTTTATTAAATTACTGGAATAAGATACCTACGGGGGGGGGGGGACACATAGGTTTTCTATTTACTTTTCTTTTATTATTTATTAATTTAATTAAATTTTTTTTTATTATTATTTTACTCTTTTTTTTCCTTTTTTGTTTGGTGCAGCATAAGTCTTAGGCTTTCTTGCACCATATGGTCATTACTAATACTAAAATAATCCATGAAGAAATGGTTGCTGTTTATGGAGAACACTGTTCAGGTTACAGTTTGTTTGTTGTTTGGTTTTGAGGAGCATTAGGAGCATTGGTTGGTGCAGCATAAGTCTTAGGCTTTCTTGCACCATATGGTCATTACTAATACTAAAATAATCCATGAAGAAATGGTTGCTGTTTATGGAGAACACTGTTCAGGTTATAGTTTGTTTGTTGTTTGGTTTTTAGGAGCATTAGCAACTAAGGCCATATTGCTCCGGGAATATGCGGTGGTCATTCTCTGACCTTTCCGCATCCTCCATATTTGGTGGTGATGGGCTCGAATCCCGGTCTAATCAAGAAGCGTGTGCTACGCACTGTTGCTCCTTCCCACCTGGCTATAGAGGCAATTCAGGTTACAGTGTTGTTGCATATTGATATAAACAATTTAAATGTGGATGAACCTCAGTGCATGGTGAAGAAATCCCAGGATCCCAGCAACTGCTATAATGGAAGAGAACGTTGCAAAAATCGAGACGGTAATCCCGCAAGATCACTGTATTAGCATCAAAGAACTAGCTGCAGAGCTCCAAATTAGGGTAGCATCTGTGGAGAACATCACCCATCAACAGTTGCATAGAAGTAAAGTGACTGCTAGATGAGTTCCAAGACTTATGACCCCTTACCAGAAGAAGGAAAGGGTACAAAGCGCACTTGAAATGTTGTCATTCTGCCAAAAAAAGCAAGAGGAGTTTTTTCACAACTAGCCACTACCGATTAAACTTGTATCCAATCACTATGATCACGAAACTAAACAAATGTCAAAACAATGGAAGCATGCAGAATCATTCCCCCCCCCCATAATACTAACAGATTATCTTCAAGAGGGCTATACTGTGACAGCAAAGTATTATTCTAATCTCCTCATAAAGCTATGTGCTGTTATAAAAGAAAAGGGATGGGGTAAACTGTCAAAAGGTGTGCGACTGCTCCAAGACAATGTCCTTACACATTCCTCACATGCTTCAGTGAGGTGTGCCCAGGCTTGTGGGATTGAAATATTGCCTCATCCTGCTTATTCCCGTGAAATTTCACCCTCAGATTTCTTCATCTTTCCTGCCCCAAAGCCCTTTCTTCATGGAAAACACTTTGCCAAGTGATTTCTGCTGCCAAATCATGGTTTGAAGGACAGTCAGAGAGTGTTTTACAAAACTGGCAGGCAGAAGTGTACTGAGAGGTGGCAAAAATATGTCATCTTTTCTTGTTACTATGTTGAAAGGTGTAATAAGTATTTGTTTCAACCTTCTATCAGAACTACTTCTGGGTGAATACAAATGATTTTTGAACACAGCCCTTGTATTTCACACAGGGTAAAAATGACATTTGTAATACATATTAACAAATTTTGTAATAAATGAATGTTTACACAGAAAAGCTTATTCTTTTGCAGGAAATGGGATGGGGAACAGTATGTAGTAGTAGTAGCAGCAGTAATGGCAAATGATGCAAGAAAGCAAGCTTATATAGCATTAAAAAAACCAAAAAAAAAAAAAAACCCAGTTCATCCATCTGAACCCCTCCAAGTATTTATCTAGTTCTCTCTTGAATTTATTGAATCCATCCACTCCCACAACATCAGATGGAAGCCTGTTCCAACAATCAACCATCTGCTGGCTGAAGGCAAAGTTCAGCACATCTATTCTGCAACCACCCTTCCTCAATTTGTAATCCTCCCTCATACGTGTAATCTCAAGAAAGTGGAAGAATTTCATTAACATTCAGCTTACTGAATCCATTCAAGGGTTTAAACACCTCAATCAAATCACCCCGTAGGTGCCTAGTCTTGAGATGATGCAATTTTCAGAAGCCTTCCTAGGTAAGAGCACCCTTTCCAGAAGATCTACATTCTTCCTGAAGTGAAGCCTCCAGACTTGTATAAGATGTTGCGTAACCATGGCCTTATAACAAAGGGATAATCATCTCCTTATCCTCGCTAGCAAAGTTTCTGTATGTCATTCACAAAAAACCCAATTTAATGAAGGATTAAACAAGCAGTAAAGGGCACTCTTAAAATTTTTGAATTGTGAAAAATAAAGCTTAATTTAGATATGAACAAAAAAAATCATATCAATACTTGTTCAAGAGTTAATTAAACTTATATGTTTCAAACATTAAATTATTTAATTTAATAATTTTACACTGTCTCAAAAACAAACCAACTTCTTCTGAACACTTGTTTTATAACTGTTTTTAACAATAGTACAGATCTGATTAATGGCTACTGGTACTTCTAACTTCACTTCTTACATCACCATAAGCCAGTACATTTTCAATCACATTTTTTTTTAGGTAATGTGTGCACAGCTTCTTCATCACCTTCTTATATAACCTTTCATTATTATAATCTTCACTACTGTCAACATGAGTATTTAGTAGATCTTCTGATGGTGTAGCTGTGCTTGTGACAGAATCATCCATAAAATATAGTCTTAAAATTTTTCCTTGAGGTTCTTGTGTTCTCTCAATTCCTCCCATTCATCTTTTGGAAGAGGATCTACATCCTTCTTGATAAAACCACTTATTGTAAAGCGGTTTATTTATGGCATTAAGAGAAATACCATCGCACACAATCATAATGTTGTAAATGCAATCTGACATTCTATATTTGCAATGTGATAGATGCCCATTGAAACATTGTGATGCATGCAACACTGTTTTAGCTTTGTAGTATCAGATCGAATAATGCACGAGATGAGATCTGTAGGCTTGGGTTTGGGTTTGGTTTGGGGTTTATTGGCGCATTAGCAACTAAGGCTATAATGCGCCAAATCCAGGTCATGTGTAAAAAATTAAAGTATTCAGTGACCTAGTTAATTAGGCCACCATGTCGAGATATAACATAGATGTTAAAGGTATAAAAGTATATCAGCAAAGCAATAAAAATTCAATTTTAAATACGGGTAAAAAGGCTTACTGATTTTAAAAAGCTAAAAACAGCAGACACATTGTCATTGTCAGATAAAATCTGACTGAGTGTATACGGCTCAGCCAGATGACTAAAATCGGTAAAATAAAAGTCACGTTCATGTCTAAAACGTGGACACTCGATTAAAATGTGACGTATACTTAAATAGGTGTCACAGTTCTCACACATAGGACAGTCATCTGCCCTCAGCAGAAATGCATGCGTAAGATGACTGTGTCCTATGCGGAGGCGAGCTAGAACAACTTCCTCTCTGCGACTTCTGCGCAGACTAGACTGCCAATGTCGGATTACAGGCTTTATCTGATAAAGCTTGTTTGTGACATGATCATGCCAAGAATTTTGCCATTGGGACAGTAATTTAGCCTGTATTAGCTGCCTGTAGTCTGTATAGGGGACTAACAGGCAGTAAGTGCTGTGGGGTTCTGGTGACCTAGCCGCAGCATCTGCCAGTTCATTTCCCAAGATCCCAATGTGGCTTGGAATCCAGCAGAAACGAATGTCGAAAGAACACTCAGACAGAGAGTGTAGCATCTGCTGAATCCGGATCACAAATGGATGAGGATTATACCTCATACTAGATAAAGCCTGCAGTGTACTGAGAGAGTCAGTGTACACCATACACCTTTGATACCTGTGGGTTTTAATATGGTCCAAGGCTAACTCTATAGCATACAACTCGGCTGTATATATGCTGCATTGTTGGGGAATCTTTCCAGATATAGAAAGACCTGGAAAGATAGCAGCAGATCCAACAGACAACTCCGACTTCGAGCCATCAGTGAAGACAGGCAAGAAGTTGGAATATTCGGCCCGGTGGGCAGCGTAGAGTTGGTGGTAGACAGCAGGTGGAGTTACTGACTTATCCCAATTTTTAAGGGAGAAGTCACATGATGGTAAGCGAGCATGCCAGGGTGGAAGTGGTTGCCTTGGTGACTGGGCAACATTGTCTACCATGATGTCGAGCTCTCTTAGCAGCTCTTGGATGCGGATACCAAAAGGCCGGTTGGCAGTCTGACGAGTGTTATATAGGTTTTCCCATCGTGGCTTGAAAACGGATGTCCACGTAGGGTTGTCTGGCAGGGATTTTAATTTAAAAGTATATTTTAAAGACAATTGCTTTCGTCGAAATGACAGTGGTGGTTCAGTTGCTTCAACATATAAACTCTGGACAGGGGATGTTCTAAATGCTCCAGTAGCAATGCGGATGGCTTGGTGGTGAACTGGGTCCAGCCACCTAAGTACGCTATTTCTGGCCGATGCGTACACTTGGGACCCATAATCTAGTTTAGATCGGACAAGTGCACGATAGAGGCTGAGCAAAGTGGAGCGGTCTGCTCCCCATTTATTGGAGGAAATAGAGCGTAGGAGATTCAACCCTCTTGTGCACTTTGTCCGCAGTAGACGAATATAAGGTAAAAATGTCAACTTCTTGTCGAAAATGAGCCCCAAGAATTTTGTCTCGGGTGCTACTGGAATGATGTCTTGTCCGAGTTTAAGTTCTGGTTCAGGGTGAAGGTTCCGTTTGCGACAAAAGTGTACGCAGACAGTCTTCTGTGGCGAGAACCTAAACCCATTAGTCATTGCCCAAGTGTTGACGTGGTCTATGGCATGCTGCAATTGCCTTTCAATGACCCTCATATTGCATGACTGCAAAAAGATGCTAAAATCATCTACAAAGAGGGCACTGTTTACGATTGGAGGAAGTTGTTCAGTTATAGAGTTAACTTTGATAGCAAAAAGCGTAACGCTTAAAACTGATCCTTGTGGAACTCCCTCTTCTTGGCAGAATGGCCGGGAGAGAGTGGATCCTACACGAACTTGGAAAGACCGGTCTGTAAGGAAGTTTTTAATAAAGAGGGCAATGTGTCCTCGAAGACCAAAGTTATATATGTCTTTTAAAATTCCATATCTCCAAGCCGTGTCGTACGCTTTTTCCATATCAAAGAAAACCGACACCTGGTGCTCACGTTTCAGGAAAGCATCACGTATAGATGTTTCCAAGCGGATTAAATGGTCAAGTGTTGACCTGTTCCTTCGGAAGCCACACTGTATTCTGGAAAGAAGGTCGTTAGCTTCTAAATACCACAAAAGACGAGCATTGACCATTCTTTCCAGAATCTTGCACAAGCAGCTCGTCAGAGCGATAGGACGATAATTTTTTGCTATTTTTGGATCCTTTCCAGGTTTCGGAAAGGGAAGGACGGTTGCCATATGCCATGAGTCCGGAAATGTCTCTTCAAAATAGATTCTATTATAGAGACGGAGCAAATGATCCATAGATTCTGATGAAAGGTGTTTTATCATCTCATAATGGATGTCGTCTGGCCCAACAGCACTCGCCTTGGATAGCGAGAGTGCTGCTTTCAGCTCCCATTGTGTAAAGGGCTGATTGTATTCCTCGCGATTGTTAGAGGACAGCTTCAGGTGATGTTTTTCTGCTCTCTGCTTGTGTGCGAGGAACTCTGGGGGGTAAGCTGTTTCTGAAGACACTTTAGCAAATGTCTCCCCGAGAGTATTTGCAATTGCAGTTACATCTGCAATTTTACATCCATTATGTTCCAGGATCGATGAAGGGTGTGAGTTGTATTTGCCCTTCATTTTCCGAACTTTGTCCCAGATGGCTTTGGGATTGGCGGCCCGTGTAAGGGAAGATGTAAATTTGATCCAAGATTCCTTTTGGCTCTGACGTCTAATGTACCGTGCTTTGGCACGTGCACGTTTGAAGGCTATTAAATTATCTGTGGTGGGGTAACGACGAAATATTCCCCATGCTTTGTTTTGAGCCTTCCTAGCTGCTGTGCATTCTTCATTCCACCATGGTTTTGGAAAACGTGGAAAGCGGGATGATGTCCTGGGAATTGCAACTGCTGCTGCCTGGACTATACTTTCTGTGATGTCTTTTACTGCCTCATTAATTGGCTCCTGGCCGACTATAGTGGTATTAAACGTTGCCAGATGACGAAAGGCATTCCAGTCGGCATGATCGATCTTCCAACGTGGTATCCTCGACTGGTGACATTGTCTCCCATTTGAAATGGTGGATAACACGGGGAAGTGATCACTACCATAAAGGTTTTCTTCAACCTCCCATGTACTCAGAGGCAGGAGGGAAGGGGAGCAGATGGAAAGATCAATGGCAGTAAATGAACGGGTAGCCGAGTGAAAAAAGGTGTTAGATCCCACATTTAGAAGGGCCAGATCATTGTTTTCAAGCAATCGCTCGATAATCCGACCTCTTCTGTTGATGTCAGAACTACCCCACAGCGGATTATGTCCATTGAAATCCCCCAATAATAGAAAAGGGGGTGGCAGTTGCTTGATGAGATCATCAAGGTCTGCCTGGGCGGTGTCGTTCCCAGGTGGCAAATAAATGGAGCAGACAGTTAAAAGGAACCCAACTGTAAGACGAACTGCTACAGCCTCCAGATTAGTGGTAAGAAGCAAAACTTGAAACGGGTTATGGTTACCCACAAGGATAGCGACTCCTCCGTGGGCAGGTCCATCCCCAGCTCTGTCTCTGCGAATAACTGAGCAGTTACGTAAGTAAGGGTCCTCGTTTGCCTTTAAATACGTCTCCTGTAAGCAAAAGCAAGTTGGTTCATGCTTACTCAGGAGAACCTTGATGTCATCTCTATTTCTACGAAATCCACGGCAATTCCATTGGAGAAATTTAAATGTACCCATTATTTTGATTTACTGAGTCCGTCTGGTGGCTTCCGAAGGGCTGAGGGCTTGATTTTCTCAGTCCTGGGTTTATCTCTCTTTGGAAAGACTGGACGTTGGCCTGTATCCATTTCTTCTTCGTCTTTCGCAAAGAGTTCCAGGACAGAGTCGTCCTGTACCTCCTTATTTTCGACATCCATTGTCTCTTGAATTGTAGATGCCTGTTCCACTTTCTTCAGAGTTTCTTTAGTACTCTGTTTTGGAAGTGGTGGAGCACTAGGAGGTACGGATATAGCAGTGGCGGCTGACTGTGATTTTTGGGTGGGCTTTTCGGAACTTAATAAATAGCGCGCAATGGGGGTAAAAGACTCCCTTGGTGGAATACTCATATCAGTCTGAGTACCAATGGTACTTTTCCCAGAAGCTTTCTGGGCATATGAGGGCTTGGCGCTATTTATAGGTTGGATGCGTCTTCTGGCCTCCTGATAGGAGATGTTTAGCTCTGTTTTTAGTTTCTGAATTTCTTTCTCCTCTTTCCACCGCTGGCATGCTCGAGAGTATGCAGGGTGTTCCCCTTGGCAGTTTGTACAACTTGGCTTAGAAGCTAAACATTCCTTGCTCTCGTGGTCTTTGGCACCACATCGAGCACAGGCAGGGTTACCACGACAAGCTGTTTGAGAGTGGCCATACTTTTGGCATTTAAAACACCTCAGTGGGTTCGGGATATAAATCCTCACTGGGCAGTTTAAATAGCCTGCTTTTATAGAACTTGGAGGCCGTGGGGTGTTGAACGTCACGATGAGAACTCGGGTAGGGACGAGATTCCCATCCTTCCGCATCGATATTCTTTTCACAGCCGTCACTCCTTGGTCTTTAAGTTCAGAGCAGATCTCTTCTTCAGAAACATGAAGAAGATCCCACTCTGATATGACACCGCGTGAGAAATTCAAGGTTTTATGGGGTGTAACGACGATGGGTAGTCCCCCTAACGATGTTGCTTTCAGTAGTTTTTGTGCATGTTTTTGGCTTGCAGCCTCGACTAAAATGTCTCCAGAACGTAGCCTTTTTACAGATTTTGGAGATCCTGTCAACCCTTCTAATCCTTTCTGGATGAAAAAGGGTGACATTTTCCCGAGTGTCTGCTCTCCGGTGGAATGGAGAATGAGGAAAAGCGGTGTCACAGATGGTGGTGTATCCTCAGTTCTGGCTCTTTTTGCAGAGGTATTTTCTGTGGTTTCGTCTCGATTAGGTAGGGGCCTTGTTGGGGCCCCAGAAGAAAGATTTAAATTACTCATAGGAGTAAAGAGAAAGTGTCTGATGCCTAAGTACCTCACCCACCACGGAGCCCTACGAGGGGGCGCCCACTCGTGAACTAGCAGGTACTGCGTACACGAATGGGACGCCGAGTTCGCTTAGAACACCATACCCACGTTACCAATAAGTCTTTATCCCGTCCCAGGACCAAAGGGAGGGAGACTTATTGGAACGCAGTTGACCCTAGCAGTATAAAACCACCCGCCGATTGATCCCAGTCGAGCCGGTCCGGGACCGCCCGTCTTGTCGAAGCAGGGGCCAAAGTGGTGTATTAAGGCTGGGCCCCTCAACCACCAGGATCCCCCTTTCCGCTTCCACGGGTCGCGGCGCACGGCTGCACACGCCGGATTCCAATGGTGTAACCCTGGAACCAAGGTATGGGCGTTGGATCCCAGTGATGCTAATCTGGAAAAACCAGCAGCATCACTGGGAGGTCCCCTCACCACGTACAGGTGCCCACGTCGAGGGGATCTGTAGGCTTTCTTCAAGTTATGAATAATATCCTGAACCATGAAACTTGTGGCGTTTGGAGGCAGAAAGAACAATCTAATATTTGACAGGTTTAGTGGTTCAACAGAATGTGCAGCATGGAAATGAAGGCTCATCAGAATTTTCCTTTTGTGTACAAGCATTATTCTATCCAATCCATGATAGAAAAAGTTTAGCGGTAATCCAAGCTGTTTTTTTTGACTCATACTCACAAGGGTGACTCCTTTAAAGCATTTCAGCCAAGAAAATTTGATAATGACTAGGGAATGAAGCTTTGCAGTGCCATCTGTACTGGCATGCAGCAGCATAGTAAGTCACTGTTTGCTCAATTTTATCCCATGGCTAGTTTCATCATTAATGGCAAGTGTCTTATTTGGAAGCAAAGTGTAAAACACTCCTGTCTCATTCATGCTTAAAATGTTCTCCCCCTCACTCCATGCCAAGAATTGGTTGCACAGACTCCAAAAGCAATCTAAGGTTTTCACCTTATCAACTACTTCACATTCGCTGCAAATAAAGCATGACTTTGTTGTTTAGCTCTTTAAAGTACTGTGGCCACAACACTTAATGTATTATTATAAATAAATTTAATGAATTTGAAGTACTAATTAAGTCATCAAATGCAGACATGTAGGGATAATGGACACATGGTTTCATTCAGACATAGGTAGAACAGACAGGACATGAAGAGTGGAGCGGTTATGCTCTTAGTTAAGAAGCATATTAAGTCTAAGGCAGTGCATCCAGTTGCCATGGGTAACCAGTGTAGTGTTGAACAAGTCTAGAGTGATATAAGCATTGAGAAAACAAAACTGAGAGTAGGGGGTAATGTTATAGACATAATGACTTTGATAAGTATAACAAAGAGCTATACGGAGAAATAAATAGTGGACCAGTAAATCAGAATGTCTTATAATGAGGTATTTTAACTTTCCAGACGTTGACTAGAATTGTGGGTTGGTCACTCACACTAGCAAGACTTTTGTAGATTTCTTGGATGACTGTTTTCTACGGCAGCATTAGAGAGGCAACAAGAGGAAACAATACTCTTGATATGGTTATCAGCAGTGATTCTACATGCTTAAAGAATCTGCAGGTAAAAGACCCACTAGGTGGCAGCAATCAACAGTGTACTAATGTGCAATTAAAGCTAAAACTACTATCAAGAGCAAAGGGAAAGGTTTTGTTTTCTTAAAGGTGACTACAGTGGTCCCAGACAGTTTTTAAATTCTATACAGTGTGACCAACTGATTTTACCAACAACAAATTCTAAATGACAAATTGAATAGGTATTTTGTAACTTACCAGAGTAACTTATCAACACAAAGGGCAAGTTACTGCTGTGGATAAAGGGATGGTTAAGTGAAGAAGACAGAGATTGGTTATCAATGGAGTGTCCCAGGGTTCAGAAAACAAACGGCCCATTGTTGTTTTCAATATTTATTAATGATATTGACGAAGGTATATATCAGGCTTAATGGCAAAGTTTGCAGATGATACAAACGTTGGAAGAGTGATAACAACAGTAATCAAGGTGCACTGCTGCAGCAAGATCTAGGAAAATCAGGTTGATGCGCTGAGAAATGGCATATGGGTAGCAGTAATCCCAGAGTAACTTATCAACTGTGTGGTACTACTCTCAGGATAGTGGAAAATGAAAAAAGACCTGGGGATAATTGTGCAGTCAGACACGGTGCCAGGACAGCTCATGGAGTTTTGTCAATGATATACAGAAACTTTGATAGTAGGGATAAGGAGGCAATTATCCCTTTGTACAATGCCATGGTTAGGCCACATCTTGAGTATTCTATACATTTCTTTGGGTCTCACTTTAGAAAGGCTGTAGATCTGCTGGAATGGGTGCAGAGAAGGGCAACCAGATTGGTGAAGGGAATAAAAGTGCTCTTACCTAGAAAGTTCTGCAAATTGTAGCATCTCAAAACCAGGCACCTACAGGAAGATCTAATTGAGGTGTTTAAAGCCTTGAATGGATTGAGTAAAAATCTCATCAAGTGTAAGAATGCTAATAGTATTCTTACACTTGATGAGACTACACACACACACACACACACACACACAAGGGCGACAAAAATTGAAGTTGAGGAAGGATGGTTGGAGAATAGATATGCAGAAATTTGCCTTCAGCCAGCGGGTTGTTGATTGTTGGAACAGGCTTCCATCTGTTGTCATGGAAGTGGATGGTTTAAATAAATTCAAGGAAGAATAAGACAAATTCTTGGAGGGTATGGATGGGTGAAGTGTGTAGTGTTTTTTTTGGCTGATGCAAAATAAGCTTGCTTTTTTTTTTGTATCATTTACCACTACAACTTAAAATCAGATGCCAAGGCGCGGCATAAAACAGCCAGCCTTTTCTTACAGTAGGAACCATTCCAATGGACTTTATTCCATTTTGCATTCTTATACTTTGCATATATACATGTTTTCTTCATTTTAGTGTCATTCCAGTTTCAGAAGTGTCGTTTATTTCCTTCCAGTTTTTTAACACCATTGATAATGGTAGAGGAATGCTTAATTTCTTCAAATTATTGTTTTTGTACATTCTATCTTATCAACCTCTTCAATGACTTTAGTTTAGTATCCAAACATAACTTGTTTTGCATTCACTTTGTATTCATACTGAACAGCAGTAATTTTCTCCTCTGACACAAATTGAATGTTTACTTCACTAAAATAAGTGGTTCAAAATGTGAAAACTCGCTTGCACAGAAATATGCAACTCATGTTTTGGCTCCCCTCATTTTTTACACTAGTAAGACTTTTGTGGATTTTTTGTGTAACTGTTTTCTGCAGCGGCATGTTCGAGAGGCAACCAGAGAGGTCAATACTTTTGCAGATAAAGGAACCATTAGGTGACAGTGATCACAGTGTACTGATGTGGGATTTACTTAAAGATATAATTACAGGGGTAAAGGAAAGGATTTTTGCTTCCGTAAAGGCGACTACAGTGGTCTCAGACAGCTTTTAAATTCTGTACAGTGGGACCAACTGATGATGTTACCAACAGCAGAAATTCTAAGTGGGAATTATTCAAGGAATTAATCGTGGAAACGTTTCATACCTATTAAGAAATATTGTTCAAGGTTTAGGTCTAAATAGTTGTGAAATGAACTAATGGGAGTCATGGCAGAGAAGAAAAATGCATGGGATGCATATAAATAAATAGACGACACAGAAGCCTGTGGCAGATATAAGCTAGTCTGTAACCAATTACAAAGGAGGTTAGGCAGGCAAAGGCAGATTACAAGAAATCTTTGGCAAAGGATCCTAAGATAAACAGCAAGGATTTCTTTACTTATATAAACTCTAAAAGGAAGGGGATGAATCAGATTAATCCACTTGATATTGATGGTTTGACCGTTGATGATCCTGCTCAGATAGTAAACAAACTGAATGGGTATTTTACATCTACATTCACACATGAGGAGTTATTAAGGATTGAAAATGCAAGAAAGTTATCAAGTTGTAGCAGGGTGCTTAATGATTTTGTAATAACTGAGAGCAAAGTGGAGGAGAAATTGTTGAAGTTAAACATAAGAAAGGCACCTGGGGTGTATGGAATCTATCCAGTTATATTAAAGGAGGAGGCAAAGGAACTAAGCAAACCCTTAGCCATAATTATGAGAGCATCCTTGGACTCAGCAGAGGTCCCCACAGACTGGAGATGTGCATGGAAGACTACTGTACAAATTGGAGCACAATGGTATTAAGGTAAGTTGCTACAATGGATAAAAGGAGTGGGAGAAGACAGAGGGTGGTAATCAACAGGTGCTGTTCTTTGTGGATTAATGTTATATACAAAACACTATTGTTTTGTATATTTATCAATGATATTGATGAAGGTATATCAGGCTTAGTGTCGAAGTTTGCAGATGATACAAAGGTTGGCAGGTTTGGCAGTGTGCTACTGCAACAGGATCTAGAAAATTTGGGAAGATGGGTGAGAAGTGGCAACTGAAGTTTAACATTGACATTTTAACACTGAAGTTTAACATTGAAGTACTATATGGGCAGAAGTAACCCCCAGAGGAACATAACAACTATGTGGTACTACACTTAGGGTGTGTAGTAAATGAAAAAGACCTGGGAGTAACAGGTCTTTTTCATTTTCTGAACAATGCAGACAAGCTGAGAGAACAGGTCATGGGGTTTTGTCAATGATATACAAGAATTTTGTTAGCAGGGAAAAGGAGGTGATTGTCCCTCTCCTCTGTATAAGGCAATTATCAGGCCACACTTTGAGTACTGCATATAGGTCTGGAGGCCTCATTTTACGAAAGATGTAGATTTGCTTGGCGTGTACAGAGAAGGGCAACAAGATTGTTAAGGGGATTGAAGGGATCCTCTTACCAAGAGAGGCTTAAGTTCTGCAAATTGCAGAGGCTGGAGACGAGGCACCTGTGAGGTGATCTGATTGAGGTGTATAAGGCCTTGAATAGATTGAGCACGCTGAATTCTGATGGGATTCTTCCACTTGTTCAGATTACAAACCTAAGGGGGGGGGGGGACATAAATTCAAATTGAGGAAAGACAGCTGTAGAATAGATGTGCGGAAATTTGCCTTTAGCCAGTGGGTGGTTAATTGCTGGAATAAACTTCCATCTGTCATTGTGGAAGTTGATAGGTTAAATAAATTTAAGGAGGAACTGGACAAACGTTTAGATGGAATGGTTGTGTAATTTTTTTTTTTTTTGCTGATGCTACATAAGCTCATATGCTTGCTTTCTTGCATCCCGTGCCATGATTATTATTACTATTTTACATTAAACTGACAGATCTGTCTCCTCTTCTGAAAGGAGGGGGAGGGAATTCAGATTTGGGATAGGTGTGGCTGATACACCATTAAACAAATTTTTCTTCAAATAAATAATACTTTTTTATAGTATAAACTATGGGTGGCTACACAAGCGTATATTTTCTTTTTGTTTACTTCATTTGCCATCACTGATGTATTATTGCTTAAAGCATACTATTTCTAAATAGCATACTTTAAGTAATATTTTGCATTTAACCTACTAGTAAGTGAAAACACTTACCAGTAGGTTAAACACAAAACAGTAGCAAATGTATAAAGTAAAGCAAATGTTATAGTTCAGATAAGACTAAAGACTGTCTCAGTATGGCAAGTAGTACATTTTCTTTATTTCAACCATTATCTATGATTGAAAGAATTGAAAACACATTTCTAGAAACGGGCACCTCCATAGCCAGGTGGGAAGGAGCAGCAGTGTGTAGCACACGCTTCTTGATTAGACTGGGGTTTGAGCCCTTCACCACCAAATACGGAGGATGCAGAAAGGTCAGGGAATGACCACTGCATATTCCCGGAGCAATATGGCCTTAGTTGCTAATGCTCCTAAAAACGAAATAACAACAATTTCTAGAAACTATCTTATTCACATTGTGGAAGCAGGCCACAGCTGTTGTTAATTCATACACCAAATGTGGCATAGTCACCCACCAACATAGGGAAAACTATTGTGTTCTGAAATACAACTAAAATACAACTGTCTTGAAGATGGTACTCTTATGAGGGCAGATAGCAGTTTGTTTGTTTGTTATTTGGTTTTTAGGAGCATTAGCAACTAAGGCCATATTGCTCCGGGGATACGCAGTGGTCATTCCCCAACCTTTCACATCCTCCGTATCAGTTCTCATCAACTATTGTTGATTAGACTCAATAGACTATAATAAGCTAATAATACATTAAAAGAAAGTTATTTTAATGAGGTAAGGGTCAGCTTTCTGAAAGTTTTGGGAACAAAAATATTAGCCATGTGAAGATTAATCAATTTTGTACATAAAGTATCTAACTCATAGAATAACTGTTCATTGTAATTATTGTTAGAAGAGAAGGAAAATAAATAAAACTATGGATAAATTTTAAATAAAATAGTATTCTGAAGATTGTCATGAACTAAGCAGAATTAACTGACTGCATAGTGCATTTCGACATCCGCATTTCTTGAAAGAAAGAAACAAATGATTTGAACTTGACTATACACAAAAAATACTGAAAATATACCAAATAATGGTAATATTCAATGATGGGTAAATCAGTTGCCTAAAAAGTAGTGATTGCACTAACAAATGCAGAGGCAGTATATTTTGCATGACCAAGAATCTGAAATGGTACAGGAACAATATTTTTATGAGCAGATGATAACGATTGTGTAACACACTCCGATCTGTTTCTGAAAAACATAATTCACAAATCTTTAAGATTTTAGTAAATGTCTGGGGGGAGGGGATCAATGTAGCTTAGGCTTATTTGTTTTCAAAGCATATTTTTTTTTCACTGAATCAACATGGGATGAAGTGAAGACTTGTTTGCAAAATATCAGAACTCGAAATATAACTGACAACCATGTATATTTTAAGATCATCAACAAAAAACAGTTTCCATTTAACAATAAAATTCTGGAACACTGTTATAGTTACTGAAGTAGATCGATAGTAGAAGACTCAGAGAATAGCTTTGGGGCACTCTGAAAGGGGAGGAAGTGACAAATGAAGTTTATTCAAGAACAATATTTGTTGAGGCGCCTCCGTAGCCAGGTGGGAAGGAGCAGCAGTGCGTAGCACACGCTTCTTGATTAGACCGGGGTTCGAGCCCGTCACCACCAAATACGGAGGATGCGGAAAGGTCAGAGAATGACCACCGCATATTCCCGGAGCAATATGGCCTTAGTTGCTAATGCTCCTAAAAACCACATAACAACATAACAATATTTGTTGACCTATTATGCAACTACTATCATCCATAACAGTATAATGGTTCCAACACTTGGCACTCATTTTGAGAGTCTGAGAGTTATGGAGGTTTAAACCCCATGAGGGTCTCTTCAATTGAGGCAGTAGTTAGCCAATCTGTGGTGGGAGAGCAAGATCCAACCCCCATGAGTTATTCCAGATTTTGTCAGCCTGCACAACATGCAAATTGGTCCTGCTGTTTCTCCACTTTACATGTTGTGCAGGCTGACTATAAATAATTAGCCCACATTGCTCTGTTGTGCATTATGTCTATAGAAGTGTATCACCTGTACACACAATACACAACGGGACAATATGATCTAAATTATTGTTGCTAGGAAAAACCATCACCTCCACCATCAACAACATACATGTAACAAATGGATTATATAGTCAAGTAACGATGGCAATATTCCATAAGACAATAATGTAGAATAAAGCACTGTGTGTGTGTGTGTTAAAGTGCTCACACTTATTCCAAGCTAGTCTAGTGATCTTGTTCAGGCATTTAATTTATAGTTTTTAAAAAATTTTCAAGCAATTTAAGACTTTCCTTACTTGACAAATATTATAAAAATACTGTAGCTTCAATGGACTGGACTCTGTCAGCTAAATCTTTTGTGTGCTATTTTAGCTTTAATTGTTCTTTTCACTGTTCGGCCTAAGTACAGCACTAACCACATGTGTGATATTGTAGTTTGTAACATTGTACACTTTGCCGCTACTGTAAATACTGTATTGGTATAATTGTCAATTTCTTTACACATATAACTTATAATTTAAAACTTCTACAATGACAGAGGATAGAGTAACATATGCTAATAAAGAAGGTCAAAATAACCCAGAAATGCATGGACTGTGATGTTTCCAATTGAGGCATGTGCCAAGCCTCTTTCTCAACTACCTATGTTTCCACATGATGAACATACCTAATTCATGGTCAATTCTTAAAAAAAAAAAAAAAAAAAAAAACTAATCACTGATTTTAAATATAAAATGCTAATATCTAGCATTTCATAATTAAAACAAATTTACATAGCACAATTCAATATATTAACAAGCAGTAAAGACCTCAATAAATGGATGTGAGCATGTTTGATTGAAAAACAATATTCACTTTTCGAATATTGAAAGCTTTATGTATTTAAGTGTTATTCCAACAAAAGAAAAGCTGAATGTTTGTTAGCAGCAAAATGAATTAAGCAACAAAGCAGAAGGAACACAAATAGCAGTTCAACAAGTGGGAGGATAAATTGCCTAAAATTATTGTCTTGTTTGAACTGAATTACTTGCATCAGAAGTTTGTAATTCAAAAGTTCCTTTCCCTTGAGGAATTCGTTAATTTGTTTTCTTTCAAAACTTATTTTGGATCATGAAATGGATTTGTACTCAACAGCAACTGCCAATATGGCTTTTCTCACTACTTCTAACCTATTTTTTAAGTAGATTTGTCATATGTTTTCACCGTGCTAGCTACCAATCTAAATAAACATTTACCCAAAGACAATGCACAAAAACACACATAGACTTCAAACATTCCTAAACATTTTCATCTTCTTAGACAGTATTAAATGTCCAACAGATATTTGTCCACCTCCAGAAGACAGCATGCAGTCCCCTTTTCAATATAAATTAATCAGATTGCAAGGATATCCTATTATAGAAAGTGTTCATTCTCTTTTAATACTCTTCAGTTTTATATATACTTTAATATACTTCAGTTTTTGACATATCATAATAGGGGCATTATCAACCTTAAGAGCCAGATAGATCCCATATGTTTTCAAGTTGGTCAGAAGACAATACCCATATTTACCCTGAAGGATCACCTTCCGACACTGAAGCTGAGAACAAGCTGCTTTTACTTTATTTTTTATTTATTATTTTTTTTTGTTTGTTAGGAAATGTCAGCACAATGAAATATATTTTAGAAAGAAACAGTGGCTACTGCCAGCTGTAGCAAATAAAAAGGGCACATTCTTCAAAGTCAGTACTATCTCTTTTTTCCCCTTGCTGTCCACTTGCATTAACAATTCTTGTTGTTTTTGTTCTTCTTCCACATTCATATTTTTTATTATTTCACTACTGAGAAAAATACCAATTAGTGCTGTAAAAATGATGAAAGGGAAGCAAGCTTATTTCTGAACCATACACCTGAACAATCACCAATAGTTCAGAGGACAATTTCGTTCTACAATAAGCAACACGATATGCAATCTGCACATTTATGCTATAATCAATCTTTTACATTTTTTCTATACACCACACATTTCTTATGCTTATTTTGTTTTACATCATATTCTCTGTCACCTTACACCGAAAAAAACACAGCAACAAACAAAGAAAAAAATGTTACCTTTTACAAATTTTAGAATACACTAATTTCTTTTTTTACCAAAGGAGTGCAATCTTTGAAAGTCATTTGTTAAGCAAAAAATTCCTTAAACAAAAATGAATGTCTCAATAATTTAGAGGTAGGAATCAAGGATACCATTACCTGGTAAGTGAATGCATACATAAAAAAAAAAAAAAAAAAACCATTTATATATGTATGCATTTATTACGATAATTTTAAATCAACAATGGCAACTTAAAAATAAATAAAATAAAATAAAATACAAGGGCTCAGTATATCGCTGGTTTCATCTATTTTTGTTACAGCAAAAATTTACTGTATACAGGGTGATTCACTACCAGTGCGACAAACTTGCAGGAGGTGTAGGGGGCACAAAGACGAATCGGAATCACATAGCATTGCAGGGTCCGAAATGCCTTCGTCATGCGGTAGAGGATGTTGAACGGGAGGTAACGTGAACAGCGATCCTTCCAGCACACCTGCTGGAAGTCAGCATTTGCGAACCGTTTCTGTTGAAGAAACCAAATAGCAAAAGTCCTCAGGAGTGGATAATCCGCAGGCTCCAATGATTGGACGCGTTGCAGATGGTATGAACTCATTTGGTTTGTTGACAGTATCCTCCATACAGTGGATTGGGAAATACCCAATCGTTGGCCTAACGCTCGAGTACTCGTACTCGGATTGCCTTCTGCAAGACGTAGGACATTCTCCTCATTGTCTGGCATCCTCGTCGTTCGCTCTCGATTCATGGTACCTCTCGTGAAACAACCAGTCTCACATAACCTTCTGTGCACACGTGCGAAAATCGTATGATGAGGAGCATGCCTGTGCGGGAAACGTTCCTGGTACAAGCGCAGAGTGGCACCCCCGTTACAGTCCGCAGCTCCATACACGAGGTGCATGTCGGTCAGTTCAACGTTTGAATACTCGTCCATCCTACTGCCTCGGGAATTGGTTCGCAAATGCTGACTTCCAGCGGGATCACTGTACACGCGACCTCCCGTTCAACGTCCTCTACCGCATGATGAAGGCATTTCGGACCCTGCAATGCTATGTGATCCCGATTCGTCTTTGTGCCCCCTACATCTCCTGCAAGTTTGTCGCACTGGTAGTGAATCACCCTGTATAGTACAAAATACTCTGAGTACACTGAGAAAAAGGGATACAATTTTCCAAATGTGATAAGGCAAAAATTTATTAAGTGAAACTTAATGAACTTAAGGACTAAGTGTACACAGCAGATCTTTGGTAAATCTTTTTTAAAAACTACATCTTATTTCTCTGGCACCTTACTAAAAGATACTGTTAAATAAAATAAATAAATAAATTTTCTGTCTATACTCCGGGACGACCAAACAGTCAGAGGAGTTCACAAGATAGAATACAAGAAACAGCACCGTATTTAGCAGTCACAGGCACAGTCACAACCCAGGTCATTCAATGCATGTGTACTTATGCACCCGCTTGCCTGACTTAATTTGATTGATGGCTACGGCTGCCATCAATCAAATTAAGCTTTGCACAAGACATACAAGAAAATACAGTTTAACATTACAGTATATATATAATATTTTGTTTCATGTGTTCCACATAGTTTATGCAACACATCCTTGTACAACTGATGGCCGATTCATTAACTAGAGGTAAACAATGAAGTCCCATGCACAAATTTGTAGAAGTTTTTAAAAAATTACAAACACAATGGTAAAGTATAGTTTTACAATTCTTTGTAGGAAGATACAGGTAAACTGTTAGAATGGTTAGCAAAGAGAATGGATCATAGAAACAGTCTCTGTCATAAATTTGAAGAGTTTGCAAGTATGCCATCCTACATGGAATGCAATTCAGTTTTGCAATATCTAGCACAGCAATAATGTAACTAAAAATTTCCCCCAACTTATTCTGATCCAGTTTTTACACTAGTTCTATGGAGTGCATAGGTCATCCCATGTAGTAGTAGTAGTAATGGAGGCATGTGATGCAAGAAAGCAAGCATATGAGCTTATGTAGCATCAGCCAAAAAAAAAAAAAAAAAAAACTAATTTCACACATCCATTCCCTCTAAAAGTGTGTCTAGTTCCTCCTTGAATTCATTTAAGCTTTCAACTTCCACAATGACAGATGGAAATTTGTTCCAGCATTTAACCACCTGCTGGCTAAAGACAAATTTCCCTATATCTATTCTACAACTGTCTTTTCTCAATTTGAATTTATGCCCCCTCAGGTGAGTAATCTGAGCAAACAGAAGAATCCCATCGAAATTCAATGTGCTCAACCCATTCAAGGCCTTATACACCTCAATCAGATCACCTTGCAGGTGCCTAGTCTCCAGTCGCTGCAATTTGCAGAACTTAAGCCTTTCTTGGTAAGAGGAACCCCTTCGTTCCCCTCACCAATCTTGTTGCCGTTCTCTGTACACATTCAAGCAGCTCAACATCCTTCCTAAAATGAGGCCTCCAGACCTGTACACAGTACTCAAGGTGTGGCTTGAACATTGCCTTACACAGGATCTGGCAGAATGATCTGACGGTTTTGTAAATTTTGTAACATAGGTACTACTGCATGTGGAGGGGTGAGGTAGTGATGATGGTTAGTGCTACATATACCATTTTAGTCGTCAACATGGCATGGCATTTTGTAACATAGGTACTATTGCATGTGGAGGGGTGAAGTAGTGATGACGGTTAGTGCTACATATACCATTTCAGTCACCAACATGGCATGGTCGGGTGAACACAGAGCTTTCGCTATTGAAACTTATTTCAAAAGTAATGATTCAGTTATTGTAACACAGCGTTTATTTCAAAGACATTTCAACTTAGATTGAAACGTAGGTGTTCCCAGTAGGAATACAATATTGCTGTGGGTAAATTATTTTAGAAATACAGATTCGGCTTTGAAAAAGAAATCTCCTGGACGAAAACATAGTGTAAGAATGCCCGAAAACATTGAAGCCGTCAGGTTAGCCATAAGGCGTTCTCCACGTCGTTCAGCTACAAAGCATGCTCAAACACTAGGGATTTCAGATCGAAGTGTAAGGCAAATTTTACACGCAGATCTTAAGTTTCTTCTGTACAAATTAATGGTTGTACAAGAGTTAAGTGCAAATGACTGCGTTTCCCACAGAGCAGCTGGTGACACCATTCTCGAAAACGTCGAAGCCGACGGCCATTCTTCTTTCCAATGATGAAGCTCATTTTCACCTCTCAGGATGTGTAAATAAGCAAAATTTTCGTTATTGGTCCAACACTAACCTGCAGGAACTTCACCAACATCCACTTCACAGTGAACGTGCAACTGTTTGGTGTGCAATTTCAAACTACAAAATCATAGGCCCATACTTTTTTGAGGAGGACAATCGTGTGGTGACAGTGACTTCAAATCAATATGTACAAACATTGCATGACTTTTTAAGACTGAAGCTCAACGAATTTGGAGATCAGCCTATTTTGTTCTAACAAGATGGCACCACCACCCATACAGCAAGAGCTTCTATGGATGTTATCAGAGAATTCTTCCCCAGGTGTCTCATTTCACGTCGTGACTAGGGCTTGCATAAAACCGAGAAATTTAAAAAGAGTTTAACCAAAGTTTACTCTTAAAACTGGTTTTAAAACCAATTTTCTCAGACTTTTCGAACATTGTGCTTCATCTTTGCTTTTTCGAGCAAAATAATTCCATACATTTGATTTCATCTTAGACATATTAAGAGTAATAAATATTAATTAGTAGGAATTTATATCACCGACAATTTTAAATTAAAATATTGAAGATAACAAAGGCACAATACTATGCGTCACTCCCGGCAAGCACTGAATGAAGAGTCTAAATGAGGCAAGTTTCAAAATTTTCAAGAAAGAAATTTTTTATTTATTTACGTGCAATTTTTTTTCCCCCAATTAAATCTATTGTATTTTCAAAATTACATAAAAGCTAAATTTGGTGAAGCTGCTTTTTGGAGAACATTTGATTACAAATTTAATAGGAATAAAGAAGCAAAAAACTTTCTACGATTTAAATTTGATGCAATATTCAGCGAATCTGTTTCTAGTGGGTAACCATCAATAAGGCACGTTCCATAACTTGCCTGGCGTACAAGATAGATGGAACGGAGAAATGTTGAGCATTTTCTTTTACGCTATCGCTCCAACTCACTCAGTCGTAAATGAGTACACCTGCATCATGCCATGATACAGGTGGGAAGATAAAAGGTACCCCTCCTAGATTTGGGCCACTTAGCCATGAGATTCGTACCTAAACATAAAATAAAATAAAATAAAAAACAGGTTTAAAACATAAAGCAGTTGAACGATCCAGACAAACGAACAAACAAAAGAAAATGTGCGTAATAAAAAACTATATTCGAGGGCTAACTAAGAAAATATTCGAATCCGGTTTTAGAAGCTCGGTTTCGGTTTTAACAACTCAACATGAAAACCGATTTAACCGGTTTTATAAAACCGGTTTGCAAGCCCTAGTCGTGACAACCTTCCATGACAAGCGCGATCACCCAATCTTGCAGTGTGCGATTTCTTTCATTGGGGATACATCAAAAATTAAGTGTTTAAAAGCAGACCAACATCTATCGACGAACTCAAGGATGCTATCCAACAAGAAATCACAGCAATACCACACAAAATGACCCAGCAAGCAATGACAAACTTCAGAGTGAGGCTACATGAGTGTGTATGTGAGAAAAGAGGAAAAACATATGGATGATGTAGTTTTTAAGAGGAAGTAAAATATTGTAAGTAAGTAAAATTGCAATAATTACACTATACAATAACACATTAAAAGTTTGAATATGATGATATTTCTTTTTCGCAGTCGAAACAAAACTGTCAGATCATTCTGCCGGACCCTGTACAAAGGGATAATCACCTCCTTTTCCCTACTAGCAAAATTCCTGTATATCATTGACAACAACCCATGAACTGCTCTGGCAGGCTGTCTGCATTGCTCAGAAAACTTCATATCTGACTGCACAATTACTCCCAGATCTTTTTCATTTTCTACCACCCTAAGTGTACTTTACATTTGTCAATGTTAAACTTCAGTTGCCACCTCTCAGCCCCTCTGCCAAAATTTTCAAGATCCTGTTGCAGTAACACACTGCCATTAACAACCCTGCCAAACTTAGTATTATCTTCAAAATTTGATATTAAGCCTGATATACCTTCATCAATATCACTGATAAATATACAAAACAAAAGTGGGCCTAATACCAAACCAGGGGGACATCACTAATAACAATAGTCCATGAAAAGCAACGTCCATTCATTACCACTCTTTAGCATTAGCATTAGTTGAGGCATATGATGCAAGAAAGCAAGCTTATACAGCATCATCCAAAAAAAAAAAAAAAAAAAACCTCATCTGGTCACTCCAAATGTTTGTCTAGTTCAGCCTTAAATTTATTTAAGCTATCAACTTCCACAATGCATGGAAGTCTGTTCCAGCAATTTATTACCTGTTGGCTAAAGGCAAACTTCTGCACATCTATTCTACAACTGTCTTTCCTAAATTTGAATCATCTATGCCCCCTCATGTTCTTAGTCTGAACAAGCAGAAGTATCCCATCAGCATTGAGCCTGCTTAAACCATTCAAGGCCTTGTACACCTCAATCAGATCACCTTGCAGGTGCCCAGTCTCCAGATGGTGCAACTTGATGAATTTAAGCCTCTCCTGATAAGAGAATCCCTTTGTTCCACTCTCCAATCTTGCTACCCTTCTCTGTACTCGTTCTAGCAACTCGACATCCTTCCCAAAATGAGGCCTCCAGACCTGTATACAGTACTCAAGGTGGGGCCTGACCACTGCCTTATACAAAGGGATAATCACCACCTTGTCTATGCTTGCTACATAAAATTCCTATATATCACTGGGAAAACTCCATGACCTGCTCAGGCAGCCTGTCTGCACTGTTCAGAGAACTTCACATCTGACTGAACAATTACCCCCCCCAGGTCTTTTTCATTCTCCACCTCCCTGAGGATAGTACCACAGAGTTGGTACTTTTCTCTTGGGTTACTGCTACCCATATGCAGTACTTTGCATTTGTCAAGGTTAAACTTCAGTTTCCACTTCTCAGCCCATTTGCCTAACATTTCTAGATCCTGTTGCAGTAGCATACTGCCTTTAGTGTCATTAACAACCCTGCCTACCTTTGTTTCATCTGCAAACTTGATATACCTTCATCGATATCATTGATAAATAAACAAAACAACAATGGACCCAGTACAGAACCCTGGGGGACTCCACTAATAACATTAGTTCACTTAGAGCAGTGTCCATTTATTACCACTCTCTACCATTCATTTATCCATTGCAGTAACTTACCCTTAATGCCATACCACTTCAATTTGTACAGCAGTCTTCCATGTGCAACAGTATCAAAAGATTTCTGAAATCCAAGTATATAATATCAAAATTATTTTTTGCATCCAGTTCCCTTGTGGCCACATCGCAGTATCCAATCAAATTGGTCACACAACTTCCCCTTAAAAACCCATGCCGTGTCTGAACTATTGCTGCTGCATTGTCTAGGCGATCGTGTATCACCTCTTTAACCAGTGACTCCATTATATTCCCCAGAACAGAAGTTAAACTAATAGGTCTATAATTATTTGTGTCAGCTTTTGAACCCCCTCTTTGTGAATTGGGGATACATTTGCACATCTTCAGTCCATGAGGACCTCCCCTGATTCTAGGGATGCTCTCATAATTATAGCTATGGGTTTGCTTACTTCCCTTTCTGCCTCCTTCATTACAACTGGATAGATTCCATCCGTCCCAGGTGCCTTTTTCACATTTAACTTCAAAAATTTCTCCTCCACTTTGCTCTCAGTTATCACAAAATCACTTAGCTCCAGTTAGAGATTGATAAACTTCTGGCATTCTCCTTCTTGAATAACTCCCCATATGTGAATGTCGATGCAAAATACTCATTCAAGTTTATCAGCTACTTGAGCAGAATCATCAATAGTCAACCAATCTGATTCACTCCCTTCCTTCTAGAGTTTCCATAAGTAAAGACGTCTTTGTTGTTTTTCTTTGCATCCTTTGCAAGGATTTCTCGTAATCAGTCTTTGCTTGCCTAACCTCCTTTGTGACTTGATTACAGACTAGCTTATATCTGGCATAGGCTTCTGTGTCACCTGATAATTTATATGCATCCCACACATTTTTCTTCTCTGCCACGAGCCTCATTAATTCATCTGACATCCATTTAGGCACGAATCTTGAACAGCTATTTCTTAGTTTGTATGAAAAGCCTAGTAGCCTTCAAGATTAAGTTCCTGAAAGCTTCCCATTTAGAATTCACCGTTGGTAATATCATCAGTTGAACCCACTCCATAGAATTTAAAAATTGAGACCTCTGTAGTCACCTTTAAGAAAAGAAAATCCCTTCCCTTTACCCTTGATCATAGTTACATCTTTAAGTAAATCCCAGATTGGTACACTGCGATCACTGTCACCTAGTGGTTCCTTTATCTGAAAATTCCTAATGCATGCGTCATCACTGCGGATAATCAAATCAAGGGTATTACTCCTCTGGTTGTCCCTCAAACATGTTGCTGTAGAAAACAATCCTCCAATAAATTCAAAAAAGTCTTGATAGCATGCAAGTGACCAAACCTCAAATTCCAGTCAATATTTGGAAAGTTAAAATCCCCTATTACAAGACAGTCTGATTTACTGGCCTATTCTATTTCTCTGCACAACTGTTCATTGTATTCATCAGCGTCATTAGGCCTATAGCATTCTCCTACTCTCATTTTCCCTTTCCCAGTGTTTACGTCACACCAAACAGACTCAACATTGCACTGTCTACCCATGTCAACTGGATGCACTTCCTTATATTTTATGTGTTTCTTAACTAACAGCATAACCCCTCCTCCCTTCCTACCCTGTCTGTCCTTTCTGTACACATTGTACTCTCAAAGTCCAATTCTGCACTGTTTTATATCTGTGTGACACCATGTCTCTGATATCTCAACAATATCTGCCTTTGATGTCTTGATCAGCACTTCAAATTAATCAATTTTATTTACTATACTTCTAAGATTAGTATACATGCAAGTATACATGCACTCGTTCTTACTCTTAGTTACCCTAACACAGCCCATGTATTTACTTGTTCTATGACGACTCCCAGCAGCTCTTGAAATCCCCAGCAACTTGCTCTCTAGGCTGCTGCTCATTACAATAGAAGCAGTGCAAGAATCACTTTCGCTTCTGCCTGTGGCTACCATTAATCTTTTAGTCTGTGAATCCACTCCCCCAAACTAATAATTTTCCAACTCACCTAACGCTGCTTCGATAACATCAGCAAATATTCTTGCACCTTTTCTATTTAAGTGAATCCCATTCCTGTAGAAGCAGTCTCTCCTGTTAGCAAGCACAGACCACACTGAAAAAAAATTCTACTCCGAGAGCCTTGCACAATCTTTCTAGGGCTGAATTGACTGACAAGGCTCCCATCAGATACTTTCAAATTTAACCCTAACTCACAACTTTTTTTCAGCATTGACCTGTACTTGTTAAGTAAATCTGCAGATATCTCACTCATAAGGTCATTTGTGTCAACGTGTACAATAATATCACCTTTTATGCTCTTAAAAGATGATATATGCTCTACGTTATCAACTTTTGACCTTGGCAGACATACCCTGGTCCTGTTCAACCCATCCTTTTTGTCCCCGTCTCCCTGACAATAGAGTCACAACCAGTAACTAGTTCCTGCGAGACCAGCGCATTCTGCCTTGGAGATTGCCGCCGTGTTGCCTGATGCACAGGAACGAGTTCTGGCATTGAGTTGGGCAGCTGAGAGCTTGATGGGCCCATCATATTAATTTATTTGAGGGCATTTACCCTACACCTCAAATTCTCATAGACGCCCATCGGAATTTCTTCACAATCTCTGCACCTAGCACACACAAAGACATCCTCCTTGGCTAGATCATGTCCTGTTCTAGACAGGTCTGTAAATATTTCACGCATTGTTTTAGACTGTGATGCATGGGAGAATCACCCTCTTCAGTTCTCCCGCGAGCCACAGCACTCTGGCTATTCTGTGTCATGATTCCATTTAAGTATAATTTAATTAACAATGAAATTTAATAAGATTAATAAATTTTATTGATAATAATATACTAATGTAACACTTTTCTAATACACTGCTACATATTTTGCTATCTAGCTTTACATTAAACCTTACAGTATTCCGTATCGTATAACAATGGCGGCAAGTTACGAACATAAAATCTACGGACACCAAGTATTAACTTTCAAAATTGCTATCTAAATTCAAAATAAACCATGGAGCTTGGCTAGAACTATAAGGCTACTTATAGAAAATAATTTAGTATAACGATTAAGTCAATAAAACGACTAAAATTAGTATACATGCACCAGTTAATTTTTGCATCCAGTTCCTCTGTAACCGCATCATAGTATCCAATCAAATTTGTCAGACAAGACTTTCCCTTAACAAACCCATGCTGTGTCTGAATTATTACTGCAGTCTTGTCTAGATGATCCAGCAATGCATCTTTAACTAGTGACTCCATTATTTGCCCAGGAACAGAAGTTATAACTGGTCTGTAATTACTTGTGTAACCCTTTATGAATTGGAGATACATTTGCACATCTCCAGTCTGTGGGGACTTCCCCTGAATCCAAGGATGCTCTCATAATTAATTATGGCTAAGGGTTTGCTTACTTCCTTTGCTGCCTCCTTTAATATAACTGGATAGATCCCATTTGCCCCAGGTGCTTCTCTTATGTTTAATTTCAACAATTTCTCCTCCACTTTGCTCTCAGTTATTACAAAATCATTAAGCAACCTGTTACACTTGATAAACTTCTGGCATTTTCCTCTCTTAATACCTCATGTGTGAATGTAGATGCAAAATACTCATTCAGATTATCAGCTATCTGTGTAGTGGTGGACATTTGTATTAACAAATGTGAGTGTTAATACAACTGAAGAACCAAGGGGCAATTAAAAATTTTAAAGAAATTTATAAAAAACTTGTTACACAAAGTAATCAAGGAAGGAATTCTTTGTCATTTAGGAAGAATACGACAGTACAGGATGCAATTTATAAAATTTCAATATCATGGACATCAATCAAAAGCACCACATTACAAAAATATTTTCATAAAATATTACACGTATCTGCAAAAGATGAAGTTCCTTAGTGATGAGACTAATAATGATGTATTATATGATTTAAGACAGACTGAATGTTTTGAAATTTTACAGGAAGAAGCAATTGTTGAGTGGTTTAAGTCAGATAAAAGTTTAATCTGCCATGAAATGTCATGTGACAACAAAATAGTAAGTAGGGTTATGAATGAAGAAGAGCCAAACAGAGATAAGGACATGGAAGAAAAGGAAAATCTGTTGCTAACAAATAAAATCTTGCATAGTACTGCTTTGTGGAGGCTCCACTTGACTATGCAGAGCAAGAAGACATTCATGCCGAAAAGATGATGTGAAATTGTTCTGTTTGTAGGAAGGTCAGTGTCAGTAATGCAAAGAAACAAACTTCTTTACTTTCCTTTTTCAATAAATAATACGAATATATGTATGTATACAATTTGCTTTTTTTGTTGTTTTTTTTTTTTTTTTGATATATTAAATGCACATTGTTCATAACCCCAATTTCTTGCTTGTTTTGCAGATTATTCAGGGAAATTAATTTCCTGACCTCCCTGGTTAATCAGGAGGCTACTTATATGCACATACTTCATCCTGCAAGAGAGGCACACATCATAAAATACTGACATGTATTTTTGTAATCAACATTAAAAAATCAATATAAGTATTGAGTGTACAAGTGAATACTGTTATTAACCTAGAGGTGAAATTAGATCATAACAAGATTCACCAACTCCTGATAAAACTATAATAAATAACAAATAAAAAAAAAAAAAACTACAAAAATTATAGCAATCAAACCATATATTCACACTAGTAACAGAAATATCTGATGACATAAACAAAAAATGGCAACTAGATTTAACAAAATTTGCAAATTATAAAAATAAATACTAGTTATATGAGATCAAGTTTCAGCAAAGCTAACTTTGCATCTGTTGAACTAATTCAATATAGAAAACTAAATTATAAAATCGAATATTACAAAAAACAAAATTAAAAGGGAAATAAAACAGAGAGGTTTAACTCTTCTTTAATCAAAAATGAAGAAAATGTGCCATGATTACTTTAAGGTGAAGTGACAATTTTTAGTTGTAGTTTCTGTTATACTCAGTAAACACTTACCAAGTCAGTCAACACTTCTGGTCTCCCCTTATAACATACAAGGCAAGTACTAAGCATATATGCAATTGAAGCCACCATAAATGTGATGAATATCTTTTCATGAAGAGCTAAGGACAAAAATGTAAAAGAGGCACTGTTACATGCTACAAAGTAAAACATGATCTGATCTCACACTTTTTTAAAAAGGCTAAAATTTGATCGAGTGAAAATTTTCAGATGTGAGGTAGTTATAATTAAACTGCACACAGAATGTAGCTAAATACATCATAGCTGAAATTCATAATGGACAATAGCCAGGCAATGTGGAAAGGTATCAAGTGGGGGTGGAGAGTGATACTTATATACTGTGTAAGAGCAATCAACTGTGCAACAGGTTTATTCAGATTGCAAAAGATGCCTGGTACAAATTTATCTTAAACTGTTCAGTACTTCCACTGTTGTCAATGATGTGCCACAATTAGTTTCATCAATTGTTACTCATAACATTTCCTGCAGTATGTTTTGTTGCTGTGATGTATTAGTAGTGGCAAGCGATGCAAGCTTACATAGCATCGGCCATTAAAAAAAAAAAAAAAAGATGCTTCCCATACCATGTATTTTATATCTACCATGGTTTCAATGTTGCCCTAGTACACCTTCTCCTTCAACTAATCCCATAACCAAACAAGCCAAATCACAACCAAATATTCCACCGATTGAGTCATAGTGAGCAAGGTGGCTAACTAACTGTAAGGGAAATTATGTGGTCTTCAGGAAAACGTATCACAAAGCAGCCATGTCATAAGACAAAAGCATGCAGTGGAAAATTACTATTTACAAGCAACCTCTAGCTTGAATGTTGAGAATAACATTCTGGATAAGAAGCTTATGCCAGTCATAATAGAGGATCGTGTGATCAAATATCCTCAAAGAAGAAGAATCTTACATTCAACAAGCAGCAAAACTGCACTGCACACTAACACATGTGTATAAAGGGAATTTCAATGACAAATGGATGTGTTGCTTCACATATCATCAATTATGGGTACTGACATCACTGTTCAGTCCTAAGAATACGCCAAGGCCAATTATCTGCTCTGCCTACCTGCTTCCATCCCGGTCATGAAGAGAAGATCAAAATCCAACTATTTCTCAGAATCACTTGGAATCAGCCAGGCCTCCAAGTGGAAATTAAGAATTAAAAACAACTAAGAAATTTCCTGCTGGCCACTCACCCCCATCCCCACAAGATTGGCCCCAAACAGAAAAACCCTACTTAATATATTCACACAAATTTTAAACTCTGCGCAGTAGTATGAAAACTGTAGGTTGAAGAGCACAGCACACTTTTTATGAATGCTAAAAAAAACCATCCATTTTCACTTAAAACTATTTATTTTCCTAAAATAAACTACTAAGGCCAAAAATTTAAAAATATTTACATATTTAATAAATTAATAAGGTTTTATCTCAAATGACTCAAATATTTGGTATAAATTCTAATTAAAATTTTAAAATAGTATATTTTATGAATTATAAAATGTTATTATTTTAAAATTCAAAATTGATTATATGATCTGATTTTTTCCAATATATTTTTTCATATCTTTAGAAATTAATTTACTTTTTTCATTATTACATTACAAAATTTTCATTGGTTATTTATTTTGTAAATTATCTTCCAGAAATACTTTAAAGTATTATTATTATTAGGCAAAGTAACAATTATTTAGTCTCCTTAATTTATTTTAATCTGTTCAAATTTTTTGAATTGGAGAAAGGGTATTAATAATTAATTCCTTTAATTTTTTGTTGGATTTAGTTAAAATTGACCAATTGCTTTTAATCTTTTTAAGTTACATTTATAAAGAAAAAAATTTAAATAATGTTTAAATTATTTAATATTTATCACATTATTTTCACTGGAAATTTTTAAAGAAAATAAAAAAAATCAGAACAGCACAGAATGAATCATTAAAAAAACATGAATGAAAAACAATCAGTAATTGATGAAATTTTTAAAATAATTTTTATTTAAAAAAATAAAAGTATGAGTAATTAGTAAAAATTTAATCATTTCATTCATAAAAAATGTGAGAAAAATCATGTACAAATTCAGTTTTTAAATCATTTTTATTTATAAAAATTTTTTGTAATAAAATAAGTGATGATTAAGTCATCAGAAAGGATGTAAATATTTTAAAGGATAAATATAAATTTAAATAAAGAAAATTTAATCAATTTTACATTAGATAAAATAGATTTACAAAACTAAAAAGTTAAATATATTCTTGAAAACAAAAGTATTAAAAATTATTGTAGCAGGAATAGATTTTGTAATTATACAAGAATAAGAAATTTTAACTGAATTTATAATAAGTGAAATGGGAAAAACAAAAAGAGAAATACAGTAGACTCAATTTTCTGGGATAGATGGTAAAAAAAAAAATCCTCAATAATCCAAAAATATAGAAGTAACTCAGGAAAGACTAATAACATACTGCTACTGTATTATTATGAACAAATCTGAATTCAGCACGATACTTGTTAATGTTTGTTAGTGTTAAGAATCCTCTCTTCTTTTCTATTTCTTGTTACTCCATATTTCACTTGTGCAATTTGTGCGTGCCGTAAACGTTGTTACTGATTACTTATTATTTTTGTTTGTTTGTTTTAAATTTTACAATCCCAAAAAAAAAAAATTAGTAAAAAAATTTACATCTGAAGTTGCATAAGTTTGGGGACTTACTGTATCGAAAAATGTTCAACAACCTACGTAAAAAATATCGTGATAGATGAAAAATGAGAAACTTACCACACAATACTTGTGTGACCAATACGATGCTTCCCTTCATTTTTTACGATGTCCATTTTAAATCTAATAGTTTCCCTTTATTTTTTACGATGTTGCATATGGCTTGGTCACCAACATTATAAACTTATTATAACATTATAAACAACATTATAAACATTTCAAACTTTTGAATAATTTCAAATTTTTGTTTAACTGAAAGTGCAAGTCTTTTGCATTTACCTATTATTTTTGTGATTTTAAGCAAAAAAAAAAAAAAAAATATATATATATATATATATATATTTACTATAAAAAAATTGACATCTCTGACCTAAATAATGAAACGAAATTTGTCCTTTTGCAGTGCAATGGAACACAACAATCGACGTGACGCACTAAAACAAACTAAATACTTTTCTTTTTTTTTTTTTGTTTCGAGCACCGGGTGTGAAGACAGCGGGAGTTGCAAGATAATAGGCACACTAATTTCCCAATGACGACTTATAATGCCCACTTCTTGTCAATTATTTATGACTTCCAAAACATCTGTTTATACCTATTCTAGTTATTACTTGAATTTTATGATTTCTGGTTGTTTTTGTTTTTTTTTTTTTAAATTTGGAGTCTTGAACTATCCCGGTAAACCGAGAGTCTGCTGTAAATGACAGAACATTTGGCATAGTTGTTTTTAGTGAATTATTTCCTAAAAGAAAATCAAAAAAAGTTTTTATATAATTTGTAAAACATATTATAATCTGAAAAACTTAATGAACACAATGAAAGTTTAACTCAAAGGTTCTTGAAATAATTTTAATGAAATTCAAGAACCAGAATCAGCTTGCTTATGAAAGGACCAAAAACTTATCTTATTAGAAATTCAAGAGGTGAATTAGATCCTATAATACCCTTATAAAACAAAAAAATAAATAAAATATTATTAAAACAATAAAAGAAACTTCCCAACAAATGAATTTTAAAGTTAATAATAAACTTAATAGCTGAATTTGTAAACAAGGTGAATTTTATCAAGAGCTAATTTAGATGAGCATTAATTCACTTTTGAATGAAATGCAATGGAAAATGATGAAAGTAACCTTTCATGATTCTATTTGGATTATATGTGGTATAAATTATATCTTAATATTAATAGATATAATCCTTTAAGAGGAAATTCTTATAGATTTACCAAAAACTATATAAAAAAAAAAAAAAAAAAAAAAAGCTATTTTTAATGAAAAAATCAAACTGATCAGGGCTTTTAAATGATCTGTTTTAGGTACTTTACATTCTGTAGAAAACCACCCTGAAAGATTTCAAATTATAAAAAAAAAGAAAATTAATTAAAATTGAATGGCTTTTACATTTTCTGTCTGACTAGATAATATTCCTAAATTTGAAAAGTAAAATAATAATTGTATTAATGTTTATTATTATTATTATGAAAAAAATTCAATTTGTTCTTTAAAGATTACTGAAAATAAATTAGCTAAGTATGTAAATCTATTCTAAATGATGGAGGATTTTGAAAACAACAGTTCCATTAGAGAATCTTGTTGGATTAGAAATATCAAGATTAGTAGAATCACAACAACAAAACATGTATAGTATATTCTTCCGAATTTCACGTATCATTTAATTTTTTAATTGGTAAGGTAATAAAGGGTAAATTTGTACTTAATATATCTTTACTTTTATAGCCTGGGGATAATATTCCTCCTATTTTCGCTAATTACAATCGCTGTTTAATAGAATTAAAATTCAATTCACAAACGTGATCACAATGACCGGCGCTTATTACACATCGTATAGTGATCGGTACTTTAAATGGTGACTCCTTCGTAACGTGATTGAACAGTGAACCAATTGTAAAGGGCGGGGGGAGTACATTGTATTTTTAACTATTTACGTGAAAATTCGGATAATTGGGGCAGCCGCTTAATCGAGCCAAAATGCACTAGTCCCGATGTGTCCCAAATAACCGGAATCGACTGTATAATGAATTATCAGTAGCATAACCCAATGCGAGTCTGTTATTATATAAAACATTATCAACAATGGATGTGAATACAGGCAGTTCTTGCTTTATGAGTTTCGGGTTTACGAGTTTTTTTTTTTTTTTCAAAGTATCAACGAAATCGAAAATATGAACATTAATTGCAAAAAATGAATGTTAAACATTCATAAATACTGCATTTCAAACCACGTGCATAGCTATACAATACAGTGTACCCATCTTTATGATACGTTCTAGAGACACCATCGTATCGTGAAAATATCATAATGTGAACCCAATAACACATCGTTTTTTGGTAATTCGTTCCACGACCTCGAAAGTTGAAATTTTCGCTATATAAATCTCTAAATGGTCATTTTTATAGTGCAAATTGTATTAGTTACCAATTCAAATCATTAAAATGCACTACACTTTCATCATTATCATATGTTCTGTTATAAGAACCAATTTTGAATGCCTTTGGGCCATTTTTCTAAAGCACATTTCTGGAGGTCATGACCATAAAACAATAAAAGCAATTTGCACTTTCCGGTTTATTGGGCTTTTCTGTTACTGTAAGCAATTATAAATGGGTAGTAAACTCGATGTATTGCATTTGCGAAAATACTGATAGCTGGAATTGTGTAGTTTTTTTAAGTTATTATGTTGAAATGTGTTTGCCCTCTACTGAAATCTTCAATCATATAAAAAACATAGATAAATTTTCAGAATCTTCTCTTCATTCCTTTTTTTCTTAAGCTTCGTAAACTTGTTACTCCGCACAAATCATGTTAGTTGCAATTTGTGCGTTCCGCTAAAAAATGCTTATGCATGCTACTGAAATTTATAAAGAAAATAGAAAATTATCTTGAAAACAAATGCCTCTTGAAGCATTTCTGAAGAAGACGACTCCTTGTGCAACAAACCAACGAGTGCCGAACCAATAATAAGTGATCAACGAGTGTGCATTTAGTCGATGATGAAGAATAAACATTCTTTAAAATTTGTAAGTCAAATAATTTCTTTATTATTATAATTTGCTTGCTTTTACAGGCTACGTTTTAATTTCTTTGGATAAACCAATCATTGTTTAAACAAACTAATTAGCTAAAAAATTTCATTGTTGAGAACGTAACCCCTATTTTTAACATTATGTCTATGGGATTTAATTCCCACTTTACGAGCGCGCACTAGGAAAGAATTAACTCGTAAAGTCGAGAACTACCTGTATAAAGAATCTAGATTATATAGAGGTCAAGATGCTCCAAAAGTATATTCTCTAAACGGATTTATAGAATGGTAGATGCTCCCAACCATTCTATAGAATGGTCAGTTGAAGATGTAAAAATAGTATTTAGAATTTATACTATACAAGGGGATATGTTACCACTTTCAGAAGATAAATAAGTAAAATATGATAATTCAACAATGTCATGTTTGTGGACCAGAAATTCTTAATGAACTTGAAAAAGAAAATCAAAGAAAGTTATTTCAGAAAGTTAGAGACAATGATCATTCAAGATGAAAGTTTAGAATCTCATGATCCTTGTAATTTGAAGTATCAAAATTCAAATTTTATTTCAGTGAATTATTTATAATTTAAGTGGTTATGATGCTCACTTATTAATTTTTTTTTATTGTTATTATCATTAGCCATATGGTGCAAGGAAGCCTGAGGCTTATGCTGCACCAGCCAAAAATTGAAGAACTTGGTTTGAAAAATGATAATACTGGATTAACTGTAAACAACAAAGAAAAGTATATTAGTTTTGATATGGAAATTAAACTTGAAGCAAATGATTTCTTTTATATGTTAAAGAAAACCAGTGGTAAATATTTCACCAAAAGTAAAGATTAATATCAAATTAATTACAAAAGCCTCTAGCACAGCTCCCTTCACTGCTAGCTAAGGTGTCAGTGGGATGGAATTGGCTAATAAAATATATTTTAAAAAAATGCTAAAAATGCAATTTGATAATTTTTTACATGCATGACTAATGTCCTTTAAAATAATTACAATTATTCTAGTGTACCTGTGGTGAATATTTCACCAAAACTGTAAGGAAACTGTTGTGCAACAGTTTTGTAAAAGAAATTTTGAAAATCAGTCAGGAAAATTTTACTGAAATTGGTCTCACCCCACCTCAATTTTAGTGCTAAATAAAACCTATTATAAAAGGAATCAGGTCAAAAGCTTGTCTTTGAGTTATTCAAGTACCCATGGTAATATTTCACCAAAACCGTTAAAGAATTCCAGAAATTCTGAAAATCGGTCAGAAATTTTTCTGGAAAATTTGACTGCTAAATAAAACATATTGCAAAAGGAATCTGGTCTAAAGTTTGTTTAGTCTTTTGAGTTATTCAAGTACAAAGAGCATTCTTGACAGAAGGAACATAACCAAATTATTATATAGATTCTAAACAATGAAAATTAATATACACCTAATTCTGTTTTTGCACGAACTTTTTTTACACGAATTTGGTTTAACACGAATTCAAAATAAATATTTCATTCTCTTTTTACGCGAGTCATTTTGATTTAACACGATTTCTATGAATTTTTCTTTTGCCTAAATTCTAAGAAAAATTTTTTTATTTGTGGCATATTAGTATCATTTCTATATTACACGCACCAATAGATTGGATAACAGCTAGTGTATGCGTTTTGAAACGCGTGCTTTTGCTTACCAATGTGTACGTCTAGGTATCTATGAATCATCAACGTTTTTATTGAATTTGGTGCACATCTACGGTATTCGTGCATTGTATCTTCGGCAGACATGTAGTAGTAAGCTCTATTTCAAAGTGAAAGAATCTTTAGTGAAATTTGTGCACATAATAAATTTATTAATTTTACCGATAGTCAATAAATTGTAAGTTTACAAAATTTTCATACCTTTTTTTATTAATTATAACTGAGATATTTTTCGGTAGCCCTTATATAATGTCGAATAATTCGCCTATTACCAAAATGAAAAGGAAAGCGATTTCTTTGGAACTTAAAATTCAAATTTTAGATCGTCTTGCAACTGGACAAGGGGCTACGTCTGTAGGAAAGCATTTTGGTGTACATGAAGCTACCGTAAGAACTATTAAGAAAAATGAAGCTGCAATTAGGAAGTCGGTATGTTCTGGAACAAAAGTAAGTGTTAATTCATCATCATATACAAGAGATATTGTCAAGGAAAAAATGGAAAAGGCCCTGGTAATATGGATAGAAGATCAGTCACAAAAAAGAGTACCAGTAGATGGAAATGCCATCAAGCAAACAGCACTAAGAATTTACAGACAGATTAAAGAAAAGGAGCCAAGCACTTCATCTCAGTTAAACAGAAAGTATGAATTTTCTGCGAGTACAGGTTGGATGACAGGGTTTCTTAAAAGGAATGCTCTTCATAATATAAAAATTAAAGGTGAAACTGCATCTGCAGATGAATCGGCTGCTAAAGTATTCCCGCAGGAACTTGCAAAAATTATTGAAGATGGAGGATACACTCCTGATCAAGTGTGGAATGCAGATGAAACTGGTTTCTTCTGGAAACGAATGCCGAACAGAACGTATGTAGCCAAATCGCAGAAAACTGCTGGTGGTTTTAAGGTAGCTAAGGATCGTGTGACCTTATTATTTTCCTCCAACGATTCAGGAGATCGTATGTTGAAACCACTGCTGGTAAATCGAGCCCTAAACCCACGTTCAATGAAAGGTGTAGATATCAATAAACTGCCTGTTCACTGGATGGCAAACAAGAAGGCCTGGGTGACCACTACTATTTTTACAGAATGGTTCAACAAATGTTTCGTCCCAGAAGTCAGACGTTATCTGAATTTGAAAGGTCTCGAATTTAAAGTTCTTCTGATTCTTGACAATGCACCCGGCCATCCTGTCTTGGAACACCCAAACGTACAAATTTTATTTCTGCCACCTAATACTACATCTTTGATACAACCGCTAGACCAAGGTATAATTGCGACAATTAAAACATACTACGTAAAACGAACATTCCAACACGTTTTGGACAAACTGAATGATGAAACACTAACAGTCATTGATGTGTGGAAGAAATTCTCAATTATGGATTGTATCAATCAAGTTGGATTGGCGTTAACTGAATTAAAACCAGCAACTTTAAACAACTTTAAATGCGTGTTGGAAAGCGGTTTGGCCACAATGTGTAAAAAGCAAAGATCCCATCATCCCTAATACAACCGAATTTCCCAACATCATTACAATGGCGCACAAAATTGGTGGAGAAGGATTCGATGATCTATCGTTTGAAGATATTGATAAATTGTTAACCGACAAAGCCCTAAGCGAAGATGAAATATTAGAGGTTGTCCTTGGGACTCCTTATCCCACAGAACGTAGTGATAATGAAGAAAATGATCCTGTTCTAAATGCAGATTTAATAAAAGAAGGTCTGGAACTGGCCAGAAAATTAGATAATCATTTTGTCAAACATGACCTTAATGAGGAACGCGCTGGGAAGTTTCAACGTGAACTGAAGTTGTTGACAGCCTCTTACAGAGAATTATATAACGGCCTAACCAAAACACGAACACAACGATTAATAACTGAATTCGTTCGTAAAACCGGTGAAACATCAGCACCAGAGGAGACTCGTGCTGATTTTGCTGAAGAGATCACAGAAAGAATTTCATTAATAGAGGAAGAAGACGATGTCCACAACATTTCTAGTGATGGCAGTGATATTCCAGTCGTACGCAAACGTATGCGCCGTTTATTATCAGAAAGTGAAAATGAATAAAATCTTGTTATGTGTAAAACAGATTTTTTTTGTTCACGAAGAATTTTTTTTCATTTCATATGCATACAAATTTATTTTAGTACATTTTAATTACATATTATTACCTGTGTATTTTGTTGAAATAAAATAATAAGCTTAAAACGAATATTTTATGTGTTTTTTTTTTTTAAATTATTTTTACTGATTTTTTTAGATTCGGAACCAATCTTCTTTTCTTCCATAAATACGTCTTTTTTTACACGAATTTTTTTTACACGTATTTTTCAGGAACGTATCTATCGTGTAAAAACAGAATTAGGTGTATTATAAGATTTACAGATTCATTTATTGCTAATAGTTCGGATAAGCTTGCAGGTAATCTTAAAAAACTTCAATTTAAAATATAAAAAAATCAAGGCCAAATATCAAGGCCTGTTTTCTAATAAAAAAATACTTTTCAGAACATAAGTTGCTCTAGCGATAAGAAAAAGTATATACACCTATGTTTATATGGACTCTCTAGAAAATTGTGAAGCAACTAAATTACCTAAAAACGATATTTACAGTATATTAAATGATAAATTTATATCTCGAGATATAAATCAAAAAGTCTGGAAAGAATTTAACATAAAAACATGAGTGAATATTCTGATTTATATCTAACAAACAACTGATGTGTTGTGATTAGCTCAGATACTTGAAAATTCTGGATGTTTGTTTAGATTATTATAAACTCGATCTTGCTTGGTATTATATTGCACCAGGTTTATCCTGGGATGCAATGTTAAAGGTGACAAATATTGAAAAAGCTATCAAAGGTGAAATTAATCAATGTTGTACTAGATACACAGGGCAGCAATTGGAAAACAAGACTGATGTTGAGACGAGTGCTGGTACTGTCATCTACTAGACGTTAACATGAAACTAATGATTGTTCCTTGACTTCATTATAGCAGTCAACATTAGCAAAAATCGTCACTATTTCAGAACATAGTGTGAGCTGAACTGCATATCTCTCCTGAGTACGTGTTGTGGAGGGACAATGAAATAAAGAGCAAATATTCAAGTTTTATGTTAAATGGAGCAAAAGTGCCATGGAAACATTTCAAATGATAAAGCAAGTATATGGAGAGAATTGTCTGTCTCGTGCACTTGTTCAAGTGGCATAAACATTTCACCCACGGAAGAGAATCACTGAAAGACAATAAACTGGAACCAGCAAAAATGTTTCGAAAGGCAAATTTGACTGAAAAGGTGCTGGAGATCATCACCAATGACCATCGTGCAATATTGGTCATTGGTGATTTCAGAAGATCTGTGTGTTAATAAGGAAACCATTCAACAAATAACCCAGCATTCAAAGAAAACAAAGGTCTGTGGTGGTTTATTCCACATTCATTAACAGATGGTCAATGACAGATGTGAGTTGAACGCTGCAGAGAACTTGCTGAGGCTTCTGACAGCAAACTCAACTTCCTGAATTTGATCATTATGGATGACGAAATGTGGTGTTTTCAGTATAACCCCACAATGAAGCAACCAAGTATGGAGTAGAAGTCAGCAAACTCTCCTAAAGCCAAAAAAGTTTGTCAAGGAAAGGTCAAAAACCAAAACCATGCACATCACTTTCTATGATAGCAAGAAAATTGGGTACAAAAGAGTTCATGCCCAATGGCCAAAGTGTTACTGATGCCTACTATCTGGATGTTTTGAAATTTCTACTGCGAGAGAATCCATCATGTGCGGCCTAATTATGGACAAGACAGCATTTGCTTTATCAAATGCTGTCTTGTCCATAACAACACACCAAGCTACAAGGCTCTCGTTGTTCGGGAGTTTTTGGCTAGCAAAAAAAAGTCTGCGCACTGTAGCACCCACCATATTCACCAGACTTAGCTACATGCAACTTCTTTTTATTGCTTAAGAAGCTCAAGGCAGGGACGAAAGGCTATTATTTTTACATCAACAAAAAATGTGATGAGAACATTGAACAGCATGCCAGTCACGGTCTTCCACCAGTCACTTCATGACTGTTGCATACAGTGTGGTGATGTGGGGGAAGTTACTTTGAATAAATCAAGGTTAGTTCATGGATCATCATAATTTGCAGTCTTGTTTTCTAAATGCCACACTGTGTATGCTAAAGATAATAAATACCCAAAACATTTTAATCAAAATGAATTAGCAACATTCTTAATGTACTTAGATGCAAATAACATACGGATGGCAATGAGTGAATATTTACCTTATGGAGGAGTTAAAGGGTCAGATACAAATCCTAGCGTAACTCAACAAATGCCAGATGATAATGAAACTGAAATAATTTAGGAGTAGATTTACAATATTCCAAACAACATAATTTGCCTTTAGCTCCAAAACATGTAAGTATAAACACAAAATATCCTAAATAATGCCGACTTTATATAAGGAAGAAAGGCATGTCATACATCAGGCAACAACTCAGCATTGTTATGGGTCTATATGAGAGCTTGAAGAACAGGATGGATGCCCTTGAAGGATCTAAATTGAGGGGACCATCAAGTTCTCAGCTGCCCATATCAATGCGAGAGCTTGCACTTGAACATTACGGAACACAGTAGCAACCCACAAGGCAGAATGCACTGGTCCGACAGGAACTAGTAGTTGTCGGTGACTATTGTCAGAGAAACGGGGAACATATTGTGTAAAAAGGATAGATGGAACAAGACCAAGATATTTGCCAGAGGCAAAGGTTGATGACGTTGTAGAGCGGATATCATCTTTTAAGGGCACAAAACGTGATATTGTTGTACACATTGGAACTAATGATATTAAGAGTAGGAGACTGGCAGAATTACTTAACAAGTACAGGTAACTTCTGAAAAAAAAAAAAAAAAACGTGAATTAGGCTTGAATTTTAAAGTGTCTGCAATTCTGCCCAAACACGATAGGAGGGAGTATATGATAAGAACCTTGTCGACCAATTCAGCCCTGGAACGATTGTGCAAGGCTCAAGGGGTAGAATTTTTCTCAGCCTGGTCTGTGCTTGTTAACAGGGGAGACTACTTCTACAGGGATGGGATACACTTAAATAGAAAGGGTGCAAAAATATTTGCTGATGCTATCGAAGCAGTGTTAGGCGAGTCAAAAAACTGCTAGATTGGGGGATACGTGGACTAATAGATTAACAGTAGCCACTGGCAGAGGTGAAAGTGATTCTTGAACTGCTTCTATTGGAATGAGCAGCAGCCTGGAAAACAAGATGCAGAGGATTCCAGAGACTGCTGGGAGACATTACGGTACAAGTAAACACACGGGTTGTGTTAGGGTAGCTAAGAATATGAACAGTCACATGTATACTTGCATGTACACCAATACAACAGTTTGGTAAATAAATTTGATGAATTTGAGGTGTTTGTCAAAACATCAAAGGCAGATATTGTTGGGATATCAGAGACGTGGTGTCACACAGATATAAGGAATGCAGAACTGCAATTTGGAGAGTACAATGTGTACAGGAAGGATAGTCAGGATACGAAGGGAGGAGGGGGTTATGCTATTAGTAAAGAAACACATAAAATCCATCCAAGGGGATACAGCCAGTGGACATCACTGGACAGTGCATTGTGGAGTCAGTTTGGTGTGCCATAAGCACTGGAAAATCAAAATTGAGAGTAGGAGTTTGTTATAGGCCTAATGACTCTGATGAGTATAATAAAAAACTGTACAGGGAAATAGAGTGGGCCAGTAAATCAGAGAGTCTTATAATGGGGGATTTTAATTTCTCGGATATTGACTGGAATTTGTGGGTTGGTCACTCACACACTAGCAAGGCTTTTGTGGATTTATTGGATGATTGTTTTCTACATCTGCATGTTCGGGAGACAACTAGAGGTAGTAATATTCTTGATCTGATTATCAGTAGTGATTCCTCATGCATTCAGAATCTGCATATAAAGGAACCACTAGGTGGCAGTGATCACAGTGTGCTCAAGTGGTATTTACTAAAAGAGGTAACTACCAGTAGGGGTAAAGGGAAGGGTTTTTGCTTTCGTAAAGGCAACTACGGAGGTCTGAGAAAGTATTTAAATTCAATACGGTGGGACCAACTGATCATGTTACCAACAGCAAATTAAAATGGAAGCATTCAAAGAATTAATCTTGGAAGCTACTAGGCTTTACACACCAACTAAGAAATATTGTTCAAGGTTCAGGAACAAGAGTAGCCTTGTTCAGGCGAAGTTTTTACTGCTCCTGAAAATAGAAGTTTTTTCTGTTTTATTAGCTTAAATTGGCATATTAACTTATTTTCTAGAGTAGCTTTATATTCCTAGTTACGATAGTTAGTTTAAAGTTTAACTTAGATAGAGATTTTGTAGGTTATTATTTAGTATCGGTAAGGGTATCCAATCCACATGTTACAAGTTTTGCAGCTCCGCTGAACGAGAAGTTTTTTTGCCATTTTAGCCGCTTTATCGACTAATTGTTATATTAAATTATTTTCTATAAGTAGCTTATAGACCTAGTCAAGATGCTTGATTTACTCTGTATTGAGACAGCAAGATTTTGTAAGTTAATTAATACTTAAGTGTCCGTAGATTTAACCTTCGTAACTTGCTGCCATTATACGATACGTTATATCCCGAACTAGATAACGTTAGCGTAATATAATATAGTATATTATATTATATAGTATGAATCAGAGCTGTAATGTATATTGAAGTAAATTCCTCTTATTATTTTACAAATTATATTCTTTAATATTGTCAATTAACCAGTAAAATCTATTAATCTTGTTAAACTTCACTGTCAATTAAATTGTACTTTTTAACTAAATACATATAACGACTTAGGTTTTACAAACATAACATAATTAATTAATACATAAGTTGATACAGAAGTTATATAAACGGAACTGTTAGATAATACTCAATACTGAAAAAAATATATAGATATAGTGTTATAACGGTGTTGGGATACAAGTTTAGGGTTATAATTTTGTACTGAAATTGAAATTTAATTTCAATTAAATCGAAATCATGACTCAGACCAGAGCAGCAAAGCGAAAGGCTCAAGCTAATGGGAGTGCTGTGGCTCAGGGGAGAACTGAGGGGGCAGTTGCCCTCTGAATCACAGCCTTTTAAAATGCACTGCTTGATTGATGTTTGTGGAGCAATCGGGTACAGGACATGATATTGCTATGTGGGATGTGTGCACGATGTAAGGAGTGTAAGGAAATCAGGCAACAACTCAGCATTGTTATGGGGTTATATGAGAGCTTGAAGGACAAAGTAGATGCCTTCGAAGGATTGAGAGCCCATCAAGCTCTCAGTTGCCCATTTCAATGCCAGAGCCTGCACTTGATCATCACGCAACACAGCGGCAACCCCCAAGGCAGAATGAGCGGGTCCCACAGGAACTAGTAGCTGTGTTGATGACTCTATTGTCAGGGAAACGGGGAACATGATATGTAAAAAAAAATACGTGGAACAAGACCAGGGTATGTCTGCCAGGGGCAAAGGTTCATGATGTTGTAGAGCGGATATCATCTTTTAAGGGCACAAAAGTGATATTTTTGTACGCGTTGGCACTAATGATATTAAGAGAAGGAGACCGGCAGAATTACTTAACAAGTACAGGTCACTGATGGAAAAAAAACCGTGAATTAGGGTTGAATTTAAAATGTCTGCAATTCTGTCCAGACACAATAGGAGGGAGTATATGATGAGAGCCTTTTCGATCAATTCAGCCCTGGAAAGATTGTGCAAGGCTCAAGTGGTAGAATTTTTTTCAGCCTGGTCTGTACTTGTTAACAGGAGAGACTGCTTCTACAGGGATGGGATACACTTAAATAGAAAGGGTGCAAGAATATTTGTTGATGCTATCGAGGCAGTGTTAGGTGGGTCGGAAAACTGCTAGCTTGGGGAGATACAAGGACTAATAGATTAACAGTAGCCAGTGGCAGAGGTGAAAGTGATTCTTGCACTGCTTCTATTGGAATGAGCAGCAGCCTGGAAAACAAGATACAGGGTATTTCCGAGACTGCTGGGAGTCATTGCAGTACAAATAAACACATGGGTTGTGTTAGGGTAGCTAAGAATAGGAACAGGTGCATGTATATTTGTGTATACACCAATGCTAAGAGTTTGGTAAATAAATTTGATGAATTTGAGGTAATGCTCAAAACATCAAAGGCAGATATTGTCGGGATATCAGAGACGTGGTGTCACACAGATATAAGGAATTCAGAACTGGAATTTGGGGAGTACAATGTGTACAGAAAGGATAGGAAGGGAGGAGGGATTATGCTATTAGTTAAGAAACACATAAAATCCAAGGAAGTGAAGCCAGTCGACATTGCTGGACAGTGAAGTGCCGAGTCAGTTTGGGGTGACATAAGCATTGGGAGATCAAAATTGAGAGTAGAAGTGTGCTATAGGCCTAATGACTCTGATGAGTATAATAAGAAACTGTACAGGGAAATAAGAGTGAGCCAGTAAATCAGAGAGTCTTATAATGGGGGATTTTAATTTCCCAGATATTTACTGGAATTTGTGGATTGGTCACTCGCACACTAGCAAGGCTTTTGTGGATTTATTGGGTGATTGTTTTCTACATCAGCATGTTCGGGAGGCAACTAGAGGGAGTAATACTCTTGATTTGATTACCAGTAGTGATTCTTCATGCATTAAGAACCTGCAGATAAATGAACCACTAGGTGGCAGTGATCACAGTGTGCTGAAGTGGGATTTACTCAAAGAGGTAACTACCATCAAGGGTAAAGGGAAGGGTTTTTGCTTTCGTAAAGGCGACTACAATGGTCTGAGACAGTATTTAAATTCTATACAGTGGGACCAACTGATGATGTTACCAACAGCAAATTTAAAATGGGAAGTATTCAAAGAATTTATCTTGGAAGCTACTAAGCTTTACATACCAACTAAGAAATATTGTTCAAAGTTCAGGCCTAAATGGATGTCAGATGAACTAATGAGACATATGGAAGAGAAGAAAAATTATTATTATTATTATTATTATTATCTATAAGGGGCAAGGAAGCCTGAGGCTTTTGCTGCACCAGCCCAAAAAAAAATTTGAGTAATCCCTGAGAGAGAGAGAGAGAGTCAGAAATAGAAGGGAATCACCAAGAAAGAGAAGAATGATGATATCCAGCTCAGGACCCTGGGTGTGCCAATCACATACTCACCAGATGTGAGCCAATGGGAGCATGCATGGGATACATATACATTAATAGATGACACAGAAGCCTGTGGCAGATATAAGCTGCTTTGTAACCAAGTCACAAAGGAGATTACGCAGGCAAAGCCAAATTATGAAAAATACTTGGCAAAGGATGCAAAGAAAAACAGAAAAGAGTTCTTTACCTATGTAAACGCTAGAAGGAAAGGGATGAATCAGATTGGTCCACTAGATATTGATGGTTCAACTGTCGATGATCCTGCTCAGGTGGCTAACAAACTAAAAGAGTATTTTGCATCTACATTCACACATGAGGAGTTATTCAGGAAGGGGAATGCCAAAGGTGAAGTAAACTCTGGCAGTGGGCTAGATGATTTTGTAATTCCGAAAGGAAAGTGGAGTAGAAATTGAGGATAAACATAAAAAAGGCACCCGGGTGGATGGGATCTATCCAGTTATATTAAAGGAGGCAGCAGAGGAAGTAAGCAAAAAGGTTAGACATAATTAATGGAGCTTCTTTGGACTCAGGGGAGGTATCCATAGACTGGAGATGTGCAAATGTGACCCCAATTCACAAAGGAGGATCAAAGGCTGACACAAGTAATTATAGACCTGTGAGTTTAACTTCTGTTCCAGGAAAATTAATGGAGGCACTGGTTAAAGAAGTACTGGAGGATCATCTAGACAATACTTCAGTTATAGCTTGGACACAGCATGATTTTGTTAAGGGAAGTCTTGCCTGACCAATTTGATTTGATACTATGATGCAGTCACAAAAGAACTGGATGCAGGGAATAACTTTGATATCATATACTGTATTTGGATCTTAGAAAGGCTTTTGATACTGTTGCATATGGAAGACTGCTGCACAAATTGGAACAGTGTGGCATTGGAGGCAAATTGCTGCTATTGATAAAGCGATGGTTGAGCGGAAGATGACAGAGAGTGGCAATCAATGGACACTGCTCATCGTGGACTACTGTTATTAGTGGAGTCCCTCAGGGTTCAGTGTTGGGTCCACTGTTGTTTTCTGTATTTATAAATGATACTGATGATGGTATATCAAGCTTAATGTCCAAGTTTGCAGACGATACAAAGGTTGGCAGGGTTGTTAAGGACACTACTGACAGTATGCTGCTGCAACAGGATCTGGAAAAGTTGAGCATATGAGCAGAGAGATGGCAAATTAAGTTTAACATTGACAAATGTAAAGTACTACATATGGGAAACATTTACCCAAGAGTACCGTATCAACTCCGTTGTACTACACTGACAGTGGTAGAGAATGAAAAGGACCTGGGGGTTATTGTGCAGGTAGATACGAAGTTTTCTGAGAGTGCCGACAGACTGCAAGAGTAGCTCATGGTGTCTTGTCAATGATATACAGTAATTATTCTAGCAGGGATAAGCATGTGATTATTCCCTTGTATAAGGTAATGGTCAGGTCACACCTTTAAGAAGGATGTAGAGCTGTTGGAACGAGTACAGAAAAGGGCAACAAAATTAGTGAATGGAACAAAGGGTTGCTCTTACGAAGAAAGTTTTAAGTTTTACAGATTACAGTGTTTGGAGACTAAGCACCTGTGAGGTGATCTGATTGAGGTGTATAAGGCTTTGAATGGGTTGAGCAAGCTGAATGCTGATGGGATTCTTCCTCTTGCTCAGACTAAGAACCTGAGGAGGTGGTAGATGACTTTCATCAACCGGTGAAATATCACCACTTTGCTTATTGGAGGCTTGGAGTGATAAAACCCATGTTTAGTCTCTACAGCAAAGTTTCTGGCATCCCCCTCTCCCCATACTTCTCCTTCAACCCATGCACGGTACTAAGTACTATAGGTTTTGACACCTTTCGTGTTTGGGGTTTTCATAAAAAAAAAAAAAAAAATTTCAAATGGAGGAAAGATAGTTGTAGAATAGACGTGCAGAAGTTTGCCTGTAGCCAGCAGGTAGTTGATTGGTGGAACAGACTTCCATCTTTTGTTGTGGAAGTTGATAGCCTAAATAAATTTAAGGCTGAGCTGGACAGGTATTTGGAATGAATGGAGGGGTGAAATCGAAGCAGGTTTTTTTTTTTTTTTTTTGGCTGATGCTGCATAAGCTTACTTTCTTGCATCACATGCCTCTACTAATGCTAATTACAAAAATTTTAAAGAAAGTATTTAGAATTAGGACTAGAACTAACAACAATACATAGTCTTAGAATTCGAACAATCTAACTGGCTAAAACTCTAAATAGATTTTACAGCAAATAAAAGAAGTAACACTAACAATGCATTCCAGAAATATTTTTTCAAATGAATATATAATTTTTATTGAAAACTATGGAAAAATATCAGAAAACGAGTTGATATTAAATTATGTTGTAACAAAAAAAAATTTGTTACGCTAAACCTAACTTTAAGAAACATGACATTTGACAAAAATTTGTGCATTATTTATAAAGAAAACCTTAATAATTTTAGACAAACCTATTTATATTGGTATGTGCATTTTTAAATATATCTAAGCTGTTAATGATAAAAAAAAAAAAGTAAAGTGCAGCCATTATCAACCCACTGCAGGATGGAAGCCTCCTCAACAATTCATGCCGAGGGAAATGGACCATAATCTGCCACGCTGGTCCAGTGCAGGTTGGCAGATCGACCGTATTCAGCAGTCAGGGGCTTGAACCCCGGTCTACTCAAAGAGCGTGTGCTACTGCACTCCCGCTCCTGACCACTCGGCTATGGAGGCCGTTAATGATAAACACCATTAATTATGAAATTACAAAAGACAAATATGATTATAATAGAAGCCGTTTATATACAGATAGTTATATAACATCTGTGTGTAGATACACCATAGACAACTCTTAAGAAACTACAAAGTAGTTGTTGTAGGCATCATTTGCTCTTTCTCATATTGTGCTCTGCCTTCACGTCTGGGTGGTGGTACTCACTGAGAATAAGTAACGATAGTCTTCTCTATTAATGAAGCGTTACTTATTCGATGTAGTGCAATATCATGGCAACTCGTCGTGAAGGCAGAGCACAATATGAGAAAGAGCAAATGATGCCTACAACAACTACTTTGTAGTTTCTTAAGAGTTGTCTATGGTGTATCTACACACCGATATTATATAGATATTAAACTCTTAATGTATTATGCCTTGTGCATTTAGTTATTTTAAACAGATAGTTATATATATGATATTAAGACAGATGACTTTTATGAAGGATTTTTTTTTTTTTTTTTTTTTAATGAAATTCCCAAAAGATAGGTATTAGAATCTATAGTATTTAGTACCATACATGAGTTGAAGGTTCAAAAGAAGAAAGAAGATATTTGTTGACATTAGGCTTGCTTCTGGTGATTGTAATTTTCAGGGGAGGAAAAAAATGAAGGAAGTTTGTTTCAGAAAACGGAAGTTGAATGAATAAATGAGGAAGAAGAAAAGTTGGTTTTATGAGTTTGAAGTTGGCCAGTAAAAGGATGTTGACTGGTTGCGGCTCGTGTTCAGACTCCTTTGGAAGAGAAAGCAAGAATTATAGAAGCCAATTCAGAAGAACAGTGCCAATGGAAGCAGGTTTCTCTTTAGAAAAAGCATGCACCAAAAACAGAACATCTATGAAATAGAGTGGAGAGAGACTGTTAGAGATAAATCATTAATTAACCTAATAACTGCTCTCTTTTGAATGTAATCTAGAAGACTGAGAGAGGTTTTGGGGGTGCCACCCCGGATGTGTGAACAATATTCCATGGAAGTGCGGATTCGTGATTTGTACAGATTGAACAACTGTTTGGAAGAAAAGTAATGCTGGGACCAAAAGAGGAAACCCAGTTTATCAGATGTAAAGGAAGCAACATTTGTAATGTGCTTATGCCAAGAGAGATTAGAAGTCAGGGTAATCAGAACTGCCTAGAAATCAGAATGACATTGAAGATAAACATAGGAGCAGAAGAATGCTTTTTGCAAGACATAAAACAGGTGTAAGTTTTAGAAAGATTGAAATCAACCAAGCTATCTTTGCCCCACTGGAGATCGGCATTTACGGAACTGGCAGTGGATATTTGAGAAGTTGAAGTTGTTTGAGCAGGGCAAGGTTTCTCAAACTGAAAGAGGGTATGCAATGTGCTGTCATCAGCAGAACTATGGATAGGATTTTAGGTTAATGGAAGAAGGTCATTAATATACAAGAGGAAAAAGAGTGGGAGAAAGAACTGAACCTAGAGGAATGCCAGTATTAGTGGAGAAGTTAGAAGACAGAGAGCCATTTACCATTAGCAAATGCATACGATGCAAGAAAGCAAGCTTATATAGCATCAGCCAAAAAAAAAAAAAAAAAAACCCTTATTTCACCCATCCACTGGCTCCAAATGTTTGTCAAGTTCTGCCTTGAATATATTCAAGCTATCAACTTCTAAAATGACGGATGGAAGTTTGTTACGGCAATCAACCACCCACTGGCTAAAGTCAAACTTCCGCATCTATCCTACAACTGTCTTTCCTCAATTTGAATTTATGCCCTCTCAGGCAATTATTCTGAGAGAACCCCATTAGCATTGAAGGAGAACCCCATTAGCATTGAGCATGCTCAAACCATTCAAGACTTCATACACCTCAATCAGATCACCTCGCAGGTGCCTAGTCACCATACACTGTAATTTGCAAAACTTAAGCCTTTCTTCGTAAGAGCAACCCTTTGTTCCATTCACTAATCTGGTTGCCCTTCTCTGTACTCATTCCAACAGCTCTACATCCTTCTTAAAATGAGGCCTCGAGACCCGTATACAGTACTCAAGGTGGGGTCTGACCACTGCCTTATACAAGGGGATAATCACCTTATCCCTGCTAGAAAAATTCCTGTATATCATTGACAAGACACCATGAGCCACTCTTACAGACTGTCTGCACTGCTCAGAAAACTTCATATCTGGCTGCACAATTACCCCCAGGTCCTTTTCATTCTCTACTACTGTCTCTGTGGCCACATTGACAGTGTCCTTTTCATTCTCTACCACTGTCAATGTGGTACCACAGAGTTGATACGTTACACTGAGATTACTGCTTCCCATACATAGTACTTTACATTTGTCAATGTTAAACTTCATTTGCCACCTCTCAGCCCACCTGCTCAACTTTTCTAGATCCCGTTGCAGCAGTGTACTGTCATTAACAACCCTGCAAACCTTCGTATCGTCTGCAAACTTGGACATTAAGCCTGATATTACATCATCAGTATCATTTATAAATACAGAAAACAACAATGGACCCAACAATGAACCCTGAGGGACTCCACTAATAATATTAGTCCACGAAGAGCAGTGTCCATTGATTACCACTCTGTCTTCTCCCACTCATCCATCCCTTTATCCACAGCAGCAATTTGTCTCCAATGCCACACTGCTCCAATTTGTGCAGCAGTCTTCCATGTGCAACAGTATCAAAGGCTTTTGTTTTCGTAAAGGTGACTAACTTTGATATATGATATCAAAGTTATTCTTTGCATCCAGTTCCTTTGTGACTACATCATAGTATCCAATCAAATTAGTCAGACAAGACTTGCCCTTAACAAACCCATACTGTGTCCGAGCTATAACTGAAGTCTTGCCTAGATGATCCTGCAATGCTCATTTAACCAGTTTCCTCCATTAATTTCCCTGGAACAGAAGTTAAACTAACAGGTCTGTAATTACCTGTGTCGCCCTTTGATCCTCCTTTGTGAATTGGGGTCACATTTGCACATCTCCAGTCCATGGGTACCTCCCCTGAGCCCAAAGAAGCTCTAATAATTATGGCTAAAGGTTTGCTTACTTATTTTGCTGCCTCCTTTAATATAACTGGATAGATCCCATCCACCCCGGGTGCCTTTTTTATGTTTATCTTCAACAATTTCTCCTCCACTTTACTCTCAGTTATTACGAGATTATCTAGCTTACTGCTAGAGTTGAATACACCTCTGGCATTCCCCTCCCTGAATAACTCTTCGTGTGTGAATGTCGATGCAAAATATTCATTTAGTTTGTTAGCTACCTGAGCAGGAACATCAAGAGTTGAACCATCAATATCAAGTGGATCAATCTGATTCATCCCCTTCCTTCTAAAGTTTACATAAGTAAAGAACTCTTTACTGTTCTTCTTTGCATCCTTTGCCAAAGATTTCTCGTAATCTGCCTTCGCCTGCCTAACCTCCTTTGTAACTTGGTTAAAGACCAGCTTATATTAATCATAGGCTTCTGTGTCACATGTTAATTTATATGTATCGCATGCATTTTTCTTCTCTGTCAAATGTCTAATTAGTTCATCTGACATCAATTTAGGCCTAAATCTTGAACAATATTTCTTTCTTGGTATGAAAAGCCTAGTAGTTTCCAAGATTAATTCTTTGAAAGCTTTGCATCAGTTGGTTCCATCGAATAGAATTTAAATACTGTCTCAGACCACCGTAGTCACCTTTACGAAAACAAAAACCCTTCCCTTTGCCCTTGATGGTAGTTACCTCTTTGAGTAAATCCCACTTCAGCACACTGTGATCATTGCCACTTGGTGGTTCCTTTACCTGCAGATTCTTGATGCATGAAAAATCATTACTGATAATCAGATCAAGAGTATTACTCCCTCTAGTTGTCCCCCGAACATGCTGCTGTAGAAAACAATCATCCAATAAATCCACAAAAGCCTTGCTAGTGTGTGAGTGACCAAACCACAAACTCCAGTCAATATCCGGGAAATTAAAACCCCCCCATTATAAGACACTCTAATTTACTGGCTCACTCTATTTCTCTGCACAATTGCTCATTATACTGATCATCAGATTCATTAGGCCTATAACACACACCTACTCTCATTTTCCCTTTTCCAGTGCTTAAGTCACACCAAACAGACTCAACATTGCAATTGTCCACAACATCAATTGGATGCACTTACTTAAATTTTATGTGTTTCTTAACTAACAGCATAATCCCTCCTCCCTTCCTGTCCTGTCTATCCTTTCCATACACATTGTACTCCCCAAATTCCAGTTTTGCAGTGCTTATGTGTGTGTGTGTGACACCATGTCTCTGATATCCGAACAATATCTACCTTTGATGTCTTGACTAGCACTTCAAGCTAATCGAATCTATTAACTATACTCCTAGCATTGGTGTACATGCAAGTATACATGCCCCTGTTTCTACTCTTAGTAACCCTAACACAGCCCATGTATTTACTTGTTCCACTATGACTCCCAGCAGTCCTGAAAATTCCCACTGCTTTCCAACTGCATTTCAATAGAAGTAGTGCAAGAATCACTTTTACCTCTGCCAGTGGCTACTTTTAATCTATTATTTCGTGTATCCCCCCCCAAGCTAGCAGTTTTCCGATCCACCAAACTCTGCCTCGATAGCATCAGCAAATATTCTTGCACCCTTTCTATTTAAATGTATCCCATCCCTGTAGAAGAAGTCTCACCTGTTAACAAGCACAGACCAGGCTGAGAAAAATTCTGCCCCTTGAGCCTTGCACAATCTCTCCAGGGCCGAATTGATTGACAAGGCTCTCATCATATACTCCCTCCTATCGTGTCTGGGCAGAAATGCAGACACTACAATTGCATCACCCACAATCAGTGGTCAGAAAGAAAACTGGATACCCAATTACAAAAACAGTTGGCAAACCATAAGATGGAAACTTATTTAGAAGACCTGTATGCCAAACACAATCAAAAGACTTTGAAATGTCAAGAGCACATAAGAAAAATTGTACTAAGACCAAAGAAATGGTAAGATATGAGCATTAGTTGAGGCATATGATGCAGGAAAGCAAGCTTATATAGCATCAGCTAAAAAAAAACTGGGATAAGACAGGCTAATAGAGTCTTTCAAGCAGAGTCATAAACTGGGGTCCCATAATCTAATCAAGGTCTGATTAAAGCTTGGTTTGGGTGAAGGAGGGTATAGTGATCAGTGCCCCATGCCATAGACAAGATGACTAAGTATGTTCAGTTTTTTCATAGTGTGTTTGTAGTATATGTTTCTGAAATGTCAGTTTGGTGTTAAATGCTATGCAATCAGACATTGTTGGTAAGAGGTATCGGTTGAGTTCCCAATAATATTTGGGCTCAGAATGTAGTTGATGCTTTAGCAAAAGTGAATAGCTGTAGGATTTTGGAGCTAATAGTTGATAACCATTATGTGGAGTCCATGACAGTGTCATGGACTCTACATAATGGAGTCCATGTTTACAGGTTTAGGGAAATAATGCAGTCCAATTTTCAGGTTTAGGGAAAGCTAGCACTGTTGAATGACATCTTGAACTGGGATAGTAGCCGTCGGACAAGGCCTGATTTAAAAAAAAGCAATAGTTTTGGGCCTTTTGTCTAGTCGCTAAAGCATGAAATAATAAATCCCATCAGGACCTGATGCTCCATTTGTTGATTTGTTTAGAGCATCCTGGAGTTTCAACACTGTAAAGAATTGATTATGTGGAAGTGATGGTCTTATGGGTTTTTTTTTTTTAATTTGCATTGGTCAGTCTTTATTTTATTCTGCTGAAAAATGGTTCATATGCAGATATATCTGAGATTTGTGCAAAATTTTCTGCCAAAGCATTGGCTATTTCTACTAGAGATGATAAATCTTGCCCATTCCATTTTGATACTGGAGAGAGAGGATGCTGGTGGAAATCTATCATTTTTTTTTTTTTTTTTTTAAATTTGGTTACAAATTATTCTGCTGTTCATATTCTTTGTTATAATAGAGACAAACGGAATCCAAGAATCTTTCTTAGCCTTTTTTCCTTACAAACTATGCCTTCGTTTTAAGTTTTTTGAAATTTATTAGGTTCTCGGTTGTTGGATGCTTATGAAACAATTTCCATGCCCTGATTTTCTCTTTTCTTGGCAAGTTAGCATGCACCATTCCACCAATGATTAGCATGGGTAAAAGAACTGGTGGGAATTTTGAGTATGGCACTGGTTGCAGCAGTCAGAATCTATGTTGTGTTGTGTGGCATTGTCAATGGATTGGTATTTGATGATATGATCATCAAATGAGATACCCAAAGAAAATAATGTAAGTATCAGTACCAGTATTCAGCAAAGTTAGATTATGTGTCGTGCATTGATTCAAGAAGTTTCCCCTCATCTCTCTGTATGTGGGAGGAGCCCCAAAGCAGGTGGTGTGCATTAAAATCCTATAATAAATAAAAGAGAGGAGGAATCTGTATAATAATTTCTTCCGGTTCATTATAAGTACAGCAGACTCTTGATTTACCGGGATCAGATTAACCGGGGCACTTCAAGATTCCAAATTAAAAAAGAAAAAAAAATTCAACCAGAAATCATAAAATTCAAGTAATAACTAGAATAGGTATAAACAGATGTTTTGCAGCAAAATCATAAAAACAAGGGACAAGAAGTGGCATTATAAGTCGGCATTGGGAGATTTGTGTGCCTATTATCTTGCAACCCCCACTTGTCTTCACACCTGCACTTCAAAAAAAAAAGAAGAGAGTCCAAATGTTTAGTTTGTTTTAGTACATCGTTTCTATCGCTGTGTTCCGTTGCACTGCAAAAGGCCAGATTTTGTTTTGTTATGTATGGGATGTCAGAATTTTTTTTTTATAGTATTTTTTTTTTTTTTTTTTTTTAGAAATCGCAAAAATGATAGGCAAATGCAAGAGTTTGCTTTCAATTAAGCAAAAACTTGAAATTATTCAAAAGTTTGAAAATGGTGCATTTGTTAAATCTCCAATGAAACATTATAATGTTGGTGACCAAACCATGCACGAAATTATAAAAAGTAAAGGGAAGCTATTCAATTTAAAATTAACATTGTAAAAAATAAATGCGTGTCCAATATGCACTACTCGCGTGTTGGACACACAAGCAGTGCGTGCGTGGTACGTTTTTTTTTGTTTTTTATCTATCGCCATACTTTTTTACGTAGGTTGCTAAACATTTTTCGATACAGTAAGTCCCCGACTTACATTATTTATATATATTTTTATATGACTGAAGATTTCAGTGAAGGGGACACACATTTCACCATAATAACGTAAAAACCCATAGAATTCCAGCTATCAGTATCATTGCAAATGCAAGAAGATCGAGTTTACTACCAGTTTATAATGAATTGCACTAAGCCCAGTAACCCAGAAAGTGCAAATTGTTTTTATTGTTTTATGGCAGTAACCTCCAGAAATGTGCTTTAGTAAAATGTGAGCTCGCATGGGGTGATAACAGTGAGTTTTCACCTTAACCCTGTGCAGTTCTTTTCAGAAAATTTAATTTTGACTGTTATCATGGTGCTGACTAAAAGAAAAACAGTAGTACTAGTAAATCTATGACAGCGGTACTAGTAAATCCATCAAGAAAAGGACAGAATTAATTTGGATCAGAAAATTAAAATAATAAGGATGTATGAGGATGGCCAAACATTAGCAATTATCATGCAGAATTCAGATTTGTCAGTAGCAAACGGTGAACACAATAAAGAAAAAAAAACAGAATACGAGAAGCGGTCAGCACTAATGAAGTTCAACTATAATAACCAAGGCTGCGCGAAATACAAATTGGTTTTTACAGTACAAAAACTACATAATATCGGTGTAAAAACACCATAGACAAAGAACAGTACAAAATCAAATCATTTATTTTTTCCTTTTATGCCATTAATTGCTGTTTTAGTTTTTATGGATTCTGTTGAAGCATGGGATACATTTAGCAAAACTGTAACTGGTGTGTTGTTTTGGTACAATCTATTGCATGCTGTTCCTTATGAGACTTCTATGAGGTTGGGCATATTGCTCGAGCCCAATCTGCAATAGACATGGTTTTTGGAATTGACACGTTGGTTTATGCTGCTACTGACTGATATTTCTGATGCTGCTGCATAGGTATGTTTTGATGTAGTGAGCATAATTCGCTTCTTTGTCTCCTGATTTGCCTCCCTTGTGACTTTCCACTCTATTTCATATTTCTAAATCTTTTTCCTTGTTGTCTGCATTTCGCAGGACTTTATAGAGTAAGCAGTGTATGTGTGTTGGCCTTGACCATTGGGACAATGTGATGTTTCAGCATCATAGTCCGTTTGTGTGTGGGATTTGGACCCACAGTTTGGGCACAATGCTTCTCCTCAAAAGATGGTTTGAGAGTGACCAAATTTTTCTAACTTAACATCTGATAGGGTTAGCAATATAGGATCTTATATGGCAGTTGAGAGACATTCAGCTTTAACACTGAAAGATAAAACTGGTGTATCAAACATAAGAATGACTCACTATCTTTTCTGATCATAATTTGCTTGGTTTGCATAACTTTGATTTTTTAACTCTTGGACCAGTTCATCCTCTGTGACATTCACCAAGTCCCAATCTGCAATTAATGCCTTTGGAGGTATTTAGTGTTGTATATGGGATAAATTTCACGGGTATACCAATAAAGACTGAGAGTTTCAGAAGTCTCAGATTGCTTATGACTCGCAGTTTTAATTAAAAAATCACCGGATCTAAGTACTCATGAATTTGTTTGGCAAGGAGTAGAAGATAAGGAAATGTGGGTACTCCTATTAACCTGCATCAGTATGCAGTCTTTTTTAATGTGACATGTCATGATTAGTTCCGTTTAATTTAGATTATGATGAACATCAAAACAACTTGAGGATAACTGTAGAATTCCATGTTTTGCTCCTTTTAGCCCTGGGAGAAGTAGCTCTTTCTACCCAGATTTCTGACTCTGCCATGTGGAGGTAGAAGCGATACCAACCTGTGCCCAAGCAATCAGAAGAATAGGAGAAAAGCATGTTGCTAGTGCAAACAGCAGTAATGTTGTGAGGGAGAAAAAGTTATGAAAAGCTAGTACTTGCACCAGAAAGATACTAGTAAATTGCAAAAAGGAAAATTGCTTGGAAAATATCACTTTTAGCAACTTTAGCTATAGCAGGCAATAGAGGTAATAAACATTAAAGAAAGCCAACAATGTGTTTTAACTCAAGTTTACTCAAAATAATACATCCTTTTGGTATCTAAGCATTTGTAATTATGCTTAATTTGAGTATGTATTAACTGTAAATTAGAAACAGCAACTTTAGTTTTATCAATTGTTATTCCAATAACTTCTTTACTTTTAAAAGCTCTACAATCTTTTTCTTTTGACTATTAAACAGACTATAAAGTTTATATGCCATTTATTTAAGATATACAAGGTGTGGCTAAAATGAAACGAGAACTGTTGCTTACCAACACCTTACTACTTATTGTTTCTTATTTGGTTTTTAGGAGCATTAGCAACTAAGGCAACTAAGGATATGCAGGGGTCATTCCCTGACCTTTCCACATCCTCCGTATTTGGTGGTGACGGGCTCAAACCCCGGTCTAATCAAGAAGCGTGTGCTACGCACTGCAGCTCCTTCCCACCTGGCTAAGAAGGCACCACCTTACTACTGCACATGTCAAGAATGTTCATATTGTGATGTAGCTTGTTTTTTCCTGTACAGATAATTATCTGTTTCATTGCAATCGGTTAAGTTTTGATTGAACTGTGCCTCTTTAAGTGAATCAGTATTTTAACCTTTCGGGTTGGGGGGGGGGGGCAAGGTAAAGAAAGCCAACATGCTTTGCTGGCTTTCTTTACATGCATTGTTTTACATTTCTTTACATGCTTTGTTGGCTTTCTTTACATGCATTGTTTTACATTTCTTTACATGCTTTGTTGGCTTTCTTTCTTTAAAGAAAACCATGAAGGGAAAACATTGGTAAACTATTACTGGGCAAACTCATTCCCCCCCCCCCCCATTGACCATGCATTCTCGGTAAACAGATTGTGCATGTTATCAGTAGTGGCAGTAGAAGTCAATAACGATGTACTGATTAGTTTTTTCTCATTATTAAAAGCAGATTATTGGAGTTCATGAGTGGGCTGAAATTTACTTACGGGTTCTCTCTCCAGACTTCAGTCCCCCTTTACCCTGAAGTAGTTCCACACAGTTGATAAATTAATCTGAAATTATTCCTATACCTTGCAGTACCTTGCATTCGTCAATGTTAAACTTCTATTGTGGTAACATACTCTGATTACTGTTATAAGGTATCCTGCCTACCTTTGTATCATTAATAAATACAGAACACTACAATGGAGCTAGCAGCAAACCCTGAAGTACTCCACTAATAATATTAGTCCACAAAGAGCAGCATTCATTGATAACCACCATCTGTCCTCTCCCACCCAACCATCCATTTATCCCTAGCGGTAACTTTCCATTAATGCTAAACTGCTCCAATCTGTATAGCAGTCTTTTACGTACAACAGCATCAAAAACTTTTCTGAAACGTATGATATCAAAATTATTTTTTCCCATAATTATGAAAGCATCTTTTGTTCAGAGGAAGTCCCTGGTGGACTGGAGATGGGCAAATGTATTCACAGTTCTCAAAGGAGGATCAGAGGGAGGCATGAGTAATTACAGACCTGTTAGGCAAAGTTTTGTTCCAGAAAATAAGTGTCACTGGTTAAAGAAGTAATGCAGGACCATCTAAACAGAGAGCAATTATACTTCAGTCACAGTATGGATTTGTCAAGGGACGACCTTGTCTGACCAGCTTGATTGGACTCAAATTGTAATAACTTATTTGTGTAGTGTATTCTTTAAGAAGTATCTAAGCTTGTTGGTGACAGATTTATGTAACCTGCCTCAGCATAGAACAACCATAATTGCTTTAAAATATAATCACTAGCAGCTGAAACTAATACTACTTTCTTCTTCTTCTTCTTCTTTTGATGCCATCTCCTATTGGAGGTTGGTGGTCACCATGCTATACTTCTCTCTGTCTTGGGCATGATGAAAAAGATCCTCAGCTGATCTGCCAGTCCAATTGCAGATGTTTTTCAGCCAAGAAAGTTTCCTCCTCCCTACTCTTCTCTTTCCCTCTATTTTCTCCTCTATCATTACTTGAAGCAATTTATATTTCACATTTCTAATGATGTGTCCCAGGTAGGCAGTTTTCCTTCTCTTCACTAAGCTCAATGATTCACGTTTTCTTCCTGCTCTTTTCAAAACTTTAATGGTGGTGATTTTGTCTAACCAAGATATTTTTAACAGGCGTCTGTAGATCCACTTTTTGAAGGCCACTATTTCATTCATGCTTGATGTTTTCAGCGTCCAAGTTTCAACTCCATATAATAGTATGGACCACACACGTAGCACCTAACAAATTTCAGTCTGATTGGCACAGCAGATTGACACATTGCTTTGTAACACAGCACTGTTCTGTATTTTGTAAAGGCATTCCTCGCAACCTCTATAATAATAATAAATACTGCTTTGAACTTTGAAAATATCTATTTGAAAGTAAATTTTTTTTTTTTTTTTTTTTATGTAAACCCGAAAGGTATTAGAACTTACAGTACTTAAAGAAGATATTTGTTGACATTGGACTTGAATTTCAGTAGACTGTAATTTTCAGGAAATACGTATGAAGGAAGGTTGTTCCAGAAAACGGCAGTTGAACGAATAAACGAGGAAGATGAAAAGTTGGTTCTGCTTGTGGATGTTGGCTAGTGGCGTCACATTATCGGAATGTTTTGAAAGACAGAGCGGGAATTATAGAAGCCAATTCAGAAGAACAGTGCCCATGGAATTATCTGTAGACGAGGCATGCAGCAGAAACAGTACATCTATCAGACGGCGAGTGGAGAGACTCTGTTAGAGATGAATCATTAATTAACCTAACTGCCCTCTTCTGAATGGAATCAAGAAGCCTGAGAGAGGTTTTGGGGGCACCACCGCAGATGTGGGAATAATATTCAATGCCAGGGCGGATTTGAGATTTGTACAGAGTGAGCAGCTGTTTGGAAAAAAAGTAACACCGAGAGCGAAAGAGAAAACCAAGTTTTTTAGATGCAGAGGAAGCAATATTTGTAATGTGCTTTTGCCAAGAGAGATTAGAAGTCAGGGTAATCCCCAAAAGAGATATATCATTTTGCCTAGAAATCGGAGTGTCACTAAAGGTAAGCATAGGAGCAGAAGAATCCTTTTTGCGAGATATAAGACAAGACTGAGTTTTAGAAGGATTGAAATCAACTAAGTTGTCTTTGCCCCACTGGAGAATTACCTGAAGATTGGCATTTAAGGAATTAGTAGCAGATTTTTGTGAAGTTGAAGCTGATTGAGCAGGACAAGGTTTCTCAAAATGGAAAGCGGAATGCAATGTGCTATCATCGGCAAAACTATGAATAGGATTTCCAGTCAATGGAAGAAGGTCATTAATATACAAGAGGAAAAGAGTAGGGGAAAGAGCTGCACCTTGGGGGACACCAGCATTAGTGGAGAAGTTAGAAGACAGAGAGCCCTCTACGATCACCCACAGCGAGCAAGCAGAGAGAAAACTGGATAACCAATTACTAAAAACAGTTGGCAAACCACAAGATGGAAGCTTGTTTAGAAGACCTTTATGCCAAACACGATCAAAAGCCTTTGAGATGTCAAGAGCAACTACTTGCGTTTCACCGAACCTTTCCATTGAATTAGTCCATAAATGGGTAACATAAGCCAGAACATCACAAGTGGATCGACACTGACGGAATCCATACTGGCGATCGTTGATCAGACGGAAGGTTTCTGGATAGTTTAAGAGTTGGCAGTTAACTGATTTCTCCATTACTTTAGAAAGAGTAGAAGTAATTGCAATGGGACGATAACTGGATGGGAGGAATTTGTCACCCTTTTTAGGAACTGGCTGGATATGAGCAAATTTCCAAGCAGAGGGAAAAACACCTCTGGAATAAGAAAGTGAAAAAAAGGTTGCAAAGAATAGGAGTAAGTTCAGGAGCACAGGTTTTGAGAACAAGTGGAGAAATACCATCGGGACCTGGAGCTTTCTTAGCATCAAGATTCGTCAAAATCCTTCTGACATCCTTTTGACAGAAGACCACAGGAGGCATTGAATGGAGCGTGTTGGGAATGGTGGGAGGTGTTTTACCAAGATTATTAATATATGAGTTGGAAGAAAAATGGGATGCTTTAGCAGGTCAGCTTTATCCTTGACTGAAGTGACAATAGAACCATCTGGTTTGGACAGAGGTGGGAGCAGAGATGGGCAAAAGTTGCAGCCGATAGCTTTGGCAAGGGACCAGAATGCGCGGCTACCATTAGGGCAAGAAGCAAGTTTTCTACTCTTAGCCTGTTCAAACTCTAGTTTGGATTGATAACTGCTTTACAATTGTTGCGAGCTTTGGTGTAGGCAGAAAATTAAACTGAAGAATTACAAACAAGCCAATTACGATATGCAACCTTCTTCTCTTGAACAGCCTTAGCACTTTTATTGGAAAACCAAGGTTTAGATAAAGGACGAGATTTTAAAGTGGAGTGTGGGATAAAGGATTCCATTCCTGCAAGAATAATTTCACAACGTTGACATCAGAAGTTTTGAAACAGTAATCAAACCAAAAAAAAGAAAAGAAATTTCACAGGTCATCCCATTTTGCATTCTTGTAATGCCAAACAACACGAGGTTAGGAATAGCCATGAGATAAAGGCTCCATTGGAGAAGAGACAATCATCAAGTTGTGATCTAAAGTGCCTAAAGGACCTCTCACTTCGACCATGTACTTAGAAGGGTTGTTTGTGGGAAAAAGATCAAGCTTATTGGCTGTATGATTAGGATTGTCCGGTATTCTTGTAGATAAATGAACAATCTGTGCAAGGTCATTAGTAATTGCAAAAGCCTCAGCATCTCAACCAGCTGGGTCGGTGTAACTAGAAAACGGAAGCCAGCTGGAGTTGTGAACATGAAAATCATCAAGGAAAATTACCTCACTGTTAGGAAAGTTGGAATGGAGAAAGTCAAGTTGCAAAGAGAGGAAGTCAAAAAGCTCCAAGTGATTAGTGGAGTTGGGAGAACGGTAGAGACAACAGATGAATTTTACAGAATGAGGTAGAGATATTTTAAGCCAGAGAAGATCAAAGAGAGTAGATTCCAAATTGCCAAGTCTCTGACAGGGAATATCAGAACGGACATATGCACAAGTACCATCTTTAAGGCGAAAGGAATCATACAGCGAATAATTTGGGTATCTGAGATGAGCAGTAGTTGAATCAACCGATAACTGAGATTCTGTCAGAAAAAGTACATGGGGTTTGGCAGACTGCAAGTGGAAATGGACATCGTTAAGATTAGAACTGAGACCACGTACATTTGTGAAATGAATTAGGAAGTGCTTGGGAGGTTTAGATCTTTTCACAGATAAGCTTGCTCTATTAGTTTGACAATTCATGGTGTATTCAATAGTAAGAAAAAGTGGGGGCGGGGGACATGCTGTATGAAGTAATGAAATTTTTGGATATGGCATACACATGGTAAGAATATACCCAGATCCTTGACATAACCTGGCCTCGACAATGCTCCCCGCATACACACTACTCGGACTCCCTCCAGTCACTATCTGGCAGAGTAGAGGTAGCAAGATTATACACTAGCCGATCCAGAAGCCTCCTAGAGAGTTACCAATAGGTTCGGTCCGGTATACTAACTAGCGGCCGGCCTGTGAACACCATTTTAGAGCTGTACCCTCGAAATGTAAGGAATATTGGATCTTGCCACGATGTTCATCATAACCTCAAAAGTCATCAATCATACTGCATGATGGAAGAGATAAGGAAGGGTTGACCGGAACTTATGATGGAAAACCAGAAGTTGTGGATAAATAAAAACCACATATTGCAGATAGCACTGCCAACTTTATATTTTCCTGAAATGTACAGCTGGTAACACTAGTCACAAAGCTTACTATATCATCAAAATGGGTAGCATTCTCAAAAAAAGGTAAGGAGCCACTACATTAAAGACAATTTTATTGTAGCCTGTTTTGGCTACCAAGCTATGTTACCATCCCCAAAAGACTAGATACCAACATTTTATTATCAATCTAAGCTATCTCTAATTTTACTGTGTATGAGCTCTACACCAACAAAGTTAGTTGTATCGTTTATGAGGGAGAAGGAAATAGAAGTGTCAATGAAGCTGGATAATGCCTTCTGTGAAATATTTAAAAGGTAAAGCAAATTCTACAAAATGGATGAAGTGGAAGTAGTTATATAAACCATGTATTTATATGCAGTATCAAAGTTCAAAATTAAGTCAATAACTCAAATTCCTTAACAAACCATTCACAAAATGAGAATGCTTATTCTGGTATTGAGAAGCAAATTAAGAATATTCTAAAATTTGGCATTATCTATATTCTAGAGCAGTACAGGCAAAATATACAAAGTTCATGAATTCGTCCACAAAATTTTGCAAATGTCAGAGATGTAGCTACATAAATAAACATCCAAGTTGTCCAAAAATATTGATAGCACTGTAGGGCTTAATGATATAAACGTACTACTAAAAGAAAACAACCCTTCAAATTTGACTATAAAACTTTGCTCACATGGGAACAATATAAAGGAAACTGTTGTTTTCTATAATATTCAAAGGGGAAAATCAGAATAACAATACTGTTATTATTATAAAGCAAGTATATAATAAAAACATTACTGTAACTGAAAAATAATGACATAAATAATGAAAAAAAATAATAATAAATAATAATAATAAAAGATTACATTCAGTTAAAAAAAAAAAAAAAAAAAAAACATTCAATTCCTGACATATTATTCTTAACAATCTGCTATTGTATAAGAATTTGAAATTGTAATAAAAATTCCAATGTTCTAAATATCAAGATTCTGTTATTTATAGATATTTTTGCAATAAGCTCTTCTCATTTTTGCAAATGGTATATGATTAAAAATATAATATTGAATACAAGTAATGTCATTTTCATGACATGACTTGTATTCAATTTTTAGGCACATTCCCAAAACCAACAAAAATACATACACGAAAAGTGTCAAAAGTTAAAAGGGACTGTTCCATTTTTTAAGGAACTGTTGTACACTTTTCTTGTGAATGAGTGATATATGAGGTATGATCAAAAAAGTTCAGGTATGGAACTAATATTTGGGAAATTATGAAACTTACCACTATTTTTATGTATCACCTTTGCTTGTTTTTTTTTTTTTTTAGGAGCATTATCAACTAAGGCTATATTGCTCCGGTGATCATTCCCTGACCTTTCCGCATCCTCAGTATTTGGTGGTCACGGGCTCAAACCCCGGTCTAATCAAGAAGTGTGTGCTATGCACTGCTGCTCCGGCCCACCTGGCTACGGAGGCGCCTTCACCTTTGAAGCAGTCTCCTTATCACTATATACACCAATTCAAATGCTTTTGGAAACATTTCTGATAGGTTTCTTCAGGAATTTCTAATAGTTCCTGTCATGTTTTGAATAATTTCTTCAGTCATTGTAAATCTCTGTGATCTTCCATGGGGGGATGGGAACAAATTGGGTTCAGTAGAGGGGGCGAAAAATCCAGTAACTAAATTCAATAATGACTGAATTAAAATGGGGAGGATGACAGTGACACAGTGCCTCACAAGAAATTCTTGAATAGATAATGCCAAGTATGAAGTAACACTGCCACAATACAAGCGCCAATTCCCCAAACACCATTTTTCTAGTCATTTTTTCTGGACACCAAGGCAGAATTGTTTTATATTATTCATCATTCACTGTTTGTTCATGCTGGGCAAATTCCCAACTTGACTCAAAAAATATAGTAAGCATGATCTTCATATCTGATTAAGACTCTTGTTCTTTCGGCCCTTGGAGAAGCCTCAGTCTTCCGCTGAGAGGACTGGATCTAAGTTTCCAGTTCATAACCATATACCATCCCCCCCCTCTAATTCGTCAACAGTAATGAAGGAATAAGATAAAATTGCCACTCTCTGCAACCATCAGTGAGAATGCAAAGCACACTCTTGACTTAAAAGCAGTTCATTCCCAAATCTTGTGTTAAAATCAGCTGACACGTCCCATAAGAAGTACCAGTTCCAATAACATTTCACAGATGGATCAATCCTGATCAGATCATAAACACAAGCAATTGAGTCATTGGTTTTAGAAGTTGAAGGTGATCAGACATGTACCGGACCACCGTTTGTTTGCACATGTGCATCAAAGTTAAAAGGGACTGTTCCTTTTTTTAAGGAACTGTTGTACACTTTTCTTGTGAATGAGTGATATATGAGGTATATCACTCATTCACCAGATGAATTATGGGTCATTTAGAGGTAACAGGAGTAGTGTGGGCAGACCACATTCAACGCGAACTCCCACCATGGCAGAAAGTGTGCTGAATGCCATCCAGAATAATCCTACTACCAGCACATGTGCCGTTGCCTCTGCCTTAGGAGTGTCTCGTTGCAGTGTTAGCATGTCTGGCACAATGATTCCTTACACCCCTTTCATCTCCAAAGGGTTCAGTTACTGCTCCCCCAAGATCATACTGCACATGTGGCTTTTGCGCAGTGGTTTCTCCACGAAAGTGTTCAAGACTTGAATTTACCAGCCTATGTTTTGTTCACGGATGAGGCTTATTTCACTCGGGAAGGCTTATTCAATCAGCACAATGCTCATACGTGGGCTCACGACAACCCACACGGTGTGCACCCCATTCTGCACAACATCGCTTCGCAATAACTGTGTGGGCAGGTATGGTTGGTGACTGCTTAGTCGGCCCATACCTGTTACCATCCCACACGAACTCCGCTAAATATCGGATCTTTCTTGAACAAGTTCTACCAGGGTTACTTGACGATGTTCCAGCAAATGTGAGACGCAACATTTGGTTTCAACATGACGGGGCGCCTGCCCATTATGGAAGGTGTGTTCGTGACCATTTGAAAAGGCATTTTGGGCGTCGATGGATTGGCCGTGGTGGACCCGTTGCCTGGCCCCCACGCTCACCTGATTTATCGAGCCTTGATTTCTTTCTGTGGGGACCCTCAAATCTATTGTGAATGAATCACCTGTGGAGACAGAAATGGATCTCATGGCGAGACTCATCTGCGCTGCTGCTACTGTCAAAAGAGACTCCAGGTGTGTTCGTGCCACATGTGCATCAATGGCTTTGCACATCCATGCTGCGTTGGTGTCATGCATGCATCGCGTCTTGTGGTGGAACCTTCGAGCATCCGTTGTAACATCATGAAATGCATCCATCTCGTACTCCGTTGTTAATATTATGTCAAATTAATGTTTGCCACTAATTACTGTCTTGTGTCATTTCTGCTTCTTGTGCCTCTGCTACTACTTTCCCGTGACGTTTCCAGTTATGGGTTCCTATGCGATTCACATCCTTTAGATGTTACCTACCTCCCCTAAACGTTTGTATCAATATTTTTGAGATGCTTTGTATTTTCTTCAAAATCATAATATGTGGGGTATCTATGCCTTGTCTTTCCAGTGCACGAAATTGCCTTATGCTGGATGGAGTCAAATGCCTATTCATAATCCACAAATACCAGACATAATGGTGTTTTATATTCATTTGCTTTCTCCATTAGCTGTGATATTACGTGAAGGTGATCCATAGTTGAGAATCCTGTCCTAAAGCCAGCTTGCTCCTTCGGTTAATTCTCATCAAGTATTCTTTCCAATCTGTTAGTAATGACCCTTGTGAACAACTTGTAGATGTGGGATAACAAGCTAATTGGTCTATAATTTCCAATTTCTGTTTTATCTCCTTTCTTATGCAGCAAAACTATGATTGCATTATTCCACTGCTTAGGCATCACACCTTTTCTAATGCAGTTTGTGAAGAGCCTTGCCAGTTTTTGTGTTATGTCTCTTTCTCCCAATTTTAACAACTCTACAGTAACTTCATCTTCTCCCAGGGGTTTCTAATTCTTCATTTTCTTCAATGCATGTTCTACCTCATCAGAAAGAATATTGGGTATGACATATATGTTGCTAATTTGCAATCCATCTTCCCCACTGCTGGCATCATTCCCTCGCTCCTTGTATAATTCTCTATAGTAGTCTTCTGCTATTTGAATTATGTCTTCTCTGCTGTTTATAAGTACACCATCACTATTCTTCAGTTTCGGTATCATTTGTCTTTCTGTATTACTGCTCATGGCTGCTGATTTAAATCCTTTGTTTTCCCTTAATGCTTGTTCTACTTTTCCTGTGTTAAATCTTCTTATGTCGTCTCTGAGTCTCTTTCTAATGGCTTTGCATAACTCAGTATACTCAATTTTCTCCTTGTCAGTGTTTATCTTGCTCTTCAATTTTTGCCTTCGGTTCATCATAACAAGTGTTTCTTGACTAATTTTTTCTTCTTTGGATTTCTTTTTCCCTATAGGTTTCTTGGGCTTTATCACTTTCAGACAGTTGTAATATTCCTCGTCGATATCTTGGTCCTGAGCAGTATGCAGAAGCTCAAACTTGTTCTTAAGTTCCAGCACATACTGCTTTTTCTCCTCTTCTGTTATCTCAAAGACTTTTGTATTTTTACTCGAGTCAGTTTTTTCCTTTCCTTTCCTACATCTATATCAAGTGTATATCTTACCATTCTGTGATCACTTCCAACATTTACCTTATTCAGGACGGTAACATCATTCATGATAGATCTTCTGTTAGTGAGGATGAAGTCAATTTCATTAGTTGTTAATCCATTTGGAGTCTTCCATGTCCACTTTGTGTTCACCCTTTTCTTGAAAAAAGTGTTCATTACTGACGATCCTTGAGATTCTGCAAATTCCACAAGTCTTTTGCCTCTTTCATTTCTTTCACCAATTCCAAAATTTCCTATAGTTCCCCTTTCTGCGCTTTTTGTCTTTTTCCAACCTTAGCATTGAAGTCTCCCATAATAATAGTGTAGTGGGTTTTCTGCTCATCATGAAGACTCTCAATTCCAGTGTACATTTCTTCAAACTCTTCATCATTGCATAACCACAGCATCTATGGCTAATTGCTCCTTGCATCCTTTGCTCAGCCACTTGCATCCTTTCTGCTGTTCGGCCATTATGCTGTGGCTCTCCAAGTGGTCTGTTATCTTCTTGGTTATGCAGCTGGTCAGAATCTTGTACATTGTTGGGAGGCAGTTGATTGGCCTATATTTTGCCGGGTTTCTTGTATCTTTATCTTTAGGCTTCAGATATGTGATTCCTTGAATGAGAAACTTCGGGATTGTCTCTGGGTGCCTTATCATTTGGGTGAACTGCTCTGCCAGGTGCTTGTGTGTGCAACTGAGCTTCTTGTACCAGTAGTTGTGGACGTTATCTATTCCTGGAGTTCGCCAGTTGTAAGAGTTCTTGATCGTCTGTTTTACTTCTTCCCGAATCTCCCATCCTCTCATTTCTTGTACGTCCTTGGTTTTCTTGCGTTCTAGTTCTATGCAGGTGGCTCGGCTGTTAAATTTTACTTCCTGCTCCATATGTTTCCCCAGAAATTCTCAATCGTCTTCTTCTCGGGTGGTTCGTTCCCTTGTTTCCCCGTCTTCTTCTCCGAGATTCCTGTAGAAACCTCTTTGGTCCTTATCGAAGATTAGGTTGTTTATTTTCCTCTTAGAGCTCTCTTTGTATTGGTGTAGTCTTTTGCTGAGTGCAAGGAGGTTCTGCTTCAATGTGTCCAAGTACTCTCCTATTCTCTGATTTTTTGTCTCATGTTTGCTGTGGATGCTGTCTCTCTTGAGGATGCTCTTCACTTTTCCAATTAATTTCTTACTCCTATTTCCCTGTTGGTACTGGGTCAATTGGTCTATCTTGACTCTTAATTCTTCTATCTTCTGCTGAAGTCTTCTTTCCCAAGCTGGTGGTTCCTTCTGTTTTCGCTTCTTCTGCTGTTGGTCTCTCACTTCTCTTCTATTATTCCTCGTGGCTGCTACCGCAGCACAATACATGGCTGTGTGGATGGCCTCCAGTGTTGCACCATTGCTGTCAAGGTAATGTGGTATTATGTGCCGATTCAGGTGGTCTGTGAATCTCCACAAGGTTCTATTCGGCCTCTGCTTCGGTATCACGTGAATCTTTGTGGTGTCCATTCCTTCAAATTCTGTTAGGGCCTTCTTCCACTTGTCCTCTATTCTGGATATCATGACCTCATCTGTTTCCACTTCAGCTGCTGTGGGTTATATTTCCTCTCGCTCTTCTGCCTCTGGTTCGGCGGTGGTATGTTCTTCCGCCTCTAGTTCCATATTCTTTATCCTTTGTAGTTTTTCGCTTATGTCCTGCTTGATTATATTAGGTTCTTCGTGATGATGGTCCTTCTCTGGTCTGCTATTCGCTGTTTGGTGACCTGAATATCAGGGAATCATTCCAGCCACTGGGCATGTAGTCTCACCCTGTAAGTTGTCATATCGGTCTCCAGCTTCGTTATTTCATAGTATGCTTGTATGATGTACATATTCATTTCGATGCTCCACTTCGTACACTGGCATTTTATCCCTTCCTGGGTGGTCACTAGCGAGTTGCGCAGAAGCACTTCCAGTTGGTGAAGGTGGATGGTCTTGCCCTTCTCTTGTGGTAGCCATACAAGGGACAGCGCCACTTGCTCCACTGTCTTCCGCGGGAGACCGTCTCTGATTTTTCGAACCGACCCCTCTGCCTAAGGCTTGAACGCGAGTGACTTTATCCTGTGCCACACTCGATGCAGTATGATTAATATTTCTTTGCGACATCATCCATTATTGGATGATGGACCTGTTTAGCTTCGGCTATCCAGCAGTAGTTCTCGCGATGACACCAGATGGCACCACAATTTGCCTTAGCCGCCACTCCAACCTTGGGATACGTAGGTCGCTTGGTGCAACTTTCACAATGTTTATTTATTTTATTAATTTTTTATTACTATTAATTTATTTTTTATTATTATTATTCTAATTTATTACTATTATTATTATACCGGTCTCCCTGCGTGATGAAGCAGCATTCGCTTCCGCCGAGGCGGTACTCGAATGCGGGTCCATCAGGCTGGTAGTCCAGTGTTGTAACCACTGGGCCATCGTGCCCCTTATTATTATTGTTGCTCATATTATTTCTCCCTGATTGCGGGATTCTACTCCATGGCGGGTACTGCTACCAACTACACAGGGTGGATGTAATGTCTTGTGTTACCGTTGGTCAAGGAAATGTGTGACTATCCTACAGGTGTTCAGGATTGCGACTTTCTTGAGTTCCTTGCAGGTGTTCTCTGGGAGACCTATTGCTGCTAGGCTGCTATGTAGAGTCTTTGGTACCATACCGGTGGTTGACACGATGATTAGGATGGTTGATACTTCTTGCATATGCCACATCTCCTCGACCTCATGTCTCACGTTCGTGTACTTCCTAATTTTTTCCTCATGGATTTTCTGGACTTTGCTAGTGTTGGGCACTGCTATTTCAATTAGGTAGGTAACCTTTTCCAACTTGTCCACAAGGGTTATGTCCGGTCTGTTGTGCAGGATGGTCTTGTCCGTTATTATGGCACAGTCCCAGTACAGCTTGTGGGTTCGGGTCTCTAGTACTGCCTGGGGTTCGTACTTGTAGTATGGTATACTTCCTTTGGTCAACTGGTATTTCCTCGCTAGCTTCTGATATATTATCCTGGCTACCTGGTCGTGTCTATGAGTGTATGCAGTCTGGGTGATCACCTTGCAACCCGCGGTGGTGTGTTGGATCGTTTCTGAGGCCAGGTGGCATCATCGACATGTGTCATCTAACACTCCGGGCACTCCTTTGTGATGTATTTTCTATAGTTTCTGGTGATGATTACCTGGTCTTGGATGGCCAGCATGAATTCTCCAGTCTCGGGGAAGAATGTCCCGCTTGTGAACCATGCTTTGGAAGCAATGTTATCGATATGATTTTGATGGAGGTCATTGTAGTGTCTGCCCTGGAGTGTCTTCTTTGCCCATCTTTCTAACTTCATTTCTTGTGCCGTCTGGGTGGGTGGGGGAGTCCTCACTTAGGTTGAGTGGGGTATACCACTTATCTATCTTCCTTATGGCCAGGTGGAGTGGTACTGTGTTGTTCTCGAAGTAATCCTTCGGGTTAACTATCGCTGTTTTCTGTTGCTCTATTAGGCCACTTCCTCCCACTTTCCGAGCTATTGTTAGTCTCTCCACTGCTGACTTTGGGTGGTGTTGGCAGCTCTTGGTCATCATTGTCCTTGTCTTTCGCATGATATCTTCTAGCTCAGTGTTAGTCCAATCTATGACCCCGAAGGTGTATGTTAGAACTGGAGCTGCATAGGTGTTAACTGTGTTCCCTCCGTTCAATTTTGCTTTCAGCAGGCTTCTGAGTTTCTGATATTTTTCGGTCAGGCATTTCTAGATTTCCTTTTGCTCTAACTGCTGAGCCAGCATCATCCCTAGGTATTTGTAGGTCTCTCCTTCTGTCATAGCTTCGATCTCTTTACCAGTCAGCAGTTGGTAGTTTCGGTCAACTAATTTTCCCTGGTGCAGTGTGTTGGTCTTGCATTTGTCTAGACCAAATTCCATCCTGATATCCTTGCAGAATTCTTCGGTGATCCGGAGTAGTTGCTTCTCGGTTCCCGCATAGAGCTTGATGTCATCCATGTACATCAGGTGGGTGAGGGTGTACAGGTTCTGTCTTCCTTCTTTGAGATTATATCCTTACTTGCTGCTATTAAGCATGGTGGATAGCAGGTTGAGTGCTAGACAGAACCACAGTGGGCTCAGAGCATCTCCCTGAAAGATTCCTCTTCTAATGGGGATTGGCCTGGTTGTGATGCTTTTGACATTAATGGTGGTACTCCATTTCATCATTGTTGCTCCTAGGAAGTTTATCACTATCAGATTGACCTTGTAGATCTTCAGGGTCTCTATTAGCCAGCTATGAGGTATGACTCGAAGGCCTTGCGGTAATCAATGTAGGCCATGTATAGGCTGCGGTGCTTCTTGTAGGCTTGCTCCATAACTGCGGCATCTATGGTTAATTGCTCCTCCGCTTTCATCCTTTTTGGTCTTCAGCCATTACGTTCTGACTCTCTAAGTGGTCTGATATCTTCTTGGTTATGCAGCTGGTCAGGATCTTGTACAAAATACAGGCCAATCACCTGCCTTTCGTTGGAAGGCAGGTGATTGGCCTGTATTTTGTCGGGTTTCTTGTATCTTCGTCTTTAGGGTTCAGATATGCAACTCCTTCGGTGAGTAACTTCAGGATTGTGTCCGGGTGCCTTATCATTCGAGTGAACTGTTCTGCTAGGTGCTTGTGTGTGCATATTATTATTAGCCCTATAGTGCAAGGAAGCCTGAGGCTTATGCTGCACTGGCCAAAAAAATTTCAGAGTTACCCTGAGAGAGAGAAGAAAGGAATCACTAAGAAAGAGAAGAATGATGATATCCAGCTCAGGATCCTGGATATGTATGATGCAAGAATGCAGGCTTATGTAACATCAGCCAAAAAAAAAAATAAATAAAAATAACTCTCACATCCCATTCTCTCTAAATGTTTGTTCAGTTCTCCTCCTTGAATTTATTTAGGCTATCAACTTTCACAATGACAAAATGGAAATTTGTTCCATCTGCCGTGAAATCAACAACCCGTTGGCTAAAGGCAAATTTACGCACACATCTATTCTATAACTGTATTTCCTCAATTTGAATTTATGCCGCCTCATGTTCGTAATCTGGGCAAGAGGAGGAATGCCATCAGAATTGAGCCTGCTCAAACCATTCAAGGCCTTATACACTTCAATCACATCACCTCGCAGGTGTCTAGTCTCCAGACGCTGCAATCTGCAGAACTTAACCTTTTCTTGGTAAGACCACTCCTTCGTTCCCCTCACCAATGTTGTTGCCCTTCTCTGTACTTGCTGAAGCAACTCTACACCCTTCCTAAAATGAGGCCTCCTGACCTATATGCAGTACTCAAGGCAATGCCTGACATTGCAAGGCATTGCCTTACACAAAGGAATAATTGCCTTTTCCCTACTAGCAAAATTCCTGTACATCACTGACAATACCCCATGACCTGCTATAGCAGCCAGTCTGCACTGCTCAGAAAACTTCATATCTGACCGCACAATTACCCTCAGGTCTTTCATTTACCATTACCCTAAGTGTACTACCACACAGTTGGTACGTTACTCTGGAGTTACTTCTACTCATATGCAGTACTTTGCATTTGTCAAGGTAAAACTTTACTGCCACTTCCTAGCTCAACAGCCATTACTGTGATTAACAACGCTGCCAACCTGTGTATCATCTGCAAACTTCGACATTAAGCCCGGCATACCTTCATCAATATCATTGAAAAATATACAAAGCAAAAGTGGACCCAACACCAAACCCTGGGGGATTCCACTAATAACATCAGTCCACGAAAAACAGCATCCACTGATTACCACACTCGGTCTTCTCCCACTCAACTGACCTTTTATCTATTGTAGCAACTTGCCTTTAATACCATACTGCTCCAATTTGTACAGTAGTCTGCCATGTGTCAAAAGCTTTCCTGAAAGCCAAGTATATAATATCAAAATTATTTTTTGCATCCAGTTTCTTTGTAACCATGTCACAGTATCCAATCAAATTTGTCAGACAAGACTTTCCCTTAACAAAACCATGCTGCATCTCAATCATTACTGCAGTCTTGTCTAGATGATCCTGCAAAGCATGTTTAACTAGTAACTCCATTATTTTTGCAGGAACAGAAGTTAAACTAACAGTTCTGTAATTACTTGTGTCACCCTTCGTGAATTGGGGATACAATTAGCACATCTCCAGTCTGTGGGTACTTCCCTTGAATCTAAGGATGCTCTCATAATTATGGCTAAGGGTTTGCTTACTTCCTTTGCCCCCCCCCTTTAATATAACTGGATAGATCCTATCTGCCCCAGGTGCCTTTCTTACGTGTAACTTCAACAATTTCTCCTCCACTTTCCTCTCAGTTATTACAAAATCATTAAGCATCCTGTTACAGTTTGATAAACTTCTGGCATTCTCCTCCCTTAATAACTCCTCATGAGTGAATGTAAAGGCAAAATACTCTTTCAGATTGTCAGCTATCTGAGCAGGACCATCAACACTCAAACAATCAATAACAAGTGGACCAATCTGGTTCATCCCCTTTCTTCTAGAGTTTATATAACTAAAGAAGTTCTTGCTGCTTTTCTTAGCATCCTTTACTTAGCATCCAGACTACCTTATATCTATCATAGGCTTTTCATTAATAGCATAAGTAGGCTCTCTTTAACACACTGATGGGCATGCAAATTTCCTTCTAATCAACAGATCAACATGCAATAAAGTATGTAATTTTATAACCTTAAAACTGTCATGAAATAATTTAAAATTGTTCACTTTTAGATGCCACCCTTTATTTTCAATCTATTATAAACACAATTGTGAATAATTCATTTTTTGTATATTAAAAAAAAAAAAAAAATTTAAAACAAAATCCCCTCTGCCACACTTGAGACTTCTTTCTTAAATGTTAAAGATATGTCCATGTTTCGGTGTTATATTTAATATCAGCAAGCAAAACTTGAAAGAAACTTTGAAGAAAGTATCCAGTCACAGCACCATGCGTGAGTGGATGCCACAAATGCTTGCTTTAGACACAAATGGTCCTTGAGGTTGTCACAGACATTCTCTCAACTGTGCATGCTACCTGGGAGTTTAAAATTACCAGGCAATCATGGGGTAGATGACTCATCAACTGGTGCAGTACAACCACTTTGCTTATTGGAGGCTTGAAGTGGTGGAACCCATGTTTAGTCTACAGAGCTAAGTTCCAGTCAACTCTTCTATCATGCAGTATGACCGATGTCTTTTGAGGTTATGATGAACACCACAGCGAGTTCCAAACTTCCTTATATTTCGAGGGTACAGATCTACAACGGAGTTCGCAGGCCGGCCGCTAGTTAGTACACTGGACTGAACCTATTGGTAACTCTCAAGGAGGCTTCTGGATCAGCTAGTGTATAATCTTCCTACCTCTACTCTGCCAGATAGTGACTGGACGGAATCCGAGTAGTGTGTATGCAGGGGCATTGTCTATGCCATGTTATGTCAAGGATCTGTGTATATTCTTACCATGTGTATGCCATATCCAAAAGTTTCATAACTTCATCCCCCCACTTTTTCTTACTATTGAATACACCATGAATTATCAAACTAATAGAACAAGCTTATCTGCTAAAAGATCTAAACCTCCTAAACAGATCCTAGTTCATTTCACAAATATACATGGTATAACCTCAGTTCTAATGTCAAAGATGTACATTTCCACTTAAAGTCTACCAAACCCCATGTACTTTTTCTGACAGAATCTCAGTTATCGGTAGATTCAACCACTGCTCATCTCAGTTGCCAAAATTATTCGCTGTATGATTCCTTTCACCTCAAAGGTGGTACTTGTGCATATGTCCGTACTGATATCCCCTGTCAGAAACTTGGTAATTTGGAATCTCCTCTTTTCGACCTTCTCCGGCTTAAAATTTCTCTACCTCATTCTGTCAAATTTATCTGTTGTGTCTATTATTCTCCCAACTGCAGTAATCACTTTAAACTCTCTGACATCCTCTCTTTTCAATTTGACTATCTCCAGTCCAACTTTCCTAACAGTGAGGTAATTTTCCTTGGTGATTTTAATGTTACCAATTCCAGCTGGCTTCTGTTTTCTAGGCACACAGACCCAGCTGGTCAAGATGCTGAGGCTTTTGCAATTACTAATGACCTCGCACAGATTGTTCATTTACCTACCAGAATACCGGACAATCCAAACAATACAGCCGACATTAGCATTAGTAGAGGCATATGATGAAAGAAAGCAAGCTTATGCAGCATCAGCCAAAAAAAATAAAAAAACACTCCCATTTCACCCCTCCGTTCATTCGAAATACCTGTCCAGCTGAGCCTTAAACTTATTTAGGCTATCAACTTCCACTACAAGGGATGGAAGTCTGTTCCACCAACCAACCACCCGCTGGCTAAAGGCAAATTTCCGCATGTCTATCCTACATCTGTCTTTCCTCAATCTCAATTTATGCCCTCTCAGGTGATTATTCTGAGCTAGAGGAACAATCCCATCAGCATTGAGCATGCTCAAACCATTCAAGGCTTTATACACCTCTATCAGATCACCTCGCTGGTGCCTAGTCTCCAGACACTGTAATTTGCAAAACTTAAGCCTTTCTTCGTAAGAGCACCCCTTTGTTCCATTCACTAATCTTGTTGCCCTTCTCTGTACTCGTTCCAGCAGGTCTACATCCTTCTTGAAATGAGGCCTCCAGACCTGTATACAGTACTCTAGGTGTGGCCTGACCATTGCCTTATACAAGGGAATAATCACCTCCTTATACCTGCTGGAAAAATTGCTGTATATCATTGACAATACTCCATGGGCTACTCTTGCAGCCCGTCTGCACTGATCAGAGAACTTCATATCTGCCTGCACAACCACCCCCAAGTCCCTTTCATTCTCTACCACTGTCAGTGTAGTACCACAGAGTTGATACGTTGCTCTGGGGTTGCTGTTTCCCATGTGTAGTACTTTACATTTGTCAATGTTAAACTTCATTTGCCACCTCTCAGCCCATCTGCTCAACCTTTCCAGAACCTGTTGCAGCAGCATAGTGTCAGTAGAGTCCTTGACAACCCTGCCAACCTTTGTATAGTCTGCAAACTTGGACATTAAGCTTGATATACCATCATCAATATCATTTATAAATACAGAAAACAATAATGGATCCAACATTGAGCCCTGAGGGACTCCACTAATAACATTAGTCCACGATGAGCAGTGTCCATTGATTACCACTCTCTGTCTTCTCCCCCTCAACCACCCCTTTATCCATAGCAGCAACTTGCCTCCAATGTCACACTGCTCCAATTTGTGTAGCAGTCTTCCATGTGCAACAGTATCAAAAGCCTTTCTAAGATCCAAGTATATAATATCAAAGCTATTCCCTGCATCCAGTTCTTTTGTGACTGCATCATAGTACCCAATCATATTGGTCAGGCAAGACTTTCCCTTAACAAAACCATGCTGTGTCCAAGCTATAACTGAAGTCTTGTCTAGATGATCCTGCAGTGCTTCTTTAGACAGTGCCTCCATTAATTTTCCTGGAACAGAAGTTAAGCTCACAGGTCTATAATTACTTGTTTCAGCCTTTGATCCTCCTTTGTGAATTGGGGTCACATTTGCACATCTCCAGTCTATGGGTACCTCCCCTGAGTCCAAGGAAGCTCTCATAACTATGGCTAAGGGTTTGCTTACTTCCTTTGCTGCCTCCTTTAATATAACTGGATAGATCCCATCCACCCCGGGTGCCTTTCTTGTGTTTATCTTCAACAGTTTCTCCTCCACTTTACTTCCAGCTATTTCAAGATTCTGTAGCTTACTGCTAGAGTTGAATACACCTCTGTCATTCCCCTCGCTGAATAACACCTCATATGTGAATGTCGATGCAAAATATTCATTTAGTTTGTTAGCTACCTGAGCAGGATCATCAACAGTTGACGCATTAATATCAAGTGGACCAATCTGATTCATCCCATTCCTTCTAGAGTTTACATAAGTAAAGAACTCTTTGCTGTTTTTCTTTGCATCCCTTGCCAAGGATTTCTCGTAATCTGCCTTCGCCTGCCTAACCTCCTTTGTAACTTGGTTGCATATCAACTTGTATCTATCATAGGCTTCTGTGTCATGTGTTAATTTGTAAGTATCCCATGCATTTTTCTTCTTTGCCATATGCCTCATTAGTTCATCTGACATCCATTTTGGCCTAAACCTTGAACAATATTTCTTAGTTGGTATGTAAAGTCTAGTAGCTTCCAAGATTGGTAACATCATCAGTTGGTCCCACTGCATAGAATTTAAATACTGTCTCAGTCCATCGTAGTCGCCTTTACGGAAGCAATAACCCTTCCCTTTACCCCTAATGGTAGTTACCTCTTTGAGTAAATCCCACTTCAGCACACTGTGATCACTGCCACCTAGTGGTTCATTTATCTGCAGATTCTTAATGCATGAAGAATCACTGCTGATAATCAAATCAAGAGTATTACTCCCTCTAGTTGCCTCCCGAACATGCTGATGTAGAAAACAATCATCCAATAAATCCACAAAAGCCCTGCTAGTGTGTGAGTGACCAGCCCCCAAATTCCAGTCAATATCTGGGAAATTAAAATCTCCCATTATAAGACTCTGATTTACTGGCCCACTCTATTTCCCTGTACAGTTTCTTATTATACTCATCAGAGTCATTAGGCCTATAGCACACTCCTACTCTCAATTTTGATCTCCCAATGCTTATGTCACACCAAACTGACTCAACACTGCACTGTCCAGCGATGTCGACTGGCTTCACTTCCTTGGTTTTTATGTGTTTCCTAACTAATAGCATAACCCCTCCCCCTTCCTATCCTGTCTATCCTTTCTGTACACGTTGTACTCCCCAAATTCCAGTTCTGCATCCCTTATATCTGTGTGACACCACGTCTCTGATATCCCAACAATATCTGCCTTTGATGTTTTGAGCAATACCTCAAATTCATCAAATTTATTTACTAAACTCCTAGCATTGGTGTACATGCAAGTATACCTGCACCTGTTTCTATTCTTAGCTACCCTAACACAACCCATGTGTTTACTTGTACCGCAATGGCTCCCAGCAGTCTCTGAAATATCATGCATCTTGTTTGACATGCTTGATCTTTTTCTCACAAACAACCCTTCTAAGTACATGGTTAAAGTGAGTGGCGCTTTAGACACCTTAGATCACAACTAGGTGATTGTCACTTCTCCAATGGAGCCTTTATCTCATGGCTATTCCCCCAACCCTATGTTGTTTGGCATTACAAGAATGCAAAATAGGATAACGTGCGAGATTTCTTTTTTTCTTTTCCTTGGTTGGATTACTGTTTCAAAACTTCTGACGTCAACGTTTACTCAGATCATGTCAGAGAAATTTTTCTTGTAGGAATTGAATCCTTTATTCCACACTCCGCTTTAAAATCTCTTCGTTTTACCTAAACCTTGGTTTTCCAATAAATGTGCTAAAGCTGTTCAAGAGAACAATGCTGCATATCGTAATTGGCTTGTTTCCAATTCTTCAGTTTTATTTTCTGTGAAAGCTCGCAACAATTGTAAAGCAGTTATTAATCAGTCCAAACTAGATTTTAAACAGGCTAAGAGAAGAAAAATTTCTTCTTGCCCCAATGGCAGCCAAGCATTCTGGTCTCTTGCCAAAACTATTGGCCGCAACTTTTGCCCATCTCTGCTCCCACCTGTCAAAACCAGATGGTTCTATTTTCACATCAGCCAAGATAAAACTGGCCTGCTAGCATCCCATTTTTCTTCCAACTCATGTATTAATGATCTTGGAAAACACCTCTCACCATTCCCAACACTCTCCATTCAATGCCTCCTGTGGTCTTCCGTCAAAATGATATCAGAAGGATTTTGATGAATCTTGATGCTAAGAAAGCCCCAGGTCCTGATGGTATATCTCCACTTGTTCTCAAAACCTCTGCTTCTGAACTTACACCTGTTCTTTGCTGCCTTTTTTCACTTTCTTATTCCAAAGGTGGAAGTTTGCTTGGAAGTTTGCTCATATCCAGCCAGTTCTTAAAAAGAGTGACAAATCCCTTCCATCCAATTATCGTCCCACTGCAATTATTTCTACTCTTTCTAAAATAATGAAGAAATCAATTAACCGCAAACTCTTAAACTACTTAGAAACCTTCCATCTGATCAATGATCCCCAGTATGGATTCCGTTAGTAGTAGCGATCAACTGGTGATATTCTGGCTTATGTTACTCATTTATGTACAAATTCAATGGAAAAGTTTGGTGAAACACAAGCAGTTGCTCTTGACATCTCAAAGGCTTTCCATCGTGTTTGGCATAAAGGTCTTCTAAACAAGCTTCCATCTTATGGTTTGAAAACTGTTTTTTTTTAATTGGTTATCCGTAACCAATTTAAAAAAAACTGAGTGATGGTAGATACGTATCTAACTTCTCCACTAATGCTGGTGTCCCCCAAGGTGCAGCTCTTTCCCCCACTCTTTTCCTCTTGTATATTAATGACCTTCTTCCATTGACTGGAAATTCTACTCATAGGTTTGCTGAAGATAGCACATTGTATTCCACTTTTCTGTTTGAGAAACCTTGCCCTCTTCAATCAGCTTCAACTTCTCGAAGATCTGCTACCAATTCCTTAAATGCCGATCTCCAGTGGGGCAAAGATAACTTAGTTGATTTCAATCCTTCTAAAACTCAGTCTTGTCTTATATCTCGCAAAAATGATTCTTCTGCTCCTATGCTTATCTTTAGCGACACTCCGATTTCTAGGCAAGATGATCTCTCTCTTTTGAGGATTACCCAAACTTCTAATCTCTGTTGGCACAAGCACATTACAAATATTGCTTTCTCTGCATCTAAAAAACTTGGTTTTCTCTTTCGCTCTTCGCGTTACTTTTCTTCCAAATAGCTATTCACTCTGTACAATTCGCAAATGCGCCCTACCATTGTTCATTGAGAATATTGTTCTCACATCTGGGGTTGTGCCCCCAAAACCTCTGTAAGGCGTCTTGATTCTGTTCAGAAGAGGGCAGTTAGGTTAATTAATGCCTTGTCTCTAACAGAGTCTCTCCACTCTGTCTCATAGACATACTGTTTCTGCTGTATGCCTTTTCTACAGATATTTCCATGGATATTGTTCTTCTGAATTAGCTTTTTTAATTCCCGCTCTCTCTTTCAAAACAGTCCGAACAAGTGCCGCCACCAGCCAACATCCATTTACTGTCCAACTTCAAACACGCAAAACCAACTTTTCATCTTCTTCATTTATACATTCAGCTGACATTTTCTGGAACAACCTTCCTTCATACATGTTTCCTGAAAATTACAGTCTACAGAAGTCTACAGAATAATTGAAAGAGAGCAGTGTAGAACAGGCCAAGCGAGAGAACTGTGTTAGTTGTCTGACGGCACCGGGGGTGTCCCTCATCTCCACCAAGCGAGAGAACTATCAGATGAGGATTTTCAGTTATCTATAGATCGTGAATTGAACAAGGGTGTCACAATGCTCCTGAACGTGAACAAAAGACAAACTGAACAGATGCAGATCGACCTAACCATATTTAGAGAAACACCAGAAGATAAGCAATTTATATTTAATGTAACCAGAAGCCTTGAAAGGGAGAACAAATCAACTTGGATATGGATTCAACCTCAGTAAAAATGTGTCATGTTAGGCTTTAATTAAAGGGGTAAGAAGAATCGTTAAAGTATTAGAAGATCGTAAGCATAAGGATCAGTGTCCCCCCCCCCTCCCATTTCATGTCTATGCAGAAAAACCGAACGAAGGGAGTGGAGAGGAATCCGGAGAAAGAACAGGTAAATAACTTAGTGCGGCAGTAAACAGTCCTGAGGACCGGAAAAGAGAAGAAACCAAAAGTAGGATGTTTCTGTAGTTGTATGTTCATTAAAATTCTAAAAGAATAAATAATCGTTATCCTAAACATGAGGAAAATGTTAGGTAGGATAGGCAAAAAAGGACTGTAGGGAATTAGACGAATAGATAAGAAGTTGATAAACAAAAATTTTTTTTTTTGTCCTCACTTTTTCCCATTATATATGGAGTCAGCGTTTTTATTGTTTTGGCATGCAATTTTTACGGCTGGATGCCCTTCCTAATGCCAACCCTCACCCTTTATTCGGGCTGGGGATATGCGGTGGTGATTCCGTGACCTTCCGCATCCTCCGTATTTGGTGGTCACGGGCTCGAACCCCCGGTCTAATCAAGAAGCGTGTGCTACACACTACTCTGCTCCTGCCCACCTGGCTACGGAGGCACCTGTAGAAGTTGATAAACTAATAGTAAACAATAAACAGTTCTAATGAATTAAGTCTTTTAAGAGAGTGAAAATGGTTATAACCTGACTAAAAGTGTAAAGTAAGGAGGTATATTAATAACAGTTCTAAAGAAATGTGTCCTTCAAAGCATAGATAGAATTAGATTATAGTGGATATGCATATTGGCCATGACTTCTGAATGTGCCAGATAGTAAATGATGTACTAAGAATGTTTATGAAATGTTAAAAAAATTTGTCAAAAAGGTTGTAACAATAGAATATTAGAAAATACCTCATCGTTATTTAGTTAGATAGAATACTGTTAACCAACCCTCAAATAATAATCAGAATAAGTAATTTAAGAAGTGATGTTCAATTGAAAGATATTTGTTATTTGGTTTTTAGGAGCATTAGCAACTAAGGCCATATTGCTCCGGGAATATGCAGTGGTCATTCCCTGACCTTTCTGCATCCTCCGTATTTGGTGGTGACGGGCTCAAACCCCGGTCTAATCAAAAAGCGTGTGTTACGCACTGCTGCTACTTCCCACCTGGCTACAGAGGTGCCACCAATTTAAAGATAGATATCATGTGTACTGTAATTTCATATATATGTAATTTGTAAATATGCTTAACTATAATAAAGTTTTGTTACTTACAATCTGAGAGTAATTATTCGAGCAAACACAGGTCTAATTTGTTTTAGGAATTTCACCCATTAACAATCTTTGCCTACTCAGGAAGGAAACAAAAGGGACAAGTTAGTTCCTGAGCTATCTTCGGTATGTGAGTCAGGTAGCGGAAGTAGGGGTAAAGGTAAGAATTAAACAATTTTGTATTAATAGGAAAAGTGGGTTTAACAATAGGAAGTGATTAAACATTCAGTACTGATACAAAATTCAAAACTCTTACAATATTAAATCCTCCCCGCTTACAAACTAGCATTGAGGTCACTGATACATTGTTTAAGTAAAAAAAAAAAAAAAAATTGGCTTCGGCCTGAGGCACTCCCATCTGAGGGTTAAACTTTGCAAACCACTGAAAAGTCCATGAATGACAATTTTTCTGAAAGCCGGTTTTAACATTTTGTGAGTTTATGTTGCTCTTTGAAAAAAAATAAAAAATACACTGATCTAAATTTTCTTCTTGGTAAAATTCCTCATTTAAAAGTGCAATAAAACACAAAAAACACCTACTTTTCAATGCACACTAATTCTGACAAACTGAATGAGGTGGTTCATGTGTTACTGTGTCTAGATAAATCAACAAATAGGTTATGACAAGTCAGTACTTGCTGCAATACCACAATTTTAAGATAAAGTCAGCCCTCAACTTTATGATCATACCTTATACACATAACACACATGTTGATAATTACAGTTAATGAATACTCACTTAAATCTGAACAGAATTTTGTAAATAAACCTTGATTTCCCAGTTATTTCTTGTAAATGGATCAAACAGAGAAATTACAAACAAAACTGAAAAAAAAAAAAAAATAATAATAAATAATAATAATCAAAAAAATTAAAAAGGTGCACACACACTTACGATAGTTTTCCTTGTTAGAAATGTAGGTAACACCCACCAAAGCCATGACTTCTGTGACATGTAACCAATAATTTACACAAACCAGCTGCAGATAGAAATTCTTCACACCTGGTAGCACATTTTTAACTTTTTGTTTGTGATGACTATAGTAAAGCGATGCTAACAGCAAACGTGGAGCAGAGTGTAGAGCAACTCCAATGCGCCAAATATATCGTTGGGGAGATATACCTGTTATGGCACTAACTGACGGGAAAAAATTGAACACCTATAAAAAATTATATACATCTGTTCAGATTTAGGTATTTTCTGAAAAACACACACAAAAAAAAAAAAAGGACTATCAAACAACAATCAAATAACAACTATGCATATTTTACTAATCTCAACAGCAAAATAACCAGACTACAACAATGATTCTTTTCTATAGTAAATCAATAAACAGTACTTTTTAAAAATGATAACAGCATATCTGACCAGCAAAGTTGGTGATTGGTAATTCCTACATGCTTTGGAAAAATGCCACAAATGCCTACTTTTTATATTTGGGGGGGGGGGAATCCCTTTTTTGTTCTCTTTAAAATGCCTTTTCTCCCTTTATTATGTCTATTTCCCATTTAACTTAGTCCGTTCCCATTCAACTAGCATACGGATTTCCACTGAAACCTTGACACCAAAAGAAAAATCAAAAATTTATACAAAAGACAAGAGTATGCGTGTTGCCATAACCACTGGTTGTTTTCTTAATAAACTGTTACATTTTTTTACAATTTGATGTCTTTGATCACTAAATTAGTAGTGTATTTCTGCATTCCAAACTTTTAAAACTCTTAGAATAAGAATAATTAGAATAATTATTCTAATATAATTATAAGAATAATTCTAATAAGAATTCTAAGAATAATTATAATTATTCTTAGAATAATTATTAGAGTATAAATAGTAAACATGTAAAATCGAAAAGCTGTTTTTATATTCCTCACATTGCAGTCACTAATATCAAAAAGAATTAGTATTAGTGGTGACAAATGATGCAAGAAAGCAAGTTTATACAGCATCTGCAAAAAAACCCCATTTCAATCTATCCATATCCTCCAATAGTTTGCCTTGTTCTTTAAATTTATTCAACCTATCCACTTCCACAAGAACAGATAAAAGCTTGTTCTAGCAATCAGCTACCCATTAAATGAAGGCAAAATTCAACACAACTATTGCAACCACCATTCCTCAATTTTACTTTATGCCCTCTCATGTGTGTAATCTAAGTAAGAGGAAGAATGCCATCAGCATTGAACTTGCTCAATCCACACAAATCCGAACAAGTTAGTGCATAGCATTATGTTAGTTCGTAGTAAATCACCAAAGTAGTTGAAATATCATTTTCATTATATCTCATATTGTGAATGCCTTAACGCCACAACAAATTGCCCTGATATTGCACTACCTCGAATAAGAAGTGCTTCACCAGATGAAAAGACTAATGTTACTTATTCTCAGTGGATATCGCCACCCAGACAGCCGCTTTAAGGCTTTTTTGCTTCTCATCGGTAGGTGGGTAGGTACCAGGTGTTACAATAGGTGATAACCTAGTTATGCAATATAACTCCACAATATGAGAGGAAACCAGATGGTGTGTAACAGTATAGACTAAAAAGGGTTTTAGGGCTAAAAGACTCAAACTACGGAAATTTGCTAATCAAACAAGTTAGTGCATGAAATCATGTTAGTTTGCAGTAAATTCACCGATGTAATGAATTTTCCATAGTTTGAAACTTTTAGCCCTAAAAACCTTTTTAGTCTATACTGTTGCACACCATCTGGCATCTCTCATATTGCAGAGTTATACTTCATAACCGGGTTGTCACTTATTGCAACACCATGATACCTAAACGCCCACTGATGAAAGGCCAAAAATTATTGAAACGGCCACAGTATCCACTGAGAATAAGTAACATTAGTCTTCTCCTCTGATGAAGCACTTCTTATTTGAGGTAGTGCAATATCAGGGCAACTAGTTGTGGTGTTAAGACATTCAGAATATGAGATATAACGAAAACGATAATATTTCAACTACTTCTGTGATTTACTACGAACTAACATGATTCCATGCACTGACTTGTTCAATTAGTGAATTTCCCATAGTTTGAGGCTTTTAGCCCTAAAAACCTTTTTAGTATATATTATTGCACAGAAAGCCTTAAGCAGATCACCTCGCAGGTGCCTAGTCTCTAGATGTTGCAAGTTAAAAATCTGAAGCCTTTCTGGTTAATAGTCACCCTTTCTTTCCTTCATCAATCTCATTGTCCTTCTCTGTACCCATTCCAGGAGCTCTACATCCTTCCTAAAATGAAACCTCCAGACTTGAATGCAGTACTCAATATGTGGCCTGACTATGCCATATATAATGGAAAAATTACTTCATTATCCTTGCTAGCAATATTATTGTATATCATTGACAACACCCCATGAACTGTCCTGGCAGCCTGTCTACACTGCTCAGAAAATGGAATATCTGACTGCACGATTACCCCCAGGTCTTTTTCATTTTATTTCCCAATACCCCAAGTGTAGTACCACACATTTGCAACATTACCCTGCGATTACTACTATCCATATGCAATCTTTGCATTTGTCATTGTTAAACTTCAGTTCTCATTTTTCAGCTCATCTGCCAAATTTTTACAGATCTTGTTGCAGTAGCATACCATTATATTCTCATAACCACCCTGTCAACCTTAATCATCTGCAAATTATATGTTAAGTCTGATATACCTTTATCAATATCATTAATAAATACTGAAAACAACAATGGGCCCACCATTGAACCCCAGGGAATTGCATTAATATCAGTCCACAAAGAGAAGTGCCCACAGATAACCACTCTGTCTTCTCCCAGTCAACCATCCCTTTATCCATAGCAGCAATTTGCCCTTAATGCCACATTGCTCCAGTTTGTACAGCACTATTTTAAGTGGATCAGTATCAAAGGCCTTCCTGAAATCTAAATTGTCAAAATTAATTTTTGCATCGTTTCTTTGTAAACACATTGCAGTATCCAATCAAATTAGTCAGGCAAAATTTCCCCTTAACAACTGCATGCTATATTTGAACTGCAGTCTTCTCTGGATCATTCTGCATTGCTTCTTTAACCAGTGACTCCATTATTCTTCAAGGAAAAAAAAGTTAGCCTAACAGGTCATGTAATTTACTAATGATATTAAGAGTAGGAGACCGGCAGAATTATTTACCAAGTACAGGTCAATGTTGAAAACAAGCTGTGAGTTAGGGTTGAAATTGAAAGTGTCTGCAATTCTGCCCAGACACAATAGGAGAGAATATATGATGAGAGCCTTGTCAATCAATTCAGCCCTGGAGAGATTGTGCAAGGCTCAAAGGGTAGAATTTTTCTCAGCCTGGCATGTGCTTGTTAACAGCAGAGACTGCTTCTACAGGGATGGGATACACTTAAATATAAAGGGTGCAAGACTTTTTGCTGATGCTATCGAGACAGAGTTAGGTGGGTTGGAAAACTAATAGCTTGGGGGGGGGGGGGGATACACAGACTAATCGATTAACAGTAGCCGCTGGCAGAGATGAAAGTGATTCTTGCACTGCTTCTATTGAAATGCAATTGAGAAGCAGCCAGGAAAGCAAGGCAATTTGGATTTCCAGGACTGCCGGGATTCATAGTGGAACAAGTAAATACATGGGCTGTGTTAGGATAACTAAGAGTAGAAACAGGTGCATGTATACTTGTATGCACACCAATGCTAGAAGTATAGTTAATTAATTTGATGAGCTTGAAGTGCAATTCATGACAAGATTAAATATTCTGCCTTGAATCTAATAAATAAAATAAATTTTCTGTTTATACAGCAGGACGACCAAACAGTCAGAGGTTGTTGTTGTTGTTGTTTTTTAGGAGCATTAGCAACTAAGGCCATATTGCTCCAGGAAATGCGGTGGTCATTCCTTAACCTTTCCGCATCCTCCATATTTGGTGGTGACGGGCTCGAACCCCAGTCTAATCAAGAAGCATGTGCTACGCACTGCTGTTCCTTCCCACCTGGCTACGGAGGCGCTACAGTCAGAGGAGTTAACAAGATAGACAGAATACAAGAAACAGCACCGCATTCAGCAGTCACAGGCTTGAACCCCGGTCACTCAAGACACGTGTACTTATGCACCCGTGCGCCTGACCACTAGGCTACGGCGGCCTCTACAATGGCAGATGGAAGTTTGTTCCAGCAATCAACAACCCGCTGCCTAAAGGCAAATTTCCGCACATCTATTCTACAACCGCCTTTCCTCAAATTGAATCTATGCCCTCTCAGCTGATTATTCTGAGCAAGAGGAAGAATCCCATCACCATTTAGCATGCTCAAACCATTCAACCCTTCATACACCTCAATCAGATCATCTCGCAGGTGCCTAGTCTCCAGACATTGTAATTTGCAAAACGTAAGCCTTTCTTCATAAGAGCAACAATTTGTTGCATTCACTAATCGTGTTTCCCTTCTCCGTACTCGTTCCAACAGCTCTACATTCTTCTTAAAATGAGGCCTCCAGACCATTGCCTTATACAAGGGAATAATCACCACCTTATACCTGCTAGAAAAATTCCTGTATATCATTGACAAGACACCATGTGCTACTCTTGAAGACAGTCTGCACTGCTCAGAAAACTTCATATCTGCCTGCACAATTACCCTCAGGTCTTTTTCATTCTCAACCACTGTCAGTGTGGTACCACAGAGTTGATACGTTACACTGGGATTACTGCTTCCCATATGTAGTACTTTACATTTGTCAATGTTAAACTTCATTTGCCACCTCTCAGCCCATCTGTTCAACTTTTCAAGGACCTGTTGCAGCAGCGTACTGTCATTAACAACCCTGCCAACCTTCGTATCAGCTGCTAACTTGGACATTAAGCATGATATACCATCATCAATATCATTTATAAACACAGAAAACAAAAATGGACCCAACACTGAACCTCAAGGGACTCCACTATTAACATTAATCCATGAACAGCAGTGTCCATTGATTACAACTCTCTGTCTTCTCCCACTCAACCATCCCTTTATCTATAGCAGCAATTTGCCTCCAATGCTACACTGCTGCAATTTGTGCAGCAGTCTTCCATGTGCAACAGTATAAAAGGCCGTTCTAAGGGTTTGGGTTTGGGTTTTTTGGTTTTATTGGAGCATCAGCTACTAAGGCTATAATGCGCCAAGACCAGGTCATTTATAAACGAAAATTTTTAAACTTTCAGTGACCTAATTAGTTAGGTCACTATGTCAAAATATATAACAAATATATAAAAGAAAAATGTAAAAATTTTATATATGAGTAAAAATATTTATTAATTTTAAAAAGATAAAAACAGCAGACACGTTGTCATTGTCAGATAAAATCTGACTGAGTGTATAAGGCTCAGTCAGATGGTTAAAAGCGGTAGGACGGATATTGCTAAAATCTGAACATTCGACTAAAATGTGTCTGATTGATAAAACTGTGCCACAAGACTCACACATAGGAGGGTCATCCGCCCTCAGCAAAAAAGAATGTGTCAAATGACAATGTCCTATGCGGGTCCGGGCAAGAACAACTTCCTCCTTACGATTCCTGCGCAGACTAGACTGCCACGGTTCAATTACAGGCTTTATACGATGCAATTTATTTCCGGTCTGTCTATTCCACGAGTCCTGCCATTGGGAATGTAACTTTTGATGTACTATTTGCCTGTAGTCTGTATAGGGGACTAACAGGCAGCGGTTATTATGGGGAATTGCTGATTTGGCTGCGGCGTCAGCCAAATCATTTCCCCTAATCCCAATATGGCTGGGAATCCAGCAGAAGCGGATGTCATATTCGCGTTCATGGAGAACGTGAATCTTCTGCTGAATGCTAGACAGAACTGGATGAGGATTATATCTCACAGATCTTAGAGCCTGTAACATGCTAAGAGAGTCAGAATATAAAATGAACCGTTGGTATTGGTATTTACTAATATGATCCAAGGCCAACTCTACAGCGCGCAGCTCTGCAGTAAATATGCTGCATTCAGAGGGGATCTGCTCTGATATAGTGCTGTCTGTAAAGACAGCAGCAGATCCCACATATGATTCCGACTTCGAACCGTCTGTGTAGACTGGCGCGAAGTCAGAATATTCAGTTCGGTGTGCTGAATGAAGCTGCAGGTAGACACATGATGGAGTGTCCGACTTTACCCAGTTTCTAAGCGACAAGTCGCATGCCGGGACACGAGCATGCCAGGGTGGAAAGGGTTGCTTTGATGTTCGGGCAACCTTGTCTACCTTGATATCAAGTTCTTTGAGTAGCTCTTGGATACGAATACCAAAAGGACGATTGGCAGTCTTTCGAGTATTGTATAAATTTTCCCATCGTGGCTCAAAAACGAATGGCCACGTAGGATGGTCTGGCAGGGATTTCAGTTTTAAGGCGTACTTTAGAGACAACTGCTTACGGCGAAGTGATAACGGTGGTTCGTTTGCTTCGACGTATAAGCTCTGGACAGGAGATGTTCGAAATGCTCCAGTAGCGATGCGTATAGCCTGATGATGGACGGGGTCCAGCCACCGCAGGACACTGTCTCGGGCTGAGGAATATACCTGGGACCCATAATCTAGTTTGGATCGCACTAGTGCACGGTAAAGCCGAAGAATGGTACATCGGTCTGCTCCCCAAGATGTAGAGGAGAGCGAGCGGAGAATATTAAGTCCACGTGTGCACTTGGTGCGGAGTTCACGAATGTGATCCAAAAAAGTTAGTTTTTTATCGAATATGAGTCCCAAGAATTTTGTGTTTGCTGCTACTGGAATTGCATTTTGTCCGAGCCTTAATTCGGGTTCAGGATGAAGATTACGCTTGCGACAAAAGTGTACGCAAACGGTCTTCTCCGGCGAGAACCTGAAGCCATTTGCAAGTGCCCAGCAATTCAGACTATCAATGGCTTTCTGCAGTTGTCTTTCAATTACCCTCATGTTGCACGACTGGCAAAAAATGCTAAAGTCATCAACATAGAGGGCACTGTTTACAGTCGGAGGAAGTTGTTCTGTGATGGAATTTATTTTTATGGCAAAATGCGTGACACTTAATACTGATCCTTGTGGTACTCCCTCCTCTTGGCTAAAGGAGCGAGAGAGTGAGGATCCCACACGAACTTGGAACGATCGATTAGCTAAAAAGTTTTGAATAAAAAAAGGCAGATGCCCTCTTAGGCCTAGGCTATGTATGTCTTTTAAAATGCCAAATCTCCAAGTTGTGTCATACGCTTTTTCCATGTCAAAGAACACCGACACCAAGTGTTCCCGTTTTAGGAAAGCATCCCGGATGGATGCTTCCATTCTAATAAGATGGTCCAAAGTGGACCGGTTCCGTCGGAAGCCGCACTGGATGTTGGAGAGAAGGTCATTTGATTCTAAATACCATATTAAACGAGAATTGACCATTCTCTCCAGGATTTTGCACAAACAGCTAGTCAGAGCAATAGGACGATAATTGGTGGTGACTTTTGGATCCTTTCCTGGCTTAGGAAAGGCAAGAACGATTGCCTTTCGCCAGGAGTCCGGAAACTGCCCTTCAGTAAAGATTCTGTTATACAGAAGGAGCAGACAATCCATAGATGTTGGTAGAAGATTTTTAATCATTTCATAATGGATGCCATCTGGTCCAACGGCACTTGCTTTGGAAAGAGTGAGCGCTCTGTTCAGTTCCTCTATAGTGAATGCCCCGTTGTAGGGATAGAGGCCCTTGGTCTTAAAATTAAGTGCTTGCCTTTCCAGTTTGTGTTTAAGGACCAGGAACTCTGGGGAATACGAAGATGTTGCAGAGATCTTAAAGAATGTTTCCCCAAGAGCATTGGCTATTGCAGTTGGATCTGCAATAGCGCATCCATTATAATCTAGGATTGAAGAAGGGTGGGATGTATATTTTCCCTTCATTTTCCGGATTTTATCCCAGACTACCTTAGAGTTGGTAGACTGGTTAATAGATGATGTAAAACGGATCCACGATTCCTTTTGACTCTGACGACGGATGTAACGTGCTTTGGCTCGTGCACGTTTGAAGGCTATAAGGTTGTTCGTGGTGGGATATCGGCGAAATATCCCCCACGCTTTGTTTTGAGCCTTTTTTGCTGCTGTGCATTGTGAATTCCACCAAGGTTTGGGAAATGGTGGAAACCGGGCTGATGTTTTTGGGACAGCTTTAGCAGCTGCTTGGACGATGATTTCTGTGATGTACTGTACTGCGTCATTGATCGGCTCTTGACTGACTGTGCTAAGATCGAAATTTGCCTGTTGTTGGAAGGCAGTCCAGTCAGCCTGATCAATCTTCCACCGTGGTAACCTAAAAGGAAGACATGGTCTCCCACTGTGTAACAAGGTTATCACAGGGAAGTGATCGCTTCCGTATGGATTCTCCTCCACTTCCCAGGTGAGTGAAGGGAGTAGAGAAGGGGAGCAGATAGAAAGATCAATGGCAGAAAAAGTACGGGTAGGCATATGGAAGAAGGTGTTTTTTCCAGTATTTAGAAGGGAAAGGTCATTGTCATTGAGCATACGCTCAATGACTCGTCCCCTTCCGTTGACGTTAGCACTACCCCACAGGGTGTTATGTCCATTAAAATCCCCGAGAAGTAAGAAAGGGGGAGGCAGCTGCGTGAGAAGATCATCAAGGTCTGCCTGGGAGATGTCAGTCCCAGGTGGCAAATAGATAGAGCACACAGTTAATAAAAATCCCACCGTAAGGCGAATTGCAACAGCCTCTATTCTAGTTGTAATTAGCAGGGGCTGCACTGGGGTCTGGTTACCCACAAGGATAGCCACTCCCCCATGTACAGAGCCGTCCGCAATTCTATCCTTTCGAAAAACTGTGATGTTATGCATGGTGGGATCATCATTTGCCTTTAGATATGTCTCCTGCAAGCAAAAGCAAACTGGCTCGTGCTTTTGCAGGAGGGCCTTGATGTCATCTATATTTCGCCGGAATCCACGACAATTCCATTGTAGGAATTTAGCCATTATTTTGGCTTGGTGGGTCCATCAGGCGGCTTCCGAGGTGCTGAGGGCTTACTTTTATCAGTCTTGGATTTATCTTTTTTGGGGAAGAATGGACGCTGTCCCGTGTCCATTTCCTCCTCCGCAAAGAGTTCCAAGACTGAATCATCGGGTACCTCCTTCTGCTCTACATCCATCTTTTCTTGGGAACTAGGGGGGACTTCCCCTTTCTTATTCTTTTCTTTCGTATCTACTTTTGTAATTTGTGGAGCATTAGGAGGTACCGATATAGGAGTGGCAGCTGACTGGTCCTTTTGTGCAGGTTTTTGTGAACTTAATAAATACCGCGCGATGGGAGTGAAAGACTCCTTTGGAGGAATGGTCATGTCCGTCTGAGTTCCGACGGAACATCTCCCTGCTACCTTCTGGGCGTAGGTAGGTCTGTTGATATTCAGGGGTTTGACCGATTTCCTTGCCTCCTGGTATGATATATTTAGCTCTGCCTTCAGCCGTTGAATTTCTTTTTCTTCTTTCCACCTCTGGCATGCTCGTGAATAGGCCGGGTGTTCGCCTTCACAGTTAATACAGGTGGGTTTTGCGGCTGAACATGCTGTTGTTTCGTGGTCCTTTGCACCGCATCGAGCGCATGCAAGGACTCCACGGCAGGCCATTTGAGAATGTCCATACTTCTGACATTTAAAACACCGTAAAGGGTTCGGAATGTATGGACGTACTGGACAGTTGATGTATCCAGCTTTGATCTCATCAGGAGGTTTGGGAGAGTTAAAAGTCAGGATAACACTCCTGGTTTTAACAATTTTCCCATCCCTTCGCGCAGTGATTCTCTTGACGGCAGTAACTCCCTGTGGTTTTAGTTCGGAGCAGATTTCCTCCTCGGTGACGTCGAGAAGGTCCCACTCCGAAATGACACCTCTCGATGAATTGAGTGTTCTGTGTGGTGTCACCGTTACAGGGATTCCTCCGATTGATGTTGTTCGGAGTAGATGTTCAGATTGCCGGTCATTTTTAGTTTCAATTAAAAGGTCTCCAGAACGAAGCCTCTTAACTGATTTGGGTGAACCTGCTACCCCGTCTAACCCTTTTTGTATGAAAAAGGGCGACATTTTACCAATTGGTGTCTCATTGGTAGAATGCATAATTAGGAACCTTGGGACTGGCCCTGATGGTACTTCGGTTCTCTGCCTCTTTGTAGCAATAATGCTATCTGCCTCTCCGTCATTATTTTCAGATAGGGACCGGGTTGGGGCCCCTGAAGGAATACGTTTATCAGGATTCATGGAGTTTATTAAAGTGTTCAGTGCCCGGGCTCCCCACCCACCACGGAGCCCAAAGGGACGCCCACTACCCGGCATGCAATAAATGCGCTCGGGAGTGGGACGCCAGGGCTACCCAGACACTATACCCGCACCGCCGCCAGCCTGAATCCTGTCCCTCGGACCATGAGGGTAGGGGCGTGGCATTGACACGGTTGACCCTCGCAGGCGAACCTACTAGCCGATTGATCCTAGCCGGGCCTTCCAGGACCACCCGTCTTGTCGAAGCAGGGGCCAAAGTGGTGTATTGAAGCTGGGCCCCTCAACCACCAGGATCCCCCTTTCCGAATTTCCACGGGTCGCAGCGCACGGCAAACACGCCGGATTCCATTGATGTAAGCCCGGAACCTAGGCTGTGGGCGTTGGATCCCAGTGATGCTAGTCTGGAAGTCCAGCAGCGTCACTGGGAGGTCCCCTCACCACGTACAGGTGCCCACGTCGAGGGGGCCGTTCTAAGATCCAAATATATGATATCAAAGTAATTCTTTACATCCAGTTCCTTTGTGACTACACATAGTATCCAATCAAATTGGTCAGCAAGAATTCCCTTTAACAAACCCATGCTGTGTCCGTGCTATAACTGAAGTCTTGTCTAGATGATCCTGCAATGCTTCTTTAACCAGTGCCTCCATTAATTTCCCTGGAACAGAAGTTAAATTAACAGGTCTGTAATTACTTGTGTCTCCTTTGATCCTCCTTTGTGGATTGGGATCTCATTTGCACTTCTCCAGCCCATGGGGACATCCCCTGTGTCCATGGAAGCTCTCATAATTATGGCTAAGGGTTTACTTACTTCCTTTGCCACCTCCTTTAATATAACTGGATAGATTCCATCCACCCCAGGTGCCTTTCTTATGTTTATCTTCAACAATTTCTGCTCCGCTTTACACTCAAATATTGCAAGATTATCTAGCTTACCGCCAGAGTGTAATACACCTCTGCAATTTCCCTCCCTGAATAACTGCTCATGTGTGAATGTAGATGCAAAATATTCATTTAGTTTGTTAGCTACCTGAGCAGGAACATCAACAGTTGGACCATCAATATCAAATGGATCAATCTGATTCATACCCTTCCTTCTAGAGTTTACATAAGTAAAGAACTCTTTGCTGTTTTTCTTTGCATCCATTGCCAAAGATATTTCATAATCTGCCTTTGCCTACCTAAACTTGGTCACAGATCAGCTTATATTTATCAGAGGCTTCTGTGTCACCTGTTATTTTTCACGTATTCCACGTATTTTTCTTCTCTGTCAAATGTCTAATTAGTTTATCTGACATCCATTTAGGCCTAAATCTTGAATAATATTTCTTAGTTGGTATGAAAAGTCCAGTGGCTTCCAAGATTAATTCTTTGTTTGATCGTTGTTTGTTATTTGGTTTTTAGGAGCATTAGCAACTAAGGCGATATTGCTCCGGGATATGCGGTGGTCATTCCCTGACCTTTCCGCATCCTCCGTATTTGGTGGTGGTGGTGGCGGGCTTCAACCCCGGTCTAATCAAGAAGCATGTGCTACGCATTGCTTCTCCTTCCCACCTCGCTATGGACGCGCCTTAATTCATTGAATAATTCCCTTTTTCAATTTGCTGTTGTCAACATCATCAGCTGGTCCCACTGTATAGAATTTAAAAACTGTCTCAGGCCACCGTAGTCACCTTTACGAAAGCAAAAACCCTTCCCTTTACCCTTGAACACAGTGGATCACTGTGATCACTGCCACCTAGTGGTTCCTTTATCTGCAGATTCTTAATGCATAAAGCATCAATACTGATAATCATATCAAGATTACTAATCCCTCTAGTTGCCTCCTGAACATGCTGCTTGTAGAAAACAATCATCCAATAAATCCACAAAAGCTAGTGTGTGAGTGACCAATCCACAAATTCCAGTCAATCTCTGGGAAATTAAAATCACCCATTATAAGACACTCTGATTTACCGGCCCACTATTTCTCTGCACAACTGCTCATTATTTTTCCTTTCCAAATGCTTATGTCGCACCAAACAGACTCAACATTCCATTGTCCACCAACAACAACATCAACTGGATGCACTTCCTTAGATTTTGTGTGTTTCTTAATGGAATAAATATAACTTAACAGGTGACACAGTAGCCTATGATAGATATAAGCTTGTCTGTAACCAAGTCACAAGAGAGGTGAGGCAGGCAAAGGCAAATTACAAGAAATCTTTGGCAAAGGATGCAAAGAAAAACAGCAAAGAGTTCTTTACTTATGTCAACTCTAGAAGGAATGGAATGAATCAGATGGTCCACTTGATACTGATGGTTCAACTGTTGATGATGCCACTCAGGTAGCTAACAAACTAAATGAATATTTTGCATCTACATTCACACATGAGGAGTTATTCAGGAAAGGGGAATGCCAAATGTGTATTAAAGTCTGACAGTAAGCTAGATAATCTTATAATAACTGAGAGTAAAGTGGAGCAGAAATTGTTGAAGATAAACATAAGAAAGGCACCTGGGGTGGATGGAATCTATCCAGTTATATTAAAGGAGGCAGCAAAGGAAGTAAGCAAACCATTTGCCATAATTATGACAGCTTCCTTGGACTCTGGACAGCTTCCTTGGACTGGAAATGTCCAAATGTGACCCAATTTAACAAAGGAGGATCAAAGGGAGACAAGCAGTAGATACAAGAAAGCAAGTGTATGGGCATATGCAGCATCAGCCAAAAAAAAAAAAAAAATCACTCCATACCCCTCCAAATGCATGTCCAGTTCCTCCTTAATTTTTTTTAACCTATCAACTTCCACAACAACAGATGGAAGTTTGTTCCAGCCATTAACCACCCGCTGGCTAAAGGCAAATTTCTGCACAACTATTCTAACATCTGTCTTTTCTTAATTTGAATTTATGCCCATTTAGATTCTTAACAAGCGGAAGGATCCCATCAGAATTCAGCATGCTCAACCCATTCAAGGCCTTATACACCTCAAATCAGATCAACGTGCAGGCGCCTAGTCTCCAGCCACTGCAATTTGCAGAACTGAAGCCTCTCTTGGTAAGAGGATCCCTTCATTCCCCTCACCAATCTTGTTGCCCTTCTCTGTACATGCTCAAGCAAATCTACATCCTTCCTAAAATGAGGCCTCCAGACCAGTATGCAGTACTCAAGGCGTGGCCTGACCATTGCCTTATACAGAGGGACAATCACCTCCTTTTCCCTGCTAGCAAAATTCCTATATATCATTAGCAAAACCCCACGACCTGCCCTGGCAGTCTGTCTGCATTGCTCAGAAAACTTCATATCTGACTGCACAATTACGCCCAGGTTTTTTCATTTTCTACCACCTTAAGTGTAGTACCACACAGTTGGTATGTTTAATACAGACACTAATACACTAATTCATCGACACTTAGCCTGATATACCTTCATCAATATCATTGATAACTATACAAAACAACAGTGGAGCCAACACCAAACCCTGTGGGACTCCACTAATAACATTAGTCCACGAAGAGCAGCACCCATTGATTACCACCCTCTGTCTTCTTCCACTCTACCATCCTTTTATCCATTGTAGCAACTAACCCTTAATACTATTCTGCTCCAATTTGTACAATAGTCTTCCATGTGCAACAGTGTCAAAAGCTTTCCTGAAATCCAAATATAAGATATCAAAATTATTTTTTGCATCAAGTTCCTTTGTAACCACATCATAATATCCTATTGAATTTGTCAGACAAGACTTTCCCTTAACAAACCCATGCTGTCTAAATTAGTACTGCAGTCTTGTCTAGATGATCCTGCAATGCATCTTTAACCAGGCCACCATAGTGGCCTGGTTAAAGATGCATTAATTTCTCTGGAATATAAGTTTAATTTAATTTCTCTGGAATATAAGTTAAAATAATAGGTCTGTAATTACTTCTGTCACCCTTTGATTCTCCTTTGTGAATTGGAGATACATTTGCACATCTCCAGCCCGTGGGGACCTCCCCTGAGTCCAAGGATGCTCTCATAATTATGGCTAAGGGTTTGCTTAGTTGCTTTGCTGCCTCCTTTAATATAACTGGATAGATCCCATCCACCCCAGGTGCCTTTCTTATGTTTAACTTCAACAATTTCTTCTCCACTTTGCTCTCAGTTATTACATAATCATTAAGCACCCTGCTACAATTTTAAAACCTGCCATTTTTAAACCTGAATAACTCCTCATGTGTGAATGTAGATGCAAAATACTCATTCTGTATTTTGATACAGGTCTGTAATTACTCATTAAGATATCACTAATACTGATACAGGTCTAATTACTCATTAAGTAATTACAGACCTGTTAGCTTAACCTGTTCCAGGGAAATTAATGGAGGCTCTGGTTAAAGAAGCATTGCAGGATCATCTAGACAAGACTTCACTTATAGCTCGGACACAGCATGGATTTGTTAAGGGAAATCTTGTCTGACTAATATGATTGGATATTATGATGTTGTCAAAGGAACTGGATGCAAAGAATTATTTTGATATCATATATTTGGATCTTAGAAAGCCTTTTGATACTGTTGCACATGGAAGATTGCTGCACAAATTGGAGCAGTGTGGCACTGGAAGTAAATTGCTGCTATGGAAAAAGGGATGGTTGAGTGGAAAAAGTCTGAGAGTGATAATCAATGGACACCGCCCTTCGTGGACTAATGTTATTAGTAGAGTCCCGCAGGGTTCAGTGTTGGGTCCATTGTTGTTTTCTGTATTCATTAATGATATTGATGGTATATCAGGCTTTTCTAACAGGGATAAGGAGGTGATTATCCCCTTGTATATAGTAATGGTCAGGCCACACTTTGAGTACTGTATACAGGTCTGGAGGCTTCATTTTAAGAAGTATGTAAATCTGTTGGAACGAGTGCAAAGAAGGGCAACAAGATTAGTGAATGGAACAAAGGGTTGCTCTTATGAAGAAAGGCTTAAGTTTTGCAAATTACAGTGTCTGGAGACTAGGCACCTGCGAGGTGATCTGAGCATGCTCAATGCTGATGGGATTCTTCCTCTTGCTTAGAATAATCGCCAGAGAGGGCATAAATTCAAATTGAGGAAAGACAGTTGTAGGATAGATGTGCAGAAGTTTGCCTTTAGCCAGCGGGTGGTTTATTGCTGGAACAAACTTCCATCTGTCATTGTAGTTCATAACTTAAACAGATTCAAGGCAGAACTAGACAAACATTTGGAGCAGTTGGATGAGTGAAATGAGAATGGGGTGTGTATGTGTTTTTTTTTTTTTTTTTTGGCTGATGCTATATAAACTTGCTTTCTTGCATCATGTACCCTTGTTAATGCTAATACCAATGTCGTCCTTTGTGAAATGGTGATATATTTGCACATTTCGAAACTGTGGGGAACCTCATGTGAATCCAAGGATGCTCTCAAAATTATGATTAAGGGTTTGCTTACTTCCTTTGCTCCCTCACTTAATATAACTGGATAGATCCCATCCACTCAAGTTGCTATTCTAATGTTTAACTTCACCAATTTCTCCTATACTTTCCTCTCAATTATTATAAAATCGTTTAGCTCCGTGTCAGAGTTTGATAAACTTCTGACCTCCACTTCACTACAGAATTCCTCATGTGCAAATGTACTTGCAAAATATTCATTCAGTTTGACAGCTACCTGAGCAGGATCATCAACAGTCAAACCAGCAATATCAAGAGGACCAATCTGATTCAACAACCTTCTTCTAGTATTTACATAAGTAAAGAAGTCCTTGTTTGTCTTTTTATCCTTTGCCAAAACTGATCTCATAACCTACCTTGGCTTGCCTAACCTCCTTTGTGACTTCACTCAGACTAGCTTATATCTACCATATGTTTCTGTCACCTAATAATTAATATGCATCCCATGCTTTTTTCAGGATGAACTAATGTGACTTCCACAGGTCTCATTAGTTCATCGGACATCCATTTTGGCCTACACCTTGAAGAGTATTTCTTAGTTGGTACGAAAAGCCTAGTAGCTTCCAAGTATTCAAGATTAATTCCTTGAATACTTCCCATTTAGAATTTGCTGCTGGTAACATCATCAGTTAGTACCACTCTATAGAATTTAAAAACTGTCTGAGACCACCATAGTCACCTTTATGAAAACACAATCCCTTCTCTTTACCCGATTATAGTTACATCTCTAAGTAAATCCCATATCAGTACACTGTGATCACTGCCACCTAGTGGTTAGATTCTTAATACAGTACATGAATAATCAGTGCTCACAATCAGATTAAAAGTATTACTCCCTCTACTTGCCTCTAAAACAGGGGTGGGCAACTTTTTTCGTCAGCGGGCCGAATGAAATTTTCGTATCATGACACGGGCCGGAATAGATTGAATGATTTAACAAAAAAAATCAAAATCTAAAAAATGTTATATTACTTGAATTCCCAAATTATTAATGTATTTTAAAAAAAAGTAAATACAATATTTAAATAGGAGTCGATTATAGATAGGTACAGATAAGAACTACAATTTGGAATAAACATTTTTATTGTTATGATAAAAAGTAAATGCAGAAAACAAAAACTTTAATGTGAGGGATTACATTTGGAATGTTCCTGATTTACGATTTCATAAAAATTGGGATCCAATTCACTAGTGGCTATTCGTAGAACTGCTCCTAAATTTTCATCCGTTATTCTTGATCTAATTTTGCTGTTTGTATTTTTTATTAAAGAAAATGTAGTTTCGCATAGGTATGTTGATCCAAAGAATGCCAAATATTTCTGTGCATTATCCAGAATATTTTTAAACATTTCTGGATTTAACGAGGCATATAAGTCCGTTACTGTTTTTTCAGCAAATTGATTCTTTAATATTAAATTGGACTGTAAATTTATCAGTTCCAACTGGATACAAGGTGGTGCATCATTAACATTAAATGGTAGATATTAGATATATCTTTAGTAAGATATATCTAAAGATATATCTTACTAAAGATATATCTTTAGAAAATTTCTGAAAATCATCAAATCTTGTAAATTCATTAAATAAGTCACTTATTATAGCCTCATATTTCTTAAAATCAGCACATTTCAAGTTTTTTCTCTTTTTTTGTAAGATTGGAAAGTAAGTTAACTGTTCATTTTGGAATTGTTGCGAAACTAACTTGAGTTTTCTCGTAAACGATGTGACACTTGTATACATATCAAAAATAAATAGTCCTTTCCCTTGTAATAATAAATTTAATTCACTTTGATGCGAAAACATATCAACGGAGAATAAAAAGTCGTTCAGCCATTGTTCATCTTTTAATTCATAAAATTCATTCAGCTTGTCCTTAGCATTTAAGATGTTTACAATTTCATCCAACAAATCATGAAATCGTTTTAACACTTTTGCAAGACTAAGCCATCTTACGTCCGTATGGTAAGAAATATCAGTAAAATCACATTCAATTTCTTTCAAAAATGTTATGTATTGCCGGTGGTTTAAAGCTCTTCCATGAATAAAATTAACTACTTTCGTTACAACCGATATAACATGCTTCAATTTTAGAACTCTTTTGCAAAGGGTTTCTTGATGAATTATACAATATAAGAAAATTATTTCTGTTCCTGGAATACACTTTATTTCGTCGCTTATTCTTTTTAATAATTTTTTCCTGTCAAATTTTTCCTGCCAATGTTTTTTCCTGTCAAACTATCGGTTGTGATGTTGACAATTTTGTTCCATTTTATATTATGTTTTTGCAAAGCTTCTTGAAGATTTATAAAAAAAATCTTCGCCAGTCGTGTCTTTCATAGGATATGCAGAAAGTAATTCCTCCGTAATTTCAAATCTATGATTTACACCTCGAATAAAGATTAAAAGTTGACTCATATCAGTAATGTCACATGACTCAAAGCCAGTGCATGGTAAGTACAATCTTCCAATTTTAATTTTAATTGATCACATAAATTATTGAAATATTATCAATTCGTCTCACAAGAGTTCTTCGTGACAGAGAAATTTTTTCAAACGTCAGTTTTTTATCAGGGCATAATAATTCAGCAATATCTATCAAACATTCCTTCACAAATTCCCCGTCAGAAAATGATTTACATTGTTTTGCAACCTTATGTGCAACAATGTAACTAGTTTTTGTCAGAGCTCTATCTGTATTTGACAAAATTTTCAAAATATTTTGTTGCTTATGCAAACCACATTTTAAATTTTCTGCTTCAATTTTCATTTGTTCCGGTGAAAATAGCTTATATTTTACGAAATGTTTTGTTGAAAAATGTCTTTTTCGATTATATTCTTTAAAAACGGAAATAGTTTTGTTACAAACCAAACAAACAGCTTTATCATCTATATTTGCAATTAAATATTTGAACGTCCAATTATCATTGAAAATGCAGCATTCGGCATAAATTTTTCTTTTTTTTAATTAGCTCATTTTATGGGCTATAAATTATATTAAATTAAAAATTGTAATAATTAGAAAAGGCATAAACTGACTTATAAAATATCTTGCACCAATATTATTTTTTTCAATAAGAAATCAAACCCAAAGGAACTTCGTTCGATCGATGCTACAATAATAATTAGGAAATAATACTCTTTGACGCTGCGTAGAACCACCTGGTTAACTGCGCACTGCTTACTGCGGTACTGGCCGCAATTCCCGATTGAACCAAATTAAGCCGAACGTTTACGCGAGTGTAGTCAGGTATGGATTTTCTATATTTATGATTTACGGAGGGGGCCGTATTCAACATCGCCGCGGGCCAACTGTTGCCCACCCCTGCTCTAAAACATGTTGCAGTAGAAAATAGTCACCCAATAAATCCACAAAATTCTTGCAAGTGTGAGAGTAACCAACCACAAGTTCCACTCAATATCTAGAAAGTTAAAATTCCCATTATAAGGCACTCTGATTTACTGGCCCACTATTTCTCTATACAGTTCTTCATTGTAATCATCAGTGTCATTACGCATCTAACTCATACCTACTTTCATATTTGCTTTACCAGTACTTATTTCACACCAAAAGACTCAACATTGCATTCTCCACCCATGTCAAGTGCCTTAGATTGTGTGTTTCTTATCTAACAGCATAAACACCCCCCCTCCTCCCTTCCTATCATGTTTGTCCTTTCTATACACATTATACTCCCCCAAATGCAAATTCTGCATCTCTCATATCTGTGTGACACCGCATCTCTGATATCCCAACAATATCTACTTTTGATGGCTTGACCAGCACTTCAAATTCATCGAATTTATTTATATACTCCTAGCAATGGTGTACATACACATTTTCTTTCTCTTAGCTACCCGAACACAGCTCATGTATTTACTTGATCCCTGACAACCACCAGAAGCTCTTGAAATCCCCAGCATCTTGCTTTCTAGGCTGCTGCTCATTTCAATAGAAACAGCGTAAAAATCACTTGCAGCTCTACCTGCGGCTATTAATCTATTATTCTGTGTAACCCCCCCCCAAGCTAGCAGTTGTCCAATCCACCTAATACTGCCTCGATAGCATCAGCAAATATTTTTGCACCCTTTCTATTTAAGTGTATTCTATCCCTGCAGAAGTAGTCTATCTCCTGTTAACAAGCACAGAACAAGCTGAGAAAAATTCTACCCCTGAGCCTTGCACAATCTGTCCAGGGCAATTGACTGACAAGACTCTCATCATATACTCCCTCCAATCGTGTATGGATAGAATTGCACACACTTTCAAATTTCATCCTAACTCGTGAGTTTTTCAACATTGCCCTGTACTTGGTAAGTAAGTCTGCATATCTACTACTCTTAATGTCATTAGTGCCAATGTGTACAACAATTTTACATTTTGTGCCCTTAAAAGATGATATCTGCTCTACAACATCATCAACTTTTGGCAGACCTTACAGGATCACAGGCCAAAAGTTGCCATGGCACCAAAAATGCATGTGTCAATATGAATATCTTCCATATGCATGTACAATGTGATTTGCTCATTTAATGATATATATTAATAAATTTATAGCACAAATAAAGAAATTTTTCATAATTTTTAATTCATTGGGAAAAACCCATCAAAACAGCTAGTAATGTGAAGGATAATAAGTGTACATTACTACAAGTAATAAAATAATGAAATTTTTGGGTATGGCGTACACATGGCACGAATATACCCAGATCCTTGGCATAACATGGCCTCGACAAATCAGAAACAAAAGTCTCCAAGAACCAATCACTGGGGGACCCCGCTTCTTATGTTACACCAATCTGAAGAATATCCTTTAATAACAACCCACTGCCTTCTCTACAACCTTTCCAAGTTATCCCACTATGTTGAAATTGTTCTCTACATCCAGCTCACGAGTAACTGTGTCAAAATAGCTTACTATGTTAGTTAAATATAATTTTTCTTTAACAACACCATGTTGTCTGTCCTTCACAATGCCATTTCTATCTAAATGTCCCTGGACTGCACTCTTAATCACTGCCCCAAAGATTTTCCCTACCACTGAAGTCAGTTGTTAGAGTTTCCGGTACAATGACTACTTAGGCCACACTGCACCTAATGTTGTTTACACTACCTGTGTTGACTGCTGTGGAAGTGGCTAGTGGCAGTCACAACCCTGTTCATTTCAGGAAAGAGAAAAATTCTGTGACGTTTAATTTTTTGCCCATGATACTAAGTTTGAGAAAGAGCTAAATGATAACAGATGGTTTTTATTATACAAAACATATTCAAGAAGTACAGTACAGTCAACTCCCACTATTCGTGGGGGTTACGTTCCTGAGAAATGCCGCGAATACCGAAAACACGAATACTGAGTTATTGCTCCCATAGTAATAAAGGGGTTCCGTTTCAAAGTATGAAATATATAAGAAAAACTAGTCTAAAATGATATGACCTTCATAATATGACTATGTACATAGACAGTACATAGTGAATTGCAAGCATATGGCATCAAAATGAAAATAAGAAACAAATTTAATATTAAATGTAATATTTATTAGAAATTTCAAACAAATCTTATCCCGCCAGTGCTATCACCAGTTTCGCTAAAGTGTTGATAAAGGAGTTTTGCCTTTTCACGAATGATGAGTGAACTTAACAGAATTTTATTTTGGGTTCGGTCTTCTATCCACAGATTTAAAGCTTTTTCCATTTTTTAAAATTTAACATCACGAGTTACAGAGCAAATTTTTGAAGCAATTAGCGCGTTTTCACGGACACTACGGCGGATTTTTTCTTCCGATTTCTTGATTGATCGTACTGTTGACTCATTAATTTTATAATGTTTTGCCACTGAGGAGACACTTTCGCCATTAGAAATTTTGTCTAATAACTCAATTTTATTCGCTAATGTCATCACCTTCTTTGATATTTTCACATTTCCCTTGTTATTCGTAGCCATATTTTTGTACAGGTTAGAAAGAACTTGTCCACAATAAAGTCACTTTCTTCCGTTAACACACTCGAAAAAGTCTGTTTTACACTGCAAAATGGTAGATTTATCACTTTTGTAAGCATATCAATTTATAAATTGATAAATTTATACAATTTATAAGCATATAAATTAAAAGCAAATGACGAAACCTTCCATGACAAGCGCATAACACACCGAACAAAGATTAGCGAGAAACATCCAAGCTCGTGATTTTGTCACCCCCCTCTCCCCCCCACCCACTGAGCGCTGTTTTTACCGGAAAAGATGATTTTAGCCACGCCCATGTTTTTTTATGGCGGAAAATGTTCACGGCGCTTTAAAATTCACATTTTTTTAGGTTTCATTTTATACTATGTATATATTAAGTGCAATAGCATCATTAATACACAGCCATTTCTGAATTAACAGAATATTTATAAGGTGGCATCATTTTAAGTTATATCTCATATTGTGAATACCTTCACAACGAGCTGTCATGATATTGCACTACTTCGAATAAGTAACGCTTCACCTAAGGAGAAGACTAATGTTACTTATTCTCAGATAGGTACCACCACCCAGACGGCACAGTTTCAGGACTATTTGGCCCTTCTTCGGTGGGTGGGTAGGTACCCAAGTGATGCAATGATGGCAAAACAGTTATGAAGTATAACTCCACAATATGAGATATAACTTAAAATGATGCCACCTTATAAATATTCTGTTAATTCAGAAATGGCTGTGTATTAATGATGCTATTGCACTTAATATATACATAGTCTAAATTTGCTCGCAGCTTGAGGCTTTAGCCCTAAATGCATCTTAGTTTCATTTTATATTAAATCAGCGACCACGAATAGCAGGGGTTTACTGCATATGTTTTAGTGTGAGTGGTGTGTGGTAGTGCATACACTGCCACGCACCACTGCCCGAGGGTCATTTCCTGACAAAAGGAATAAGTGGGTACGGTCTATTTGAATTCTAGCTAGGATTGCTTCTTTTTGTCTATTTGTAAAGTAGCTGGAAGCCCATAATTTTGGTACAAGTTTCATTTGAAGGAGCTATTATTATTTGCCACTGAAGGGTCCAATGTCCTTTTCATATACTTTGTACACTCATTTTTTAACTGGTGAACGGTACTAGCAAATTCGTTGGGGCTGTTCTGGGTGGGTGTTTGGTAACATCATCTGTGTTTTCACTTTCTGGTATTCCAGTATGGCCTGGGATCCAACAGAAAATAATCTTTTGCTGTGTCAAATCAGCTCTTTTCTGATGAGCTTTAGTAAAGAATGAGTAGGTGGGGAGGTGTTTTGCATGAATAATAAAGCATTTAGTAGTGTAACTACTGCATTCTGGAAAGAGGTACAGAAATGTTAATGTCAGGGAGTACTACAGTTGCACCTGCTCCACTCTCAGACTTTGATCCATTAGTATAAATCACAGGTTCTTAAAATCTTTTTATCTGTGACAACTAGTGCCAGATCTTAGTTAATTATATGAATGATTATTAAAATTCTGTTTGTGTAATCATGCTTGATGACATTTATTTCTGCAATAAACTAAACAAATACAGAATGAAATGTTGTAGTTTATAACAATTTCAATAGTTCTATAATAATTTTAATCTATAATAAATATTCAATTTACTCATATTTATCAATGTTTGCTGCAACCCCCAGAATCTTTTTCGTGACTCCCAGAGGGGTTGCAACCCACAGTTTAAGAACTGATGGTATAAATTCCAGTGAAGTTGGAATAACATTGCGTAGAAGCAACGTGTAGCTGTTGGATGTTAATGTATGTTGCTAGAGAGTATTTTCCCAATTGTTGGAAATAATCGTCACAAGATGGCACGATAACAGATCATGGAGGTTCGGGGTCTCTATAGGATCTCTGATGACTTTGTTGAAGTGATATTCAAATATTCCATTAGCTCCTTCATACTAATATCAGTAAGCCAGGTTGGTTTGTTTCTATAAAAGGTCGTAAACTACGGATTGTTAAATATTGACCAAATATAATGAGTCAACTGACTTTGCACCTTGGTTGCGTAAGTCAGTAATAACATCTTTCTCCTCATATTTAGAGGAACTTCATAAGCTTCAACATATAGACTTTGCACTGGAGATGTTCTGAAAACACCTAGAACTAGTCTAAGAGCTGCATTTTGAACAGGGTTGAAGCGAGATAAAATTGAAACGGACACGTCGTAGTTCATGCATACAAGGGAGGCAAGGTGTAACGATCTGCTCCCCAGGTTGTGACTGATAAGGCTCTGAGTATATTCATTTTTATTTTATGTTCAATGTGCTTTTGAAAGTTTAACTTTCTGTCAAAAATTAAACCTAGAAGACAAAAACTATTTGGAATTGGAAGAGGATGGTTATCCAAGTGGAGTTCTGGCTCAGGATGCATTTTATGCCTAGCATAGAAGTGAATGGCAGTAGATTTCTGGCTGGATAGTCTATAACCCTTTTGTGTCATCCATAGCTGGATGCAATTTATTGATATTTGCAGTTGTCCCTCAATGTAGTTCAATTTGCAGTTGTCCCTCAATGTAGTTCAATTTGCAGTTGTCCCTCAATGTAGTTCAATTTGCAGTTGTCCCTCAATGTAGTTTTTGAGAATGACAGGAAAATGTGAGATCATTGGCATAATGGTATGAATCCACTGTTCTTGGAGTGATTTTGATTATATGATTCATTCTAATTGCAAATAAAGTGGAACTGAGGCCAGAACCTTGTGAAATCCCTTCTTCTTGAACAAAGTTTTTAGAGAAAGTTTGCCGATAATGAACTCGAAAAGCTCTTTGATGAGGAAAATTTTAGATGAAATATGGTAAATGGCCTCTCAGGCCAAGAGAATGAAGATTCTTTAAGATGGCAAAACACTATATAGTGTCAAAAGCTTTCTCAATGTCAAGCCAGATCATTTTTGTTCTGGTGTTCATTTTTGATAAATGAATTCCTGTCGTTTGCTTTGGCTTTAACCATGAAATCCAATGATGATCGATATTTTTGGAATCCAAACTGATTGTTGTTAATCGATATTTCTGGAATCCAAACTGATTGTTGTTAATCAAGTTTCAGAACTCAAGATACCAAGTGAGACGATAGTGAACAATTTTTTTGAGGTTTTTTCTCAGACAGCTGTTAAGAGAAATTGGTCTAAAGTTGTGAGGAATAGAATGGTCTTTATTGGATTTTTGGATTGCCAGTATATAGAATGATGCAAGGAGCTTAGGAATGTGTGTTCAGTGATGATTTGATTTAAAAAGATCAGGGGAGTGAAGATAGTGATTTTTGATCTGAATTTTGGAGCAATACATAATACAGGGTGTCTCAAAAATACACGGCATAACTTCAGGAATGAGTTCCTCATGTGTAGACAATAAAAATATTTTATATCAACATAGTTCCGGAAATGCCTGGTTTCCGAGTTTAGGTCTGTCTATGACACTGTTCACATCACCTTATAATAATTGTTCAAAATGTCCACCTTCTGCCTGAATACAGGCCTCACATCGACGTCACATGGACTCCCGAAGACGATGCCAAATTCCTGGCATACTTCATATTGTCTCACAAGCTGCCACAATTCGATTGCGGAGAGTTTCCACATCAGCTACCAGAGTCAAATACACCAATCACTTTAAATGGCGCCACAAGAAGAAATCTAGTGGGTTTAAATCAGCTGAGCGTGGAGGCCAGGCAGTTGGTCCACCCCTCTACTTCAAGAGTTGTAGATCTTGGTCGTCCTCTGTCGGCAGCACGAGGTATAAAGGTCCCATATTCACAAAGGTGGTGATGGATACCTTCAAACGTTTTCCTGTCTGGAAATCTTTGTTCTGGGAACCTTTCATGGTACAAACGACGAGCCTCCAGAGCATTGCCGTCCGCCAAACTATACATAAAGTGCATATCCGCTTACTCCTGATTTGAGTACATGGTCGGAATGGAAAACCACCAGATTCTGTCAGTACCTCGTGATGAAGGAAATCATCTGCGGGAGATAAGACATTCCGGTTAATAACTCGGGAACCAAGCATTTCCGGAACTATGTTGATATAAAATATTTTTATTGTCTACATATGAGGAACTCATTCCTGAAGTTATGCTGTGTATTTTTGAGACACCCTGTATATCCCATGAGGGCCAGCAGCACTGTTACTTGAGTTCATAAGATTTTGCAGTTCAAACGTGGTAAATTAAATGGCTGATTATAAGGCAAAACACTCTAATATGGCAAAGATTCTAAGGCAAAGCTATCAGTGAAATTCTGTTTGGATTTTTCAGTTATCTTTAATTTTTTGAAATGATTGATCATAAGCAGTTGAGGACGACAACTGAGAAAATACAGTTAATAGTACATTTAAGATTTCTGTAGGAGTAGAGAGCTTGTGTCCATTCCAGTTAAGCAGTGGAGTAGATATCGAAGGGGTTAAATTTGCCATTTAACTGTTTTATTATTCTCCAAATCAGTTTGATATTTATATTTTATTAACTGAAGAAGCGAATTTAATCCGAGATTCTTTTTTTGCTTTCCATCTGATATAACAGGCTCTTGCTCTAAATTGCTTATAATTAATAAGATTGGAAGTTGTTGGATGTTTGCAGAATAGGCTCCATGCTTTGTTGTTTGCTTTTTTGCAATCTTCATTCCACCAATAATTTATTTTTTAAAGTTTCTTACTTGATATTGCAGAATAGCAGCAGTCACAGCTGATAGCATTTGTTTTGTTGTGTTCAGTAACACTGTCAATGGAACAGGACTGGATGACAAGGTTGCCGAACGAGATGTGCACACTGTATTTTATCTACTCAGCCTTTGAAAATTGCCATTTTACTGGATTTTCTGTTGTTAAGGAATAGGATGTTGAATTTTATGTATTAGCAGGTAATGGTCGCTGTTCTGAGGAATCGTTAAGAGTTACCCAATCTATACTTGGATTGGAGAGCAAATGGAAAGGTCTATTGCAGAGGTTGATCTTGTAGGGAAATGGATAAAGGTAGGAGAGCCACTATTCAATAACACTAAATTCTGTCTGTCAATCAGCATTTTGATAAGCTTTTCTCATCTGTCTGAGACAGGGAACCTCATAATGGGTGGTATGCATTAAAGTCACTTAGTAAACAAAATGGAGATGGTAATGATAAAGCAAGATCTTCAATTTCCTGAATAGCACTTCGACGATTAGGTAGAAGATAAATTGAGACCAGTATCACAGTGACACTAATTAATATACATATGGCAATGACTTAGCATTAGTAGCGAGGCATATGATGAAAGAAAGCAAGCTTATGCAGCATCAGCCAAAAAAAATAAAAAACACTCCCATTTCACCCCTCCGTTCATTCGAAATACCTGTCCAGCTGAGCCTTAAATTTATTTAGGCTATCAACTTCCACAACAAGGGATGGAAGTCTGTTCCACCAACCAACTACCCTCTGGCTAAAGGCAAATTTCCACACATCTATGCTATATCTGTCTTTCCTCAATTTGAATTTATGCCCTCTCAGGTGATTATTCTGAGCAAGAGGAAGAATCCCATCAGCATTTTTTTTTTTTTTTTTTTTTTTTTTGATTTGGTAGTTGTTGGCGCATCGGCTTCTGTGGCCATATTGCACCTCCCAAGGTTTTTGCAGTACTTTGATCCAAGACCGAGGCGGGAATCGAACCCGCGACCTTTGGGTTGCCGGGCTCCCATCAGCATTGAGCATGCTCAAACCATTCAAGGCTTTATACACCTCTATCAGATTACATCGCCGGTGCCTAGTCTCCAAACACTGTAATTTGCAAAACTTAAGCCTTTCTTCATAAGAGCAATCCTTTGTTCCATTCACTAATCTTGTTGCCCTTCTCTGTACTCGTTCCAGCAGCTCTACATCCTTCTTGAAATGAGGCCTCCAGACCTGTATACAGTACTCAAGGTGTGGCCTGACCATTGCCTCATACAAGGGAATAATCACCTCATCCCTGCTAGAAAAATTCCTGTATATCATTGACAAGACACCATGAGCTACTCTTGCAGCCCGTCTGCACTGCTCAGAGAACTTCATATCTGCCTGCACAATTACCCTCAGGTCCTTTTCATCCTCTACCACTGTCAGTGTAGTACCACAGAGTTGATACATTGCTCTGGGGTTACTGTTTCCCATATGTAGTACTTTACATTTGTCAATGTTAAACTTCATTTGCCACCTCTCAGCCCATCTGCTCAACCTTTCCAGATCCTGTTGCAGCAGCATAGCGTCAGTAGTGTCCTTAACAACCCTGCCAACCTTTGTATCATCTGCAAACTTGGACATTAAGCTTAATATACCATCATCAATATTATTTGTAAATACAGAAAACAATAATGGACCCAACACTGAACCATGAGGGACTCCACTAATAACATTAGTCTACGATGAACAGTGTCCATTGATTACCACTCACTGTCTTCTCCCCCTCAACCACCCCTTTATCCACAGCAGCAATTTGCCTCCAATGCCACAGTGTTCCACTTTGTGCGGCAGTCTTCCACATGCAACAGTATCAAAATCCTTTCTAAGATCCAAATATATAATATCAAAGTTATTCCCTGCATCCAGTTCTTTTGTGACTGCAACATGGTATCCAATCAAATTGGGCAGGCAAGACTTCCCCTTAACAAAACCATGCTGTGTCCGAGCTATAACTGAAGTCTTGTCTAGATGATCCTGCAGTGCTTCTTTAACCAGTGCCTCCATTAATTTTCCTGGAACAGAAGTTACACTTGCAGGTCTATAATTACTTGCGTCAGCCTTTGATCCTCCTTTGTGGATTGGGGTCACATTTGCAAACTTCTAAGGAGGTTTGCAATGGAATGAATCTGGAGGGGTCATGTATTAGGAATTTGCAGATAAAAGAACCACTAGGTGGCAGTGATCACAGTGTACTGACGTGGGATTTACTTAAAGATTTAATTACCATCAGGGGGAAAGGAAAGGGTTTTTGCTTCCGTAAAGGTGAGTACAGTGGTCTCCGACAGTTTTTAAATTCTGTACAGTGGGATCAACTGACGATGTTACCAACAGTAAATTCTAAGTGGGAAGCATTCAAGGAATTAATCATGGAAGCTACTAAAAGTTTCATACCTGTTAAGAATTATTGTTCAAGGTTTAGGCCTAAATGGTTGTCAAATGAACTAATGAGACTCGTAACAGAGAAGAAAAATACATGGGATGCATATGAATTATCAAGCGACTCAGAAGCCTATGGCAGATATAAGTTAATCTGTAATCAGGTCACAAAGGAGGTTCGGCAGGCGAAGGCAGATTACGAGAAATCCTTGGCAAAAGATGCTAAGAAAAACAGCAAGGATTTCTTTACTTATATAAACTCTAAAAGGAAGGGGATGAATCTGATTGGTAAACTTGACATCGATGGTTCGACTGTTGATGATCCTGGTCAGATAGCAAACAAACTGAATGAGTATTTTGCATCTACATTCACACGTGAGGAATTATTAAGGTTTGAAAATGGCAGAAGGATATCAAATTGTAGCAGGGTGCTTAATGATCTTGTAATAACTGAGAGCAAAGTGGAAGAGAAATTGTTGAAGTTAAACGTAAGAAAAGCACCTGGGGTGGATGGGATCTATCCAGTTATATTAAAGGAGGCGGCAAGGCAACTAGGCAAACCCTTAGCCATAATTATGAGAGCATCCTTGGACTCAGGGGAGGTTCCCACGGACTGGAGATGTGCAAATGTATCCCCAATTCACAAAGGGGGATCGAAGGGTGACACGAGTAATTATAGACCAGTTAGTTTAACTTCTGTTCCGGGTAAAATAATGGTGTTGCTGGTTAAAGATGCATTGCAGGATCATCTAGACAAGACTGCAGCAATAATTCAGACACAGCATGGGTTTGTTAAGGGAAAGTCTTGTCTGACAAATTTGATAGGATATTATGATGTGGTTACAAAGGAACTGGATGCAAAAAACAATTCTGATATCATATATTTGGATTTCAGGAAAGCTTTTGACACTGTTGCGCATGGAAGACTATTGTACAAATTGGAGCAGAATGGTATTAAGGGTAAGTTGGTAAGTTTCCAACTTCACTCTAAAAGTGAAGTTGGAAATTATCGACCTGTCAGTCTGACTTCAGTAGTAGGAAAAATCATGGAGGCAATGATCAAGGGTGGAATTCAGGATCATTTGGATCGAATTGAAATTCTCAAGGATACTCAGCATGGTTTCGTAAAGGGAAAATCATGTTTAACAAATCTGGTTCGCTATTTCGAAAGGGTCACTCACGAGCTGGATTTAGGGAATAATTTCGACATTGTTTATTTAGATTTCAGCAAAGCTTTTGACTCAGTCCCACATGAGCGGTTGCTTTATAAGCTGGAACAGGTTGGAATCACTGGGAAAATCCTTAGATGGATAGAAGGATGGCTTCAGGGCAGGAGGCAGAGGGTTGTGATAAATGGCTATTCCTCAGATTGGGTTGATGTAAGAAGTGGGGTTCCCCAAGGATCAGTATTAGGACCAGTGTTGTTTTTAATTTTCATAAACGACATTGATGAAGGGATAGAGGGCGTGATGTCTAAATTTGCAGATGATGTTAAAATTGGGAGAGTAGTTAATGATCACTGTCAAGCTGAGCTTCTTCAGAGAGACCTAGATAGACTTCAGGAATGGTCAGAAAAATGGCAGCTGTGCTTTAATCCAACAAAGTGTAAGGTATTACACCTGGGAAACAGTAATCCCAAAAAAACTTATTCACTTGGTGGAGTTCAACTAAAGCCAGTACTGGAGGAAAGGGACTTGGGTGTTACGATACGGTCAGACATGAAATTCTCTGAGCATTGTAAACAGGTTGCAAGGAAGGCCCATGGTGTCCTATCGATGATCTATCGAACTTTTGCAAGTAGAGATAGGGACGTGATAATCCCATTATATAAGGCTTATGTTAGACCACACTTGGAATACTGTGTTCAAGTATGGAGACCGCACCTGAAGAAAGACATCGAGCTTCTTGAAAGGGTGCAAAGAAGGGTAACTCGCCTGGTGAGATCGGCAAAAGGGCGTCCTTATGAAGAAAGACTTCGAATATGTGGGTTGCAGAGCTTGAAACTAGACACCTTAGAGGAGATTTGATTGAGGTGTTTAAGGCTCTGAGAGGCATCAGTAAAATGAATGAGGACAAAATTTTCAAGATTATAAATGATGCTAGAACTAGGGGACATAAATTCAAGTTACGGGGGGAAATGTTTAGATTGGATTGCAGGAAGTTCTATTTTAGCCAGCGAGTTATAAATTACTGGAATAAGTTGCCTTCATGGGTGGTAGAGGCCGACAGTTTGGGGAAATTCAAAGGGCATCTGGATAGTACTTTCGGGTAAGGGAAGCACAGAGGATGATAGGTTTAATTTCCTTTTTATTTATTTTTTTTTATTTATTATTTAGTTATTTATTTATTTTTTTTTTTTTTTGTTTTTATCATTGTTTTGTTCGGATTTTTTTTTTTTTTTTTTTTTTTTGGCTGGTGCAGCATAAGCCATAGGCTTTCTTGCACCATGCGGCCGTTACTAATACTAATACTAATACTAAGTTGCTACAATGGATAAAAGGATGGTTAAGTGCGAGAAGACAGAGGGTGGTAATCAATGGGTGCTGCTCTTCTTGGACTAATGTTATTAGTGGAGTCCCACAGGGTTCGGTGTTAGGTCCACTGTTGTTTTGTATATTTATCAATGATATTGATGAAGGTATATCAGGCTTAATGTCGAAGTTTGCAGATGATACAAAGGTTGGCAGGGTTGTTAATGACAGTAATGGCAGTCTGCTACTGCAACAGGATCTAGATAATTTGGGCAGATGGGCTAAGAAGTGGCAACTGAAGTTTAACCTTGACAAATGCAAAGTACTGCATATGGGTAGAAATAACCCCAGAGAAACGTACCAACTGTGTGGTACTACACTTAAGGTGGTAGAAAATGAAAACGACCTGGGAGTAATTGTGCAGTCAGATATGAAGTTCTCTGAGCAATGGAGACAGGCTGCCAGGGCAGGTCATGGGGTTTTGTCAATGATATATAGGAATTTTGCTAGCAGGGAAAAGGAGGTGATTATCCCTCTGTATAAGGCAATGGACAGGCCATGCCTTGAGTACTGCGTACAGGTCTAGAGACCTAATTTTAGGAAGGATGTAGATTTACTTGAGCGGGTACAGAGAAGGGCAACAAGATTGGTGAGGGGAATGAAGGGATCCTCTTACCAAGAGAGGCTTAAGTTCTGCAAATTGCAGTGGCTGGAGACTAGGCACCTGCGCGGTGATCTGATTGAGGTATATAAGGCCTTGAATGGATTGAGCACGCTGAATTCTGATAGGATCCTTCCACTTGTTCAGATTACGAAGGGGGCATAAATTCAAATTAAGAAAAGACAGATGTAGAATAGATGTGCGGAAATTTGCCTTTAGCCAGCGGGTGGTTAATTGCTGGAACAAACTTCCATCTGTCGTTGTGGAAGTTGATAGGTTGAATAAATTTAAGGAGGAACTGAACAGGCATTTGGAGGGAATGGTGTGATTTTTTTTTTTTTTTTTGGCTGATGCTGCATAAGCTCATACATTTGCTTTCTTGCATCACATGCCACTACTACTACTACTACATCCATTTAGGCCTACATCTTGAAGAGTATTTTTATTTAATTGGAACAAAAAGCCTAGTAGTTTCCAAGATTACTTCCTTCAATGCTTCCCATTTAGAATTTGCTGTTGGTAACATCATCAGTTAGTCCGACTGTATAGAATTTTAAAATTGCTTGAGACCACTGTAGTTTACCTTTATGAAAGCAAAAACCCTTCCATTTAACCCTGATGGTAGTTACATCTTTGAGTAAATCTAACATCAGTACACTGTGATCAGTGCCACCTTGTGGTTCCTTTATTTGCAAATTCTTAATGCATGAATAATCACAGATGATAACCAGATCAGACTATTACTTCCTCTGGTTGCCTCTCAAACATGATGCTATAAGAAACAATCATCCAATAAATCCACAAAAGCCTTGCTAGTGTGTGTGTGAGTGACCAACCCACAAGTTCCAGTCAATAGATGGGAAGTTAAAATCTCCCATTATAAGACATTCTGATTTACTGGCCCAATCTATTTATCTGTATGGTTGTTCACTGTATTCATCAAAGTCATTAGGCCGATAACTCACTCCTACCCTCATTTTTGCAATCCCAGTCCTTACATCATACCAAACTGACTCAACCTTGCACTGTCCACCAATGTCAATTAGATTCTCATATTTTTTTTTTTTTTTTTTATGAAACCCCCAAACACGAAAGGTATCAAAACCTATAGTACTTAGTACTGTGCATGGATTGAGAGAGAAGTATGGGGGGGAGGGGGGGGGGTGCCGGAAACTGTGCTCTAGAGACTAAACATGGGTTTCACCACTTCAAGCCTCCAATAAGCAAAGTGGTGGTATTTCACTGGTTGATGAAAGTCATCTACCACCTACACATATGACATGATGTCAGCGATCAGAGAAAGGCTAATTTGTAATCCTTGTTCTGAATCGTTATACATGTGAACAAGGACGTGATAAAGATTTTGTAACATGATACTCAATTATTAAAATTATTTATCTTGGTGTATAAATGGTCAGAATAGTTTATTTCTTCAAGAACTAATGCATTTGTTCCACTGTGCAAGTTCTAAATTGACACATTTTCTGGACAATAAAATGTAATGGACCATAAAATGCACTCACATTTTAACAAGCAAATTTTGGGAAAACTATTTCATTGCATATATTTGAAATACAGATTGATAAGGGGCTTACACTAAACAAAATATCACTGTAGATCACAGCTTTTCTTTTCACAAAGTTCACCATTGCTACTGTCAGGAATGCCATTACTACGTTACCATCTGAACTTACTCTTTCTTCAAGAATGTATCTTTTGTGTTACCAAGAGCACTGCTGATTCCATGATACTTGAAAGTTTCGGCTACTCTCATCTTTCACCAACTCCCATGAATTTTTCATCTATTTGCATGCCACCCATGAGTCTTTATTTGTCCTGCTGCTGTCAAATCTGATTTGGCCCACTCCTCATGCATGAATGCTGCAAGAGATTTACTAAATGAAATGTCCAACAGCTGTAGATGGCTAAAGCCTCCTGGACTTACAGTTAACTGCATATTTAATTCCATAGGTATTCTTTTTTTTCTTCCTCCCCTAGTGATCTGAACTGGTCAGACACTATGAACTAGCAATTTCAGTGTGAACATTTTGACCATACTTTCTCTAGCTGTGACTAGAGAAAGTACGGGTATTATAACAATTTTTTATAATATTATAAAATCATCACTATTTGCACCTAGTATACCTTTGAACCACAGGACATAGTGAATTTTATGACACATTTTCCAAGGTGGGAAAAAAGGTCACCTTATGGTCTGCAAAATGTAGTGTGTATATCTATATATATATAAACTATTATTAATTTAACTATTTGGAACCCTACTTGGAAATGGGTAAGATTTTTGTACAATAATGGTGAATTAGAATATGTCTGCCCAAAGCAAATGCTAATGGTGGAATAAGAAGCTCATCAGTTTTTAACTCTGAAGAAGGTATTATTATTTTTGGGAGGGGGGAAGAATAACAATTTTAAATGCACAGTTCTGATCCAGCACATCACAGGAAGAGTTAAAGGAAAGAGAAAAATTCTGTGACGTTTAAGAAAGCATTGTGAATTAACTCAAGATGTATGGGATTCTGCAATATTTTTACCAGTGCGACCCAATTTACGTTGCAAGTGCAAGAGTTTGATATCGAAGTGTGCTACATACCAGGGGGCTACAGTATATTTTATTTTGAATAGAGACTGCAGGCACTTCAACAGATGCAGTGCAAAGGTATTTGCTAATGTCATTGAAGAGGCCCTAAAGGTTTGGAGAACTGGTGGGTGGGGAAGGAGGTAATGCAGATATACATTTTACTGATGACATGGATCAAAATTAACCATTATGCACATCTGATGAATTTTTGTGCAAGGCAGTATTAGGAGTGGTAAATGATGCAAGAAAACTAGCTTATAAAGCAGCATCAGTAAAAAAAAAAAAAACCTTCCCATGTCAATCCATTCCCTCCAATAGTTTGTAGTTCTTCCTTGAATTTATTCACACAATCCATTTCCACAACAGATGGAAGTTTGTTCCAACAGCCAACCACCCTGCTGGCTTAAGGCAAATTGCCACACAACACCTACCCTGCAAGATCCTTTCTCATTTTGAATTTATGCTCAATCATGTGTGTGTGTGTGTGTGGTCTGAGCAAAAGGTAGAATGCCATCAGCACTGGGCTCAATCCATTCAAAGCCTTAAACACTTCAATCAAATCACCTCACAGGTGTGCCTAGCCTACAGATGCTGCATTTGCAGAATTGAAGCCTTTCTTGGTAAGACCATCCTTTCGTTTCTCTCACCAATCTCGTTGACGTTCCTTACACCTGTTCCACCAGATCTACATCCATCCTAAAATGAAGCCTCCAGCCTTATAGTTTCAGCCTAACCATTAGAATGTACAATGGCATAATCACTTCCTTCTCCCTGCTAGAAAAATTCCTGCATATCACTGACAAAATCCCATGAGCAACCTGTCTGTACTGCTCGGAGAACTATATATCTTACTGCACAATTACTCTCAGGTCTTTTTCATTTTCTACTACCCTGAATGTGGTGCCACACAGTTGACACATTAATCTGGGAATATTGCTACCCATATGCAGTACCTGGAATCTGTAAAATAAGTCAATAAATCACCTGACAATGGAAGAATGTGTGGGGGTTACAGTGTCAATTAAAATAAAATAGAAAAAGCTGGGGCAACAAACTTAAAACTTTAGGGGTTGTGTTAGGATAGCAAACAATAGAAAAAGCTCCAAGTGTAAATTCCTTTTAAAACAAAATAAAAATACAGAAATTTTTCTATTACAAAAAAAGTACTATCTATGGGGCGTTGACATTTAAGAACTCTTCCTAATTCTACCAATACATTTTACTAGCTGCATTTACTAGTATAATCCATAAAAGAAATAAACTGAATAATGTCAAAAACATTTAAAATTCATATATTCACAGAAAGAATTTTTCAATTATTTTAACTGAGACCCGCACTGCATCTAGTATGGTATTTAAATAAAGAGCCTTTTTTTTATTAAATCTGTTTATTATATAGTATTCACTAACTGAAAACTAGGTGCATTTTTTTAAGCCCAACAAAGCCATGAGATTTTATGACACTGGTCCTAGTCATGTTAGTCGTATCTTAAGGTTTAAAACAGTAATATAAAATGAAATCACTCAATCTAAATTGAAACGCATGGAACGGGTAACCCCTTCCAAAATGGCATTGACATGCTTTCGTTAGTGTTAATTAGGGTGTTTAGTTAAGGGGGGGGGGGGATAAAACGCCATATTTTAAAACAGCTGCCTGAGCGAACTATGAATTTGGGTCATGCTCACGGATATTAGGCTTATTGATTATATTTAGGCCTAATGAAATGAAGACTTTTAGGAAAACATACAATTCGATTCAAATATACTTATTAACTAATAAGTATATTTTAAAACAGTGACGGGGGAATAATCCACATTAAAACTAACACTAACCATAGCAGGTTTGGCATGTCAATCACTGACATTTTGAAGGAGGTACCCGTCACTAAATTTTAACCAAACATTTAACCAGTTTCCAATTTTTGATAATGTTATTTTTCATAGTATTGTATTAAATAAAATAACTTACCTTACAAATTGTAGTGTTGACAATTTTAAAGTTAAATAACATCGACGTCACAAAACAGAAAACCATGGATGTTAAAGGTAATGCAACTGTTACTAAGGATAATTTCTTTACACTCAGACGAAATAAAGGTTTGTCCAGGCCAACTGGATTATCGTCGTTCATTTTATATATATACATACATATATATATAGAGATACATATTATTTTATATTCTAGGTAAATCTTAAAAAAAGGCATCAAGCCTAAACGCCAGAGTTAAGGTGACTTGCATTACCGCTTTTAAAATGCATATACATAAAACTTTTCATAAATTGCCTAGTCACTCTGAAACTTTAACTTACAATCAAAATTATAGCACAAAATTACAGAACGTATGAAACACTGTCCGTACAAATATCTGTAATATATGTACTGCAGTATTTCTCCTATCATGTAAAGGTTTACTGTCATATAACTCAATTGTATTGCACTGCTTCAAAATCATGAATGGCAAATATGAAGCATATTTATATTTCTATTGAAATATTGGTCTAATGAATACTGATTACTCGAAAATGTCAATGTTTCGTTCAGTAACAAAAGCCAAATATCAATTACAGCAGCCTTTTATGCCTAGCAGTGGATCCATCAATGCATGACGGTCACTAATTAAAAACTTATTTTTATTTTATTATTATTTTAGAACTCCAGCATATACAGAATTCCTTTTGTCTTCACAACTGACATACACGTATATCACCGTTTGATGTCATTAAACTACAAATGAAACAGATTTTTGCTTATTCTTATTCCAAAACATCCTGATTACTTTGGTAACCTACACACAACACAAAAAATGTATTCAGTCTCCCAACCCATCCTCCTAGGAGTGAAAATGCATCGCAGTCCACTACACATACCACTATATATACGAAATAAAAAGAAACCACAAATTCTACCCAAAGCACTCATAGCACTTCATAAATAAATCAAGCAAAGAAAACAAAATCCGACTTTGTTCGTATTTTCAACATTGAGCTGCCATAGAAAGAACAACCTGAGAAATCATTAATCTACAAACCAGTGCATGAACAAGGCATTTTAATGTTTCGCCCAAATAAGCCAGGTAGAAAAACTTTTTTTATTAGATCAATAAAAAACTTGTGTATAATTCTTTTAAAAAAGAAATTTAAAGAACCTGTTGTTTTCATCATTATGGTTTGCATGTAACTGTTAATAATAAATTGCATACTGATTAATAGCTGTTCTAAGAAATACACTATCCTATATACTGTACGCCGTACTGTTATACACGCAGTACTTTGGTATCCTCTCTGCAGGCTGTTATTATTTTGATAACGTATTTCACATTTCAGTGATTTATAACATATAACACAGTGTATATTACTTCGAAGAATTACGTATGTTCTGTTGTCGATATACCTGTGTTCTGGAGGAAAAAATTCAGGGAGACAAAACCATGAAAATACTACTCAGACAATTGAATCATTCAAGTTGCGATTTCCGCTGAGTATGGGCTTAGCACACCCAGGGCACTGACTGAACAGGAAGTCATCATTTCTCTCTCTCTCTCTCTCTCTCTCTCTCTCTCTCTCTCTCTCTCTCTCTCTCTCTCTCTCTCTCTCTCTCTCTCGGGGTAACCAGAAACTTGTTTCACTGGTGCAACAAAAGCCATAGGTGTTTAAAGCCTTAAACACCTATGAAGCTCCAGTAATAACATACTACTTTGGGTTCATAGATTGGAATAACACCGAGCTAGAGTATGTCATGCGAAAGACAACGACAATGATGACCAAGAGCCGACAACACCAACTAGAGACCCGAACACAGAAGCTGTACTGGGACCGTGTCATAATAACGGATAAGACCATCCGGCACAACAGACCAGATATAACCCTTGTGGACAAGATGAAAAAGGTTACCTACTTGATTGAAATATTGGTGCACAACACTAGCAATGTCCCGAAAACCTATGAGGAAAAACTTAGGAAGTACATGAACTTGAGACAGGTGGTCAAGAAGATGTGGCATATGCAAGAAGCAATGACTATCCCGATCATCGTGCCAACCATTGGTTTGGTGCCAAAGACCCTACATAGCAGCCAAGCAGCAAACGGTCTCCCACAGAACACCTACAAGAACTCCAGAAAGTTGCAATCCTGAACACCTGTAGGATAGTCAGAGATTTTTTTACCAACAGTAACATCAAACATTACAACCATCCTGTGTACTTGGTAGCAGTACCCACCACAGAGTGGAATCCCCCAATCAGGTAGAAATAATATTAGAGCAACAATAAAAATAATAATAAACCGAAACTACCAGTTGCAGACTAGTAAAGATATCGAAGCCATGGCAAAGGGAGCGGCCTACAAATACTTGGGGATGATGCAGGCTTACCAATTAGAGCACAAGGAAATTAAGGCCTGTCTGACCGAAAAATACCATCAGAGACTCAGAAGTCTGCTTAAAGAATAGCTCAACGGACGAAACGCATTTAAAGCCATAAAGATCTATACGCCTATGCAGTACCAGTGTAATATACTCGTTCGGGGTCATAGATTGGACTAAAAGCGAGCTGCAGGATATTATGAGAAATACAAGGACAATGATGACCAAGAGCCGCCAACACTACATGAAGTGAGCAGTGGAAACACTGACAATTGCCCGGAAAGAAGGAGGAAGGAGCCTGATAGATTTCATTAAGCAATAGAAGACAACGTTTGCTAACTTGAAGGATTACTTCCAGAAACACGCAGCAGCACTCCACCAGGTCATAAGGAAGATAGACGAACGGTATACCCCATTCAACCTAAGCAAGGAGTACCCTACCAACCAAGAGGCCCGAACGAAATTAGAAAGGTGGGCAGAGGAGACACTCCAGGGCAGACACTACAATAATCTCCATCAAGATCACATAGATAAAATTGCTTCCACTGCATGTCTCACAAGCGGGACACTCTTCCCAGAGATTGAAGGATTCATGATCGCTATCCAAGACCAGGTAATGAACACCAGGAACTATAGAAAATACATCGCCAAGGAGCCCGTGGTGTCCGATGACACATGTCGACGATGCCACCTGGCCTCTGAAACGACCCAACACATCACCGCGGGATGCAATGTGATCACCCAGACACTCATAGACATGACCAAGTAACGTAACCAGGATAATACCTCAGAAGCTAGTAAGGAAATACCACTTGATCAAAGAAAGTGTACCGTGCTACAAGTATGAACCCCAGGCAGTACTGGAGACCCAAACCCCCACGATGTACTGGCACCGCGCCATAATAACGGATAGGACAATCCCACACAACAGGTCGGACATAACCCTTATGGACAAAAAGGAAAAGGCTACCTATCTGATTGACCTAACGGTACCCAACCTGTAGAAAACCCATGGGGAAAAAACCAGAAACTATACGTACCTAAGACAGGAGATCAAATAGATGAGGTGTATGCAACAAGTAACGACCATCCCGATCATCCTCTCATCCACAGGTATGATGCCAAAGACCCTACATAATAGCCTAACAGCAATAGGTCTCTCATAGCGAACACCTACAAGGAACGCCAGAAAGTCGCAATCCTGAACACCTGTTGGACAGTCAGAGAGTTTCTTAACCAACAATAACACCAAACGAAACAACCTCCCTGTGTACATGGTAGCAATACCAGTCACGATGTGGAACCCCCCGATCAGGGAGAAATGATATCAGAGCAATAATAATAATAATAATAATAATAATAATAATAATAATCAGACCACTTGGAGAGACAAAACATAATGGCCGAACAGCAGACAGGATGCAAGGAGCAATTAACCATATATGCCGCGGTTATGGAGCAAGACTACAAGAAGCGCCGCAACATGCACACAGCCTATATCGATTAATGCAAAGCCTTCGACTCCGTGCTTCATAGCTGGCTAATACAGGCGCTGGACATCTACAATCTTATACTGATAAACTACTTAGGAGAAACGATGGTGAAATGTAGTACCACCATTAATTCGAAAACATCACAACCAAGCCAATCCCCATCAGGAGAGGAATCTTTCAGGGAGATGCCCTGAGCCCATTGTGGTTAGTGGCACCTAGCCAGTGTTTAGTTTGTGCTCTTCCAAATCAGATTATTATGGCGATTTTAAACAATCCACCTTTGGATATTTATGTGGATGTTGTTCATAAACAGTCGGTGAGTAATAAGATATGATTTCTGTGTGTTTTCGAGAGGGGATTGCTTAGATATCAGACTTTGAAGATATCTTAAGCTTAGAAATATTTTCTAGACATTTTTTCCATAGACTCCCATTATAAAGCAAAATGCCTTCGCCTAACTGGTTGCCTCTAACATGTGTTATCGTAAGGTTTCATTAATTTTGTGAAGAAGGCCAAGATGGCGGTGATGTAGATATGTTTTGAAGTGAAAATTACATAGTTACTGCAAGGAGATATATTTCTTTTAGTGCCACCTGTGCGACTGATTTGTTGGACTTAAAAGCATTGAATATAAACATTGGGTTTTTCCAACTGACCCCATAGACGGTACCCCATCGGTACGCTCTGTGGGGTCAGTTTCCATGTGGATATCGGTGTATATACTAAATATGACTGAATATAGAGATTTTGATTTTTGGGCCTGGGGGGTTGGAGAGTGTATAACTCCTCTCCTATTGGTCCTAAGGACTTAATATTTGGCCAGTGAAGTTATTGGACTTCCAATAACACAATCTTATTGGACTATGATAACTTACTTAATGTTGGAAACATTAACTCCGAATTATGTTTCCAACTCTGTTGGAAACATTTCAGTCCGATGATAACTTATCAGAAGTTAACTTCGTTAACTTCTGATAACGAAGAGCAAACGCAAAGCTTGGGAGCATTTGGTCAGTACTACCGGAAATACTGATCCCTGGGGAGTGGAGTACAGAGTCACCACAAATAAGCTCCCCAGAGGAGAGGTTATTACTATTATACGGACGCCACAGGGAATTCTAACTACTACATGGGACCAATCAATTCATAACGTATTAGATGCAATCTTCCAAGAACCAGCCATACCGACTCTACCAGAGCAGCTCCAAATCTGCCCTGATAATAACACATATATGACAGAACAACAAGAACCAGCCTTTACCTTGGAGGAACTACAACAGGCCACCAACGTAATTAGAAACAGGAAATGCCCTGGCCCACATCTATTTGAAGCCAGAAATCATCAAAAAAGTAGTAGAAACTAGACTGAATCTCCTCCTAACCTTATTTAATATCTGTCTAAAAACAGGGACCTTTCCAACTGAATGGAAGACAACGAATATAAAACAACTTATCCTGAAAAATCCTACCAAGCCCCACGACGTACCAGATTCATATCGCCCAATAGCTTTGTTACCAGTTCTCTTTGAAGAACTACTGCATAAAAGGATTAGCCACCACTATGAAGAAGCAATCTAACTACGCCAACTCAATTTGGGTTCAAACCTGGATGTTCTACCATCGAAGATCTGAGAAATCTCCTGGATTCTGCATCCACTTGCGATAATAAGTACTTCCTTGTCATAACTATTGATTTCACCGGGGCGTTTGACACCATCTGGTAGCCGAGCAGCCTGGCCCGGCTAAGATGCTCCCACATCCCAGTTAACCTGTAACTAACAATCAAGTCCAGCTAACCTCGCGCAGAGAAAAATAAATGTCGTCGCACCGTACAAAAATCTGACCAGACTGGTTCGCGGGGACTACCCCCAGGGTTCTGTTCTGGGGCTGCTCCTGTGGAACATGATTTTAGATGAGTTCCTAGCTATGGATCTTGGTGACGTCAGCTCCCCGGGTTTTGCTGATGATTTAATTTTGACGATCGCTGCAGACAGCAGGGCCCAGCTCGAAACCAAGGCAAACCAGGCATTGAGGATCCTACACGACTGGGCACAAACCCACTTCTTAAAAATGTTACCAACCAAGACATCCTCCATTTAACTTAAGGGAAACCTCAACCTACAGAGATCACAATAGATAAAAGTTGATAATTCAAGTATAAAACTGGTAAACCAGTTAAAATATCTTAGCATCTTCTTGGACACTAATCTATCATTTCAACACCATCTGAAGCATATCAGAACAAAGAGTAAGAATTATTCTGCACTGGTTGCCAGAATCACAAGACGGGATTGTGGACTCAATAAGAGAACTCTGTCACTCTATTATAAAACTGCATTAGCATTAGCATTAGCATTAGTAGAGGCATATGATGCAAGAAAGCAAGCTTATGCAGCATCATCCAAAGGGAAAAAAAACGCTCCGATTTCACCCCTCCGTTCGTTCCAAATACCTGTCCAACTCAGCCTTAAATTTATTTAGGCTATCAACTTCCACAACAAAAGATAGAAGTCTGTTCCACCAATCAACTACCCGATGGCTAAAGGCAGACTTCCGCACATTTATCCTACAACTGTCTTTTCTCAATTTGAATTTATGCCCTCTCAGGTGATTATTCTGAGCAAGAGGAAAAGTCGTGTCAGCATTGAGCATGCTCAAACCATTCAAGACTTAAAAATCTCAATCAGATTACCTCGTAGGTGCCAAGACTCCAAACACAATAATATGCAAAACTTAAGCCTTTCTTCGTAAGGCAACCCTTTGTTCCATTCACCAATGTTGTTGCTGTTCTCTGTACTCGTTCCAACAGCTCTACATCCTTCTTAAAATGAGGCGTCCAGACCTGTATACAGTATTCAAGGTGTGGCCTGACCATCGCCTTATACAAGGGGATAATCATCTCCTTGTCTCTGCTAGAAAAATTCTTGTATATCATTGCAAGACACCATGAGCAACTCTTGCAGACCGTCTGCACTGCTCACAAAACTTCCTATCTGCTTGCACAATAGCCCCCAGTCCCTTTCATTCTTTACCACTCTCAGTGTAGTACCACGCAGTTGATACGTTATTCTGGGGTTACTGCTTCCGATATGTAGTACTTTACATTTGTCAATGTTAAAACTTCAGTTGCCACTTCTCAGCCCATCTGACCAACTCTTCTAGATCCTACTGCAGCAGCGTACTGTCATTAGTGTCATTAAAACTTTGCCAACCTTCGTATCGTCTACAAACTTGGACATTAAGACTGACATACCATCATGAATATCATTTATAAATACAGAAAATAACAATGTACCCAACACTGAACCCTGAGGACACCACTAACAATAGTAGTCCACAAAGAGCAGTGTCCATTGATTACCACTCTCTGTCTTCTCCAACTCAACCATCCCTTTATCCATAGCAGTAATTTTCCTCCAATGTCGCACTGCTCTAATTTGTGCAGCCGTTTTCCATGTGCAACAGTATCAAAAGGCTTTCTAAGATCGAAATACGTATATGATATCGAAGTTATTCCCTGCATCCAGTTGCTTTGTGACCAGATCATAGTATCCAATAAAATTGGTCAGACAAGGCTTCCCCTTAACAAAACCATGCTGTGTCCGATCTATAACTGAAGTCTTGTCTAGATGATCCTGCAGTGCTTCTTTAACCAGTGCCTCCATTAATTCTCTCCATTGATATATTCCTACCTGCAATAACTTATGCATCTCCTGTTTGGTTTCGTAAAGCTACAACCGCAGTAAACCGAAGAACGTTGGGCACAATCCAACGGTCGATACTACTCACCATCACCCGTGCCTACCGTACAATCAGTACACACGCCCTCCAGGTCCTTGCTGGTGCCCTCCCTCTGGACCTTGAGATAATTCCCTATGGTATGGCTTATTACATTGCCAAGAGATTGCTCTGCACATTTTTGTATTTCACCATAGACCCAGCAGCGAATCAGAAGGCAGAGGAAACTATACTCCAAAGGCATCTACAGAAGGCATGGCAGGATCAATGGACAGCATTAACAAAAGGCGAAATCACAAAATATTCTTACCCAGTATTGACAGGTATATCCAAAGCCACCAACTTGGTTTCATCCTGGACTATTTACAACTTACCTACTGACTGGTCACAGATCATTCAATGCAAAATTAGATAACTTTGGGATCATCGAGGACCCATGCTGCACATGCGGGGAGGCAGAGACCTGTCACCACCTTATGTTTGACTGCACCCATTATGAGGACCTTCGCTGCCGGTTAATGACAACAATCTCTTACTTCCCATGGAATCTAGAATTACATCTTCTCGACTCACCAGAAGAGTGCAAGGCTTTTAATAAGTATGCACAGGAACTTTTTGCTCACCTCAGGACATTAATTGCCATCCACTCAGACCACTAGCATGTACCTTACTGACGAATGCCATGGAATTGACTATATGACTAAACTGAACGGTAATGGACACACTACCTAGACAAACAGCCCTTACATAAATGACCAACAAAATAAATACTTTTAATGAAAGGCAACTGAAAAATGACATCACCCAACTTGATAACCCTTGACTTGGAACTGTTAACTCACGGACACTGATATGGACTTTTTAAATGCATGCCATGGAACTGACTATATGGCTATACTCTAAACTGACCAGAAATTGACAAACCATTTGGACGAACTGACAAAATAATGATGCTTCCAATGAGAGACACAGGGAATTGAAACCACCTAACTTTAAAACCCTGAACTTAAAATTGCATCCTGAGAATAACAACACCTACCGGATGGATCAATACCGTAAGGCCCCACTGAGTATTGACATATACTACGACCAATTACTGACTTGAAACAATGAGAGTGAAATCAAACTGTTCGCTGACTACCTACCTTTGTTGACCAGGAGCGATCTTTCAAGACTGGATGTGTCGTACTTTAATCGGGAACCAGCACAGTCACTGGAGATGCATCATGGTTGTCTTTGAGAAATGGAAACTTAGACTGTCAACATCTGTGACTTAGTCCTATTAGAGTCAATTAAACTGGACCTGACGTCTCCCAATAATGGCCAATGATAAGGCAAGGAAGACCCAAGAAACACCCGGAGGAGGCAAAATAATATCCAAGCTCAAAAACACCCAGAAGAAACAAAATAACACCAGATGCTAGCCTCCTGAAGGTACTGCTTGTCAGGGATAATGGCTCCATTACCTGACAGTGACTGTTGACATTGGCGACCTGAACGGGGTGCTCTTGCCACTTCACTTTTTATCCCCATCCCTTGGGCAGCCGGGAGGGGACGATTTTCCATCCCCTCCCCTCCCTGCTCCCCTCTTTTCTCCTGGTGGGGCTTGTCCCCACTGACCAGGTTGGGGTTGTCTTCCCTATCATCCCGTGTTTCCATCTGTCTCCCTCCTGCAGACTCTACCCCTACTCTAAGTTGTCTCGCATTTTTTTTACTTTATCTATTTATTTTTATTTTTTATTATATTATTTTTATTATTATTTAATTTTTTTTATTATTATTTAATTTTTTTTATTATTATTTAATTTTTTATTATTGTTTATTTTTTTATATTTTATTTTTTTTTGTTATTGTTTTGTTATTTTTTTATTATTTTATTTATTTATTTTTTTAGGTCCTTGCCTCTGAAATCTTCATAAATTTGGCGACAGGGCGTGCCAGAGTACTTAAGCGATCCCTCTACTCCCTGACCTGCTTCCTCGGGGCTAAGTGTGACAAAAGCGGGGGTACCACTAGGGGCCTAACGGCTAAATAGTCAGAAGAACAACAACATGACGCTACACAGCGCTAACGCACACATTACACTTTTTTAAACCTCTGGCCTTCACAGAGTTCTGTGATACAAAACAGAGTACACAATGAGGAGATGGGGGGAACCCCTGGGGCCCTTAAACATCGAACACTTTACACTTTTACTGCAATACTGTAGTATGTGTTATCCGTGTCAGGCCATTTTGCCACCAAGGAGCAGCTGTCTCCTGAACAGTCGATTCTCGGTGTCCGGGTTGCGGCATGTGGAGCCGGCCCTGTTCCAATAGTCTGTGCGATAGCACAAAGTCCCATCCACCAGTGGGTAGTAGTAGCGGCATGTGATGCAAGAAAGCAAGTGTATGAGCTTATGCAGCATCAGCCAAAAAAATCACACCATTCCCTCCAAATGCCTGTCCAGTTCCTCCTTAAATTTATTCAACCTATCAACTTCCACAACGACAGATGGAAGTTTGTTCCAGCAATTAACCACCCGCAGGCTAAAGGCAAATTTCCGCACATTTATTCTACATCTGTCTTTTCTTAATTTGAATTAATGCCCCCTTAGGTTCATAATCTGAACAAGTGGAAGGATCCCATCAGAATTCAGCGTGTGCCATACCAATGGATGCCAGCAAATTGTGTATTCAGGATTTGCTGGCATCCTGAATTTATGATACTCAGGATTGGTGCCCAATCCTGAGTATCAACAAAAAAAAAAAAATTATATATATAAATAAAATAATAAATAAATTACTTAATTTAAAATATATATGTAAAAAATAAAATAAAATGATAATATTAAAAAGACGAAAATTAAAATAAAACTGCAAATTATGGGTTAAAAAAAACAACTATGGGTGAGAAGAAAAAAAAACAAAAAAAACCCCCAAACAATGGGTACGAGAAAAAAAAAAAAAATTGAGATATTACTGAGTGGCTCTCAGCAATTGGCTTCTTTTTCTAAAGACACTAATGTTGAAAATCATTAAATCTATCTCTATCTGAGACAAACAAGTGAATTCATTGACATTACTTATTAAAACTGTTTGAAACAACAGAGATCATTCTTTAGTATACAGATTACAATCTAATAATACATGTTTCCGATCTTCTTCAATCCGACAGATACAAAAACTATCTGTGGCTATACCCAACTGAAACAGTTTTGCATTTAAGGATCCATGCGGGCCGACCGGGCTAGCCGGGTGGGTAAAGTACCTGCCTGGTAACCCAAAGGTAGCGGGTTCGATTCCCGCCTCGGGCTTGGATCAAAAGTACTGCAAAAACCTTGGGAGGTGCATTATGGTCATAGAAGCCTATTTGCCAACAACTACCAAAAAAAAAAAAAAAAAAGATCCATGCCCTGTCAATATAAAAGAAGCTGTCATAGCTGGGAAAAACCAAACTAATTTTTTGTTTAATGACAAATGCCGAAGGGGGGTTAGAGGGGAACAGGTATCCTGTGTGTTATCAGACACTCAGCCTAAAACACTGATGGATCCAATATCTCTCTATTACAGAAGATTCAGGAGAAGTCCGGTTGGCCTGCCTCCCTAAAATCCACTCATGCACACCTTCTCGATGGTAAGCCCTGTTACGTCACTTAGGTGGCAACGAACGTGTAGAGTGGTTCTCTTCAAGACGCCTGGTCAGCGTGAAGAGGAAAAGACCAAACCCTCCAGCAATGAGAGCACAACAATACAAATGGCCCTCAGTCCCCAGCAGCTTTCACTCTCCCTCTTACGGCAGCGAGAGGTTCAGAGTGGAAGCAGAGGGTGCTAAGAATCTCTGGGTACGACCAGGCTGCCATGCACGGAAATTGAACTTGGCCTGTTATAACGTACGATCACTCATCGGTGAAGACAGGATATTAGAGCTGGAAAAGGAATTAGCAAATGTGAATTGGAATATCATTGGTTTGGCTGAAACAAGAAGAAGAAATGAATCACTTATAAGTTTATCAAGTGGAAATCTGCTGTACACCAATGGAAACAGTGAAAGGAGTGAAGGTGGAGTTGGGTTTCTGGTCCATAAAGATTTTAAAAGCAACATTTTGGAATTCAAAAGTACATCACCAAGGGTGTCAAGACTAATACTCAAGATTTCTAAGAGGTACAAGCTAAAGATTATAATGATTTATGCACCAACATCGAGCCATGATGATGAAGAGGTTGAAGAATTGTACACCGAAATTGAGAGTCTTCTAGATGAGCAGAAAACCCACTACACTATTATTATGGGGGACTTCAATGCTAAGGTTGGAAAAAGGCAAAACAGCACAGAAAGAGGAACTATAGGAAATTTTGGAATTGGTGAAAGAAATAAAAGAGGTGAAAGACTTGTGGAATTTGCAGAATCTCAAGGACTGTCAGTAATGAACACTTTTTTCAAGAAAAGGGTGAACAGAAAGTGGACATGGAAGAGTCCAAATGGATTAACAACTAATGAAATCGACTTCATCCTCACTAACAGAAGATATATTGTGAATGATGTTACCGTCCTGAATAAGGTAAATATTGGAAGTGATCACAGAATGGTAAGATGTACACTTGATATAGATGTAGGAAAGGAAAGGAAAAAACTGACTCGAGTAAATAATACAAAGGTCTTTGAAATAACAGAGGAGGAGAAAAAGCAGTATGTACTGGAACTTAAGAACAAGTTTGAGCTTCTGCAGACTGCTCAGGACCAAGATATTGATGAGGAATATTACAACTTTCTGAAAGTGATAAAGCCCAAGAAACCTATAGGGAAACAGAAATCCAAAGAAGAAAAAATTAGTCAAGAAACACTTGTCATGATGAACCAAAGACGACAAATGAAGAGCAAGAAAAACACTGACAGGGAGAAAATTGAGTATACTAAGTTATGCAAAGCCATTAGAAAGAGACTCAGAGAGGACATAAGAAGATTTAACACAAGAAAAGTAGAACAAGCATTAAGGGAAAACAAAGGATTTAAATCAGCAGCCATGAGCAGTAATACAGAAAGACAAATGATACTGAAACTGAAGAATAGCGATGGTGTACTTATAAACAGCAGAGAAGACATAATTCAAATAGCAGAAGACTACTATAGAGAACTATACAAGGAGCGAGGGAATGATACCAGCAGTGGGGAAGATGGATTGCAAAGTAGCAACACATACGACATACCCGATATTCTTCCTGATGAGGTAGAACATGCATTGAAGAAAATGAAGAATCGGAAAGCCCCGGGGGAAGATGAAGTTACTGTAGAGTTGTTAAAATTGGGAGGAAGAGACATAACACAAAAACTGGCAAGGCTCTTCACAAAGTGCATTAGAAAAGGTGTGATGCCTAAGCAGTGGAATAATGCAATCATAGTTTTGCTGCATAAGAAAGGAGATAAATCAGAAATTGGAAATTATAGACCAATTAGCTTGTTATCCCATATCTCCAAGTTGTTCACAAGGGTCATTACTAACAGATTAGAAAGAATACTTGATGAGAATCAACCGAAAGAGCATCTGGCTTTAGGACGGGTTTCTCAACTATGGATCACCTTCACGTAATATCACAGCTAATAGAGAAAGCAAATGAATATAAAACACCATTATGCCTGGCATTTGTGGATTATGAAAAGGCATTTGACTCCATACAGCATAAGGCAATGTTTCGGGCACTGGAAAGACAAGGCATAGATACTCCATATATTATGATTTTGAAGAAAATATATGAGAGTGCTACATCCTTTATTAGACTAGACAAAGACAGTAGCAAATTTAAAATCGAGAAAGGAGTTCGACAAGGAGACACAATATCTCCGAAGCTGTTTACTGCTGCCCTTGAGGAAGCTTTCAGAAGATTAGACTGGTCGCAGAAAGGAGTCAATGTGAACGGAGAGTACCTAAACCATTTACGATTTGCAGATGACATTGTGGTCATAAGCCACGATCCCAAAGAATTAGAGGAAAATCTTAATCAGTTATGCACAGTTAGTAAGGATTTTGGACTAAAGATGAATATGGCTAAAACAAAAGTAATGATGAACAAGTATGCCACGGAAAGGGAAATAATGATTGATGGAGCAGTAATTGAAAAGGTGGAGTCATATACTTATCTGGGACAAGTTATTAGCTGTAATAATGATAAATGGCTAGAAGTCAAGAGAAGAATAAATTTTGGATGGATAGCATTCAGGAAATATAGTCACATACTGAAGAGCAATATCCCAGTTTGTCTGAAACGTAAAATAATGAATCAATGTATACTCCCCACCATGACTTTTGGAAGTGAAACTTGGGCACTCAACAAAAGAATGGAAGAGAAGCTAAGAACTACACAGCGAAGAATGGAACGAATTATATTGGGAATCAGACTGTTAGATAAGAAGAGAAACATATGGATTAGGCAGCAAACTCAAGTAAAGGACATTCTTATCAAAACTAAAGAACTAAAATGGTCTTGGGCAGGACACATAGCTCGAAGACACTATGACAGATGGACTAAGAAAATAACAGAATGCTACTCAAGAGGAGCTAGAAGAAAACCTGGAAGACAAAGGCGGAGATGGATAGATGAAATTCATGAGTTTTTGAGTAGTAAATGGATGGCCAGTGCTCAAAACAGAAGGAACTGGAAAGTTGCTGGAGAGGCCTTCATCCTGCAGTGGATTGAAAATGGCTGATGATGATGATGATGATGCCGAACATCTGGCAAAAAGTATTTGATGTACCACCTATTTGATGTACCGTACTGTTGTACCACCTATATTGCCATATATTATATAATTCATTTAAAATTCTTTTTGTGCAAATTTTCATATTAACAGATGTATTAGAAGTTATTCCTATAAAGCTAACTTCCCTACCCTTCTTTAAATGATGCACCATCCCACTATATATCACATGCAAATCTAGGGGTAACACCTCAGCTATCAGCTGAAGGGCATTCGTCGAAACCGTCCTATATACTTGATTAATTGCTGATAACATCACCCTCTGAACGGAATTTAATTTATTTATTATTCTAACAATATTTGCCCTCCTAAACCAAATACCAGCAGCATATGAAACAATTGGCAGGAAAACAGACTTATAATACAATCTAAGGTTTTTTTTTTTTATTAACCCCACATTCTGTTCTGGTTAGCTTAATTATAGCAGCACTAAAAGTTCTTACTTTATTAGCTAAATTTTCTACATGTTCTAAAAACTTAACTTATCATCTATAGTTATTCTTAAATACTTATTGGTTTTAACATAAGCTATTTGTTTATTAAATATACATGCAGGTGGACGCTCATAATTGAAAGCTCCTTTAAAAACCATCAGCTTAGTTTTTATTATAGAGATATTCAACTTATGAAATGTAACCCATTGGGTCAGATCCTCCAATATTTTCTTAATCCTTGTCTCCAAGACCAATCTTGCAGATCCAGGAACACAAATTACCAAATCATCTCCGTATGCCACAGAATGACAGTGTTCAAGACACAGAGAGAGCCACTGAATCACTGACCTAATACAAGATTCCAACACACAGGCCCCAGCACGGAACCTTGGGGAAATCCGCGGTATACCAGTGTGTCGTAAACTAAATGACATGCCCTTTCTGATATTTTCCTATTTGTAAAATAATTTCTTATTACTTTGTATGATTGATATGATCAGCCCATCTTTACTAACACATTTAATACACTCTCCCACCACAGTGAATCAAACGCTCCCTCGAAGTCCATGAACACTGCCATAACATATTTATCAGTAGCAGTATCACAATAATGAAATAAGTCATATATAGCGTCTCCAGCAGATTTTCCCTGTTTAAATCCGTAATCATTTGTTTCAACTGTCCAATTAACTTTTAATAATTCATTTAATCTTATGGCTAAAATTCTCTCATATATCTTCCCTAGTTTGGCCAATAAAGATACCGGACGGGATGCTCTAGGATCCGAAGGATTCTTCCCTGGTTTCAGGATCATCTTTAAAATTACGAACTTCCAGATTTTTGGAAAAACTGTTCTAAAAGGCATTTGTTAAACATATTTAACAATATTTCAGGATGAATTTCAAACATTTTAACTATTACTGTATTTTCTACTAAATTCCAACGAGGACATTTATTTAACCTAACCTGTTTCATAACTGATTGTAATTCAATCATATTATAGAGGGTGTTTCAGTTAAACGTTTCAGAACTTCTAAGAGGGGTAGGGTACATCCTGACAACTCGAAATCATATAGCAATGTGGGGTCGGAAATGCTTTCCTGAAGCGGTGTTGTACACAGAAGCACCATAAAGAAAAGAGACCGTAAGTGAGAAATCGTTTTAATAATACATGAAAAGAAGCAAAAGGTACATGGATTAAAGTAAGTGTTCGAAGTTTCTTCCACGGGCTACAATGCACGCCTCACATCTCCGACGCATGGACATCCGAATATCCTGGAATACTTCAGGCGAATTTCGAATTTCTTCGGCAGCTACTGCGATTCCTGCTGAAGTGTTGTTTTCCGATGAGGCATCCTTCACAAGGGAAGGAATTTTCAACACGCATAACGACCATATCTGGGCGGTCAAGAACCCGCATGCAATACGACGTCGTGCAGCACAGATTCGATTTTCGGTCAATGTATGGGCCGGTATTATGGGAGATCACCTCATCGGACCTTACCTGTTACCGTGTCGTCTAACCGGACCTATCTACTTGATCTTTCTGCAGCAAGTATTGCCACAACTTTTGAGAGATGAACAGATTTCTGCATCGACGCAACAGACAATGTGGTTCCAATACGATGGAGCCCCTGCCCATTATAGCGGAGATGTTCGTAACTACCTGGATGTCACATTTGGTCAACAGTGGATCGGACGTGGTGGTACCGTGCGTTGGCCTGCTCGGTCACCCGACCTATCATGTCTTGATTTTTATTTCTGGGGTCATATGAAATCGCTAGTTTATGATACCCCTGTTGACAATGCTGAGGAGCTGGTTGCAAGAATCGCAGTATCTGCCGAAGAAATTCGAAATTCGCCTGGCGTATTCCAGAATGTTCGGATGTCCATGCGTCGGAGATGTGAGGCGTGCATTGTAGCCCGTGGAAGAAACTTCGAACACTTACTTTAATCCATGTACCTTTTGCTTCTTTTCATGTATTATTAAAACGATTTCTCACTTACGGTCTCTTTTCTTTATGGTGCTTCTGTGTACAACACCGCTTCAGGAAAGCATTTCCGACCCCACATTGCTATATGATTTCGAGTTGTCAGGATCTACCCTACCCCTCTTAGAAGTTCTGAAACGTTTAACTGAAACACCCTGTATAGCTCAGGTTTAATAGACGTATTATATAAACTGTTTTCCATTTTTATTCTAAGCTGATCAGCAGTGTCTTGTCCGCTATCATCACACTTATAAAGGCTGTTCACTATTGCAACAACTGAAGAAAACCAGTATAATGTAGGTTCATGTAACATATCTTCTACACTGTAAAATACAATGTGCTGCCACTTTATTAGTTACACCCCTGCTGTGCACACAAATGGTTTTTCCCACAACGTTGCAAGTCACATGACCACATTTGTGGATATAAATGCAGCAGAACAACCTTTCTAGTATCAGTTGAGCGTAAAAACCGTAGCAAGAATGGGGAAAAGGAGTGATCTAACGGACTTCGAACGTGACATGGTAGTAGGTGCAACACGTGCTGGACAAAGCATCTCTGAAACGGCAGTTCTCCTGAATTTTCACGCACCACAGTTTCAAGGGTGTATCGAGAATGGTGCAACGAGCAGGAAACATCCTCTGAACGGCACTCCTGTGGAAGGAATCGCTTGTTGATGAATTGTGCAAGCAAACAAACGGGCCACAATGTCGCACATCACGTCAGAATACAACCTTGGTGAGCAGAACAAAATATCGCAACGGACCACTAATCGCACTTTGTCGCGAATGGGTTACAACAGCGGATAGCTACATTGCGTACCTTTGTTATCAGTGAAAAACAAGAAAGAACGCCTCCTGTGGGCACAGCAACACCAGCACTGGACTATTGAAGATTGGAAAACAGTTGCTTGGTCTGATAAGTCGAAGTTCCTGGTGCATCATGTTGATGGAAGGCTCAGAATTTCGCAAAACAACATGAATCCAAGGACCCGTCATATCTAACGACTACTGTGCAAGGTGGTGGGGGGGCAGTGTTATGGTGTGGGGAATGTTTTCTTGGCACACGTTGGGTCCATTGATACCCATAGATTCACATCGTTGCTGACCAAGTGCATCCATTCATGTTGACAGTTTATCCTCACTCAGATGATTACTTCCAGCAGGATAATTCGCCGGTGCACAAAGCCCGAATCACTATGGAATGGTTCCAGGAACATGACAATGACTTTTCTTTGCTGCAGTGGCCTGCTCAGTCCCTGGGTCTTAATCCTATTGAACATGTTTGGGATGAGCTGGAAAGGGCTGTTTGCTGCTGCAGGCCTACACATCCGTCGAATCTCAAGGAACTGCGTGACACACCCATTCCTGCACGTTTTCAGCATCTTGTTCAATCCATGCATAGACGAATTCAGACTGTTTTGAAGGCTAAAGGAGGCTCAACACGCTACTAGGTAGATGTAGCTAATAAAGTTCCAGCACAGTGTGTATCACCTAAGGGAACTTTATTACGAGACATTTTGTACAATAAACCCCACGACTCCACATTTCCTGTTTCTTTCACAAAATTCTGCCATGGTTGGGGTTTATGCTGCCTAATTGATTTTCAGTATTATTATTATCATTGTCTTTGGTGGCCCCTAGACATTTGTCCAAATCCACCTAATATCACTGATTTTATTATCCTTATACAGGATACTCAGCCATCAGAGAGCAGTCATCACCTAGGATAACAGCTACCTGATGCTCGTCCTTATGAACGTGGAGCTGGGCCTAGGTCTACTGTACTGTCTGTGCTGACCGCACAAAATTCCTGAACCCTCTGGTAGAAGGGCTAGACCAGAGGGTGCCAGCACTCCAACCCGCAAGTTGACCAAGCCTGGGAGCCAGCAAAAAAATATAATAATAAAAATAAATAAATAAAAAAAATAACAATAATAAAATAAAATAAAAACATAAAAAAAATAATAAATAAAATAATAAATAAAATAAAAAATATATAATAAAAAATACTAATATTAAATAATATTTACAAAAAAAAATAAAAATATATAAAAAATTAAAATAAAAATATTTATATATTAATAAAATAAACTAATAAATCTCTTCTCCCCGCACAGGTATTCAGGAATGAAAGCTTCCTACTCCTGTGGGCAGAGAAATAAAAATAATAATAAATAAAAATAATAATAAATAAAAATAAATAAATAAAATAAAAAATAATAATAAATAAATAAAAAAAAAGAAAAAAAAAGACACCATCCTGGTCCACAATCCCACACTTAATTACTTACACAATGCCAGCAAACACAACAAAAAGGAAGAAAAACAATAAATAAATACTAATAAGAAAAAAAAAAAAAACCTCTACCCCCTACCCAAATCGCACCCTGGCAATTTATCCAGCACTATGTTAATTTCCACAGTGCCAGCAAACAATAAATAAATAATAATAAAATAAATAAATAAATAAATAAATAAAATAAAATAAAAAAAAACAGGATAAGAATAGAATGGGGGTGAGAAAAAAAAATCTATACAGTGAACAGCTATTAGTTTACAAATATCCAGGCTAATAACTGTTTTCTTTTTAGAAATATAGCAAACCTTTGAAAAGACAAACTTATTATAATCTGACAAGTAGTTATTTTCATTTCCATATCTCAAATCACTAATTACATTCTTTAATTGAGCTCTGTAATTCTCATACAACAAACAATCATACAATACATGGCACCAAGTTTCTTCAACACCACATACACAGTGAGGGTTTGACTTTAATCCAAAATAATATAATTTACTATTCAAAGAACCATGCCCTGTTAACAAAAAAGAAGTCTCCATTCTAGGAAAAAAACCACTTGTTCAGTTTAAAACATGAAAAAGAAACATTTGGAATAAAATGTCTGGTGACCGCACCAGTAATACTATTCGTCCATCTGGCTTGCCAGATTTCCATTAACTTAGCATATATTCTTTTCTTTTCAACCTTAGGGTCAATGTTAAGGTCACACAATGTTTAAACACGTGAAATTATTATGCTTCCTAACATGGCAACAGAAAGCTCTATATATTATAAAAAGATCTAACGGCATGTGGTCCGTTAATACCAGCTGGGCATTTGTTGACACTGTTCTGCAAGCCCTCTGAATTGCCAACAGCATTCTTCTTTGCACAGAATTTAACTCGGCTTTAAATTTAATCTTATTCACACAAGTTACCAACACTGGTAAGTGTTGGTAACTTGTGACGCAGAAGTTGGTAACTTGTGATTTTTGTGACGCAGAAGCCTGTGGCAGATATAAGCTAGTCTGTAATCAGGTCACAAAGGAGGTTCGGCAGGCGAAGGCGGATTACGAGAAATCTTTGGCAAAGGATACTAAGAAAAACAGCAAGGATTTCTTTACTTATATAAACTCTAAAAGGAAGGGGCTGAATATGATTGGTCCACTTGACATCGATGGTTCGACTGTTGATGATCCTGCTCAGATAGCAAACAAACTGAATGAGTATTTTGCATCTACATTCACACGTGAGGAATTATTACAGTTTGAAAATGGAAGAAGGTTATCAAATTGTAGCAGTGTGCTTAATGATTTTGTAATAACTGAGAGCAAAGTGGAGGAGAAATTGTTGAAGTCAAACATAAGAAAGGCACCTGGGGTGGATGGGATCTATCCAGTTATTTTAAAGGAGGCGGCAAAGCAACTAAGCAAACCCTTAGCCATAATTATGAGAGCATCCTTGGACTCAGGGGAGGTTCCCACGGACTGGAGATGTGCAAATGTGTCCCCAATTCACAAAGGTGGATCGAAGGGTGACACTAGTAATTACAGACCAGTTAGTTTAACTTCTGTTCCGGGTAAAATAATGGAGTCACTGGTTAAAGATGCATTGCAGGATCATCTAGACAAGACTGCAGCAATAATTCAAACACAGCATGGGTTTGTTAAGGGAAAGTCTTGTCTGACAAATTTGATTGGTTATTATGATGTGGTCACAAAGGAACTGGATGCGAAAAATAATTTTGATATCATATACTTGGATTTCAGGAAAGCTTTTGACACTGTTGCGCATGGAAGACTACTGTACAAATTGGAGCAGAATGGTATTAAGGGTAAGTTGCTACAATGGATAAAAGGATGGTTAAGTGGGAGAAGACAGAGGGTGGTAATCAATGGGTGCTGCTCTTCATGGACTAATGTTATTAGTGGAGTCCCACAGGGTTCGGTGTTGGGTCCACTGTTGTTTTGTGTATTTATCAATGATATTGATGAAGGTATATCAGGCTTAATGTCGAAGTTTGCAGATGACACAAAGGTTGGCAGGGTTGTTAATGACAATAATGGCAGTGTGCTACTGCAACAGGATCTAGATAATTTGGGCAGATGGGCTAAGAAGTGGCAACTGAAGTTCAACCTTGACAAATGCAAAGTACTGCATATGGGTAGAAGTAACCCCAGAGAAACGTACCAACTGTGTGGTACTACACTTAAGGTGGTAGAAAATGAAAAAGACCTGGGAGTAATTGTGCAGTCAGATATGAAGTTTTCTGAGCAATGCAGACAGGCTGCTAGGGCAGGCCATGGGGTTTTGTCAATGATATATAGGAATTTTGCTAGCAGGGAAAAGGAGGTGATTGTCCCTCTGTATAAGGCAATGGTCAGGCCACGCCTTGAGTACTGCGTACAGGTCTGGAGGCCTCATTTTAGGAAGGATGTAGATTTGCTTGAGCGTGTACAGAGAAGAGCAACACGATTGGTGAGGGGAATGAAAGGATTCTCTTACCAAGAGAGGCTTAAGTTCTGCAAATTGCAGTGGCTGGAGACTAGGCACCTGCGCGGTGATCTGATTGAGGTCTATAAGGCCTTGAATGGGTTGAGCACGCTGAATTCTGATGGGATCCTTCCACTTGTTCAGATTACGAACCTACGGGGACATAAGTTCAAATTAAGAAAGGACAGATGTAGAATAGATGTGCGGAAATTTGCCTTTAGCCAGCGGGTGGTTAATTGCTGGAACAAACTTCCATCTGTCGTTGTGGAAGTTGATAGGTTAAATAAATTTAAGGAGGAACTGGACAGGCATTTGGAGGGAATGGTGTGATGATTTTTTTTTTTTTTTTGGCTGATGCTGCATAAGCTCCTACACTTGCTTTCTTGCATCATGTGCCACTACTACTACTACTACTACTACTACTACTACTACTGATGATACATAAGTCACTATTGGCAGAAAAACTGCCGTATAATAAAGATTTAAAACTGATCTACGTAACGCCGACTCTGATCTAGAAATCCGTATTACTGCTGCACTAAAACGCTTAATTTTATTCATTAAATAATTCAGATGTGGAACAAAAGTTAACCTAGCATCTAATAAAACACCTAGATACTTAGTTTGGGTAACAAATTTAATTTGCTTACAATTTAACAAAATTTTTGGTGGTCGATTGATATCAAGGTGACTTCACCTAACATCATAACTGCTTTTTCTTCTGAAACCTTTAATTTATTTACAATAGCCCATGAGGTTAGACTCTGAAGAACCATTGCAGCCTTCTCTTCAATATCCCTTCTTGAGTTACCAGGCACACAGATAAGCAGATCATCCGCAAATGCTATTTTATGGAAAACTGTTTGTCTCAATTTAAGCCATTGGTTCAGAACCAAATTCCAAAATAGGGGACCCAACACAGATCCCTGTGGGCATCCCCTAGACACTAATTTCCTATAAGTTAAATGCTGTGCCGTTACAATTATCTGCCTTGAAGTTAAATAGCTTATTATAACCCGGTATATTTTCCCTGGACAATGGAGCTGTCTTAACGAGTAAAGAATACTCTCGTGCCAGACTGCAGCAAAAGCTCCTCCAAAGTCAATGAACAGAGCAAGAACATATTTAGCATCTGCATTTTTAACGTAAGGCACTAAATCATTAATCGCGTCCTCAATAGATTTGGATTTTCTAAAACCATACTGAAATGGCAACTCAATGTGGTGTAAATTCATGAAGTGAATTTATACCAATCGCTGGAAAATCAATCTCTCAAACAAGTTGCCTAGGTTAGGTAACAGCGATATTGGTTGAAAGCTCCTGGGGCTTGTTTTTTTCTTTACCTGGTTTTTGCAAAAATTTCAGAAGGGCACATTTCCAGAAAACAGGAAATGTGCCTTCCAATAAACATTTATTATACATATTAAGCAGAAATAGAAGGTATATCTCTAATAACTTACTGATACTGTTGTTCTCAATCAAATCAATCCCCGGAGTTTTATCAACATTTATCTGTTTACTGACTACAAGTAACTCCTCTGCTGTAAAAAGAGAGATATTCTGATCGTTGTCATAATCCCTATTATCTGCTCTCATCTCACGCTGTTCAAGAGTATCATTACTTACACAATCCTCGGGAAACAGTTTGTCTATGACAACTTTAATAGTTGTCTCCCAACTAACTGTTTCCCTACCATCTACTATTACTGTGTGAAATACATCTTACTCTATCTTTTTAGTAATGGTCAACTTATACAATAGTTCCCAAAGGTTACTGTTTTCTGGAGTTCTTACCAAATTCTGCCATGATCTTAACTTATGCCGATAAATAGCCCTATGATATTCCCTCCTTTTACACCTATATATTTCTTTCTAATAGTTAGCCTCTTCTTTACCACGAGATCTATGTCTTTGAAATTGCTTCTTGGCCGAAAAAACACCTTGCCTTAAAATTTTCAGTTTTTCAGACCACCAAGGTACCTGCTTATCTGTAGCTTTCCTAGGGTTAGCTACTACACCTACTAATACCTACTACACAGTAGAATTACAGTACATTATAATGCAGCAAATTTATCCTCTACAAGTCAATATGGTTTCAAACAAGGATGCTCTACAGTTGACGCACTCCAGAATATCCCTACAACTGCCACAAACTCTAATAGAAAATATTTCCTGATTATTGCCACAGACTTTTCTGGGGGCGTTCGACTCACTCTGGTGGCCGAGCGTCCTCAGCCGACTAAGACGTGCCTGTCTTCCCGGAAACATTTATAACACCATAAGAAGCTACCTCACAGCCAGAGAAATAATTGTCAATGCACCATACTTCAGAGTCAAACGCCAGGTTTACAGGGGTTGTCCCCAGGGCTCGGTGCTGGGGCCGCTCTTTTGGAATGTTGTACTTGATGACCTCCTTAACACTAACCTGAATAAAGTTATCGCCCAGGCCTATGCAGATGATCTGATCCTGGCAGTGTCTGCAGACTGCAGAGCGCAGCTAGAAAATTCTGCAAATCAGGCTCCCTTGATATTACAAAACTGGGCAAGGGATCATAATCTTCAAATCTCTTTAATGAAGACTAATTCCATCTTACTGAAAGGGTCCTTCAGAAGACGTCCACGAATCAAGATAAACGAGACCACAATATGTTTCACTACTGAACTGAAATATCTAGGATTAATCCTGGACTCAGGACTTACATTCCTCCCACATTTGAAACACCTGCAGACAAAGTTAAGGAATTATACTGCCTTGATCGCCAGAGTTACGCGTCGGGATTGGGGGCTCAACCGCCGCACTCTCTCGCTGTTCTACAAAGCAGTATTTCTACCAGCGATTACATACGCTGCAGGGATATGGTATCCGAGAGCAACAATAGCAGTAGGGTTCCTCTACCAACTATCAAAAGGCACATCGCTGACGTTCATGGACCACACCATTGATCCCACTAATAACTTGATTGCTGAAAAGTAGCGCCCTAGCCTCCATTTCCAGCAGATATGGCAAGATAGATGGGCTAATTCTACTAAAGGAGATATCACTAGGAAATTTATTCCACATATCAACAAGATATATCCCAAGTCTCCTTCATGGTTTCTCCCGGCCTGTACACAACGTTCATGCTAACAGGTCACGGATCCATCAGAGCCAAACTCTCAAGTCTTGGAATTATTGATGATCCCGTCTGCCATTGTGGAGAGCTGGAGAGTTGGTCTCACCTAATGTATGACTGTCCTTTGTATGAGAACCTTCGCTGCATTCTGATTACCAGAATTAACTTCAATCCAAAACTCCAGGAGCATTACTTGTTGGACAGCGACAGAGAGTACAAGGCCTTTTCGCAATACTGCCAAGGGCTCTTCAAAGAAGAAGAAGAAGATCCCTACCGCTGGAACGAACGTACACCTGATTAACTCGTCTTGCCCAAATTCAAGCTGGACTGTTAACGACTACCATCGTTAATGGGATGGGACTTCTGTTCCATAAACTACAACACTGGTTTGGACCTTCCTGATTTAGACTCTTTACAAACTAAAATGGGACCTCTGTTCCATGAATGACAACATTGTTTTGGACCTTCCTGATTTAGACTCTTTACAAATTGTGATATTATGCAGCTCTGCTGACACAGAGATCAAATGGACAGAAGCCCTGAAACCGCCTCCAAGTCAGACTGCAGTGAACATACATCTCTAATTTTGACTTAACAAAAGGGACAAATCCGCGGTGAGACCTGTACTAGTGACACAGTCTAGTGATAACCAGACATGAAAGCTCCGAACTCGTAGTGACAAGTATACAAGAATAGGTGTAGGAGCATGTATGCTTGCATGTATACCAATGCTAGAAGTATAGTAAATAAACTTGATGAATTTGAAGTGTTGGTCAAGATATCAAAGGCCGATATTGTTGGGATAGCAGAGACGTGGTGTCACACAGATATAAGGAATGCAGAACTGGAATTTGGGGAGTACAATGTGTACAGAAATGATAGACAGGATAGAAAGGCAGGAGGTGTTATGCTGTTAATTAAGAAAAACATAAAATCAAAAGAAGTGCATCCAGTTGATATAGATGAACAGTGCACTGTTGAGTCAGTTTGGTATGACATAAGCACTGCGAAAGCAAAAATAAGAGTAGGAGTGTGTTATAGGCCTAAGGACTCGAATGAGTAGAATGAACAATTGTACAGAGAAATAGAGTGGGCTAGTAAATCGGAATGTCTCATAATGGGGGATTTTAACTTCCCAGATATTGATTGGAACTTGGGGGTTGGTCACTCACACACTAGTCAGACTTATGTGGATTTATTGGATGACTGTTTTCTGCAGCAGCATGTTCGAGAGGCAACCAGAGAAAGTAATACTCTTGATCTGGTTATCAGCGGTGATCATTCCTGCATTAGGAATTTGCAGATAAAGGATCCACTAGGTGGCAGTAATCACAGTGTACTGATGTGGGATTTACTTAAAGATTTAATTACCATCAGGGGTAAAGGAAAGCGTTTTTGCTTCTGTACAGGTGAATACAGTGGTCTCAGACAATTTTTAAATTCTGTACAGTGGGATCAACTGACGATGTTATCAACAGTAAATTCTAAGTGGGAAGAATTCAAGGAATTAATCGTGGATGCTACTAAAAGTTTCATACCTATTAAGAAAAATTAGCATTAGCATTAGTAGAGGCATTTGATGCAAGAAAGCAAGCTTATGCAGCATCAGCCAAAAAAAAAAAAAAACCACTTCCACTTCACTCCTCTGTTCGTTCAAAATATCTGTCCAGCTGAGCCTTAAACTTATTTAGGCTATCAACTTCCACGACAAGGGATGGAAGTCTGTTCCACCAACCAACCACCCGCTGGCTAAAGGCAATTTCCGCACGTCTATCCTACATCTGTCTTTCCTCAATTTGAATTTATGCCCTCTCAGGTGATTATTCTGAGCGAGAGGAAGAATCCCATCAACATTGAGCATGCTCAAACCATTCAACGCTTTATACACCTCTATCAGATCACCTCGCTGGTGCCTAGTCTCCAGACACTGTAATTTGCAAAACTTAAGCCTTTCTTCATAAGAGCACCCCTTTGTTCCATTCACTAATCTTGTTGCCCTTCTCTGTACTCGTTCCAGCAGCTCTACATCCACCTTGAAATGAGGCCTCCAGACCTGTATACAGTACTCTAGGTGTGGCCTGACCATTGCCTTATACAAGGGAATAATCACCTTCTTATCCCTGTAAGAAAAATTCCTATATATCATTGACAATACACCATGAGCTACTCTTGCAGCGCGTCTGCACTGCTCAGAGAACTTCATATTTGCCTGCACAACCACCCCCAGTTCCCTTTCATTCTCTACCACTGTCAGTGTAGTACCACAGAGTCGATACGTTGCTCTGGGGTTGCTGTTTCCCATTTGTAGTACTTTACATTTGTCAATGTTAAACTTCATTTGCCACCTCTCAGCCCATCTGTTCAACCTTTCCAGATCCTGTTGCAGCAGCATAGTGTCAGTAGTGTCCTTGACAACACTGCTTACCTTTGTATCGTCTGCAAACTTCGACATTAAGCTTGATATACCCTCATCAATATCATTTATGAATACAGAAAACAATAATGGATCCAACACTGAGCCCTGAGGGACTCCACTAATAACAATAGTCCACGACGAGCAATGTCCATTGATTACCACTCTCTGTCTTCACCCCCTCAGCCACCCCTTTATCCACAGCAGCAATTTGCCTCCAATTCCACACTGCTCCAATTTGTGCAGCAGTCTTCCATGGGCAACGGTATCAAAAGCCTTTCTAAGATCCAAGTATATAATATCAAAGTTATTCCCTGCATCCAGTTCTTTTGTGACTGCAGCATAGTATCCAATCAAATTGGTCAGGCAAGACTTCCCCGTAACAAAACCATGCTGTGTCCGAGCTATAGCTGAAGTCTTATCTAAATGATCCTGCAGTGCTTCTTTAACCAGTGCCTGCATTAATTTTCCTGGAACAGAAGTTAAACTCACAGGTCTATAATTACTTGTGTCAGCCTTTAATCCTCCTTTGTGAATTGGGGTGACATTTGCACATCTCCAGTCTGTGGGTACCTCCCCTGAGTCCAAGGAAGCTCTCATAATTATGGCTAAGGGTTTGCTTACTTCCTTTGCTGCCTCCTTTAATATAACTAGACAGATCCCATCCACCCCAGATGCCTTTCTTTCTTGGGTTTATCTTCAACAATTTCTCCTCCACTTTACCCTCAGATATTACAAGATTCTCTAGCTTACTGCTAGAGTTGAATACACCTCTGGCTTTCCCCTCGCTAAATAACTCCTCATGTGTGAATGTCGATGCAAAGTATTCATTTAGTTTGTTAGCTACCTGAGCAGGATCATCAACAGTTGACCCATCGCTATCAAGTGGACCAGTCTGATTCACCCCTTCCTTCTAGAGCTTACATAAGTAAAGAACTCTTTGCTGTTTTTCTTTGCATTCCTTGCCAAAGATTTCTCATAATCTGCCTTCTCCTGCCTAACCTCCTTTGTAACTTGGTTACAGATCAACTTGTATCTATCATAGGCTTCTGTGTCATGTGTTAATTTGTATGTATCCCATGCATGTTTCTTCTCTGCCATATGCCTCATCAGTTCATCTGACATCCATTTAGGCCTAAACCTTGAACAATATTTCTTAGTTGGAATGTATAGCCTAGTAGCTTCCAAGATAAGTTCTTTGAATGCTTCCCATTTTGCATTGGCTGTTGGTAACATCATCAGTTGGTCCCACTGTATAGAATTTAAATACTATACAGTGGGACCAACCCACTGTATAGTTTGTCTCAGACCATCGTAGTCGCCTTTACGAAAGCAATAACCCTTCCCTTTACCCCTAATGGTAGTTACCTCTTTGAGTAAATCCCACTTCAGCACACTGTGATCACTGCCACCTAGTGGTTCATTTATCTGCAGATTCTTAATGCATGAAGAATCACTGCTGATAATCAAACAAGTGTATTCTTCCCTCTAGTTGCCTCCTGAACATGTTGATGTAGAAAACAATCATACAATAAATCCACAAAAGCCTTGCTAGTGTGTGAGTGACCAGCCCCCAAATTCCCGTCAATATCTGGGAAATTAAAATCTCCCATTATAAGACTCTCTGATTTACTGGCCCACTCTATTTCCTTGTACAGTATCTCATTATACTCATCAGAGTCATTAGGCCTATAGCACACTCCTACTCTGAATTTTGATCTCCCAATGCTTATGTCACACCAAACTGACTCGATACTGCACTGTCCACCGATGTCCACTGGCTTCACTTCCTTGGATTTTATGTATTTCTTAACTAATAGCATAACACCTCCTCCCTTCCTATCCAGTCTATCCTTTCTGTAGACGTTGTACTCCCCAAATTCCAGTTCTGCATTCTTTATATCTCTGTGACACTACGTCTCTGATATCCCAACAATATCTGCCTTTGATGGTTTGAGCAATACCTCAAATTCATCAAATTTATTTAGTAAACTCCTAGCATTGGTGTAAACGCAAGTATACATGTACCTATTTTTATTCTTAGCTACCCTCACACAACCCATGTGTTTACTTGTACCGCAATGACTCCCGGCAGTCTCTGAAATATCCTGCATCTGGTTTTTCAGGCTTCTGTTCATTCTAATAGAAGCAGTGCAAGAATCTCTTTCACCTCTGCCAGTGGCTACTGTTAATCTATTCGTCTTTGTCTCCCCCCCAAGCTAGCAGTTTTCCGAACTACCTAACACTGCCTCGATAGCATCAGCAAATATTCTTGCACCCTTTCTATTTAAGTGTATCCCATCCGTGTAGAAGCAATCTCTCCTGTTAACAAGTACAGTCCAGGCTGAAAAAAATTCTACCTCTTGGGCCTTGCACAATCTTTCCATGGCCGAATTGATCGACAAGGCTCTCATCATATACTCCCTCCTATCGTGTCTGGGCAGAATTGCAGACACTTTCAAATTCAACCCTATTTCAGGGCTTTTTTTCAACAGTGACCTGTACTTGTTAAGTAATTCTGCCTGTCTCCTACTCTTGATATCATTAGTGCCAACGTGTACAACTATATCACCTTTTGTGCCCTTAAAAGATGATATCTGCTCTACAACGTCATCAACCTTGACTCCTGGCAGACATACCCTGGTCCTGTTGTACCTATCCTTTTTACAAAGCATGTTCCCCGTTTCCCTGACAATAGAGTCACCAACAACTACTAGTTCCTTTGGGACCAGCGCATTCTGCCTTGGGGTTGCCGCTGTGTTGCGCGACGACCACGTGCAAGCTCTGGCGTTGATGTGGGCAGCTGAGAGCTTGATGGGCCCCTCAATTTAGTTCCTTTGAGGGCATCCACCCTGTCCTTCAAGCTCTCATATAGGCCCATAAAAACGCTGAGTTGTTGCCTGATTTCGATACATTCCTTGCATCGCGCACACACAAAGACATCCCCCATGGCAATATCATGTCCCGTATCTGATTGCTCCACAAACATCATGCAAGCTGTGCATTTTAGAAGTCTGTGATTCAGAAGGCAACTGCCCCCCCCCCCCTCAGCTCTCCTCTGCGCAACAGCACTTCCATTAGCTTGAGCCTTTTGTTTTGCTGCTCTGGTCTGAGTCATGTTTCTTTTAATTTAAATAAAATTTCAATTTCAGTTTATAACCCTAAATTATCTCCCAACACAGTTATAACGGGATATATATTTTTTAGTGTCAAGTATTAATTATCTCCGAGTTCCCCTCATATCACTTCCGTACCAGTTATGTATTAATTAATTATGTTACGTTTGTAATCTAAGTCGATATATGTATTTAGGTAAAAAAGTTCAATTTAAATGCCAACGAAGTTCAAGAAGTTAATAGATTTTACCGATCACTGAAAATATTATAACCTCTACTATACTAACGCTATCTAGGTGCGATATATGACGATCGTATGACGAAGACAAAGGCGGGAAGTTACGAACGGTAATTTATGGACACTTAAGTATTAATTAACTTTCGAATAAACTAACGATCCTTACTTGGTCTATAAGCTACTTAAAAAAATAATTTGATGTAAAAAATATTCAATAAGCGCCTAAATATGGCTAAAAAAAACTTCTCGTTCAGCGGTGTTGCGACTGGTAACACGTGTATACCCTGACCGATACTTTTATGCAATTGCAAGGCCCAGTAAAGAATAAATACACCAAATTAATCAGAAAATCACAAAATAATGCTATACTGCTAAATTTAAATCAAAAGTTTTTAGAAAAACAATAATTGCAAATCAATAAATAAGAAAAATCCACTTAGCGCTTTGAACACGTCTGGCCACTAGTCGCCTCGTCACCGTCTGCTGACGAGGTTCAAGGTTTAGGCCTAAATGGTTATCTAATGAACGAATAAGACTCGTAACAGAGAAGAAAAATGCATGGGATGCATATAAATTATCAAGCGATTCAGACGCCTATGGCAGATATAAGTTAGTCTGTAATTAGGTCACAAAGGAGGTTAGGCAGGCAAAGGCAGATCACGAGAAATTCCTGGCAAAAGATGCTAAGAAAAACAGCAAGGATTTCTTTACTCATATAAACTCTAAAATGAAGGGGATGAATCTGATTGGTCCACTTGATTTCGATGGTTCGACTGTTGATGATCCTGCTCAGATAGCAAACAAACTCAATGAGTATTTTGCATCTACATTCACACATGAGTAATTATTAAGGTTTGAAAATGGAAGAAGGTTATCAAATTGTAGCAGGATACTTAATGATTTTGTAATAACTGAAAGCAAAGTGGAGGAGAAATTGTTGAAGAAAGGGGAATCGAAGTGTGATAAAATGTTCCGTTCCGGATAAAATAATGGAGTCACTGGTTAAAGATGCATTGCAGGATCATCTAGACAAGGCAGTAGCAATAATTCAGACACAGCATGGGTTTGTTAAGAGAAAGTCTCGTCTGACAAATTTGATAGGCTTTTATGATGTGGTTACAAAGGAACTGGATGCAAAAAATAATTTTGATATCATATATTTGGATTTCAGGAAAGCTTTTGACACTGTTGCTCATGGAAGACTATTGTACAAATTGGAGCAGAATGGTATTAAGGGTAAATTGCTACAATGGATAAAAGGATGGTTAAGTGGGAGAAAACAGAGGGTGGTAATCAATGGGTGCTGCTCTTCGTGGACTAATGTTATTAGCGTGTCCCACAGGGTTAGGTGTCAGGTCCACTGTTATTTTGTATATTTATCAATGATATTGATGAAGGTATAGCAGGCTTAATGTCGAAGTTTGCAGATGATACAAAGGTTTGCAGGGTTGTTAATGACAGCAATGCCTGTGTGCTACTGCAACAGGATCTAGATAATTTGGGCAGATGGGCTAAGAAGTGGCAACTGATGTTTAACCTTGACAAATGCAAAGTACTGCATATGGGTAGAAGTAACCCCAGAGAAACGTACCAATTGTGCGGTACTACACTTACGGTGGTAGAAAATGAAAAAGACCTGGGAGTAATTGTGCAGTCAGATATGAAGTTTTCTGAGCAATGCACACAGGCTGCCAGGGCAGGTCATGGGGTTTTGTCAATGATATATAGGAATTTTTCTAGCAGGGAGAAGGAGCTGATTGTCCCTCTGTATAAGGCAATGGTCACGCCACGCCTTGAATACTCTGTACAGGTCTGGAGGCCTCATTTTAGAAAGGTTGTAGATTTACTTGAGCGTGTACAGAGAAGAGCAACAAGATTAGTGAGGGGAATGAAGGGATTCTCTTACCAAGAGAGGCTTAGGTTCTGCAAATTGTAGTGGTTGGAGGCTAGGCACCTGCGCGGTGATCTGATTGAGGTATATAAGGCCTCGAATGGGTTGAGCACGCTGAATTCTGATGGGATCCTTCCACTTGTACAGATTACGAACCTAAGGGGGCATAAATTCAAATTAAGAAAGGATAGATGTAGAATAGATGTGCGGAAATTTGCCTTTAGACAGCGGGTGGTTAATTAGCATTAGCATTAGTAGAGGCATTTGATGCAAGAAAGCAAGCTTATGCAGCATCAGCCAAAAAAAAAAAAAAAAACCCACTTCCACTTCACCCCTCTGTTCGTTCAAAATACCTGTCCAGCTGAGCCTTTAACTTATTTAGGCTATCAACCACCACCACAAGGGATGGAAGTCTGTTCCACCAACCAACCACCCGCTGGCTAAAGGCAAATTTCCGCACATCTATCCTACATCTGTCTTTCCTCAATTTGAATTTATGCCCTCTCAGGTGATTTTTCTGAGCTAGAGGAAGAATCCCATCAGCATTGAGCATGCTTAAACCATTCAAGGCTTTATACACCTCTATCAGATCACCTCGCTGGTGCCTAGTCTCCAGACACTGTAATTTGCAAAACTTAATCCTTTCTTCGTAAAAGCACCCCTTTGTTCCATTCACTAATCTTGTTGCCCTTCTCTGTACTCGTTCCAGCAGCTCTACATCCTTCTTGAAATGAGGCCTCCAGACCTGTATACAGTACTCTAGGTGTGGCCTGACCGTTGCCTTATACAGTGGAATAATCACCTCCTTATCCCTGCTGGAAAAATTCCTGTATATCATTGACAATACTCCATGAGCTACCCTTGCAGCCCGTCTGTACTGCTTAGAGAACTTCATATCTGCCTGCACAACCACCCCCAAGTCCCTTTCATTCTCTACCACTGTCAGTGTAGTACCACAGAGTTGATACGTTGCTCTGGGATTGCTGTTTCCCATGTGTAGTACTTTACACTTGTCAATGTTAAACTTCAATTGCTGGAACAAACTTCCATCTATCTTTGTGGAAGTTGATAGGCTGAATAAATTTGAGGAGGAACTGGACAGGCATTTGGAGGGAATGGTGTGATTTTTTTTTTTTTTTTTTTTTGGCTGGTGCTGCATAAGCTCACACACTTGCTTTCTTGCATCACATGCCACTACTACTACTACTACTACATCGTGCAGGACACATTACGTACAGTCCCAAATGTGACAGCCGTGCCAGACTCTGAAAAAGAAAACAAGATGGAAAGGGACCTACGTTCCAGCTTTGACACTCCAAAGCACAGCTCAGCTGCTGCCATTAAGCTTTCTTTGCTACGCTCCCTTGCGTGGTTCTTTTTCCCCACCGCCCAGGCAGGAGGAAGTTTATCCCTGATCGCCTGCCCCCTCGCATCCCTCTTTTCCCTCTGGTGGGCATGGGCCTGCTCCACTGATTTGGGGGTCATCTTCTCTATGGACCCCTTATCTCTGTGTTTTCCCCCCCAGCCTTCAGTCTCCCTCCCCCATCTCTAACTTATAACCAGCATCTGAACCATCTCTAAATTGCTTGAGCCCTACACCCAAAAACTTAATAACAACATCAGTTGCATAATTAGTAATCCTTTTGGCTAACCCCTATCTGTAGTATTTTTTTTTTTTTTAAGGTCCTAGCCAATGAAATCTCGGGAAATTTGGTGGCAGGATCTGCCAGCGGAAATAACTATAATACTGGTGTACCTGGTCTGCCTCCACGGGGCAGAGTGTGGACAAGGTTGGAACCCATTAGGGGCCCAGCGGCTAAATGACCAGAGGAACAATGGTACTCGACACTACACATTTAAAAAACCCATACACTTTTAAACCTCTGGCATTGACAGTGTTCTGTTCCACACCCACAATGTATACTAGGCGGAGGTGGGGGAAATCCCTGGTGCTGTTTGACACTAAACACACTCTACACTCTGTTGCAATAGCTTCAAAGTCAACCCACTTAGCTAATATAAAGTTTGATGCCGTCTTTGTTATTTTGCTCGACTCACTTGTAGTGTAGTTTACTACCTGCTTCTTTAACTTAGTGATTAACTCATACACAGTTGACACGCTATAACATAACCTCTGTTCTTGAATGCTTTTCAGTATATCTTTTTATTTTTGTACAGTAACTCCACGACTTACGTAATACTTGACTTACGGAAATTCGACTTTACGTAAGTTTTTGCCCGCCGGTGCAAACTTCAAAAAAAAATCGTGGAAACGTATTTTGCATCCCGTAGTAATAAACGGAGGGTGAAAATATCGTAAGATTAACCCAATAATACATTTTTTTTTTTTTTTTTTTTTTTTTGTAATTCGTTCCAAGTCCTTGGAAGTTGAAAATTTCATTATATTATTAAGCTATTTATCTCTCTAAAAGGTCATTTTTAAATGGAAATTGCGCTACACTTTCATCGTTACCATATGTTCCGTTAATAGAATCAATTTTGAACGCCTTTGTAATATTTTTCTAAAACACATTTCCGGAGGTCACTACCATAAAAATAATTTGCAATTTCCTCTTTATTAGGCTTTCCTACTAGCGCATCTAATTATAAACAGGCAGTAAACCCGATCTTATTGCATTTACAATAATCCCGATAACTGCAATCATGTGGGTTTTCACGTTACGGCTTTATGGTGAAATGTGTTCCTCTTCACTGAAATCTTCAACCATACAAAAAACAAATTTTCAGAAACTTCTCTTCATTCCTATTTACGTATCACAATGATGAAGGGAAAGAGACCAACGGAAAGTGCAGGTGATGGTAGTGACAGGAAACGAAACAAAATTGATTTAGAAATGAAGATGAAAATCTTTAAGAAGTACGAAGCAGGACAAAGTATGTCATCTACTGCAAGGGAATTAGGTCTGGCTGCTTTAACACTGAATACTATTTTAAAGGACAGTGAGCGTATAAAAGGACATGTCAAAGGATCAACGCACTTAAGATCAACAGTGATCACAAAACAGCGTTCAGGTGCTATTTCGAAGATGGAACAGCTGTTAATAATGTAGATGGAAAATCAGATTCAGAAGCGAGTGCCCCCGAGTCTAATGACCATTCAAGAAATAGCATGGATAACATATTTCTCTTTGAGGATTGGTTTAAATGCTGCTTCATTCCCGAGATTGAAAAATATTGTACAGACAACGACGTTCCTTTCAAGATTTTGCTTCTATTAGATAATGCCCCTAGACATCCTACGCATCTAGATAATTTCAATTCGAACGTGAGAGTCATATTTCTACCGCCAAACACGACTTCATTCATCCAATCTAGGGATCAGGATGTTATTTCGAATTTAAAAGCATACTATTTTCGCACAACATTTTCTCAGGCATTGTCTGCAGTAGACGAGGAGAAAAAGTTTACGTTAAGAGACTTTTAGAAACCTTACAATATTTACCATGTCATCTTAAACATTAATAAGGCCTGAGGGGAAATTACTAAAAGTTGTTTAAATGGCGCATGGAAGAAAATATGCCCACGTCACGTAAAATGTTTCGAAGATTTGAAAAAGACTAATCATATGAAGAGGTTACAGATAAGATTTTAAAGGTTGCAGAGCTACTTCAGTTGGAGGTCGATGCCAAAGACGTGGAGGAGTTAATAGAGGAAGAAGAGAAGGAATTATGTAACTAACAACTTATTGACCTGCAGGCAGCGATAGTGAAAGAAGAAAACGATGATGAAGATCGAGATGAACCAAATGAGGAGCTGAGATGCTCCTCATATGGCAATGGCATTTCGTGAAATTGCATCCGAAATGGCGAGGTTTGAGAAGATGGATCCTGAGAGCGAACGATTCTTAAAAGTTAACAGAGGGGAGAATGATATGCTTGCTTGCTACAAATAAATCTACGATGAAAATAAAAAGCCACCGTCCAGTCATCCATTGATATGTTCTTTCGAAAGATGGAGCGGCCGATCCCGAGTCTCCACAGCCGCTCAACAGCGGTTGAGCGGCTGTGGAGACTAAATCTCCACAGCCCTCAACCTCCGCAGCGGCGTACTTATCAGCTGAAGACGTCAAATTTGCAAAGATGCTCGAGAGGTAAAACTTACTGACGATATGCCTGTCTCCTCTCTTTTTTTGTAATTTTATAATTTTGAAATTTTTTTCACTTGCACGCAATTTTTCCTGCGCATGAGATAAACAATTGAATAAATACAATAAATAATTCTATTCACATGTTCGTCGAACATTTCTTTTTTGATTCTATCAATTCAGTGAACACACTTGAGAGTGATGCACAAGCATGGGGAAATTTTGACTAACGTAAAATCCGACTTGCGTAGCGTTCTGCGGAACGCAACCTTTACGTAAGGCGGGGAGATTTTGTATTTGGTTTTAAACCATTAGACCTCCTGAGCTGGCAACGATCGTGTTCTATAATAATCTCTTCTTGCAGAATTAACTTGTCTACGAAGAGACGCTAATTTCTCAGACCACCAAGGAACAATGATGTTTAGGTATTATTATTATTATTATTATCATCATCATGTCTAGGGTGGGACCTAGACTTCCGTCTATCTCCACTTGAAAAGCTGAATTTATGCAGAATTTCTTCAAAATGGACCTGTATGGAAAAGGCCTCTGCGCCACCGGATTGCAGCCGGTACCCAGACATTCCCCTCCGATTGGACGTCCCCAGGCACATAAAACCGGGCTTGAGTTCACCATTCTGTCATTGCCTCATGCACTAAAGTCCCGCACCCACAGGAAGTAGTGCTATACCGGTGGGTGCCAGCGATCCCGCTCCCAGGCCGCCCTGGGAACCAGGAAAAAAAAATAATAAAAAAATAAATAAAAAATTTAAAATAAATAAAATAATAATAAATAAAATTAAATAAGAAAAATAAATAAATAACAACAATAACGAAATAAATTTTATATATAAAAAATAAATCAATATATATATATATACTGTATATATATAAAGGAATTCCCCAACTTACGTAAATTCGACTTAGCATTAGCATTAGTAGAGGCATATGATGCAAGAAAGCAAGCTTATTCAGCATCAGCCAAAAAAAAAAAAAAAAAACCCACTCCCATTTCACCCCTCCGTTTGTTCGAAATACCTGTCCAGTTGAGCTTTAAATTTGTTTAGGCTATCAACTTCAACAACAAGTGATGGAAGTCGGTTCCACCAACCAACCACCCGCTGGCCAAAGGCAAATTTCCGCACATCTATCCGACATCCGTCCTTCCTCAATTTGAATTTATGCCCTCTGAGGTGATTATTCTGAGCAAGATGAAGAATCCCATTGGCATTGAGCATGCTCAAACCATTCAAAGCCTTAAACACCTCTATCAGATCACCTCGCCGGTGCCTAGTCTCCAGACTCTGTAATTTGCAAAACTTAAGCCTTTCTTCGTAAGAGCAACCCTTTGTTCCATTTACTAATCTTGTTGCCCTTCTCTGTACCCGTTCCAGCAGCTCTACATCCTTCTTGAAATGAGGCCTCCAGACCTGTATACAGTACTCAAGATGTGGCCTAACCATTGCCTTATACAAGGGAATAATCACCTCCTTATCCCTGCTAGAAAAATTCCTGTATATCATTGACAAGACACCATGAGCTACTCTTGCAGCTCGTCTGCACTGCTCAGAGAACTTCATATCTGCCTACACAATTACCCCCAGGTCCTTTTCATTCTCCACCACTGTCAGTGTAGTACCGCAGAGTTGATACGTTGCTCTGGGGTTACTGTATCCCATATGTAGTACTTTACATTTGTCAATGTTAAACTTCATTTGCCACCTCTCAGCCCATCTGTTCAACCTTTCCAGATCCTGTTGCAGCAGCATAGCGTCAGTAGTGTCCTTAACGACCCTGCCAACCTTTGTATCATCTGCAAACTTGGACATTAAACTTGATATGTCATCATCAATATCATTCATAAACACCGAAAACAACAACGGACCCAACACTGAACCTTGAGGAACTCCACTAATAACATTAGTCCACGTTGAGCAGTGTCCATTGATTACCACTCTCTGTCTTCTGCCACTCAACCATCCCCTTATCCATAGCAGCAATTTGCCTCCAATGCCACACTGCTCCAATTTGTGCAGCAGTCTTCCATGTGCAACAGTATCGAAAGCCTTTCTAAGATCCAAATATATAATATCAAAGTTATTCCCTGCATCCAGTTCTTTTGTGACTACATCATAGTATCCAATCAAATTGGTCAGGCAAGACCTGCCCTTAACAAAACCATGCTGCGTCTGAGCTATAACAGAATTCTTGTCTAGATGATCCTGCAGTGCTTCTTTAACCAGTGCCTCCATTAATTTACCTGGAACAGAAGTTAAACTAACAGGACTTTACGAAAGATTTTGCCTGCCGGTGCAGACTTAAAAAATTCGTGGAAATATATTCTGCATCCCGTAGGAACAAATGGAGGTGTAGTGAGAATATCGTAATGTGAACCGAATAACACTGTTTTTTTTTTTTTTTTTTTGTAATTTGTTCAAAGACCTTGAAAGTTGAAAATTTCGCTATATCACTAACCTATTTATCTCTCTAAAAGGTGATATTTATAACGAAAATTGCACTACGCATTCATCGTTATCGTATGTTCCCGTTATGAGAATCAATTTTGAACGTTTTTGTGATATATTTCTAAAACACGGTTCTGGAGGTCACGACCAAAAAACAATAAAAACAGTTTGCACTTTCCGATTTATTGGGCTTTTCTGTTAGTGTATCTAATTATGATCGGTAGTAAACTCGATCTTATTATATTTGCAATAATAACGATAACTGCAATTGTGTGGATTTTTATGCTATTATGGTGAAATGTGTTCCCCTTCACTGAAAACTTCAATCATATAAAAAACAAACTTTCATAAACTTCTCTTCGTTCCTATTTAGGTATTACAATGATGAAGGGAAAGCGACCAACGAAAATTGCAAGTGGTGGTAGTGCCAGGAAACGAAACAAAATTCATTTAGAAATGAAGATGAAAATCATTAAGAAGTACGAAGCAGGACAAAGTTTGTCATCTATTGCAAGGGAATTAGGTCTTGCTGCTTCAACAGTGAATATCAGTTCCTCGCGTCATCGACGGGATTGAAACAATCCCTTCAATGAGGCGAGGAACTTTAATGGGCTTTTTTCACTCTGTGGCTGAGTTAGTCGTTTCAGGCGTAGATTGCGTGTCCCTCCCCCCAGAAACTGGGGGGGGTTTCGTCCAGCAAAACAGGCAAATCGGCCATTGAACACACGCAATTTACAGAAATAATACCCAATGCACGGCAGATGAATTTACATATTCGGGTGGCCTAATATAATAGGTTGGGTTTTTTTTTTTTTTTTTTTGTTATGCGAGGTTTAACGAAATTCTCTAACCGTGCAATATAAGTATCGTTTTGTGCGAGGCATGCCACAATTTATCAATCGTGTTGGAGTGAAACTGTGTTATAGCAGTACCGTGTTATACGGGGGTTACCTGTACAGACCTTCTTATGTCTACCATAGTCCTCTGTATCACCTGATAATTTTTATGGATCTCTGTCATTTTTCTTCTCTGCCTTGAGTTTCATTAGTTCATCTGCCTCTAGTTAATGGTTAGATTCCTCTGGTTGCCTGTAGCGGGAATCGTGTCCTACATTTCTATAAATAAAGAATTTTATTATTATTATTATTATTTAAGCCTAAACCTTGAAAAGTATTTCTTTGTGGGGACAAAAGCCTAGCATCTTCCAAGATTACTTCCTTTAACGATTCCCATTTAGAATTTGCTGTTCTAAATGTGCAGCATCGAAGAAAGTAATCTTAGAAGTTGCTAGACTTTTTTTCGATTATGCATTCATGCCTATTTCTTTCTAAGTGACTTTCAGGCTGTTTCTAAGTCAGTTTCAGGCTGATTAATGTCTTCTGATTCTTCACGATAAAGTAATATATGTATTAATGATTTCAATTAATAACTAGTAAATAATATAACTGATTTATTCTTTGACGATTTTGTGTGTAAATATTTAATACTATTTAATAATACTACTATTTAATACTTTGGAAATTGTTGTGGCGCTGCACTCGCAATAATTATATTTCTTTTAAAAATTGTCTGATGGTCAGTGTCTGTTGGCTTACATTTTGGTGTGTAGTTTGAATCGTTTTCCATCGTAAGTAATTTTTTTCTGAAATACCATAATGTGATTCCGCGAAAAAGGAAAATTCATGTTGACGTTTTACTTTTTTGATTATTTGGCTTTTATTAAGTGTTTACTCAAACCTTAACGTGTTTGCAGGTTATCACTTGTAACGAACATGGTAAGACTATAAGTTTTTTTTTTTTTGTCTTTTTACGATTGACGTTTTATCCAATTTCACCAATTGTTTCTTTACTGAAATTATACAGGAATCTACTGTTTTATTAGTAATTTTTATATATGTATATTTTTTCTACCTCACGGTGAAAGAATGAAAATGTGCTTTTTTTTTTTTTTTTGCCCTCACCGTGAAAAGAAAAAAACCCAAAAAAATGAAATAATTGCGAGCTACCGGCCGGTAGCTCGCAATTATATTTCATGTTTTTTTTTTTTTTTTTGCTGGTGTCGGTGCTGCTCGCACTCCGATTTTTTATTTGTTTTTTTCTAGTGTTTATTGCATAATATAGAAGCACAACCTTATGTGCATCACATAGCGAAACACGAAGGGTACCACAAACTAGAGTGTAGCCGTTTTTTCATTTGTTTTTCAGTAGCTTTTATTTTATTATTTGAAATAATGCATGCATTATACCGCTTAAACACAAGTTCGGTTGTATGTAGAAATACAAAGTAAGAATTAACATGAATGTACAATACTCAATAATATGTACACGAGTAGTAGTAGTGGCATGTGATGCAAGAAAGCAAGTGTATGAGCTTATGCAGCATCAGCCAAAAAAAAAAAAAAAAAAATCGCACCATTCCTTCCAAATGCCTGTCCACTTCCTCCTTAAATTTATTCAACCTATCAACTTCCACGACAGATGGAAGTTTGTTCCAGCAATTAACCACCTGCTGGCTAAAGGCAAATTTCCACACATCTATTCCATCTGTCCTTTCTTAATTTGAATTTATACCCCCTTAGGTTCGTAATCTGTACAAGTGGAAGGATCCCATCAGAATTCAGCGTGCTTAACCCATTCAAGGCCTTATACACCTCAATCAGATCACCGTGCAGGTGCCTAGTCCAGCCACTGCAATTTGCAGAACTTAAGCCTCTCTTGGTAAGAGGATCCCTTCATTCCCCTCACTAATCTTGTTGCCCTTCTCTGTACATGCTGAAGTAAATCTACATCCTTCCTAAAATGAGGCCTCCAGACCTGTATGCAAATTACAGACCAGTTAGTTTGACTGCTGTTATGTAAAATAGTGGATTTGCTGGTTAAAGATGCATTCCAGGATAATGTAGACAAGACTACAACAATAGTTCAGACACAGCATGGGTTTGTTAAGAAAAAGTCTTGTCTGACAAATTTGATTGAATATTTTGATGTGGTTACAAAGGAACTTGATGCAAAAAATAATTTTGATATCATATACTTGGATTTGAGGAAAGCTTTTGATACTGTTATGTATGGAAGGTTACTGTACAAATTGGAGCTGTATGGTATTAAGGGTAAGTTGCTACAATGGATAAAAGGGTGATTGAGTGGGAGAAGACAGAGTGGTAATCAGTGGATACTGCTCTTCGTGGACTAATGTTATTAGTGGAGTCCCACAGGGTTTGGTGTTGTTTTGTATATTTATCAATGATACTGATGGTCTATCAGGCTTAATTTCAAAGTTTGCAGGGTTGTTAATGATGGTAAAGGCAGCAGTTTGCTACTGCAACAGGATTTAGGAAAAAACTAGGGCAGATGGGCTGAGAAGTGGTAACTGAAGTTTTTAAAATGACAAATGCAAAGTACTGCATATGGGTAGAAGTAATCCCAGAGAAACATACCAACTGTGTGGTACTACACTTAGGGTGGTAGAAAATGAAAAAGATCTGGGAGTAATTGTGCAGTCAGATGAAGTTTTCTGAGTAATGGAGATAGACTGCTAGAGCAGGTCATGGGGTATTGTCAATGATATACAGGAATTTTGCTAGTAGGGAAAAGGAGGAGATTATCCCTTTGTTTAAGCAAATGATGAGGCCATGCTTTGAGTACTATGTACCTGTCTGGAGGTCTCATTTTAGGAAGGATGTAGGGTTGCTTGAGCATGTATAGGGAAAGGTAACAAGATTGGTGAGGGTAGTGAAGGGGTCCCTTATCAAGAGAACTTGGTAAAGATTTAATACTCGGTGCACCCTTCAAAATGGCGGCGAGGAGAAGAGGATGGAAAGCAGTGATTGACGGATTGTGACTCCGCCCACTCACTGCGTTCCCGCTATTCTCCTCGGCAAACGGTACTAGGTGACACGCGGGTGGCACAGCAACAAATACGGCGGCTGAAAACAGGATAAATCCAATAATTTCAAAAGTTCAAGTTACAAAAATACGGTTTTCGTGGATCACAAAATATCACGTGACATTTGAATAAGTCGGATACAACCGAAAAGAAAAAAAAAAGGGGGGGAAAGGTAATTTTCTCGAAAGAAAAGGAACGGCAGATGAACAATTATTAAAAATAAAACAAACAAAAATGCACGTTTTTCTAAGCTATATTTTACAAGCATTAACAATGAGATTCGCTGAAAAGGAAAAAAAAAAAAAATAAAACAGTAATTTTAATGGGGAGATTATTATTTTTAGGGCAATTATTTTTAGCGCAAATAGGGGGATCATTATTATTTTTTTTTTCTGGGGGCTCTGCCCCCAGACCCCCGTTTCTGTGGGGGCTTCTGCCCCCACACCCCCGATATACGTATTATTCAGCCTTTTCCAACACCAAACAACTTTTCTTTTCTTTTTTTTTGTTTGTTTAAAAAAAATTCGCACCACGTGCAACCCTTGATTCTTCTCGCCCGTACATTACTAGACGGGAATCCCAATCCCCTGCCTTTCTGCCCGGACATGAAAAAAAAACAAGTAATTAGTATTATTTGTAACAAAAATTAACACCACGTGTAACACTGAAAATTGCTGATGCCCGTCAACAGAAATGCTAAAAGCAAAAAATTAATCACAAGCAATCTAATAATCACTGATCTAAAATCTAAAAAAAAATTAACACCACGTGCAACACTGAAAAAAAAATTAACACCATGGGCAACACTGAAAATTGCTGATGCCCAACAGAAATGCTAAAACGACAGAAAACCACTCACCTCATCAATTGAATTATATTTTCAAAACAACCCAACATTTTGGAACTAATATTTCGCAGGAAAAAAAAAAAAAAAAAATCACCCAATACAACAGACACCCGTCTCAACCATGGGAAACCAAAGAGTAAGTCACCAACAATCGAATACGCAAATAGAGGGTTTTTTTTTTTTTTTTTTTTTTTTTTCTGGGGGGCTCTGCCCCCCAGACCCCCCGTTTCTGGGTACTATTTACTGAATAATACGATATACGCTATTATTCAGCCTTTCCCAAAACCAAACAACTTTCTTTTTTTGCTTTATAATTACGCATCGATAAAATCAGATAATATGCTAATCAAGTATTAACACCACGTGACATTTTTTACAGCGAAATTCATAACACGGGTGACACGCACGGCGTGGCATGCGTGCCTGATGTTTCCATATGTTCAGGAGAACACGTGACACTGGGCGGAGTCAGCACCCGTCAATCACTGCCGTGTCAGCGAGTGTAAAGAGGGTGCACCGAGTACTAAATCTTAGCCGAGAACTTAAAGGTTGTGTTCTGCACAACTCTACGTAAGTCAGAATTTCCCTAAATGCTTATGCAACACTTGCGAATTTGATTGAAGCAAAAAAGAAATGTTTGACAAACTTGTAAATAAAATTATTTATTCAATTTCATCTGATGCGCAGGAAAAATTACCAAAGTCTACAAAATTTCTAAATTATAAAATTACAAAAAGAGAGGGGAGGCAGTCATAACGTCAGCAAGTTTTATCTTTCAAGCATCATTGCCAGTTGAATCAACTCTTCAGCTGATAAGCACGCAGCTAGATAATTTGAGGTCTGAGATTTAGGAGGGGATTTTCCAACACATCACAATTTCTCTGTAGCTGCAGAATCGGCACTGGCGACTTCACTGCATACTTTAATGTTTTGTAAACCAGCACGATGCTTGAACCTATTAAATCATCTGTTTGCCATGAACTTAGCTTGGGTTTCACCGTACTTGTACTTAGTATCTTTATAAATACTTCGTGTTAAATCAAATCAGTATATCGGTCTAGACTTCTACTGCCCCTACTGATAACACGCACCATCTGTTTACCGAGGATGCAGTGATAAATTGCGGTAACAGCAAATGAGTTTTTCTGGTAAGTTTGCTGTGGTTCTTGTATTGGCTTTCTTTACCTTCTCCAAACATATTTCTTGTTGTTAGGCTTATTAGCATATATGTATTATGTGCCTATTGTCTTCACCATGTCCATCTTTCCACATGTAACAACTCCACTTCCAATGGATGGATTTTCATGAAATTTTATATTTAGACCTTTTTAAAAAGATTTGTTGGGCTATTCCAAATTTTATGAAAATCAGACTGATAAAAATTAGGCAACTGGTATTTTTTATTTATTTATTTATTTTTTTTTTTGGCCTCACATAAAAACTTGATTTTCAGTAGACAGATTTCATATTTACACCTTTTAGAAATATTTATGGTTGTCCCAAATTTCATTAATTTAAATTGGACCACTTTTTTTTTTTTTTCCCCCGTACATACTGCATAGGCTAGTCTTGTAACAATGTGCAGACACAAATTTCTCTGTTTGCATATAAGTTGTTGCTTTTGCCAATTTTTTTTTATATATATATATATATATATATATATATATATATATATATATATATATTAGTGATATAAAAAAAGGAAAGAAAGTTAAAACGACAGTAACTGTAACTAATATTTATGGGTAACCACACAGAATGAAGGCAAAAAACAAGAGGTTCTCTGTTTCTGTGATGATCAATATATGCTAAGTAACTATTTAGGATAAACTAAGTAGGATAAACTATTTCTTATCTATACCACTATTTTTCACCTTTGTGGAGTTCAGGTTCTATTATTCCTACTCCTTTAGTTTTTCTTCTTACTATCTGCATGTTTCTCTTTGCATTAACTTAAATTCAATTATTTATTTATTTATTTTTACTGTATCCATCACATAGGAGGCACCACATTATTTTGAAGACTATTACATCATGTCCTAGATACGGTCAATATGTAGTATGTACAGTATTATATATTTAATCTTATTTTAATCATTAAATTACATTCTCTGTCGGGTCAACTATGATTAATATATTCTTACATTTATATCTTACTTATATTTCTTACATTTGATTCTAATAATTCTAAAATTTCTTAACTTTTTATCTACATTCGATTTATATTTGGCCTGTACTGGTTTATATTTGGTTTAGATTTAAATTACTTAGTATAAATTGATCATCACAGAAACAGAACCTCTTGCCGTTTTTTTGCCTTCATTCTGGGCGGTTGGCCCCAGTTGAAGTCATCTAGACTGTCGGTAAAAAGCATTTTTTTTTTTGCATTTTCTTAGGGCCCTGATGGTATTATTATTGGATTGATTTACTTTTTCTAATAATTTTCTATTATCTTTAATATTCTATATATATAATGTTGCAGAGCATGTTCTTTAACACTTTGTAAGATTGACAGGTTTGTAAGATTCTTAGAGTAGAATGTCCAATAAACATTTTGAAATATATTTAAAATAATTGGCCCTGGGAATGATGAAATTATTTTTTTATTCTGAAGGAATATTTGATACTTGTGCTAGATAGTATCTGACTCTGGGCCAAATGAAATTAATTAACAGTAATTTTTGAATGCCACTTTATTTTACTTGCTTTTTACATAAGCAAATAATTTATATTTGCTTATGTAAGAAGCTATGTTTCACCAAAGCACTAATCATCTACTCATGTTAATAGTGTAAATTTCCTAATTTACAGGTAGTGATCTTTCTGTGAGCACCACCTCATTATCAGAAATTATATTTAGACCTTACTTGGCCAAAAGTATTTAAAGTATCCATTAATACATAGTAGGATACACCTTGGCCTGTAATAACCTTAATTTTCCTTTCTGCCAATTTTTGTTAAGCTCAGCTCTCAACCCTAATAAACAACCACAATTAAACTACAGTAGTTGAAGGCTGATCTCTGAGCTTACAGCTCAACTTTTCTTTATCACTACAAACTAGTCCTCTATGACCCTTGCTGTATGACATGGAGCATTATCATGCCTATTTCTGCAGAACTGCCAAAGCATAGTTGTAGGATTCTGACATGAACCCCTGCTTCATTCATTATTAGAAATTTGATCTTTAGACATATGACCAGTAACACATAGGACCACTTAAACAATTATGCATTACTTCACAGTAGTGCATAATTGTCTAAAATAGCCAAATAGCATATAGATTTTGTGGTTACAGGCACTACCACTGAGAGGCTGTCTGAACCAACTGAAACAGTTCTGTACCTTCAGCACAGCTTCATGATCAGGATGATGCACTCTGAGCAATCCCCATACCCTGACACATCCACTGGAACAAAACATTGTAATGAGATTCTTCACTCCATAGAACCTTCTACAATTCTAGAGTGCATGAATATTGGGATTGATGCCACTCAAAATGCCATTTTGCATTGGTGACTGATATTGGGTTTATGTTCAGCTGCTCCATCATTGAACACAAGGTTATGCAGCTCCCTATGGATGGTTGATGTACTGAAAGATGTTCTGGTGGCCTCAGCCCCACTGAACAATCTCTCGATTGAATTGTAGTGCTGCCTGTGGTTGGTTACCTCAGGTTACTGATGGGTCATCCAGCTACCATCCCACATTGAAAATAAATGTTATTTAAGTTGTCATGTTATTGCATACAAATTAAAAATGAAATTATCAGTAAAAAATACTTACAAAATTTCAGAAATAAATAAATGAGCAGAAGCCTGCACTCACCCAGGGAAGGGTGAGAAAACGTAGATGCCCAATAAAGAAGAAAAACGTAAAAGTTGAGGGGGAACCAAAGTGCTTCTTCAAAGAGGCATTGGCTCTCATATTCCTGAAACACGCACATTTTTGCCTCGATTGAAAAGTTCTGTTTGTTTAAAATATAGGATGTTTCGATGTACAGTAAGCAGTTATAGTGGTCACTGGTTATTAGAATCAGTCGCTTTATAGAATCAAATTTCAAAAGAACTGATTCAAATCAATAAAATGCACTACACTTTCATCATTTATAAGAATCGGTTGTGAACGCCTTATGATATTTTTCTAAAGCACATTTCTGGAGGTCTCTTTTATTAGAGGTCACAACCATAAAACTAAAAACAATACACCGTTTCTGGTTTATTGGGCTTTTCTGTTAGTGCAATAAACGGGTAATAAACTCATTGAATCTTATTGCATTTGCAATAATACCAATAGCTGGAATTCAGTATTTTCATGTTACTATGGTGAAATGTTTCACCGTCACTAAAATTTGCTCTTCAATTCTATATCTAAACTTTGTCTCACTTCCATGTGTCATGTTAGTTCTAATTTGTGTGTGCTTTGTTATTGATGGATGCTTACTGTGTTTTAAATTGTACTACCAAAAAAAGTCAGTGAACGAAGAGTGAATTGAGCGTAAAAGATAAGTTACAAATTATAGAAAGGGACAATAAAAGCATCATCTCAAAGGGAAGTGGCAGTAAAATTAGGAGTGCTTCAGCCATCTTTATTAAAATCACGTCACACACTAAGCACTAATGTGATTAGTGATACCAGAAAAAGGAAGTGTGAAGGGAAATGCCAAATAGTAGATGATGAAGATTTTTCATTTGGTTCCAGATATTTGCCTAGATAATTTAAAAGTTTAAAATGGCTGCCTGTTGATTATGCCAACGTTTGGATGACAGCTTTTTTATTTGAAGTTTATCTTCGTAAATGGGATTTGCACTAGGATAAGAAAAACAAAAAAATTGCATTTGGTTTTGGAGAACTGCCCAGCTCATCCAAAGTTGGCTTTCAAAAACATTTCTTCAATTAGTTTTTTCTACCTTCAAATACCACATACATCACTGGTTCAACCTCTCATCCAGGAATAATAAAAACCTTTTAAGACATTTTATTGATCGGATATGAGGAGAAGAATCATTATCTATAGATGGGTTGGGAACATAATCTTATATTGCTAAGCAGATAACTGTTCTGAATGCACTTCATATGAATATGAGTGCCTGGAATGAAGTTTCCGAAACCTGCATTAGCAACAGTTTCAAAAAATGGGGATTAATTACTCGTGATGGAACTAAGTCATGATACTAATAATGTTGAAAAGCATTTTGACATGGGTGAACAGGAGTTGAATGATTGAGTGGACATAGATGGTGATCTACAAGTAACTACAGCTTTAACAGATGAAGAAATTGCCCAGTCTGTTACTGATAATTTCGCTGAGGAGGAAAATGAAGATGAACTCTAACGAATTCCAGTTACAAAAAATTCTTATCACGGAAGAGTTAAAAACAGCTCTAACTCTTACCAAGACAAGTGCTGCTGGACCAGATCTTATCCATTATGATATGATCAAGCATCTGTCTGCAAAATCCATAGATCAACTGCTCTTTCTATATAACAGAATACTTCAAGAAGAGCAATTTAAAATGTGTCTTGGGCATGACACATTGTTCGAAGACATGATAGATGGACTAAGAGAACAACAGAATGGTACCAAAGAGGAACTAGAAGAAAACCTGGAAGATGATGGAGATGGACAGATGAAATTCATGAGTTTGTGGGTAGTAAATGGATGGCCATTGCACAAAACAAAGGAACTGGAAAATTGCTGAAGAGGCCTTCACCCTGCGGTGGATTGAAAATGACGAAAGCATATGTGTATTGTTTGTATTATATTAGATGTGATTGGAATTACAGCATGTCATGGATTTATTTTAAGCAGTGTATTTTTTGGATTGTCAAATTTTATTAGAAAATTTAATGAAAACCTAATTTTTAACAACTTTACAATTATGTTTCAGTGTCAATAATGAAAACTATTTTAGCAAGTCAGATAGTGAAGATACCAAAGGGAGGTAGGTTGCTTTGTTTCATCCCATTTTATATTTCATTAATAGATACAAAATGTCTGATATACAGCAGCTTCTGTCACTTTTTGTTTTTTTATTACATTAGTGATTTAATGAAAGTTGAAATATTACACTTTTTTGTGTAATTAATTTTAGCTTACTGGAACATGCAAATGTACATATCACTTAAGGCACATTACCAAATATAAAATCAGTAGACACTATTTTCAGTGTTTCAAGACAACTGTAATTGTAAAAAAAAAAAATATATCAAGATAAATTATACAAGGTCAGGGATATAAGTATGGTCCTTGAGGCTGTCGCTGACATTCTTTCTCAGGTATGCCAGCTGTGCTTGCTATCTGGGAGTCTAAAATGCTGATGGAACTGATATTCGGGTGGCACTTGTCAAGTGAACCTAATTTTAACCAAAGTCCGGTTGGTCTGACAGCCAGATCCTCTGCTTGTACCACGATGATGGGACTGTTAGTAACCTGGCTATAACCCCCATATGCAAGTACTGAAATACGGAACATAACACTGTAGGTGACCACCCAGGTAAGAACCATTGTAAGGAGGGGTCATGGTGTGGCACCGACCCACACTGACAAATGCCACCCCCTCTGTGTTACGAGGCAGTACTAGATGGTAGATGACTCCCATCAACTGGTGCAATATCACTACTTTTATTACTGGAGGCTTGAAGTGGTGGAATCCATGTTTAGTCTCCTGAGCAAAGCAAACTCTCTTCAGTCTTGCAATATGATTGATATCTTTGACAAGCTCCAATCTTCCTTAATTTTGAGAGTACAGCTCTAAAATGGTGACTGCAAGCCAGCCACTAGGTAATCCACTGGACCGAACCTATTGATAACTGTTTAGGAGGCTTCTGCATGAGCTAGTGTATTATCTTGCTGTCTCTACTCTGCAAGATAGACTGGATGGAGTCTGAGTAGTGTGTATGCAGAAGGGGACAGGGGTTATGTTGAGGCCAGGTTATGTTAAGGAGCTGGGTATATTCGCACCATGTGTATGCTATATCCCAAATTACTTCATACAGCATGACTCCCCTCCCCAACCTTTTCTTATTACTAAATACACCACGAATTGTCAAACTAATAGAACAAACTTAGCATTAGTAGAGGCATTTGATGCAAGAAAGCAAGCTTATGCAGCATCAGCCAAAAAAAAAAAAAAACACTTCCATTTCACCCCTCCATTCATTCAAAATACCTGTCCAGCTGAGCCTTAAATTTATTTACACCATCAACTTCCACAACAAGGGATGGAAGTCTGTTCCACCAACTAACTACCCGCGGGCTAAAGGCAAATTTCCGCATATCTATCCTACATCAGTCATTCCTAAATCTCAATTTATGCCCTCTCAGTTGATTATTCTGAGCAAGAGGAAGAATCCCATCACCATTGAGCATGCTCAAACCATACAATGCTTTATACACCTCAATCAGATCATCTCGCAGGTGCCTAGTCTCCAGACACTAATTTGCAAAACTTAAGCCATTCTTCGTAAGAGCAACCCATTCACTAATTTTGTTGACCCTCTCTATACTCGTTCCAACAGCTCCACATCCTTCTTAAAATGAGGCCTCCAGACCTGCATACAGTATTTAAGGTGTGGCCTGACCATTTACTTTATACAAGGGAATAATCACCTCCTTATCCCTGCTAACAAAATTCATGTATATCATTGACAAGACACCATGAGCTACTCTTGCAGCTTGTCTGCACTGCTCAGAGAACTTCATATCTGCCTGCACAGTTACCCCCAGGTCCTTCTCATTCTCTACCACTGTCAGTGTAGTATCACAGAGTTGATACATTGCTCTGGGGTTGCTGTTTCCCATATGTAGTACTTTACATTTGTCAATGTTAAACTTCATTTGCCACCTCAGCCCATCTACTCAACCTTTCCAGATCCTGTTTCGTCAGTAGTGTCCTTAACAACCCTGCCAACCTTTGTATTGTCTGCAAACTTGGACATTAAGCTTGATATACCATCATCAATATCATTTATAAAAACAGAAAACAATGGACCCAGCACTGAGTCCCAAGGGACTCCACTAATAACATTAGTCCACGATGAGCAGTGTCCATTGATTACCACTCCGTCTTTTCCCCCTCAACCATCCCTTTATCCACAGCAGCAATTTGCTTCCAATGCCATACTGCTCCAATTTGTGCAGTAGTCTTCCATGTGCAACAGTATCAAAAGCCTTTCTAAGATCCAAATATATAATATCAAAGTTATTCCCTGCATCCAGTTCTTTTTGTGACTGCATCATAGTATCCAATCAAATTGGTCAGGCAAGATTTTCCCTTAACAAAACCATGCTGTGTCCGGAGCTATAACTGAAGTCTTGTCTGGATGATCCTGCTGTGCTTCTTTAACCAGTGCCTCCATTAATTTTCCTGGAACAGAAGTTAAACTCACAGGTCTATAATTACTTGTGTCAGCCTTTAATCCTCCTTTGTGAATTGGGGTCACATTTGCACATCTCCAGTTTATGGGTACCTCCCCTGAGTCCAAGGAAGCTCTCAAAATTATGGCTAAGGGTTTGCTTACTTCCTTTGCTGCCGCCTTTAATATAACAGGATAGATCCCATCCACCACAGGTGCCTTTCTTGTGTTTATCTTCAACAATTTCTCCTCCACTTTACTCTCAGTTATTACAAAATCATCTAGCTCACTGCCATAGTGTACTTCACCTCTGGCATTCCCCTTCCTGAATAACTCCTCATGTGTGGCTGTAGATGCAAAATATTCATTTAGTTTGTTAGCCACCTGTGCAGGATCCTCAACTGTTGAACAATCAATATCCAGTGGACCAATCTGATTCATCCCTTTCCTTCTAGAGTTTACATAGGTAAAGAACTCTTCTGTTTTTCTTTGCATCCTTTGCCAAGCATTTCTCTGCCTTTTGCCTGCCTAATCTCCTTTGACTTTGTTACGGACCAGCTTATATCTATCATAGGCTTCATTGTCACCCATTAATTTATATGTAACCCATGCACTTTTCTTCTCTGCCATATGTCTCATTAGTTCATCTGACATCCATTTAGGCCTAAACCTTGAACAATATTTCTTAGTTGGTATGTAAAGCCTAGTAGCTTCCAAGATGAGTTCTTTGAATGCTTCCCATTTTGAATTTGCCATTGGTAGGTAACATCATCAGTTGGTCCCACTGTATAGAATTTTTTAATACTGTCTCAGACTATCGTAGTTGCCTTTTACGAAAGCAAAAACCCTTCCCTTTACCCCTGATGGTAGTTACCTCTGAGTAAATCCCACTTCAGCACACTGTGATCACTGCCACCTAGTGGCTCCTTTATCTGCAGATTCTTAATGCATGAAGAATCACTACTGATAATCAGATCAAGAGTATTACTCCCTCTAGTTGCCTCCCAAACATGCTGATGTAGAAAACAATCATCCAATAAATCCACAAAAGCCTTGCTAGTGTATGAGTGACCAACCCACAAATTCCATTCAATATCTGGGAAATTAAAATCCCCCATTATAAGACTGTCTCCACTATTTCCCTGTACAGTTCCTTATTATACTCATCAGAGTCATTAGGCCTACAGCACACTCCTACTCTCAATTTTGATCTCTCAATGTTTATGTCACACCAAACTGACTCGACACTGCATTGTCCAGCGATGTCAACTGGTTTCACTTCCTTGGATTTTTGTGTTTCTTAACTAATACTATAACCCCTCCTCCCTTCCTATCCTTTCTGTACACATTGTACTCCCCAAATTCCAGTTCTGCATTCTTTATATCTGTGTGACACCACATCTCTGATATCCCAACAATATCTGCCTTTGATGTTTTGAGCAGTACCACAAATTCATCAAATTTATTTACCAAACTCCTAGCATTGAGGTACACGCAAGTATACATGCACCTGTTCCTATTCTTAGCTACCCTAACACAACCCATGTGTTTACTTGTACCGCAATGACTCCCGGCAGTCTCTGAAATATCTTGCATCTTGTTTTCCAGGCTGCTGCTCATTCCAACAGAAGCAGTGCAAGATTCACTTTCACCTCTGCCAGTGGCTATTGTTAATCTATTAGTCCGTGTATTCCCCCCCCCCCAGCTAGCAGTTTTCTAAACCACCTAACACTGCCTTGATAGCATCGGCAAATATTCTTGCACCCTTTCTATTTAAGTGTATCCCATCCCTGTAGAAGCAGTCTCTCTTGTTAACAAGTACAGACTAGGCTGAAAAAAATCCTTGCACAATTGAAAGATTGATCCTTGCACAATCTTTTCAGGGCCGAATTGATTGACAAGGCTCTCATCATATACTCCCTCCTATTGACTACCTAAGAACTGTTACCACTACTCTACCTAACGCTAAAATCATCCTGGGGGCAGATGTTAACTGCCGTTCTCCTGCTTGGCACAGCCTCACAGCTGACCGACCTGGTTGCCATAATGGGTGGCTTTTGGAAGACTTTCTAGCCACCTCACCATTTAATATAATAAACAGGCCCAATAACCTCCCAACATTCTCCAGTACTATGTGGGAGTCTACAATAGACATAACAATTGCTACAAGATCAATCTCAAGTAAGGTGTCGGGGTGGCAGGTAAATGAAGCCTGGACCACCTCCGACCATAGAGCAATTACATACAGCCTCACAAGAAATATAGAATCAACTCCTACTCCGCACTACGATATCAACCGCTATGCCATTAGCAAAGCCAATTGGGAGCTGTTCACCACTTCTCTCCAGTCAACAATCATGGATCATCCTTCTGATATCCTCTCCTTGAATCCCGAGCAGCATCAAAAGCTTGTAACTAACATCATCACCCTCTCCTGCAATCAATCTATGCCCAAGAAAAAACCTCCAAGTGCTGTACCATGGTGGTCTCAGGAACTCGAACGTCTACGCTGGACTGTTCATAACAAGAGGAAAGCTTTTCAGAGAGCTCGCACTTCTTGGCCAGCTACTGATGTGGAAGCCCTTCGTGAAGACTACAAGAGGACCAGGAACCAATACACTTCCATGATCAGGCAGCGAAAAAGAACTACATGGGAGCAGCTGGTTACCACCACTGGTAACTCGGACCCTTGGGGAGTGGTGTACCGAGTTACTACCAACAAATTGCCAAGAGGAGAAGTAGTCCATTCCACAATAACACCACAAGGAATCATGACAACGTCATGGGAGCAATCCATGATGAATATCTTGGATACTCTCTTTATCAGTGACGCCGATCATCTCACAACACAACAGCAGCAAATTTGTCTAGATAATGGCAATTACCACATTGACTCTGTGGAGGAAGAATTTAACACTGAAGAACTGCAGCAAGCCCTTGCCAAAATGAAGGATAAAAAATCCCCAGGACTAGATCGCATTGAACCAGAAATACTAAAAAAGGTCGCCCAGGTAAATCCCCAATTTCTGCTTGACCTGTTCAATAAATGCCTGACACAGGGATCCTTCCCAGAAAGCTGGAAAATAGCTGAATTAAAGTTAATACTGAAAAATCCATCGAAGCCTCCGGAACAGCCTAACTCATACCGACCCATTGCCCTCTTGTCCACATTGAGCAAGCTACTTGAACGCCTTCTCCATACCAGACTCCTAACACACTACACAGAAGCTGGCCTACAGTCCAATTCACAGTATGGATTTCGCCCAGGGCGCTGCACAGAGGATGCTCTCTACCAAATAACCCAAGCTACAGCCAACACTAATTACAAGTACTTTCTCCTCATAACCATTGACTTTGCCGGGCCTTTGACATGCTCTGGTGGCCAAGCATTCTTCGCAGGCTAAGATTGGCGCGCATACCAGCCAACTTATACAGGTGTATAGAAAGTTACCTTAACAACAGGAAGATCACCATCTCCTCGCCATACCAGAAGCTCACCAAATCTATCTACAGAGGCTGCCCACAGGGTTCGGTCCTCGGCCCGTTCCTCTGGAACATCGTCCTTGATGAGTTACTTGGTCTGGATCTGGGCCCTGTTACTATCCAAGCATTCGCAGATGATATTACCATCTCCATCGCAGCGGACACCAGAGCAGCTCTCGAGGCCGCTGGAAATCAGGCACTACAGATCTTACAGGACTGGGCAACTCTACACAAGCTCCGGATTTCTCCACAGAAGACACAATCCATACTTCTCAAAGGCACCCTACAAATATCAAGGCCACCTCAGATCAAGGTACAAGGAAAAACCATCAAGCTGGTAACTTCCCTAAAACACCTGGGTATCATCCTGGATTCAAAGCTCTCCTTCTTCCCGCACCTCTCATACCTTCAAGTAAAAATCAGAAATTATGCAGCCTTAATCGTCCGAATAAGCAGGTGTGACTGGGTCTGAACCGGAGAACACTCAAACTCCTGTATAACGCTATATTCCTCCCTGTTATTACATACGGATCCGGGATTTGGTACCACAGAGCAATAATTGTTCGCAATAAATGCAAACTGGAAACAATTCAGCGAAGTATACTGCTTGCCATTACCAGGGCCTGTTGCACAGTAAGTACTCCGGCTCTACAGGTTCTTGCAGGTGTCCTCCCACTTGACTTGGAGGTTATCCGTCGAGGATTGCACTACTGCCTGTCGCGGGGAATCCCAGCTACCATCTTTGGACATACCATCGACACCCGCACTGACTGCAAGCAAGAAAAGAAAAAACTAGCTGCCATGCTACTACAAATCTGGCAGACAAGATGGGAGGAGACAGGCAAGGGCCTGATAACTAAGAAATTCATCCCGGATGTCAAACTAGTTTATCCAAAGTCGCCGCCTTGGTTCTCTCCTGGACTCTACTGTACATATATTATAACTGGACACGGTTCTATAAATCATAAGTTAACTACCTTGGGAATCATCAATAACCCCTACTGTACATGTGGAGAAATTGAAGATTGGGACCATCTTCTTTATAACTGCCCAATTTATAACAATCTTCGAGGAACACTGTACACCAGGCTACAACACATACCTTTATTATTATTATTTTATTTATTTATTTATTATTATTTTTTAATTATTTTTTTTATTTATTTTTTATTATTATTTTTTAATATTATTATTATCATCGGTTTTTTGTTTTTTTTATTATTATTATTTTTTTTAAATTTAATTTAATTTTATTATTATTTTTATTTTTTTTTATTTTATTATTTTATTTTTTTTTTTATTTAATTTAATTTTTTTTAAATTTTATTTTTTTTATTATTATTATTTTTTAATTGGTCTCCGTTCAGAAAGCTCAGGCGACCCTGACGGAGACCTGCCAGAGAATAATGGGCAGCCTGGCTACCTCCTAGTGGTGTGTGCGGGCAACGTGGGGTTCCACCAGGGGCCCTGCGGCCAAATGCCAGGACACACAACAGAACCCAACACAAAACTACACATTCAACACACTACACTTTTTCTGGCATTTACAGTGTTCTGTATTTCTTCACAGTGTACATATGGCGCAGATGTGGGAAACCACAGGTGGCGCCCGACCCTAACACTATGCACACTCCCTCCTATTGTGTCTGCACAGAATTGCAGACACTTTCAAATTCAGCTCTAATTCACTCCTTTTTTTCAACAGTGACCTGTACTTGTTAAGTAATTATTCCACCGGTCTCCTACTCTTAATATCATTAGTGCCAATGTGTACAACAATCACCCTTTGTGCCCTTAAAAGATGATATCTGCTTTACAACGTCATCAACCTTTGCCCCTGGCAGGCATACCTTGGTTCTGTTCCCCGTTTCCCTGACAATAGTCATCAACAACTACTAGTTCCTGTGGGACCAGCACATTCTGCCTTGGGGGGGTTGCTGCTGTGTTTCTCATGTACTATTGTAGTACAGGTGACCTCCCGCTTAATGTCTAATTTAATTGATGAATTTAATCTTGAAAAATGTGTCGATTTTTGGTTGTACTTTGGCCCTCTTCCTGGTAAACTAAAAGGGGTTTTAATTTTAAATCCCCTGCAGCATTACTACCCAACAATAAAGTCAACCAATCCTTTGCCGCTTTGAAACCTGACATGTTTTTTATTCTTCGGATATGGAACTTTTTAGGCATTCAATTCCAAATAAGTCTTGCTTCATCTATGTTAAAAACATATTGAGAAGTATAACACATAATACACTTCTTCAATAATTTTAACAAGTTCTTTTTTGAAAGTTTTGACTCCTTGATCTGCAGTTGCGGCTTCTCCCTGGATTTTAAATCTATTCAACCAGCCATTACTAGTTTTAAATGATTCCACTTTTTTTTTTTTTTTTTTTTTTTTAATAATATTTAACTTAACTAATTCTGTGTTGGATATTATCTTCAATAAGATTAGTCTCTCCGTTTCGATTGTAATAGCCAGCCTAACCCTAGTTGCTTGTAGTGGAACAGCTGTCTTTTGCACTGCTAAAATTAATTTTTTTTATAATTGTTCTTACAGTTAAACTTGCCAGTCCTAAATTATGGCACACATCCGCTTGTCGTTGACCGGAATCTATTTGCTTCAAAATGTCTAATTTAATTTTCAAATTCGGTAATTTTCTTACATTTATAGTCTTCGTACTGCGTCCAGGCATTGCTTTTTCATTCTTGTCCGCCATTATTAACTCTACAAAAATGTAACTGCGTTGGTTGCATTAATTATGATACGAATGTTCAAGTAAACTGTCCGTTACGTACTGAGTGATAATTGCATGCAATGCAAATATTACAAGCAATATACTTGATAGTTTTTTAAGATGTTGATCTTAGAACTAAGTAACAAAGTCGCTGTACTGCAATTAAATTAACGTGTGAGAAAATTTCACTGAGCGTGGAAAAATTTCTCAAGTCTGCGTGGAAAATGTTTTAATGCTGTTTTGCTATTCATTTTCAAGCTATTGACTCCATCAAATGAAATGATTTCGTTAAGTATGCCAAAATTTTTACAGATTGCATTGTGACAGCGTTAAAGCAAACCACGTTATAACAAGGGCCAGCTGTATTTAGTTGTATTCTTATTGTTAATAATGTGCATAGGCTAAGGACAGTGTCTAAATTAACTGCCAACTTCTAAACTGTCTAGAAACCTTCCGTCTGATCAGCGATTGCCAGTGTGTTGATCCACTGGTGATATTCTGGCTTATGTTACCCATTTATGGACAAATTCATGGAAAAGTTCAGTGAAACACAAGCAGTTGCTCTTGACACCTCAAAGGCTTTCGATTATGTTTGACATAAAAGTCTTCTAAACAGCTGCTATCTTATGGTTTTCTGTTTTTTTGTAATTGGTTTTCCAGTTTTCTCTCTGACTGCTCACTTGAGGGTGATGATAGAGGGCTCTGTCTTCTAACTTCTCCACTAATGCTAGTGTCCCCCAAGGTTCAGTTCTTTCCCTCACTCTTTTCTTGTATATTTATAACATTCCATTAACTGGAAATCCTATCCATAGTTTTGCTGATGATAGCACATTGCATTCCAGTTTGAGAAACCTTGCCCTGCTCAATCAGCTTCAACTTCTTGAATATCCACTACCAATTCCTTAAATGCCAATCTCCAGTGGCCAACTTAGTTGATTTCAATCCTTCTAAAATTCAGTCCTATCTCACAAAAAGCATTCTTCTGCTCCTATGCTTATCTTTGGCGACACTCCGATTTCTAGGCAAGATGATCTCTTTTAGGGATTACCCTGACTTCTAATCTCTCTTGGCACAAGCATATTACAAATATTGCTTCCGCTGCATCTACAAAAACTTGGTTTTCTCTTTTGCTCTCGGCGTTACTTTTCTTCCAAACAGCTGTTCACTCTGTACAAATCACAAATCTGTCCTACCATGGAATATTGTTCCCACATCTGGGGTGGTCCCCCCCCCCCAAAACCTCCCTCAGGCTTCTAGATTCCATTCAGAAGAGGGCAGTTAGGTTAATTAATGACTCATCTCTAAGTCTCAACTTGCTGTCTCATAGATGTACTGTTTCTGCTGCATGCCTTTTCTACAGATACTTCCATGGGCACTGTTCTTCTGAATTGGTTTCTATAATTCCCGCTCTCTTTCAAAACAGTCCGAACACATGCAGCCACCAGCCAACATCCATTTACTGTCTAACTTCAAACTCGCCAACGAACTTTTCTTCTTCCATGTTTATTCATTCAACTGCCGTTTTCTGGAATAACCTTCCTTTATATGTATTTGCCGAAAATTACAGTCTACAGAAATTCAAGTCAAGGTGTCTTTCCTTTTTTTTTTGAAAATGAAATATAAAGCAAAGTGCAAAATAATGGAGTATTTAATACATCAAAATACTAAAACTAAACATGCATTTAAAACATTGCATTGCTAAATTAATGCTATTATTCCGACCAGACTGGTATAACTTTTCTACAGCATACAGCCGAGGTGATCAGATTTAATAGCCTATATACAGTCTTTTACAACTTTTCAACCCATGGGGAATCAATGGATATTAACTTTGGAAAAAATCTACTTTAGGTGCTATAGCATTTGATGTGCATTTTATTTGAATAACTTATTAAATTACTGCTTTCAAATTTCTTGCAGATAATATTATTCTGCTAATTTTGGTGCCAAATTTGTATAACATCTTGATGTTCAGTATTGTCAAGCATCAAGTCCTGTTTGTTTCAAATTCAGTCAGTTGTCCAGGTGGTAGCATCTACACAAAATACCAGCAGAACCTTTTTTTTTAACTTCATCCATATCGTAATTTGTATATCCTTCTGGAATACTATTTATAATTAGTTTTAATTTGTTCAAGCTAGTAATTAAGTATATTTTGTTGCTACTTATTTTAATTCTTTTATGTTTGCATTCTTATTATTAGCATGTACTTTTTTTAGAAGTTTTAGAGTTCCAATTTGTGAGGCTATAATGTTAAAGATGTTCATCTCATTTGTTATAAATTTTTATGCATTATTGTTTGTTAGTTATGTCTATTTCCAAATCAAGGTATGTTGCTTGCGTACTGCTGTTTGTAAAATCAATTTTACATCACTCGGTTAGATTACATTATAAATTTTCTCATTCATCATAATTGGATATAAGAATGTTGCCTATGAAACGAAATACTTTTAATGCTAAGGTCTAGATTTCTTTCATAAAAATGTAGGTATAAATTTTTCAGATTACATTAACTAGTAGCACCTATTTCTATGCCTCTGGATTGTATATGGATTTTATTTTCAAATTTAATGCACTCTCCTCGACTTACAACGTATGACTTATGACATTCATTCCCAGAAAAAAATTTAAAATATTTTACACAGCTGTGATGTCTCCATATGGCTTGTTTGTTTGTTATTTGGTTTTTAGGAGCATTAGCAACTAAGGCCATATTGCTCCGGGGATATGCGGAAAGGTCAGGGAATGACCTTTCCATATTTGGTGGGCACCACCAGATGCGGAAGATGCTTGATTAGACCGGGGTTCGAGCCCGTGCCAGGCTGGAACCCCGGTCTAACCAAGAAGCGTGTGCTATGCACTGCTTCTCCTGGCTACGGAGGCACCCCATATGGCTTTCTCAGTTACCTATGCAGTGGTATTAAAGGGAATGTCTGCACAGATAGCCCACGAAATTTCCGAAAATCATCAAATTCAAGTTAGACGCATTGTTTCTAACAGTTAATTCTATGTATCCACATTCGAAAACCATCTATCTATCTCTGTATGTAAATCATGCCTACAGGGACAAAAAAAAATATTAGACATCCTTAAGCTTTGAAGCCTAGCAGTGGACTGTGCCAAAATATGAATTCCAAGTGTATTAATTAATTCTTATCAAGGAGAGGCACTTATTTAATGCATATAACACTAAATATCTGATCAAATGACAACAACACAGATTTCTAGACAATGGGTGTTTGGAAATTATATGTGCTGTAAAGAGACACTTTAGAGTAGCGATTCCCAACCTTTTTGACCCACTGAGCGCTTTTTAGAATCAATTTCTATGGAGGAGCCATTATGCTGGTGCTCCGCTCTGCCTCGTCGTCTGTACGTCTCGTACTACAATAATTTTGAAGCTAATGGCAGCAAAATGACTGAACGTTGCCTGCTAGAGAATGCACAAAATTCAACTTGGCAAATTTTTATTCAGAATGATTTCTAATTCTTTAATTTCATTAAATTTTTAGCTATTTTATTTTCCTTGAGAGGCCAAGGAGACCCTGAGAAGTGTACGCGGAGTCCTTAGGGCTCCACAGAGCACAGGTTGGGAAACACTGCTTTAGAGATTTGTAAAAACTAAACTAGTGAAATAAAGCATAAAACTAAAATATAAAAAAAAAATTGTTCAATAAATAAATATTTAAATAAAAATAAGAAATACATTATGTACACAAAAAAAAACATGGGCCAGCATTAGTAGAGGCATATGATGAAAGCAAGCTTATATAGCATCAGCCAAAAAAAAAAACTTCCCATCCATTCACTCCAAACGTTTGGAGCAACATGGCCTTAGTCACTGATGCTCCCAGAACCCAATAACAAACAGTATATTCGAGGGATGGGTCATTCTCAGTTTCTTTCTTTTTTCTTTTTACCATCTGAATCAAGTTTTGATGCAAACTTAAATTTTTTCCTTGTTTTTAATTTCTGTTTTTTTTTTTTTTATGTAAACCCCAAACACGAGAGGTATTAGAACCTATAGTACTTAGTACCGTGCTTGGGTTGGAGGATGAGAAGACGAAAGAAGATATTTGTTGACATTGGACTTGAACTTCTGTAGATTGTAATTTTCAGGAAATATGTATGAAGGAAGGTTGTTCCAGAAAATGGCAGTTGAATGAATAAATGAGGAAGATGAAAAGTTGGTTCTGTGGGTTTGAAGTTGGACAGTAAATGGATGTTGGCTGGTGGCGTCACGTGTTCGGACTGTTTTGGAAGAGAGTGGGAATTATAGAAGCCAGTTCAGAAGAACAGTGCCCATGGAAGTATCTGTAGAAGAGGCATGCAGCAGAAACAGTGCGTCTATGAGAAAGCGAGTGGAGAGACTGTTAGAGGTGAATCATTAATTAATCTAACTGCCCTCTTCTGAATGGAATCAAGAAGCCTGAGAGAGGTTTTGGGGGCACCACCCCAGATGTGTGAACAATATTCCATGGCAGGGCAGCTTTGCGATTTATACAGAGTGAGCAGCTGTTTGGAAGAAAAGTAACGCCGAGAGCGAAAGAGCAAACCAAGTTTTTTAGATGCAGAGGAAGCAATATTTGTAATGTGCTTGTACCAAGAGAGATTAGAAGTTAGGGTAATCCCCAAAAGAGATAGATCATTTTGCCTAGAAATCAGAGTGTCACTAAAGATAAGCATAGGAGCAGAAGAATCTTTTTTGCAAGTTATAAGACAAGACTGAGTTTTAGAAGGGTTGAAATCAACTAAGTTGTCTTTTCCCCACTGGAGAATTACCTGAAGATCGACATTTAAGGAATTGGTAGCAGATTTTCGAGAAGCTGAAGCTGATTGAGCAGGACAAGATTTCTCAAAATGGAAAATGGAATGCAATGTGCTATCGTCGGCAAAACTATGGATAGGATTTCCAGTCAATGGAAGGTCATTAATGTACAAGAGGAAAAGAGTGGGGGAAAGAACTGAACCTTGGGGGACACCGGCATTAGTGGAGAAGTTAGAAGACAGAGCCATCTACCATCACCCTCGGTGAGCGATCAGAGAGAAAACTGGATAACCAATTACTAAAAACAGTTGGCAAACCATAAGATGGAAGCTTGTTTAGAAGACCTTTATGCCAAACACGATCAAAAGCCTTTGAGATGTCAAGAGCAACTACTTGTGTTTCACCGAACCTTTCCATTGAATTAGTCCATAAATGGGTAACATAAGCCAGAATATCACCAGTGGATCGACACTGACTGAATCCATACTGGCGATCGTTGATCACACGGAATGTTTCTAGGTAGTTAGCAGTTTCTAGAGTTGGCAGTTAATTGATTTCTCCATTACTTTAGAAAGAGTAGAAGTAATTGCAATGGGACGATAATTGGATGGGAGGGATTTGTCACCCTTTTTAGGAACTGGCTGGATATGAGCAAATTTCCAAGCAGAAGGAAAAACACCTTTGGAATAAGAAAGTGAAAAAAGGCGGCAAAGAATAGGAGTAAGTTCAGGAGCACAGGTTTTGAGAACAAGTGGAGATATACCATCAGGACCTGGGGCTTTCTTAGCATCAAGATTCATCAAAATCCTTCTGATATCCTTTTGACGGAAGACCACAGGAGGCATTGAATGGAGAGTGTTGGGAATGGTGGGAGGTGTTTTACCAAGATCATTAATACATGAATTGGAAGAAAAATGGGATGCTAGCAGGTCAGCTTTATCCTTGGCTGAAGTGACAACAGAACCATCTGGTTTGGACAGAGGTGGGAGCAGAGATGGGCAAAAGTTGCGGCCAATAGCTTTGGCAAGAGACCAGAATGCTCAGCTACCATTAGGGCAAGAAGCAAGTTTTCTACTCTTAGCCTGTTCAAACTCTAGTTTGGACTGATTAATAACTGCTTTACAATTGTTGTGAGCTTTGGTGTAGCAGAAAATGAAACTGGAGAATTATAAACAAGCCAATTACGATATGCAACATTCTTCTCTTGAACAGCCTTAGCACATTTATTGGAAAACCAAGGTTTAGATAAAGGACGAGATTTTAAAGTGGAGTGTGGGATAAAGGATTCCATTCCTGCAAGAATAATTTCACTGACACGATCTGAGCAAATGTTGACATCAGAAGTTTTGAAACAGTAATTCGACCAAGGAAAAGAAGAAAAGAAGTCTCGCAGGTCATCCCATTTTGCATTCTTGTAAAGCCAAACAACACGAGGTTGGGTATAGTCATGAGATAAAGGTTCAATTGGAGAAGAGACAATCACCAAGTTGTGATCTGAAGTGCCTAAAGGACCTCTCACTTCGACCGTGTACTTAGAAGGGTTGTTTGTGAGAAAAAGATCAAGCATATTGGCTGTATGATTAGGATTGTGCGGTATTCTTGTAGTAAATGAACAATCGGTGCAAGGTCATTAGTAATTGCAAAAGCCTCAGCATCTCGACCTGCTGGGTGAGTGTGACTAGAAAATGGAAGCCAGCTGGAGTTGTGAACGTTAAAATCACCAAGGAAAATTACCTCACTGTTAGGAAAGTTGGACTGGAGAAAGTCAAGTTGCAAAGAGAGGAAGTCAAAGAGCTAATCACTTGGAGCTCAAGTGATTAGTGAAGTTGGGAGAACGGTAGAGACAACAGATGAATTTGACACAATGAGGTAGAGATTTTAATCCGGAGAAGATCAAAGAGAGGAGATTTCAAATTGCCAAGTCTGACAGGGAATATCAGAACGGACATAGGCACATGTACCACCTTTGAGGTGAAAGGAATCATACAACGAATAATTTGGGCATCTGAGATGAGCAGTAGTTGAATCAACCGATAACTGAGATTCTGTAAGGAAAAGTACCTGGGGTTTGGCAGACTGCAAGTGGAAATGGACATTGTTGAGATATTAGAATTGAGACCATGTATATTTGTGAAATGAATTAGGAAGTGCTTGGGAGGTTTAGATCTTTCTGCAGATAAGCTTGCTCTATTAGTTTACCAATTCATGGTGTATTCAATAGTAAGAAAAAGTGGGTGGGACATGCTGTATGAAGTAATGAAATTTTTGGATATGGCGTACATGTGGTAAGAATATACCCAGATCCTTGACATAACGTGGCCTCGACAATGCTCCCCGCATACACACTACTCGGACTCCCTCCAGTCACTATCTGGCAGAGTAGAAGTAGCAAGGTTATACACTAGCTGATCCGGAAGCCTCCTAGAGAGTTACCAATAGGTTCGGTCCGGTGTACTAAGTAGCGGCCGGCCTGCGAACACTGTTTTAGAGCTGTACCCTCGAAATGTAAGGAATATTGGATCTCGCCACGACATTCATCATAACCTCAAAAGTCATCAATCATACTGCATGATGGAAGGGATAGGGAAGGGTTGACTGGAACTTAGCTCTAGAGACTAAACATGGGTTCCACCACTTCAAGCCTCCAATAAGCAAAGTGGTTGTATTTCACCCGTTGATGTGAGTCATCTACCTCCTAGTACTGCCTGGTAACATAGAGGGGCGGCGTTCCTCCATGTGGTGTGGGTGCCACACCTCGACCCCTGCTTACGTTGGTTCACACCTGGGTGGTCACCCACCATGTACTTGTGCATGGAGGTTATACCCCACCATCGTGAAGGTGCAAGCAGTGGATTTGGCTGTCACAGACCGTCCGGACTTCACCGAATTGGGTCCACTTGACTTGAGTGTTGCCCGAATATCAGTTCCATCAGCGTTTTAGACTCCCAGGTAGCAAGTACAGCTTGTCTTGCATATTTGAGAGAATGCCTGTGGCAACCTCAAGGACCAAATGTTGTTATGTTTGACTTTCCAACCTCGTAAAATCTTGCTAATGATGACCCGCTTTCTCCCTTTGGAAGTCTGCTTAAAACCTCAATCTTTGATTTAATTATTAAAAATTTGTTTCCTTTTAAAGGACTAAGAAGACCATAACTACAGTATGATAAAATAAAACTGTAAATGTTCAGAATCTCTTCATTCCAATATCTGAACTTGAAGCTTTTTACTTTGTATCTCACTGTGCATGCTGTGTCTTGGTTATTGATTGACACTTATTGTTTTTTACTGTTTTAATTTTATATCCCAAAAAAAAGTCAGTGAACAGAGTGTGTTGAATAACAGATTACAAAGTGTTATATTTAGTTAGTACTGTATGTATATTGATTAATAAAGCTATGTACATAAGTGTAAATTTATTTTTATTGTGCTAACCTGTGGATAATATTCTTTCGATTTTCACGTATCATTTAATTTTGTTAATTGGTAAGGTGAAATAAAAGTAAAAATTTGTGCTTTGTATCTTAATTTTTATAGACTGGATAATATTCTCCCATTTTTTGCTTATTACAATTACTGTTTAATAAAATCAAAATTCAATTTGCAGATGCAATCACAGTAACCGGCAATTACTGTAATTATTTTATGGCACCAGCATAAAAAAAATTAGCATTAGTAGAGGCATATGATGCAAGAAAGCAAACTTATACAGCATCAGCCAAAAAAAAAAAAAACCATATTTGCTCCAAAAGTTTGTCCACTTCTTCCTTGAATTTATTTAAGCTATCAACTTCCACAACAACAGATGGCAGTTTATTCCAGCAATCAACTGCCTGCTGGCTAAAGGCAAATTTCAGCACATCTATTTGACAACTGTCTTTACTCAATTTCAGTTTATGCTCCCTAAAGTTTAACTGAGCAAGAGGAAGAATCCCATCAGCCTGCTCAATCCATTCAAGGCCTTATCCACCTCATTCAGATCACCTCTCAGAGCCTAGTCTCTAGATGCTGCAATTTGCAGAACTTAAGCCTTCTCTGTACAGGCAACCCCCGTATAACATGGTACTTCTACAACACTGTATATTATATAAGTACCATGTTCTACAACATGTTACTTTTGTCTGTTTTGGTCTAATGTGTTTTGGTCTAATGTGGTTAGATAATTTTGGCAAACCTTGCATAACAAGGTATTTTTGAGCTTTTGTGTGGGGAAAACCCTGGTATTATGTTGGATGTAATTTTTCAACATTTCCACTCTTTTTGAATTCCCACTGACTCGCTAGTCAAAAAATTGAGAAATCCCTGTTTTTTATTTTGTTGGGCAATCCTTGTGTTGTTCTGTGTAATTGAACTTATGCTTGTTGAACTTGTGGAAAAATTTTAGATTTCAAAGTTTTATTACTATTGGATAGAATGCCAGGCCATCCAAAAGATTTAAGTCAACCAAATGTTGAAGTTATGTTTCTACCACCACAATTGTACTAGGTTAATACAACTTCTTTCATTCAGCCATTAGATCAAGGATTATATCCACCTTGTAAACTCATTACATCAGAAAATTATCAGTCAGACAAGACTTCCATTAACAAACCCATGCTGTGTCTGAATTATTATTGCAGTCTTGCCTAGATGATCCTGCAGTGTTTTTTTTTTTTTTTTGCCAGTGACTCCTTTATTTTCCCCTGAACAGAATTTAAACTTACAGGTTTGTAATTACTCATGTCACCCGTTGATCCCCCTTTGTGAATTGGAGATACATTTACACGTCTCCAGTCTGTGGAAACCTCCTGACTCCAGTGGTGCTCTCATAATTATGGATAAGGATTTGCTTACTTTCTTTGTCCTGCCTCCTTTAATTTAATTGGATAGATCCCATCCACACCAAGTGCCTTATGTTTAACTTCAACAATTTCTCCTCTACTTTGCTCTCAGTTATTACAAAATTATTTAACTCCCTGTTACAGTTTGATAAACTTCTGACCTCCAGTTCCCTACAGAATTCCTCGTGTGGATTTAGATGTAAAATCTTCATTTAGTTTGCCAGTTACCTCCTGAGCAGGATCATCAACATTGAACCATCCATATCAAGTAGACAAATCTGATTCATCACCTTCCATTTAGTTTACATAAGTAAAGAAATCTTTGCTGTTTTTCTTTGCATCCTTTGCCAAAGATTTCTCATAATCTGCCTTCACTTGCCTAACTTCCTTTGTGACTTGATTACAGACTAGCTTATATCTATCATAAGGCTTCTGTGCCATCTGATAATTTATATGCATCCCATGCATTTTTCTCCTCTGCCACATGTCTCATTAGTTCATCTGGCATCCATTTAGGCTTAAACCCAGAACAGTCTTTTTTAGTTGGTATGAAAAGCCTAGTAGCTTTCAAGATTAATTCCTTGAATACTTCCCATTTACAGTGCTTAGCACATGCTTCTTGATTAGACAGAGGTTCGAGCTCGCGAGCCACCAAATGCGGAGGATGCGGAAAGGTCAGGGAATGACCACCGCATATCCCCGGAGCAATATCGCCTTAGTTGCTAATGCTCCTAAAAACCAAATAACAACAGCTTCCCGTTTAGAATTTCAAAAATCTCTGAGACCACTGTAGTCACCTTTACAAAAGCAAAAACCTTTTTCCTTTACCCTTGATGGTAGTGAAATCTATGTAAATCCCACATCAGTACACTGTGATCACTGCCACCTAGTGGTTCCTTTATCTGTAAATTCTTAACGCATGAATAATCACTGCCGATAATCAAATCAAGAGTATTACTTCCTGTGGTTGCCTCTTGAACATGCTGTAGAAAACAATCATCCAATAAATCCACAAGAGTTGCTAGTATGCGAGTGAATAACCAAGTTCCAGTTAGTATCTGGGAAATTAAAATCCTCCATTGTAAGACATTCTGATTTACTGGTCCATTCTATTTCTCTGTATAATTGTTCATTGTACCAATCAGATCCATTAAGCCTATAACATTTTTGCCTTCCCAGTGTTTATGTCACACCAAACTGACTCAACCCTGCACTGTCCATCTATGTCAACTAGACGAATTTCCTTAGATTTGCTGTTTCTTAACTAACAGCATAACCTCCTCCCATCCCACGCTGTCTGTCCGGTGCCTCCGTAGCCAGGTGAGCAGGAGCAGCAGTCCGTAGCACACGCTTCTTGATTAGACCGGGGTTCGAGCCTGTGACCACCAAATACGGAGGATGCAGAAAGATCAGGAAATGACCACTGCATATCCCCAGAGCAATATGGCCTTAGTTGCTAATGCTCCTAAAAACCAAATGACAACAGCTGTCTGTCCTTTCTGTACACATTATACTCCCCAAATTCCAATTCTGCATTCCTCGTATCTGTGTGACACCACGTCTGATATCCCAACAATATCTGCCTTTGATGTCTTGACCAGTACTTCAAATTCATCAAATTTATTTACTATACTCCTAGCATTAGTGTACATGCAAGTATACATGCAACTGTTTTTACTCTTATTTACTCTAACACAGCCCATATATTTACTTGTTTCATGACTCTGAGCAGTTCCTGAAATCCCTAGCAACTTGCTTTCCAGACTGCTGCTCATTTCAATAGAAACAGTGCAAAAATTACTTTTGCCTCTGCCTGTTAATCTATTATTCTTTGTACCCCCAAAAGTTAGCAACCCACCTAACACTGCCTCGACAGCATCAGCAAATATTCTTGCATCCTTTCTATTTAAGTGTATCCCATCCCTGTAGAAGCAATCTCTCCTGTTAACAAGCACAGATCATGCTATGAATATTTCTACCCCTGAGCCTTGCACAATCTCTTCAGGGCCAAACAAGGCTCTCATCATACACTCCCTCCTATCATGTCTGGGCAGGATTGCAGACACTAAAATTTAACCCCAATTTGTGACTTTATTTGATGAGTAAATCTGCAGATCTACACCTAATGTCATTAGTGCCAATGTGTACAATATCACCTTTTGTGCCCTTAAAAGATATTTGCTCTCTAACATCAATTTCCTGTTTTCCTGACAATTGAGTCACTGACAATAACTAGCTCCTGGGGATCAGTGCATTTTGCCATGAAGATAGCCACAGTTGTTGCCTGGTGCACAAGAGTGAGCTCTGGTGTTGAGTTGGGCAAACATTTCACATTTTGCACTTTTTTTTTTTTTTTTTGTTAAGACTGTGAATGCATTTGAGAATCTTCCAAGCCACAATGCTTCTGCTGCTTTGCTGCTCTAGACTGGGGCATGATTTCTGTTTAAATACTATTTAATTGACAATAAATTAATAAGATTTATAAATTTAATTAACAATACTATACTAAGCTAACAGATTCCTAATACAGTGCTACGTATTATGTTATTCTTTATGCTATCAAGTTCGAGATATACATTACGTTATTCCATATCGATCTAATATTCTACAACAAACAATGCTGGAAAGTTTCGTAAAGTACGGGCACAGTAGTCTGTCCGATACTAAGTAATAACCTACAAAATCTATCTAAATTCAAAATAAACTTAGTAGCATAACTAGGAATATAAAGCTACTTCTAGAAAATAAATTAATATGCCAATTAAGTCAATAAAACTGCAAAAATTTAAGAAAAGCATCTGTTAGTTGGAGCCATAAAATCCTTTTTGTCTACCTTTTTTCAAATTTACTATCAGAACTTCTGGTCTAAAATGATGGCTTGTTCGGATTTTCGACCCCATACTATATTGGTAGGGGGATAATGATGTACATTAATCTTTGATTGGGGATCTGCCAAGCGTGCATGGAAGCATGAAATATAACAAATGATTCTTGCCATTTTAATAATTCCTTATTCCAGTGGCGAGTGTGAAAGAATATTCAGCTAAGTAAAAAAAAAAAATAAAAAAAAAAGTTCAGATCTTCCCTTTTAGCAGGAACTTCAGAAATGCATATGACACCCAGTTCTGAACTTCGGTGTCATTATTACAAGCAAAACTTTGACTTGGCATTTCTAAGGTAGTGCAGGGTCTTCAGTAGCATCTTTCTTGAAGCAGTCATAATCCCTTAATATCTAACAAATAATCCAAAGATATCCACACACAGACGAATAAGGTAAGCTAATGTTTGAAATCATTGTATTGGTTAAACAATCTTGTGACTGTTTTAATATAAAATGTATATACTGTTGTTAAAATTGAATTTCTAGTGCAGTTTGGGCCTTTAAAAACAGGAAATTTTTTGCAAAAAATCTGTTTTACTTCTCTTTGTCCTGAAGCCTCTGTTTTCCTCATGTTTATAATTGCCTCTTATCCAGCTTTTTGAAAGTCAAAAGTTGGCTGATATGCATTCAAATAAAGCAAGTTTTTAAATTACATTAATAGGAAAATGACATGGTAAATTGATAACAGGATATATGTATAAAAATTGGATTCTGGGTTTTTAAATGTTCACATTTTCTTACAGTTGAAGTGAAGGTAAAGTCACGTAGAGTGACTGTGAAAGGACCTCGTGGAATCTTAAAACGTGACTTTAGGCACGTACAAGTAGACATGCAAGTGATTGGAAAAGATAAATTACAAGTGCAGAAATGGTTTGGGATCCGTAAAGAATTGGCTACTGTACGTACTGTTTGCTCACACATTGAAAACATGATCAAAGGTGTAACTAAGGCAAGTTAACTTAGTTTGTTATTGCTATGTATTTAGATTTGCCAGTTTTTTTTTTTCCAACATTTTTTCCTGAACGTGTGATTTCTTATTAAACTATATGAAAATTGCAACTATATAAATATGGATTTTGAAGTTGTGTAGTGATTTAAATTTTTGACTCCTTTTGTAATTTAACTAAACAGTAGCCAGCTTGAATGGGGATATCTAGGGCATTTAGTTAGTATGAAATATTTCCTGTGATGGAAATGGGAGGGAGATAATTTGTTAATCCATGCTCAAACTTTTAGCACCTTCCAAGTCTGAAGATTGGTGGATCACAATTAGGAGAGAACATTTCAGCAGAAAGTGGTTGCAGCAATCATTTAAGATGTTACCAGCACCTCTCCCTGCCTACTTACATATGTCCCTAGGACTCTTTGTTCATTCAGGCTTGTTACACACATTCTTCCAGGTATGAGGAGAGGTTACAGCTCACTATGTATTATTTTTGTAATAAGGATAGATGGACTAGAATATCTTTGGGATAGATTCTAGTCCTTCGGTGTGATGGGAGTAACAATGATGTCACCAACGGACTGTCAGATTAAATGAGGACTAATGATATTAAGCATAAACAAACTGATAACTTGCTGAATAAATATAGAACGGCTGGGGAAAAAAAGTGAGTTGGGCAGAATTGCAGATATATTCTGACGTAAGTGTAATAGGGTGGATTATATACCGAAAGCTTTGTGGATTAACTCAAGACTTGAGGATCTCTACAGGGGTTTTGGAGGAAGAAATTTTGTCATTGTGGTCTCCACTTGTAGCCAGAAGTAATATGTTGTAGAGACAGTATACATTTTTACAAAGATGTGCAAGGGCAGCACACCTTGGTAAAAATGTATATTTATAATGATATCTTAAGGGTTTGAGTGAACTGTTAATTTGGGGTGGTGTTATTAATGTGTTGAGTCAAAGCAATGCTTGTACATTGCTCTAGAGCAGGGGTGGGCAACAGCCGGCCCGTGACGATGTTGAATCCGGCCCCCTCGGTAAATGCATAAATATAGAAAATCCATACCTGACTACACTCGCTGTAAACGTTCGGCTTAATTCGGTTCAATCGGGAATTGTGTCCAGTACAACAGTAACCAAGTGATTCTACGCAGCGTCAAAGAGTTATTTCCTAATTATTATTGTAGCATCGATCGAACGAAGTTCCTTTGGGTTTGACTTCTTATTGAAAAAAATATTGGTGCGAGATATTTTATGTTTTATGCCTTTTCTAATTATTACAATTTTTAATTTAATATAATTTATAGCCCATAAAATGAGCCAATTAAAAAAGAAAAATTGATGCCGAATGCTGCATTTTCAATGATAATTGGACATTCAGATATTATTTTTTAAAAATACATTAATAATTTGGTAATTCAAGTAATATAACATTTTTTTTTTTTTTTTTTTTTTTTTTTTTAGGTTCTGATTTTTTTTATTAAATCGTTCAACTATTCCGGCCCGCATCATGATGCGAAAATTTCATTCAGCCCGCATCATGGTGCGAAAATTTCATTCGGCCCGCTGACAAAAAAAGTTGCCCACCCCTGCTCTAAAGCAATGATTTCCAAACTACTGAGATCTACAGACCCCTTCAAAAATGAAAAAAGTTTGTGGATCCATATAGATATGATAGAATATGGTAGAGTAAAAATTTATCGGATTGACAATGAGGTAGCAGGTTGAGTGAGATTAGGTGCAGTCTGCAAAAGACCTGTGCGTCAAAAATGCCCAAGTAACGTGCAAAGGCCCAATGGTGGCAAAAACCTAGAAGTACAATATGTAATATAAAATGAGAGTAAAACCAAAATGAGATAAAACGTAAAGCAAAAAGGCAAAAAAAGGTAGCAGTGGTATTAGCATAAATCGAAATATGATAGAGCAAAAATAAATAAAATAAGGCAAAATTATAAAAGTTATAAAATGTTAATTATGGGTTAGTAGATATACTGAAAGGGACTTTTTCTAGGGCTAACCCTCTCAATATATTGGCCCATAATTAATGTGGCTATCTGTTTCTGTTGTCAACTGCCCACAAAACTAGGTTCGAATATATATAGTAATAATGTAGTACGGTGGTGGATGGAACTCTTGCTCTATTATATGCTACTATGCTATCTGTCGGGCTAATAGTCATCTCGCCCGTAAACTACTAATCAAAATCTGCTTATTATCAGCATTAAGCCATGATATATTACTTCCAAATTACTTTACTTACTACATTTTGCTTATTATCAGCTTTTGGCCCTTATTTTATAATACTGCTAAATTTCTTGATTCACCATGGTACTGCATTATTACTATCATACTATCTTATATATATTCGAACCTAGTTTTGCGGGCAGTTGACAACAGAAACAGATAGCCACATTAATTATGGGCCGATATATTGAGAGGGTTAGCCCTAGAAAAAGTCCCTTGCAATATATCTACTAACCCATAATTAACACATTTTATAATATTGCCTTATTATTTTATTTTATATATTTTTGCTCTATCATATTTCTATTTATGCTACTACCTTTTTTTTTTTTGCCGTTTTGATTTACGTTTTATCTTATTTTGGTTTTACTCTCACTTTATATTACAGTAATACCCCGACTTACGCAAACTCAGAGTTACGCGGTTCTTGATTTTTTTTCGTTTAGCAACACTGCTGCCCACTATCTTCAAGGTCGTTTTTCATATGCTATCGATATACGGTGCGACAGCAGAGAGTGAGAGCGAAAGAAGAACAAAATTCAACTTTGCTGCCACATGAGCTGCACACATATACAAGAATTTGCATTCCAACTGTCATTTATGTGTGCGTTCAAATTCGTGCTCAACTTTTGTTGGAAATTATAGTTTTCACGAATAAAAAAAACTTTCCAGGCTTTAAGATTTCCAAAGACCGATTGACAATGATGGTCGGTGGGAATGCAGCTGCTGACTGCAAGTTAAAACCTTAATTTATTGCTCCGAAAATCCAAGAGTTTTAAAAAATATCTAAAATTAGCTTACCAGTGATTTGGAAGTCAAATCATAAAGCTTGGGTTGACAGCTTCCGTTTTTGAGGACTGGTTTGGTCACCACTTCATACCCAAAGTCAAACGTTATTGCAAGTCTAAACAGATTCCATTTAAATTGATCCTTCTTATTAACAGTGCACCCGGTCACCCTCCTGCCACCCTAATTAATTTCGACCGTCATGTGAAAGTTATGTTTTTGCCTCCAAACACAACCAGCTTGCTTCAACCGATGGACCAGGGAATCACCAAAACATTCAAGGCCTACTACATGAGGTGTTCGTTTGCATGTCTGAATGAAGCTATGAGACAAAATAGTGAGATATCTGTTAAAGACTTTTGGAAACAATTATGATGCCGTAAGAATCATTGAAGAATTTTGGAAGTCAGTGGTGATGATGTCAATAAGCTGTTGGATTCACATAGTGAGGAGCTGACAACGAATGAGCTCATAGAGATGCGTGAGCAAAACGTCGCTGAATTATCTGACACTTCAGACCCAGTTCCACCAGAAAAGCACATGACAATTGCAAGCTTGACAGAAGGTCTCACAGCTCGATTGAAAAGGGCTTAAATTTTAGAAAACAGACCCCAACAAAGAACACATAGCTACAAAGCAAGGAATAAAAAAATTATTAGTTTGCTACGAAGAAATTCTGCGTGAAAAAAATAAGGCGCTGTGTCATCAGACGAATTTGTTAGATTTTATGAAGCCATCGACAATGAAATAACTTTTTTACGTAACTCATTTATTTTTTTAATACATAATTTGTATTAATATATATAAATAACTGCAATTTTATTAAATATTTTTCTTTTAAACTAGTGTTTTTGTTAGTCCTTGGTCCCAATTAAACAAAATTTATATGTATTTATATGCAAAGTTGTACCCCGACTTACGCGAATTCGACTTAAGTGATTTTCGTCAGACCCACCTATCATGTAACTTCTGGGTATTACTGTACATATTGTACTTCTAGGTTTTTGCCACCGTGCCGGGGTTGGGCCTTTGCATGTTACTTGGGCATTTTTGACGCACAGGTCTTTCGCAGACTGCACCTAACAGCACTCAACCTGCTACCTCATTTGCCAATCCGATAAGTTTTTACTCTACCATATTCTATCATATCTAGAACATGTCAATACAGACCGATGTAATGGACCATCTTTCACTTAGATGGCATTAATCGGTGCTGATCTCTATGTTAAAATTTACAAATAATTCTTCGCTTAATGCAGGTGTGTGTGTGTGTGTGTGTGTGTGTACAGTGAAACTTCTAACGGACATCTCTCTACAACAGACATTTTCAAATTCCCCAACTCTCCTCTATTGGTTTTAACGTGTTTTCAGCTTCTGTCTAGCGGACATTCTCTGTAATGGATAACAGACACGGACAGACAATCTGTACTGTTTCATTTAGATTAGCACTTAATTTGATCTCCCCATAACGGACAGCGGGTGAGTTCACGGCCCTTTTTCTAGGAACGTTTCTTCCACACATCGCCTCAACTGTGCGTTTATCTTCTATTTCCGATTCTCTGAATTTTATCAAGGTTTACGTCGCGGTTCTAAACCCTTTTTTTCAAGAATTTTAAAGCACGTGTAAAACTTCTGATGAATTCGGTGTGTGTGCAGGGGGAGGGGATTTTGTTGGCCTTTCGTCTTTTGAGTTTTAGTATTCAGTTTTGTTTAGTGTCGTGTGAAGTGCACAATGTCTTCTCGTAAACATTTAACTTTAAAAGATAGTTGAACTCATTAATGCGTATGATCGGCAAAAAAATAGTGTTCGCAATCTCACTGCAAAATCCAAAATCGGGAAGACGCAGGTAAGCGACATCCTAAAGGGAAAAAATGAACTGCTCAAACAACTTTGGCAACACGTAAATGATCAGGTTCAAAAATCATTCCCGAAAACTGTTGGACTTCAAATTGACAATGTTACATATGAGTGGTTTTGTCACACATGAAAAAAAATTCCCATTAATGAGCCTATTATTAGGGAAAAGGCTTTGGAGGTTGCGAAATCTATGGGAGTAAATGAGTTCAAAGCTTCTGTGGGATGGCTAGACAAGTTCAAAGCTCGGCATAAAATTTCTTGGAAAACCATAAGTGGTGAAGGTGGATCTGTTGATACTGGGGTTGTAACAGAGTGGACCGTCAAATTGGAAGATTTATGTCGTGATTTTGAAGCTAAGGCTATTTACAACTGTTACGAAACAGGGTTGTTTTTTAAAGCTCTTCCTGAAAAAACAATGAGTCTAAAAAAGAAAAGTGCCAGGGTGGAAAAATTTCTAAGGAGCGCTTGACTGTACTATTGTGTACAAATATGCTGGGAGACTTTGAACAACCTCTTGTTATAGGAAAACCACAAAATCCTCGTTGTTTCAAGGGCATAAAGTTGAATGTTGACTGGAAGTCTAATAAAAAAAAGTGTGGATGACACGAGATATCATGAGCGAATGGTTAACTCATTTTAACCAAAACATGATTCGTCAAAACAGAAAAATTATTCTTTTCATGGATAATGCTGCATCTCACTCACACATTGAATTGTATCATTCAAATCGTTTTTCTGCCACCAAACACATCTGCAGAGTGTCAGCCCTTGGATCAAGGGATAATAAAAAATTTTAAACTTCACTACAGAAAACATGTTTTAAGACATCTCATTGCAAACATGAACGATGCAACATGTGTGAGTGACCTTGCAAAGAAACTCAGCATCCTAGATGCGATTCAGTGGATTTCCTCTTCAGTAAACGCAATTAGAAAACAAACTGTCATGAACTGTTTTGTAAAGTCTGGCTTCTCAAACGCAAAAATTGAAGTTGTGAACAGCAATGTGGAGCACCAAGAAGAACAAGAACTTCAACATCTATTGATAATGTACAATACTTCCGCTACAAGTGACCCTGGCTACAAAGATATAGACTCGAACCTCACTACAGAAGATGGTGCTCTAGATATCAATAACATTATCATTGATATTTTTCAAGAAGTTCCTCATGAAGATGAAGAAATGGAAGGAGGTAATCCTGTTGAAGAACATATTAATGACGAACCACCAATGAAAATAGAAGTGCTCATACAAATCAATCGTTTAAAAATGTTTTTCGTTGCTGAAGAAGATACTGAAGGACTTTTGATGGTTTCTTCACTCCAAACAAATGTTGAAAACAAAATTATCAGCCGGAAGAAGGTGCAGAAGAAAATAAGTGATTACTGTATGTATTTTTCTTAAGATAGTCATAATATGCATAGCACAATTGTATGTATATTTACAAAAATATTGTGCAAAATCTGTATATAATTTAATTTAATTTTACATTAAACATTTAACGATTTTTCTTATTTTTTTTCTCCCTCAGACTTCTTGTTAGCGGACACTTCTCTCTAACGGACACATTTTTGTTCCCCATGGCTGTCCATTAAAGGGAAGTTTCACTGTGTGTGTGTGTGTGTATATATACACACACAAACACACACACACACACAGTTGATTCCAGTTATTTGGGACTAGTGCTGGCCAGATTAAGTGGCTGCCCCAATTATCTGAAGTTTCATGTAAAAAGTTAAAAATACAATGGACCCCCGCTTTACAATTGGTTCACTGTACGATGGAGTCACCATAGTAAAGTACCGTTCACTACCGTTCCTGGAGAAGCAATTAAAGTCTCGGGGGAGAAGCGACTAGCAGGTGAGGGCCATGCAAGACTCCGCGCAGGCGCCTCAACACTGGCTCTCTGAGTATCTCCCCTTGCCGGGACAACTCCAGCTTTGAAAATTGTTAAAAATACTTCTGGTTGCAAAATTTATAAATGACCTTTATAGAATTATTTACTAACTATTTAGCAACCTTTTTGTCACCAAAAGGAGAGTTACTTAGTACAAAGAAGCATGCTATCGAAGTGCAATAAAAAGTTTTTTTTTTTTTTTTAATTTTAACACAAAAATAAATGATAGATTTTGATCGGAATAGTTTTCCCTTGATAAGCATTGAATAACGCAGCTAAATTTTTAGCTCCGTTAGCGACAGAAATAGAGAGGGGGACACAAATTACTTGCATTAAAGTTTTTGTAGAATATTCCAAATTAAGTTTTCCTCCAACACCCTATGCCGACTTCTTTTCTTCCTCTTTGTGTGTCAGTTGCTGAATGACGTTTCCAAAGCAGTCACGAATCGACATATTTTGCTGGATCGAAGTGGGTCAGCAGTGGGCATACAATTTTAAGAAACAGTATTGAAGAAACTGTTTTTGCCATCAACAAAGCTCTGGTTGAGCTGACAATCATATTCATTTGTGAAAATCCTCGTTCACATTCACTCGATGAAATTGGTATCGTACTCACTGTCCATAAAATTCTTCAATTCTTCCGAAACCATCTTTTCAATTACCCCCGAAATCCACGAATTGCATTTAACTGTAACCTAATTGATAATTTTCTAACTTCATTTTCACCAAATGCCAACAATTCATGCTTAGAAGGTTTAATACCTTCATTGTCCTCATTTTCCATCTCTCATCATCAGTATTTGTACTAGTTGTTAAATTTGAATTTTTTTTATTTATTATTATTTATTTATTTTTTTGAAACTGTCAAATGTCGGTGTCATCCGGATATTCAGGTACTGTGACCATGTAAACAGAGATGGGGAAAATTTACGGAAAAATGTGGATAACACACTTCCGTGAAACGACAGATGATTATTTGTTGGGGTAAAAGAAAATCATCCTCTCCTAATTCTCGAACGGGGCGCTTACAGCTGATTCACGAAGGGGTCCAACCTATGGCCCGCCAGGAAAGTGAACTAAAACAGCATTTTAAATTTTGTTAATTATCAAAAAAAAAAAACTCATACTTAATAAAATTTTCGAATATTTTCAATTTTACATGCAACAAGATATGGAAAATGTAACACACTAAAGAAATCTAACTTTGAATTTTTTTGAATATGGCCCCTGTATGGGAAATGTTTGGACACCACTGCAGTAGAAGGTGGACCAGAGCGCATTGGGAATACACCTTGATCTGCTCACTGCAGACCTACGCAACTTCTCCGTATATGGGGACGGGTGGTCGGATAGTTTTTACCAGGTACCACTAAGTTGTAGAATGGTAATCCCTTCAGCTCTCTTAATTTGCGCAGCAGCACAAATTGCCTGAAGGCCAGAAATGCGAACAGGATGTACTAAGTTCATCCTCTCCTAATCCGTTCACTATATGAAAATTTTCTTGCTCAATGGAAACTATTTTAAATGTAACTTCCAAGGGGAATTCAAAATAATTAAACAGAGATCCGACTGAGTAATTTAGAATTATAAAAATGGTTATACAGTTTTATATAGAAAATATCTTAACAACAGACAGTGAAAAATGTAAATTTAGTTAAATAATTTTAAGCTTATTTGAATAGTAGATAAACATGTGAAAAAAAATTACAGAATATTACAAATTTCAAAGTGCACTGCATCCAAATATCACACATCACTGTTAATAAAGGTGCTGGTACGCCGTATCGTCACAAAAAAAAAGCACTGCGTAGAAGTAACTTGCCCTTAATGTCACACCACTCCAATTTGTACAACAGATGTTTATGTGGACAGTATCTTAAGACTATGATATCAAAGTTATTTTTTGCATCCAGTTACTTTGTTACTGCAGCATAGTATCTAGTTAAATTGGTTAGACTAGACCTGGCTAATGTTTATAAGTATGCTGTACTAGGTAAAAACAATCTTGATTGTATTGTAAATATAAAATATACATTTTACAGTGAGTTTAAATAACTCCCAATTTTTCTGAAAAATCTATTGTTTTTGGGAAGCATTCCTGCATTTTGGGAAAAAAAAATTGTTTTGCCTATCTTCACCCCAAAACCTCCTGTTCTCCTACTTACAAGAGCCTCATCTAAAGTCAAAAATTGGCAGCTGTTTTTGTGTCTTACCTTGTAGGAGCAATATTACAAAATCCTATGTCATTCTTTCAATATTGATGTTTTATGGCAGAGAGGGTGACATTTTTAAATAGGCCAATGCACGTGTGCCACAATGCTTGTTTTGATGGCTTGGATTGGGAAAAGAAAAGTAATATGATACTGAAGCAAGAGCCCAGTGTGGTATGTGAGAAGACATACAGAAGTCAGCAACACTTGTGTAATAAAAAAGTTGCGTCTTCTCCACCTCTTAAAATTGTCCCATCAGATAGTTACTTGGAGCCAATTGTGAAAAATGAGTAGTATCAAAATAAATTGTGAATGGCATCAGCAGTTGAGCAGATGCTGTGAAAATGGATGTCATACTGCAAATAAATACCCTTTCAGATCAACCTTGCATATGGTGTGGATTGTGGCCTCCAGGTGGCTCATAAGTTTTTATTGCAGTTGAAGCAGCTATTGACAACTGTCTACCTATCACTCTCCAAAATCCCTTTTTTGTTCCAAAGTATAGTAGGCATTACCTTTCCTGCATGTGTCAGGAAAGGTACTCAATTTCTTTGACTTTGGGGAGCTAGAATGATAACCACTGTTCACTGGGTTGCTTCTGTTCAGACTGAAGGTTATGTATGAATGAATGATTCATCTCCATTCACTATATTTTCTCCAGTCACTTAATTATTCCTTTCTCTTTCATATCAATACAGCAGCCTGGTGATTACATTAGCTTATCTTTGTTATTTATGCTCCACAAACAGTAGCTCAATGAGGAACCCCATTTTGTTACACACACTCTTTTCACCACTTATGGACAATATGATGAACAAACAATGCTTATATTGAGTTGTCTCACTCTTATCTTTCAGTTTAATGCAGTGGTTTTCAACCGGGGTGCCACAGCACCTTAGGGTGCAGCAACAACGTTCCAGAGGTGCCACGTAATTTGGGTTTAAGTTACTTAAACTTATTATTTTTTAATTTGTTTGTTTCATTATAAAGAGGTGTACAGTATCTCTTTAATTTTGTGGTGATCTATAATTCATGTTTACTTAGTACCTCTATATAAAGAATAAAATTATATACTGTGTGTGTGTGTGTATGTGTGTATATATATATATATATATATATATATAATTTGTATTATGAAATGCAATTTTCATAATTATATTGTAATAAATATCATAACATTTTTAATATTTTATATATATAAATTGAGTAGGGGTGCTGCAAAATAAAATAAATTACTTAGGGGTGTTGTTATTTAAAAAAAGGTTGAAAACCACTGGTCTAATGCATCACTTTCTGTACAAGCTGTTTGACAGTAGAAAGGTTACTATATCAAAATTATAGCGTAATATACACAACTCTAAGTCTTGAGTTTAAATTGTGATTTATGTGAATACTGAATGATTTCTGTTACAATTAATGTCTGAAGAGGAAATCGGCTCAGCATTTAACATTCCGATAATCTTTCTCTAATATTAACTTTTGAAGCCAGAAAAAGTGGCTGCAACCTTAAGACCCTGAGGGTGCAAGAGATAACCTTCCCCTCAAGACTTATAAAAGCAATCTCCAAAGATAATTTTAAAATATTCTCATTGTTAGTGGTTAAGTACAGACCTCTTCATTTAACCCTTTAGACATTTAAGTGTAATAGAAATGACCCAGTATTAAAAAAAAAAAAAAAAAATAAACCTAAACAAAACTAGTTGCCTTCTCCCCCCCCCCCCATGCTTTAGTTATAATGACAGAGATGAAACTTGGACATAATACATTAACCCTTTGCAATCCAATGTCGCCTCTCGTGCGCCATCGTAAAATTTCTCTTATGGTCCAATGTTTTGTCAGATGCACTTTTCTATTTTGTTAATTATATAGCTTGTTTTCCTGCTCTTCTGGTGTACTTATATAAACTCTAAAAGGAAGGGGATGAATCTGATTGGTCCACTTGATATCAATGGTTCAACTGTTAATGATCCTGCTCAGATAGCAAACAAACAATGAGTATTTTGCATCTACATTCCCACATGAGGAGTTAAGGTGTGAAAATAGCAGAAGGTTATCAAATTGTGGCAGGGTGCTTAATGATTTTGTAATAACTGAGAGCAAAGTGGACGAGAAATTTTTGAAGTTAAACATAAGAAAGGCACCTGGGATGGATGGGATCTATCCAGTTATATTAAAGGAGGTGGCAAAGCAACTAAGCAAACCCTTAGCCATAATTATGAGAGCATCCTTGAACTAAGGGGAGGTCCCAACGGACTGGAGATGTGCAAATGTATCCCCAATTCACAAAGGGCAGATCGAAGGGTGACACGAGTAATTACAGACCAGTTAGTTTAACTTCTGTTCCGGGTAAAATAATGGAGTCACTGGTTAAAGATGCATTGCAGGATCATTTAGACAAGACTGCAGCAATAATGGGTTTGTTAAGGGAAAGTCTTGTCTGACAAATTTGAGAGGATATTATGATGTGGTTACAAAGGAACTGGATGCAAAAAATAATTTTGATATCATATACAGTCAGTCCTTGTATAACACGTGTTTACACTACAAGAATTCGATCATATATGATTTATAAATAGGGGAACGATATCTTATATAACACGAACCGAATTCGCTTATGCATGATTTGCCTTTGTGTTTACAAGAAATGGCAGTCGAACGCGGCATCACCCCAACCGAATGCAACACAATAGGAATGAAGAGAAGATTCTGAAAATGTATTTGTTTTTTATATCAGTGAGGGGGAAACACATCTCACCATAATAACGTAAAAACCAACACAACCCCAGCTATCGGTATAATCGCAACTGCAATTAGATAGTTTGCTACCAGTTTATAACAGATTCCACTAGCAGAAATGCAACGGGAAATTGTTTTTATTGTTTTATGGTAGTAACCCCTAGAAATGTGCTTTGGTAAAATGTGAAGTGTTAATAGTGTATCTCTGGCTTTACGGTGTTGTTTATTCAGTTGCTACAGGCGTGCAGCTTTGTTTATGTGTATCAAGTGTGCCTCCTCGTTTTGTAATTGTGCTTTATTCCCTAAAAATGAGTAAAATACTTAAGGTGTGAAAAGGAAGTGTCCTGGAGAAGACACTACAGATTTAGAGAGAAAAAGAAAAGCAATATCGATAAACAGGCAGACTGGGTCAAAAATTCTTACCCAGGAAAATGGCCAAAATCACCAGGTTTCCTCGGTAAGGCTTATGGCCAGTCTGTCGATAGAGAAAAAATATGAAATTGTGAAATGCTTTGAGCGAAAATGGAAGACCATGTGATATTGCATGTGCTACAGACCTAAATGAGGCAATGCCGAGAATTACAAAAACTTTCATAGCAGGAAAAACTCATTGTAATTAAAATCCATTAGATTAAGACACAAAGAATTGGAACAGATGGAATGGCTGTCATCTTTGGATAGAAAATCAAACAAAAAAAACAAGTTTGCTTATGATAGAAGCAAAAGCATTAGCAATATTTTATTACATAATAGTTGTATTAGTAAATTAATCAGAGGAGTTTACCTCAATATAGTACGTGGAACACTTCCGTATGAAACCCTCCAGAAATTAAAACGGAAAAAACGAAAAAATCGACAACTTACCGGTACATTAAAGTAAAATATAAATAATAAAAGTAAAATATAAATAATTAAATAATCAATTTAACACAATTCAAAATCAATTCAAAACAATAAAATTCAAATTAACGCAATTAAAAGAATCTAACGAAAATATTCAAAACGATTTTCCTTCCTGAAGCTGACAATGCTTTTCGACCGACTGTCGTGATCACAGGTATGAAAATTACCGAATCAGGCTAAACCTGCAACTTAAATAGTGATTATGTGTCTTCGCGCATGCGCGTAAAGGTCCACGCATCGGAGATCAAATATGGCCGCCGAACATTAACAGAATTCTCGTGTAATTTAATTTCAACGGTTTCTGCAATTAATAGTCGCGTATAATTACGTTGAACGTTAAGTATTTTGGCCTCGTTAAATAAAAAAGTATGTTTTTCGTTAATGGCATGAAAGGCTAATTCTGACGCTGCTGAACGAGAAGCACGAACTGAGGCTTCATGTTGATTTACACGAATATTAAGAGAAAACTGCGTCGAACCCTGATAAGACGAGTCGCAATCACCGCAAGAAATGTTGTATACAAGATCATTAATTTGTGTTGCGAACGCGGAAAGAACAGAGCGATTGTTCAGTATAGTGTGTAACTTCCGTATAGGCCTAGCTATAATTTTAAATTCGCTATCTTTAAAGAATCTGTTAAGCTGTTTGTGCCACTGTTCAACATATGGGACAGAAATAAAGTATTTTTTGATATTACTATTGTTGATTGGTGCAGTATTTTGTATCCTATCCTTAGCTTGTACCCTAATAGTTGTAATAATAGTTGTAATAAACTAAGTAAGTATTTTATTACGATTATTTATTGTGTTTGGTAATGTTTTGGTTACAAATGAGTGTTCAATCTTGGGTGGTCGGCACCTAACCCTATTTTCCCCATAGGGTCTGTTGTTTATATTGCACGAGGGTTTCTAGGAACACAGCTATCGTGCTATACGAGGACTGACTGTATTTGGATTTCAGGAAAGTTCTTGACACTGTTGCACGTGGAAGAATATTGTACAAATTGGAGCAGAATGGTATTAAGGGTAAGTTGTTACAATGGATAAAAGGATGGTTGAGTGGGAGAAGACAGAGGGTGGTAATCAATGGGTGCTGCCTTCGTGGACTATGTTATTAGTGGAGTCCTACAGGGTTCGGTATTGGGTCCTCTGTTTTGTATATTTATCAATGATATTGATGAAGGTATATCAGGCTTAGTATCGAAATTTGTAGATGAAACAAAGGTTGGCAGGGTTGTTGTGACAGTAATGCCAGTGTGCTACTGCAACAGGATCTAGACAATTTGGGCAGATGGGCTAAGAAGTGGCAACTTGAAGTTTAACCTTGACAAATGCAAAGTACTACATATGTGTAGAAATAACCCCAGAGAAACGTACCAACTGTGTGGTACTACACTTAAGGTGGTAGAAAATGAAAAAGACCTGGGAGTAATTGTGCAGTCAGATATGAAGTTTTCTGAGCAATGCAGACAGGCTGCCAGGGCAGGTCATGGGGTTTTATCAATGATATATAGGAATTTTGCTAGTAGGGAAAAGGAGGTGATTGTCCTTCTGTATAAGGCAATGGTCAGGCCACACCTTGAGTACTGCGTACAGGTCTGGAGGCCTCATTTTAGAAAGGATGTCGATTTGGTTGAGTGTGTACAGAGAAGGGCAACAAGATTGGTGAGGGAAATGAAGGGATTCTCTTACCAAGAGAGGCTTAAGTTCTGCAAATTGCAGTGGCTGGAGACTAGGCACCTTGCACGGTGATCTGATTGAGGTGTATAAGGCCATGAATGGGTTGAGCACGCTGAATTCTGATGGGATCCTTCCACTTGTTCAGATTACGAACCTAAGGGGGCATAAATTCACATTAAGAAAAGACAGATGTAGAATAGATGTGTGGAAATTTGTCTTTAGCCAGCGGGTGGTTAATTGCTGGAACAGACTTCCATCTGTCATTGTGGAAGTTGATAGGTTAAATAAATTTAAGGAGGAACTGGACAGGCATTTGGAGGGAATGGTGTTTTTTTTTTTTTTTTTTGCTGATGCTGCATAAGCTCATACACTTGCTTTCTTGCATCACATGCCACTTCTACTATTGAACTTCCTTCTGTTCATATTTCATATAAACAATTTGAACTAATTGAATGTTTACATTCAGTTGTTAAAAGCTGGTGGCTGTGGGTTTTTAATTTTGGTATTCTCTGTGCATTCACTCTGCCAGAAACAAATTTATTCATGGAATCCGTATCCCATAAAGGCCTTTCTGCTGATGGAATTGAAAATTGTCAGAACTTATTCAGAATTTGATTTACTATTGACTGATAGTAAGGATAATATTGTTTTCAATCCTCGCAATATATCTTGCAGCATTGATGAAGAAATTGATGACCTGTTAGCCAACAGTGGTTGGAAAATTGGAGACAAAGTAGATGTTTCATTCAAACATTTTCCCCTTTTTTGTTTTGGACTGTAAATTTCATTTGAGGAATTGAGCTATTCCAAAAACTGAACTGGAATGTTTTTTACCGATTATTTGTTTGAAGAAATTCTGAATGAAACAGATAATTATGCCAGTGAAACTCTTTCAAATAAGTTACTTCCTGATTGTTCCATATGATGCGACTGGGTTTTAGTTTTGGCACAAATATTATAACACGTAATGAGTAGTGCAGGGAAATAGTAGGCATTTACAAGGCAAGGATATAACTGATTTAACATTGCAATCATTATGGTATAGCGTAAAACTTCACACCATAAGGTAGAACAGAACTAGTTAGTGTAATATGTATCACTGTATTTAAGAATCTATTAGCTGAGTGTAGTATTTTCAATTAATCAATTAAATTGTATTTTAATAGAAATCATGCCCCAGACTAGAGGAGCAAAGCAACAAGTACAAAGTAGTGAGGGTGAAATTCTCCACTGCATCACAGCCTAAAAAAATGTAACTTGTGAAATGTTTGCAGACTTTTCTGGAACAATGTATGATCTAGCCAAGGAGGATGTCTTTGTGTGTGCTAGGTGCAGAGTGTGTGTAGTAATAAGCAAGTGATGCAAGAAAACAAGCTTATATAGCATCAGCCAAAAAAAAACCACTTCCACCAGCTCTAACCTCCAAGAATTTGTCTAGTTCTGCCTTTAATTTAGTCAACCCATTCACTTCCACAACAGATGTAAGCCTGTTTCAGCAATCAACCACTGTGCTGGCTGAAGGCAAACTTCTACACATCTATCCTGCAACCATCCTTCCTAAACTTGAATTTATATCCCCTTGTGTATAGTCTCAGCAAGTGAAAGAATACTATTGACATTCAGCTTACTCAATCCAATCAAGGCTCTAAGCACCTCAGGAAGATCTTCTCACATGTGTCTGGTCTCTAGACACTGCAATTTGCAGAACTGAAGCGCTTTCTAGGTAAGAGCACACTTTTGTTCCCTTCACCAATCTGGTTGATCTTCTCTGCACCCATTCCAGAAGATCTGCATCTTTCCTAAAGTGAGGCCCCAACTACTGTATACAGTAGTCAAGATACAGCCTAACCATAGCCTTATACAAAGGGATAATCATCTCCTTGTCCCTGCTAGCAATGTTTCTATGTATCATTTACAAAACTCCATGAGCTGTCCTGGCAGCATATCTGCATTGTTCAGACAATTTAACACAAGAAGGCATAAACTTAGCCAAGCAATTAAAATCTTATTTTGTGAATGCTGATCCTTCTACTGAAAGGAGCACAGCAAAGTTCAAAAATGTTTAGCTCCATACCAAGAAACTTACAAAAATCTATCAAGAAAAAGCAAACAAACCCATTTACCACTCCACAGGGCTTTTTCATTTTCCACTACCCTGAGTAGTATCACACAGTTGATAAGTTACTCTGGGGTTACTGCTACCCATGTCCAGTACCTTGCATTTCAAAGCCCATCGACTCAATTTTCCTCTGTCTTGTTACAGTAGCTCACCCTGATGCCTGTCGTGGATCATTATCAAACTTAAATTAAGCATGATATACCTCCATCAATATCATTTGATAAATATTGAAAACAACAGTGCACCCAGCCGTGAACCCCGGGGAACTCCACTAATAACATTAGTCCACGAAGAACAGTGTCCATTGATAACCACTTTGTGTTCTTCCACTTAACCATCCCTTTATCCATAGCAGTAACTTGCCCTTAATACCACATTGCTCCAGTTTGTACAGCAGTATTTTATGTGCAACAGTATCGAATGCCAAACAATATCAAAATTATTTTTTGCATCCAGTTCCTTGGTCACTGTATCATAATAACTCATTGCATTGATTACACAAGACCACCCCTTGGCAAATCCATGATCTGATTGTAGTATGAATGCATGCTTGTCCAAATTGTCCTGCATTCCTCCTTTAACCAGTGCTTTCATTATTTTTCCTGGAAAATAATGGAAACACTCTTCAAACTCTCATAAACATCCATCAGAATGCTGAGTTGGCAATAGCTTCCTCATTTTAAATGCAAACTCGGCATTCTGATGGGTGTCTATGATAGTTTAAAGAATAGAAGCAATAACTTAATATTTTAACTTTATTTTTAGAAAGTGTGATACATATGTCAGATAATGTTCATTCATTTAATTTTCTTTCTCTTCATCACTGCTAAGCACAAACAAATGAGAATGTTTTCTCTGTTGCAGAATATCTTCACCTTCTGAACTTTCCTCTGCATCATCTAGATTTTGTATACCTTGTGTAAAAAATCAGTAATCTGGATTTGTTTGCATTTTCTTGATAGATTTTTGTAAATTTCTTGGTATGGAGCTAAACATTTTTGAACTTTGCTGTGCTCCTTTCAGTAGAAGGATCAGCATTCACAAAATAAGATTCTAATTGCTCGGCTAAGTTTATGCCTTCTTGTGTAAAATTTGGAACCTTACAATATTCAGCTGTGCTATCATCCTCTGAATTGATTTGGTTTATCTCTGATGACATTTCCACCAAATCTGCTTCGGCAGCCTCTTTTTCTACCAGTTTCTTGAACATCTTCAGTTGTCATATCATCAAAACCTTTCCCTCCTACTGACTTAGCAATTCTACCATCGCACCGATTCAGTTTTCTGCAAGTTCAACCATACCTCCTGAATGAACTGACTCTGGCCATACATTTTTCCAAGTCCATTTAATGTTGGCCATTAATGTTGACAATCTTATTTCTTTGAGCAATAAAGCTTTGATTCTGATACAGTCCATGACTGAAAATTGTTCCCCTCCATTTCAATAGATTAGGAATCCAATTTTTTCCAAAATCCATTGTAAAGATTTTCTGATGTAATGAGTCTTAAAGGTAGATTAATGCCTTGATCTAATGGCTGAATTAAAGAAGTTGTATTAGGTGGTAGGAACATTAGTTCAACGTTTGGATGACTTTGGATAACGTTCCAGGCCATCCTTTTGGGTGGCCTTGGCACATTATCCAATAGTAATAAAACTTTGACATCTAGATTTTTCCGCTTTAAAAATGGTTTTCCATGCGTTGGCACAAAACAATTTAGAATCCATTCTTTAAATAAACCTGTAGTTACCCAAATTATGCCTAATTTCCTTTGGGGTAATTTATTACTGGAATTTAATTCAAAACAAAAATTATTCCAATACGCTTCTTAAGAACAAGGTTTAGTAATACATACTTAGCAAAATTTATAAACAATCAAATAAAAACCAAAATAACCTTACAAAAACCTTAAAGGTTACGAACTGCATGCTTCGAAGTCACAAATTTTTATGGTCTCAAACAAGCACAAGTTCAATAGCACAAACAACACGGGGATTTCCCTTTTTTTTTTTTTTTTTGCATAATGACTAGCATTATACTAGCAATTTAACAGCTCGGATTCACAAAAAAGAATACAAATGCTGAAAAATTACATTCAACATAATAGCAGGTTTTTCCCCACACAAAAGCTCAAAAACAGTGTTGTAGAAGTGCCGTGTTACATGAAGGTTGCCTCATATTTTGAGTCTTGTCAAACAGTTCAGCACCGGAGAAAATTATGCAAGGCTTGTGGGGTAGAATTTTTTTTTTTTTTTTTTTTTTTTTCTTAGTGTGGTCTTTGTTTGTCAGTGGGAGAGACTTTTTTACAGCAACGGAATACACTTCAATAGAAGGTTGCAAGAATATTTGCTGATAGTTATGGAGGAAAATTTCTAACCTGGGGGGGGGGGACACATACTAATAGTTTAACTGGAGCTGCAGGCAGAGGTGAAAGTGATTCTTGAATTGCTACTGTTGGTACATGCAGCAGCTTGGTAAGCAAGATGTCTGGGATTTCAGACCCTGCTATGGATCATCATGGAACAAATGAATAAGTGTTAGGTTAACTAACACTTATTCATTTGTATAAGGGTATGGACATGTGCATGTACACTAATGCTAGGAGCACTGTAAATGAATTTGAAGTACTGATTAATTTGTTGAATGCAGACATTGTAGGAATAGTGGACACATGGTGTCACTCAGACAAATTATGCTGAATTTGAATATGCAGAAGACAATGTATACAGAAAGGACAGGCAAGATGGGAGGGGAGAGATGGTTATGTTCTTAGTTAAGAAAAATATTAAATCGAAGGTATGTCATCTTGGGTAACAAGTACAATGTTGAGTCAGTTTGGTGTGTTATAGGCCTAATGACTGTGATAAGTATACCATACAGGTAAATAGTGGGCTAACAAATCAGGATGTCTCATAATGGGGGATTTCAACTTTCCAGATGTTGACTGGAATTTATGGGTTGGTCAAACACTAGCATTTCTTGAATGACTGTTTTCTACAGCAGCATGTTAGAGAGGCAGCAAGAAGTAATACTCTTGATCTGGTTATCATCAGTTATTCTTTATGCATTAAGAATTTTCAGGTAAATATCCACTGGGTGGTGACAATCACAGTGTACTAATGTGGAATTTAATAAAGACATAACTACTGTCAAGGATAAAGGGAAAGGCTTTTTAAGGGCGACTACAGAGGTCTCAGAGTTTTTCAATTGTGTGCAGGGGGACCAACTGATGATGTTACCAACAGTAAATTCTCAATGGGAACTATTCAGTGAAGTAATCAAAGAAGATACTAGGCTTTTCATACCAACAAAGAATACCTAAATGGATGTCAGATGAACTGTTTAGACATGCGGTAGAGAAGAAAAGTGCATGGGATTGCATATAAATTGTCAGTGATACAGAAGCCTATAGTAGGCATAAATCAGTCCTGTAATCAAGTCAAGGGAGATTAGGCAACTTAAGGCAGATTATGAGAAGTCTCTGGCAAAGAAAAACAGCAGTCTTCTGTGCTTCTATTAACAATAGAAGGAAGGGTTTGAATTGCATTGGGCCACTTGATGTCTGTGGGTTAACTGTTTATGACACTGCTCAGGTTGGGGTAAAATTTAATAAGTATTTTGTATCTACATTCACACATGAGGAATTCTTTAGAGAATGGGATGCCAGAAGTTTATAAAACTCTAACAGGGAACAAAATAACTTTATAATAACTGAAAGGAAAGTGGAGGAGAAATTGTTGAGGATGGACATAATAAAGGCACATGGAATCTATCCAATTATAATAATGGGGGCAGCAAAGGAGGTAAGCAAACCCATAGCTATAATTATCAGAGGAGGACCCTATGGACAGGAGAGGGATTTGTCAAGGGGCAGTCTTGTCTAACCAACCTGATAGGTTACTATGTTGCACTTTCAATGCAACATAACAACCTACCAAGGAACTAGATGCAAAAAATAATTTTGTCATCATATACTTGGATTTCAGGAAGGCTGCATATAAAAGCCTGCTGTACAAACTGGAACAATGTGGCATTAAGGGCAAGTTACTGTTATGGATAAAGGGATGGTTAAGTGGAAGAAGACAGTGGTTGTCAATGAGCATTGCTTTTCATGGACTAATGTTATTAGTGGAGTTCCCTAGAATTCAGTTCTGTTTGTATTGTTGTTTTCATTATTTATAAATGATGTTGACGCAGTATATCAGGCTTAATGTGTAAGTTTGCAGAGATTCAAAGGTTGGCAGAGTGGTTAATGAGTCATCAGAGTGAGCTGCTGCAACACTATCTAGGAAATTTTGGTTGATTGGTTGAGAAGTTTAACACTGAGAAATGCAATGTACTGCAACTGGGTAGCAGTACCCCAGTAACTTTCAACTATGTAGTATTACTCTCAGGGTAGTAGAAAATTAAAAAGGCCTGGGGGTAATTGTGCAGTCAGACATTAAATTATCTGAGCAGTTCAGACATATTGCCAGGACAGCTCTTGGGGTTTTTTCAGCAATATACAGAAATTCTGCTAGCGGGGATAAGGAGGTGATTATTCCTTTTATAAGGCCATGGTTGGGACACATCTTGAATACTGATACAGGTCTGGAAGCCTCACTTTAGGAAAGATATAGATCTGATGGAATGGGTGCAGAGAAAGTCCAACCAGATTGGTGAAGGGAACAAAAGGGTATTGTTATCTAGAAAGGCTTCAGTTCTGCAAATTGCAGTATCTTGAGACCAGGCACTTGTGTAGAGATCAGATTGAGATGTTTAAAGCATTGAATGGATTGAGTAAGCTGAATGTTACTGGTATTCTTCCACTTGTTGAGACTACAAACATGAGGGGGACATAAATTCAAGTTGAGGGAGAATAGTTGCAGGATATATGCAGAAGTTTTCCTTCAGCCAGCAGGCGGTTGATTGTTGGAATAGGCTTCCAGCTGTTGTGAAAGTGGGTGGGTTGAATATATAACAAAAGGTATTGAAAGTGAAGAATATTGTTGATTATCTTGATGAAAAGTTTCTTGAACATTTTGTTTGGTGCAGAAAAATTGCATTAGATTAAGTATTGTTGATTTTAAGGATGGAATTTTGTTCAAATTTCATAACCCTCAAAAGTCAATGTGCAGTCTTTGTATATATATTTTAGCTGGCTTAGAAATAGGTTATATCTCATCTGTTGTGCCATATTTTGGAAAGGCTACAATTGACATTTTGATAAGTTCAGACTTGACTTTCATCTTGTGCTTTATCTCATCCAAAAACTTAAATGTTGAGGGTAGTGGATTTCATTTGTTAACTGACCAATTTTACACTGGTATTCAGCCAGCAGAACTACATAAACCAGGGTTTGGCAACCTGTGGCTCGTAAGCTGCATGCAGCTCTTTTACTTTTAGCCCATATGAAGCACAATTTGCAGTGGAGTTAGAGGACTTGAAAATCAAGGACATGTGGGGGTGCAAGACTAAAATGCCTCAAAATTGAAATCAAGGATTTGGAGAGGCAAAAGGCTGCCCTTACACTTCTACACGAATGGGTGGCGATAAATGAGTTAAAAGCCAGAACAAATTGTTTGATGCATGGAGTAGCTTACCGCACACTTGTATAAAATTTAAAACTATTTGTGTTTTTGGTTTGATGAATTTCTGTAGGCAAATATTTTTGAACATGAACTATTTTAAAAATAAATCAAGAAACCGTCTGAACAATGAGTCTCTCAGCATCTTTAAAGATAAAGTATGGCATACTCGCTTGATGTTGAGACACTTGATGTTGCAAACATTCAAGAAGTTCAGCAGTAAATGTCACATTAATTTGTACCTAATTGGTTGTTTGTTATGTTTTTTCAGTATTGATAAATAATATTTCAAAAAATATATATTTTTAATAAAACACCTTCCCGTTCTATTCCATTTCTTAAACTCCTCCAAGCTTGAGCTGATGTGTGGCTCTTCGGATTCTCTTTTTTTTTTTTTAAATTAGATCAAAAATGGCTCTTCACTCAAAGGTTGCAACTCCTGACAAACTGAATACAGCAGGCTCCTGTTATAACGCGGTTTGCTTTATGCTGATTCGCTATAATGCTGTTCTTATATTATAACCCATATCTGACTATAATGCTGTCAGAGATCATATAACGCTCTTTTACAGATTGCATTTTTGGCATATTTAACAAAATCGTTTCATTTGATGAAGTTGATAGCTTGAAAATGAATAGCAAAACAATATTAAAACGTTTCCCATACCGACTTGAGAAATTTTCCCACGCTCTGTGAAATTTTCTTGCACACTAATTTAATGCAGTACAGTGATTTGTTACATAGTTCCGAGATCAACATTTTAAAAAAATATCAAGTATACTGCTTGTAATATTTGCTTTATATGCATTTATCCGAAGTCTAGTCATCGCACGAAACGGACAGTTTACTCGAACATTGTATCGTAATTAATGTAAACAACGCAGTTACATTTTTGAAGCGTTAATAATGGCCGATAAGAATGAAAAAGCAACGTCTAAGTGCAGTACGAAGACTAAATGTAAGAAAGACTGAATTTGAGAATTAAATTAGACATTTTGAAGCGAATCTATTCTGTTCAAAGACAAGCGGATATGTGCCATAATTTAGGACTTGCAAGTTTAACTGTAAGAACAATTAAAAAAAAAAAGAGAGAATTAATTTAGCAGCGGGAAAGATAGCTGTTCCACTGCAAGCAACTAGGGCTAGGCCGGCTATTAGGATTGAAATGGAAAGACTAACTAATTTTATTGAAGATCATATCCAATGCAGAATTCAGTTAAGTTCAATATTATTAAAGAGAGAGATTAGCCAATATGATGATCTGAAGAAAACTCACCTAAAAAAAAATGTGGAATCATTCAAAAGTAGTAATGGCTGGTTGAATAGATTTAAAATCCAAGGAGAAGCTGCAAGTGCAGAAGGAGCCGAAACTTTCAAAAAAGAACTTGTTAAAATTATTGAAGAGAGGTATTACGTGTTATACTTCTCAACAAGTTTTTAACATAGATGAAGCAGGACTTTTGTGGAAACGAATGCCTAAAAGAAGTTTCATATTGAAAGAGGGAAAAACATGCCGGGTTTCAAAGCGGCGAAGGATCGGTTGACTTTATTGCTGGGTGGTAATGCTGCAGGGGATTGAAAATTATTACCTCTTTTAGTTTATTTGGAAGAGGGCCAAAGTTCAACCCAAAATTGAAACATTTTTCATGATTTTAATTGGAATTAAGTTTAATTTTGATACGTAAGTAGTTACCACATAATTATATACATATGTAATGCAGAATATTTTATATGTACAAATATTTGAATATTAAATATTTTGACCGACACTTGTGCATCTTTTCACTACCATTTATTATTGATTAGGGAAATATCCTGTGGCACCGACCGCAACTCACAAATACATATGTTACCTTATGGGAATGCGGTGCTCGCTTAGCACTCTGTTTTTACGAACAAATTATCAGCGTTAAGCGGGGTCACCTGTATACACCTAACAGGCACTGTTTGGGGAAACAGGAAAGATTCAATACTAGAGATTAATATTACATAGAAAACTGAAAAGCATGGTTGTTTGTTTCTGAATGAAGGATAAAGTAAAAGTACTGGTATACAAAGAAAAAAAGAATTGTTCTTATCCTTTATATTTTCTATGATACCCAAACTGGTCACAACAAGAATGATAAAAGCAGGGGGCATCTTACAGATTGAAAATCATTGCTATTTGTGTAAGAAATTTGGGAGCAGTAGACAGAGCTAACCATTACTGTGAAAGTTATTCGTTTACTCTGAAATCAATGAGATGGTGGAGAAAGTTGATTTTCTGGCTTTTAGGAGTCTGAAATGTGAGCAGCTTCATCTTGTTGAAAGTAGCAGATCCAACTCGGAAAAACCTTTGTCACAAGCAGTTTCGAAAGAAGTTGCTTGTTTAGCTAGTAGGAGACAACCAAAATAAGAATGTCCTTTCTGTAAAGAAAAAAAAAAAAAAGTCCAATATTAGATGCCAAGGAGAGATTGAATGACTGTCCTCATTTTGTGATGAAATAAGAAAGACAGGGCAGTATATAGTGACAGAAGGGTTAGCAGTGCAAGAAAGCAGTTTGGTATTTGAGAAAGAAATGTTCTAGAAAACCAGGATTGCATCCTGGTGAATGTTTCAAGAAATACACTAAAATAATATATTTAACAAATATTAAAAATGTCTGAAACCTGTTTTTTTTTTTAAATATTTTTTAATCACTTATGTAATAACTCATGTAAACTTGAATAAACAATGTTTGAATAACTTGTACTGAGTATTCATTTTTTTTTATAAATGTTTACTAATGTAAATAGGGGAATTAAAATGTTTTTTATATATATATATATATATATATATATAATGGATAAGTATTATTTATTTATTTATTTATTTATTTATTTATTTTTTTTTTTGTGAAAAATTGAGAAACCAAAATGAATTCTTTGCTTCCTGTAAATACAACTTCTGAAATTAATTTCAGTTCTCTGATGAATTAGTTCTTTTTTTTGTAATAAATCTGATCTGTAAACTTATCTTTTCTCTTTGTACTCAAATAATTTTTATAATACATTAAGATCTTTAAAATATATATATATATATATATATATATATATATATATTTTTTTTTTTTTTAGGGTTTCCAGTATAAGATGCGTTCAGTATATGCCCATTTTCCTATCAATGTAACTACAAGCGAGAATAATACACTAGTGGAAATTAGAAACTTTTTGGGAGAAAAGTATGTACGTCGAGTAAAGATGCAAACAGGAGTTACATGCAAAAATTCAAGCCAGCAGAAGGATGAGCTGATTTTGGAAGGAAATGACATTGAGCTTGTGTCCCGATCAGGTTTGAAACTTACTACATGAAATTAAAATGCACCCCAAAGGAAAAGTTGAAATCAGTGCTTATTACATACACATAGCTTAATTAATACTGTAATATGTACATACAATCAGTTCAGCTATAACACACTTTCGCAACATGAATTTGCTCCAGTGCAACTGATATGTTAGGAAACAGAGAGTATGTGATTTTCGAATTGGCACATGCTTGATTTCATCTGTGAGTAACAGCAGATGAATGCAAAAAAAGCGCCATGTCATCAGACGAATTTGTTAAGATTTTATGAAGCCATCAACATCGAAATAACTTTTTTACGTAACTCATTTATTTTTCTTTAATACATATTTTGTATTAATATGTATAAAGAACTGCAATTTTATTAAATATTTTTCTTCTAAACTAGTGTTTTTGTTAGTCCTTGGTCCCAATTAAACAAAATATATATTTATTTATATGCAAAGTTGTACCCCAACTTACGCGAATTCGACTTAAGCGATTTTTGTTGGACCCACCTATCGCGTAATTTTGGGGTATTACTGTAGTGCAAACTTTTGTTGTTTTAATGAATTTTCAATTTTACTTATGATTTATATAGCCCTTTCAAGAGGGCGTGGGTTTTTTTTTTTTTTTTTTTTTTGTGTCGGGGAATACTCCAGAAGCGACTCATCTCACACACCATATGTATTGATGGCCCTGTATTAAATTTTGTGCTACTTTCAATGCCTGTCACTTATGTGCAAATTGGAATTATTATTGTGAGGAACCAACTAGTTTTTTTGCAATGTAGTTTTGTACAGCATTTATTACTTGCCTTGCAAATCTCATAAGTATGAATGTTTTTAAGCAAGAAAGGCTGGGGGTGGGTTTCTCTTTTTTGTTGGCATTGAGGAACTGTTGTGAACTTTTATTATTATTATTAGCCATGTGGTGCAAGGAAGCCTTTTGCTGCATCAGCAAAAAAAAAAAAAAAAAAAAAATCTGAGTTACCATGAGATAGAGAGAAAACAAGGCTCAGAAGTAGAAGGGAATTACCAAGAAAGAACAATGATATCCAGCTCAATATCCTGGGTGTGCTAAGCCCATACTCACCAGATGGTGAGCCCCTGTGGTTGAGAAAATGGCTTACACAGATGCTGTGATAAGAACTCTTCCACTTGAAATTAGCTATGAAGACCTAAGAAAGGAGCAACAGCTGAGCCCCTTCCCATGCTTCAGCCCAACCAAAGCATTACTACCATGGTGTAAGAATTAACAACAATGAAGATAGGGCCAACAGGTGTGAACTGAAATTTTATCAACAGATTGAGAGAAAACTATAATATTTATAACCCCGGGGGGGTTATAAATATTAACCCCAGGGGCTCACATCTAGTGAGTATGGGCTTGGCAAACCCAGGGCCCTGAGCTGGATATCATCATTCTTCTCTTTCTTGGTGATTCCTTTCTACTTCTCTCTCTCTCTCTCTCAGGGGGTAACTTGGGAATTTTTTTTTTTTTTTTTTTTTTGGCTGGTGCAGCATAAGCCTCAGGCTTCCTTGTACCATATGGCCATTAATAATAATAATAATAATAATGCACAGAAAAACACTTAATTGTTATTTCTCACATTTCTGGTAACATTCACTAGTGTTGAAGAGTCCTTTTAATAAATTAAAAATAATAAGACTACAAAAGAAATTTTATAGGTCAAGCCAGACTAAAACCATTTCATTATATGAGATGGTGAACAGAAAAGAACTACAGGTAGCTCTCATTTTGCGCTGCACTGATTCGCAATAGTGCCGATCACTAACCACAGTGCTATTTTTATTTATTTATTTTTGAAATTTTTTTTATAAATTGAAAGTTTAAAATCGTCAGACAAAATTGATTGTCTGATTGATTGTCTCAAAATAAAAGAGGATGGGAATCTTTCTTGTCTCTGAGCCAATCAGCAATTAGCGCATTAGTATCAGAGACAAGAACGATTCCCATCCTATAAGTAACCACTCGTGGATGTATGTAGTAAAGGTCCATGCGGTGAAGCATTCAGTTGGTTGTTCGGTTTTTTTCTTCTTCTATGTAAACCCCAGACACGAGGGGTGTTAGAACCTATAGTACTTAGTACCGTGCTTGGGTTGGAGGTTGAGAAGAGGAAATAAGATATATGTTGACATTAGACTTGAACTTCTGTAGACATAATTTTCAGGAAATATGTATGAAGGAAGGTTGTTCTAGAAAACAGCAGTTGAATGAATAAACAAGGAAGATGAAAAGTTGATTCTGTGAGTTTGAAGTTGGACAGTAAATGGATGTTGGCTGGTGGCGGCACGTGTTCAGACTGTTTTGAAAGAGATAGCAGGAATTATAGAAGCCAATTCAGAAGAACAGTGCCCATGGAATTATCTGTAGAAGAGGCATGCAGCAGAAACAGTACTGTCTATGAGACAGTAAGTGGAGAGTCTGTTAGAGATGAATCATTAATTAACCTAACTGCCCTCTTCTGAATGGAATCAAGAAGCCCGGGAGTTTTTGGGGGCACCACCCAAAAACTCTCGGGCAATATTCCATGGCAGGGCAGATTTCTGATTTATACAGAGTGAGCAGCTGTTTGGAAGAAAAGTAACACCTAGAGTGAAAGAGAAACCCAAGTTTTTTTTAGATGCAGAGGCGTTAAAAGTAACGCCTCTGCATCTAAAATCCATAAAAAAAGTGAGCGATCATTTTGCCTAGAAATCGGAGTGTCACTAAAGATAAGCTTTTTGCAAGATATAAGACAAGACTGAATTTTAGAAGGGTTGAAATCAACTAAGTTGTCTTTGCCCCACTGGAGAATTTAAGGAATTGGTAGCAGATTTTCAAGAAGTTGAAGCTGATTGAGCAGGGCAAGGTTTCTCAAAATGGAAAGTAGAATGCAATGTGCTATCATCGGCAAAACTATGGATAGGATTTCCAGTCAATGGAAGAAGGTCATTAATATACAAGAAGAAAAGAGTGGGGGAAAGAACTGAACTTTGGGGGACACTGGCATTAGTGGAGAGGTTAGAAGACAGAGCCATCTACCATCACCTTCAGTGAGTGGTCAGGGAGAAAACTGGATTACCAATTACAAAAAAACAGTTGACAAACCATAAGATGGAAGCTTGTTTAGAAGAACTTGATGCTAAACACGATCAAAAGCCACAGTGCTATCGAGGCAGTGTTAGGCGAGTCAGAAAACTAGTAGCTTTGGAGGTACACACACTAATAGCTTTATGTAAAGGTGAAAGTGATTCTTGTACATGTAGCAGTCCAGAAAGCAAGCTATCAGAGTTTTCAAGGCCTGTTGTGGGTGATTTTGACACAAGGAAATGCATGGTTTGTGTTAGGATAACTAAGAGTAAGAATAGGTTCAGGTATACTTGCTTGTGCATAAACTAGAAGCATGGTAAATAAATCTGAGGTGCTGATCAAGTTACCAAATGCAGATATGGGGATAACAGATACTTGGTGTCACTAGGATATAAGGAACACAGAATTTGAATATGGAGAGTACAACCTATATTGACAGGACAGTGGGGGGATTATGCTCTTAGTTAAGAAGCACATAAAAACTTAGGCAGCATCCAGTTTACGTGAGTGGCAAGTGCAATGTTGAGTCAGTTGGGTGTGACATTAAGCACTGGGTAAACAAACTCTACATTAGGAGTGCATTATACGACTGATGAGCATAACACCCAACTACATAGAGAAATAGTGGGGCAGTAAATCAGAATGTCTTATAATGGGGGGGGGGGAATTGACTGGAACTGAAATACTAGCAAGGCATTTGTGGATTATTGCACTACTATTTTCTACAGCAGCATGTTAAAGAGGTAACAAGAGGGAGTAATACTCTTGACCTTATTATCAGCAGTGGTAACAGTGTATCAATGGGGATAATACTTAAATAAAATATAAATGCTCAAGTCATAAGATTTTGAGTTTAAAATACACTATAGAATATTGGTGTAAATACACCATAGTGAAGTCATAATGAAAAACTACATAAGTAGTGTTAAAGCCATTGATTTAATTGTATCTCATATTGTGACTACCTTCACGATGAATTGCTATATATTGCACTACCTTGAATAAGTAAGGCTTCACTAATAGAGAAGACAACTGTTACTTATTCTCAGTGGGCACCGTTTCGAGGCTTATTGGCCTATCCTCGGTTGGGTGGGTGGGTACCATGGTGTTGCAGTCATGTCAACCCAGTTGTGAAGTTATTTCCACAATATGAGATGCCAAAAGGTGTGCAAGATAATACTTAAATAAAATATAAATGCTCAAGGCATAATGAGTTTAAAATATCAGTGTCAATACACCATAGTGAACTCAGTGAAAAACCACATAAGTAGTGTAAAGGCATCGATTCAATTATCTCATTTTGTAACTACCTTCACAACAAGATACCATGTATTGCACTACCTTGAATAAGTAAGTCTTCACTAATAGAGAAGACTATTGTTACTTATTCTCATTGGACATCACCATCCAGATGGAGCTATTTCAAGGCTTATTTGCCTATCCTCAGTGGGTGGGCAGGTACCCTGGTGTTGCAATCATGCCAATCCAGTTGTGAAGTCATTTCCACAATATGACATGCAATTAAATCTATGCCTTTACACTAGTTTTTCATTATGAGTTCACTATGACACTGATATTTTATAATTGATGGGGATTTACTTAAGGATGGAACTACTATTGAGGGCAAAGAGAAGGGTTTTTGCTTTCATAAACAGTGGTCTCAAGACAGTTTATTTAATTTTATGCAAAGGGACCAACTGATGAAGTTACCAAGCAAATTCTAAGTGTGGAGCATTTGGGGATATTATCAAAGAAGCTACTAGGCTACTTATACAAACTAAGTGATACAGTTCAAAGCATAAACCTAAATGGTTGTTAATGAACAGATGAGACTTTGGGCAATGAAGAAAAATGTGTGGGATGTATATAAATTATTATATGATACATGTGCCTACAGTGGATATAAACTAGACAACAGTCAAGTCACAAAGGAGGTTAGGCAAGCTAAGGCAGATTACAAGGTTGAGAGGTCTCTGGCAAAGGAAGCAAATTAAAGTGGTAAAGGCAAGTTTACATTTTTCACTTTGGATGTAAATCCAGGATGATTTATCCACAGAGAAACAGTTGAAAGCTGACAATTTACATCATTCAAATTGTCAAAATGCAGTTTGATTTCATCAGTTTCCAAACTGTCAGTGACTGAAATAGTGAGTGTTGGAATTAATTTAATAACTGTAGCCCTTGTAGGAGAATGTGCTAAAATATTAAATGAAATGAGGGGTGAAAAAAAAAAAATCCATGCTAATGCTGTTGTTGATAGACAAGGCCATGGATCAAGTGGCAAGAGCAACTGGAAGCATCAACAAAACTGTTAATAAAACTTGCTGAGGAAGATCCTAATACTTTTTGTTTTACAGGCACTCAATTTTTGTAGACTTTGGAAAATATATGCATATGCTCATCCTTCCAATTAAATGCCATTATTATACACTGGACCCCCTCCCCCCCTACGTGCTTTATGATATTAATCCATTCCAGAAACACCATATCAGAAAATATCAATGTGAACCCAATAAGACATTTGTTTTTTATTAATTCGTTCGAAGATCTTGGAAGTTAAAATTTTTGCTATATAACTAAGCTATTTCTCTCTCTAAAAGATTATTTTTATAATGGAAATTGTACATATTGATTTAAAAAGTTGATTAAAGCACAACACAAAAAATCACTTCAACTAAAGGATGCAAAAAGAAAATGTGTGGCCAATGCATTTACAAATGCTGCTTATTGGCTAAGAGGAAGGACTATGTGGTCTGGTCAGAGAATTGTAACCCCATCCCATCATAAAGTGAAATAAGTAGGTATGGTTAACATTATCGCTGGTTAGAGAATCAGCCACTTCAGTTTCAAAAAAGCGATGCAAATCATTAAAATGCACTACACTTTCATTGTATGTTCATTTATAAGAATTGATTTTGAATGCCTTTGTTATTTCTGGAGGTCACCATCATAAAACAATTTTCAGTTTATTGGGCTTTTCTGTTACTGAAATCTATTATAAATGGGTAGTAAACTTGATCTTATTGCATTTGCTATAACACTGATTGCTGGAATTCTATGGGTTTTTATGTTATGGTGAAAGGTTTTCCCTTCCACGAAATCTTTAATCATATAAATTTTCAGAATCTTCTCTTCATTACTATTTTTTAATCTTTTTAAACTTGTGTATTTTATACATGCCATGTTCTTTGTTATTGATTGCTTATCTTTTTTACAGTTGTAAATTTTATTACACCCCCCCCCCCCAAACCCAAATATCGGTGATGTGAACTAGTTAGTATGTACATAATACAATACGTATTGATTAAGCCATGTATGTAAGCATAAATTTATTTTTATTTTGCTAACCTGTGGAAAATATTCTTGATTTTCACATATTTTATTTTGTTAATTGGTAATATAATAAAGTGTAAATTTATGATCTTTACTTTTATAACCTGTGGATAATATTCCTCCTATTTTCACTTATTAGAATAGCCGTTTAATAGAATTAAAATTGAATTTACAAACATGAACACAATGACCAGTGCTTACCACAAGTTGTATATTGAACCAATCTTAAAGCAGGGTCCACTGTACTGATATCTGACAGCTGCAACCACAGTTTGTAAACAAAATGTCCTTAGTCTTCACTAAATGCCCAGAATGCAGTGAAAATAGATGGTGTCACTCTTTTTAATCTATTTGATTTATCAAAGAGGAATCCAATCTACTTTATTCATTTTAGATGAATCACTTTTTGAACTTTGGATGTACGTCCAAAGTGCAAAATGTAAATTTGTTTTTATGTAAACACTAAAAGGAAGAGGATGAAATCATATTGGTCCAGATATCAATGGTTTAGCTGTTGATGATCCTGCTAAGGTCACTGACAAACTGAATAGGTATTTTGCATCTACATTCACACATGAGAAATTCTTTAGGGAAGTGGATACCAGTAGTTTATCAAATTCTAATGGGAAGCTAAATGATTTTGTAATAACCAAGGAAAGTGGAAGAGAAACTGAAATTGTTGATATTAAATATGAGAAAGGCACCTGGAGAGTGGATTGGGATCTATTCAATTATATTAGAGGAGGCAACCAAACCTTTTGGATTGGAGAAATTTATAATTTCTCTAATCCAAAAGAATCTCCTCTGAGTCCAAAGATGCTCTCATAATAACCTCAATGGTTCAATACGCTCCCTTGTGCTCTCCATCAAAACTACAAGATATACACTGATGAGCCAAAACATTGTGACCAATGAGTCGTTGTGCAAATCAAAGCAACTGCAGGTGAATTGTGGTGAATGCTCGCTTCGGGACATTGTATAAAAACACCCGATACTGAACTTCGTTAATCAGCGTTACCTTTGTTCTTCAGATGGGAAAGGCAGCGGACTTAAGCAAGTTTGACAAAGGCCAAATTGAAATGGCCATGACCGGGTCAGAGCATATGCAAAACGGTGTGGCTGATGGGATGCTCACGATCAGTTGTAGTTAGTACCTAGCGAAAGTGGGCGGAGGAGAGGAAACCTAGGAACCACCAACAAGGTGTTGGGTGACCACGGTTCATTGATGCTCGAGGTAAGCAAAGGCTCTCCTGGATGGTACGTGGCAACAGAAGGATGGCTGGCACAACTCACCGGTAATCGGAATGCTGGTAACAGGAGTAGTGTGTGTGTGTGTGTGTGTGTCACACAGTACATTGAACCTTGCTGAAAATGTGGCTGCATAGCCACAGGTCACTCAGAGTGCCCATACTAACCACAATTCACCGGCGACAGCATCTACAATGGCCATGCAAGCATCAACTGAACGTTGAGTTGATTGGAAGAAGGCAGCCTGGTCCGCTGAATCACATTTCCTGTTGCATCATGTGGACAGCCAGGTACGTGTGCCTCGTTTACCTGGGGAAGTAATGACACCTGGATGCACACCATGGGATGAAAACAAGCCAGTAGCTACAGTGTCATGCTTTGGGCAATACTCTGCTGGGATACCCTGGGTCTAGTCATCCATGTGCCTGGCACTCTTGATGTCTACCACCTACCTAAACATCATTGCTGACCAGGTACACCCTTTCGTGACAGCGGTCTTCCCCTCTGGCAGTGCAGTCTTTCAGCAGGATAATTCGTCATGCCACACCACCCAGATTGTTCAAGACTGGTTTGCGGAATATGAGGAAGAGGGGAAGACTTCCAGGTATTGCCCTGGCCTCCAAATTCCCCAGACATCAATCCCGGCGCCTCCGTAGCCAGGTGGGCAGGAGCAGCAGTGCGTAGCACACGCTTCTTGACTAGACCGGAGTTCGAGCCCGTGCCCACCAAATACGGAGGATGCGGAAAGGTCAGAGAGTGACCACCGCATATCCCCGGAGCAATATGGCCTTAGTTGCTAATGTTCCAAATAACAACAACAACATCAATCCCATTAAGCATCTGTGGTTTGTGTTGGAACAGCAACTCCAATCTGCAGCATCTCAACCATGGACTTTACAGGAGTTGAAGGATCTGCTGGTTATTTGTTGGTACCAGATACCACAAGACATTTAGAGATCTTGTGACGTCCTTACCTTGCCAGGTAAGAGCTATTTTGGCTGCGCGTGGAGGACCAACAATTATATTGGGTAGGTGGTCATAATGTTTGGCTCGTTGGTGTATGTCATCAATCCAGGAGCCCCACTTGTTTATGTTCAAAAGTGTTTCTCATAAACAATCATCTATAATTAAAACATCTAATTTTCATACAGCTCAACTTCTCAGCATGAAGGGTCTTTGGTCAGTAATGACCAATGCAAAGTACCTATTCAAATCATCAGCAACATGAGCTGAATTATCTAAGACTTTCTCAGGCCCAGTGCACAGTGGTCCAATTTGATTAGCTTTCTTTTTTCTTTTTTTTTTTTTGCTTTATTCCCATACACGAAAAATTTCTTGTGCCCATTTCTTTACTCTCCTGGCTGATGTTTTTTCATATGCAGCTTTGGCCACCCTGACGTTATTTGTGGTACTATATCATTTTCTTCCAAAAAGGTTTTCTCCAAATCTCTGAAAATAAGGGAGCAAAGAAGCCAGTTATCATCCTAGCAAATGCCATTCTTTTGAATAATAATATTAGCTTTTGTGCTTCTACATTTTTATGAGAAGCAAACTACAAATTTCTCCAAAATCATGGTTGCTTGAAAATGTTCCTTACATATTCAGCATTAAAAAACTACTGAATATGCCAAAAATGTAGGTAAACATAATTGTTGTTGACCAGTCCCCCCCCTCCACAGTATTTTCATAATTATAATATATGAGAGGGTTCAAAAAAGATTTGCATCACCCAGAAGTAGTTGATAAAGATGTTTTGTTTGATACCTTTTAAATCTGCAACCACGAGTTTTGATTTCAATCTGACAATTTTTTTTTCTTTCTTTTTCTTTGCAGTGCTGAATTGAGTGAAGTGTCACAATAGATAAAATGGAATAGAGATCAGCAATTTGGTTACTCTTTTTTGCTAAGGGGAAACACTCAAAACAATCCAAAGAAATGGTCAAGACTGCCCATTGGTATAAATAATTCAAATACAGAAGTACTTTAGTGTATGATGAATAAATCCCAGGATGCCTAGCAGCTGTTGTATCAGAAGAGTGTTGCAAAGATAAGTAATTAATCCTGGAAGATCGTCATATTAGCCTCAAAGAACTAGCTGCAGGGCTCCAAATTAGAGTATGGTCTGTGGAGAACATCCATCAACGGTTGCAGATATGTAGTGTCTGCTAGATGGGTTCCCAGACTTCTGACCCTTACCAAAAGAAGAAAAGGGCATGAGGTGCACATGAACTGTCGTTGGTGTGCCAGAAAGAGGTTTTTTTCATGGCTAGTAACCATAGATGAAACTTGGATCCATCACTATTATAAGACTCTAATGCAATGAAAGATTGCTTCAAGAAAGATACTATCTGCAGTAGTATCTTTCTTGAAGCAATCATAAATCTAAGTATATGATAAATAAAAGTATATTTTGCACCTAGTTTCTTTGTTACCACATGGTAGAATCCAATCAGATTGTCAGACCAGATTGCTCATTACCAAATTCATATTATGGCTGCATATATAATTTAGTTGGTGACAAAAACATCCCCATCTTTTTTTTTTTTTAAATACAAAAATCTAGTTTATATATGTCTTTTCACAAAAAATAATAAAACTACATCAAAATTGGGATTTTTTTTAAAAAAATTTTGAAAATCTCTGCTTATGTTTTTGTAATGCTTTTTTTTTTTTTTCTAATTGGCTGTGAGGTGTTGCTGTTGTAATCTTAATTGCAAAATAAACATTGCAATAATAGTGTTGTTCTCTGTTGTAGCATCTTCCAGAAAGATGCTGGAGAAGTATGATGAAAAACTTCACTTTCAAGCAGCAGGAAATGCAATGAAAGATTGCTTCAAGAAAGATATTATCTGCAGTAGTATCTTTCTTGAAGTAATCAAAATTAGTTGATGTTAAATAGAAATCTGCAGAGAAAAATGTCAGGTATGCTAAAGTTTGAAAGAATACTGTACTGGTAAACTATCCTTTGGTTGTATTTTTATATAAAATGTGTATTTCTCCAATCAAACTTGATTTCTAGTGTGGTGTGGACTTTAGAAAAATTTGATCTTTAGTTAGTAATCTGTTTTCTTCTTGTTTACAAATGCTTCATCCGCAGTGTCTTTAAAGTCAAAAGTTGGTAGCTATGCGTTTTGCTGGAAGAGTGGCAGACAAAGTGCCATTGCTGTATTGCTCTTATAATTTCAGTCAGCTTGTTTGTTCTCCCACTGGTTTCATAAATATCCAGTCTTATAGTTGTTTTTGAAGACATTGTTTTCATATAGTGAAGGATGGGAACGCGAAATCCAATATTCTCTCCAGTTAGCTGCTAAACTTTAAGAAGCAAGATACGTGGTACCAGATTTCACGTGTGGTGTGGCATCCCAAATTTGAAATAAACCTTAAAATAAAATAAAATATATAAATATACAGTGGAACTTCTCTATTACGAACTTCTATTTAACGAATTTCTCTATATTTCTCTATCTAGCCTGTAGCAGATATAAGCTAGTCTGTAATCAGGTCACAAAGGAGGTTCGGCAGGCAAAGGCGGATTACGAGAAATCTTTGGCAAAAGATGCCAAGAAAAACAGCAAGGATTTCTTTACTTATATAAACTCTAAAAGGAAGGGGCTGAATATGATTGGTCCACTTGACATCGATGGTTCGACTGTTGATGATCCTGCTCAGATAGCAAACAAACTGAATGAGTATTTTGCATCTACATTCACACGTGAGGAATCATTACAGTTTGAAAATGGAAGAAGGTTATCAAATTGTAGCAGTGTGCTTAATGATTTTGTAATAACTGAGAGCAAAGTGGAGGAGAAATTGTTGAAGTTAAACATAAGAAAGGCACCTGGGGCGGATGGGATCTATCCAGTTATATTAAAGGAGGCGGCAAAGCAACTAAGCAAACCCTTAGCCATAATTATGAGAGCATCCTTGGATTCAGGGGAGGTTCCCACGGACTGGAGATGTGCAAATGTATCCCCAATTCACAAAGGAGGTTCGAAGGGTGACACGAATAATTACAGACCAGTTAGTTTAACTTCTGTTCCGGGTAAAATAATGGAGTCACTGGTTAAAGATGCATTGCAGGATCATCTAGACAAGACTGCAGCAATAATTCAGACACAGCATGGGTTTGTTAAGGGAAAGTCTTGTCTGACAAATTTGATTGGTTATTATGATGTGGTCACAAAGGAACTGGATGCAAAAAATAATTTTGATATCATATACTTGGATTTCAGGAAAGCTTTTGACACTGTTGCGCATGGAAGACTACTGTACAAATTGGAGCAGAATGGTATTAAGGGTAAGTTGCTACAGTGGATAAAAGGATGGTTAAGTGGGAGAAGACAGAGGGTGGTAATCAATGGGTGCTGCTCTTCGTGGACTAATGTTATTAGTGGAGTCCCACAGGGTTCGGTGTTGGGTCCACTGTTGTTTTGTATATTTATCAATGATATTGATGAAGGTATATCAGGCTTAATGTCGAAGTTTGCAGATGACACGAAGGTTGGCAGGGTTGTTAATGACAGTAATGGCAGTGTGCTACTGCAACAGGATCTAGATAATTTGGGCAGATGGGCTAAGAAGTGGCAACTGAAGTTTAACCTTGACAAATGCAAAGTACTGCATATGGGTAGAAGTAACCCCAGAGAAACGTACCAACTGTGTGTACTACACTTAAGGTGGTAGAAAATGAAAAAGACCTGGGAGTAATTGTGCAGTCAGATATGAAGTTTTCTGAGCAATGCAGACAGGCTGCCAGGGCGGGTCATGGGGTTTTGTCAATGATATATAGGAATTTTGCTAGCAGGGAAAAGGAGGTGATTATCCCTCTGTATAAGGCAATGGTCAGGCCATGCCTTGAGTACTGCCTACAGGTCTGGAGGCCTCATTTTAGGAAGGATGTAGATTTGCTTGAGCGTGTACAGAGAAGAGCAACACGATTGGTGAGGGGAATGAAGGGATCCTCTTACCAAGAGAGGCTTAAGTTCTGCAAATTGCAGTGGCTGGAGACTAGGCACCTGCGCGGTGATCTGATTGAGGTCTATAAGGCCTTGAATGGGTTGAGCACGCTGAATTCTGATGGGATCCTCCCACTTGTTCAGAATACGAACCTACGGGGACATAAGTTCAAATTAAGAAAGGATAGATGTAGAATAGATGTGCGGAAATTTGCCTTTAGCCAGCGGGTGGTTAATTGCTGGAACAAACTTCCATCTGTCGTTGTGGAAGTTGATAGGTTAAATAAATTTAAGGAGGAACTGGACAGGCAATTGGAGGGTATGGTGTGATTTTTTTTTTTGGCTGATGCTGCATAAGCTCCTATACTTGCTTTCTTGCATCAGGTGCCACTACTACTACTATATTACGAATTTTTTCGCAAAACATTGCACCTTGAAACGAAATTACATGTAAAATTAACCCCATATAACGAAGTGTTAGTCTCTCTATAACGAATTTTTAAAAAAATTAGTAAAAGCATTTTTGAAGATTTTCAAGCATTTACTGCTAAACAGCTGCTCACATATACTGCCACCTTCCTTCCGAAATTGCGCATTAGCATCTGGAATTAAATAATCATCCTTTTAGTGAACACTTGCGGCCATTGACGCCCGTAGAAGAGTCTTTGTTTCTTTTTTGTTACAGTTGTTAAACCAAATGGGTTTTCTTAAAAGTGGTCTTTAAATGTTACAATAAATAGGGTAGATTTGTAAATTGATGTTGGCTCAGGAGAAAGCGAAATTTGCTGCGGTAAGCCTTTTAGCAGTAAGCGTGCTGCGGTGGCAATACATAGAATGCTACCATAGTCGGTTTTTAGTAATGCCTACTGAGTGACATTCGCTTCTCCTCTCAACTGTACCACGTGACCTTCCTGTCAATCATTATGTGGCATGTCCGTTCTCGTCTAACTGGACTCCCAGTAGATGGTTTTCATGAATTTTTTATTTTTATTTTTATTTCGTTCGTCATCAATCACATAGGCTATATGCTCTTGTATTTTTTTTTTTCTGAAAAGTAACATACAGCATACGTTAATCATAAATTTTCTTTCGTGTATATGCGAATGAAAGCAGAATAAAAGAAATTCACAAGTCGTATATTTCTTCAAAGTGAGTGATACTGTTGAATTGGCAAGCGAACGTCATTGAGTAGGCGGGACTAACAATTCACTACTGGCCAGCTTAGCGAAGTTTGCGGTGTATGTATTCGGCAAGAACTGCAGTAGAGTAATTTTTATAATTGCGAAAACAATGTCAAAGAGAAAGTGTTTAAGTATTAATGATAAAGCAAAGATTATTATGATATTGACCAGGGTTTTAAGAAAAAAGATGTTGCGGAGAAATATGGCAACTGCAAGCAGTTTATCTACGATTTTTAAAAAATCGAGAATCAATTTTAAATGCAATTGAAGGAGGAGCAGACAAGAAGCGAATTAAGTTGTGTATATATGAAGGTGTTGATAAAGCTGTTCTAAAATGGGTGCAAATGATACGTGAAAAGAATATCCCAATATCGGGCCTAATAATTAAGCAACAAGCTCTGAAATTTGCAGAGTCCCTTGGACAAAGAGAATTTAATACGAGCACTGGGTGGCTAAGATAAATTTAAGAAGCGCCACAGAATTGTGGAAAAGGTTTTGTGGAGAAAGTGTTAATGTAAGCGAAGAAGATCAGTTGGAGGAACAATACTTTAAAGAAGATTTTGGAAGAATATGAGCGTAAGGATGTTTTTAATGCTGACCAAATGGGTTTATTCTTTAAATGTTTACCGAATAGAACACTTGCTTTTAAGGATGATAAATGTTTTGGCGGAAAGCAAAGAAAGAATCACTGTGCTGCTAGTTGGAGCAAATATGAGAGGAAGTGAAAAATTAAGACTTTTAGTCATCGGAATATCAAAAAACCCAAGATGTTTTAGAGGCACAAAATCTTTGGAAGTTGACTACACCTATTAATAAAAAAGCATGGATGACAAGTGATATTTTTGAAGAATGGATATTAAAACTAGACAAGCGTATAACAAAAGGAAAATCGTGTTGGTAACTGACACATCCTGCCAAACTTAAAGTGCGAAGTTGTTTTTACCACCAAATGTAACGTCAAAACTCCAGCCAATGGACCAAAGCATTATTAAAAGTTTTTAATTTCATTATCGAAAGAGAATAATAATGAAGATTGTCAATGCGTTATCAGAAAATAGAAACTTGGAGGTTACAATTAACCTTAGAGATTGCATCTCTGAACTGGCAAAAGTTTGGACAAACAATGTCTCTGAATACACTATTCAAAATTGTTTTTCGAAAGCGGGATTTGCATTGAATACAGAAGTCGAACAAGATGAACTGCCCCTTTCACTTTCACAACTGAAAAACTTTTGGACATTATTAGAATCGTCTGGAAACATCGAAAATGAAATAACACTGAATAGTTATGTTTATGTAGATCACAGCCGAACATCCAAATGAAGATGAAATACTGCTGAACAGTGTTAGACGCGACCTGATCACGAAAAAATTAACGATGACGCTGAAGACGCATCAGAACAACCCGTAGAAAAGCCAACTCGCGAAGAAATGATTAAGGCTTTTAAAACGGTGCGTATGGGTCTAGTTTTGTGAAAATGTTCCTAATAATGTTTTTAATGCTCTGAACAAATGTGAGGTTTTCTCTGAGAATCAGACAATTTTTTAATTGTACTGTGCAAACGAAAATTATAGATTTTTTTAATTTGTCATATTTATGGGCGAAAATTGTGTAAACGTAATTTAAATAAGTGTTTTTGAAATAAAATACATTAAAAATAAATGTAGATTCGTTTTCATTTTATAATTAGATAACAATTTCTAATAAAAAAGATTCTCTGTATAATGAATTTTTTCGCCGGATTTATCGAATTCGTTATAGGGAAGTTCGACTGTATGTATTTTTAATGATAATAATACATTAAAAGCAGAAATATGTGCATGCATGTTTTGAATTTTGCACACTTAATGGTCTTTTAAGCTAGAAAATGGAAAGGAATGACTTTTTTTTTTTTAAGCAGGTTTATTTATTTATTTTTTTTTTACACAAATGTTGCCAAACATTTAGCATGTTATAAAATTGTTAAATTTTTTTATTAAAGCTTGAAAAGTAAATACAGTAAGTACTGAGAACCATTGAGAATTCAAAAAGAACATTGTTAAACTGTCGGGTGATCCACCACCACAGGTTAAATAGAAGACACATAGCTATTGTAACACTGGAATAGTCAGGTGTGATAGTGTTCAAAAAAATGTAAGGAACTAAGCAGACTCGGGCAGTAGAAAATAACATGCACAAGGGATGTACAACCATTTCTTGTATTGTAAAATTGCAGACCTCCACAATTGGATGGATGTAGGTCCCTTTATTAGATTTGTAATGGAATCAGCTATGCAGTTAGCTTAAATAGCAGAAGGCTCATGTTTCATATGGCTGTGTATCAGTAGGTGAAGAGGAGGAAGAAGATAAATTAGACTGCAAAACAACATGAGACAAGTCAGTGGTTGTTGCATTACAGAATTGGCATCCATAATCAGATGGATGTAGGTCCCTTTATTACAATTCATAATGGGGCTCACTACATAATTATACATATAAAAACTGTTTAAGCCCTAAATGAAAACTGCTAACTGCAGCAAGTTATACGTGAGCTTTAATTGAAACTAAGTAATGAACCTAGAGCTGGCAAATGGGCTATCAAGAGCTGTCACGATTTCGTTGATGCATTATTTGTCTCTCTACCCAGTCCACACAAATGATGTAAACCCCAGTATCCTTCAGTAAAGTTTTATTTATTTTTTATTTCTTCATTGAAAATTCCAAAAATCTTTCTTATGGTTGCTGTTCAAACAGGAAAAATGTTTGTTTGTTTGTTTGTTATTTGGTTTTTAGGAGCATTAGCAACTAAGGCCATATTGCTCCGGGATATGCGGTGGTCATTCCTTGACCTTTCCGCATCCTCCGTATTTGGTGGTGACGGGCTCGAACCCCGGTCTAATCAAGAAGCGTGTGCTACGCACTGCTGCTCCTTCCCACCTGGCTACGGAGGCGCCTCTAGGAAAAATGTACAATCAGGTTAAGACTCATAATTACTTGCGTGAAAACTAAACTTAAAAGTAGTAGCATCTCTTGCATGCAATTATTGTAGTGCACTGGTTTTGTGTTATTGATTCACATAGTTTTTCAATTTACATTTCGTTCATTGGCATTACTTTTCACAAGTGAAATGTAAATCGATAAGGCCAAAGTAAGGAAGGGGATAAATGTCTAACTCTGAAATTGGTTTTTATTTTAAAAAGTTTTTAATATAGAAATGGATTTTTTCCCAGTTGTGTTCATAGGTTGAGGATAAAAGTGGCATCAAAAAATAAATGACTTTGAATTATTTCTTTTTTATTTTTAAGATTATAAATGGGGTGATTTTTTTTTTTTTCCAAGTGTGCATGTGATCCTCAAAACACAGTGACATGCCTGGTTACAGGTTAAATTAAACTATATTAACAAGCAACCCATTACTCACCAACAATCTTATAGAATTCTGCAAATATCATGGCCATATAGGGGTGTCATCACTTGTTTGCAGAGGTGTGGGTTCAAGTCCTATCAATGATTTTTCCCATGAGTTGCTATTCCAGAGCTTTCAGCCCACATGACATGGCAATTGGCCCACAAATACACTTCTGTAAAGATAAGGTGCAACTGCTGCTGGGATGATGCTAAGAAATTCTATTCAAAAGCAAATACTGACAGTTAGTATTTGCTCTTGAAGTGTAGCATTCATATTTCTGTTATGTCCTGCTTATTACCAGTAAACTAACTGTGGCACTGTGGCTGCCTGATATAAAAAAAAAAAAAAGTAAAAAACACATGCTTAAATATGGAACTATTAATTGTTCAAAATTTAATACAGTTGAATGAACTGATTTGACCTGGGTTATATATACCATTACCACATACATCCAGTTCTTCCCCTGAAATACAAAACCCTCTAGGCAAGTAGCTTTCAGCAACATAGCTCCCTCTAAATCCTGAATGATGCCATACTGATCTGGTCCACTTAGGATGGACATGCACCTCTTCAGCTAGTCAGGACTTGAGGATAAACCCTAATTCCTTTTCTTAGACAGCAGTAGGTTTTTTTTGCTGTTGAAGATCTTAAAACAAGATCCTAAAGTATGGCCAGCTTTTACTACATTGTAAGCTCTTATTTTATTTCACCTCACAGGACATTTTTTTTTTTTTTATCAGTAGTATTGCTAAAGGAACTGTTGTTTGAACCAACAGCTCCATCTCTTTTTAAAAAGGTCAACCAATTGAACTTTTTTTACAGATAGAAATTTTTCTTTAGAATTCCTTGTATGAGACTTATTGTCTTTATGTTGATATTTTGTCGTTAAATGTAAATAGTGGTGTTTTTTTTTTCAGCTGCAAGAATTCAGCAGTCAACACTGGTAAAGAATAAAGATATCCGGAAATTCCTTGATGGAATTTATGTGTCAGAAAAAACAACTATTGTTGATGAATGAGACATAAACTTTGAATAAATAAAGTGCATATTTCCTGTTTAACATCTTGGTAAATAATTTGTCTTCATAACATTTCTTACATGCTTTTATTAAGATAAGGTGCAGTTAGCATTGGCATATGATGCAAGAAAGCAAGCTTATACAGAATCAGCCAAAAAAAAAAACAACAATAGTTTTTTGAAATACCAATGGGGATGAATCAGCAACATTAAATCAATGCTGATTTACTATTCTAGATTCAAAAGGCTGTGCCTTTTGCTGAATACCTTAGGTACACTCAAGATTTCAATACTCTTGTATTGCAGGATGAGAAATGCCCAGTTTACAGTACCTGTTCTGTTTTTAACCTGACATGAGTGGAATGGTATGGCATTTAAATTGGCCAGCTTTAAATCCTATAGAGAATATATGGAACTATTTTAATGGAAGTGAAAACAACCACCACATCCACAAAATTCAAATGAATTTTGGGGCCCAGTTGTTTTCAGCATGACCTAATATAAACTATTTAAGGGATCTAGGTGAATCCCTACCAACAAGAATTCATAAATTGAAAAATTGCACAATTGACTAATTTTTTGTTCAGTGTATGTATTTCCTGAATGATGCCAATTATTCAATCTTTCATACTTTATATCTTGGTTATAGAAACAAAAGGCAAACATTAACTTATATTAAATTTTCAGCTGTGATATTGGTGTGGTTAGGTTATGCAGAGTTAATGCTATTATAGGATTAAACATTTATAAGTGCATTGATTTTTGTTTTGCAAGTAGTAGCGAAAATTATTATTTTGGACGGGAGGCATTAACTAACTGGCTAGCAGTTGTTAATGTGCATCAAATCACGTTAACAAATATATAAATCTAAAGATTAGAGGAGAAAGGAAATAAAGGGAATCATTAAAAATTAAGTGAAGGAAAATAGCTAAGAAGAATTAGGAAGGTAACATTCCTTCACATGGCCATCTCTCTGCTACTTCCTCATGGTCTTTAAGCAGACAGATAGCCATACTAAAAGAATGTCTCATGCATACCCTTTTCTGTAGTCTCAATAACAGTTTTACTTACTAAGTACTCATGTTTAGTTATGGATGTCCTAATGTAATAAGGCAAATAAATTTAATTGTTAATTTAGTTTAAAATTTTTGGATTATAATTGATTGCAAACTGGGATTGGGACCCAAAGCCGAACTGGTATGCATCAGAGTAAATATAAAAAGTAAGGTATTTACCTATGAATACTAGCTGGTGGTTGGTACGAGAAAGCACATGCAATCTGCCCGGGAGCTGCTTTATAGGAGGCCAGGGTGCTATCTGGCCTGTTTTGTTGGTTAGTCTGTCAGTAATAATTATATATGCTTGGTTAATTTGTTTGTGATTATGTGACCTGTATTATACAGTAATACCGAAAACGCGAATACTGAGTTATGGCTCCCATAGTAATAAAGGGGTTCCGTTCCAAAGTATGAAATATATAAGAAAAAGTAGTCTAAAATTTTGTCTGTGTGTATTATATGTACCTTCATAACATGACTATGTACATAGACAGTACATAGTGAAATGCAAGCATATGGCATCGAAATGAAAATAAGAAACAATTTAATATTAAATGTAATATTTATTAGAAATTTCAAACAAATCTTTCAAACCAGCGCCTTTGCTAGCAAAAACACTTATCCCGCTAGTGCTATCACCAGTTTTGCTAAAGTGTTGATAAAGGAGTTTTGCCTTTTCACGAATGATGAGTGAACTTAACGCAATTTTATTTTAAGTTCGGTCTTCTATCCACAGATTTAAAGCCTTTTCCATTTTTTTCTAATTTAACATCCCGAGTTACAAAGAAAATTTTTGAAGCAGTTAGCGTGTGTTCACGGACACTACGGCGGATTTTTTCTTCCGACTTTTTGATTGATCGTACCGTTGACTCATTGATTTTATAATGTTTTGCCACTGAGGAGACACTTTCACCATTAGAAATTTTGTCTAATAACTCAATTTTATTCGCTAATGTCATCACCTTTGATCTTTTCACATTTCTCTTGTTATTTGTAGCCACATTTTTGTACGGGTTAGAAAGAATTTGTCCACAATAAAGTCACTTTCTTCTGTTAACACACTCGAAAAAGTCTGTTTTACACTGCAAAACGGTAGATTTATCACTTTTGTAAGCATATCAATTTATAAATTGATAAATTTATTCAATTTATAAGCATATAAATTAAAAGCAAACCATGAAACCTTCCATCACAAGCTCATAACACATACGGAACAAGGATTAGCGAGAAACATCCACGCTCGTGATTTTGTCAACCCTCTCCCTCCACCCACTGAGCGCTGTTTTGACCGGGAAAGATCATTTTAGCCACGCCCATGTTTTTTTATGGCGGAAAATATTCACGGCGCTTTAAAATTCACATTTTTTTTTTTTAGGTTTCATTTTATATTAAATCGCGAATAGCGGGGGTTTACTGTATTTGTAATCTATGATTAGGAATTACGGTGAATACCTATATGGAAGTTTATGTTAATACATTTTTTCTTTTTTTTTTTTTTTTTTTTGATAAAACAAAATGGTAATGTTGTCCATTGGACAAGGACTGGTATAACCTTTCTACAGCATAACAGTCCGCATATTCCCAGTGGGTTAACTATATACAATTTACATACCCCCCCCCCCCCACTGGTGATTTTAAATTTGTGGTGCTTTGGACTTTATTATAACCTGAAGGAAAGGTGTGGTGTATTTTCTTTTGTTGCCATTTATATCACTTTGCTGTCAAATTTATAATATCCAGTGAAGTTAGTGCTCTATAAAGCATTGGGATTGGTAGGGTTACGGTGTGGTCAGACAATGAGTCTTGTTCCTGAGTGCAGTGAACCTGGGAGGGGTGTCTAATAGGGACCCAGACAGTTGCTCTGTGACCCTATTAGGTGATTTAGTGTTAAATTTGGTTAATTTAATTTTTAATTCAAATCCCACTGTAAAGTGAAGTGTAACAGTTATGCTAGTTGTAATTTGCAAAGGCTGAAATGGGGGCTATCCACAAGGATAGCATTTTTATTATAATAATATTTATTGTTATAAAGAAAACACTACAAAAAGTATTTAAGATAAATTGGAAAGCTGATTGGGGTACTTGAAGGTAATAGGAATTAGCTGGTGGTATACAGTTAAAAGAGGAACTGTAATGATAGTTGTTCAGAATTTGTGGTTCAAAACCTGTATGACTGCTAAATATAGTCAATGATTGTATTCATTGTCAAAATAATTTCGAAACTCCCAACCTAGTGATCATGCTGGAGCATAAACAAGAACGTACATAATATACGCAGTGAGGCAACTGGAAAATGAGACTGATGCTGGAAAAAAAAAATTCCATGCATGATTACTATGTGGATTATTGCGAACACAGTGAAATGGAGACAGAATAGATAATGACAAGTTTAATATTAATTGGAAAACATATCTAATAAATTAGATACATATAAAAGCTTTTGGTTAGTTTGTTAACCTTGATCAGTTTAACTGACAGTTAAGAGTGCGGAATATGGGGGTGTGTACTGCCAGGGTGGATATAACATCCACTGCTCATATTGACCGAGGTATTAGAGCATGTGATGTTCAATGACTCCAACCAGCCGCATTGCCGGTAGTGGCAGGACCTCTCTACAATCAAAGCATTGCAGTTTGTTATGTTTGTTATTTGGTTTTTAGGAGCATTAGCAACTAAGGCCATATTGCTCTGGGATATGCGGTGGTCATTCCCTGACCTTTCCGCATTCTCCGTATTTGGTGGTGACGGGCTCGAACCCCGGTCTAATCAAGAAGCGTGTGCTACGCACTGCTGCTCCTTCCCACCTGGCTACGGAGGCACCCAGCATTGCAGTGTGGGTTGACCAAACGTGTTTGGTAATGGCAGAGTATTCTATGTCCACTAAGTGGATGGCTCTTGAGGAGTTGTATGCATTTTATCCCTTGTGATTTTAGTACCCTAGAAACCTGTTGTGATAGGTTTGGGTAGTATGGGATAAAGGCGGTCGCTATGTGGTCATGTGTCTGTAGGTCACACCTGTCAAGGGTATAGGTGGGATAGCCACACCTTGCAAGATCCGCCTTGACTAGCAATTTCAGTGCGCCTCTCATCTAGAGAACTAGTGGGTCCAGGCAAGAGTTAGCAAGGTTTGTGCAGTGGTAAGAAGATAGCTATGCGCATGTGCTGACCGGAAGTTGGGGACTTGCCAACCTCCAGCAAGTGTAACTTCTGTTACACTGTGTGCAACAATCACCACAAAGCAAATGGAACTGTTGGAAAGTCGTGACTGGTATACTGGTCAATATTCTCGTCACAGCTCTTTAAATGATGTGGATGTCATGAAAGTAATAGCTTTTCAGTGGTGCCCTGAGCTTCTGGAACAAAAAGAATTCGCAATACAGTGGATGCAACAATACAGACTTTTGCTAGTCAAAAACTCCCGAACAATGAGAGCCTTGTGGTTTGGTGCATTACCGTGTAAGAAGAACCAACTGCTGTTGTCTCCAGACTGAAGCTGCACACAACACTCTCTACAACAAATGTTTAAAGCATACAGGTAGTGGGCAGCAGTTTGGACACGAACTCTGTGCACAATTCTCTTGCTATTGTAAAGAGGTGAGCATGATTTTCATTTTTGATCTTTCTTGACAAACTATTGGCTTTGGGAGAGTTTACCAACCTCCACTCCACACTGTCACTTCGCTGTGGGTTACTACTGAAAACATCTGTAATGCTCAAATTCAGGAAGCTGGGTTTGCTTTCAGCAGCCTCAATAAGATCTCTGCAGTGTTCAACTTGTGCCTGTCATTGATAATCTGTTAAGGAATGTGGAACAAACCATGCACAGTCCTGCATTGTTTCAAATCCTTGGTTATATGAACATGTGCATGAATTCTCTCCACACATTTTTCCAGTCAAACAAAACGATGTTTACTCTGTTCCATTATCTCCACAAGACAAACAGGAGAGATCTGCAGTTCAGCTCGCACTGTTGTCATAACAGTCTTGTTTTCCGATTGCTGCACTGTGCATTCATATTTTTATCTTAATGGATAAATATCTTTATTGTTAGGTACATACAGGTACCCTACCTTTTACAAACGCTTCACAGCACTAAGCCAGGGCTTAACAAGCAGCGGCAGAGATACAATCTTGCTGGAAATATAACAGGATAAGTACAAAGTTTAAATAAGAGTAAAGTAAAGAAAAATTGTGTTAATAACATCAAGCAGATTATATTAACTTAAAAAAAACTAATAATAATAATGCATCAAAATCACAAAAAAAAAATTAGAATAAGTTTTTTTTTCTTCAGTTCAGTTTATGGCTTTGAAAACAACGTGCGAATCTAAGATGAGACATCTATACTTGCTCTACGATTTTACACAAGTCAGCATCCAGGAATTGAACTAGATTGAGCTGATAAGGGAGGAAACTATCTTTAAGATGTAGCCTTCAAGCAGAGAATTGGTTGGGGGATCTGCCAACAGTGTCCCAAATGTAGGGTGCTGAGATTCTCCCAGTGATCATTTTGATTGTGCAGATTACTCTTCTTTCGTGGATTAAGGCTGAAAATCTAGTTAAGTTCAGCGCTTTGGCCATCGGTGTTGTGTGTGCTGCTGTGGTGGGAGACTAGACTACACTTCCAGGTTGCCCACTTCAGGAGCCAGTATTCTTCAGCATTTAATAGTTTGTAGCCGAGCCCCACAACTCTACTCCACACAGTATGCCTTCGAAAATCATCATTCTGATATACATTTTTATCAGATTTCTGTTCTGAACATGTAGCAAGTGCTGCTTGGCAATCCGCTGTTTCCTATTGAATTTGGCGTGAAGGCTCTTCTAGACAGATGGAATTTTAAGTTTTTTGGTCAAAGACCACCCAGATCTCTGCTTTTCGACGGGGCAATCAAAACTCCTTCAAATGCCGGCTGAATTGCTAGTGTGGGTTTCAGAGAGAAGACCACAATGGTGGATTTTTCAGGGTTAACTTGCAAGTTAAATCTGAGGTACTGCTGTATTTCTGATAAGGTCTTGTTGATGGTTGCTGTAGTGTCTATTGCTTCGTCGGCTGATTTTATTTTTAAGCGCTTCAAGTCATCAGCATATGCTTGTCCTGTTGTGTATTAACTGGTTAATTATAGCTAAAAAATACCAGATAGGACTCCTTGTGGCACTCCTACTCGTATTTGCCTACTATATGTCTGCTTTCCTATGGGCAGTTGGATCTGATCTGAAAAAGGGATATCAGAAACTTCAGTAATTTGTCTGTGATGTGATAATTTAAGGAGCTTAAGCAAGGCTGTGATGTTGAACTATCGAACAGCTTGTGTGTGTGTGTATATATATATATATATTATTATTTTTTTTTTTTTCCCTTTGAAAATCTCAAACACGAGAAGTATTAGAATCTATAATACTTAGTACCGTGCTTCCGTTGGAGGTTGATAAGATGAAAGAAGATATGTTGACATTAGACTTGAACTTCTGTAGACTAATTTTCAGGAAATGCATATGAAGGTTGTTGAATGAATAAACGAGGAAGAAGAAAACTTGGTTCTGTAAGTTTGAAGTTAGACAGTAAATGGATCTTGGCTGTTGGTGGCATATGTTCGGACTGTTTTGAAAGAGAGCGGGATTTATAGAAGCCAATTCAGAAGAACAGTGCCTGTGGAAATATCTAGCAAAGGCATGCAGCAGAAACGGTATTCTTTGAGACCGAGTGGAGAGACTTAGGAGTCATTAATTAACCTAACTGCCCTCTTAATGGAATCTAGAAGCCTGAGAGAAGTTTTCGGGTACATCTGCGCCGTATACACTCTGATGGAATGCAGCAGTATTATGTTATGTTCTGTTCTGTTGTGTTGTCTTTGGCTACAGGACCCCTAGTGGAATCCTATGTTGCCCGCCACCACCACTGGGAAGTGAGACAGGCTGCCTTCATACTGTGGCTGATCTCTGCTATGGTTGCCTGAGCTTTCTGGATGGAGGCCAAAAAAAAAAGGGAAGAGAGTGGGTAAGATAGTAGAAGTGGTGGAATCAAAGCAGGCAAAAGGAGGAGGATTATTTTAATTAGCCGTATCATGCAAGGAAGCCTGAGGCTTTTGCTGAACCAGCCAAACAAAAATTTCTGAGTTACCCCTGAGAGAGAAAAAGGGAATCACCAAGAAAGAATAATAATATCCAGCTCAGGACCCCTGGGTGTGCCAAGCCCATACCAAATGTGAGCCCCTGGATGAGGAAAGAAGACATCCTCTGGGGGAAAGAAGAGGTGGGAAGGGAGAAGTAGCAATCACCCCTGGTCTGGGAGCCCACTGAAGGGAAAGGAAGACAGCTTGCAGAACAAGGAAGGTGCAATGGGAAGTGTCTGGGTTTGATTTATATCATTCCAACGTTGAAGATGTCCAGTTAGGTGTTCATCCAGTTCTGATAGTGGCCGGTGATGAGGGAAGAGCAGGTACAAGGAGAGATCATAGTGGTTTCAGGAATGTCTGGTGAGGATGCAATATTTTGCCCCGGGGGCTCACATCTGGTGAGTATGGGCTTGGCAAACCCAGGGTCCTGAGCTGGATATCATCATTCTTCTCTTTCTTGGTGATTCCTTTCTACTTCTCTCTCTCTCTCTCTCTCTCTCTCACAGGGGGGTAACTTGGGAATTTTTTTTTTTTTGGCTGGTGCAGCATAAGCCTCAGGCTTCCTTGTACCATATGGCCATTAATAATAATAATAATAATTTGTAATATCTTTGCCAAGAGAGATTAGAAGTCAGTGTAATAGCCAAAAGAGATCATTTTGCATAGAAATCAAAAATCAGTGTCACCAAAGAAGTATAGGAGCAGAAGAATCCTTTTTGTAAGTTAAGACAAGACAGTTTTAGAAGGATTGAAATAAACTAAGTTGTCTTTACCCCACTGGAGAATTACCAGGAGATCAGCATTTAAGGAATTGACAGCAGATATTCGAAGCTCATTGAGCAGGGCAAGGTTTCTCAAAATGGAATGCAATGAGCTATCAGCAAAACTATGGATAGGATTTCCAGTCAATGGAAGGTCATTAATGTACAGGAGGAGCAGAGTGGGGGATAGAACAACTTTGGGGGTCACTAGTATTAGGGGAGAAGTTAGAGAGCCATCTACCATCACCCAGTGAGTGGTCAGGGAGAAAACTGGATAACCAATTACAAAAAACAGTTGGCAAACCATAAGCTGGAAGCTTGTTTAGAAGATCTTTGTGCTAAACACGATCGAAAGCCTTTGATATGTCAAGAGCAACTGCTTGTGTTTCGCCGAACTTTTCCATTGAATTTGTCCACAAATGGGTAACACAAGCCAGAATATCACCAGTGGATCGACACTGACTGAATCCACACTAGTGATCATTGATCAGACGGAATGTTTCTAGGTAGTTTAAGAGTTGGCGGCGAATTTATTTCTCCATTACTTTAGAAAGAGTAAAAGTAATTGGATGGGAGGAATTTGTCACCCTTTTTAGGAACTGGCTGGATATGAGCAAATTTCCAAGCAGAAGGAAAAACACCTTTGGAATAAGAAAGTGAAAAAAGGTGGCAAAGAACAGGAGTAAGTTCAGGTGAACAGGTTTTGAGAACAAGTGGAGAAATACCATCAGGACCTGGAGCTTTCTTAGCATCAAGATTTGTCCGAATCCTGAGAGAAGACCACAGGAGGCACTGAATGAAGCATGGTGGGAGGTGTTTTACCAAGATCATTAATACAATAGTTGGAAGAAAAATGGGATGTCAGCTTTATCCTTGTATGCTGTTTGAATATCGAGAGTAAATGAACACTTTACTCTCAATTATAATGGAAAAATAAAGATTTAAACAAATAGGTACCTTTTGCACCATCCAGTAATACAGCAACTATGGGTGCCACAGCCTCTACAAGTGCAAATTAGGCTGTAAACATGCACTTCTTAGAGCATGTTGAATGGCAAAATATACAATAAACCATACGAACAACCACGCGTGATGAAAACAGCTAATCCATTAAAATCCCCAAAACAAGAACCGTAACGAATTTATATTTTTAAAAGTTTGCATTCAAATTTTATCATAGTGCACAGTGCTGAAACTAAAATTATTCTTACTGGTACACTACCAATTTTTCAGATATAGCATAACATTGTCACAATTGCAGGGACGTCAATTAATTTTTTAATGGCAGTTTATATAAAAGGAACTGCCAGTTCAATAATGATGATAATAAAAATACATTTAAAAAATATTTTTCGGTAAACTATCAGTACAAAATGTTTTACTAATATTCTCTACCACCAAATTTCAGATTTCCAAACGGTATACTGTAAACAAAAGATGATCGTATATCAGTAGCGTAGCTACCATGTAGGTAGGCAAGGCAATTGCCTCTGGCATCTTTGGCTGTCTCCTGTTTTTGCAATTTTCATTAAGTACTGGCCCGAACATGTTCTTTGCCTCGCCTGAAAAAGGGTAGCTACGCTAGTGTCGTACATACAGTATTCCCCCTTGCATAAGGTCACAAAATCAAAAACCTTACAAGTACAGGAGACGTGTATCACTCTTAAATGTTGCGGTATGGGTTGATTACAGAGCCATTCCTTGTTTAGTATCCACACTACAAATCAATTTGGCTTCTTTGTAAACAGTGCCTCAATATAGAAACACATAAATTCACATTTCAGTTCTTAAAAAGTATATGGAAAATTTACTTTTTGAGAACTCAAAAGTAAATCCAAAAGCAACTCTCAAATGAACTGTTTTATTCAGATGAAATTTTTGTTTTCAATGAGCAATAATTGAATTTTGTGGAAATATTGGTATTCATGTCTTTCTAACATGTGCCTTTAATGAAATCTGTAAAAGGAAAAAAGAAAAAAGTTTTTTTATAGGGCCAGTGTAAGAAGGCAAAATTAGGCTGGAGACAATTTTGGCAACAGATCAGCCTGTTTTGTTGTAACATGCAAGGCGGTGCTATCCTAGGATCGAACAAGATACAGGCAAAACATGACCTCCACGATTGCACATAACCACATTTAGGTGCATATTATAAGATAGTAGACCCAGGCTGGTTTCATTGTGCCTGGAGATGGGCACCAGCTGGTGGCGAAGTGGCCTAGAGTTTCTACACCATCACAGAGAATGTCATGGTATAGAAACTCTATACCCTGTTACAGATTTCATTAAGGGCACATGCTTAGGGCTAGAAAGACACGAATACCAATTTTTCCACAAATGTCCATTATTGCTCACTTCAAAACCCAAAAATTTCTTCATCTGAAGAAAACAGTTCACTTGAGAGTTGTTTTTTGATTTATTTTGAGTTCTCAAAAAGTAAATTGTCAAGTTACTTCTTAAAAACTGAAATTTCAATTTCTTATGATGTGTTTCGATATTGAGGCACTGTTTACAAAGAAGCAAATTTGATTTGTAGTATGGGTACTAAACAAGGAATGGCTCTGTAATCAACCCATGCAGCAACATTTAAGAGCAAAATCCCTCTCCTGTGCTTGTAAGGTTTTTGATTTTGTGACCTTATACAAGGGGGAGTACTGTATATACGATCTTTTGTTTACAGTATACTGTTTGGAAATCTGCAAGTGTGGTGGTAGAGAATATCAGTAAAACATTTTGTACTGGTAGTTTTCCGAAAAATATTTTTGAAATGTATTTTTATTATCATCATTATTGAACTGCCATACACGTACACGCCCTGGATGGTGTGAATGGAAATGTGTATATATATATATATGAATGTATGTAAACTGTGTGTGTGTGTAAATGGGGGAAAAAATGGAAATGTCTGTACGAGTGGATGCATCCCACAGCACTTAGGAGTGACATCACCGACGGGGGAAAGAACCTGACTGAGTTTTAACAGGGAATGAGTTGCAGCACTAGGATGGTGGGGTGGCACTGTCAAATGCTCAAGGGCCGCAGTAGTGACGGAGTCTTCAGAAGACGGACACAATCATTCAACTTGCCAACAGGACCAGGAAACCACCACTGATTAACACATGAGGCGAATGGTGGTTGGAACGTGCTGTCTGGGAGAACAAGCGGCTTACAATCCCCCAATTAATGGCAGACTACAACCAGGGTATACAGAGAAACTTTCTAAGCACATCATCCAGTGGACTCTTGAAATTAGGCCTATGGAGTAGGCGACCTATTCATGTGCCCATTTTGAACAAACACCTCTGCCTGCAGTGGGCAAGAGAACTGTTTCTGGAGTCACCTGGTATGATGAATCAAGATTCCAACTCCATCATACCAATGTAGGTAAATTCACAGCTGTTCACCTGTGAGAAGGTGAACAGCTGCAACCTTCCACTGGGTTGGATGTAAGCAGGCCTGTGACAGTGGTATCATGATTTGGGGATGTTTTCATGACATCACTTAGTCCCCTCATCCACATTGAACACACCGTTACTGTCAGTTCCTACCCCGGATCAAGTTTTTCCCTATATAGTGACTGTATCCATGTGACACTAGATTCTTTCAACAAGACAACATCCCGTGTCACAAGGCTCACATTGGGCAGGAATGGTTCAAGGATCATGTCCAAGCATTTCTTAGTGCTCCCTGACCGCCACTCCCTCAACATCGATACCATCGAACGTTTGTGTTATGCAGAGGAACGTAGTTCACGAGTGTTCGCTCAGTTGTCTAACGCCGAGACATCCAGCTGGTACAAGATACCCAAGAATAGTGTTCATTGTTTTCAGATAGAGAAAAATGAGCATTATTCTCAATTTCAGCATATCCTAATTATGGAAACATCTGTTATTATGACGAAAACAACTTTAAAAAGTTTGAATTCGCAGGTATGTACTCATTTAAATGTTTTAAAATACCGCCTCTGATACTTCATTTCAGCTAATTTCGGCATGAGTCAAGCTGCGTTGTGCACCAGATGTCTTAAGAAAGCAGATTTTCTTCTTGTTTGCACTTCCTGCTTAGAGGAAGTGCAAACAAGAAGACCATGTAGCCCTTATTCCGACCTAAAGAAGCTTGCAAAGAAGATTAAGCTTTCTTGGAAATGTGATGCATGCAAAATGAACAATTATCGCAGCGGCAATCACCACCTCCACAATAAAACACACGGAACAAACATCCCATTGGTTGGTATGAATTGAGAACCCTTGTGAACCCAATTCAAGTCGCAGTTACGCAACTGGTAACCGGACTAGATCAGTTAAAAGAGGCTCACGTGCGACTGACAGAGAACGTTATCGCGAAACTGGAACATCAATATAAAATGAGAACGGAAACTGATTCAACAGTCACGACTGCGATGGACGCGTTTCTCAACAGTTCCGAAATTGTGATGTCCAGAGTCAACCTCATTGAGAAAGAATTACTGAACCTCCAGGAGACCTCATCGGGCGTTATTTCGAAATTGGAATTCGGCTTCAATATGATGAAAGCGAACCTTGCAGGACTGCAAGATAATGTCACATTTCTGCACGGGAGTAACAAAGACATTAAACTTATTCTTCACGACATCTTCAATAAGATCGAACTAATAAGTCTGAGGATACGAGGACATTTCAAACCTTAACGCGCAGGAACTCATTAAGATATATAAAAACGTTGATAAGTCGAATATTGTGCTAGTTTGTCCTGATTGTAAAAGGAAATCTAGTCATGTTCTTTCCCCCCACCATTCCCAAGAGAAAAGATTCTGCTGAGGTTCCAATCTACGTGTCTGCAACAGCCTACTTCAACTGACAAGAACGAACATTGTTCTTCCCAGGGACACATACACACTCACAGGAAAGGATAACTGATGAATGCCATCCCACAAACAGGAGAAAGGGATGTCACCCCCCCCCCCCCCACTCAGGAATAATGTCATCAGTCAAAAAACAAACGTTTGGAGCAAATAAGAATTATCAACCCAACGATAGATCTCCTTCCACCTCAGAAACTGCGACCGAACTCCTGACCTGTCATCCCTCATCACAGCAGGACAGAACCACCCATCTTCGTTCATCTCAGAAACAAAACCTATCCATCCAAGATGCAGAGTTAAGCCGATGTGATACATATGCAGACTTCTCAAATCCAATCATTCAACCGTCCAGACATTTAAGAAGAACACCCCAAGGCTACATATCCGGCCACACTCCCTGGGGGATGAGACACGACCAATTCCTGGCATCCAAATACCTACCACCATTTAAGGTACTGGAGGCAACGTATCAACCAAATCTGATCTACAAGTACCCTCCCCAAAGAAAAACATACCGAAATCATCCATCCCACAGTTACAACGAAGTAACAACTCAGCCAGAATATCCTAAGGAGATTAAGTTTTTAGAACGTAAGCAGAAAGGCACAAAAATAGCAGAAACCACACCAGAAAAGCCAAACTACCATATGAAGCCCACGGTTGGTACTGCTAACCCAACAAAAATTTATGCGATTCCGCTTAAAATCTCGACATGTAATAGATCAATTTTTGTCACACGGCTTTCCCCACAGACAACAGTTGAACAGATGAGATCATATCTGAATGAAGACAGGTATAGATGCAGAAGTTACTAGGCTTACCACCAAAAAACCATACTGCGTATCATTCAAAAATCACTTCTACGGAATCTAACTATAAACTAATCAGCCTTGCATCATCTTGGCCTGCCGGGGGCACTTGTGAAACATTTCTACCCTTCCAAGCGTCTCTCTACCGAGACGCAGTTTCCTGAACGGTATGAAATCATGACGGAAAGGAAGAGCTGACTCAGACCCACCATCAAGTCTAAGAAAAGGGAGAAGCATTCTGGTTATACTGTTCTGAACCTCTCCAAAGGTCCAAACAGCCTCATAGAAGCAAGTCAGTGACAAGAACACCTGCGACCAACTGCTGAGGGACATGAAGATTAAAGTGAGGATAACCTCCAGAACGAATCAAAGCCGATATTCGAAGGCCACCAGAGCTCCAACAAGGACATACATCAAAACTTCTATGATGTGCACTATTTTCTACCAAAATGCTAGAAGCCTCAGAAATAAGCTTCAGACAATGGAAATTTTCTCCTATCGAGGTTGTATGACGCGATTTGCGTTACAGAGACTTGGCTCTCCCGTAATGAAGAGGACTTCGCCTTCTCTCAACCTGCATGTTTTTCTGGCGTTTTTGCCTTAAGAGAGTGGAGGACTGGCAGCGGTGTAGACATTCTCTTCAACACATAAATTCTTACTGACAAGTCAGCCACTTTGAAGCTGTAAGAGTCTCACTCAGTGTCCAAGACAACAGATTTGATGTGTGCACAGTCTATATCCCCCCACTTTCAGTTAAGAACGCTATACAAGAGGTCTCTAACTGGATCATTAATCAATGCCACCCAAAAGCAACTTTACTTATGTGTGGAGACTTCAATATTAGCTCAGACCAACACAGTCTTCACAGATTGTTGTCTTCTAATCTGGCTGCAGTAGGACTGACCCTCCAGAACTTTGCCCCCACTAGAGGCATTAGCCAGTTAGATCTAATCTTTGCAACAGACTCCCTCACCTTAGACATCCAGCCTGAAACAGCCTTCATGTCAGACCACTTACCAATATCCCTCTGTCTCCCAACTGCTTCCAAGTCACCATGGCAACATCAGATACCAGTTAAGAAAACTGATTAGTGATTAGTCCTTCACTCCTCGATCCACAGAAATGCTGCTTTGCAGCATCCATCTTTCCTTGGGATGCCCTAAACCAATGTCATCCACAGCTCGGGCTGCACTTTCTTACCTGCTGGCTGAATTCCATTGCTTCATCTGCAGAGTCGAAAACAGTCTCAATTCCTCGCCGGAGCAAAGCATGGTGGAACCAACAGCTCAGCCTCGAATTTCAGAATAAGCAAAGGCTTCATGCAAAATGGAAAACCACATCAGACCCAATAGACAGGATAGCATACTTAAGCACCCATGCTCAGTTTAACAGATGTAAATCTAAAGCCATGAAAGCCTACATTGATAAAACACTCAAGGTAGGGAAGACAACGTTTAAGGCAGGACGTGATGATTTCCCTCAGCAAATTAATCCGATCGAATGGCTTGACTACATTACAAGATTCAAGCCCAAGTCTGCGTCAGACCGTGAGAACCTTCACAACATTATCAGTGAGATACCCTCACATCCATCATTTCAAAAGGAGAGCTCATCCAGGCCATCAATAGTATCCCACCAATATCATGAACTGGATTTGATGGGATCCCACAATTTATCCTTAAGAGCGTAACTGTTTTCATCATAGATGTGCTTCTAGGAAACGCATCTATGATGTGCTCCTAAAAAGCATCTATAGATGGGCTCCTAAGTGGAATTCTCGTAACTCAGTTTCCCAAGAGCCTGGAACCAATATATAGTTCGGGCAATTCCAAAATCACACGGAGCTACCTCATCATAACAGTTCAGGCCAATTATGAAAGCGTCATGCATCCTCAAAGTTATGGAGAAGTGCCTTCTTCCCATCTTAACCAACCAGGTTCTCCCATGCAATTCACAATTTATCCATTATGCTCTGAAACGCAGGTCCACCATCACTAACCTGCTGGCAACCACTAACACCATTCTGGAGGCTCTACAAGACAGGGAGGAGATGGCAATTGTGTATCTAGTTATCCAGTCTGCCTTGACATCCAGCCCCTCCTTCAGCTTTATGAGGAGGGATACCAGATTAAAGGAAATATCCTTGAATTCTTAAAGTCGCTTCTTACAACCAGGGTTCTTCACCTGACGGTGAATAAAAAATCCTTCACTAGGAAAGTCAGTGTAGGTGTTCTCCAGGGCGGAGTTCTGTATGGGCTCCACTTTACTGCTGCCATTCACCCATTCCTATGCCAGGAAATGGATTTTTTCAGCTAGGCAGATGATTTGAAGCTCCTCTATTGGATCCATGGGACCGACCAACCTGAGACTGCTTCCGACACCATCAACAACAGCCTAAAAGCTCTAGTTACGTACTTAGCACAGTTCTCTCTCACCAAATTAACCCAAATAAATCTGCACAAATGATGTTCTCACTGAAATCACACCCAACTCAACTAAACCTGAAAATTCATGGAACCTCCAGTTACCAAGCACAGAGATCTCGGGGTCATCTTTAACCCTAAGCTTAGTTTTAAACACCATGTGGCAGATATTCACAACAAGGTCTGCCGATCCAGATGGCTTGCCAAACAACACCTTCATGTCACAGAATTCCAGTACACCATTCAATATATTTGCCGATTTCTTCAGCCAGTCATTACCTACGGATCTGAAATCTGTGCGTCGGCAGCAAAAACCACGCTAAAAACCATCTCATCTGATGAGTACTGGCTTCTTCGGTGGGTGCTCTTCAAGCACAAGCTTCCACACATACTTCAGAAATGACCAAACTTCTAAACTACAGAAAAGTCTCAGAAAGGATCTTCATCCTCCGCTTACTCGTTACCATTAAAATGATAGTGGGTGAAATCAACACGCCAAGTTTTTGGCAGATTTGTAGTTGGAGAATCCCACCGAGACCCTTAAGGGCCCTCCCTTCTTTACAGTCCGTGGCGTGGAGGCTCAGGAAGGGCGACAGATTCCTGCCAATGGAGATGCTCCAAAACGTCCAAGATATGGATGCTGACTACAAGAATTTCATTGAGGACAAAGCCTACAGAAGACGCATCATCAGGGAACAGCTCTCATCTTCATTGGTTTGTTGATATTGTTAAAAAAAAAAAAAAAAAAAAAAACACCCTGTTTTCATCTGTTTACAACTTATTTTTTTGTTGTTAGAGTTTTAGTTCGTTTCTATGTTAAACCCCTAGCATTTTTGCTGTTATGGGCATTGCATCAGGCATGCATGTAAAATTTACTTATTTTCGCTGATTGCAATAAAGATATTATGGATATTATATATATATATATATATATATCACCAAATTTATTCAATATCTACATCAATAAAATTCTTAAAGAATGGAAACAAGCAATTAATGGAATACAGTTGAAAACAGGAATAAAATCCAAACTATATTATATGCTGATGATGAAGTTATAATTACAAATCCGAAAATTAACTACAGATATCTGCAAATGAACTTAATAAAATATGTCAGAAGTACGAGATGAAAATCTCCACCTCAAAAACAAAATCAATGGGAGTATGTGGAAAAAACGTACAAAGAGTCAAAATTGTTATAGATGATAAAATAATTGAACAAATATCTGACTTCACCTATTTGGGAAATTTAATATCAAATGAAGGGAAAGACATCCACACTAAACAACAAAAATATAATAAAATGAATAGAACGATTAAACGCCACTTCGGAAAACAAATGACAACTGAAACAAAATTACGACTGCACAAAATCACTTCAAAACCAGCCCTCCTCTACAGCTGTATGCACACAAAGTAGAAGCAGCACAAATGAGATTTTTAAGACCATTATTAGGCTTTACAAGATTAGACCACCAAAGAACTTTAGATATCCGCGAGAAATTAAAATTAGATAACATAAAACGGTATCAGGAAAAATGGATCAGCCACATAGAAAGAATGAACCCAGACCGGATCCCAAAATTAGCCTTTAACTACAAACCTACAGGCAAGAGAGATGTTGGTCGACCAAGACAACGATGGCGAGATCAAGAGCTGCAACGGGACAGGTCTTAAAAGACCTAAGCCGGAGCAGGTTCTCGATGAAAGGCCGCCGTAGCCGAGTGGTCAGGCGCGCGGGTGCATAAGTACACGTGCCTTGAGTGACCGGGGTTCAAGCCTGTGACTGCTGAATACGGTGCTGTTTCTTGTATTCTTTCTATCTTGGGAACTCCTCTGACTGTTTGGTCGTCCCAGAGTATAAACAGAAAATTAATTAATTTATTTATTTATGATGATATATAAAAAAACACGATTCATCAGACCACTGCACCTTATTCCGGTCGTCTACTATAAGCGACCCCCCCCCCCCGAATGCTTGCCGTTGTGATGGAGTCTGATAACACCACCAACTTGCATTGACCTTCACAAGGTACTACCGATTATGGCAATACCATCAGTTTACAAAACGCCGAAATGATATTAGCTGCTCACGATTCTGAATTACTACTCTTCACTATTTCAGAAGTAGTTCGTATCTTCCAAAATTCCCCCATCCGATTTGTTTTGTTGGTTTACCACCTTTAAGAATATTGGAATTGCAGCCACAGCCTTTTATGAAATCTTTGTGGTTTATGCAACCGCCTATGTGACAGCGATTATTGCCGCTGTTTTGCACATAATAACGCGGTGCACGCCATAAGAGAGAGTGGAAATGTTTGTCCTTTTTTTTTTGAAGAATAGTGTTAACAATTAATAACTGTGACACCACAGATTTTAACAATAAACGTTAAAGACAATTTAAAACGGAAACTGAACAATGCCAGCAAAAATAGTTTTCACAATTTTTTTTTCTCCACTTTGCGTGTGCCTGATACTATTTCTACCATCCTATCAGGCTCTTGATTCTACTTCATTTTATTTTTCGATTTCCTACTATGGAGGCAGTAACATCCCTAAAAAAAGCATATTCGGCCATCCAATAACGTAAGCTGATTTCGAAACTATTTACAAGTACAATAAATAATTTGCATCAACTCAAAGATTAATTGACTCAGGCTGGCATCATACATTCCCATTTTTCCCGTTCTAGGCAAGAAAATTCCATAACAGTGTTAACATTAAGGAATACCCGTGATGATAAGGGTGTGTCACATAACATTAAAAACAGTGCTCTTATATTTGTGAAAGTTCGAAACGATTAAACAGTAATAAAACAAATAATAAAAAATAAATGTATTTTGCCAGGTCTCAGTGAGAGAAAGTCGTAAAATATATCGAAAATGAAATATGCTTATCTCAGTTTGAAAACAATATCAATTACTAGGAAAATTACAACTCAAAATTTGAAATAAAATCTTAATTCATCATTAAAATAGATATAGGTATCACGCTCTCAAATACTTATATTTTATTACTATTAATTTTTAATTAGTAAATAAAAGAATTAGACTCATTTCAGCAATTTATTTCAATATTGTTTTTGCTAAAGTGCGGAAGTTATGCATGACAGAAACAGGATCGTATGGGTTTATTCATTAATTAGCTCTTACACACCCGGAGAGTCACTTGCTTTCTTGCATCACATGCCACTACTACTACTACTACCACCCCCGTGAGTTATCCAGCTCTTTCAGCGCGCATAACATGCAAAGCAGCGAATGAATACTCTTATACAATCAAGAATACACAAAGGCCCAAAATGGTGCAAGTCGCTGATGTATCTTAAACCCAACAACAGAACAGAACATGCGGAATAAATCTTATCCGCAACAAAAGACACTTATTATTTCCATAACTTATTATTTTTCTGGTGATAGTACACTAACATACTTTAAATATAAGTCGTATTTAATATGTGACGTTTGTATCTATGTTTCGTAATACGAGCAATTAAATCTTAACTATTGACACAGGGATCTTCATTTGGTTTTTTTGTTTCGATGAGCTCCGAGTCACCTATAGCAATCCGCACAATGAAGACAGTTTTAGTTGAGATCTCTTAAAAAAGTCAGACTTCTCTAGTCTAACTTTGAGATAATTAATAGTGAGAATTTTCCTTGGTGACTTCAATATTCAAAACTCCAGCTGACTTCCATTTTCTAATTACACAGACCAGTTGGTCGAGAAGCTGACTTTGCGATTATCAATAAACTAACATGACTTATTCATTTACCTAACAGGATACTAGGCAATCGTAACACGCACCCAATCTTTTCCTACCCAACAACCCTTCAAATACCAGCTCAGTATTAGTGGTCTTATAGGCAACTTTAAGGTCTCTTCTCCCTCTCATGGATATTCTCAGCCTCGAGTGGTTTGGCATTACAAGAATGCGAAATGGAATGACCTGCATGATTTCTGAATCTCTGTATATTAGGCCTGATTATGTGTGTTTGTGTAGTTAGTGTTCAAGTGTGTTGTTAGTGTTTTTTTTTTTTTTTTTTTTTGGTAGTTGGCGCATAGGCTTCTGTGGCCATAATACACCTCGCAAGGTTTTTGCAGTACTTTGATCCAAGCCCGAGGCAGGAATCGAACCCGCGACCTTTGGGTTGCCAGGCAGGCACTTTTCCCACCCGACTAGCCCGGTCGGCTGTTGGTGTTGTGTCAAGCCACTTAGCTTCCACAGGAGCAGCTAATACCTGGGCAACTGCTGCCTAAAACATGTTCCTAGCCAACGAGGAGGCGGGTCTGTTTCTACTGTTTGCGCTAATTCGCGAAACATCCAGCATCCACTGGTGGTAATGCAATACCAGTGGATGCCAGCAAATATCCCATACCCAGGCTGCCTAACTTGGATATCAACAAAATAAAGGAGCGTGTGCTGAGCAAGTGCAGTATATCGCTTTATGTGAAACATCACTGGGGCCCCTACAATGGATTTAATCTACTTGCAAGTAATCTACCTGCGACTGCAACGTATCTAATGTCTCTGGAAAACAGAGTCGATTTAGGTACTGATCTTGTAGTTAAAATCCAGTGGCACCTAAAATGGAATGTAACGAAAGTGCGAGACGAAACAAGAATTTGTATTTCTGCAGCCATATGACAAATACTTGCATTGTTTTAATCATACTTTCTGCAGTAGTAGTAGCTGCAGGAAGTACGATTGTGACGCCATACCATTCAAAAAATCGCTACAATCAAATCGGTAATTAGTCTAATGGCTTGGATTTTGCTAACCTCTTCCAAGCCAAGGATGTTGTCACATAAACTAAAACATCTTTTGTGCGTACAAGGTACACACGCTAGTTCTGTTTTCTTTTATTATTGTTCTAATGTAGTTCGACGAAATTCAAACGAATGACGTTAAAATTTTGTAAATCGGTTCACTAGAACTCGAGTTATCGTACAGGTCACAAAAATGCGTCACGCTCTAATCACACTACAGTACTAGTAAGTTCTCGCCACAGACTAGTGGTTGGCGCGTGGGATGCGACTCTGGCGAAAGCTGCGGATGACGTAATCATTTCCGTGACGAATCATATTTTCTCTATTGATATTTTTGTAGGTGCCTCCAAGGATGTTTCACATGGTCTGGAACTACTGGAAATAACATAAAATGCTATTTTATCAATTAAATTAACTGTTAATTAAACTTTAAATGTAAATTAATCTGATAAATAAATAAATCTGTAAATAAATAAATCTGATAAATTTGAGGTGCTAGTCATAACTCAAAGGTACATAATGTGGGTATATTAGAAACGTTATGTCACACAGATGTAAAAATTAAATTAATTTTCTCTTTATACTCCGGGACAACCAAACTGTCAGAAGAGTTCACAAAACAGACAAAATACAAGAAACAGCACTGTATTCAGCAGTAACGGACTTGAACCCCGGTCACTCAACGCACGTGTACTTATGCACCCGTGCGCCTGACCACTAGGCTACGGCAAGGAATACAGAATTGGATAAACAGGATAGGAAAGGAGGAGGGGTTATGCTGTGAGTTAAGAAATGCATAAATCTAAGGAACTGCATCCGGTTGACTTGCCCGGATAGTGCAATGTTGAATCAGTTTGGCGTGACATAAGCACTAGGAAAGTAAAATAGAGAGTAGAAGTGTGTTATAGCCCTAATTACGCTGATGAGTACAATGAACAAATGTACAGAGAAATAGAGTGAGCTAGTATATCAGATTGACTTTTAATTGGAGATTTTAATTTCGCAGATATTGACCGGAACTTTGGATTGATCACTCGCACACTAGCAATAGCAAGGTTTTTGTGGATTTATTGTATGATTGTTTTCAACAGAAGCATGTTCGAGAGTCAACAAAAGGGAATCATACTCTTAATCTGATTATCAGCAGTGATTCTTCATGCATTAAGAATCTACAGATAAAGGAACCACTAGGTGGCAGTGATCACAGGGTGCTGATCTAGGATTTACTCAGAGATGTAACTACCATTATGGGTAGAAGGAAGGGTTTTTGCTTTAGTAAAAGTTTCTACAGTGGTCTTAGACAGTTTTTAAATTCTATACAGTGGGACCAACTGATGATGTTACCAACAGCAAATTCTAAATTAGCATTAGCAGAGGCATACGAATGGAAGAAAGCAAGCTTATGCAGCATCAGCAAAAAAAAAAAAAAAAAAACACCTTCCATTTCAACACTCTAAGTAAATCCTATCACCTTCCATTTCACCACCTTAAATTTATTTAAGCTATCAACTTCCACAACAAAATATGGAAGTATGTTCCACCAATCAACCACCAGCTGGCTAAAGGCAAATTTCCGCACATCTATTCTACAATTTGAATTGTAGAATTTTCTTTCCTCAATTTGAATCTATGCCCCCTCAGGTTCCTAATCTGAGCAAGATGAACAATCCCATCAGCATTCAGCTTGCTCAACCCATTCAAGGCCTTATACACCTCAATCAGATCACCTCGCAGGTGCCTACACTCCAGTCTTTCTTACCAAGAAAGACTTAAATTCTGCAATTTGCAGAATTTAAGTCTTTCTTGGTAAGAGTACCCTTTTGTTCCCCTCACCAATCTTGTTGCCATTCTTTGTACTCGTTCTAGCAACTCTACATTCTTCCTAAAATGAGGCCTTATATAACGGGATAATCACCTCCCTGTGCCTGCTAGCAAAACTCCTATTTATCAATGACAAGACTCCATGACCTGCCCTGGCAGCCCATCTGCACAGCTCAGCAAACTTCATATTTGACGGCACAATTACCCCCAGGTCTTTTTCATTCTTCACTTCCCTGAGTGTAGTAGTACCACACAGTTGGTACATTTCTCTTCGCGTATTGCTACCCATATGCAGTACTTTGCATTTCTCAATGTTAAATTTCAGTTGCCACTTCTCAGCCCATTTACCCAACTTGTCTACAACCAGTTGGAGTAGCATACTCTCTTTACTGTCGTTAACAACCCTGCCAGCCCTTGTACCATCTGCAAACTTGGACATTAATTCTGATATACCTTTATCAATATCATTGATGAATACACAAAAAGAAAAAAAAAAAACAATGGGCCCAGCACCGAACCCTGAGGAACTCCACTAATAACATTTGTTCACGAAGAGCAGTATCCATTGATTACCACTCTCTGTCGTCTCCCACTCAACCATCCCTTTATCCATTGTAGCAACTTACCCTTAATTGCCATACCTCTCCATCGGGACCCCACCTGAGCCCAAGTATGCTCTCATAATTATGGCTAAAGGTTTGCTTATTTCCTTTGCTGCCTCCTTTAATACAACTGGATAGATATGCCTTCCTTATGATTAACTTCAACAATTTCTCCTCCACTTTGCTATTAGTTATTACAAAATCACTTAGTTCCCTGTTAGAGTTTGATAAACTTCTCGCATTCCCTTCATTTAATAACTTCTCATATGTGAAATTAGTTGCAAAATACTCATTCAGATTATCAGCTACCTGAGCATTATCATCAATACTCAACCAATCTATGTTAAGTGGTACAATCTGATTCATCCCTTTCCTTCTAGAGTTTACATATGTAAAGAACTCGCTGTTTTCTTTTCATCCTTTGCTAAAGATTTCTTGTAATCTTCCTTCGCCTGCCTAACCTCCTTTGTGATTCGATTACAGACAAGCTTATATCTGCCATGGTTTCTGTGTCATCTGACAATTTATATGCATCCCATACATTTTTCTTCTCTACCACGAGCCTCATTAATTCACCTCACATCCATTTAGGCCTGAACCTTGAACAGTAGTTCTTAGTTGGACTGAAAAGCCTAGTAGCCTCCAAGATTAAGTCTCTGAAGGCTTCCCATTTAGAATTAAACGTTGGTAACATCATCAGTTGATCCCACTGTACAGAATTTAAAAACTGTCTGAGACTCCTGCAGTCACCTTTACGAAAGCAAAACCCTTCCCTTTAGCCTTGATGGTAGTTATATCTTTAAGTCTCGTAATTCCCATATCAGTACATTGTGATCACTGTCACCCAGTAGTTCCTTTATTTGCAAATTCTTAATGCATGAATAATCACTGCTGATAATCAGATCAAAAGTATTACTCCCTCTAGTTGCCTCTTGAACAGGTTGCTGTTAATAACCGTAAATCCAAAAAAGTCTTCTTAGTGTGCGAGTGAACAACCTACAAGTTCCAGTAAATATCTGGAAAGTTAAAATCCCCATTATAAGACATTCTGATTTACTGGCCCACTATTTCTCTGCACAATTGCTCCTTATACTCATCAGATTCATTGTGCCTATTACACACCTGCTCTCATTTTTCCTTTTCCAGTGCTTATGTCACACCAAACAGACTCAACATTGCATTGTCCACCAACATCAATTGAATGCACTTCCTTAGATTTTATGTGTTTCTTAACTAACAGCATAACTCCTCCTCCCTTCCTGTCCTGTGTATCCTTTCTGTACCACACTGTACTCCCCCAAATTCCAATTCTGCACTGCTTATATCTGTGTGACCATGTCTCTCATATCCCAACAATATCTGCCTTTGATATTTATTAACTATACTCCTAGCATTGGTGTACATGCAAGCATACATGCACCTGTTTCTACTCTTAGTTACTCTAACACAGCGTATGTATTTATTTGTTCCATTATGACTCCCTAGAGTCCTGAAAATCTCCATTGCCTTGCTTTCCCATACTGCTGCTCATTTCAAGAGAAGCAGTGCAAGAATCGCTTTTGCCTCTGCCTGCGGCCACTGTTAACCTTTTAGTCTGTGTATCCCTCCCAAGCTAGCAGTTTTCCGACCCACCTAACACTGCCTCGATAGCATCAGCATGGGAAGCATTCAAGGAATTAAGCTTGGAAGCTACTTGGCTTTTAGTACCATCCAAAAAATACTGTTCAAGGTTTAGGCCTAAATGGATGTCAGATGAACTAATGAGACTATTGGCAGAGAATAAAAATGCATGGGATGCATATGCATATAAATTATCAGATGACACAGAAAGCTACGGTAGATATAAGCTGGTCTGTAATCAAGTCACAAAGGAGGTTAGACTATCGAAGGCAGATTACGAGAAATCTTTGGCAAAGGATGCAAAGAAAAACAGCAAAGATTTCTTTATTTATGTAAACTCTAGAAAGGTAATGAATCAGATTTATCCACTTGATATCGACGGTTGAATGTTGATGATCCTGCTCAGGTAGCTGACAAATTCAATGAGTATTTTGCATCTACATTCAGACATGTGCAGTTATTCAATGAGGGGAATGTAAGAAGTTTATCAAACTATGACAGGGAGCTAAATGATTTTGTAATAACTGAGTGCAAAGTGGAGGAGAAATTGTTGAAGCTAAACATAAAGGCTCCTTTAATATAACTAAATAGATGGAATCTATCCAGTTATATTAAAGGAGGCAGCAAAGGAAGTAAGCAAACCCTTAGCCATAATTATGAGAGCTTCCTTTGACTCAGGTGAGGTTCCAATTGACTGGAGATGTGCAAAAATGTTCCCAATTCATAAAGGGGGATCAAAGGGTGACACGAGTAATTACAGACTTGTTAGATTAACTCCTGATTCGGGGAAAATAATGGTGGCACTGGTTAAAGGAGCACTGCAGGATCATCTAAACAAGACTGCAGTTATAGCTCAAAGACAACATGGGTTTGTTAAGGGGAAGTCTTGTGTGACCAATTTGATTGGATACTATGACGTGGTCACAAAGCAATTAGATGCAACAAATAATTCTGATATCATATACAGGGTTGTTAAAATTAAAGTATTCCTATGTAGAGGGCTCTGGAGCGAGTTCTCGTACTGAAGTGAAATTTGGAAAACAGGTACAATAAAGAATGCGCTCGCCATTTATTGGAAAAAAAATTAATTATAAAATTTGTCACTATATGGCGCTTGGGTAATACAAATCACTTGAACAGCGCTACAATTGTTCAATGTCTCCTCCATTTGGGTCAACAACAGTTTCCATTCGAAGAATAGCATTTTTCTACAGTAGAATGTAATATGTCAACTGGAATAGCCAGCACATAACGTCTAATGCTGTCCTACAGATCTGCCAGAGTTTGATATCCTTCCCGATACACCTGGTTCTTAAAAAACTCCACAACCAGAAGTTGCATTGGATGAGGTCCGGTGATCGGGGTGGCCAAGATGTCTGGAAACAACGGCTGATGACTCTTTCGTCTGTAAATTGTTGCTTTAGCAATCTTTGGACACAATGGTGGATGTGGTGTGGCACACTCTTGCATGAACATGGTATCCTAAAGGCGCCCACGTTGATGCAACTCTGATATTGCGAAATTTGCCAACATTTCATAATATCGCTGTCCAGTGAGGTAACAGATTCGGGGTCCAGTCGGTGTTACCTGTTCAAAAAAATATAGTCTTATCATGAATGTGGCTAAATCCATACCACACTGTCACTTTTGGAGAATGCAACAGGACCTCTTGGATAACTCGAGGGTTTTCTGTTGCCCAAATGCAAGAGTTGTGCGTATTCACTTGTCCATTTAAGCAGAAGTGGGCTTCATTACTCCAAAGGATATTTCCATGGCCAACTGATATCCACTGTCATTCGCGCCAGAAACTGAAGTGCGTATGTGAAACGAATATCAGCATCACCATGCTTTGGCTGTTGTGGCATATGCATCTTGTGAGGATAGTACCGCAACAACTAACGCATTACTAGCCTTACAGTGGAATACAGCATGGCCACTTCACGAGAAACAGCTGAACACTTGCGCTACCACATGGAGATTGACTTGATAAATCTATGACAGCCATAGCCACATCTTCAACGAGAGGAGTTCACTCGTTTTCGACCTCTACCTGGTTGAACACCAAGATGTCCTGGCGCTTCAAATTTCGCAATCATTTTGCGGATAGCACAAACAGTCATAGTCCATGCCTTATGCGCTTCTGACGCTGGAAACAGAGGACACCCGACCTGGGATCCACTCAACCAAGCGGAAAAACCAGCAAACGAGTGGTTCCCGAATCGGAACGGGAAACACGATTTCGGGCAAATGATGACAAACAACAAGAACCATCCCTAGACCATACCATACATGAGGGCTCCATATATGAGAAAACCCTCTTTCTGAAAACGGCCCTCGAAACCATCTTCAAGGAGAATCCCAATAGGATATCCACTGCCCTGAGATCGCAGATTGTCACCATCTTTCACAAGATGGAGATAATTCTGCATAATACATATGTGGAAAATGAGACAGCTGTCAGACAGCTACATGCTGACATGGAATGCGGGGAAAGACAAATGCCATGGCGCGCCTCGACATACTATGAAGCGCTGAGGACAAACGCAAAGGAACCACGAACAATACCAACCCAAACCGTTACCAAACGTAAAACACTTCTACACTTAGTCATTCTCCGACCAACATCAGCGGAAGAACACGCTACAAGTGAAGCTGTGAAAAACACAGTAATTACAAAACTGACAGATAACTTCAAGACAACAAGAATCAAGTCCGTACCGAAAATAAGGAACACGGGCGTAATTATAGAAACCCAAACCAAAGACGACGCCCAAAGGATAATCACGAACCCTAAGATCCTTGGACTGGAAGCTGCGTCCCCAAAAAAGAGAGGACCCAACAAAGAGAGGACCCAACATCTACAACATAGATAAAGATCTGACACAAGAGGCACTACGAGAAACTTTATGCAAGAAACTTTCAACAAGATCATCCAGGAGCAGACCCAGCGATGCTAATAACACCAAGATATCAGACGAAGGCCAGATCTGGCAGCGCCACAAACTGGGTGGTGGAGCTTTCACCGGCTGCATGGGGAACCATAAATCAACAAAACAGGGTATTCATAAACTGGAGCAGTCACCGTTACAACGAGCACGTCACCGTCCCCAAATGTTTCAGATGTGGCCGTTTCGGACACACAGCGCATACTTGCGCCCAAACCGTGCTCACATGTGGCCATTGTGCCGAAAAGGCCACGAATACAAGGATTGCCCCAAAAAAGAGGAACCTCCGACCTGTGAGAACTGCAAGTCGCAACAACTACAGGCGGACCATTCGATCAGGGACAACAAGTGCCCTGTCTACAACAAGGCAAAGAGAATACATCAACTCAGATTAGACTATGGCAGCACGCCATAAGCAATATAACAACAACAGGGTACAATACGCACAGCTGAATGCCTAAAGATCAAAGGCAGTCGCCACACAGCTTCAAAGAAAGCTGATGAGGAAAATCTTGATATTATGCTCATACAGGAGCCCTACACCCAGTGTAAGGCGGTCAGGGGATACCCATCCCACTGGATTACAAAGTTGTTCAAATTGATGGGGAAATCCCCTGTAACCAAGCTGACAAATTACTGCTTTCCCTGGGCCGTGTGCGCCCACACAGTCACAGCCCTAGGGGACTTCTACGCGTTCTCGCTCCGCAGCAGACTGGGGGATGACATCCAACCAACCATAACCTACCTGCAGAGCATACACACTAACCTCCCAAATGCAAGAATAATCATAGGTGCAGATGTTAACCGCCGTTCAACAGCTTGGCACCGTGAAACTCCAGGGAGACGTGGCGTAAACAAATATACAACGCCTAAAAGAGTTCCTTGCAAGCAGTTGCTATACAATTCTAAACCAACCTTCTCCAGTACAATGTGGGAGGTTACAATAGACATCAGCCTAGCCACCAGATCCATTGAAGACCAAACTATAAACTGGACTGTCGCCGAAAACTGGACAACCTCCGATCACAGAACTATCACGTTCCAACTAAACCGCACAATAACCAGAACAACAATACCCAAGCAAAAACAGAACAGATATGCTACTGGAATGGCAGACTGGCCCCTCTTCAAAGAAAAACTGCGGACGATTGCCTTCACACTTGACACAGAAAGATTAAACTTGGACCAACATCAAATGGAAATAACAAAATTAAACACCAAAGCGGCCAACAAAGCAATCAAACGGAAAAAACCGTCACCCGGAGCCGTTCCTTGGTGGTCTCCGGAGCTCCCACAACTAAGGCGGGAGGCGAACATCACAAGAAAAAATTTCTAGCGTGCCAGGCAAAACTGGTCTGCTGCTGAAGTGGAAGAGATGCGAGAACAATATGGCACAGCCTGAAACAGACATATCGCCAAGATCGATGAGCGAAAACAGCGCACGTGGGAACGCCTAGTCACCACAACGGGAAACGACGATCCTTATGGAATGGTTTATCGTGTAACCACGAACGAACATCCCCGCAACCAAAAAACCGCAAGGAGATTACACAAAGACCTGGCAAGGATCCACAAATAATATCTTGGATGTCATCTTCCCAGGACACCTAGACCCAATCACTCCAGAACAACTGCTGCTGTGCCACCAAAACTGTATTTACATCACAACGCATGAAAAGGAGCCGTTTACAAGAAACGAACTGGATAACGAGGCTGCAAGACTTGCGGAACAAAAAAATCCCCAGGCGCGGACCTCCTAGACCCTGAAATCATTAAAAAGACAGTTGAAACCATCCCAGACCAATTGATGAGCCTATACAATAAATGCCTAAAAGAAGGATACTTCCTCCTCGCTTGGAGGGTGGCAGAGCTCCGACTTGCCTTAAAATATCGAAATAAGCCACAGGACCTCTCAGGGTCCTGCCGACCCATAGCACTCTTAACAGTGCTAAGCAAACTCCTAGAACACCTCCTGCAAAACAGAATCGAGCAACACTATATAAACTCAGGTCTACAATCTCTGAACTAGTTCGGCTTCCGAAGGGGATGCTCAGCTGCAGATGCCCTAGAGAAATTACCAGAGCTGCCACAACAACAAATAGAAAGTATTTCGTCGTCTTTGCAGTTGACTTTCCTGGGGCGTCTGACACCCTCTAGTGGCCAAGCGTTCCTCGGCAGACTCCGAGTGGCTAACCTGCCAACGAACCTCAACAAGTGCATTAGTAACTACCTCACAAACAGATACGTCACAGTCACAGCCCCGTACTGCTCCGTAACCAGACCTATATACAGAGGATGCCCACAGGGCTCCATCCTAGGCCCACTTCTCCGGAATGTGGTCCTGACCAGTTTCCTGAATCTAAACCTTGGAAATGCCAAGTCCAAAGCATATGCGGATGACCTGATTCTGATGCTAGCTGAAGACACCAGAGCCCAACTAGAAACCACCGGGAACCGGGCGCTAGCCACCATGCAAGAATAGACCGACCAAAATAACTTATCAATATCATCAACAAAGAGATGCTCAATATTACTTCAAGGGAGCCTGGACATTAGATCTCCCCAAATCAAAGTGCAGGGGACCACAATCAAACTAACAACTGAGCTGAAACATCTTGGCATCATCATCATCATGGACAGACACGTATCCTTCACTCCTCATATCAGCTACCTACGCAACAAAATCAGAAGGTACTCCTCCCTTATTGCCAGAGTTACTCGCAAAAAATTGGGCCTAGGAAAGAAAACCCTCGCTATCTACCAGAAAGCTGCCTCCCAACAATCATCCTGTATGCGGCTGGGGTATGGTACTACAAAGCAACTACTGCAACTAACAGACGAAGGCTCGACACAATACGGCGCCATATTCTGCTCACTATCTCCATAGCATGCAATATAGTCAGCACCCATGCACTCCAAGTTCTCATGAGTGCCCTCCCTCTGGACTTGGAAATAGTTCGCAGTGGTCTCCTCCACCACCTTTCAAAGGGCAAAACTGTCACCTGCCAAGATTTTACAACAGATCCGAGAAATGACATCAAAGAAGAGAAGAAGAGGCTTATCCAACATCTACAGCAAAACCTGGCAAACACGCTGGGAAAACTCAGAAGGGCACAATAACTCGGAAATACATACCTCAGGTACTCGCCGTCTATCCAAAATACCCACACTGGCTATCACCAGGATTACTAACCACCTATCTGCTCACCAGCCACGGTGCCATTCGACAAAAACTGACTGCCTTTGGACTCAGTAACACCTCTGTGCCACTTTATACCGTTTTTTTTTTTTTTTTAGTTTAATTTTTTTTAATTAATTTATTTAGATATATATTTTTTAGGTCCTAGCCACTGAAATCCCAGGAAATTAGGTGCCAGGACCTGCCAGAGTAAACAACTATAATAGTGGTATACCTGGTCTGCCTCCACGAGGCGGAGTGTGGACAATGCTGGGTCCCATTAGGGGCCCAGCGGATAAATTACCAGCGGAACAACGGTACACGACATTATACATGTACAAAATCCATACACTTTTAAACCTCTGGCATTGACAGTGTTCTCTTTCACACCCACAATGTATAGTACACGGAGATGGGGAAACCCCTGGTGCAGTTTGACACTAAACACACTCGACACCTCTTTGTCACTGGCCACGTTATTTCGCGCTCCTGGATATTGTGTTAATTTGTGTTTAAAGTGTCTATATCAGCAAGAAGTGTCCACAACGAAAGAATAACATCTGAGGACTCCCTAGGTGAGACAAATTAATTAACCTTCTGGGATTTTTGCAGTTTATCAACGTTACTCATCTGTGTCCTTTGTTGCCAGACCGCATGGCCACCGTGTGGCTGACATCAGGATAGAGAGGCACCAATATAAATTGGTTGCCACGCTGGTAGACTGCACTTGACTGGGGAGATGCCCTAAATTAGTGCCAAACTGAGCTGAAAGAGTGCTCCACCAAACTATACTGGTAACAGACGAACTTGGACACAAGAACATATATTTTGTGATTTACCCCCCCACCTGCCATAGACTTTATATGGACAGAATCTCTCTTCGAACCTATAACTTTAGCTGCAGAATCGACCTAACCATCGTTTTCTACGCCCCTAAAAACCTCGAGAGGAAGTAACTGCGTCCTTCTGCGACGAACTTTAAATTGGCTGTTCCTCTCCTCTCGTGATCATGGGGGAAAGCCCAAATTTTCAACAGAGTGCTGTGCAGCTCCTAATTAACGCACGGACTTGTGTAACTCCTCAAAATTCTTCTTTTCTTATCCCCTATAAGGATCCACTGACAGAATCCCGCTAATTTGGAAACCCCGTTTTTTTCGACCTCAACCAGGGGATATTCATGTGTTGTTAGGGGCGGACCCAAGGGTTTCCCCCATTAGCCGCTATTACTCCTTGTGTTGAGGCTCACGCAAAGACCGGCCATTTGTATGTAGTGTGTTGGGTGTGTAAATGTTATGATGTGTTCTGTTGTTATGTAGTCGGGCGGTACCTGGCTCTTAGCAAGTGGGAAGCAGGAACACCTGGTCACAGCATCCCCCCCCGCCACGTGGAGGTGGCCAGGATCTATTACCTTCATGCTAGTCTATACCAGAACAAAGTTCCAGGATAGGTTCGACCTCAACCAATATACCATCGGAAGATCTCACCCAAACGGAAGAAAATATCGAGAAAGCGCCCGAAACTATATGATCGACGACCCAAGAGACGGCGCTGACACACAGAAACCAGCCCCGCACTCTAAAAGGCGTAATAAGAGGCAACCAGCCCCTAAAACAAGTATGGAAACCAGGTCCCAATCTCACCCAGACAAGAAACCAGAACAGTCAACAGGTTGAAACTATCGAAGAGGTGTACACCTTGGACCCAATCCTTCCGGAGGGTTGGTTCCCTGTGCCGGACCAGATGCTCGTCCTCAGGCACGCACTGGAAGACCTCCTGAAAGAACAAAACAACAGAGTGACCACATGGCTCCGAGCTGACATCATCTCCCTGTGGACCAAGCTGGAGACCATTCTATATAAGGCCAACGTAGAACACGAGAGAGTTACTGCCAAGTCAGAGGTATACTATCAAGGTGAGGCAAGTGAAATGCCACAAGGCGCCCGACCTATTCAGAGGCGCTGAGGAACAAAACTACAGCTACAACTATAACCACCACTTCCAAGCCTAATCCTAGGAAGACACTACATCCAAAACCACATCTAGTTTAGACCGGGGTTCGAGCCCGTCACCACCAAATACGAAGGATGCGGAAAGGTCAGAAAATGACCAACACATATCCCGGAGCAATATGGCCTTAGTTGCTAATGCTCCTAAAAATCAAATACTGTAACAACAACAACCACCACATCTAGTGGTTCTTAAACCCATCACAAATGATACTCACAAAACTAGCGAAGAAGTAAAGAAAACGGGGATCGACTCCTTGACCCAAGACTTCAGATCTGCCAAGATCACATCTATTAGAAAGACGAGGAATACAGGGGTCATCATCATCATTGAAACTGAAACAAAGGACGATTCAAATCTCATTATGAGAAACTCCAGGATCCCCAACACTCGGGCTCTCAGCTGAACCGCCCAGAGAGAAAGGCCCCTCTATAGTCATTTTTCGCATTGACCTCAGCCCTTCCTCCATATGTGAAGAAGTGTACAGGCGCAATCTGCAACAGGCACTACCTGACAGAGATCCTATCAGCCTTATAACACCGAATTTCCAAACTAAGAGTAGAAATGGAGGCTCCTCAAACTGGGTACTCGGACTGGCCCCTGAGGCCTGCCAAGAGATCACAACACTGACAAGAATATACATAAATTGGAGCTCCCAATGGTACAAGGAGCACATCGCGGTCCCGAAATGTTTCCGCTGAGATAAATGGGTCTATAGTTTTGAGGAACAGACTGATCTTTCTCTGGTTTTTGAATTGCTATTATATGGGAGTGATGGCAGGAACTGGAGAAAGAATGTTCAAGAAAGATGCGATTGGAAAAGGTGAGCAGTGAAGAGACCGATTTTTTATATGTGTTGGAGCATTATATAATATATTCCATCGGGGCCTGCAGTACTGTTTTTTGAGGTCGATATGGCTTCTTGAAGTTCAAGCACTGTAAGCGGTTGATTGTAGGGTGAAGAACATCTAGACCTGAAGTTCAATTGGGGCTTTTCGGCTAATACTTTGATCTTTTGGAATGATGGATCATATGCTGTCGAGGTAGACAACTGTGAAAATACAGTCCCTAAGGTATTCGCTATCTCCGTGGGAGTAGAAAGTTCATGCCCATTCCAGTTGAGAAGTGGGGAGGATAATGGGGGGATTTTTGCCATTTAGCTGTTTTATTTTTCTCCATATTATTCTTGTGTCAGTACTTTTATTAATCGAGTTTGCAAATAGAAACCAAGAGTCGCTTTTAGCTTTCTTCCTATTGTGACGGACCTTCGCTCTACGTCTTTTGTAGTTTATAAGATTTACCGCAGTAGGATGTTTGCGAAACAAATTCCACGCTCGGTTTTTTCTTTTTTTGCGCACTTACACTCTTCATTCCACCAATAATTTATGGTTCTATGGATTGTGGAATCGCAGTAGATGTAGCAGCCAGTATTTGCCTTGTAATGTGATCGGTAACTGTGTCGATTGGAGAGGTTTCGATGATCTGATCATCAAATATGCTTTGGAAAATTTCCAATATGCTTTGGAAAATTTCCATTTTATGAGGTTTTCTGAAATTATGGAGTGTGCTGTTTGAATTTTGCATATTACTGGGAAGTGATCACTGCTAAGCGGATTGTCAAGGACCGTCCACTCAATACTAGGAAAGAGGGACGGTGAGCAGACGGAGAGATCTATTGCAGAGGTTGTACCAGTAGAGAGATGGATGCAAGTTGGTGAGCCAGTATTTAGTATAGTTAATTTTTGTCTGTCAGCGAGCGATTCAATGAGTTGTCCTCGTCCATCTGCACATTGGGGGAACCCCACAATGGATGGTGTCCATTGAAGTCGCCCAATAAATAGATAGGGGTTGGCAACTGCAGAATAAGATTTTGAAGTTCATGAATGGTAGAGGGTTGACTGAGTGGAGGTAGATAGAGACAAGTGTCACAGTAATACCAATCATTATACGCGCCGCAACAGCTTCAATGGAGGTTTGTAAAGAAATTTGCCTGCAGGATACTCTTGAATCTGGGAGTACAGCTACCCCTCCATGAGCAGTATTTATAACAGTTCTGTCTTTCCTAAAAAGAGCATAATTTTTAACTGAGAGAGATACATGTGGCGCTAAATTTGTCTCTTGTAAACAGATGCCTGTAGGATGATAACGATTGATTAGCTCGTAGATATCATCAATGTTACTGCGAATTCCTCTACAGTTCCATTGTATGATATGATGCATTATTTGATTTTGTTGCATAAGGATGTTTCTGACTTTTTTTTATTCCCAGGCTGTTTATGGCGATTGAGCTTCACTTTCTCTCTTTTTGGAAAGTTTGGGCGTCCAGTATCGATGTCATCTTCTGCGTGTAGGTCTAAGATAGGTTCATTTGGGTCTGCATTATTGTCGGTATCCATGTTATTAATGTGGTACTGTTTATTTGGGTCTGCATTATTGTCGGTATCCACGTTTATTAATGTGGTACTGTTTGCCTTCCTATTGGGAGCCGAGTCTGTTTTTAATTTTGTAACATCTGATGATCTATGAGGTGTGGCTGGTAGACTTGTGACCGGGGTGCTGTTGTCTCTGCCTACTATCTTTTGCTCCTTAGGAGTCAGTTTCATCGACGATGACAGTATAGATCGGGCCCAATCTGCAATCGATGTGGTTGGCGGAACTGATACTTCAGTTTGTGTTGCCGTTGATTGATATTTTTGCATGGCTGCTGCATGGTGCATTAAGCATAATTTGTTTTTTAGCCTATTGGTATGAAACTTTTCGTTCTACCCTGTACTTCTGGATTTTTTTCCATGTTTTCCAGAGATCACATGATTTTGAATAGGATGGATGTACCCCTTTGCAATTAGGACAGTGCGATGTTTTAACATCACAGTCTGTTTGTGAATGTTCTTTGGAACCACAATTTGGACAGACTGGATCTCCTACAAGACATTTGCGAGTCAACAAATTTTTAGCACCTGTAGCATCTTATAGGATTCGGAATATAAGGTCATACTCTGCAGTTGAGATAGCTGGTTTTGACACTAGATGGTAAGATAGGCGATCCGAATGTCAGAATGATGTTGTTGGTCGGAATAAGATCTCCATATTTCCTAATCATGATGCGTTTGGCTTGAATCACTTTTTGATGTTTCAGTTCCTGGAGCAGTTCAGCTGTTACGTTGATCAGATCACACTCTGAAATTACTCCCTTTGAGGTGTTTAATGTTGCATGTGGGGTGACCTGTACTGTTAGTCCTCCAAATGCTGTTAGATTCAGCAGAGTCTCAGAATGTTTACAACTCGCTGTTTCAACCAAGGTCTCCTGATATTAGTCTTCTCACCATTTTGGGAGAGCCCGCCATATTTTCTAAGCATTTCTGTATGAGAATTGGTGATAAAGTGCTCATAGATATATCTGATATAGAATGATGGGCATTCCTGTTGTTCTGGGTTCTTACGCATTCTTTTTGATTTTGTTACATCATAGGTAGATTCATGAACAGCATCGCTGATAGTACTAGATAAGTGTCTAGGCTGCTCAAGTGCAGGATAATCGTTGTAATCCATAGTTAGCTCCTTTTTGCCCTGGGGGTTAACTATCCCTCCAAGGTTTCCGACCCTGCCACGGGGCGACAGGAGCAGTGCCGCAAGGAGGCCTAGTGGATGGAAAAGTTAGTCGATTAATAAATAAAGAAATATATGTAATAAAGAAGAAAGGTGAGTTCCCCCTCTTTGTTCTTACTTGATGCTTTTCAAGTGTAGAACTGGTTTATAAATGAACTGCTGATAGTAAATGATATAACTTAAAAAGAACTTATCACTGGAAAAATCACTGTTTATTTCGCAATAGGAACGCTTGACCTAGAATCCGCTTGGCACCCGGGGCCATAAAATCTTTACTTAAGGTACTCTTTACTGATGAGAGTACATTCAGTTTCAGCAGCGATTCTGGACATCAGCTAATCTGGCGAGATGTTGGCACACGGTATCACCCCGCAAACATCACTGAAAGGGATCGCTATGGCGGTGTTCTCGTCTGGGGAGGCGTTATCTTGGATGGACGTACACAACTCCAGATACTGGAAGGATGTACGGTAACTGGTGAACGCTATTGTACTGAGGTAATCCTTCCCCATGTGCGTCTGTTCCGAGGTGCCGTTGGCCCCGAGTTCGTGTTTATAGATGAGAACGACACACTCCATCGCACTGCAGCTGTGATATGCTTTTGGAAAGTGAGGACATTGTTCGTATGGATTGGCCTGCCCGTTCCAACGATCTAAATCCCATCGAACACATATAGGCGCTCTGGGGAGACGCCTAGCGGCACGTCCACACCCACCAGAAAATGTTCACCAGCTGAATATGGCACTGACAGAGGAATGGACGATGTTACCGCAAGAACTTGTCAACAACATTGTTCTAAGTATGGACAGGCGGTGCAAAGCCTGCATCGACATTAGGCGTGGCCATATTTCCTACTGAGGACCACCTCTTCCCTTTGTTCCATCTTTGGCAGTGATGCATCTGTATCATGGCAGCCAATGCTATGTTGCCATTTTTGAATAAAGTCCCTCTGTACCCTTTTGTTTCCTTCTTCATTTTTGTACCTCATGAGGTTCCTTTGGTATGCTTTTCCCATATCCAGGCCACTCCTATGAGAAGCTACAGGTGAAAACCTAACTAGTCCTTAAATTTTGCACACCAGTATATTAAGAAAATCCCGGAATGAAATGTGGGAAAGCTCCACAAACCGTTCAACAAGGGCCAAATTGAAAATTTCATAAAAATCAGTCTACTGGGAGTCCAGTTATTACATGCATACAAACCGAAAAAAAGAAATAATTGCCGGATTTTTACTGGTCTGATTTTAATAAAATCTGAGATATCTTCGTAAAATCTTTCTAAAAAGAGCAAAATATAAAAATTTTATGAAAATCCATTCAACAGGAATCGAGTTATTACATGCAGACAGACAGACAGACAGACGGGCATGAAGTACGTTCGCATATATGCTAACGTGCCTAAAAATGTACTTTAACCAGAAAATCTATCAGAGTTTACAGATGAACACCAAGAGATCACTGTCCTATCCAAACCGCGTGGAGGGAGGGGTCCAAATTCGAATCCCGCCAATCACCATAGGAACTTTTTTTTTTTTTTTTTAATCCGTGGTTGGGATAAAAAACAGGCGAAAGCAGAAATGTTCTTGCACTGCTTCTATTAGAATGAGCAGAAGCCTGGAAAACAAGATGCAGGACGTTTCAGAGACTGCTGGTAGTCATTGCGGTACAAGTAAACACATGGGTTGTGTTAGAGTAGCTAAGAATAGAAACAGGTGCATGTATACTTGCGTGTACACCAATGCTAGGAGTTTGATAAATAAATTTGAGGTATTGCTCAAAGCATCAAAGGCAGATATTGTTGGGATATCAGAGACGTGGTGTCACACAGATATAAGGGATGCAGAACTGGAATTTGGGGAGTACAACGTCTACAGAAAGGATAGACAGGATAGGAAGGGGGGAGGGGTTATGCTATTAGTTAAGAAACACATAAAAACCAAGGAAGTGAAGCCAGTCGACATCGCTGGACAGTGCAGTGTCGAGTCAGTTTAGTGTGACATAAGCATTGGGAGATCAAAATTGAGAGTAGGAGTGTGCTATAGGCCTAATGACTCTGAGGAGTATAATAACTGTACAGGGAAATAGTTGAATCACAGAATAATGACAGGAAAATATCATATGCGGTAAGGAATACAATTGAAATATTTCATAACAATGTATCAATCAGAGATCAAAATAAAATCAGATTTCATTAGACAGAACAGATGAAACGATGCACACTGAAAATTGATGCAATGTTGGTAAAATAACTTCGATCCGAATAGTCAGAATGATTTAATTCCATTTTTTGAGAATCTTCAGAATGATAAGAATTTCCAAGGAAAAATTATAACATGCTTACCCATAATTCGCACATTGTTATAATAGCATAATGCACTGCATGTCATATTTTATTATTTTTCAATATATAAATTATTTTTCAAAACATTGCAATTCTGTTATTTATACTCAACTTCTGTCCATTGTTGATCTTCCTACCACTCCTAAGTTACTTGTAGTATTTCTGCAACTACATCATCTCTATGGCGCCCTTAGGAACATTTTTTCGCATTGAAAAGTACGCTGAAAGTCAATTTTTATAATATTCAAATTTTAAGGTAATTTAAAAATGTCATTCTGACAATATTATATTTATAATCAACCATTAAGCTACGTTCATGCAGCCTAATGGAAATATGAATCCATGAAAAATGAATTTAAGTTGTAGTTTAATTTTTACGCAAATATATCAAAGTTATATTTGATATATTTACATTTATAAATATAATATAGTCATATAATATAGTTATATTATTATAAATTTATATTTGATAACCAATCCACAGAATAGGTCTAGAACAGTGAAGCAAATAAGGGACATTTAACCCTTAGTTTAACAAACTACGAAGAGGAAATCTGTTCTTGTGAATTGATTCACTGTTAACTACTTTCTTAACTTTTTCCTCTTTTTCAGGTATAACTTGCACCTTTTACTACACGGGGTACTCCTTAATATCGCAGCATGGATGGCGAATTATTTAGCATGGGAGATCTTGTAGATCTGTCCTTATGTCATCCAGAAAAGGGAGCGGTAAATTTTAACATACTGAGAACCCTGTTGAAAGGTATGATTGACAAGTTAGGATTTCAAAACGAACAGTTAGAACTAAAGATCGAAGAAGAAGATCTTACTGATCCTGCATATTGGGACAGCAGTCTAGCTACGGGTGAAGATTCCAAAAAGCGAAGGCCCTCAAAAAAATCACCATCAGCCCCATCTCCAAGCAAAGACCAAGATAAAGAACTTATGCGTATTGCAGGCAGAGTCATGCCCACTGAGAAAAAGGCTAAGCTAATAGCGCAGATATGGAGATCAACCAACATGAAAAACAGAATGGATGCGGCTGAAGAAAGTATGGATAAGGTGAGTTGTGTAGTGGATTTGAAAATTCATCCATAATATAATCTTATCTTGGCCATAAGATTATAATCGTATGGCTAGCATCTGGCACTATATTAATAAGTAAATTCCCTTAGGGAAGAAAAATGTGTCAAAATAAAATAAAATTCTGTATATCCTTTAGTCATAGATGAACAATCGCAGACTCTATATCAGTATCTCGATCTATATCAGTTTGAAACAAAATTAAAAATTTTCGCGTAAATAACGCTAATATGACAAATTAGCTCAAACTATTTTATAATTTATTTATTATTATTTACTTTTAATGCAACAGCTCTCATCGTTGATGGATGGAATTATAGAAGATGCAGAAGCCTTAAAGAGACAAATGAAACAGCAAACCGATGTGAGTATATTTTATTTTATTATTATTTTCACTTTTTAATTCAGTGAAAATTTAGCTTAGTTCTCTTGGTAGATGAATTACTACAGGCTAGCATTCGATTTCTTTAGTTGAAAAGTTAATCAGAGACAGACAATTCCTGTTTGCTCACTTACACAGTCAGTACTATAGACGTAAAGTGAAGAGTGATCATTCGCTTTTACTTTTCGACCATTCTCCCAATGGAGAAACGATTTTTAATTTCTTGTTTACAACAAAATCGTGACATTTTGCTGATAGCATTCAATGAAATGCAATTCTTTTTGGAGTTCACGAGCGCTGATGTCCTGAAGACAGCAGTTGCTTGTCAATTCCCAGTTCTTTCAATTTATAATTTATTTACAAAGAGTAATGGAAGTTGACTAACTGAGGAATTATGTGCTCCGCTTTTTACCTTAATTTAGTATGGATTAAAAGTGTTAAACTAGTTGTAATTGATATCAGTGGGTAGCTCTCTTCTCCAGCTTTTGAAACAAGTATGAACAGAAGACGAAAGCATGCAGGTAAATATGATTTCTAAAGATTAAATCTGCGAATACCTGATCGGACATTTTCTAGTTCGTATAAACGCAACGTGTCCGCTTACCGAGGGTAGTCTTTCGAAATCACTACAAGGTCATACCTCCCGCTGTACTTCCCCTTAATAGGTGGGCAGAAAGGCTTTAGTAAAGTTACAGTAGCTCACTATACTTCTTTTGCCCTTAGGGAAAGAGCGACCTTAAAAGCTAAAGGGAAACACATGTCTGGATTACAAAATATGGAAAAACAGGGATCAGAAGCAACTGATCAAATATGTAATATATGCCAAAAAGTGAGCAAATGCGCTATTAAATGCAGCGGATGCAAGGCGGTTATTGGAAGATGTTGCTCCTCGGTGGACATAGCTCGACTTAATCGAGCTAGGAAGAAGAAATTTCTTTGTCTAACTTGTAAATCCAAGAAAGGGAACGATGGGGGTGAACGGGTAAATAAGCCATCTAAAGAAGAGTCTAGCGAAGGCGAGTCGGGCGATGACGCCTGCAGCGAACGCGAGCCTACGGACTCCTCTCAAGGTATCTGCTCTGGGATACCCGAAGAACCAATTAATGTCATAGGTGACTCGATAACGGAAATACTAGGGTGCGACGCATGTCCAGATGACTGCGAACATCGGAGACTTCTTAGCAGAACCCAAGACACTGAAAAAATGTCAAACTTCGTTGTACAGCGTGTTGCAGAAAGCCCTCATTGCAATGGAACTGAGAAAAAACAACACTGCGGCTCGGAACCCTACACAAGTAATCACGAATATTACTTAACAGAGCTCCTCTCTCCGATGTACAGGGCCCTACGTGAGATCCAAGAGGAGAACAATGAACTAAGGGAGCAAAACATTAAAATCAGCAGAAGTCAAAAGTTATTAGAGGAAAAATTGAACACACTATTAGCGCAGTTACAACTAACGGATAGAAAAATCGACACTGCTGTACTAGCTATGAAAAAACAAGAAAATAGGGCCCAATATAAGGAGGCGGATAAGGCACGAACAGATCAGCATACGCAGACATCCAAATTACAGAGGGATACTAAGGGAAAAGCAAGAAATGATAGGAATAATAACTTTAAAAATGAGGGAGGCGAGTCACTACTGCGTCTAAGAGTGTCAAGATCTGAAATCTCCACTGAGAAAGACCACACGACTAGGCCAGAAACAAGAATAGACCTCGCAAATGCTAGTCCCCTCTCCCTATCAACCAATGACAACCCCCAGAGCACATTGACGACTGAAATAAATGCTGGGTTTACTAGACAACCTACCTTTGCGCAGATTGCGACCATTAGACAGAAGGCACCGCAACAGAACAAGACGAGTGAATCTGCCCCATCGATACCCTCTCGCGCAAATCAATCCATGTTTGAGAACAATCTCGCGGACTATAGGGTTCAAAAAACGAATCAAATCAATGATGAGCACAATAGAACCGAGACCACAACTAATCGTGTTGCGGGACACAGTCAGAGGCTTGCCGACAGATTTAACATATCCTCTGTACAAACCAGAGGAAAGATATTTATTTCAAGACTCAATCCGCAGACAGGTCCAAATCTTATTAAAGAAATGTGCGACAGAGGATTGGGGATGGATGTAGAGGTCAAGCAAATACGCACACGACATCCTGCATATTCCTCTTTCATACTCTCCTGCCCACTAAATAGTGAAGGACGGCTCTTGGACAGAAACATCTGGCCATTAGGAACGCTGGTGAAGACATATAGAGAAAGGGCTGGGAGGCCCACAATTAGGAACAGCACCGCGAACCTACGAAGAGCCCAATAGCAATCAACAGTCAATTTTTCTCTCGCAAAAGACTCGAACCGGATCATTATCTTCTTGCAAAACGTAAGAAGTATATCGAATAAGCTACACGCACTACAAACCTTACTACTCAACTCGGAGAATGACTGCGTATGCTTAGTTGAAACATGGCTCCATAATAATAGACACCTGGACGCCCTTGCACACTCCTCCGGTTACAACTGCATCGCAAATGGAAGAGAGGGTAAAAGAGGAGGCGGTGTAATGATTCTTTTCAAGAAAGGATTTTCTGTAGTCAAAGAACTCGAGGCGCAATCGAAGAATTTCGAGGCTATCATTGCCACTCTTGGCAAGGAAACGAGGAGATTGCAATTAGGCGTAATATACCTACCACCGGAACACACTAAAGAAAACAGAGCCGAGCTTCTTACGTGGCTCACCTCAAATCTGAGCACGAACACAGACACAATCATAATGGGGGACCTCAATATGCCACTACCAAAACATCGGGAGGCAAAAAGCGAGTTGGACGATACAATGAACGCTTTAAACATGATCCAATTGAAAACACCAGCAACAAGAGGAACTCAGTGCCTAGATCTCATATACTACAATACCCCAGATATAAAGTTGAGGAATAGCTACATGAAATTCACTTCGGATCACCAACCGCTCACGTGTGAAGCCACTTTAAGAAGAATCCGGGACATCCGCCAAACTGGTCCGCATCCAAAAAGCGATACAAAGATACTTTTCTCATCAAAATATATTAAAAGTGACGTCATTCTGAAACATCTGATGGCATATAATTGGCAAAACCTATACCTTTTGGGCACTGATGATGCCTTATCAGCGCTCTCACAATCACTCATGCATATGGCTGAAGAAGGAGCATCTAAGGAAATTAAATTATCAGACAGGGCAAAGCCCTGGTTCAACTCACAGTTGAAAGCAATCTTCAAAAATAAGCAAAAATTGTTCAGGAAATGGAAAAGAACTAGACATCCAGAGGACCACACCCGGTACAAACATGAAAGAGCACGGTTCATGAAGGAGAAGAAACGGGCACACATAGATATGGCTAAAGCAAAACTAAAAAAAGGCAAAAGAATTGTCAGCAAAAAAAACCTCGCGCATAAAATGACTGAGGCATCCTTTAAGGAATGGACCGAAGCCACTTTCGGAACACCCCTCAAGGAAAACCAAATTGACAGCGAAGCAAACAATAACAGGATACAAGATGTAATCAAGGGGTTTAAGGAATCTATCAATAGTAATCGGATTGTCACTAACAATGGACATCTAAAGGAAATCAGTATTAGCAGAGACAACTTAAAAAGTGCAATCAACAGCCTCCCAAATAAAGCAACAATTGGGCCAGATAATTTCCCACTATTTATGATCAAAATCTGTAGCTGTTACATCATCGATGTACTACTACACATATTCCAGAGAATTTTGATGGAGGAGAACTTCCCGAAGCTGTGGAAAAGCTATTTTGTAAAACCTATCCCCAAAATAAAAAACCCAAAATCTGCAAAAGACTTCAGACCAATCGCTATCGGATGCTCATTGCAAAAAATCTTTGAAAAAACAATCCTGCACACCATCATCGAGCATTGCTTTAAGCACAGGCCAGAATACCTGCACTCGGTACTTCCGCAGAGATCGACCATCACCAACCTCATGGGGACACTGCTAAGGATCCAGCAAGCACTAAACAGTAAGCAGCAGGTGGACGTAGTCTATTTAGATGTGGCATCCGCGTATGATAACATATCCATCCCAGCTCTCATAGTCATTTTGCGGGACTACTTCCACATTACAGGAAATGCCCTCCATTTATTAAAGAGCACTCTTTGGCGCAGACAAATTGCGGTGACAAACGAAAACATGTGCGCAACGTATGAGGTTGATAAAGGTGTCCCGCAAGGCGGAGTATTGTCTGCCACACTTTTTGCCATAGCCCTCGAACCCTTCTTAGCCCAGAACAAGAAGCACTTCATCACATACGCCGATGATATAAAATTTTTTATTACCTCAGGAGATCAGAAATCAGCTGACTACCACAACCAAGTGGCTAATACTAGAATAAAAGAACTTCAAGAGTATCTAGATTGTATCGGGCTGCAGTTGAACGAAAAAAAGACGGCACAAATGACTTTCACAAATAAAATAAAGCCAAACAAAATGGCAATATTTGTGAACGGCATCCTCGTCCAAAAGGCACAGTCACACATTGATCTTGGTCTCAAGTGGGACGAAGGCCTGACCTTCCGCCCGCACTTCGCATACATCCGTAACAAAACATACGCGGCGCTTTGGGCAACCAGGCAGGAGCTCACCGGTATTAAAGACCCCGGTCTGATGAAGCAATACATCAACAGATGTGTTACTCCTATTCCCCTATACGCGGCACAAATCTGGTCTTCAGCTCCCGAATGCAGTATCAAAGCCTTTCTAGGACTCGAATACTGGCTCTTGAGATGGCTGAACAGAATTTCAGCTAAACCTTTTACCATCTCAAGAGCTATACTATACTCCAATTTAGAGGTCACACCCTGGAGACAAACAATAACGTCAAGGAACATAATGACCCTCGCTCAGCTTTTAACGGGACGACTGGACGCACCGAAAGCCCGAGAGTGGATAAAAATACCCGGCGAAAAACCAAGAAGAGTTGCAGAAAAGAAACCACAACTGAAATCGGCATTTACGCAGTTAGATAGCCTCGGAAGATTCTTTCCAGCAAACACCATCCAGCTATTCAACAACCTAAATATCAATCCTGAAAAGCTCTGCAATTGCAAATCCTACAGAAAGGAAGTTCTCAGAAACTCTTACTTGCAAATACAGATGTAATTAAGGATACAGTTCCAGCACCTTGTTCGGCCAGACACAAGCCACTGGGATTTAGGAAACCCGACCTCATCAAGAAATAGATGTCAGGATTGTCATACCTACACAACTCTAATCCCACAGAAGAAGACGACTGCTGGAAATTTGAACTTTCAATTTTTTTTTTTTTTTTTTTTTTTTTTTTACTGTATCGCAGTCATTCCTGTGGTTACAAATGCTGTACGTTGTTTGGCTGTAAATATTTGTGTTTGTGTAAATACGGTGAAACTATCACTTGTGTCTGTTCAAGCAAAAGGTATGCTTCAATTGTCATGGTATTAAGTTCTTACCAGTTTACGGTAGTAAGTAATTAATAACTGAAATATTCTATATTCCAGATAATTATAAATCAGATATTATGTATTTCATGTATTTCATAACTGTAACATATTTGTATGTTTTGTAACATAGTTGTATATGTATGTTCACCCTCTAGCCTGTGGCTGTAACCGGGTGTTCTCATAAGAGAAATAAATTGATGATAATAATAATAATAAAATAATAATACTCGTTCTTTTATGGGTATGATCGTGCGTTTCCTTGGACCGAGGGTCGTGCTTTTGCACCGCTGAAGGTGAGCGTTGTTTTGCTTTCTTTGCCTTATCAGTTTAGCCTTAAAAAGACAGTAGGAATTTGCTGAATTTGTAACATGATTTAGTGTTTCCTCTTTTTTAGCTTTAGTAATATTACTATGTCTGTCCCTATAATAAAGTAGAGTGAAAATGAATCTTATGATGAATAACAGAATCAAAAACTTTTGGTTAATAAGCTATTGCCCTACAGTTTTTGACGAAGAATTTAGAACCTTTTTATGAATAGAAATATCGTTGGATCTTCGAAATAAAAGGGTAATAACTGGAAACAACAGGGCGTAACCGAGTAGGCAAATACAGGAGTGCAATCGTACATCTGCGTTTAACCACGCGGCGTTTGAGTGGATCGTGGTTTAAGCCTGCATGACTGCTAAATACGGGTAATGAATACATTATTGTTGAAATAATTAGTTGTAACCGCGTGAAAACTATGTAGTCGTGCCGGAGTGCGGAAAGAACAATCGAAAATATGCAAAAGTGATTGTAGAAAGAAAGCGAAATCGGCGTTTCCATAATATAAATAGCATACCCTGACATAACGTATGAAACATTAAAAATGTTTATGGCGATTTAATTTTAAGTCGTACCGGCGTATTTGAATGGTATAAGCGGTTTAAAGACAGACGTAAGGATCTTTGCGATGACCCAAAAAAGTGGGTTTCTGTCAACCTCTTGAAATGAAGACAGAGTTGCAAAAGTTATGAAAATTGTGGCAAGAGATCGTCCTTTGACTTTAAACATTATGTCCGATGAGATGGATATGAATAAGGAAACGATTCGTCAAATGCTGCATGAAAATTTGGAAAGAAGGAAGATCTAAGCAAAATTTGTGCCGCACAGCCTCATGGATGAGCAGAAGCAACGAAGAGTGTCATCTGCGAAGACTTCACCCAGATTTATCAGGACAATCCTAATTTCCTCGACTGTTTTGTCACTGGCGATAAGTATTGGGTGTTTCAGTGAGACCCACAGACGAAGCGCCATAGCATAGAGTGAACTTCAAAATCATCATCAAGGCCCAAAAAGTCTCGTTTACAGAAGTCCAGGATCAAAACGATACTGATCATGTTTTTCGACATACAAGGTTATGATTAACGAGGAATTTGCATCTTAATGATAGAGAGGTGTTTTGCGTACTGGTGATTCAACCAGTTCACATTTTGAAAGCAAGGCAGCCGGCTATTGTTGCATGACAATGCCCCCCCCCCCCAGAAATATCTTCACTTGCTGTGAAGATATTTCTGATGAAACATGGCACTGCACAGATCGACCATCCACTTTACTCTCCCAATCTAGCACCAGCGGACTTCTTCCTCTTCCAAAAGGTGAAAACTGATATCAGAGGAAAAATTTCAGCATGTTGAGGACATGATGAAAAATGTAACCGCGAAATTGAACATCATCTCTTTGGACGCCTTCCCTGACCTTTTTCAGAAACTTTTAGAACCGTGTAATAAGTTGTTATTTGGTTTTTAGGAGCATTAGCAACTAATGCCATATTGCTCGGGGGATATGCGGTGGTCATTCCCTGACCTTTCTGTATCCTCTGTATTTGGTGGTCAAGGGTTCGAACCCCGGTCTAATCAAGAAGCGTGTGCTACGCACTGCTGCTCCTGCTCACATGTAATAAGTGCATTCAATCAAGTGGCGATTACTTTGAATAAAAATTAAACCATTTTTGAGCTTCTTCACTTTGTATTCTTTTTATTGAGCCAGTCCGGGAACTTTACTGCCACACTTCGTACATTTGGAGAAAAGAATTAACTGTCAAATTCGAGTTCAACTGAAGGTTCTGGGTACTAATAAATGAATTAGCCACAAAAATAAAATACTTAGAAACACGTATTGTTTCTCTATGTTATGTTTTTTTTTGTCTTGGCTATGTGGGGACACTTCTGTTCTCTCCTGTGACAGTAAGAGAACTTTTGCTTATGTATGGGGACACTTAGTGTCCCCAAATCAAGATAGAAAACGTAACGAGAAACATTATTTTCTCAAACGATCTGCATATGCTTGTTGAAATAGTATTACACTTCTTTACTAAATTTCTTTTAGTTTTTCCAAATTTTTTGTTCTATCATTTATAATTTTATTTCGACAAAAAATGGGTATTTTCTCTCCAACAGAATAGTTTTGCATAGAGCGAAATAATCTAGCGCTCTTTCCCTTAGCGTTTTTGCATAACGCTATCATATTTCGGCTACCTAAGACCGAACATTTAAGTCCATGTGTATTATGTCCATAAACTCCATGTGTTCTCTGGTCGAGTTGCATTTTTGCTGTACAAAAATCCCCAGTAAAGATCCCCAAATTACAAGTGGGAAATATCAGTAAAATTAAACCAAAATTAGGACCTACTGAGGGAAACAAAAGAAGGGAACAAAGTTAAACAATGGGTATATATTCTACTGTTCTCAGTAAAGCAAATGGCGGATTTTAAAGTCTTACAAAATTAGGACGAAGAATAAGAAATTAATAAATAAAGTAACTTAAAATAACAAAAATAATAGTAAACTATAAAACAACACAAATAAATTACATCCATATTAAAACAATATTTCAAAAATAAAAGTAACAAGACTTCAAAACCACTCCACTCTAAACATAGGAAATGAGTGTTGGTGGGGTGGGGAAGGTAAAAAGCGGCTCAAGAAAATTAATACATAAGACAATGCATGTTCACATTATTATTTTAGTATGAATTTAATTTATTCCTTGCGCTTTTTGATGGCTTACTTACAGTTTATAATGACTTAATTATTAACTTTTATTTTATATACATCTTTTTTATTCTTTCGTTCCTAATTTTTAAAGACTTTATAATTTGTTAAATATTTCCCCTTTTGTCTTTACTGAGTACAACCGATACAATATGTATCCCTATTTAATTTGTCCCTTCATTCTGGCTTTCCTCAGTAGTAGACAATGATTTTGGTTTATATCTTTGATACTTCTTAGATTTATTTTACTTATACATTTTTAAATTTAGCTCTCAATACATTTGTATATGTAAAACAGTAAATATCTTAAAAATTTTAAATAATAGGAAAATTTAACAATATATGAATTTTTAATTCTCTCCTGTTTAGGCAGCTGTTTTTAACACGGATTCATTACCTCACTAATGTTCTCAAATTTACTCCCTCTGAATTAGCATCAGGATTTCCTTATTTTAGATAACTGATTAATGGTTTAATTAGTTTACTTGGGTCGTGATTAGATCAGAGCGTTTTCACTCTTGTCTCCCCTTCTAAACAAAGTAATGCTTCCAATCCTGTAACTATATTGGCATGAATTTCTTTGTGTCTGAGGAATTTTAATACGTTAGCTTAAATCAGGATTTTCACAAATAATAATAATTAATTTTGGAATAAATCTTTACATTATATTATTTTAATCCTAATGAAGCAAATAAGATAACTAAATGTATTACAAATTCATAAGTAATGAGAGATTTCAGTAGCACAGGGCACCAAACTGGTGGTTTGGTGCCCTGTGTATCGTATCGTTCTAAAACCAGTGGCATAATTAAAAGCGATTACTTGATGCCTCACATGTTGTTAGGTGTGATTAAGCGCCGAATAACTAAGGCTATGAGGAGTCATACGAGCAATTACAGACAATTGTGTAATGTGTCTGTACTTGTGCGTATGCTGCTTCTATAATATCCGGAAGAGAGAGAAAGAGAAAAATAAACAAAAAATAATAATAAAATAAAATAAAATACATGCAATTCTCGCCGATACCGACTAATTCAGCCACGTTTGTGAAAAAAAAAAGTTAAATTTCTCGCGTCATTGAAGAAATTAGAACTGAAGCCTTTCAAACCCGTCATGGCAGGGGGGCTGGTGATTATAACGATTGTGTCACCTTGGGCACAAATATTGTTCTCATATAAGTTATTTATGACCAGATTTAGGGGAAACACGAAAAGAGCAATAATTATAGTAAATAATATGCAATTAAAAAACTCTATTCCTTATAGTAACTACGTTGGTCTGGCGACCAACGTAGTTACTATATGGAACCAACCACCTTATCCCGATAATTCCTGCCTCGTCCATAGGTACAGTTGACATAATCAATGAGAGATGCATCACTCTTATTGTATTACATTCTTTTATTTGGAGTTAGGATTTACTTCTGGGCTCCATCGTGGCATTTAAATTGCAATTAAAACGGGGAGTCATGTCTAATTTTTTTAACTACTGATAATGTCGCACGTTTAATGCAGACTCATGACAATTTTCTTTTTAATGTTAGTGTTTTTTTTTTTCTTTATTAACAAAAAAAAAAACAAGCGGCCCCTAACCAGAAACTGGCAAATGCGCTACGTACATACATAGATATATATACAATGATATATATTAGCATTAGTAGAGGCATATGATGCAAGAAAGCAAGCTTATGCAGCATCAGCCAAAAAAAAAAAAAAAAAAAACCCCTTCCACTTCACCCCTCCGTTCGTTCGAAATACCTGTCCAGCTGAGCCTTAAATTTATTTAGGCTATCAACTTCCACAACAAGGGATGGAAGTCTGTTCCACCAACCAACTACCCGCTGGCTAAAGGCAAATTTCCGCACAATTATCCTACATCTGTCTTTCCTCAATTTGAATTTATGCCCTCTCAGGTGATTATTCTGACCAAGAGGCAGTATCCCGTCGGCATTGAGCATGCTCAAACCATTCAAGGCTTTGTACACTTCTATCAGATCACCTCGCCGGTGCCTAGCCTCCAGATACTGTAATTTGCAAAACCTAAGCCTTTCTTCGTAAGAGCAACCCTTCGTTCCGTTCACTAATCTTGTTGCCCTTCTCTGTACTCGTTCCAGCAGCTCTACATCCTTCTTGAAATGAGGCCTCCAGACCTGTATACAGTACTGAAGGTGCGGCCTGGCCATTGCCTTATACAAGGGAATAATCACCTCCCTATCCCTGCTAGAACAATTCCTGTATATCATTGATAAGACACCATGAGCTACTCTTGCAGCCCCTCTGCACTGCTCAGAGAACTTCATATCTGCCTGCACAATTACCCCCAGGTCCTTTTCATTCTCTACCACTGTCAGTGTAGTACCACAGAGTTGATACGTTGCTCTGGGGTTGCTGTTTCCTATATGTAGTACTTTACATTTGTCAATGTTAAACTTCATTTGCCACATGTCAGCCCATCTGCTCAACCTTTCCAGATCCTGTTGCAGCAGCATAGCGTCAGTAGCGTCCTTAACAACCCTACCAACTTTTGTATCGTCTGCAAACTTGGACATTAAGCTTGATATACCATCATCAATATTATTTATAAATACAGAAAACAACAATGGACCCAACACTGATGAGAGACTTCACCAATAACATTAGTCCACGATGAGCAGTGTCCATTAATTACCACTCTCTGTCTTCTGCCACTCAACCATCCCTTTACCCATAGCAACAATTTTCCACCAATGCCACACTGCTCCAATTTGTGCAGCAGTCTTCCATGTGCAACAGTATCAAAAGCCTTTCTAAGATCCAAATATATAATATCAAAGTTATTCCCTGCATCCAATTCTTTTGTGACTACATCATGGTATCCAATCGAATTGGTCAGGCAAGACCTTCCCTTAACAAACCATGCTGTGTCTGAGCTATAACTGAATTCTTGTCAAAATGATCCTGCAGTGCTTCTTTAACCAGTGCTTCCATTAATTTTCCTGGAACAGAAGTTAAACTCACAGGTCTATAATTACTTGTGTCAGCCTTTGATCCTCCTTTGTGATTTGGGGTTACATTTGCACATCTCCAGTCTGTGGGTACCTCCCCTGAGTCCAAGGAAGCTCTCATAATTATGGCTAACGGATTGCTTACTTCCTTCGCTGCCTCCTTTAATATAACTGGATAGATCCCATCCACCCCAGGTGCCTTTCTTGTATTTATCTTCAACAATTTCTCAATATATGATACATATAATGATGCATATAATGATACCAGAAACTGCTAAGCCAGAGTTCAAATACCTTAATATTAGTGTTTCTATCGAAATAATGATTTATGATATGCACTATGGCTAACTTCCCCACGCAACACAGGAGAGATAGCATATGTCGTAAATAACACGCCGTATTCAAAATCGCCATAATTAGTAAGTAAACCATGCACCTTTCTGGCCACTTTATTATCATGGAAGTGTGAATTATGTGCAAAAACTTATGCAAAAAATGTAAACCGAAAAAAAAAGTCATGTGACCAGACTAGTACTGAAATAATTTCACAAGCAATGGGGCCAGTGTTGCCATTTTAGCGGTTTTCCCGCTAGATTTAGCGGAATTGCTTCAGGTTTAGCGGATAAAAATATGAAATAGCGGATTGCGGATTTTTTAGCGGGAAGAGTATAAATATTTAGCATTTTATGTATTTTGGCAATGTAACATTTATATTAAGAAATATTAAATTAATTGTTCAATTATTTTTTAATTAACAATAAAAATAATTCATAATTGAAATAGTAGGGATATCATATTTCATAGTTTTTTTTTATAAAGCGAAGAATCGGTTTTATATTATTCTGGATTTCCCTGAGGAGAACCCCAACAATTTTACGTAGTTACGCTCGCGGTCAAACGACCTGATCATTGGGTCATAGCTTTAAATTGTTGAATCAAATCTAAAAATGTGGAAAAAATTCTAATGACGCTTTTTTTGAAACAGGGAAGGAATGGCATTGGATAATTTTTCTTCGTCGTATTTGTTTGGCTTCCAAGAAATGCGATCCGAATTACCGACATCTCTTTCAACGTTTCTAATAAACACAGAGCAATAAGTAATAAGTAATAATTATTTCTAATAACCACAGTGTAATAATATCTTAGTATAGTCAGTCCTCGTATAGCACGATAGTTGTATTCCTAGAACCCTCGTGCAATGCAAAATCGTGCGTTTAGTAAATCCACCAGCCGACAAAATCAATTCAAATATTTATACAGTGCCATAAACGATTGTGCAGATACGAAAAAGATAGTTCATTCGTGTCAAACAAGGTGGTTATCCATTGAAGTTGCTATAACAAGAATTTTAGAACAGTATATTGAATTAAAAGCCCATTTCGAAATAACTCGTTTGACTGACAAATGTTATACTGCAGAACTTCTTTATTCAATGTTCAAAGATGAAAGTAATTTAGCATATATTTTATTTTAAAACCTATCTTATCTAAAGTACAAAGAGTAAACAAATCTTTTGAATCAAATACTGCCGATCCTACATTATTACTACATGATTTAAACACGCTATTGTCGATGATTGCCAATAAAATGTTTTTACCAAATACACATATTATTATTAGCCATATGGTACAAGGAAGCCTGAGGCTTATGCTGCACCAGCCAAAAAAAAAAAAAAATTCCCGAGTTACCCCCTGTGTGTGTGAGAGAGAGAGAGAGAGAGAGAGAGAGAGAGAAGTGGAAAGACATCACCAAGAAAGAGAAGAATGATGATATCCAGCTCAGGACCCTGGGTTTGCCAAGCCCATACTCACCAGATGTGAGCCCCCGGGGTTACTGAAAGGATAGAAGAGGACATTAATAATTATTTAGACCCTAAGCCATATTTAGGTTACCAATTTGAAAGAAAAATAAATGAATTAATAATAAATAAATTTATCACAACAACAGATGAAATTTCAATAAGAGAGAGAGATGCCGTAATTTCTTGATTGATTTGTATCAATAATTAAAACAACGCCTTCCGGACAACATAAAAGAATTAGAAAAAATGTCATTAATCTCAGTTAACAATATATTAAAGCAACAAAAAGAACCACTGATAAATTTATTACAAAATTTAAAATTGTCTGAAGTAGAAATTGAAAAAATTGAGCAACAGTATATAAACATTACTCTCGTTAAATGGGAAAACATCAACAATACAATGAAGAGGTCAGAAGTTTCGAAATATCGAGATGCAAGCGGTAAAAATCCATTTAAAGAAATTAGCGATTTGCATTGGGTATTTTAATTTTGCCATTATCCAATGCAGATGTGGAAAGAATATTCAGCAACTTAAATCTAGTAAAAAACAAAACACGCAACAGAATGAGTGTTGGCACGGTTAATGCAATCTTATCAGTACGATACGGGCTCAAAAGAGTTGAAAAGTGTTGTAAAAATTATGTTTTACTTGAAGAAGTGCTTCGCAAAATAGGTACACATGAAGCACATGATGAGGAGGTATTGAATTTCGAAATTAATTTAGATTTTTAGATATTGATTTTATATTAAAAACAGAAAAATAAATAACTATTTATATATACTATTTGTTTGTTTGTTTTTATTCACTACAAAGTACAAACAAATGAAAATTTAAAAAATTTGGCGGGTCAAGTGCTAAAAATAGCGGATTTTGAGTATGCGGCTAGCGGGAAATATTATTAAGAGTTGGCAACACTGAATGGGGCACCAGCAGAATCAGTGTACATTTAATAGGTGCAAAAGATGGCTGCTCCTGTTCCAGTATTCAGGGATTATGTCATTCGGCTTTCGTTAGTTTCATTGATTTACTTACTCAGTAAGAAAATACTATATCAACTATATCTCACAAATGAAGATTCTGTTGCTAAATTTCTGAATTTTTTGTCAAGCCTGTTTTATTTTGCGACCAGCAGATAAAGACCAAAATGATAATGTAGCCCTATGAAAGACTGTCAGACTCTTGAAGAACCTTGAGCTCACCACCATCCGATGCTGATCTCAAGTAGTGATCCCTGGTTGTGCTTGTTTGGCACTTTAAATGGAATGCTCTTTTTCAAACAGAAAATGTAATCAGCGCTAAGCGTTAAACATCCCTTCGAGTTCATAACTAGTATAACTGTCCGATGCTGGTGCGGAGTTGAACCCCTATGCCGCTTGAAAAGTGGCACAGGGGTTCAACGTAGTGTATAGTGCCTCTTTTCAAGCGGCGTCCGATGCTGGTGCGCTAGCGGCTAGATTGGGGAAATTTTTCTGAAGGCAAGTGCCGGTCTGTGTTAATTTGAGCGAGTACTCAAATTAACTGAATTTTCTTTTTTGATTCTTACTACTGAAACAAGTCTACGGGTTTAGCTGCCCTACTGCTACGTTGTCTGGGGTAGGCATGCAGGGGTTCCCCTGCCTGGCTGAACGGGCTTGTGAAGAGATTGTAGTGGGGACATCGGGTGTATCAAAAAGTATTTAACCTTTAATCCTGTAATTCCGTGAATAGAAATTCATTACTACCCCTGGGTTCTAGTTCCAGTTTTACTTGGATGCTGGCTGTTTTTATAACTGGAGGGATAGAGGGGTTTTTCAGTTTTCCATTTGATTCTCAAGTTCACCTGAGGGGCAATCTGAAGTGCAACACTGCATGGGCGCGTGTGTTGTAAATAGTTTGCTACTAATGGTATTGTATTTGCAGGGCCATGCAGTAGATTTTCTCAGTATGATGCAAGTCTTCGAAATGCCGCCCCTTAATGGTTCAAATTGTATTTTGATTTCGCTGCATATGCCGCCGCCTTACGGTGCCGCCTGATGCGGCTGCCTCTCTGTATCATAGCACGGCACGGCCCTGTGTATTTGCAACTTTTAAGTGTACACAGTTCCCTTTTTTATTTATATAATTAATTTATTAACATGTCTGGGTTCTTCCAGTGATAAGAAGCCTAGGGAGCTGCTGAAAGATAAGGACCTAACATAATGGAGGCGACATCAGATGTAATAGATGATGAAAGAGATGAGATAGATAAACTGATGTTTTCTCAATAAGAGGAAATGACAGAGGCAGAAGTGTGTTCTGGTAAAATCATGCCAGGAACTCCTTGTCTCCAAGGGAAACTAAAAGGAAAAATTTAAGTCAGATCTAAAGGCTAATGAAGCCACATCATTTCAAAAGAAGGGCAAAGCTAATGGAACAACATCTCACAAAATAAGAACGAGCAGAGTGGCACTGGAATTACAAAAAAGAAAAGATGAGTAAAAAAGAAAAGAAAAGATGATAGTATATGTAAAATGCCTGATAATGCAGCTTTGAATAGGTTAAAGAAGTAAGATCAGATCTTAGGAATTATCTATTTGATGTTCACAGCAAAGTTCCAGCTGCTGCGATGAGAGTTATAATGGACTTATGGGAAGTGCTAGAAACTAAGGCGATGGATGAGTTTACAGAAAATAAGTTGCTAAAAGACCGATCAGAGTGGTGAAAAAGTGAGAATACATGCAACTGTTGAAACTAAAGAACACGTAGTCAAGCCTCCTAAAGTTATGCTGATAAAAGCTGTGGGAATTACAAAATTAGCGCGAGGAAGTTAAAAGTGAGATTTTAAAAAGTGTTAGACCAGCACTTGATTATGTCAAAGTAAGGAGTGTAAAGACCATTAGAAACATTAGACCATTGTAAGCTGTTGAGGCCGAGAATTACGATGTTATCTGTAAGATTAAACGGCGTTCCAAGAATTAGGTATGGTATTTTCTGTACCCAGGCCGTAGCTCCAAAAGTCGTAGTGTTTGATGTAGAAAGTGGCCTGCAACAACAGGGGTTTACAAAAATTATGAATTGAAAACTTCCCCGTTACGGCAGACAGTAAAAAAAACTGAGACAGATTTTATGTAAATTGGTCTGAATATAAAATTAGAAATCTTCTTTGTGACACAGCGTTTTAAATGTCTGAACTTTGGACATACTGTAAAGTTCTGTAGGGGGTGATGCAATATGTAAACATTGTGCTAGCTCTGGACATTCTCGTAAAAATTTCCTTTTTGGGAAGAGACTCTGGTCTGCTGCAACTGTAAGAATAAAAAAGATTACAGCTGCACATACTGATGTTGATGGATGTGTCCTGAATATGTTAATTATGCATTAGAGAATCTTAAAAGGAAAATTAATTATGGGTAAGAGATTGAAAAATTTACAGTTGGGCTTAATTTTACGGCTAGACTTAGCAAGCTAAAAGTGTGCGATTCAAATAAATAAGGCCATGGAAGGAAACAGCAGTGATATTACATTACTGCAAGAACCTTACGTTGTGGGGAATAAAGTACAGGTTACCGTGTGTGGTATAGAAAAATTTCTGAGGTAAATCAACCGCGGGCATTTTCTTCTTTTTTGTAAAATTTTATTTATTGTTTTGACGGCCTTACCAAACTATGGCAACTCCTGTGTATATTATGATGATGCCGTACTAATGAAGGTCAATCAATGAAATGGTGTATATGTACCATATTGTAGCGTTTGTGTTGTTCTCGTTGAGTGACTGGCCACTTATCCCAGATGGCAGAGAAACTGCTACCATCTGGTTACCATCCAACGTATATCTTTTGCTCCTTCTAGTTTTAATATTTCAAGAGCTCAAGCATCTTCTATTGGTGTTTTCGGCTTACGCTCTACAATACGCATAGCCTTACATAATCATAAAACTATAATTCTTCAAATATTACTATATCAACCTGATGTAGTGTTTAATCGTTAGTTCGATGGCTTAATCAGTTCTGTTAAATCTACTTTACATGATTTTATTCTATATCATAGATCTTCACTTGCCTTTACGCTATATCTTGAAGTATTTTGGTTCAATTTTTGTCTTATTATACAATATATATATTGTTTGTCTTCTAGGCTGACTCTAATAACAAAGATCTTTGTAAGAATGTAGAAGCTCTTTCTAAACTATTCGTAAGTCACAGCTCTTTTAGCTATTGATAATTGCCATTATTAACTTTTTTTTCTAATAATAAGGCAGCAAAAATTCCTAAAGGATGCATTATTTGGACTAAGTATACATAACAGCATTTACTATTTTGATTACACTGCTCGCCACTGAAATTGTCCCACCTAGAAATAATGGACGAATTTACCGGAAAAACTATGTATAACTGTGACGTAAGTGAATGTAAACAATTACAATTCCAGGCTGATCGGCCAGTACAACGTGTCTGTTACCGCCCTGACGTAGGAATCTGAGGGTGCTATAAAAACGTGTGTAAACAAAAAGGTGAATGAATAATCATTCATCTTAGGGTTTGTCACGCCTTTAACACGCTGAAGCGCCATTATGTACAGATGACGTTGAAAGGGATCACATCACTTGATTGCTAGAATCTGGATACAAACACAGCAACACACAGAAAATCGCCGTTCGTGTGGGTGGTGATGCCCGAACGGTTAGACGCTGTTGGCAACAATGAATATTCGTTTACTGTAAATTTAGCAAACTGCAAGACAGCTGTAGTTTCAGGCACGTTAGCATATATGCATAAGCGGCTATTATCTTCATCATGTCCATTCGTCCGCATGTAACAACTCGACTCCCACTGGACGGATTTTCATGAAATTTTATATTTCGGCTTATAAAAATGTTTGTCCAGCCATCCCAAATCACATTAAAATTGGACAAATAGAAATCCGGCACTCATTTCATCTATGAATTCATTATTATTTTTTTCCCCCATACAATTTGTACAAAAAAAAAAAAAAAATTCATAGATCAAATGTAATTTTAAATGCAGCAATGTCAGCATTAGAGAAAATTCGAATCGGGACCAAATTTTCAACCTATGTTCTGTTGGTCCTTGGGAAAATTTCAAGTATAGTTATGATTTCACAGCGCTTGTTCCCTTCTCCTACAAAAATAGGAGAAGGGAACAGGAGCTACAAAAGAAGGGAACAAAAAATGCAAAAACAGTTTTCGCATTAATCGACAAGAAAAATGTGCACTGCTATCAAATTTTCAACAAATATTCTTTTAATCGTGGAATGGGTTTTAAGTTCAAATATTCCGATTTCAGAGCATTCTCTCCCCCCCCCCAAACGTACACCAGAATGTTACTGTAAATTTGGAACAGGAGCTCTGATACATTTCAAAATTTCAGTGCTTACTTGGAATATTTTAGGAATCTTTGTAACAAATTTGCACATCAATTGGTTGACTTAATTTGACATTAATCATGAATTATTATGGTTTGCTGAAATGTAACGCACTGCGTACATTAACTCTTTTTTTTTTTTTTAATTCGAATAGATCTCTTACTGTCTACATAACGAAAACTCTCGTTTACAAGAAAAATATTTATAAAAAAGAGCTTATTTCTACATATTAATTAGGGTTGTATGATTAAGGTGCGCACATATGAATATATGCATATATGACGAATATAACAAAGAATCATCAAATTTAAATACGCGTCTGCTTAAAAGTTTGGAATCACGTTTCATTTTTCTTAATTTTCAAAGTTTTTATTAATACAGTACTGTACTTTTACTTTCTATAATATTCCAGAATATTATAGAAAGTGAAAGTAAGTGTTTCAATATTATAGGAGATTATAGATGATTTTAGAGTGTTTTGCAAAAATATAAATTGGGGAGTAAGAGCCGTGACTTATACTGTACAATCAAAAATCAATCATTCTGAAAGTGTTTTGTAAAAGTTGTGTTTAGTGATAACATGGTAAGAAATAAGGAACAGAGTGTTGCAAAAAGTAGTAGTAGTAGTAGTAGTAGTAGTAGCATTTGATGCAAGAAAGCAAATGTATGAGCTTATGCAGCATCAGCCAAAAAAAAAAAAAAAAAAAAAAAATCACACCCTTCCCTCCAAATGCCTGTCCAGTTACTCCTTAAATTTATTCAACCTATCAACTTCCACAACGACAGATGGAAGTTTGTTCCAGCAATTAACCACCCGCTGGCTAAAGGCAAATTTCTTCACATCTAATCTACATATGTCTTTTCTTAATTTGAATTTATGCCCCCTTAGGTTCGTAATCTGAACAAGTGGAAGGATCCCATCAGAATTCAGCGTGCTCAACCCATTCAAGGCCTTATATACCTCAATCAGATCACCGCGCAGGTGCCTAGTCTCTAGGCACTGCAATTTGCAGAACTTAAGCCTCTCTTGGTAAGAGGATCCCTTCATTCCCCTCACCAATCTTGTTGCCCTTCTCTGTACACGCTCAAGTAAATCTACATCCTTCCTAAAATGAGGCCTCCAGACCTGTGCGCAGTACTCAAGGCGTGGCCTGACCATTGCCTTATACAGAGGGATAATCACCTCCTTCTCCCTGCTAGCAAAATTCCTATATATCATTGACAAAACCCCATAACCTGCCCTGGCAGCCTGTCTGCATTGCTCAGAAAGCTTCATATCTGACTGCACAATTACTCCCAGGTCTTTTTCATTTTCTACCACCTTAAGTGTAGTACCACACAGTTGGTACGTTTCTCTGGGGTTACTTCTACCCATATGCAGAACTTAAGCCTCTTTTGGTAAGAGGATCCCTTCATTCCCATCACCAATCTTGTTGCCCTTCTCTGTACACGCTCAAGTAAATCTACATCCTTCCTAAAATGAGGCCTCCAGACCTGTAGGCAGTACTCAAGGCATGGCCTGACCATTGCCTTATACAGAGGGATAATCACCTCCTTTTCCCTGCTAGCAAAATTCCTATATATCATTGACAAAACCCCATGACCCGCCCTGGCAGCCTGTCTGCATTGCTCAGAAAACTTCATATCTGACTGCACAATTACTCCCAGGTCTTTTTCATTTTCTACCACCTTAAGTGTAGTACACACAGTTGGTACGTTTCTCTGGGGTTGCTTCTACCCATATGCAGTACAGTACTTTGCATTTGTCAAGGTTAAACTTCGGTTGCCACTTCTTAGCCATTCTGCCCAAATTATCTAGATCCTGTTGCAGTAGCACACTGTCATTACTTTCATTAACAACCCTGCCAACCTTTGTATCATCTGCAAACTTTGACACTAAGCCTGATATACCTTCATCAATATCATTGATAAATATACAAAACAACAGTGGACCCAACACCGAACCCTGTGGGACTCCACTAATAACATTAGTCCACGAAAAGCAGCACCCATTGCTTACCACCCTCTGTCTTCTCCCACTTAACCATCCTTTTATCCATTGTAGCAACTTACCCTTAATACCATTCTGCTCCAATTTGTACAATAGTCTTCCATGCGCAACAGTATCAAAAGCTTTCCTGAAATCCAAATATATGATATCAAAATTATTTTTTGCATCCAGTTCCTTTGTAACAACATCATAATATCCTATCAAATTTGTCAGACAAGACTTTCCCTTAACAAACCGATGCTGTGTCTGAATTATTGCTGCAGTCTTGTCTAGATGATCCTGCAATGCATCTTTAACCAGTGACTCCATCATTTTACCCGGAACAGAAGTTAAACTAACTGGTCTGTAATTACTCGTGTCACCCTTCGATCTCCCTTTGTGAATTGAGGATACATTTGCACATCTCCAGTCCGTGGGAAACTCCCCTGAGTCCAAGGACGCTCTCATAATCCTCCTTTATGTTTAACTTTTCTTATGTTTAACTTCAACAATTTCTCCTCCACTTTGCTTTCAGTTATTACAAAATCATTAAGTATGCTGCTACAATTTGATAACCTTCTGCCATTTTCAAAACTTAATCATTCCTCATGTGTGAATGTAGATGCAAAATACTCATTCAGTTTGTTTGCTATCTGAGCAGGATCATCAACAGTCAAACCATCGATGTCAAGTGGACCAATCAGATTCACCCCCTCCCTTTTAGAGTTTATATAAGTAAAGAAATCCTTGCTGTTTTTCTTAGCATCTTTTGCCAAGGATTTCTCGTAATCTGCCTTCGCCTGCCTAACCTCCTTTGTCACCTGATTACAGACTAGCTTATATCTGCCATAGACTTCAGAGTCGCTTGATAATTTATATGCATCCCATGCATTTTTCTTCTCTGTTACGATTCTCATTAGTTCATTAGATAACCATTTAGGCCTAAACCTTGAACAATATTTCTTAATAGGTATGAAACTTTTAGTAGCTTCCACGATTAATTCCTTGAATGTTTCCCACTTAGAATTTACTGTTTAAAAACTGTCGGAGACCACTGTACTCACCTTTATGGAGGCAAAAACCCTTTCCTTTACCCCTGATGGTAATTAAATCTTTAAGTAAATTCCACATCAGTACACTGTGATCACTGCCACCTAGTGGTTCCTTTATCTGCAAATTCTTAATACACGAATGATCACTGCTGATTACCAGATCAAGAGTATTACTTTCTCTGGTTGCCTATCGAACGTGCTGCTGCAGATAACCAGATCAAGAGTATTACTTTCTCTGGTTGCCTCTCGAACGTGCTGCTGCAGAAAACAATCATCCAATAAATCCACAAAAGTCTGACTAGTGTGTGAGTGACCAACCCACAAGTTCCAGTCAATATCTGGGAAGTTAAAATCGCCCATTATAAGACATTCCGATTTACTAGCCCACTCTATTTCTCTGTACAATTGTTCATTGTACTCATTCGAGTCATTAGGCCTCTAACACACTCCTACTCTTATTTTTGCTTTCGCAGTGCTTATGTCACACCAAACTGACTCAACAGTGCACTGTTCATCTATATCAACTGGATGCACTTCTTTTGATTTTATGTTTTTCTTAATTAACAGCATAACACCTCCTCACTTTCTATACACATTGTAATCCCCAAATTCCAGTTCAGCATTCCTTATATCTGTGTGACACCACGTCTCTGCTATCCCAACAATATCCGCCTTTGATGTCTTGACCAACACTTCAAATTCATCAAATTTATTTACTATACTTCTAGCATTGGTATACATGCTCCTACTCCTATTCTTAGTTACCCTAACACATCCCATATACCCACCTATTTCAGGATGACTGCCATCCGTCCCTGAAACCCCCAACGCTCCAGGTCGCTACTTATTCTAATAGAAGTTGTGCAAGAATCACCTTTGCCTACGGCTACTGTTAAAACTATTAGTCCTTGTATCCCCCCAAGCTAGCAGTTTTCCGACTCACCTAACACTGCCTCGATAGCATCAGCAAATATTCTTGCACCCTTTCTATTTAAGTGTATCCCATCCCTATAGAAGCAGTCTCTCCTGTTAACAAGTACAGTCCAGGCTGAAAAAAATTCTACCCCTTGAGCCTTGCACATTCTTTCCAGGTGCCGAATTGATCGACAAGGCTCTCATCATATACTCCCTTCTATCGTGTCTGGGTAGAATTGCAGACACTTTCAAATTCAACCCTAATTCTCGGCTTTTGTTCAACAGTGACCTGTACTTGTTAAGTAATTCTGCCGGTCTCCTACTCCTAACAAAATTAGTGCCACCTTTTGTGCCCTTCAAATATGATACCGCTCTACATCGTCATCAACCTTTGCCCCTGGCAGACATACCCTGGTCCTGTTCCACCTATCCTTTTTATAAAGCATGTTTCCCGTTCCCTGACAATAGAGTTTCCAACAACTACTAGTTCCTGAGGGACCAGCGCATTCTGCCTTGGGGGTTGCCGCCGTGTTGCGTGATGACCAAGTGCAAGCTCTGGCGTTGATGTGGGCAGCTGAGAGCCTGATGGGCCCCTCAATTTAGATCTTTCGAGGGCATCCGCCCTGTCCTTCAAACTCTCATATAGACCCATAACAACGCTGAGTTGTCGCCTAATTTCCTTACACTCCTTACATCGCGCACACACAAAGACATCCCCCATGGCAATATCATGTTCCGTTCCAGAGAGTTCTGCAAACATTTCACAAGTTGCACATTTTTTTAGGCTGTGATGCGTTGGAGAATCGCCCCCCCTCAGTTCTCTCCCGAGTCACAGCACTCCTGCCACTGTGAGCCCGTTGCTTTGCTGCTCTAGTTTGGGGCATGATACTTTAAATTAATAAAATCAATAAATTAAATGTCAATACTACGCTATCTAATAGAAACAGTGAAGCGTAATACTCTATAAATTATACGTTAGAGCTACCTAACTACCTCAATTAAAAATTTGAATTCCCTACCACTATATACAAAAACAATGGCTGCAAGATTCTAACGAAATAACCGTTATTAAGTATTACGTATATCTACAAAAACTGTTTATCTAAGTTAAAATAAAAATAACCAGCGTAACTATAAGGCTACGTATTAAGTACAATATAAAATAACAATTATGTAAATAAAAAGGCAAACACTTATCGTTTTTTTCGGAGCCTGCAACTGACAGCTGTAAGTGCTATTATAAGTGTATAAAGAGTTATTCATTGAGTATTGGCAAAACACTAGAGGCGCCTCCGTAGCCAGGCGGGCAGGAGCAGTAGTGCGTAGCACACGCTTCTTGATTATACCGGGGTTCGAGCCCGTGACCACCAAATACGGAGGATGCGGAAAAGTCAGGAAATTACCACTGCCCACCAGGCTACGGAGGCGCCAATCCTTATGTCTAATAGTCATACCAACGTAGCTTGCATTACAACACTGACAAGAAACTATACGCACAACGCCACTTTATATTTCCAGGATAGGAGATGCAAGTTTATAATGCCACATATTACATTAGCATAGTACGCTGGTTATTATTTTATATTATTATTACTGTATTTATTTATTTATTATTATTTTTTTTGTCAGATAAGTACACTGATACGGAGATTTTCAGTCAAATTATAAATTCGGCATGAGTACAAAGGGGCCTACAGCTTTTCACCTTCGCAATACTAAACCGAATATCAACAGAGGCAAAGGATACAATATTAATCCCGTCTTTGAAATCCTGATCTTGTGAAACGATAATAATTATTGAAAGCAAAGGAGAAGTGATGCGCCAACTTCTTGATATACTTCCAAGTCATTCTCGATTAATTTTAATGCGTTGACAGGCAACAAATATGCACAATCCCTCCAGTGACGAAACTATAAATTATGCTTCTCACCAGATTGTCCAACAGTCCCACGTGATCTTTAACAACCATAAAAGGCTTTTGATTTTTAAGGGGTCCGTACGTGCTGTAATATAATAACAAGATCGTATGTATAGCTTAGCTTAATTTTCAGCACTCGCCTCATAGTAATCCGCTTAGCTGGTGGAGAGTTTTACCACATACATAGTGGTTATAGGATTCTAATAACTTACAGGAATTATGGGTTTAAAACTACGTTATGGGCTATAAAAATTTTTTTAAGAAAGGAAAGTGCACCTTCCATTCTATGGTTGCCCAATTAATCTATTTTTATTAATTTAATTTAATTTAATTAGGCAACCATAGAATGGAAGGTGCACTTTTTCCTTTCTTAAAAAAAAAATTTATAGCCCACAACTTAATTTTAAACCCATAATCCCTGTTATTAGAATCCTATTACCACTATGTATGTGGTAAAACTCTCCACCAGCTAAGCAGATTACTATGAGGTGAGTGCTGAAAATTAAGCTAAGCTAGGTTAGATACGATCAACCATAAAAGGTCAAAGCCATCGGGTCCCCTGCGATGGCGGACCTCGTGGTATGGTAGTTTCGCAACTAATTCCAGCTGTCTAGGTTATTTTTGTGTTTATACGAGTACATTCTCATACGTCGACGATCTATACCAATTAGCACCACGGTTATTATTGCTGTACTCCCGGTTCCAATCCTTCTACAGCAATGCTTCTCAAACTTTTTTTGGCTCGTGTCCTCACCTCTTCCTAGTTGCTTTGAGTTGGGAAAACTTTCGTGATCCCCTTGGGGGGGGGGCATATGGCCCATGTTGAGAGCCCTAAAGCACTGGTTCCCAACAGGTATGTGCCAAATATAATCAATTTATAAGCATTACAAAATAATGAATTCAGCATACTGTATTATGACGATAGTTGTTCAGATCTTTATCTAAACTACTATCATCATATTAGTAGAGTAATAAAAAAACCCTAAAAAACAAAAATAAATTGTTGATTAAAAAGAAAAAAGCATCATACAACTACAGCTCACTTCTATAGTCTGTACACTCTATAACATGATGGGGGAGGCACTGCTCGGATATCTCTTGCTAATTAAGACAAGCGGGGATTTTGAAATATTAGAACGGCATTGTTCACAATTGATCCCGGTTCCAATCCTTCTACAGCAATGCTTCTCAACCATTTTTTTTTTTGGCTCGTATCCTCACCTCTTCCTAGTTGCTTTGAGTTGGGAAAACTTTCGGGTCCATACGGCCCACGTTGAGAGCCCTAGTTCACAACCGTTATGTGCCAATACTTTGACATGACGCGGCCTATTTCAAGTTAATTAATGCTCGAGATTGGAAAATATTAGCATAGGCACATGATACAAGAAAGCAAGCTTATATAGCATCAGCCAAAAAAATTTCCATTGAGTTCATTTTCATTGGCAATTACTCTTTAGGTACGCCAGAAGTGGCATACCTAATAAAAATACGACGAGTGACAAAAGGTTGGAAACCACTGCAAGGCACAGAAGACTAATGATATATATGGTGATTGTAAAATAAATCGCAGCCATAAATATCTCAAGTACTCTTTTGAAAGAGTCAAAAATATACCTATATTTGACATAATACACACAGGAATTTCAGATTGTCACTTGGTGTGAACACGATGTTATTTAATCAGGATTAAAGCCACAATATATTCATCAAACCCTCCTTCACGAAAGTGACAGTGTGTGGTTCACTGCTCATTTCATCCTTAGTCTTTACATTTTTTTTTTTTTTTTCCCCTTTTGAATCACTAAAAGTGTATACCATCGCGACAGCGACGGCATATGCCTTTAGTTATTACTAACCAAGTTATTCCCGCTCTGCAAGAACGACAATTGAACCTTTCCATTCACTGCAGTGGTGCAGGAAGGTGCACCACTACACGTTGACCGACAAGTCAAGAATATCCTTGGGGAACATTTACTTGGCAGAGTAATTTCTCTTCACTTTCCGTTCTGGCCTCCTCTTTCGCCAGATTTGACACTAGCAAATTTCTGGTTGGCAAGATTCAGAATGAAGCAGCTTGAATAACATAAATGGATATGTACAATTAAGTTGAGTTAAAACTACCTTTCGACCTCCAATAAATTGTTGTAAAGGGTCAAAACCTTCCCTTAGTACAATTCAGAATTTTTATTTTTTTTATTTTTTTTAAATTCAAAACTTTTATTTACGGAGTTCCCGACAAAATTAGCGATAACAAAAGCTGTATGCATATTACGTTATACCTTCTTTAAATTATTTCTTTATTAAAATTTACGTCGTAAATTTTAATAAAACATAAAATTAATTAATTTACATAAAACATACTCAAAATTATGCAAACACTAACCTGATTTCACAAGCTTACAAGACTAGCGAAGGAGCCGAGTTGGCCTTCAGCGTGTCGCCATTACGATTAAACAATCCGAACGTGATGAAAACTGTTTACAGAAATATATAGTTTTATTAATTTACTAGTTATGATAAATAGCAAAATAATATTGTAATAAAACTGGAAATCCATTAACTCTGAATAACTCGAATTAAACTACGTTAACTATTCTTATAAATAACTTTTTTAGTTTTCAAAAAGTATTACGTTCACTTTAAATTTTCACACAATTGAACTAATTAATAACTGGCGAAGTTTCTAGATTCAATAACGAATCTTGTTACTGGGGCTAACAGAGAAGGTTCAGTGGCTGAACTCAGTGTACGGTGTAAAAGACAAGACTTCAGCGATTATTAAGTAATTGTATCGTGCGGGATTTTAACTTAATTGTAATTCACAATACGATAATCCACTTGATAACAACTCATGTGGTTTAATTAATGATATTCACACATTTAATCACCTTATTATGAACAGCCGCATAATGCTCTTCGTTCAACACATAAATGGAAATCCTTTATATAATTATATTATAGATATGTTAATGAATTTAAAATGTGTATATAAAAGTGATCTGGTGATGTATTAAGACAGTTATTTCTAGGAAAAACTGAAAGCGACAGTGGATACGTGTGTCCTTAAATCATACCTCAGTGAAATAATCGACGCGCAAGAGAAGAAGATTAAGCAGCTACAAGATGAACTGAAAGAGCTCAGTGCCGTAAGAATACTGATTCTATAACCGTTATACAGAAGTATAAATAATAATCAATCAAAGTTTAATTCAAATAAAACATGATGTAACTGACAGAAAATTCAAAATCTGCTGTCCATAGAATGTATGTGTGTGTGTGTGTGTGTGTGTGTGTGTCATACAAACCTCTACCATTCTTAAATATCCGTCTCACTCTAAATAGAGCTACCACATTTTCGGAAATAATTTGGGAATGGGGGGAGTAGAGGAAATACTGAAATTTTGTCATGCTAAATACAACTTTTTTTAATTACTTTATAACTGAAAAAAAATTGGCTAAATGCCATTTATTAGGAAAAAATAATATACGTTATTTAAGAACTTCTTTTGTGATAACTATTTACTTCTACAGATTTTTAATTTAGAATTGTGATGCCTCTTTTAGTATCAAAGTAACTAAGGCTATAAGACGTCGGTATATTGTCTCGTACTTCTTCGGTTGGTTTGCCTGTTTGCTTTACCAAAAGCCACAGAATCCCGGAAAAAATATCCCATTTTCTTATTATTATACTACTTAAGATTACTGAAGTGTTATTAAGACTATTTAAGTATTATTATGGTTATTTAAGTATATGAAGATTATTATAATATGTATGATTTTTTTGCAAATTTTAATCTGTGATTTTAATATCATTAAACTGTGATTATTGTCAGTAATGTGATTTTTGTGAACCGACTGTATACGGTTAGTATTTAAGTGTTAAAATATAAATATTTCCTTTTGTTTTCTCATATTGTCTTATTACAGTGAAAATGAGAAATATTATATGATATAAATTCGAAAAGGTGAACAATTCGTAAATGAATTGATTTATACAGATATCTAATAACAACAAAAAAGACAATTGTAATTATTTATTTATTCAAATAAGTAAAAGAAAAAAAAAGGTACACATGGACAAAAAGCGATATTTAGGTTGGCCGTTAGTTGGATAATTTTGTTATCAGGAACGAAGTGGCCTACCAGCTATTCGGGTGAATCGTCTCGAAGGAGGCTCCTTTTCACTTGATTCGCAAATTCCAACGCTTCTGCGCTTTCTGGAAGCATTCCTGATGGCCGCCGTAGGCGAGTGATCAGTGGGGTAGTAGTATACACGTTTCAATGCCCGTAGTTCACTAAAACGTAGGAATGACCACTAAATACGGTGACGTTTTTGTATTATCTTATGAATTCCTCTTACCTTGCATAGTTGCCCCAGAGTATAAACAGAAATTTATTTATTTATTTATTATTCTTTTGGAATTGCTGATAGTTCCTGTGTGGCGTTCTGAATAATCCTCAGTTGTCGCAAATCTGACTTTTCAAGGGTCTTTAATAAGTTTTTTTTTTTTGGGGGGGGGGGGGATCGCAAGAAGCTAAATGGTGCTGTTTCTTGTATTCTGTCTATTTCGTGAACTCCTCTGACCGTTTGGTCGTCGCGGAGCATAACCAGAAAAATTATTATTATTAAATCTAGTGAACAGGTGGATGGGGAGAACCACAGTGACGGAATGCTTCGCAAGAAATGAATGGAAAGCACCGAGTATGTTTAGTGTCAACTAAACACACTCGATGGAATGCTTCGCAAGAAATGAATGGAAAGCACCGAGTGTGTTTAGTTGACACTAAACACACTCGGTGCTTTCCATTCATTTCTTGCGAAGCATTCCATCACTGTGGCTCCCCCCATCCACCAAGAAATGAATGGAAAGCACCGAGTGTGTGCAGGGGTACTGCTATGGTGAGAATGCCAATTCCCAGAAACCAACTTTTCTGGCCATTTTCTCCGAAATGGCCATAGAACGTTTTTTTTTTTTTTTTTTTTTTATATTTGTATTCCTGGTTCACTGTTTGACCATGCAGGGTAAATTCGTAACGAATAATGCTCCGAGTCAAAAAATACGACAAGCACGAACTTCACATTTGATTGAGACCGTCTCGATTGTGCAATTCCCTCAGTCTCTAAGACCCAAAAAAGGGTCTTGGAGACGGAGTCTTCCACTGAGGGAACTGCACCTTTGTTTCGGGAACATAATCATATACCCAGCATTTGTCACCAGTAATGATGAAAGAAACAAAATATGGGTCAGCTGCAGCACGTTAACGAAAATCGTGACATGACTCGCTGCTCTCTGTGATCACCAAGGGGATGCAAAGCCCAAACTTACATGAAACCGTCGTATTCCCAATTCTTATGTTAAAACTCTCATAAGAGATACCAGTTTCACTAGCAACTTCATGGATGATTAAACTTCGACCATTCCTAACCATATCACAAACACGAGCGATTGAAAACCATATCACAAACACGAGCGATTGAATCATTGGTTTCCAAATCGAAGGGGTATCGAGAGCGAGCATCATCTTCGATGAACAAGTGGTCACCTTTATACTTTGGGAACCACTACAAAGTCTTCGAACAACAGAGAATTTTCTCCGAAACCTGTTTTTAAAATGTAGTGGCACTTTTCTCCTTGAAACAAGATTTAATGCAAATTCCTGTGCAGTAAAATCACTCATTTTAAAATGCGATGAGCCACACAAAACATCTTTTGCACTGAAACACCGTTCAGTGCGAGCTAATTCAGACTCTCTTTAGATAATCGATCATGCGTTACTATATCTAGATGAGTCACCGAGTATACTGCGACAAACTGCAACTCTCTACGATGCCGCAATTTCAAGATTCAAAGTCAATCCCAGAAATTATTATTTGATCAGACTTTGTATTCATCACCTCACTCCGGCATACTACAATCGTGGAGTATGGAATACGCGAGCATTCCTCCCCAGCGGGAAGCAACTGACCATCGCGCATTCTTTCTCTCATTATCAGCTAATATACAGGATGATTCAGGAGGAATAGTAAATATTTTGGGAGGTTATAGGGTCGATTACTGAGTAAAAAAGTTCATATAAACATGTGTCCAATTCTCAATGGATACGGAGATACAGGTGTTTGAAACTGATGCGCACAAAGCCATTAAGAACGATAAATGACTTATTGTTTGCATTTATTGACTTTTTGAATGATACAAAACACAAATAATGGACCAATTTTTTACAGTTCACAATAAATGTTCGAAAATCCCACCGCCAACCTCAATGCAATTTGCAACTCTTGTGGTAATATGACGTGTTGTTCTTCTGAGTTCGTCTTGGGGTTCCTTTATGAGGGCAGCAGTATTCAAAATGCGAGCGAGCAATTCGTCTCTTGTATTCACCTTTTCTTTGTATACTGCGCTTTTCATCTATCCCCACAAACAAAAATTTAAAGGAGTGAGGTTTGAAGACCTTGATGGCCAATGAACGGGACCACCGCGGCCGATCCATTGTTCAGGGAAAGTTAGATTTAGATACTGTATCAACAGAAGGGTATAATGTGCAGGAGCTCTGTCATGCTGAAAGTACATACCAATCCTTGTAGCAAAAGGGAACATCCTCCAATAGTAGTGGAAGTTCGTTTTGCAGAAATTCTAGGTAAATGGGCCCTGTAAGACGATTTTGTAATGCAACAGGCCCAATCAACTGATTGTCAATGATACCGCACTGCACGTTTACAGAGAAGCGATGTTGAAAATTTGTTTCTACAGTGGCATGTGGATTTTCGTCTGACCACCTATGAGAGTTACGGGTGTTATTGATACCGTCACAAGTGAAAGTAGCTTCGTCGCTGAACCGTATTAATGGAATTAATCGGCGATTAACATTTACCCACCGACAAAATTCAAATCGTCTCCTGGTTGAAGGTGTTGCACTCGCTGTATGTGAAATGAATACAAGCCGTGCTCACAATTTTTTTTCGTCCAGCGAACAGACAAATCGACCATAGAACACACGCAATTAACAGACATAAGACAGCACGGCAGATGAATTTAATTATTCGGGTGGCCTAAATATAATAGTTTTTATGTTTTTTTGCTCACATAATGTTCGCCATACTCTTGTCAGTAGAAAAAACCGATACGCGTAGAAATTCTGTGCTAATAGTAGGACTACGTTCTACCTACTTTTTTTTTTTTTTTTTTTCATTTATTTACACACCCAAATATTATGTACAATTTCAAGAAACATAAACAATTATCTATATACAATTTTATGTACATTTTCATTCTCATATATATAAATATATATATATATTTTTTTTTTTTTGTTCACAATACAGTTGAGGAAACACAGTACAAAACACGTGTGTGTGTCCTGGTATCAAGGGTGGCCCCTAGGCATAGCCCATCTCCACCTAGTGGATCTGTATTGAATGTAGGACCTCTGCAAAGGAGCAGCCAACACCTGTGCAGCTGCTGTTTGGTGCCTGTCCCCAGGCACGAGTGCCAGGCTTGGTTTTTTTTTTTTTTTTTTTTTTTTTAACCTTTTACATGCCAAAGTGCACGAAATCCCGCACCCACTGGAGGTAGTGCAATACCAGTGGGTGCCCGCTATCCCGCTCACAGGCTGCCCAGGCCTGGGAGCCCGCAAAAAAAAAAAAAAAAAAAAACAAGGCTGGAGCTCCAAAAACCCATTGAAGTCACACAGCCAAGATAAACATTTTTGAAGAGACCTGCAGTTATCAGTATCATTATACATCAGTTATCCTATTACGTTTAGCATTAACAAGAAAATAAACTGTTAACATTGATCACTATTTACATTACAGTGAGATTTACCAGTCTCTCTGTTTGACAGTTCTAGCAACAGAATTTTGAGAATTATTTACAGTCGTTTTTACAGCAATATTACTTGTTACTTACCAATAGTTACACGTATTTCTGTTTTATACAATTGTAAAGTCTGTCCGGTAGTCTAACTGTTCAGGAAATATATAGTCTCATTTAATTTCTTCCCCGGTAGAATCTGAGCTTGTAGAGTAGGGCTATAGAAGTTCCTCAAGGCGATTTCCATGTAGATAGTTCACATAGTACTCCTGAGCTTTAGGCAGGAGAGGAAGTTCCCAGCATGCATTAAAGCACTCGCAGTAACACTAGCGTTCTTGCAGAAGGTTTTTCTATACGTGTAGCTATAAATTTTCTATACGTGTAGCATTACATCAGTCAGGGGTTTTTGTGTTCAATTGGCTTGATGGCATTTCAGATTATTGCAGGATTCATCCTATGGGGAGAAGATCTTATTTTATTTATTTATTTTTATTTTTTTTTTTATTTTTAAATAAGATTTCATGAGAGAGAAGCGTGTTGGGGTGCGCAGAAGTATGGGTATTCTTAACTGTACGTTAAGCAATTATTTATAATTCTTCGAGGTTAGCTTCCTAATAATTTAGGCCCGTTTATACACAAAGCTTCTTGGAATCCCTACTACGTTCTACCTACTGAAGAATGTGTTTCTATTTCATCCACATTTTGTTCATTTGCACGTTCAGAAGAAATATGAGGGCTGGGAACTGTACCAGTCTCACGCAGTTGGGTGTAAACACTAGTAAACCTCTTGAATCCACTATTGTTGTTGTTATTGTGATGAAATTTAACGACACATTTGAATCTGGTATTCTGCGGTTAGGAAACTGTCGACGGTATTCTCTACAAGCAGCAGTAGCACTTCCACCACAAAAACCGTAGACAAACACCATGTCGGCATATTGAGAAAGTGTAACGATGTGAGGCATTCTTAACAACACTTCTAACACCAAACAGCGTCAGGTTATAACTGCTTCTTGGTCACATCTGGGTCAGGCAGCTGTGCGCGCCAGTTTCAAACAGCTGCATATCCGTATCCACTGAGAATTGGACACATGTTTATATGAACTATTTTACTCAGAATAATCGACACTATAACCACCCAAAATATTTACTATTCCTCATGAATCACTCTGTATATATATATTGAATAGAATAACAAGGGGGCAGAAAAATGGAAAAAAGACGAGAGAAAAATGGGGAAGTAATATATTTCAGTCAAAGGCAGCAAATGCAGAGCATTTGCTAGAGCATGTATCCACCTATGCAGAACATGGACAATAAAATTAGGAAAAAAATGAGAAAGATAGAGAGAAACAGAAAGGAGATAAAAGTTAACAAAAATGTGTATAATAAGAGATAAATAAGTACAAAATTGATAAAATAATTACAAATTTGAGAAAATAAGGAAGTTTCCACAGAACTTAACAAAACCGGTCTCTTCTCAGGTGTCAACGGCCAGGCAAGCAGAATAGCAACATATGTCTTCATTTCTGATGTAAACTATAAGCCAAAGGGTAAAAAGCATAGACATAAATAAAAATGAGAATAAAATTTTGTTACCGAAATAAATGAAAATTAAATTTTGTAAACAAAATAAACATTTTTTTAACAAGGATTAAAAAGGGTGGGGGGAGTTCAAAATGGGATTACTTAACAGTTGACGACTGTAAAGTTCTCACTTTACACACATTATATATATATATATATATATATATATATATATATATACACACACACACACACACACGTAATTTTTTATTCATTTTAGACTGATTATTTAGTTTTGTTTTCGTCTTTCTTGCTGAAGAAAAGAAGAATGCTTGGATGTTCTCTCCCGTATATTAAACATTCAGGTTGTAACCAGTCTATTAAATTTATAGCAACCTGCTTGTGATGAATAGTTGAATGGGTTTTTTCCTTCAATCAAAACAATAAAGATGTTCCATAAGCAGAATATAACTTTCTATAGGTGAAAATGCCATCATATTTGACGCGTTTCTTTTGGTACATGAGTGAAATTAAAAGAAAACAATATTATCTGTTTCTCAAATATCTTATTGAATTCTTATTTCATGTCTTGAAAGTAAAAAGAAAAGACTAAAGACTAATTATCTTACTTTTTTTTAATGGAAGAAAGCGGCAAAGAAAGCGGTCAGCCCTGAAGAAGTGGTAAGTTTCTTCATTATATTATTATTATATTATTATTATTTTGTTGTCGATTTAAACTGGTAAATAATCCTAACTTAAGCATAATAAATATTAATCATCATTATACACTAATTTTATTTTCCAAATAAAATGCTTTTAAGCAATTTAGTAAATAAGAAATAATCATACACTACGCTCGCAGGAATTATGTATTAAAAATCATAATGATAGGACCTGGATTCCTCCCACCACCACCTCCAAGACTATTTATCAATACTCCCTTATGTTAACAGATTCAATTAAAGAAGGTGTAAGGCGTGTTCGAAATATCGTTACGGATGACATTTCGAATTCATGTATAAGCGATGTCAAATGGCTGTTATCATTACGAATTACAATTGACGGCTAAATAGGATTTATAGAGATTGACATGTCTGGTAGGAGAATCACATTATTATTATTAAATCCGTTTATTAAAAATAGTAAGTGTTTGCTTTCACCCCTTATACACAGCCGACCGGCTAGAAGGATGTGTGATTCTCCTACCAGACATGTTTTGACATGTCTGGTAGCAGAATCACAAGCAGATCCCACCAAGAAAAAATAATTCGCGTATCACATATGCGGCACAGAGAACGTCATGCAAATTATGTTTTACACCTATGTTATGCATAATTTGTAGAGCATTTTATCTGATTTATTATTGATATGTGAAACATTTAATTTGTAATTAACAGTGTTTCATCATTCATCACATGCCACTTAATTTGTTTTATACATGTGTGCATACGCAGAGTTCGTTTTGCATTAGCAACACCCACCTGCCTATTACCTCGTGAGGCCGCCTTTTGCCCGTAATACAGCGTGTACGTCTTGACATGGACTCTACAAGTTATCTTTCTATACATTAAAAATGTTTTCCTCCTAGTGATATTTATTCGAGCCAATGTGAGAAGAGGGCGGAGCAATTACGTCACTACAAATGCGCAGGTAAATAATTACTTTGTCTTCCACCGAAAGACAACTGCCTCCATAACGTTCACTAATCTCGTGCACGTGCTGCACTGTCTAATACATGATCACGTCCGGCTGACATTACAATGGAACATCATTTGATGTTCCATTGTAATGTCAGCTGATGAAGGGACCCGATATAGTTTGTATATTTGTAAATAGTTTAAATATTTGTATAATTTGGAAATATTTTTAGTCTTGCTCTTTCGGACGCAACAATATTCCTCATGCATTATGGAACCCGAAGCAAAGGGCCTTTTCTTATGTGACCTATGTAAACGCAGGTAAATAATTGCATAGTGATATTTATTCGACCTTGAAAATTCCACGTGGTGGAGGAGGGTAGCCAATGGGAGAAGGATGTGAGTCACGTGGTACAAGTGGGCAGGACAATTACATCACTACAAATGCACAAATAAATAATTACATAAGTCATTTCCTGATTAGATATCGATCAGTGTGTTTCGACAGGTGTGTCTTTTACAGAGAAAAGATTGGACTTACTCAGTCATACCTCTACATTTTACGTAGAAAAGCTTGTTGAACGCACTCGAGCTAGAAAGGTGCAAAAAGAGTACTTACAAAGTTACAGGATTTCCTGTAATTATAAGTCTGCAACTTAGTGTTACTCTTAAAACCTAACCAAACGCCTGTCCCACATACCCAGAAATCGTGCTGGTCATCTGATTGGTTTTATACAATCAGATGCACAATGTGTCCAGTAATATCCGCATTATCAGGTGAATGGTCATAACATGGAACATCCTTTTCCAGTAGGTCCCAAACATGCTCAGTTGGGCTGAGATCAGTGAGTTGGGCAGCCATAGGAAGGACACAGAATTCATAGTCACGTTCCTGAAATCAGTCAGCAACCTACTGGACATTGTGGCATGGCGCGTTGTTTTGTTGATAGACGGCGGAGATGTCTGGATACATTATCATCATGAAGAGATGTACTTAGCCGGCGACAATAGAAAAGTAGCTGTTTCCATTAAGCCGTTAATTAACGGTGATCACAGAACCCAGAGCTTTCCACAGAAACAATCCTCAAACCACGGGCCAAGTGTGGGCAACGTTGGGCCTCAGTAGGGGTACAGCGGCTAAATGGCCACATGAACAACGATACATAACATTACACTTATACAAAATCCATACACTTTTAAATCTCTGGCCTTCCCAGTGAACTGGTACACCTACAATGAAAGCAACGCGGAGATGGGGGAAACCCCTGGTGCCGTTAGACATCAATACACTTTACACCCCACAACACCACAGCCTGCCGAACATCGACAGTGCATTCAGGTTCCATGGCCTCACGTTGCTTTCTCCAAATGCAGATACGCTCATCAGCATAATACAGTTGGAAACGGTATTCATCAAACCAGGTGGAAAATTTCCACATTTAGTAGTCCAAGTGTTGGTGCTGATGTGTCCATGCAAGGCACAGTTTCTTGTGTCTCACAGTGAGCACGGGTACTCGTGACGACCGTCGAACTGCAATAGCCTATACGAGCTAATGTCCAGCACGTGGTTGTCCCACGTGTGGTCGACGTTAATCATGTGGTGAGCCTGGTTGTTCGACTGCTGTTGAGTCAGTCACGTAGACTCTTGACATCACAGAACTGGAGCACTTAACCACATTGGCTATGGTAGAGATACTGGACCTATACGTCTTGTCCCCAACAGTCATTCCACGTTCGAAGTCGGAAAGATCTCGACGCCGACCCATTCTTACTCACAGGTCTCAAAAGAAAAAGAAAGAAAAAAAAGATCACTACGAATATGAACTACAATCTTATATTAGCCATTCCGACCTTGAGCTTGGTTGGTTGTTGTAGAGTTTCAGGCGCATCAGCAACTTAGACCATATTGGGCCGTACATAATGTCTGCAAAATTCATGCGTTCTGTGGTCGATTTGCTGTTTTCTAGACGAAAAACCAGTTTCCAGAATAAAAAAAAAAAAAAAAAACACATGCTACCCTCGCCTGCGATCGACTAACTCAACATTGTGAAAAATACCCATAAAAATTTTTCAAGCGTCATTGAAGGGATTCGAAGTCGGTTCTTTTCTACCCGTTGTGTAGAGGACGGTGATTATACCAACTGTGCTACACACGAGAGCACCTTGAGCCTTCACCAGCTTCACAGACCAGTCCATTCCTACACAAGAGGTTTTACTAATGACAGCCAACTCAGTGTAGGTGCTGGCCGCCGGATATTGATAGAATGCTAGCTGACTATTGAGAATTTACTTGATAATATAACTTAAATTTATATAATTTCAAATATATATATATACAGTATTTGATAATATATTTGCAATTTTAGGGTCTGTTAGGAGGAAACATTGCCTTACATTTTCATTAATAATTATTTTTCCAGAATTCTATTAAGGACAAACTGGAAACGCTACTCAGCAAAAAGGAATTTACAGAGAAGATAGAAGCTTTGCAAAAAAAAGTGGATGAATTAGCTAAAACGGTTTGTATTTACTCATCACGTACGTACACTGAATGAACAATGCTCTATTTCTCTTTTATAATTCAAATGCCTTTACTTTACTTGACTTCAGAGATAATGAAATGAGAAAATCTGCTAAGTACTCAATAAAAAACTTTTTTTTTCTCGCTCCCCTCTCCGATCAAGAGATTTTATGAAATATTTCATAAAATCTCCGGCTTTGATGAAATATCTCCTTCTCTGCTAAAAAAGGTCCTTATTTCAATTCTTACACCACTTAAGTATATACTCAATCTCTCCTTTCAATCTGGTAAATTCCCTTCTCAATTCAAAAAAGCAATAATCGTTGTAAACTCTATCAACAAATTTCAGCAAATAGCTCTACTCTCAGTTTTTACAAAATTATTCGAAAAAATTCTTCATAGCAGACTCATGGGTTTTCTTGAAGTAAATCAGCTCATCCATCAACAACAGTATGCTTATCGCTCTAAAAGATCCAGTGATCTTGCAATTGTTGACTTCTGCTGAAGGATCATTGATAGTCTTGAAAAGGATCACTATGCTATAGCACTGTTTCTTGACTTATCCAAAGCTTTTGATTGCATAAACCATAATATTCTACTTAACAAACTCAATAATCTTGGCTTGCGAGGGAAAATTAACCTTCTCCTTGAAGACTACCTTACTGATCGGCCGTTTTTCGTAAGAAAAAATCAGTCATACTACAACATCTGTTATTTCTCCACGGGAGTACCTCAAGACTCACTTCTCGGACCTATCCTATTTGTTCTTTACATCGATGAATTTCTCTCTCTTCTTCCATCTTCTCACCTAGTAGCGTATGCCAATGATATTTCCATCCTGATCACAGATAATGAGCTTCAACTAAAAATCTCAGTCTTGTTCTCTGTGATGCATATCTAACTTCAAAAGAATCGGCTTATACTGAATCCAGAAAAATCAAAATACATGGTGTTTAGAACGAAAAACAAACCTACTAAATATTGATTTAGACGTAACATACAAAGCAAAACAATCTGAAAGGGTGAATGAAACTAAGTTACTCGGAATCTGGTTAGATGATAAGCTAAGTTGGGTAAAACAAATGATAACCCTACGAAAGAAAACTTCCTCACTAGCGGGAATACTCGCCAGGGCCTCTTCCTGGGTGTCTCCTTCCCTTCTCAGACTAGTATTCATTTCTTGAATTCAGCCGCACCTCACCTATGGAATTATCTCATGGGATACCACCAGCCAAGAAAACCTTGCGAGAATCAACTCCAATTTCAATCGATGCGTTCGTTCAATTTTGGGCCTTCCGTGGAATGCATCGGTTAGTTCGAGATACAAGGAAGTGAGACAACTCAGCATCTATAAACTGCTACAGAAAGCCGAGGCTGTCTTTGTTTATAATGCTTTGAAGACACCAGAGTTCACCCTCTCTTCAGATCCTTTTTCATAACCACAGACGAAGAAGAAATACAGTACAATCTAAGAAATGCAGCAAAACTGAAGGTTCCGCTTTTCAGAAAAGCCATAGGTCAGAAAAATATAAAACACAGAGGCACTAAAACCTGGAACAAACTTCCTGCAAAAATCAAAAATATCACTTCACTAAACCGCAAGAAACTACTAATTGAACACATCACCAGAGATGTCTAATTCAAATTACCTTCCACTCAGCTCCTGTACTTTAAAAGCACAGCGGAAATCATTACCAACATAGAAATAAATGTTAAAAGAAGCAATTGGCAAATAGCTTGTAAATTTCTGTGCATATATCTTATCATTTTTCTTTTCTCTCATCATTTAATTGTAAAACTGTTCACAATGATATTATAAGTAGGGATGATGGTTTACGAAGTCTTCTGTAAAGAGATGTACAAAAAAAAACTCCAATTTGTCTTTTCTGTTGAATTTCAGAACTGTATATTTTTCAATTGTATATATGTATATTCATCGTTTTTTTAAGGGAACACCCCTTAAAAAGCCATTGGCTTATGTGTTCTCCCTCCCTTTTTGCTGTTATCGCCCAAAAAGTGTAACATAAAATAGGAATAAATAAATTATTATTATTATTATTATTATTATTTAGCATTAGTTGAAGCATATGATGCAAGAAAGCAAGCTTATACAGCATCAGTCAAAAAAAAAAAAAAAAACCCTTCCCATTTCACCCATCCGGTCACTCCAAATGTTTATCTAGTTCAGCCTTAAATTTATTTAAGCTATCAAAGTTCCACAACAACAGATGGAATTCTGTTCCAGCAATCAACTACCCGCTGGCTAAAGGCAACCTTCCGCACAACAACTGTCTTTCCTCAATTGAATCTATGCCCCCTCAGGATCTTAATCTGAGCAAGCGGAAGTATCCCTTCAGCATTAAGCCTGCTCAAACCATTCAAGGCCTTATATACCTCAATCATATCACCTCGCAGGTGCCTAGCCTCCAGATGCTGCAATTTGCAGAACTTTAGCCTTTCTTCGTAAGCGCACCCCTTTGTTCCTCACACCAATCTTGTAGCCTTTCTCTGTACCCGTTCTAGCAACTCTACATCCGTCCTAAAATGAGGCCTCCAGACCTGTACGCAGTACTCAAGGCCTGACCATTCCTCATACAAAAGGTATAATCACCTCCTCTCTGATAGAAAAATTCCTATATATCATTAACAAAGCTCCATGACCTGCTCTGGCAGCCCATCTGCACTGCTCAGAGAACTGATATCTGACTGCACAATTACCCCCAGATCCTTTTCATTCATACTGGCCTGAGTGTAGTACCACACAGTTGGTACGTTACTCTGGGATTACTGCTACCCATATGCAGTACTTTATACGTCAATTTTAAACTTCAGTTGCCACCTCTCAGCCCATCTGCTCAACGTTTCTAGATTCTGTTGCAGAGTATTATTATTATTATCCGTTTATTAACCACAAGAAACTGTGGGTTACCCCAGGACGGCAGTGTGCCAGGAGGGTGAGATTTATATACTGAGGTGCGAGGAACCACATATACAATGTACAAGAGTACATGCGTGCTCGACCCGAGATATTTACATAACTGAACTTAGATACGGTTGAAATAAAAACAAAGTTTATAGTAATAGACATCAGAAGTAAAAAAAAAAAAAAAAAAAAAATGCAGTAGGCAAAAAGACCAGGTGTAGGTGATCGTCACAGGTTCAATAGTTGGTAGCAGTTCTTGAGGCATTCCTTTCTGTAGAGCTTGTCCTCACAGAACTTATCAGGGTTGATGCCCAGTTTATTATAGATTTGGAAGCAACAGCCGGAAACATTCCCCTAAGAGAATCAATGTTTGTAAGTGTAAACCGCAGAGGGTGGCAGGAGTCGCGGCGTTCACGTCTTGTCTTCTTTGGGCCAGAGATTAACGGGGATACAGATCGAGCATCTATTCGGCCTGTGATAAACTGAGCTAGCATGAGTGAATTTCTTGCCGTGATGAGTCGTGAGTATACTACCATTACCGTCATTAACAACCCTGATATACTTTCATCAATATCATTGATAAATACACAAAACAACAATGGGCCCAGCACCGAACTCTGGGGCACTCCACTAATAACATTAGTCCATGTAGAGCAGTGTCCATTTATTACCACTCTCTGCCGCCTCCCACTCAACCATCCCTTTATCCATTGAAGTAACTTTCCTTTAATGCCATACAGCTCCAATTTGTACAGCAGTCTTCCATGTGTAACAGTATGAAAAGCTTTCCTGAAATCCGAATGTATGATATCAAAATTTTTTTTGCATCCAGTTCCTTTGTGACCACATCGTAGTATCCAGTCAACTTAGTCAGACAAGACTTCCCCTTAACAAACCCATGCTGTGTCTGAACTATTACTGCAGTCTTGTCTAGGTGATCTTGAATCACCTCTTTCACCAGTGACTCTATTATTTTCCACGGAACAGAAGTTAAACCGGCAGGTCTATAATTATTTGTCACCCTTTGCATCCCCGTTGTGAATTGGGAATACATTTGCACATCTCCAGTTCATGGGTACTTCCCCTGACTCTAAGGATGCTCCCATAATTGTGGCAAAGGGTTTGCTTCCACTTTGCTCTCAGTTATTACAAAATCATTTAGCTCCCTGTTAGAGTTTGGTAAACTTCTGGCGTCCACTTCCCTAGAGAGTTCTTCATGGGTGAATGTAGATGCAAAATACTTAGCAGGTTGTCAGCTACCCGAGAAGAATTATCAATAGTCGAACCACCGATGTCAATTGGACCAATATGATTCATCCCTTTCCTTCTAGAGTTTATATAAGTAAAAAAGTCTTTGTTGTTTTTGTTTGCATCCTTCGTCAAAGATTTCTCTTAATCTGCCTTCACTTGCCTAACTTCCTTTGTGATTTGAATACACTCTAGATTATATCTACCATAGGTTTCGGCGTCGACTGATAATTTATATGCATCCCATGCATTTTTCTTCTCTGCCACGAGCCTCATCATTAATTATTCTGACATCCATTTAGGCCTGAACCTTGAACAGTATTTCTTAGTTGGTATGAAAAGCCTAGTAGCTTCAACATTAAGTCTCTGATGGCTTCCCATTTAGAATTCACCGTTGGTAATATCATCAGTTGATCCCACTGTACAGAATTTAAAAAAACTAAGACCACTGTAGTCACGTTTACGAAAACAAAAAAAAAAAAAAAAAAAAACGCTTCCCTTTACCCTTGATGGTAGTTATATCTTTAAGTAAATCCCACATCAGTACACTGTAATAACTGTCACCTAGTGGTTCCTTTATCTACAAATTCTTAATTACTAATTTAAATCAAAAGTGACTATGAAGCCTAATAAGTCCTATTATTATAATAATCTTAAATTATAAGAGGAAACCTCATGCCTTTTAGTAGTACTGTTAATCTCTCAACACTCAATTGCGAATGATTATAATATGAACCTACCCCACGTGCATAGTCATAAATAAATCAAATTAAAATAGCTATTAATTAAAATCATCATGTCTTCAATTCTCATATCACGCCAAGTGAATCGGAAAAAATTACGGAAAGACGGCGGCCACCAACCCCCAAAAATCCAACCAACATCACATGAGACCATGAGAATTGAAAAACAATTGTCGCAAAAACCTAAAAACCACGAAACAAATAAATATCCATTAATTCACATACAATTTAAACTTTAAAACCGTTTATAATTTTTAAATTTTATAAATTTTTATAAAGGTTTAAATTGTATGTCCTACAAGATATCATCTGCCCTACAATGTCATCAACTTTCGCCCCTGGCAGACATACCCTGGTCCTGTTCCACCTATCCTTTTTGCATAATATATTCCCCATCTCCCTGACAATAGAGTCACTAACAATAACTACTTCCTGTGGGAAATAGTTACTTTATTTTATGCAGGAAAATGATTAACAAAAGCAAAGCGATTATACAAGTATTGCAGGCTACTTTATTTAAATGATAAGGCGTATAAATTATAAAAGCACTATTAACCAGCATTTGAAAAACTAGTCTGAAATGATAAAAAAAAATATATCAACTTCAGAATGATTAAGGAACAAATTGACTAAATCATCGTTAAATAAATGTCAGTAAAAAAAAAAAAAAAAAAAAAAAACCTTAAAATCGAGTCTCACTTCGACCTCAGTGACAAATGGAACGAAAATCTCACTTTTCACAAATTATTTTAACGGTACGAATTCGAAACTCTTAGGAACGATGTGGATCATGGGACAGTAAGTAGTTGGAATTTCTAACACAAAAACTGGTTATTTCAAACTTGCCTGAGACGATGAACGGCTACTATCACGTGGGTATCAAAGCCCACCATATCAGTTCCTAAAATTATCTTTTAGTTTTGAATAATGGATTCTTAGGCAGCTTAACAAGATCTTACATCCCCTTAGAATCTCTGAAAACAGCCCTTTATTCTAAATTCAATATTCAGCACAAGATACAACTAGTCACTATATTACATTTCTAAGTTGAATGGTTGCATTTAGTATTCGCATCTGTATACTGCGTGTATTGTGTGGGCGGTTTGCATATTTTGCAGGAAGAAAAAATCGAGTTCTTTGGAAAAAAAATCATGTAACCTCTCATCCAATTAACTCAGCCACGGTATGCTATTTAGGCAACTGATGAAGGGTTGAGATACTTTGTTTAGAATACATAATTTTTCATTTATAAACTGCACATATAGAACGGTCGGTTTGCTGGCTTTGCGAGATTAAAAACGTCTCAAAAATTTCTCGTATTATCGGTGACGGAAATCTATCTCAGGTCTTTTTCCTACAGTGAAAGATCACTAACACTATCCACTTTGATAATCGAGAAGGCACTGACTAATCGTTAACCCATCTTCCACCATTCATGCATCCTGAAGCGTGACAAGTAGGTTCCGTCCAATGAATTATGGTTGGCTGTTGTAGGGTTTTAGGTGCACCAGCAACTTAGGCCATATTACGCCACCAGTAAATTATCGTGTGGCCAATCTGCCAAAGCAGTTTTACAGTGAATCCTCGAAATGTAAGGAACGTTGGGTGTCCATCACAATTTGAAAACAAAGAAATCATATTGCATGATAAAAGAGATTGAGAGGAAGCTTTGCGCTTGTGGGCAAACAGTGTTTGCCCACCAGATCAATCTATGTGGCAAACACTGCCAAACAGTGTTTGCCACATAGATTGATCTAATCACTTAGAGATTAGATCAATCTATCATCTGGTATTGCCTAATGTCACGGAAGCTCGCCTGTTCCTCTGTGGGTATATATGCCACACCTTGACCCTTGCTTACGTTTGTTCGCATATGCGTGATCACCAATTAAGTCTTATCAGTGGAAAGGTATCACCAATTCAGTCTTATCAGCGGAAATATATGCCATTGATTTTGGTTGTCCCAGAATAAAGGAGCTGAATACTAATATAATCTTTATTAAAATACTCGAAATGAAGGAACTTCACCTATGTGCAATTTAGAATCTATTTATCGCTAACATAGCTCAAAAATCACAGCAGAAGCGGAGGAGAAAATATCCGCTCCGCGGATGCTTTCTCCTCCGATTCTTCGGTGATTGCATTCTTTATGTTACGCCGTCATAAAAACACCAAAAGACCAAGCTGACAGTTTGTCAATTAAAGACTTGCTTTTGAGAAACAATCCTATCGTTAAGTTAACCGTGCCGTTAATAGCTCGTGGTAGCCATGCAATTTGTCCTCTGAAAGTTGAGTATTAGCCATAACTTTTACTTATTAAGGTAATTAAATAAACCAATCTTTGTTGCAGAGCAACTTCTCTGTGCAAATACCCTTTACGGCTAAATGTCAGGGGTTTTACAAGTTTAGAAGCCCTCGTGGGTAGCACAGTTGGTATAATCAACGTTCTCCCAACACGGGGTGGAAAATACCCGAGTTCGAACCCCATCGAGGTTGATTATACAACGTGGCTGAGTTAGTAGGACTCGGTTGCGAGTAGCATAGTTTTCTCTTCGGCAAACTAGGTTTTTCGTCCAGAAAACAGAAAATCTACCACAGAACATTAAATTTACGGATAGTATACACGGAGCAATATCGCTTTAGTCGCTGATGTGCCTAAAACGAAAGCTAATACTTATGAATTACAAAGGTGTTCAAGTATGAATTAAGACCGAATTTAACGAGGTAAACCGGCGCGGCGCTCTAGTACCCCAGATGGGAGTCCCACGGAAGAACACAGTTACTGTTGCGGCGAGGGCCCAACCAGTAATCGCGATCTTATTTTTAAGGTCTATAAAACATGTGCACCAGAGATCCAGATTCATTAAATGAGGCACTGATAATCAACCCTCGCGGGTAACACAAGTTACGATCTCTCTCTCTCTCTCTCTCTCTCTCTCTCTCTCTCTCACCATGTGGAAAAGACCACGGTTCGAATACCAGCATTACGAGAGAAAACTCTCCCCCCCCAACAACCCACCATGGTCAAGTTAGGCTGAGGTCACAATGCATGCTAATTTCTCATTGCGTAAGATCGTGTCATCGCTCGGAACAATCAAATCTTTTATAACATAGCTACTAGTCACAGTGGAATACAATAAATAAATAAAAAATTATAATGGTCATACTGGAAAGGAGCTTACTGAAAACATCCCTCGATATCGCTAGTCTTTTAGACTGGTTTGTTTCAGATCGTGCAAAAGGATGGAGAAAACTTACTGGCTTGCTTAATAGCATTCACTAAATAGGACCAAATGAGTATTGAGCGGCCAAAACACAGCGAACGGTCGTTTATTGTGCTAGCACCCCAAGTACGAAAGACGTCGTCAGTCTTCACTCATGCAGGACTTTTGAAATCGCATGCACTGTGACTTCAACCTTAGTCAATCCTGGCAAGGGCAGTGGCGGTCTCAGGTATGGACTAAAGGGGCTACAGTCTCCCCCTTATGATAAAGATAATGTACATTTTTTTACGACTACACGATGACTAAATCTCGATGATTCCCCGAAATACTACTTTAGTCCCACCCTTCAGAACAATCCTGAAATCATGACAACTTTTTTTTTTTTTTAATCCAAGAAAACGAGCAAACCTACCATAAAATACACATTGATTTACAGATGCGGCAGATACAACTATGCCCTCCCACTCCAATCTGTCCTTATTTATGTGCCGCGGATTTGAGACTGATGAGAGTTGAGATTGCGTAAATAGGTATCCAGATATTTTCAGCCCTCTTGATTTTTATATATACTAGTTGTACCTAGCGTTACATACGCCATCTTTCTGATTATGGCATAAATAGTTTAATATAGATCCTTCAGTCTTCACCATTCTTGATTAGCGGTGATATAATTCTATGGCAGTCACCTGTGGGATATATGCATATGTCTGTCTCTATTTGCAGGTGGTTCCCGGTCTTCTCCAACAAATATTGCAGTAACCTCCGTTTTGGATGTTGGTGAATTATATCGTCTCTTATCTAGGTCCGGGTCTTCTATAAATGCCATGCGCACATTCATTGTTGGATTGGCCGGGTTATTTGATGCATTTGGTTACATGACTCAGCAAATAGGTTAACTTATCGCAGCATCTCGTCCAATTGTTGCATTATTTTGGCCATACACCCTTGGTTTGATTGATTTTCAAGCCATTTTGTTGTTACTTCAGCAGAATCGAAAATATAAAGTTGTCCATAGCCTAGCTTATTTGCCTCGTTTGGATATAGCGGTGAGACCAAATGGTAAATCTGGCCGTGCATTCTAAAACAGTATGGACCATTTCCAGGCGGTGATTTAATCTCCGCGCCCATTGATGTGAATCGTATATATTCTCTATAGTTATTTGTTTCACGACGTGTATCTCCTGTAAGCAGCTCTCGTAATAGAGTAGGTGTCTCAGACAGTGGGTCAAATGAAACCTTTCCATCATGACAGCATTTAGTGTATTTATTCGGTGTGTTTAACTCATGTCTTCAATATCTTGCATTGCAATATTCATAGTTGTAACACATATTTCCTATGTCATGCTCTTCCACATTAATTACAGCTTGTTGATTATTCGCATCTGGTACTTCTTTTGATTAGTCCTAACGGCGTATTCTCATTTCCAGTCTTGCTTCTCTTTCTTCAATGTTTTCTGTCTGTCTTCGTAGTGCCTCGTTTCGATCTCTTAGTTTACTAGGTGTCTCCTCTCACGTTTCATTAGCATTTCTTCTACGTTTTCTCAAAGTTCTTACACACTATTCAGCCATTTTTACACTTCTTAAAACTTAGAACGGTTTATTAAATTTGAAGACAGATAAAATAAACATACATCGATAGCTTTCGGGCACAGGTTGCCTTTCTTCAGTCGAAAAATGTTAGTACAAAAATGAATAAAGAATGCCCGGTATGGTGGTCATGCGAGGTGAACAGGTGCTGGCAATAATTAGCAGATGGAAAATTTGAGCAGCATCCATAAGTGTTTTACATATATAGATATGTGAACACCTGAATTTTAATATGAAACTACGAGGACGAGACAAACTTGTCAATTCAAAAATTTTCTTGAAACTATTGAGGATGAATATGGTGATTTGTGGTAACACACTAAAGTACGATGGTTGAGTCGCGGTAACGTGTTGAAGCGATTTTTTGAACTTAGGATCGAAACAGATCTATTTATGAACGAAAAATTGAAACCTGTTCCGGAACTGTCAGATCTCAAATGGTTGGGAACCTTGCCTTTTTAACAGATATTTGTGAACACCTGAATTTTAATATGAAACTACAAGGACGAGACAAACTTGTCAATGAATTGTATTTTAATCTAAAAGCATTTCAAACAAAAATGGAGTTATTTAAAATTCAACTATTCGGAATAATTTTTCACATTTTCCATGTTGCGATATAAACCGAAAACGCAATTTTCGGTTGGCATCTAAAGATAAGAGGATTACATGAAAGTCTCCTACTCTTGTAGTGCCTTTTTTATAGGAATCTTAGCTATGTAATGTTTCCATATGAAATTCAGAGGTTAATTATTCCGTCATCGACGACAATTGCATTTGATAATTACACGTTGAGCACCTCGCTTTGTAAACTTACATATTTAGCTGCAGTTGCGACTGTTAACGGATGTCTTTCATGCCTTTTTTTTTTCCATTAAAGTCTTTCAGAACTAGACAATGCAGCCGTCTTTTCTGCTATAAGACCCACTAAATACATACCGACAATCATACTTCTTTGGAAGTCCACGAGATCCTGTCTGTTCCCCTTTGCTGATGAGTTAGTTTCGGTAATGGTTTCACAATTCTCACAATGGTTTCCAATTCATCCGATAGTGATACAGAAAGGACCAATCCGTTCCCTAAATCAAGTTATCACACATGGAACATTATTACAGGTTACAATGAAAAACAAGGGCACTATAAAACTATCAGTGGTTAATAACGTTTTCAAGGATGTTATCCTAATAACGCTTCTTCTGTAAAGTACCATCCACAAAAACCATTGGTTCAACGTCATATCAAGCAGTCCAGCCCACCAAATCATTTGAATACTACTGCTGAGTTCGAATTTTTTCTCTTCAAGATTGTTTAAGACTGAAAACAATCTTGAAAAGAAAGAATTTTAACTCAGCAGGGGGGGGACAGCTTCCTATGATAATGGCACCTAAAAGAGCCGCAGACAGTGGCCTATAAGACTAATTCAGTAATGGTATGTTCGATGGTAAAACTGTGCAGTAGAAAAAGGGGCATATGCAAAGGAGGTAAGTATATTTCACAAATGGGACAGTGCAATTCTTTTTGGGAAGGTACTCCGGATTTACGCCATCGATTTTCTTTCACTTAATAGAGTAAGTCGAGATTCGTCGTTCCACAGAACCGTTTACTACAATTCTAGAGGCCAGTTTCTTTGAGCATGACGAAAAGTTTGAGGGTGATACCTCGTCCGTCGAACAGACTGTTAATGCAACACTGAGTAAACATGTATGCTGCCAAATGTTCTGTACGGTTTTTGGATCTCTTGATTGAGTCTGAAAAACTGGCAGGCAGTGAAGATGGTCCGAACGATGGTCTTTTTCATTTAGTTTAGCTTAGTGTTACATGTCCTGTGGCCCCAGGGTTCCCCCAACTCCGGGTTGTGACTTTGTGACATAATGGAAACTCTGTATAAAGGTCAGATGATGTAAGTTAGTGTGAAATGCCTTTCACTTGCTTAAGATGATCAGAACGATGGTCTTTTTAGTTTAGTTTCATTTAGTGTTACATGTCCTGCGGCTCCGAGTTCCCCCCGCCACCAGCTCCGTGTTCGGAGCAATATGGCCTTAGTTGCTAATGCTCCTAAAAACCAAATAACAAACAAACAGCTCCGTGTTGTTGTAACTTTGTAACGTAATACAAACTCTGTAAAGGTCAGATAGTGTGGATTAGTGAGTGAGGGGATTAGGTGTAGGGTTACATTGTTTATCTGGCCACTTGGCCTAGGGGCTCATGCAATACTACTGTTGCCATGAATGGGGAATTTGAAGATAAGTTATTATTTTGGTTTTTAGGAGCATTAGCAACTAAGGCCATATTGCTCCGGGGATATGCGGTGGTCATTCCCTGATCTTTCCGCACCCTCCGTGTTTGGTGGTCACGGGCTCGAACCCCGGTCTAATCAAGAAGCATGTGCTATGCTGCTCCTGCCCACCTGGCTACGGAGGCGCCTTGAAGATAAGGAAAAGAAGGTCATCCCTGTAGATTGTAGAAGGATACCTGAAGTCGGTGTCAGCATCCTACACCATGCAGCCTAAGAAGAGGAATCAGCATGATGTCAGCCAAAGTGATCAATGATCGGGATGAGCAGCATGAAGGCCGGCCACGGCGTGGGCCCCAACTGCATGTCATGTATACAGTAGAGATCAGATCAGCCGCACAGAGAAAATTTCAATCACTTAAATCTTTTCGTACATATATGTACACATACACGTTTTATACACTCGTATCCAGCAACAACAATCAACTATGAGCGGAAAAACACACACAGTCTCTCACTCTTCCATACGATGGTCTATGGAACTTAAGAAGCTCTGAAGTTCGTCCCACGCCAAGGTTCCTCTCTATATCATCCCCTCACGCCGTCCATGTACGTCATACATATTCGCTGAGCTCCTTTCTGCTTGAAATATCATATTGTAAACGACACCTTTTACTATTGTTGTCGTTTGGTTTTTAGGAGCATTAGCAACTAAGGCCATATTGCTCCGGGAATATGCGGTGGTCATTCCCTGACCTTTCCGCATCCTCCGTATTTGGTGGTGACGGGATCGAACCCCGGTCTAATCAAGAAACGTGTGTTACGCACTGCTGCTCCTTCCCACCTAGCTACGGAGGCACCACACCTTTTACTCTGTCTAAAGCTTCATTGATACCCTTTGTGCTAACGCGCTATACTCAATATTTCTATAACCTGCAATTTGCATAAATTTCATTATTCCTTTGTGTTCTCATAGTTTTGCGAACAGTGTATATAACACTAACGAATTTTTTGTGGACGCTACACCATGCAGGGGGAGCGAAAGCCCCAATCCGTATTAAAAATGTAATCTGAATTTTTTTTTTTTTTTTCTTTCAGCATCCCATTAATTAACATATTGTGATTTTAACTCTATATATCAGCATTAATTTCCTCCTATTTTCTATTAGGTAAACAACCCAGATGAGAAAAAGAAGAGAGAAAAAATGGCAAAGGACGTGGAAAGTCTACTTGCAGACATTGTAATAATATTATATTAATAGTTAATTTGGAAAATTAAATGTACAGGGCATAATCCTTTTGGGTTTTGATAATTAACTATATAGTATCGGTGTAAATACACCACAGTTAACCCATATATTTGAACTACATATGTAGCGTAGAGGGCATCGTTTTAATTGTATCTAATAATGTGGGTGCCTTCACAACGAGATAGCTACTATTGCATTACTTCAAATAAATAACGCTTCTGTAGTAGAGAAGACTACTGTTATTTATTTGAAGTAATGCAATAGTAGCTATCTCGTTGTGAAGGCACCCACATTATTAGATACAATTAAAACGATGCCCTCTACGCTACATATGTAGTTCAAATATATGGGTTAACTATGGTGTATTTACACCGATACTATATAGTTAATGAATACTAGAGTTATTTTATTTATTTATTTATTTATTTTTTTTAGTTTGACGTAAAATGGTGATCAGATTTATTACATTCTGACATTATGAACTAGAAGAAGTTGTGGGAACCTACACTTTTAGTCCCAAAATAGGTTTATCATCATACATACATGTAGTCCTCTAGTACGTCCCTTCGCTACAATATCATTATTTTGTAACGTAGTGTTTGGTATCAGTTTCAAATTTATACAATAAAGTTTATAAAATTTCCACGATTATTTATATTATGAAAATTTAAAGATGGGTAAAAATTATTTTTCTCCGTGTTGCCAGACAATATGCAATGTTGAGTCGCACCATATGTGGAACGTACTGGTGCAGCAAATCTCTTTCAGTTTGTTATACACTGTGACAGGAATACTCATGGTATTGAAGACATACAAATATGTCTCGAATACGGTGATAAGTACAGCTATATGTACATTAGCTAAAGATCAAAGAACGCAATCTCTTTTGCTGTGAAATTAGAACTGCTAAAACGATTTGATGTGGGTAAGGAGAATGTAAAGAGAGAAATGCAAAAAAAGTTATAAAAATTTGAAAAGTGAATGTATAAATAAAATAAATAATGAGTTACTAAAATGTGGAGGAGAAAAGTTAACTGTGGAATTAACAGAAATAATGAAGCAGCAAATTTTTAAAGAAAGGAAAAGAACAAGCGATTGGCGAAAAAACATAACAATACCAATATAAAAAGGAGATAAGCAACCATCAGAAAATTAGAAGGGGTATTAATTTATTAAACACGTCATTGAATCTGCACACATAGGTAATATCAGAAAAAGTAAATAAAAGTATAAAATTTAATGAGCAGCAAGGACTTAGGAAAAACAGATTGTGCATAGATGCAATACTTATGGTAAAGCAGATAAGAGAAAATTATCAGAATACAATACAAATTACGTGTTTTGTAGATTTAACAAAAGCTTCTGACAGAATAAAAATAAAAGTTGTAACAGGAACCTTAAAGCTTACACACACAAAACAGATCAAGGAAATAGAGCAGAGCAGAAACAACTAAAGGAATAACACAAGGAGACTCGTTGAATCCTACTCTCTTTTGCCTGACAATGGACAATTAATTAATGAAGTAAATACTGGTGAATGGTGAAGCAGCTGCTTGTCGGCTAAGAAAAATTCTGTCACTAGGAGCATCATCCTTTGTCGTTGGAAACAAGCAAAAGTCACTGCAACACGGTGGGGCGGGGCATTGTCCTGATGAAAAATCGAATGTGAACGTTCCTTCTGAAAAGCTGGGAGAAATTTTTCTTCAGAATATTTTCATACGAGTTTCTTGTCACTCTATTGCCCTAGGAAACACACTGTATAACAATCATAACATTAATACGATAGAAAATAACAACCATCATTTTCTCCACTCTTGAGGCAACACTAAACTTTTTAGGATGCAGTGATTCAGCATGATTCCAGTGGGCGGGCTAACGACTGGTTTCATGATTAAACAGTGGAATCAAAGTCTCATTCATCGTTACAATCGAGGAGAAGTGGATAGCTCTTCTTGTCAGAACTTTTCGCAGCCGACAAGCGGCTGCTTCGGCCAATCAGCACTGGGCTATGTGGACCTGTGTTGTGTCTTATGTAAGGCGGCCCCTATGTGATGATATAGAAAATATGATGTGATCTATGTGATGATATACAAAACTCTTGTACAATGGACAGAAATGAATCGCGCAGTATGTGCGCTGTTTAGTTGTTCTGGCCATTTAGCTACCAGGAAGCAGCGATCACCAGGAAGGCTACTTCCCAGTACCCGTCATAAACACACCTCCAAACAAATCTTCGCGGCCGTCTTCACAACTTGGTAAAAAATGCAGTTTATGAGAAAACCTGGAAACCTTATGCGCACTTTTAAAAACACGAAAAAAAGATAAAGTTAAAATTGAGGAAATTAGGAAGCAATATAAAATACAACCTATTAATAGGCATATATTGTGGGTATATAATAGACAAAAAAAAAAAAAAAAAAAAAAGGAAAAATATGTAGATAGCATGGAAAACGACAAGCGGCCAGAAATATTAAAGTACTGGATACACATGAGCAAATGGGAAAGTACACATGAGCAAATGGGAAAAAAAAAAAAAAAAAAAAGATGGAAGGATGATTTATCCTAAACCGAATAAGCAGAATGCTTAGAGCGAAGAAGGATGAGGACAGAAATCAGTCGGGAATTTAAGTTATCTTGAAACATAATGTTGCAGTTCGTAAAAAAGCTGACAAAATTAAAGAATGAGTGCGACACCAGCAAGTTACGTACAATATAGACAGACTGTTTAGTTTATAGAATGAGAATTAAAGGGCAGATGACAACTGTATTCCAGGATTAGATAACTTCAAATTTCTTCACGTTCATGAAAGATTACTGAGCACAAAAAAAAAAATAATAAATAAATAATAAAAACCAACTATAAAAACAATTTTTATCTCATGTTGGACAACGTCATTTGGACATTGTTAACTTGAAGGACGTTCAAGCTGTTTTAATCGCCAAACACAACTTCGTTATTACGACCAATGGACTTGAGAGTGATTGCACGTTCAAGGCTGGCTACCACCGCCAGTGAACCCGTAAGGTCAGTGGTTTTCAACCTTTTTTTTTTTTTTAATAACTACACCAAGTAATTTATTTTATTTTGCGGCTCTCCTACTCGATCTATTCAATTTTCTGTCTGTTAGATCCGATTCGCTTTCTCGTATATATATATATAGATATAAATTAGCAATCCTATTTTCTTTTTACATACTTGGATATATATATATATAAATAATATTAAAAATGTTATATGATAGTTATTACAATAATATAATTATAAAAATTACATTTCATAATACAAATTATATATATATATACAGTATATAATAATTTTATTCTTTATATAGAAGTACTAAGTAAACATCAATTACAGATCACCACAAAATTAAAAAGATACTGTACACCTTTTTATAATGAAATAAACATATAAATTTAAAAAAAATAAAACTTAAGACCAAATTACGTGGCACCCCTAGAATGTTGTTGCGGCACCCAGGTTGAAAACCATTGCGTAAGGTAGTCGAACACCAGCGGATGACGAAAATCAATTTGGAATATGTAGCAGTTCTGTTTATATCAATTAGTTAAAGAAAAAAAAAGTAGCATATATAGTGGCAGCTGAAGCAGATTCGCAAGAATCGGTTCTTTTTAAGTTTTAGAAAATTTGGAGACTGGTTGTTAAATAAAAAAAAAAAAACACCCAGAGGTTAAAATTTTCTTACTGTATTTTCATCTATGAGTTACAAGTTTTGGCACGGCCCAGCCGATTGCTCTTAATGCTGCAACGGCGCAGGATTCATTTGCAACATCACAAGAACAGAGTTTAGCAATATTCTCATCTGTCTTCCGTTTTTATTTTATTATTCTCTTTTAATCTGGGAGAATTTTTTGGAATAGTGCAGAAATGAAGAAACACTTGTGAATATTTCTGAGAAAAGAAGATATTAAAAATATTGGTATCTACAAGACATATTTAGACATTAAGATCAATGAAAGTAGCAACAATAATAATAATTTTAATGAATCAAGAGCAGTAGCCTTACATAATGCTATTTATCCCCACAGAAAACCATAAAAGATACATATGTTACAAATGAGATGCTGAAAAAGTTGGAAAAGAAAGGTGGCGGCGGCGAAAAAGCGGTAGGTTTTGCATTAATAATTTATATTAGCAATCTTTACAGCTTTGGTATTAAATACTGGCAAAATGATGCATGGAAGCTAGCTTATGTAGCAAAAATAAATTAATTAAAATAAAAAATCTAATTGAAATTAAATTAAAACAATTAAAGTAACCTGTGTCACCTTCTCTCCTATCGTTTATCCATTATTTCAATTTATGCAATCTCTCCTTAATAGTTCCAGGTTGTGTAGTTCCTATCAATCAGTCTCGTGATTGGAGTCTCTTCACCATTTTGGGTGATCCTCTTGCATGTTCTAAACATTCCTGTATTGCGAAAGCAGAGTGAGCTTGCTCGCAGGTTGGAGACAACAAAGAATGTAGTATCAAGAATGCCAGAAATTCCCACTGATCTAAATCTAAATTCTTGTTCAAATCCTTTTTCATTCTCTAAGGAATGGAGTAGTTATGGCCAGTTTCATGAGCGTAAACACGCTGAAAGATAGTTTGCTCTAAACAAAGTATTATAAACTTTTTCAGGCCCTTTCATTTCGATAAATTTTCATTTATAAAGAGCTACGCCCAAATATTAAAGAGTAAAAAACTAGAATATACAAGATGCTCGCGAGCCGCGGCTTTCAAATATATTTATAAATTGTACATGCTTACTGGTGTATGATTAGTTTAATTCTGCAGATATTAACATTAAAAATACATTTAGGGTACATCAACTAGGGAGGGGAACTTATTTTAACTTTTGTTACTTTCATGCTGGTAACTTTCTTTTGTGAAATATTGTACCGAAATATGATTTTATTAGTATTTTATTGTTTATAATCTTCAGCCAATTGATTCCAAACTTAAATTTATATCATTATTTTTCTTTTGTAGGCCCCATCAGCAGATGTAATGAAGGAGTTGGTAAGTGATTCATAAATGGTCTATTTTGATAGTAGAGGTATTTATCGCAAGACTACATGTATAGCAGTAGACAGCAACTGATACTCAATCACCATCGTAAATAAGTGGAAGTCACAAAACCTAAATGAAATATTGACATTTTATTTATTTTCAGTAACTTTAATGTCTACCATTCATCTCACAACAAAAACTCTTCCTTTTGAATAACTGGATTATTCATAATATTATGATTTATTCCATAAGCATATGCAATTATACATGAACAAATAACATCATGAAATAATTGAACTGTTCTGATTCTCACACCAAATAACAGCATCTGCAGTAACGTCCAAATTGTTTACCACCACAGAAACTAGAATAAAAGCTCACCGGATTTCGTGGAGCCCTTTGAATGAAGAATATACATATATAGCGTATACAATTGGTAGTACCGGTAAAGCGATTCCGTTTTATTTCACTTGCATGCATAACACTTATGTTCTTACGCAGCCGGTTCTGATGACAGGGCCGATCCTAGAGTTCAGGAAACCCAGATGCAAGACTTAACACTGAGGGCTACCTGGCTGTCCTTCAATCAGGGCAAGGTATGCTGCCCCTCCTCCAAAAATGGCCGCCTGGTGGAACGCAGTGAAAGTAGGTAAAGGCAGACTAAACCAAATATGCAGCAGTAAGAAATGAGCTCTGCTTGGCAATAAACCAATATTTCACATAATGTTGATTTTTCGTGGTGAACGCCAAAAATCACTACTGTATTTGTACACTGCATATTATTTTGTAAAAAGAATATTATCATTATTAAGTGAAGGACAATCTTTCCTGTATAGTAGCTACACAGGGTACATTGTCCTTCATTTAAATAATACACTGGTGTGCAAAATTTAAGGACCAGTCAGGTTTCCACCTGTAGCTTCTCATATGAGTGGCCTGGATAAGGGAAAAGCACACCAAAGGAACCTCGTCAGGTACAGAAAGGAAGGAAACAACACCGACACAACAACGGAAACAAAACGGTAGAGGGACTTTATTCAAAAATGGCAACATAGCACTGGCTGCCGTGATACAGATGCATCACTGCCAAAGATGAACAAAGGGAAGAGGTGGTCCTCAGTAGGAAATATGGCCACCCCCCCCCCTAATGTCGATGCAGGCTTTGCACCGCCTGTCCATACTTAGAACAATATTGTTGATAAGTTCTTGCGGTAGCATCGTCCATTCCTCTGTCAACGCCATCTTCAGCTGGTGAACATTTTCTGGAGGGTGTGGACGTGCCGCTAGGCGTCTCCCCAGAGCGTCCCATATGTGTTCGATGGGATTTAGATCGCTGGAACGGGCAGGCCAATCCATACGAACAATATCCACTCTTTTCAAAAGCATATCAACAGCTGCAGTGCGATGGGGTGTGGCGTTATCACCCATAAACACGAACTCAGGGCCAATGGCACCTCGGAACAGACGCACATGAGGAAGGATTACCTCAGTACAGTAGCATGCACCGGTTACAGGACCGCCTTCCAGTATCTGGAGTTGTGTACGTCCATCCAAGATAACGCCTCCCCAGACGAGAACACCTCGACCGTCATATCGATCCCTTTCAGTGATGTTTGCGGCGTGTTGCCGTGTGCCAACCTCTCTCCAAATTAGCTGATGTCCAGAATCGCTGCTGAGATTGAATCTACTTTCATCAGTAAAGAGTACCTTAAGTAAAGATTTTGTGGTTGGAACCTTTAGAAATTGTGTTGGTCCTTAAGTTTTGCACACCAGTGTAGTACAGTGTGGCAAGCAAAACAGTTAGGAATGATGAAACTCATACAAAGAAAAGTAACTTAATTATTGAAGAGTGAGTATTAAAGCCAGAACTCAAACAATACGTGAAAACTGATTGCATATTTGAAGTAATTACCATTTCTTATTCAATGCATAAAAATTGCTTTAATAATCCTACTTAGATATTAAGGTGAGTAAAGAGGACATTCGCAATCATAACTGGCAAGTTTTTCCCTAAGTACCCGATACAAGGCTGTCTCTCCGCGACCACTACTTCCTTCTTCAATGTCGTCATCATCATGCTCTCCTTTCCCATTCATATACGAAACATAATTTGACTGCCCAATAACTATAGAGGGCATTCTTTAAAATTATGTCCTTCATGTTTAACTTTATCAAGAAGCTTTAGGTTTTTATGTCTCCTTTAAGTGAACCGAATGTGAATTTGAAGCAAAAGTATAAATGCTCTCCTTATGAAGGAAACTGGAACTTTTCAAGTTTAGTACAAAGAATCGACGAATAGCTTCCACTCACTTCACTTGGTTCATATACTGGAGCCCGCTAATGCCCACGTGGCACCCATTAATCCGGAAAGATGAACTCCTCGCGGTGTCTGTGCCAGGAAATCGAAGTAACTGGAAATAACAGGTTTTAGCTTGGCGTTTTGATCCCAGCATCTATTTAAAGAATTTGAAAGATTGGAATCTCTCACTAAAAATCTTATCATGTTTTTGTGTGAACAGTTGCGGTTAGTATACATTTCCGTTACATATACATTATATATATGTAATGGAAATGTATTTCCATTACATATATTTCCATTACAAAACATTTCCATACATATACATTACATTCAGAATCTAATGATGAAATTACATGGAGTTTCTGATAGAGAAGGTATATGAAATATGAAGTAGGTGACCTACCGGTCTTATATCAAATGGATTAAGACAAGAAGTGTCTTTTTTATTTTCAGTGTTATAGCCTTGCACTTCATGCCAGACCAACCACGTAAACGGCAAAACGTAGGGCCTTTTTCTTGCTTACACTCCATTTCCTCAATTATTCAACACTAGTGTGGCAAACATTGTGTGGAGTCCTTGGTTTATCTTGGTTACCAAGTTTCATCCTTATTATATGCACAATACACTTTCTTAACAAATTCTGCAATTTTTTTTTAATTTTCACAACGATATTAATAAAACCTAACAGAATATCATGTTTATTTAAGTATCTTGATTGTTTTAGCATTATAAAACTTAAAAACGCGGTTTTAGTTGGATTGTTGTGTATAAACTAAAATATTATTATTATTATTATTATTATTATTATTTATTCAAGTAAAGGAAAAGTTACATCCACCCCTAGACAGCAAATATTTACTAGGAGAGTAAACACCTATTACCGATTAAAAATATATACAACGAGTAACAAATAGTACAGAAAATTATCCTTCCTAGCGTTTAGTAACGCTTACCCTTTATTTTTATTTATTTATTTATTGTAGGCGATCATCATATATTAACGCCATCTGCCACTGTGCATTTTAAACACTTATGGAAAGTCGAGTTCACGATATTAATACAAAAATCGAAAACTTGTAATAATAAACAAGCTAGTTAATGTGCTTAGTGCGTTATATTTCAGGAGCATTCCATTTTTTTTCTTAAATTATTTGAATTTTTTTTTCTTTTTCTGTGATTAATAGAAGTTAAAAGTAAATATAGTTATCTCCTTAACAATATCACACACACAGCATCGCCGTCTTAAAGTTTAATATTTTTTAATAATGCCCACTCTAGGTAAAATCATATCATCAAGACATCATTGTAAAACTTCATTTCACATCATTTATTACATCATCTTGTAAAACTAGTGTGATATTGCGTCAGCATTCTGCAATGTTAGAGTGGTATTGCATCATCTTGTTTATAAAAGCTCGCCTGCTGCTATCTGTCTTCAATTTCTATTCAGCAGCGGTATAGCATACACTCAATTAACTCTAAGAAAGAAAAGCGTAATTATTATTCTTGATAGGGAAGGCTTTTCTAGTCGATATAAAGCTGCAAAAGTTGCTGTAACCAGTCTATCTTGTCAAAGTTCTTAAAAAGAAAGGTGAGACTGAAACGGAAAAGTACTGCGGTACAGAACACAGTTTTGAAGCGTCTATGCCTCCGTGATCATCGTACAAGTTACACAGACCTAAAATCCACGTGGAAGGAACATACTCGTACTGGGTTAAATGCAAACTATCCGACGAAAAGTTCTGATGAGTGATCTGAAAGCATATCGACCTCGTAAGAAGCCCTTACTGAAAAAAAAATCCACGAGGGGAAAACGATTAACCTCATTTAAAGAATATGCTGATTCGACAACTGAGAAATTGAAATCTGTAATATTCTTTGATGAATTCAAATTTAACCTACACGGGTCGGATGGCAAGTGCTATATTCGGCATTGATCTAATGAAACTTATCACGCTGACTGTATTCAGTAAATAGTAAAAATTCCATTGAGCCAGATGGTTTGCGGATGCCTAACGAACAAAAGAGTGGGCAGAGTACATTTTTTTTAAAATGTTATTATTAATGGTGACAACGCAAAAATTTTATTAAAGGCGACTTTTCTGTCCGTCAACAGAGATCACTTTCAAGGAATAGAAAATTGTCTTCCAATATGGCTAATTTTTTCTTTATATATATATATATATATATTTTTTTTTTTAATCGGGTGAATACGTTCATGCAAGATTAATATCCGATCCTTATCATGGCTAGGAAATAGTGCCAATATATACATATTCATTTTAGGTAAAAGTTAGTGTTTTGTGGTCACGGGCAATGGTATAGCAATTTAGCTAACAGGAGGCGAAATTGGGTAAGGAAACAGGATAGAAACTGACACTCTTGCCTTCGTATAAACTAATAGCCCAGATTGTGGGGAAAATGGTTGAAGGAAAGTGAACAGCACATATGTTCAGGGCCGTTACTAGCATGAGCAGGAAATGCGATCCCGGATAACTAGAGCACTAACTTTATATTATTCATTCGTATACTGTTCACTTTCCTCCAACAATTTTTTTTTTTCCCACACTATAGGCTATATAGTTTATACGAGGGCAGGAGTGTCTATTTCTATCCTATTTCTTTACCTAATTTCGTCTCCTGTTTGCCAAACTAACATACCATTGCCTACGACCACAAAACACAACTTGTACCCAAAATGAATGTACAATATATATAATATATTACCAAGCTCTTGTCTGTGCAGCCAGTCGCAAGATAGGCCAGTAGATATACCCATTTACAAAAAAAATCTCATACATATATACACACACATGCATACATATACATATTATGAAATAATGGAAAGGTAGTAAAAGGGAGGGTGGAAATAGTATATCAGATCAGATTAATGCCATCAAATTATTGATTAAACATTACATCAGCCGTAATCTAATTACTACTGTAAGAGTGTATATGTACAATAGTGTGATCAAAGTGAGTCTACAGACCAAAAGAGCAGATGTATAAAACTTAGGCCTGACGTAGCCCAGTGGTCAGGAGCGAGAGTGCATAGCACGCGTTCCTTGAGTAGACCGGGGTTCAAGCCCGTGACTACTAAATATGATAAATATTTGTATTGACGATTTATTGTAAACTCTACTGAACTTGGCTGTCGTGCCGGAGTATAAACAGAAAATTTATTTAGCTTAAAAGTATAAGAGGGCAAAAGAACCTTTAAAGACTAAGATAGCCTGGTTTACTTTGTTATACCCTATAAACAAGCATAAAAAATAAAATAAAAAAATAATGATTAAGAGGCTAATTATTGATAATAGGGTACCTTGAATGATACGTTTTCAAGGTCTAACACCAATCAATAATAGCAAGGCCATCTGTTTATGTTTGTTCATCATCATCAGCCATTTTCAATCCACTGCAGGATGAAGGCCTCTCCAGCAACTTTCCAGTTCCTTCTGTTTTGAGCACTGGCCATCCATTTACTACCCAGAAACTCATGAATTTCATCTATCCATCTCCGCCTTTGTCTTCCAGGTTTTCTTCTAGCTCCTCTTGGATACCATTCTGTTATTTTCTTAGTCCATCTGTCATCATGTCTTCGAGCTATGTGTCCTGCCCAAGACCATTTTAGTTCTTTAGTTTTGATCAGAATGTCCTTTACTTGAGTTTGTTGCCTAATCCATGTGTTTCTCTTCTTATCTAACAGTCTGGTTCCCAATACGATTCGTTCCATTCTTCGCTGTGTAGTTCTCAGCTTCTCTTCCATTCTTTTGGTGAGTGCCCAAGTTTCACTTCCATAAGTCATGGTGGGGAGTATACATTGATTCATTATTTTACGTTTCAGACAAACTGGGATATTGCTCTTCAGTATGTGACTATATTTCCTGAATGCTATCCATCCAAAATTTATTCTTCTCTTGACTTCCAGCCATTTATCATTATTACAGCTAATAACTTGTCCCAGATAAGTATATGACTCCACCTTTTCAATTACTGCTCCTTCAATCATTATTTCCCTTTCCGTGGCATACTTGTTCATCATTACTTTTGTTTTAGCCATATTCATCTTTAGTCCAAAATCCTTACTAACTGTGCATAACTGATTAAGATTTTCCTCTAATTCTTTGGGATCGTGGCTTATGACCACAATGTCATCTGCAAATCGTAAATGGTTTAGGTACTCTCCGTTCACATTGACTCCTTTCTGCGACCAGTCTAATCTTCTGAAAGCTTCCTCAAGGGCAGCAGTAAACAGCTTAGGAGATATTGTGTCTCCTTGTCGAACTCCTTTCTCAATTTTAAATTTCCTACTGTCTTTGTCTAGTCTAATAAAGGAGGTAGCACTCTCATATATTTTCTTCAAAATCATAATATATGGGGTATCAATGCCTTGTCTTTCCAGTGCCCGAAACATTGCCTTATGCTGTATGGAGTCAAATGCCTTTTCATAATCCACAAATGCCAGGCATAATGGTGTTTTATATTCATTTGCTTTCTCCATTAGCTGTGATATTACATGAAGGTGATCCATAGTTGAGAATCCTGTCCTAAAGCCAGCTTGCTCTTTCGGTTGATTCTCATCAAGTATTCTTTCTAATCTGTTAGTAATGACCCTTGTGAACAACTTGTAGATGTGGGATAGCAAGCTAATTGGTCTATAATTTCCAATTTATCTCCTTTCTTATGCAGCAAAACTATGGTTGCATTATTCCACTGCTTAGGTGTCACACCTTTTCTAATGCACTTTGTGAAGAGCCTTGCCAGTTTTTGTGTTATGTCTCTTCCTCCCAATTTTAACAACTCTACAGTAACTTCATCTTCCCCCGGGGCTTTCTGATTCTTCATTTTCTTCAATGCATGTTCTACCTCATCAGGAAGAATATTGGGTATGTCGTATGTGTTGCTATTTTGCAATCCATTGTCCCCACTGCTGGCATCATTCCCCTGCTCCTTGTATAATTCTCTATAGTAGTCTTCTGCTATTTGAATTATGCCTTCTCTGCTGTTTATAAGTACACCATCACTATTCTTCAGTTTCAGTATCATTTGTCTTTCTGTATTACTGCTCATGGCTGCTAATTTAATTCCTTTGTTTTCTCTTAATGCTTGTTCTACTTTTCTTGTGTTAAATCTTCTTATGTCCTCTCTGAGTCTCTTTCTAATGGCTTTGCATAACTCAGTATACTCAATTTTCTCCCTGTCAGTGTTTTTCTTGCTTTTCATTTGTCGTCTTCGGTTCATCATGACAAGTGTTTCTTGACTAATTTTTTCTTCTTTGGATTTCTTTTTCCCTATAGGTTTCTTGGGCTTTATCACTTTCAAAAAGTTGTAATATTCCTCGTCGATATCTTGGTCCTCAGCAGTCTGCAAAGCTCATACTTGTTCTTAAGTTCCAGTACATACTGCTTTTCTCCTCTTCTGTTATCTCAAAGACCTTTGTATTATTTACTCGAGTCAGTTTTTTCCTTTCCTTTCCTACATCTATATCAAGTGTACATCTTACCATTCTGTGATCACTTCCAACATTTACCTTGTTCAGGACAGTAACATCATTCACAATATATCTTCTGTTAGTGAGGATGAAGTCGATTTCATTAGTAGTTAATCCATTTGGACTCTTCCATGTCCACTTTCTGTTCACCCTTTTCTTGAAAAAAGTGTTCATTACTGACAATCCTTGAGATTCTGCAAATTCCACAAGTCTTTCACCTCTTTCATTTCTTTCACCAATTCCAAAATTTCCTATTGTTCCCCTTTCTGTGCTGTTTTGTCTTTTTCTAACCTTAGCATTGAAGTCTCCCATAATAATAGTGTAGTGGGTTTTATGCTCATCTAGAAGACTCTCAATTTCGGTATACATTTCTTCAACCTCTTCATTATCATGGCTCGATGTTGGTGCATAAATCATTATAATCTTTAGCTTGTATCTCTTAGAAATCTTGAGTATTAGTCTTGACACTCTTGGTGATGTACTTTTGAATTCCAAAATGTTGTTTTTAAAATCTTTATGGACCAGAAACCCAACTCCACCTTCACTCCTTTCACTGTTTCCATTGGTGTACAGCAGATTTTCACTTGATAAACTTATAAGTGATTCATTTCTTCTTCTTGTTTCAGCCAAACCGATGATATTCCAATTCACATTTTCCAATTCCTTTTCCAGCTCTAATATCCTGTCTTCACCAATGAGTGTTCTTACGTTATAACAGGCCAGGTTCAGTTTCCGTGCATGGCAGCCTGGTCGTACCCAGAGATTCTTAGCACCCTCTGCTTCCACTCTGATCCTCTCGCTGCCGTAAGAGGGAGAGTGAAAGCTGCTGGGGACTGAGGGCCATTTGTTTCGTTGTGCTTTCATGTGCTGGAAGGTTTGGTCTTTTCCTCTTCACGCTGACCAGGCGTCTTGAAGAGAACCACTCTACACGTTCGTTGCCACCTAAGTGACGTAACAGGGCTTACCATCGAGAAGGTGTGCATGAGTGGATTTTAGGGAGGCAGGCCAACCGGACTTCTCCTAAATCTTCTGTAATAGAGAGATATTGGATCCATCAGTGTTTTAGGCTGAGTGTCTGATAACACACAGGATACCTGTTCCCCTTTAAGCCCCCCTTATGTTTGTTATCTAGGTACAAATTATCAAAATTATAGGCATTACGGCAATCTGTATTTAAATTTATACAGCTATCCCGACTAACAGCTTTGAAACAAAAATAAAAAATAACAGCTTTGAAACAAAAATAAAAAATAACAGCTTTGAAACAAGTAATACAGAAAATGAGAGCCAACAATAAATATCATTTGAGTTGTGGTGTATTTATTATATTCATGTGAAAAAGAAAGCTTATGCTAACATAAGGGGAAAGGAGGTAAGAATAAGGAAAGCCATAGCACCTCAATTTCCCTCGCATTTCTCTTATAGATCTTGAGGTATAAAAATTTAAGAGTTAGAAAGCAAAAAGTGAAAAGCAAAGAACTCTAAATTTTTATACCTCAAGATCTATTAGAGTAATTCGAAGGAAACTGAGGTGCTATGACCCTAAAATATGGATGCTATTTTTAAATTCCATGTACAGGAATTACTAAACGACATATACCCCGAGCCAGATCCCGATACCATTCTAAGTAGGCGTGTGTAAATAATACTTCTCAAACAACTCTTTTTTTTTCGTGTGTGTGTGTGTGTACATATATAAAATGATTTTAAATCTTTTAATAGGAAACTATCAAAGAGGGTATGACCAAACTTGCTGACAAGGCAGTTGTAGAAGATCACACTAAACAGATAGACGAACTCAAAAAAGTAAGTAGAGTAAAAACCGTCACTAAAATGCTAAGAATAAACTTGCTTCGATTTCAGAGTTACTCTATTTTATTTATTAATTTTGTACGTAGAAGATGGCAAGAGATTTAGCACACTTCAGATACAACAGGAAGAAGTCCAGTTCAAACTTAATTTTCATATTTGTATTTGCGATGACATAGGCCTTGTGACTTTGAGAAGTAAATTATTATGCTTTCTGATTAAAGTCGTTTATCTGATTTTTTTACACGACCGTTCCCAGTTGCATAATGCGATTTTTTGCCAGTATTTTGTCTCCCAAACTCACTATTATATGAACTTTGTACAACCCCGGGGGCTTTGGTACTTTGCCAATCTTATATTAGTACACATGTTCATCAGGATTTATTTCATTAAAACTAATGCAAATATATATCTATCTATATGAGCAATTGACACATTTTGTAACACTAGTCAAATTTATATTTTAATAAATATGATATTGGCATTTTATACTGCATTAGTTACATTGAAGTACAAACTGGAATTTTTCTAATTTCTCAGAGCAATACATGGAGAGTACAAGTTCATTGCATTCATGAATTGCCCCAATTATAAGCTGACTATTTAATAACATACACGTATAAGTTATAAATCCAGTTTAATGTAAGAATACAAATATATACTAACAGTAGCTTTCGAGACTGGCGAAAGCTACTGTTGATGAAGAGACACGCCAGTCTCGAAAGCTACTGTTAGTATATATTTGTATTCTTACATTAAACTGGATTTATAACTTATACGTGTATGTTATTAAACCATGGACTCCAGTACACTAGGCCCATTCGTTACTAAGCTGACTATTATTTTTAAAAATAAGAATACAATTTAGGACAAAGTGCATGCTCAAAATATAAAGGCAATGCAATGTGCATATATAGCATTTTCAAATAAAAAGTGGAAATTTTACTGAAACTGCTAGCCTGGAGTGGAAAAGAAACAGACTAATAGATTAACAGCCGTCGGCCGAGATGGGATGAAAGTGGTTATTGCACTGCTTCTATTGGGACATACAACAACTTCAAAAGTGAGGTGTCGGAGATTACGAGGTCTGCTGGGGATCATCATGGGATAAGCAAATACATGGGCTGTGTTACGTTACTAAAAACAAAAACAGGTGAATATATACTTGCGTGTACACTAATACCAGGAGTATAGTAAACAATATAATAAATATGAAGTACTGGTTAAGTCAACAACCACGGATATGGCAGGGATATCGGAAACATGGTACCACTCAGATATAAGCGATGCAGAATTTGAATATGGAGAGTACAAGGTGTACGCGAAGAACAAAACTCATATTAGGACCAACCGAGAATTGTTGTTTGTTTGTTTGATTTATTGGTGCAAGGGCTACTAAGACCACAATGCACGTACCTGTGATTTTGATGTTATATAGGGTAGGTGAACCCAATTGTTGGCCCACTTTAGGACCCAGAATTCTGGGCCCCAGAGCGTCTTCAGATTGGCCATAGGAGCAGCCGACCAAACTTCAATATCATAACTGATGATAGAACTAAAGTAGTAGAGCAGAAATTTTCTGACCTGTTTCCTTGTTGTGCGCTCTACAGAGATCACGTTTCATACCCCAGAAAGCCCGTAATGCTCTTGAACGCAGTTGCTGGATTTGTTCCTTATACGTTAGGTTTTCGTCCATTACCACTCCTAAGAATTTTACTGAATGAGTAGCAACGAGAATATGCCCAGCAATGGAGGGCTGCAGAGAGACTGCTGGATTGAGGTCTGCTTGTGCTCTAGGTGAGAAAATGATATATTTGGATTTTTCAGGGTTTATTTCAAGCCCAAAATAGGCAGCGTATTCATAGAAAGAGGACAGATATTTGTTCAGGATGACAGACTTCGACAATTCCCCTGCCTGGTCTGGTAAGGTTGTAAGATGTAGATCTTACAAATTAAAATAGAAATATTTGTTTTGCTATATTAAATCCAGGTAGGGCAATGGAAAGTGAGAATTAGCATTAATGCCTGAGTATTAATTTAAAGATAGTAAATATTAAGATTGGATATTTATTTTTAATGCAAATAAGGTTAAAGTTTGCAGTTTTAGCTGTAGGAATTAAAATAGCGGCAAAAAGGTAAACGAGGAGTAATTTAAATAATACAGGAGAAAAGAGACAGCGCAATGACTAGAGAAGAGGGTGCCATTTGAGAACAGGCGAGAAAGGGTTGCTGATGGCAAAAAATCAATAGGACTGTAAAATGGGATTATACAAAGTCTCTTTTGATTTAAGCCACAGGTAATTAATGGACGTCCAGTGTTCGCATCAAAAAGAAACGGTGTCAGGGTGACTGATAAACCTGGGTAAGCTGGCCATATTTAGAGAAAAAGTGTGAACACGAAAATGGGTGTTTTTGGAGGTTATCGGCAAACAATGAAAGGTCATACTGCCGTGTGGAAAAAAAAAAAAAAAAAATCTAGAGAAGGGTTGGTTTGTACGCTTAGGGAGACAGCTGTGCCGAATTGTTTTAGCAAATAGGAAGGAATGAAAAATTAAGCAAAGTATGGAGATTGGTTGGAGTCCTTGTGGGAGGCGTTCCAAACTTGAGGGAAAGAGTAAAGTTCGGGGAGGGGGAGAAAAATTGAAAGTGGCCATTCTGTATCTGACCTCGGTGGTAAAGGGGAGAAGGTCGTGAATTGCGGGTTGAAGTAGAGGTAGGCGAGTTTGGTAATGTAGGACTTGGAGAAAAAGTCTGAAGAGTAACTCGCGAAGGAACCGCTCATGGGTTCCAGCTCACATCCGTAGAGAATGAGCCAAGAGTGTACACAATGTGCATATACAGCCTACCTGAGATGGTACGTCCTGTCAGCCACTAAGGAAAGCAGTGCCCAAGAAATGGGAGAAACCTAGAGTGCCATATAGCTGAATAAGTCTGTCAGCCAGAAGGAAACTCGAACGCAAGGAATGTGGGATCAGTGGCCATTTCGGAACATAAGTCTGTTCCTTGTTTTTTTTTTTTTTTTTTTTATTTATTATTTATTATTATTGAACTCCGAACTCTTGGACTCAATCTGAACTCTGTAAGAAATTGATTGATATTTCTTTCTAACGAAGTTAAATTTAAAATAGGCAAGTTAGTTACTAAGGTTGAGACAGTTTGTTATGAATGTAAATGATTATGAAATGACGTAAGGGTGGTAAAGGGGATGAATAAGCTGATAACTAAAGAGTAATTAAGATAGAATGAGGGATTCAGTGAATATTAATGATGTAAGAGGATACCAGTTGTAAAAATCATTTCATGTGTTAAAAGCTAAGAGATCTAACAAAATAATAAGAGCGATTTGTAATGGGTATTACTGATGTAAGCGATATTAAATTAGTAATAGATGAGAATGATTGCATATTCTTTGATGTTTTATAACATGTAAGCTACAATTGGTACAAAGTAAAGCGGATAATTTGTAACGGATAAAGAGCGACCTCGAGCATTAGTCCTAAGGGAGAGATTGTGTATTGAATTATAGTATGGTTTATATACAGGGTGGGCGCCTCCGTAGCCAGGTGGGAAGGAGCAGCAGTGCGTAGCACAGGCTTCTTGATTAGCCCGAGGTTCGAGCCCATCACCACCAAATACGGAGGATGCGGAAAGGTCAGGGAATGACCACCGCATATTCCCGGAGCAATATGGCCTTAGTTGCTAATGCTCCTAAAAACCAAATAACAAACAAACATAACATATACAGGGTGTCTCAAAAATATTGGCACAACCGTTTAGGGGAGGTAGGTAACATCTAAAGGAATGTGAATCGCATAGGAACCCATAACCGGAAACGTCACCGTAAGTAGGTACAGCGCTGTTCATCAGTTCGCGAGAGGGAAAATTTCTGGTTTACTCATTCAAGCAGTAGTCGCCGCATGAAGAGCATGCAACGATATACGAACTGTGAGCTGGCAGACATGCACCTAGTGTATGGATTAGCAGAGGGCCCACACGGTGTGCGCCCCCATGCGGCACAACATCGCTTCTCAATAAATGTGTGGGCAGGTATTGTCGGCCCATACCTGTTACTATCCCGCATGAACTCCGCTAAATATCGGATCTTTCTTGAACAAGTTCTACCAGGGTTACTTGATGTTCCAGCAAATGAGACGCAACATTTGGTTTCAACATGACAGGGCGCCTGCCCATTATGGAAGGTGTGTTCGTGACCATTTGAACAGGCGTTTTGGGCGTCGATGGATTGGCCGTGGTGGACCCATTGCCTCAAATATATCGTGTATGAATCGTCTGTGGAGACGGAAATGGATCTCATGGTGAGACTCGTCTGCGCTGCTGTTACTGTCAAAGAAACTCCAGGTGTGTTGGACCGTGTCCGCCAATCCATTCTGCGTCGGTGTCACGCATGCATCGCGTCTCACGGTGGAACCTTCGAGCATCTGTTGTAAATTCATGAAATGCATCCATCTCGTACTCCATTGTTAATATTATGTCAAATAAATGTTTGCCACTAATTACTGTCTCGTGGCATTTCTGCTTCTTGTGCCTCTGCTACTACTTTCCAGTGACGTTTCCGGTTATGGGTTCCTATGCGAATCACATTCCATTAGATGTTACCTACCTCCCCTAAACGTTTGTACCAATATTTTTGAGACACCCTGTATATGGAAATTGACATGCATATAGGTAGTTTGTTTGTTTTATGTAAATGTTGTATTGATGATATTTTAAGAAGTCCTTATGTGCTATCATGTGATGACTAGATCGTGGATATAACTTAGCTTAATTTTTTCAGCACTCACCTCATAGTAATCCGCTTAGCTGGCTGAAAGTTTTGCCACGTGCATAGTGGTTAAGAGATTCTATAATAACTTACGGGGATTATAAATTTAAAAACTTAAGTTATGGGCTTTAAAAAATTTTCTAAGCAAGGAAAGTGCACCTTCCATTCTATGGTTGTTTAATTAAAATATATTAAATGAAGTGAGATAAAAGCTAATAGCCGCGCACGAGCGACTTTCGAAATCGTCTTCAGTTAGCTATAGTGGGGAGGGGAGAGAGCGCGCAAATGTGTTATATACAGGTTGGGTTCGCGAAATGCATTTCCGTGCACCTGGAAACTTAATACGTGCTAAATTCCAAATAGGGGAGCAGTTGGAATCTTTTTGTTTAATATGTTAAGTGATGTGTGGTGCTTAGACCACTGAATGACGAGGGCTTCGTTTTGAAGGATTTTATAACTGGACTTTAGTTTAACTACTGTGATCGCTGAATCGATGAGTGGGTTATGATTATAAGATTGAACTTGTTGTGGTAGTTCTGTACTTGCTAAATTAGATTTGAAGCTGTTAAAGTGGTAGTATGCACGCGTGTTAGAATTTTTGATGTCCCGAATTTTCTGTTACATAGGCAGTACAACAGCAAAATTCGGGACATCAGAAATTTCTAACACGCGTGTATACTATACTACCACTTTAATAGCTTCAAATCTAATTTAGCAAGTACAGAACTAACACCACAAGTTAAATCTTATAATCATAACCCACTCATCGATTCAGCGATCACAATAGTTAAACTAAATTCAAGTTATAAAATCTTTCAAAACGAAGCTCTCGTCATTGAGTGGTCTAAGCACCACACATCACTTAACATATTAAACAAAAAGATTCCCGCCAACTTCTCCCCTATTTGGAATTTAGCACGTATTAAGTTTCCGCGTGCACTGAAATGCATTTCGGGAACACAACTTGTATATAACACGGTCGCGCGCTCTCCCCTCCCCACTAATAGCTAACTGAAGACGATTTTGAATGTCGCTCGTGCGCGGCTATTAGCTGTTATCTCAATTCATTTAATTTATTTTAATTAAACAACAATAGAATGGAATGTGCACTTTAATTTCTTAGAAAAATTTTTAAAGCCCATAACTTAGTTTTTAAATTTATAATCCCCATAAGTTATTAGAACCTCTTAACCACTATGCACGTGGCAAAACTTTCAACCAACTAAGCGGATTACTATGGGGTGAGTGTTGAAAAAATTAAGCTAAGCTATATCCACGAACTAGTAAATGTTGTATGAATTCTCATTAAAGGTTTGTAAATAAATGTCTTTAATGTTCTTCTAACATGCGCTTTACACACCCTAGAATTTGGAATTTTCTGTAAATTGCAGCCAGATTTGCGTTTGTGGGGTGAGATTGTGACTTCAGTAGGGTGGAAGTGAAATGCAGTTAAGTTAATATTATTTTATATCCCCCCCCCCAACAAGGTGTTAGCCGGGCTTGAGAGGTAACATACAATATCTTCGGATTAGGTCATAAACGCAGGTATCTCATTCAATAGCGGAATAAATATCGCTGAAAAAAGCAGTGCCGACATCCACCTTGGGGTATACCGACTTCCACCTGTTTTGTGATGCAGTTATTCCCTTGCTGGAAGGTACGGACCCTCTTGATTAGTAGATTCCTAAGGAGCTTTGATACATTACCCGTGAAACCGTAGTACTTCTCCAGGAGGTACATAAGCGGCTTAACTTGCACTGAGCCAAAAGGCCGCTTTCAGATCCAGAAAAACAGCATGAATAACATAGCCTTGCTCCTAGGCTAAAAGGGTTTTCAAATTCAGAGCCTGTATGCATGTTATCCGTGATCTTTGTGAGAGTGCGTCATGTGTATGCTGAGGTCTCTGGGAAAGGATCTGAGTGGCAACCACTTTAAAAATGCACTTCTCCAGGCATTTGAGAAAAGGGGAGGAGATTGAAATAGGCCTATAGTTAGCAGTTGAGATCGGATTTGGCACCTTTGGAACTGGGATGACTCTATAATTTAGCGTTTGGGACGACTCCCTGTTGTAAAATTCTGTTAAACAACGTCGTCAGCTTATCGCGAATGAAGTAGGAGGCGACTTTAAGGCAAAAGGTGGGAATAATCACTTCCCATTGTTTTCTTATTGGATAGGGCGTTGATGGCCTTGAATAGCTCCTCTTCGCCAAACGTCACGTTAGTGAGATTAGTTATGCCGTAGTGGGCACTGTTCCAGAGGAAGTCTGCAGCTGCACTGTCTGTTTTGACGAACCGGGTTACGTGATCGCACCATTCGGCCAGGTCTAACGATTCTGCTGACCGGATGTGATTGGCCGATCAGGATCGCTGGCCACACGCTATCCTCTTCTCCATGAACGAGTTGATAGCCTGCTTCTTGGATTTCTGTAAACTGCTTCTGGCTATTGAGTACGCTAAGTATGATCTTTCTGAGGGTGATCTCTTGAATTGGGCATGTACTCATTGTTTTTCTTTAAAATGGTGCATAAGGATGCTGGACCACCACGGCTTCGAGTGTGGGCAGATGACGCATACTCTTGACATGGCCACTCCAGCAACGAATGACAACCATCTCTGAAGCCAAAACGCAGCTTCCTCTATATAGATTTCACTGAGAGTTCGCCAGGGGTAGAGCCTAAAGAGATTCATTGCTGTTTCAGTTTTTTGGTATTTTGGCTCATGGACAGCCTTCCTGATCTTTTCAGTCGAGTTCGATTGGTTGGTTGGTTACAGAATTCTTTCAACACGAGGAAGAGAGAACTGGCCTGTGGTCGGAGGGAAATGCTGAATTAGAGCTGATTACAGCTTCAACACTCCCATGGCTGGAAAAGATTCTCTGTAACGTGGCTTCTCCAAAAGAGGAGGGGGACACAGGTGCAAGGGACGTTGAGATTCGACATATCCGAAATTAACTGCTCAAGGAACTTCGATTCAGCTGGTAGGGGCAGGTTAAAGTCTCCGAGAATTATTACTTTCTGGTGGCACTTGATAGAGGTCAGGAGCCAAGCTGAAAAATTAGTAATGCATTGATCTGCAACGGGCAGGGATAAGTAAACTGCACATACTAGCAACTAATCCATCGACTAAATAGCAGCCCAGAACAGCCTCAAAATCGCTACCAGAGTATGCCCAAGATTTGATAAGAGGGAGCTGTTGCCTTTGGCAGATTAAGACTGCACCTCCTTTCCTATCTTTCCTGTTCGCCAGAACTGATAACCGATGATGGTGGTTAAAGGCGATATGTCCATGTCGTCACGAAGCCAGGTTTCAATAAGAATAACAAAGTCGTAAACCGCACTTATAAGTATGTCAATCAGGGCACTGAGCTTGTTCTTCAGGCTCCTGATATTCTGCATGAAGCCTTTCACGTGTTTATCGTTGGCGGGCTTGATCTGGATTAAGTTTCTAGGATTTCTTTCCCTGAGGATGGTGGCTGATTGGAGGTGGATTCCTCTTGAGCAGGGTGTGGCACTAGGATCCGCCCTACTAGTAATGTGCACTTGTACCTGGTTATCAGACTTGACGAGATGATTGCAGGATTTAGTCGGCGCAGTGGCTGCTCTTCTTTCATCAGGTTGAAAGGGACAATCTGGTTTTCTGACTAGCTATGCAGAGAGATGCACCCTGCCCACCTCTGGTCTTCAGATCGCATGTACCGCTGGCTGCGCATTATGGTCGCTGAAAGATGGCATCACCAGGAGACCAGACGCAGGCCAGATATCTGAGTTTAGATACCTTTATATATTGGGATCTTTGATCTTGATCCGGAAAGAGGCATCGATGCCTGGTGGGAACCCTGATGGAGGGTACCGGGTATGTCTAGCTGCTTCAGAAGGGTTTCAATTTGTTCCACCGTTGTTTCCCGGCATAGTCAACTTATGAAAATGCTGAATGATCTAGACCTCCTTCCTCTACAGTGCACGATTTTAATATCTAGTGGGTTAGGGTTAGAGCCAATAACTGAATCACGATTCTGATCTGCTTGGCTGACATAGGTCTCTTTACTGAGACTGGTCTTGCCTTGCTTGGGAGGCGCATTACTTCTGATTAGTGCTGATTTCTTCCCCGATGCTTTCGTGACTTCCAGGGCAGGGGATGAAGGCGAAAGGATTGCAGGTAACGGCTCTGTGGGGAGCCGCTCGATGCAGGAGTCAGAATCCATTTGTTTCGAGTGTTGAACATAACATGGCCATTCGGATAGAATATGAGGGGAGTCATTTCTCAGCAGAATGAATGCGTCAGATGACTGTGTCCTGTGTGGAGGCGATCCTGAACAACTTACTTTATACAGTTACTGAGCAGACCAGACTCAATGTTCAATTACAGACTTTATCTGATACAGCTTGTTTGTGACCTGCCCACGCCAAGACTGTTTTTACCACTGGGAGAATAATCTATTGCATATTACACGCCTGTAGCCTGCATAGGGAACTCTCGTCACTACCTCTTTCACCACAGCCCGCCCAAGCCTTTCGCTTGGTGGATTCTACCACCACACATCTTTCTCTAATCTTACAGTCCTCCTCTCCCCCCCCCGCGTTGGAGGATGGGCTCCTTCCTATAACCCACCTCCTCTACTGCCAAACTCGAACTGTCACCCCACCCACTAATTTCCAATAAAAGTTTCCATAGTCGTCGGTTTTTTCCCCCTTAGGGATCCCGCGTGGCAAGTCCAGGTTTCGCCCCGGCCAAAGACAATACCTACCCTATTCCCGGCCTGTCCCCCCCCGTGGTGGTGGACGGAAATGGAGGCCCCGCGACTAAATGGCTGGAGAAACATACCATCAACCCAACACTCACTACGTGGATTATACCAAAACTGACATTATCTCTGGCTTTTACAGAGTTTATTACAAGAGTATACTACGCGGAGTTAGGGGCGTATCCTTGACAAAAAACACTATACCTCAATCCGAATAAAGTACTTATTATTGTTGGGCAACATTAACTATCCTGTTTAATGGTTTCAGTTATCACTAAAATGCTACTAATCTGCAAAATAGATAATATTATTTACAGCACTATTTATATTCAACTAAATATATAATTACACACAAATGTTTACTTACTATGCTGCATTAAGACACCAAAATCATCGTTAGTATCACCAGTTAATACAAAAAAAGTATATCTTCTGAAATACATTTGTGTAATAAACCCAGCTGCGTGATTAGCGAGATAAAACTATGAGGTAAAATAAGAGATCAGAAATAAATGAAAAACTAGAAAATTGAGCAAAAACTCATTAGCTTCACTGAGGCGGAAAAAGACGTGCGACTGAAACAGACAAATGACTTTTTCCATCTCATATTTGTTTCTCTTTACTGCCTTCAAACTGTTTGCTGTTTTCTACTCCTATCAGAGGCCAATTTTTAATCTTTTTTATCCTTAAATTAAAACCGCGGTATGAATAAAGTTTCTTCCAATACTTGAAAGAAACAATAGTATACCTATCCCCCTTGGAGCAGTACTTCTTGTTCACAGTAGTACAATATCGAGGTGAAATGTGGCAAAATGCTTTCACAGCGGGATCGATGCATTAAGTAAAAAACCTAGTTTACCCATTACTTAGAAAGAAGGGAAAAAAAGGCCTTTCCTTGCTTGTATAATAATGTTTTTTACATTTGCGGCATGGGAATTCCCCAAAATTTACTTGACTTCGTCAAAGCATATTAAGTTTAAATCCTGCGTTTATTATACTAAGTGGCTTATGTTTGTAGAGTGTATAATATGTGATTTTCATTCTGATTTCACCAACATAGTTTATAATGTTATGATGGGGCATTCAGAAAACAGAGATATAGTAAGCAGAACATACTGACAGAATGTGTCATGAGGAATGCCCCACGCGGATTCTTTCTCCCCACCCATGCACCCTATTGTGAAAACTTTGGCTTACTTTAATTTGATATAGGAAACAACTTAATTTCATTTCAAGCACTTGTCAAAGTATTTAATATCTCCTTTAAAGTTAAATATCTTAGTTAAATATCAATATAGAAAAAAAATGATACGAGATCATATGTTTATGTTTATTACCACGACTTTAAATTTCAGTTTATTTTCAATTAGTTTTAATTTAAATTTGCAAAGATGCTTTAAACTGATGTGGCTTTTTTCTCCACTTTTACAGAAAAAACCATCTGCTCAACCAGCTGCTCCAGCTGCTCCATCTGGACCAAGTAAGAGTCAGTTGTCTTTAATCTGTCTTAAACTTTAATAGCAAGACTTCCTAAACATTTTTTAATTGTTCGGAAAAAATTCCGAGCTGTTAATTTTTAATTAACAGCTCGGAAAAAAAAAATCTAAAATATTTAAAACTGTTAATTAACAGCCGCATTTAAAATTCTAATGCACTACACCACATTTCCAAATATTATGAACTAAAATATATTATAATGGTATTGGCTTATGGGAGTGGAGTCAGCGGAATTCATCCTCAGAAGGATGATGTCACGCATGATGACTATTGGAAAAAATGTAACTATAGTATGGTAGGATAAGACACAAACCAAAGTTCAAAGAAATTCTTCCAGTAATTGGTGACCGTGCATGCTCACAACTTTCGGTAAAGAAGACAACAGTGGCGGACATAAATTTAGTGCAGAAGTAAAAAGTAATTAATTAAACTTGAGAGGGACGTTACGTGGATCTGCTTTGAAGTAGGTTTAGTAAAGATTGTATTATCGTTGCGTCATTACAAACAGTAATAGCAGATGACGCAACATTGGTAATTGCATGCAGTATTTCTCTAGTAATAGTAACTGCAAACAGATTAGACGAAACTTGCAAGTCGATGTGGTAGTTTTTTTCATCATATGAGCAACTTCTTTAAAAAACACACAAGGTCTCTAAGATCGACCTATCACAATTTTTACAAGTGTATTTATACCTTAAATAAATATGATAGCCATATGATTCTTTAATTTTTTTTTATTATAAAAAACACCTTAGGCGTAATGGCGGTTGCTCTAACCTTATATAGAGACAGTGACAATCTGCTGCTGCAGTGTGGAAAGCCAGGATCGTAACTGTTGGGCTAACCGCGAGGGCAGGAACACTAACATTTCCATCAACATTACGGTCCGTATATGATTCCATTCAACTGCGAATTCCACGCACCAAAACACTGTTGAGGTTTACCATATAAGACGTGAGTGTATAGTTTTCAACGAGCACATATTGGCGTATATAGGATCATCGAGGAATTTCAGAAAGAACAGCAGCAGATCGATAACCAGGCTGAACGCATACTTCGTGGTGAACCCTGTCCGAAACGCAGGGCGACAGTCAAGAGAGAAACGAGAATAATGACGGTTGTGAAAAATAGATCTGTGATGATCTAATCTAGACCTTCGCGGTACTGCGCATAATGTATCTTTATAAATACAGTATTATTTTATTTTATGCATATACTGTATATATAAAGCGTGTGTTGTTTATTCATTAATATGATATAAATACACTGGTGTACAAAACTTAAGGACCAACACTATTTCTAAAGGTTACAACTACAAAATCTTTACTTAAAGTACTCTTTACTGATGAGAGTAGATTCAGTCTCAGCAGCGATTCTGGACGTCAGCTAATCTGTCGAGAGGTTGACACACGGTATCACCCCGCAAACACTCACTGAAAGGGATCAATATGGTGGTCGAGGTGTTCTCGTCTGGGTAGGCGTTATCATGGACGGACGTACACAACTCCAGATACTGGAAGGCGGTACTGTAACCGGTGAACGCTACTGTACTGAGGTAATCCTTCCCCATGTGCGTCTGTTCCGAGATGCCATTGGCCCCGAGTTCATGTTTATGGATGATAATGCCACACCTCATCGTACTGCAGCTTTAAAAGGTTTTTTAAAGTTAGGACATTGTTCGTATGGACTGGCCTGCCCGTTCTATCGATCTAAATCCCACTGAACACATATGAGACGCCTAGCAGCACGTCCACACCCAACAGAAAATGTTCACCAGTTGAAGATGGCGCTGACAGAGGAATGGACGATGTTACCGCAAGAACTTATCAATAACATTGTTCTAAGTATGAACAGGCGGTGCAAAGCCTGCATCGACATTAGGGGTGGCCATATCTCCTACTGAGGACCACCTCTTCCCTTTGTTCCATCTTTGGCAGTGATGCATCTGTATCATGGCAGCCAGTGCTGTGTTTTTGAATAAAGTCCCTCTGTACCGTTTTGTTTCCGTTGTTGTTTCCTTCATCATTTCTGTACCTCACAAGTTTCCTCTGGTATGCTTTTCCCATATCCAGGCCACTCCTATGAAAAGCTACAGGTGAAAACCTGACTGGTCCTTAAATTTTGCACACCAGTGTATTAACAGTATCATATACTGTTTGCCTAACTGCAATGTACATGTTCCATGTGTTCAAATAAAATTTTCATCACAAACAGTTTTTGGTATTTGGTATGTTGAGGGTCTAGCGGCTCCTGGGATTTCTCCCATCTCTATAGTTTCTGAGATATAGACTAATTCTGTTTTTTTTTTGTTTTTTTTAATGCAATTGGCAAGTCGGGATTTTCGACTTGTGGGATTTTGGACGGCACCGCTGCTTTATATTTGAATATTTCTTACTTTTTCAGTACTGAAATAAAAACAAGTAGGGAATAGGGATCTGAAAAAGCTATTGAAATTTTAAAATTGATGAATAGCCTTTATTTTTCAATTATGAAAATAATTAATATTTGACATTTATCTCTTCCTTTCAGTTGAAGGCGCAGATGGCATCCTAGCGGCGGTAAGAGGGGATTTTATTTCTTATATTTTCTTAATTTTAATATTCTGTTATAAGAGTACACTATAGTACCTAGGTACATTAAAAAAAATAAAATTTATACATTATATATATATATATATATATATATATACACGATGTGTGGCAATAACGTTCCAGGGCTGCTGTTGCGGTGATATTCAATGAGTTTTAAAATAATCGCAAGTTGTTGTTGTAGGGTTTTAGGCACATCAGCAACTTTTAGGCCATATTGCGCCGTATAAGTATGTCTGTAAATTGCGCGTGTTCTATGGTCGATTTGCTGTGCTTTGGACGAAAGATCCCAATTCCTGGGAGAAAAAAAAACCATGCTATCCTCGCTTGAGACCGACCAGTTCTAGCTCAACCACGTTGTAAAAAAAGGCCCATAAAAATTCCTCACGTCTCTGACGGGTTTGGAACTCAGGTCTTTTCCACCCGGTATGGGGAAGACTATGATTATACCAACTGTGCTAACCAAGAAGGCCATTAAAACGGAAGTCGCATGTTCTAGTTCAAATTTCTCCCAACAGATGGTGATACATAGATTGTCTGATAGGTTGCAAGTAACAACCAGTTTCGTTAGTAGCGTTAATATTCTAGTCACGATTTTGCAATGGAGCAACGAACGAATATCAAATTTTGCTTTAAACTGGAAAAATCTACAACGGAAACATGTGAAATGTTAAAAACTGTTTATGGGCATGAAACGTTGTTATATACCAGTGTGCTTGAATAGTAGACGAGGTTCAAAGATGGACGTATGGATGGTCGCGATGACCTAAGAAGTGGGCGTCTGGCAACCTCTCGAAATGAGGAGTTGCAAAAGTTCAAGAAACTATGGTAAGAAATCGTCGTTTGACCCTCAATTTGATAGCTGATGAGTTGGACATGAATAAGGAGACGATTCGTCAAATTCTGCATGAGGATTTTGGGGAAAGGAAGGTCTGTGCAAAATTTGTGCCACACAGCCTCACCGGATAAGCAGAAGCAAAGAAGAGTGCCATCGTGCGAAGACTTCAACCAGACTTGTCAAGACAATCCTAATTTCCTCGACTGTACTGTCACTTGAGATGAGTGTTGGGTTTTTCGGTACGACCCAGACACGAGGCGTCAGAGCATGCTGTGGACCTTCAAAATTACCAAGGCTCAAAATGTTTCGTTTAGAGAAATCCAGGATTTCGACAAAGGCTTACAAATTACAAAGACTACTGAAGCGCATTTCCCGAGTGAGACAGCAATTTCAAGAGAAAGGCAAGTAGTTCTTGTTGCCCGACAATGCCCCACCCATTCTGCACTTGTGAAGACATTTCTGACGAAACATGGCATTGTACAGATAAACCATCCACTCTACTCTCCCGATCTAGCCTCAGCGGACCTTCTTCTTCTTTCCCAAGTTGAAAACATGCACTCGAAGGAAAGAGATTTCAGGATGTTGAGGATATAAAGAAAATCTAACTGAATATCATCTCTTTGGACCGGACGCCTTCGCTGATTCTTTTCTAAAACTTTAGAAAGGTGTAATAGGTGCGTTCAATCAGATGGTGATTACTTTGAATAAAAATAAAACCATTTTTCAGCATCTTCATTTATGTTCTTTTTATTGCACCAGTCCGGGAACTTAAAAGAGGAAAGGATGGATGTAAAATATACTTTTAGGCATTCTTTCGCTTAGGATATCTGGAATGTTTGTTGTATTCATTAGTTCTTTGAAGGGATTGTTTTGAATTATTTTGTTCAGTCAATTTCATTATTCATTAATTCATTACTAGGCTTTAATGACGTTTTCATTTATTGTTTGCATATAAAATATAATATGAGTATTATATTTTATATTAGCCAAATACATCAAAATATGTATAATAACACTGGTCAATAACATTAGTTTCTCTCACATTCTTTGGTGTGTCTGGTAGGTTTTTCTTTTAGGAGCACTTGCAATTGAGTAAAGCATCTATTGTCTTCGTCAAGTCTGTCCGTTCATCTGCATTGTAGCAACTGAGCTCCCAGATGGATATTTTCATGATTTATTATTTATTATTTTTTTTAATTATTATTATTTTATTTTTTGGATCTTTTAAGATTTGTCTAGCCATTCTAAATTTCATTAAAATCGAAACAAAAGAAATTCAGAAATAATTTTTTCTTTAATTTTCATACGATTTCGAGTTATTTCTGCATACAAATCAAAGTATATTCATGGTGTTCATTCACTGCTTTACAAGGAAAAGTCAAACTGATACAAAACGTTTTCAGAATACTCCTCATCCACTACCTAACCTCTACAGAAATCTATATTCGTTCCATAATATATAGAACGGATACGGAAGGGGAAAAGTTGATTTAACAGTAGTTACCAGATTTCGCCGATTTTAGAATGTATGCCTGAAATGTTACTTACAAGAACTGCAAATCATGACATACTCAAGGCTACTCTTTCCAGGTTAATATTCTGCACACTACATCACGAGCTCTCTCGAAACGATGACATCGTTTCAGACGACTGCGATGTTCAATCTCTCACTGATTTCTGCTGATCCTAACTGACCATAGTTACCAATGAAATCAAACTTTACGTTACAGACTTCAGAGTTTTTTTTTTTGTTTAACCCATTATACGTAATTTAACATATTTAGCAACACTGCGTTTTCTAAATAATTAAAAGCTAATCACTAATTATTTACTAAATAAAGTTAAGTTATCTAAAACAGGATAATTAGCGTTTAGTTTTCCGTTTAAGCTTTCAGGAAATGTAAACAGCATTCAATAGAATTAGATTAACATTGTGTTAAATTATATTCCTGAAAAAAAAAAAAAAAAAAAAAAAAAGAAAAAGAAAAAAGGCTATTTTTTATAACACCATGAAATGTATTTCATTATTTTTCATCGATATTATTATATCGAAGAGCTCTTGCCTCTTCATTCCAGTCAATCACTAGTTTTATTGAAGTATGCAAAACACTATCTTTCTTGTTACATGTTTCTGCATGTCGGTCCATCCAAATTGATAGACGGTAACTATTTTAGCTTATTGGTCAACACTTAGAAGGGCCGCCGGTTGCCAACTTCCGGTTTAAGCAATAGGAATTATTCTGGCGGTTGAATTTTTTGTGGACTTCTATAATATAATAACATTTGATAAATGCCAAAAAACTTTTGCACTTCTTTCCATGTAACTCGCAAACAGCAAAGAATTTCAGAGAATACCAATGCATTCCTGCAGAGGCTTAACTAGGGTTGATGTTGGCTGATGTTCAAAACTGTTCTTTAAAATACTGGCTGAATTCTTATATTTTTTTAACCATAAAACTGACGCGCCCTCAAATTTGGCGTCCAGGCGCCATTTTTATGGTTAAAAATACAGTTGGTCGTCGACTTACGACCGACTTCTGTTCTGACTGACAGGTCGTAAGTCGATCTGGTCGTATGTCGGCCATATATTTATTAACAGTATTTTTTAATCTTTCTAATCTTTTTATTATCTTTATAATTTATTTTTATAATCTTTTAAATTTTTATCATCTTTTATTTTTCATTTTAAATACAGTAATGCTTTTATCTTTTACTTCGTTTCTACACCTAGGCTGTCTCTCTCTAGGAGGTTAAATTCAAACGCTCTGTACATTTTAATTGGTTTATTATTCATACTGTTTATAAAAAATACAAAACTACGATCTGTAATTACATATACAGTATTGTCATAATTTGAAAAATAATACTGTACATAATGTACTGTAAACACAAAAATACAATCTAAAATTAATGTAAAAATTAATACAAATGAAATTTACAAAATCAAATTTTTTGTGGTCGTAAGTGCGGCCGCTCGTAAGTCGCATAGGTCGTAAGTCGACGACCAAGTGTATAAGAATTCAAAAATAGGCACGTGCCCTACGGCCTCACCCTAGTTATGCCATTGCATTCGTGAGAATTCATAGATAAGAACCGAAAGCTAATAATCAAGTGAGAAACTATCAGTTTCTCATTTTAAAAGACTGCAGTTCTTTAGGGAATTCTCACAACGTTCACTCATAAATCGTAACTTGACTGTACACTAATCAGATCATTCACTTGGTTGTTTTTTTTTTTTTTTTTTCCTTTAATTTTTTTTTTCATTAAATACCCGTAAATGTTTTGTGATTGGTGTTATCTTTTTCCTAAATGCAAATAAATATTATTATTTATTCTTTAAGCTGGAAGATCTAACTGAGCGGGTCAGCAAACTAGAAGAAGGCCCATCGCTTGATCAACTGAAACAGATAGCAGATGAACTTACAGAAGAAATATCCCGTCTCAAAGAACGACTCGACGGCCTAAGTCTCGACTTGAATAAACTAGCGCAAAGGATCGCAAACATTGCTGGTGGAGAAAGTGAAATCGAACCTGAGGTAAAAAAAAAAAAATTACGACAGTAATGGAACCTATGTATTTTAACTGAAAAAATTAAGCAGCATATTTCCCCCACCCCAATGGATGAACAGCTACAATTCCAAACTGCGGACATTTCTAGATAAGTCTTATCTAATTATCAAAATATTCGAAAGAAATATCACTTGACTCATGTATCAATTTGGCTTTGAGAGTGGGGGGATTGACGGGGCTTCCTGGAAGATGGGCCATAGTAGAGGGGGCTTCCTCTTGCTGGGAGGAACGAGAATTTGTCAGTACTTCTCGGAAGGCATTCCCTTGCCAGATATTAAATACATATATATATATCCTGAGCAGAGGCGGATTTAACGGCGGGCGCGCGCCCTGGGCCCCGACTTCAGAAGAGCCCCTCAAAACCCCAACTTTACACTTTTTTCTAATGACACCAAGTTTGGTTTCATATGTGCAATTTTAATTACGTACAACTTTACAATCGGTTACCCCGGTAAAACCTGATAGTATGTTTATAGCAGTTTTACCCCGGTAAAACCTGATAGTATGTTTATATTCGCTTATTTTCATTACTACGCTGCATAGGCCCCGCGCGGCTGCTCTACCGCTCATCGGAGCAATAGAATCGTATTTGCTGCTTTGTACTTACAAAGGTTCTCCTGCAGTGCAGACTTACGATATCCGCAAATACGCGTATATCGTATATTGTTACATGTTGTTATATCGTGCACCCTATCGTGCTCACACCACCCTATCGTGCACACACAAAGATCTTTGTGTGTGCACGATAGGGTGTGAGAATATTAGGCGCCAACTCAGCGTTGTTATGGGCCTTTCTGAGAGCCTGAAAAAAAAGGGTGGATGTCCACTAAAAAGGCCTCTGTGGTCAGGAAATCTATTCATAATTGATGCTGCCAACTCTGACCAATTATAACTTTATAAGCATAAATGAAATAAAATTACAAATAAAATAAATAAATAAAATACATAAAATCGACTTTAAAATGTAGTATAATTTAAAAGACAATAAATCATATGAATTTATATCAAATCATATAAAACTACAGTATTATATGAAAACTATTATATGAAAAAATTCCGCTATGTGGTGAAGATGACAGCAGTGTAATATTTGTGCTCCGTCTATTTGTAATTAATTATTAGTCATTTACTAGATATGATTAATACTGATAGAAAGCGTATGACTCCCTCCATCTGAATATTCCAACAGAAGAAGAAATTAATGCTCAGGTAAAGTTTTATTAATGATTTTCTGCATGTTTATCACTTGCTATTTCATCTTCGTTCCCCTGCAAGTATCCCTCACGGTCACACATCCTGCTGCGCTAAAGAATTCGGCACAACCGCCTAGAGCTAAAGCCAGAAAGAGCTTTCCTACAACAGCCAACCCTCGCTGGAGGATTAAAGAATTCAGTTAGCTATTACAGACCATACAATTTACCCTTCAGCATGGAAAAACAACCATCAGAGTCAACTGAACAGATGTGCAGCGTTTGTAAGATCGCAAATAAATACACGATCAAATGTTCACGGTGCAGAATCATAATTGGAAGCTGCTGTTCTCAAGTGGATATAGTGCATTTAAATCAGAAACGATGCAAGAAGTTTCTTTGCACAAGTTGTAGGTCCACAAATTAAAAAAAAAAAAAACAGAACAACTGAATAAAACAACTGAAGAGCCACAATGTATCGTAGACACTAGTGACTCAGAAAATGAAGACCCCCTCCCCACAGCCCGCTAGCAACCACACGGTAACGGAGCGGAACGGGAAACTAAATTACTCCTTAGCTCAAATCTTAGGCTGTGACACATGCCCAGAAGAATATGAACACAAGAAAACAAGTGACGACCCCCAGGATATTTGTAACATTTTAGACCACACTATAGAAGCGAGCTGTATTGCATTTCAGAGAGAAGATAAAAACGAAGCGAAGCACAACCAATTAGCCCACGACATACGGAGGCAGGAAGACTTACTAGAAGAACTTCTTCTTCCCATTTTCAAAACTCTCCAGGACATGCAAAAGGAAAATCACGAACTAAGAGAACAAAACATGAAACTAATTGCCAGTCAGAAAGTAATGGATAAGAAACTAGACACCGTCCTAAAACAGCTACGACATATTAACAGACGACATAATCAGACAGCTGAACACTTACGAGCTGGCCCTGCTACCTATCCTAAAGAAGCAAAGAAAGAGCATGATACTCGTCTCAGTGAAATAAAAACAGTATTGCACAAAGCTGATCCCCGCAAAGAACAGATATGCCCTGAAATTGTGGAAAGTACTAAAAACTACTTCCCGAACAGAAGAAATCCAGACTGCAGAACAGAAAACAGAGCAGAGACAACTGTCGCTAGCACTGCGTTACCCGCAAGCCAACCCTGCACATATAAGAATCACTGCTTCAACTTAGAGCTATATGCACCGAAACAACCTACCTACGCACAGATGGTTACTCTTCCATCAAAATCGGCTGACCAAAGTTCTACTAAAAGAGAAAACCACCCGCTACTTAACAATCAGCAACATGATGCAACGCGACCAAACGGCGATCCTATGCATAAAATTCCTGTTTCTTCGCCGAGACTACCCACAGGATATCGTCCTTGTCTTGCCGAAAATACATCACTTCGGTTCAGACGAGAGGGAAAATATTTGTGTCGCGAATCAACCCCAATATTACTCCTGGTGTCATCAGAGAAATGTGTGTTGAGGGAATTGGTATCGATGTTGAGGTACGTCAAGTACGAATTAGACACCCTGCCTACTCCTCCTCCTTCACTATCTCTTGCCCCATTAATTGTGAAGCCCAACTACTGAACAGAAACATATGGCCCAGTGGCACCCTCGTTAAACGATTCAGAGAACAATCGACAAGGCCAACTACTAGAGCAGTGAACACCCTAGCAAAACAATAGCAATTAACGAACACCTCGCCAGTTTTCAAAGGAGATACAAAAGTCTCCCTTTTTCTACAAAAGGTTCGCAGCATATCCAATAAACTCCACACCTTGCAGAGCCTTCTAATAAATTCAGAACACTCATTTATCTGTCTGACAGAAACGTGGCTCCAAAATAATAAGCAGCTGAACGCTCTGGTAGGCAATTTAGGCTACAAGTGCATTGGTAGAGGGAGAGAGATCAAAAGGGGCGGAGGAGTAATGATGCTATATAAAACCGACTTCCAGATTGTGAAAGAACAAAGCTCTAATTCTGATAACTTTGAAGCTGTTATCGCCACATTCTCTGGTGAGAACAGCAAGGTACAGCTTTGTCTTATCTACATGCCACCAGAACATACGAGAGAGATCAGAAATGAGTTCTTTACCTGGCTGGTATCAAACTTAGACGTAAATATTGACACAATCATCTTAGGAGATCTGAATATGCCGTTACCGAGGAATAAAGATGCAAAAGCAGAGCTAGACGCCACAGTAGAAGCACTCGGAATGAAACAATTAACAACACCTGCAACAAAAGGATTACAGCGCTTGGATTTAATTTATTATAACGCGCAAGAGGTTAACTTAATAGACAATTCCTTACAGTTTTCCTCCGACCACTCTGCACTTTCAATGGAAGTTGCTCTTCGAATACAGACTGCCTATCAGAACTGCGGCACACATCAGGGTAATGAATCGAATTTGATATTTTCCACAAAATATATTAAATGTGAAGTCATCTTGCAATGCTTAGAGCAATACAACTTTCAAAGTCTACATAAGATTCCACTGAAGAAGCCACAGACGAGGTTTCGCGGTTACTCTTGCATATCGTCCATCTAGGAGCAGCGAAAGTATTAAAGATCTCTGACAGAGTGAACTCTTGGTTCACTCCAGAAGTTAAAGTTATGTTTAAAAAGAAGCAAAAGCTCTACCGAAAGTGGAAAAGAACTGGGCACCCGACTGATCGGACTATGTATAAATGCGAAAGGACAAAGTTCATTCGACTGAAAAGGCAAGCATACTTTGAGGTTATGGAGGAAAAATTTAAAAAAAAAAAGGAAAGAAAATAGTTAGCAAGAAAAACAACAAAAAAGAAATGAGACCAGCTGTTTAGAGAGTGGACAGAAGTCACATTCGGAAAGCCTTTGAATGAAAAGCAGAAAAATTGTGAGGAAAACATCCGCGAGATGCAGAAAATGATTGAAAAACTGATGGATCCCACTGGCACTAACCGAACTGGAGCTAGAAACATATTACGTGAAATTAATATCAGCAGGGAAAACTTAAAGGAAGCTATTAACTCCCTCCCCAGTAAAGCAACGATCGGACCGGACCAGTTCCCGCTATTCATGATAAAAATATGTAGTGCTTACATAATCGACCCGCTCCACTACCTCTTCCAACGAATACTAAGTGAGGGGATTATCCCGAAAACATGGAGGAGATATTACGTAAAACCAGTTCCAAAAATAAACAATCCAAAACCAGTAAAGATTTCAGGCCCATCGCAATCGGATGCTCTCTGCAACAAATATTTGAGAAAGCAATCCTGAGCACCGTCAATCAGCACTGCTTTGGGGACAGGCCAGAATACTTACATTCTGTGCTTCCTCGAAGGTCGACTATTACTAATTTAATGGAGACTACTCCGAATACAGCTAGCTTTAAATAATAAACAGTTGGATATCGTTTTCCTGGATGTAGCAGCAACCTTCGACAACGTCTCAATCCCAGCTATAACAGTAATCCTCAAGGAGTATTTTCTCATTTCAGGAAGCACTCTAAGCATTCTGACTAACACCCTTCAAGAAAGACAAATTATGGCAATAAACGGGAAACAAACAGCAACTTACTGTATCTGCAGGGGAGTACCTCAAGGGGGCGTATTGTCCGCCACCTTCTTCGCAATAGCACTAGCCCCTTTTAGCTCAAAACTGTGAACAATTTATTACATATGCTGACGATTTGAAATTTTTTGTAACCTCTAAAGAATAAGAAACTGCATCCCATCTATCCGAGGAAGCAAACAAAACAATGGGGAAGCTAGAAGAATATCTACGCTACATTGGCCTGAAACTTAAAAAGAAAACTGCCCAAATGACCTTCACCAACAAAAAGAAGAAAAATGAAATTACGATTTTTGTGAACAATACCAGAGTCCAAAAATTCCCCGCACATGTCGACCTTGGCCTTAAGTGAGATGAAGGATTAAACTTCATACCTCACTTCGAACACATTAGGAAAAAGACATACGCAGCACTCTGGAGCACTAGACAAGAACTCACCGGTCTCCGAAGCCCTCATCTTATGATTCAATATATCCTTAAATGCGTTACACCGATTCCGTTGTACGCATCGACTATCTGGTCATCGGCCCCGGGAGAACAACATCAAGGCCTTCTTAGGAGTAGAATACTAGCTCCTGAGATGGCTAAACAAGATCGCCGGGAAACCGTTTACCATCTCAAGAGCGGTCTTGTTTGTCATAGTGTGCATAGTGTTAGAGTCAGGCGCCACCTGTGATTTCTCACATCTGCGCCATATGTACGCTGTGAAGAAATACAAAACTACTGTAAATGCCAGAAAAGTGTTGTCTGTTGTATATGACATATTGCATTAGGTTCTGTTGGGTGTCCTGGCATTTGGCCGCGGGGCCCCTGGTGGGACCTCACGTTGCCCTCACACACCGCTAGGAGGTAGCCAGGCTGCCCTTTATTTTCTGGCTGGTCTCCGCCAGGGTCGCCTGAGCGTCCTGGACGAAGAGCAAGTTAAAAAAAAAAAAGAGAGAAGAGAAGGCCTGGGGAACAAGAGGAAGGGGGTCTGAATGTGAGGAACAAGCTAAAGTGGACAGATAGAGAAGGCAGTCCACCCGAGTAAGGAGAAATAGGGGATGGGTAGAGGGATCAAAAGTCACAGGGGCAGGTGCCACTGTGCGAGTGCCAGAGGCCAAGCACTCTCTGGGAGTCAGCTTTTCAAGGAGTGCCAACCATAATGCTAGCATAGTATTTTAATCTTCAGCCTTACACTTTTATCAGTTGGGAAAATGCTATCCGACCCCAGTTTGTGTTTGCACTTGAAGGTCGTTGTTCTGAGCAGCTCTAAGTTCAGCAAACTTTGCCCGTCTGATGGTAAAGACAGCTTGTGCGTAACTCGTTAAAGCTTTGTATGTTGTTTCATTCTGAAGCAGGTATGTCTCATGGTTACGAGGGTTATCCTGGATTTCAGTAAAAAATTTGAGCCTACAATCATCGTAAGCAGGACACTCATACATGAGATGCCCCCATGACTCCTCTTCGCCACAGTAGCAGAATGGATTGCTTTCAATTCCCATTGCTGTCAATTTCTGTTGAAAGGGCCCATGTCCTGTGATCAGGAATGTAACTTGCAGATCAGCTGAAAACCAGGAAGGAGACTTTGGGAAAGTCATGTCAATGGATGGGAGGAATCTTCTGGTAATTTGTTTGTCAATCTGGATATCACACCCTGGAAGTATATAAGGTATAAGGTATGTTAGTGTCTAACGGCTCCTGGGATTTCTCCCATCTCCGCGGGTGTACATTGTATCGGGGCCAGAGATTTGAAGTGTGTGGGGGGTCATGTGCTGTATATTGTGTTGTGCCCTTTGTTCCTCCGGTCTATTAGCCGCCGAGCCCCTAGTGGGACCCGACGTTACCACACCATGCCACGGGGAGGCTGACCGGGTGTACCACTGTAGCTAGAGTACTCTGGCGGGTCCAGCCACCTACTTTCCTGGGATTTCGGTGGCTAGGACCAGATTTGAGAATGTTGTTGTTGTTATTTGGTTTTTTAGGAGCATTAGCAACTAAGGCCATATTGCTCCGGGATATGCGGTGGTCATTCCCTGACCTTTCCGCATCATCCGTATTTGGTGGTGACGGGCTCGAACCCCGGTCTAATCAAGAAGTGTGCTACGCACTGCTGCTCCTTCCCACCTGGCTACGGAGGCGCCATTTGAGAATGAGATGATCGCTGTTTCTTGAGCAACGGTTGTAATTTTAACAGAGCGTAGGGTTGTTCGCTGATAACTTGTTTTAGAGCCAAATAGGTCGTGCAGTAATTTTGATGTTTTTAGATTTAGACCTGTGGGGCATGCGTGTGTGTGTGTGTATATATATATATATACACATATATATATATATATATATATATATATACACACACACACACACACACACACATATATATATATATATATATATATATAAACTAAATAATAATAAAAAAAAAAAAAACTTTGTGCAAGAGAAAAGTAAGGGAGGAAGGCAGAAGAAAGGGGCCAATAGGGAAGATGGCCCCTGATGACAGTGTGGTATGCCCAGTGCCTCACCAGAGAGAGGAGTGGGGTGGCGGGTGGACGAAAACCACCACCCCACAAAAAAAAAAAAAAAATCATTCTGTAAGAGAAAAAAAAGGGGGGGGGGTGTAAAAGAACGGATGGCAGGAAACAGAAGAAAGAAGCCAAAAAAAAAAAAAAAAAAAAAAATGAGAGAGAGAGATATACCCCGCAAGTTCAGGGTAGGTACAGCTAGCACGGCCAGTCAGTTGGAGCCGACAACTTGCTGGAAATCCAGCAGTGTGAGTGCTGCTATGGTGGATGTGTCATGTTCAGTAAGGTCTAGTTCAGGTGCCGTCATTGGGACTCCATTTGGTGAGTCTGTGTCGCATCCAGACTGAAGGCTGGTCCAGTAGTCCATCAGAAAGAACAGTGGGGGTGGTCAAAACCGGGAGTCTAAGATTGATGGTCAAGTCCAGGGATCGATGCTAGGCCTCTTCTTGATGTGTCACGTCTGGTTGAGAGAAGTTTGTCCAGGAATCAATGATGAGGAATTTGTCAAGGTATGTGTGGATCCTGTCTTTGATTGCACTGCTGGTCAAGTCTTGTGCAAGTTGGTTCAAGGCGTTAGCATCCATGGCTCAATGATGCGTAGCAACAATTGGCAGTCATGGTTGTTATGACCTATTGATTCGGATACTAAGGTGTGGTAGCGCTTTCTGCCTGGTAAATAAGTCCATTGCAAATTGAGTCAGAGCTCGGTAAGTTTCTTCATTCTGTAGGGTGAGGTGTTCTTGATTTTGGTAGTTGAAGCGTAGTTTTGTTATTAGGATCCTCCTGAAGTCCTCGTAGATTTCACAGCTGTGGGCAAGGTGCTCCCACGTCTGATCCTCTCCACAGTGGCAGCGGGGTGAGTCTGAAATTCTGAAGTCATGTAGTTTTTTCTGGAAGGAGCCATGTCCAGTGAGGAGGTAGGTAGCATAGAGTCCTGGTGAAAACCAGACAGGTGTGAGGGGGTAGGAGGCCCTGACATCAGGGAGGAATCTTTTGGTGACAGCGCCTTTAGTTGATGTCTGCCATCTTTCTTGCCAGGTGTCTGTTAGATGTTCATTAAGTCTCTTCTTTTCAGCGTTTCTATTATTTGCTGGGTCAGTGGTGAAACCTGCACAAGTAACTGCTCTTCCTTTGACTATTTGGTAGAGCAACCCATGACGAACAATCTCCAGGTCCAGTGGAAGAGATCCAGTGAGGACCTGGAGCGCATGGGTGCTGACAGTGCGACAGGCACGCGAGGACAGAAGGAGAAGAGAGCGCTGGATAGTTCCTAGGCGCGATCTGTTTACTACGGTATTGGCCTTCTTGTACCTGACTCCAGAAGCATAGGTGATAACCGGGATGAAAACTGCCTTATAGAAGAGTGATAGCGTTCTCTTCTTTAAGCCCCAGTCCTTCCGGGCAACTCTTGAGACTTGGGCAGCATACTTCCTGATCTTAATCCTGAATTGGTCTAGATGAGGAGTGAAGGAAAGGTTTTTGTCTAAGATCAAACCTAGATATTTAAGCTCTGTTTTTAGTTTTACTGTAACACCATTGACCTTGATTTGGGGTGGTCTTCTCAAATCAAGGGTGCCTTTTAGTAGGATCATCATAACCAGAAACATCTTAACTCTGGCAAAGCTACTAACGGAGAGAATAGATGCGCCGAAAGTGGGAAACGTGATCACTCGCTCTCGGATGATAGGACCGAGAATAAACAGGGAAGAACCAAGTCTCAAGTACCAACTGACTCAATTAGACTCTCTGGGGAGATTTTTCCCAGCAAATACCGTGAATTATTTTAATAATTTAAATATAGATCCAGAGAAACTATGTACAGACAAAATGAATAGGACAGAAATCTTTGGTAATGTGTACCGGCAGGTACAAATATAATAAGAAGACTAACTTAATAATTATATAATAATATTTAGCATTTAACAATCATTTAGTAATTAATTAAACCAACTTAACAATTAATTCATTTACCACATACTCTGTGTTTTTTCATCTCCAAATTTTGTCAATAAGTTCATGTAAATATGCTTGTAAATACTGATATAATGTAACCACCCCTCTAGCCACGTGCTGTCTATGGGTGTCTCGAAAGAGAAGTAAACAGATAATAATAATAATAATATTAAAGATACTATGCATTAAAAGCGTTAAACCCGTACTACTACGAAACTTTAATATATATGTATTAGTATTAGTAATGGCCGCATGGTGCAAGAAAGCCTATGGCTTATGCTGCACCAGACAAAAAAAAAAAAAAAAAAAAAAAAAAACAGAATAAAACAAAGATTAAAAAAAAATAATGATAATTAATAAAAGAAATAAAACATACTTCTATGCATTAAAAGCGTTTGATAATTGAGAGCTATTAAGTGCTCGATAATTCCTATATTCTATTATATTATAACTCAACAGGGATTACCTTTATTTTAGATATAGGAAGCTTCTTTTCCAACTCTCCTAGTCCAACTCGCTAATAATTCTTGAGGATGGCGATATCAATTTTGCAAAACAGGTGGGACATCTTCCCCACTGTCACAACCGTAGTGTTCAGACCGTGCGGTCTCAACAATGAGAGCTCAAGACTTCTGTCTTCAAACACCATACCTCTGGCAGCAAGGAAACCATTACGTGGATTGGCATAAAATTAGATTTTTGAAGGTCTAAACTGTTTAATAAATATGGACCGATTATTTCTTTTGGTCCTGTAGCTGGACTTTAGAGTTCTAATAAAATTGGATATGGAGGGGGGGGGGGATTATTCTCTACATTCCTTGGAATGTAGAGAAACCACCCCTATCCAATTATATTAAGTGAGGCAGCAAAAGGAAGTAAAATAAATAAATTTTCTGTTTATACTCCGGGACGACCAAATGGTCAGAGGAGGAGTTCACAAGATAGACAGAATACAAGAAACAGCACCGTATTCAGCAGTCACGGACTTGAACCCCGGTCACTCAAGGCACGTGTACTTATGCACCCGCGCGCCTGACCACTAGGCTACGGCGGCCTAGTAAGCAAACCCTTAGCCATAATTATGGATTCAGGGGAGGTTTCCTTGGACTGGAGAAGTGCAATGTATTCACAATTAACAACGGAGGTCAAAAGCTGACATGAGTAATTATAGACCTGTTAGTTTTTCTGTTCTAAAGAAAATAATGGAATCACTGGTCAAAGAATTAATGCGGGATCATCTACACAAGACTGCTTTTATAGTTCAGAGACAACATGGGTTTGTTAAAGGGAAATCTTGTGTGACCAATCTGATCGGATATTAAAATGTAGTCAAAAAGGAAATGGAGGCAAAAAAACAGTTTTGATTGTATATTAACTTCAGGAAGCTTTTGATACTGTTGCACATAAAAGACTGTTGTACAAATTGGAGAAGTGTGGCATTAAGGGCAAGTTACTGCTATTGATAAAGGGATGATTGAGTGGGAAAAGACAAGAGAGTGGTAATCAATGGTCGCTGTTCTTCGCGGTCTAATGTTATTAGTGGAGTCTTCCAGAGTTCAGTGTTTGGCCCGTTGTCATTTTCTATATTTATCAACGATACTGATGAAGGTATATCAGGCTTCATTCCCAAATTTGCAGGTGATACAAAGGTTGCACGGTTGTTAATAACAGTATGCTGCTGCAACAAAATCTAAAAAAGTTAGGCAGATGAACTGAGAACTGGAAACTTAAGTTTAACATGGACAATTGCAAAGTACTGCATATAATGGGTAGCATTAACCCCAGAGTAACTGTGTGTTAATACATTCAGGCTAGTGGAGAATGAAAGAGACCTGGGGTAATTGTGCAGTCAGATATGAAGTTCTCTGAGCAGTGCTGTTTGTTTGTTATTTGGTTTTTAAGAGCATTAGCAACTAAGGCCATATTGCTCCAGGGATATGCAGTGGTCATTCCCTGACCTTTCCACATCCTCCGTATTTGGTGGTGACGGGCTCGAACCCCGGTTTAATCAAGAAGCATGTGCTACGCACTGCTGCTCCTTCCCACCTGGCTACGGAGGCGCCTTCTGAGCAGTGCACAGGCTGCCAGGAAAACTCATTTGTCAATGATAAACAGAAATTTTACTAGCTGGAATTCCATTAACAGGGATACGGAAGTAATTTTCTCTTTGTATAAAGCACTGGTCAAGCCATACCTTGGATACTGCATACAGGTCTGGAGGCCTAATTTTAAGAAGGATTACTTCTGTCAAATTATCAGAGGAAAAATGTAGTGTTATTACACTCTTTTTCTGTATGCATGCTATTAGTTTCATACCCGTATGAATGTCCGTTTGTATTGTATGGATGCGTCAACCCTAATCTATTATCATGCGAAGTGAGCTATTTAGCATCGCACCTTCTTAACAGCCTGCCAATAATGACTGAACGAAAAAAAAAAAAAAATTGATTACCTACATATTAACAGTACAGTACCTCCATTTAACAATGACAGAACTACAGAATAGTTTAGGGCTAAAAGCAGTAGTTTTCCACTTGGGTTCCGCGGCACACTAGGGTGCCGCAACAACATTCTTGGGGTACCGTGTAATTTGGGTTTAAGTTACTTAAAGTTATTATTATTATATTTTTTTAAAATTTGTATATTTATTTCATTATAAAAAGGTATACAGCATCCATTATACCGTATCATTTTAATTTTGTGGTGATCTATAATTGATCTTTATTTATTACCTCTATATAAACAATAAATTATTATATAGGTATATATTTAAAGGTCGCAAACCACTGTGTTAGGTATTTCTTTTGGCTTAGAGGTGCTGTGAAAAAATTACTGGGACACTAAGGGCGCCGTGAACTGAGAAAGTTTGGGAACTTTGGGCTAAAGCCTCAGGTTATTCGAAGTAATGCAATATCATGGCAACTCGCTGTGAAGGTATTCACAATATGAGATATACTTAATGATGCCAATTTATAACTACTTAAGTAGTTGGCTAATTGCATACAGAAATGATGCAATTTCACTAACTTGTACGTCAAATGACAGAACTTGAAATTTATCAGTTTTATTTTAACACAGGTGCAGGAACAGGAAGATGATTCTTTGTGGGACATCTATGACCAACTAAAATGGCTACAAGAAAAGATTGAAGAACTCTCAAAGACAGCTGGTGACATCATTTCTGACCATAAAAACAAACGCCAGGAAATCGAGGTTTGTTTCATTTAATACGTCTTAAAAAGATTTAGATGGCATTCATAGCAGTAAGTTGGATTACTAATAATGGCTTAAATTTAAAAGCATGCACGTCAGAGTTTGCAGAAATTATTTATTAAAAAATTTAAAAAAATCATTTTAGTAATCTCATGGTATTGACTCAAATAGAATTGCTAAGTTTATATTATATACTGCTAAGAACATGATCCGAAACAAACGTTAAAACTACAAATAAGGATCGCAATAACGCTATTGTTAACTGTTTCTGTTTAGTAAAGAAATAATGAACAACTTGCAACAACTAGACAGTGGGCGCTATAATAGATTACTAACTCCATATATTCTAATGAGCACAATTACAATATCGTTTATGTCTCCTTTTTATTATTATTATTTTTTTTTTTTTTTTTCTCTTTTAACAGGAGTTGCAGGGATGCATAGACATGTGTGCCAAAGCAAAAAAGAGAAAGGTCAAGACATTTTCAGTAGTAAGTCTTACGTTGTCAATTTTTAACATTTCATACACTTAAAATAACAAGCTCTACATTTATTCCTAAAGCATTTCTAAATTTTTTACGCTTTAGATACATAGTAATTCTAAAACGGTAGCACCAAATAAATCATTTAAGTTACTAAATTAGTTTTACTTTACTACTTCGCTATGCATCTGTAAGAGATACTGTATGCATCTATGCCAACAGGAAATGTTTGTTGTTTGTTATTTGGTTTTTAGGAGCATTAGCAACTAAGGCCATATTGCTCCGGGATATGCGGTGGTCATTCCTTGACCTTTCCGCATACTCCGTATTTGGTGGTGACGGGCTCGAACCCCGGTCTAATCAAGAAGCATGTGCTACGCACTGCTGCTCCTTCCCACCTGGCTACGGAGGCGCCCCAACAGGAAATATGACTTCTCGCTGATTGTTAAAATAGTACAAATTACAAGGGAAAAAAAAGTTTAAAATAGTATAACATTCTTTTGCGTGATTGGATATTTCATTTAGATATACAATCGCACAATCTGCTTTTTATACAATTTTTTGCGAGGGAGGGATAAATACAAATTTACACTCATGCAAAAGTTAAGTAACATTATTGAGCTGGCCTTCAAGTGAGATGATCTGTACCGATTTTAGAGGGCTGATTTAGAAATTGAAGGTATTGAGGTAGTCTGCAAGGTCCCGTAGTGATTTGCTCAGCGATCGCTGTTGCCCGGTCAGATGACACGAATTCTCGTAAAGGGCTTGAAATCCTCAGCGTATATGATATAGTCGTGTTTGTTAACTAAGAAAAGCACCATGAGTGGATACGCTGAATAAAACCTCATTTTGAGACACGCTAGCAGTTTTTTCACGAGTGATGGTCTTTCTACATACAGTCCTTTAGGACAAGTGTTCTCTTAAATAGTAAGACTTCTAGGAACCAGAGTCCTGAACATGGAATTTCTAGAAAACGAAGGTATCTAGAGAATTGAATGGCCTGTCAGATGTACAAATCTGAACCTTGCACATGTCTAAGTTCCTTCAGGGAGGGGAAATGCAAGTCACTAGCTTCCCTCGAGAATTAAAATTTGTCCTCAATGAAGATCGAGATTTATTAGTTACTAACCTCTTGTTAAGCAAGCGTGAAGAATTCACACTTCCCTATTATCCTAGCAGCACTTAATCATGAGATTTCACACCTTGAATATTCATGAGCTGATAATTCGTTTAGTTAATATGTGGGTATGTGTTAAGCGCCAGTACATTATGTCTATAAATTGCGTCTATTCTGTGGTGAATTTGCCTGTTTTCTGGATGAAAAACCCGAGCTTAAGAGAGATTGAACCCTTGCCTGAGACCGACTAACCAGGCTACGTTGTGAAAAAATGTGCATAAAAATTCTTTGCGTTAATGACGCAAGGAATTTTTCGCCAACTCAAACCCAGGCCTTTTCCACCAAGAGTGGGAAGGACGGTGATTATATCCGCTGTCTACGCACAAGGGTCTTCTTTTAATCGTGTAAATTCATACTAGAATATTCATTAGCTGATTATCCTTTTGTGACATATAGATTCTTGTTTTTGTTTTATTTATTTATTCATTTTTTGGTGGATGTATGCATTTAAAAGTCTGCACAATTTTTACTGAAATTTTGACAAGTAGGATATTTTTACAAATGTTCGTTACCTTCCTCATTTTTTTGCAAACGACACCTTCCCCTAGTCTTTAACAATGAACCTAATAATTCTTTGACGTTTACAGAGACTATGAATGCTATTAGTGTGATTCCGTTTTGATGTAATATTTTATAGCCTCCTGAATGCAGAAGTCTCAAATACAAACTGAAGCGAGTAGCATCAGAAACAGTGTTTGGAACGTTAGGCACGGGAATTCAAGAAATGATGAATAGGCTTGCTGCTAACGTAAGTTGAACCGCTTAAGTTAAATAAGCCAATCTTACCTGTAATAGTTTATTATTATCCATATCTGTTTATTTCTTTTTTGAGATACACAAACAGCTTTTGGCTTCCAAAAGCTGTTTGTGTATCTCATTTCAAAATTTCAAAATTTAATTATTTCAAAATTTATAAAAACTTCTTACATTTATAAAATTTGAAAATTCGTAAAACACACTGAGATTATTATAAGATTATTAAATTAGTATTCTTGTTATAACAATTTCATTTCAACATTAAATTACAACATTACACGTTCAAAAATTTCAATAACAACACAACAATTTTAACATTTAAATTACAATAAAAATTTGTTTCTTTTCATCTGAAAGGAAGCTGATTGATTGTTCTTTTTTTTTTTTTTTTTTTTCTTTCACAGTTTATAATTGAACTTCCCGATACGCACTGCCAAAAATTTATTTTCTCTATATTTTTTCCGTGCATAGTTTCTTTGGATCGACGTTCAAATTATTAAAAAAAAAACTTCCTCAGAGTGTCCAACTGTATCATTCTGCACTTTTGAGTTTTGGATCTTCACCAATTATTCTCCGTCGCATAGCCCGAGGGGAACTTAATCAACTTTCCACTTTAGACGCATCCAGTCTCTTTTAATAATTAAGCCAGTTCAAATGTTTCTTGTTATGATTTGCATCCAAGGTTTGACGTCTACGTTAGCATATAGTAACGGTCTTGAGATGGTAAACGGTTTAGAGGCAATCCTATTTAGCTATCTCAGGAGCCAGCATTCCGCTAGGAATGCCTTGATGCTGCTCTCAGAGGCCGATGCTTAGATAAATGATGCATACAACGAAATTAGCGTAACACATTTAACAATGTATTGGGTCATTAGGTGAAGGTGTTTGAGGACGGTGAACACCTGCATAGTGATCCAGAAAGCTGCGTCTTCTTTCTTACATATTAAAGATGAAGTATGAAGGTTAATCCTTCATCCCACTTGAGCCGCAGGTCGACATGCGCGCGAAATTTTTATACTATGTTGCTATTCACAAAAATTGTAATTATTTTGATTAAGCATTTGCGCAGTTTTCTTTTCATTTAGTTTCAAGCTAGTGCAATCATAATAATTATTCAAACCAGTGCAATACCACTACTTTGCTTTATTGGAGGTTTGAAGTGGTCCATGTTTAGTCTCCAGAGAAAAGTTTCTGGCATCCTCCTTCTTCCCCCACCATCTTCTTCATCCCATGCACGGTACTAAGTACTACTGGTTTTGATAGCCTTTCGTGTTTGGGGCTTTCATAAAAAAAAAAAGCAGCTTCCTTGTTCTTTGCCTCCTTGTTATATTGGAGACACCCATTTTCCGTTTGAGTTCGCCAAGTAGTAGTCCTGATTTTACCATATGCGACTTACTTCTATGGACATGTCCTACAGAAAAGTGTATGGTAGCAAATCCGCTAAGTTGAATGAATTAAAATGAATTAGCTTCTTTTCACAATATGAATTTTTGCCGTTTTGCTAAAAGAGCTTAGAAGCGTCAGTGTAAAATGGCGAACAACTTTAAGTGTGCTGAGAATACAGAAGGCTGCGTTCAGTTTGAGAATGCAAATATATCTGTAATGTATTCTAAATTTATACATTTTGAGTTCGCAAATTTAAAATGTCAGTGTCTTTTAAGAGAAGGGAAAAAAAGCCTGGTTGTTTTTACTGACATCAACAACGTGGAATTAAAAATATGGAATTAATTATGAGTCACACTGCGGTTGATTAAAGACATATTGGTTTATAGGTCATTCCACTGATATATTATTTAGAAATTGAGTTCATAATATTCATGAGGTAAATTCTAGAATTCACCAGTTCGCGTTCGTAACGGCCCGTTTGACAATAATATTTTCGAATTAAGTGAATAAAGTACTATATATTTGGCAAGCGAAATATAGTGAATACCCAGACAATCTTGCAGGGATAGGAAATATATCCCCTTCTGTACATTTGTTTAAAAATAGAACAAAGTTTTGTGTTAATCACAAATGCAATTATCACACTGCCGATTATCATTTTTCCCATTTTTAAACAAGGGCACAGCAGGGATATATCTTCTCTCCAGGAAAGGTGGCCAAGGTAACATATGCACTATATTCGAAGAGCCTAACATACAATACTTAACTATAATAGAGGAGAATCCGCAGGTTCTGTGTGGAGTGATGCTACAGACGGGCTTTTACCAACGCGAACTGGTAAATCCTAGGATTTAACGGATTTCGGCGCATATAGTAAAGAAAGGAATGGATTGTAACGGAAGGAATTGCTGTTAAAAACTTAGCAGCCTAGTTTATTCCAGTGTGCTTGTTTCTGCGTCATTGCTAAAATCAATAAATCGGAGTTTTAAAAAATGCTGAAGGAACGTTTAAACTACATCTGGTATTGCATGGAGGCGTTACTGTAATATTTCATACTCTATCCTAAATTGTTCAGCCTTTCATAGAAACTGCACGACAAATATCGATATATCTCATTTACGTTACTGTAATCAACTATAATACTTGTTCGTGACAAATTCCCTCTTTTCAAGCAGTCAGCACGCTTATAATATATACGCACACATCGCAATAACACTCAACGATATTCGGACAGTTATACGAGGAAAGATCACACATCCTTTCTGTACCACTGAGACTGAGTTTATGAGCTCGTTACCAGATATGTTATCTGCTCATATATCACCTTGACTGCTTTTCCCTGGAGCACTGGTGAAAAAGAGCTACTGGACGAATGACTCACTGAACATAAGCAATACTGATAATAGTAGCGATTGGGAGTTGAATCTTGTCGGTATTTCATACTGAAATCAAAGTTGTTTGAAAACTGACAGTGTGCCGAGACGTGGTAGCATAAAGTTGTTCGCTGATCTTTTATAGTCACCGTGGCGCTAATGTCTGACAGTCACTTCTATTAAATAAATAAATCTTTATTGTGCAAAAGGGAGAGAACGGCAACCCTTCACAGCACGATGCTAGGGGGTTTCACATGATTAAAAAGCAATATACATTACATATCAGCACAACTGATACAAAAAAAAAAACAGATTAATTTCAGTAATAATGAATTTTAAACAGTGTGGTCACATGTAAAAAATGAATGATTAAGCGATAGAGTTTAATTATCATATAATGGAAAGGACTAAACATAATCGATATCAGAGCCCCTTCTCCGTTGCACCTATGACTGATTCCTTCATAGTTCTGAGGAATTGGTTCCCATAAATTATTCCCCCCCCCCTCAGGAAGTTTGAATGATATTAATGCATGTAACTGCCACTGTTCACCGAGCATTATCACATGCATCATCGTATTATAACGATAGTTACAATACGGTACATTTGCGATTGTTTGAGACCCTCTAGTAACAGTTGCAGACAGCCAGGAGAAGTATTATTGCTGTGGTCATCGACGACATCAATTAACAGAACAAAGACTCGCATCTTTCCTCTGCTAACCGATGAGATGTCACTACGAGACTATGCTCATTTAGCTACCTATAAAACTTCAGTAAGCATCGCCTTTGGTATCACAGACCATTTATTTAACAGATTTTTTAAATTATTGTTGTTGTTTGTTTGTTATTTGGTTTTTAGGAGCATTAGCAACTAAGGCCATATTGCTCCGGGATATGCGGTGGTCATTCCCTGACCTTTCCGCATCCTCCGTATTTGGTGGTGACGGGCTCGAACCCCGGTCTAATCAAGAAGCCTGTGCTACGCACTACTGCTCCTTCCCAGCTGGCTACGGAGGCGCCTTAATTATTGTGTATCTGTAATAACCAATTAATAACTTCAATCGAAAAGTGCGGGGGGTGACACACCTCTCTGTTGTCCCAAAATGTTTCAACATTTTTGAAAATATGAAGCATTTCAAAATGTTGAAAATGAGTTTTGGCTGAAATTCTACCACATCAAACAGCAATTTTTACCGACTTTGGCACGTTTAAACGATTTTACTCTCACTTATGAATTATTTCCCAACTACATTGATCAAAACAATTAACGTTTCACTGCCAGTCTACTGAACAATCTACCGTATCGATATCCAATGTAGCCGTAATGACAACACACGTAAGCAGACTGACGCAGGTGTTGTTGTGGTGATGACTGACGCAGGTGTAAATTACCGAGTTTTCACAAATACAGGCCAAGAACATAAAAATTCATTCTTGAGTGCGTTTCGTTAAATACTCAATGTCGCAAAACGTATTTCATCCACGAACTACAGCAAAAAAAGAGAACAAACGTATTAATTATCGTACTGAAGTATCTGGAAATGCCATCTCAAACGGATCTGCCTCGGTACCGCTTGGAGAGTCACCGGAACCTGGAGGCAATACAGTCAAAAAGCCAAGCTGCGGCATGGCTTGCTGTGTCAACAAAGCGTCATCAGAAGATTGTGGAATCGGTTCCAAGAAACCCAGACCGCTCGTAGACGTTCAGGTCAGAGTAGCAGACTATCAACAAAGCCAACGCAAGAAGGAAATCAATCAATCACTCACACACACACACGCTAGGTAACATATTGCACTCTTCTCAAGATAAACAGATAAGAATAAGTCCATTAGTTTATTCACCTAGCTTAAAAATATAGCAAATGCTGAAACCCTGCTTAATTTCGGAAATTTTGGCACATCATGCAGTTTCCTCAGACATATTATTATATAAATAATAAAGAGAAAAATAAAAAAAACGACAAAAAAGAAGAGTAGATAAATAATAATAAAGAATATACAAGCCCTCTTCATCAACCTATGGCTAACTCTAATAATAAGCAAATAATAAGAAAATAGAAACCCTCTTAACCAGCCTCTGGGCAACTGCAACTGAAAAAAATCAAAAATCTAGAGGATTTTGCACTCAGTTTGTTTCGCAGAGCTTATTAAGTCTAGCCCAGCTTAAAGAAATTAAAATTAGAGATATCAGAAATTGAATTATAGCTGTGCATTATGCAAAAATAAAGGGAGCTTAGCGAATCCATAAAAGTAGCAGTAAGTCTTCCATCATACGATTGATGGTGCAGAAAGTTTTATAGCTAGTGACGGATGGATTGGACGTTACAAAAAAAAAAAAAAAAAAAAAAAAAAATTCATGCATTGAGTATGTTTAACGTGTAGAAAATCCATCATATATGCTCCATGTTAAACATGAGCAGAATTCTTTGAAGTTGGAAAAATAAAAATGTCACACACAAGTGGAGAAAGTGCTATTTTTATTCATTCAACAATGTTGTACTGAAGAGTCAATTTTCAAATATTGCCTGTTAAACTGAAGTAGTGTGTGTGTGTTGACCGTGAAACATCCCTAGGCTGTTTCACGGTCTGGTCCTGGGAAGAGTAACAGCCAGCCGACTTAATAGCTTGAACTCCCAAGTGAGGTCCGCAGTTAAACAATGGCTCCGTCTGATGCACGACACTGTCACGGCTTACATTCACGCCAGCATTCCAGAGGGAGGTTTGGGGATCCATCTTATCGGTGGACTATCCCTCTGTTGAAGAAGAATAGGCTGGAGAAGCTCCAGTACTCGTCTTCAGCTTCAACTCTCCATATTGCTAAATTACCTTATGTCAAGTCAGAGATGGGAAAAATACGGAAGCTACAGTTAGATGGATCTGTATGCTTGGACTCAAAAGTGTTTGTGACGGGGCGGTGGACCCGCCTCTTTCACGAGTCCTTCGATGGTCGGGGCTTAAAGGAATCAGAAAAGGTCCGCTTTCAGCACCGGAACCAAATTGTTGTACGGCCATGCATATATAGACCTCATAAGAACGAGGATAAACGCTCTCCCTACCCTCAAGGACATATAGAGGACGCAGTACGGAGAGGATATGCAGAGTTGGATGCAATGTGGTCGAGTCGTTCACCCACTTTCCACAACGGTGCATAAGAACTGATGGCTTGAAAGTGCGATGTCATTATGCTGTTGTAGATATTGTGACGAACAGGCTCCGACAGAAGGGCTGGCAGGTTCGTAAAGAACCACGTTTACTACAGAAGGGGTACGTAAGCCAGACCTTCTGTGTGTAATAGGTGGATCCCTGTTCTTTCTTGACACACAAATAGTAGGTACAAGTGATGATCTGGAGGTATTGCATAGACGAAAGAAAAATTATTATAATGATAGTATTAGTTTGAAAAATGTAATAGCTTTGGAATATATTATTCAACCTGTAGTGTCATCTATTACCATCGCCTATAGGGGGGTTTGGTGCCGCACTTCTACGGACCAACTCCGTCTTATCACCGCGGTAGACTTAAAAATCCTGGCGATTCGAGCCTTGCAGGGGACACTGAGCTGTTGGGGGCTCATCGGCGAATGATCACAAGGTAGCATAGAAATATGTAAAGACTTGTTTGATGTACCCAACATACAGTATGGAATGTGAGCATTATGTTAACTTAACCTTTCCTTAAACAAATAAAGAGAAATGTGTAAATAAAAAATACATGTCCCCACCGTTACGCGAATAAACTATAATATTAATCAATTTCTTGAAACATATTTCATTTCGTCAAACTTAAATTCCAGGAAAGTGGTGGTAGCAATTAAATTTATATTTTTGACTTTTTCTGTTTCCTTGCCTATATAATTAGGCCTAAAGTGCACTAAAGCTGCAATCACACTGTACTCGATTTCTGGCGAATTTCTTATCGTGCATACGATCAAAATCTTCTATCCCACGTATAATTAGTCACAGCGGAAGCAAATTTATTCACCCAGATCGCTCATCATCGTCAATTGTTCTAACAGGTGTTTTTTCCTGATCACGCGAAATTTCGATACATAACTGGGGCAATTCAAACAAATTATAGAGTAAAATAGCAAATGACAAACAATTTAAGCAAGTAGAATTTATTAAATAGGCATTTATTTAGAAACAATGTGCAGATTACAATTGCGCATATTATTATTATTATTTGCATACGGAGAGAAGAAACGGAATTTAGTATGAACAGTCAGTGCGAACAAACTTTACATTTGGTGGTAATTTTAGTGATTCATTTTCAAGGGATTTGTAAAAAATTGATGCAATGAATGTGCCTCCATCACGTTGCTTCGCGTAATCATCGAAGTAGCACAGCTGACCGCTGAAGGGCAAATACTTATAGGGCAGGGGTGGCCAACGAGTCGATCGCGGATTTAATTTCGGTCGATCACGACGAATTTTAAATATACAGTCATCCCTCGATTTGTGCACCTTGTGCAATGTAATTTTTGAGATGGTAGATCGCGGCACATTTTGAAGGAAAAGTAGATCACATCACAAATTAAGTAGGCCACTCCTTTTATAGGGTATGATGACCTTGAGCTGACAACAGCGATCAATTGCTTACAGTGCTTCCACATTCTCGCGATGAGAAATTCCTGAAATCGCTTGCTTCATTTCCATTATGGAACACATCTGACTGTCAAAGCATCCAAAATTATCAATATACTTTATTAGATATACGACGTGAGCAATTATATGGTACTATATATATATATATATATATTTTTTTTTTTTTTTTGCAAAAACAAAATGTTTCATTTTCCCCATCTGCAGACTAATGATGCGAAGGGAAAAATACAGTGAACATCTTTATGTTTATTAGGAATTAGCATGGATGAAGACCGTTCAGGATGTGTCAGCAAATATGAGCAGTAGGATGCAGCGAGCACAAATGACCTCTGTTCAAGACAGACTGCAAGAAAGATTCGCATTCATCGTGAGGAGGATGAACAATGTTTCGAACAACCTTGAAAATAGCAACCCAGAAGCTGCTCTCTACCCCAGGTAAATATTGCTTTATCTGCCTATTGTAAAAAAAAAAAAAAAAAAATAAATAAATAATAATAAATCTGTCCACTACTGAGTGCCGGGCACTCAGGATGAAGTCCGTAGTCAAGAAACGGTCGTTAGTGTAGCATCTCAAATAGAGCTTTATGGTAACTGAAAAAAAGTTTCTGGTACCCCGGCTTGACCTAAAACTGAGGAACTAGCAAAAACTTTGTCTATTTGAGTATTTCCAGTTGTGAATGACAAGGGTGGGGGAAGCGACTCAGACTTCTTCCTGAAGAAGCGAAATTTATAAATAACTTTCTAGAATTATTAACTAACTATCTAGCAACCTTTTTGTCACCAAAAGAAGAGTTACTTAGTACAAAGAAGCGCGCTATCCAAGTGCAATAAAAATAGTTTTTTTTTTAATTTTAACGCAAAAAAGTAAACGACAAATTTCAATCGGAATAGTTTTCCCTTAATAAGCATCAAATATCGCATAGCTAATATAATTTCTAATTTTTTAGCTCCATTAGTGACGGAAATAGAGGGGGGGGACACAAATTACTCACACTTTCCTGTCTGGCGCCGCCATTTTTAATTTAAAAAATATTTTAAAATTATATTTTAAACCTACTCGTTGAGCTCTTTCCAACGGTGTATAATGAGCTATAGGTTTCGACAACATTTTTTGTCCTCCCAGCTTCCCCCCCCCCATTTCTCAGACAAATTTTTTTCAACAACGATCAATATGGCATTATGTTGGCTTACACGATGTACAAACCCATGCAAAATTTCAAGTCAATAGGTTCCAGAGATACGATGCTGTGACAGACGGACGGACAGACAGACAGACAACCCAGTGACATTATAAGGGTCCTTCGTTAGACTACGGACCCTAAAAAATGTTTAACAACGTCAGTGTCATGATTTCATAAATGTTTCACAAATGTTTCTGGCATGGGGGACTCTTTAGCTTTCTTTGCATTAACCGAACCCTGATTACAGGAGGTTACGTTATGATAAGTTCACTGGATTATCAAAAGTAGTCATTGAATTGATTCAGCCAATACAAGTGGATTGCACTGTTTGGGTTAGTGCCATGACTCAAACGAGGTCATGAATCACTATATATTGAATGTGTTCAAAAACCTATTTGTTTGCTGGATTAAAAAAGTAATAATCTCCACACTCTAGCTTGAAACAAACTCAGCCTCACTTGAAATGAACTCAAGTAAATAGATAAAAATACAGTTTGTATTTGTAAAAGAATAAGAGAAGTTTATCTCAATATGATAAGTGGAACACTTCCGTATGATACTCTTCAGAAATTAAAACGAAAACAATTTAAAAAAAAAAACCCGAAAATCTTATTAAAGATAAATGATATTGATAATTAAAGATATTGAGCATTAGAGCTCTGGTTCATAGCATAAAAATACAATGGACGCCGCTTATTGTGATCGGGACACATCTATAATTGATAATAATAACCGACGAAACAAGAATGCAAACTGTTCAGAGTTCACTAACGCTTAGCGGAAATGTGTACAAAAAAGAGGAGGAAGCGGACAGAAAGAAAATGCAAATCAAGCAATATAAAAAAAACATTAAAAACAAATAAAGAAAATATTAAAAAAAGAATTAGAAAAGGGTTAATACTTGCAGTAAAACAGTCAGACTGGTAGGAGTACGGATACAGTACTGTACTTTCTTTCACGAAATAACTAGACCGACAACCATACGAACTGCATGAAGCAACAGCAGTAAATTAGACGCGCGCAACACTTCAGGGTTCAAGAACAAATCGGGATGTTATTTACGTACACTTCCACTGCAAAAAAAGTGATAACATTATACGAATAATTACAGTTCACGCCACATATTGTGATCACAATACTGTATTTGCTTGCATTATTGATACGATTGTCGTCCCTACATAACATACTTTTTTCCTCATATAAATTTATTTATTCATAAAAATTTATTCCTCCTATAATAATGTATTAAAAAAACAATAAATACATCCAAAATATAACTCAGTTTTGCTATATGCTTTATGAAGGTAAGTTATGGACAGGGAGGGTATAATTTTCACAGACTAACGTATATAGTGTCTGTAAATTGTGTACTGTACGATTGGTTTTCAGGATGAAAAATTAAAATATCCGAGAGAATACTATAAACACTCACCGAAAATGACTAATTCCACCACAGCTTAATAATCACAAATATTAAAATTAAAATAATTTTTTCCATACCGTGTAAAAGAACACACACTGCGCAAACTGTGAAAGCGGTTACAGAGAGAGAAAGAATGATTTATAATTCCATCGATTGTATATACGGAATATTTATTAGAGGTTTTACTAGCAGGATGAGCTCGTAGGCTTTAAACAAAAGTGAGGCTTTCTCCACCCCCAAATAGACAAACTGCGCATCCTGTGAAAGCTGTTATAGAGACACTGATTTATAGTTTCATCCACTATATACATGGGATATTCGTTAGAGATTTTACAAGCAGGATGAGCTAGTCGGTTTCAGACAAAATTGAGGCCTCCTCCCCGAGCAGACAAACAAACGACAAGTCATGTCGGACCTCAGCTACAGATACTTATATGGCCACGGTACTTGGTATTTGTACATTAACTTTAACACCAGTTGTAACTGTCTCCAAATGGAGTAGCGCCTCAAAGAAAATTTGCCTACTTTCAGATTCATACGATACTCCTTGCAAGTATCAGCAACACCAGCATTGTTTGTGTTTGATCTTTGTGCCAAAGCAAATAAAGCTATCGCCAGTGACATACGGTCATTGGATGTAATTATTACCCGTCATACCGATAATATTAAGTTCTGCTTTCTTAATGTAATGTAACCTAACCATTAATTAGCAATATTATATTACAGTAGGTAACCTTCAATTCATGATTATTGTTCCCAGCGAAAACATTTAGAAGCTTTAAATTTCTGAAATTATGGGGTAAAGTGAACTCCTTACCTGTTCGAAGTTCATATAACTGAATTTTAAGACTGGTTTCAACTTCTTGGCATAGACGTATTTGGCTATATCCCTCTTGGTATAAACGTATTTCAACGACTGCAGCTACCCAAAACGTGACTATGTCGCATAGTCAATATAGCCGAAACCTGGAAGAATTAATATGGTTACAAACTCAGAACAGACTGATTGATTGATTTGACAAAGAAAATTTTGAATTTTAATGTATGGTGTTATTGAACAATAGGACTACTCAACCTTTTTATATCCCCCTTCGAAAATCAAACTATCCCACCCCATTTCAGTAATGGTAATTTTTTCCCCTTCCATTTTTAGGTGCGTTCTTCATTTTGCTTCTGTCTTCATTTATTTATTTGTTTCTTCACTTTTTTATATTCTACCTCTCCTTTATTTTACTTCATGAAACAGAAGGAATCTCAGTGGACAAATTTTCGTGAAATTGTATATTTGGATCATTTAAAAACATTTGTCAAGCCATTACCACAATTTCATTAAAATCGGACAAACAAAAATCAAATAATTATCATTTATTTTTTCCATACAATCACAGATTAAATGTAATTTTAACGAGGTATTGTTAATTTTCGGCAGTCCGTCACGCTTTGCGTTCATTGTTATGTTATTCTCGTAAACGTGGTGTCGCTTGTGGAAAAAAAAAAAAAAAATATATATATATATATATATATATATATATATATAGACAAACAGACAGACTTAAAAGTATATGGCAGAAGAGTAATAAATATTATATAGTTGTAATTAAACTGAACGGCTAAATTTAGAGAACATAACTATAAAGTTTTATTAAGTGTTCTATAAAGTAATAATCTTAGTAATTAATTGATAAGGAGTTAACTATATATATATTTTTTCACTTCTACTAATCAGAGAAAAAGAAAAAAATTCAATTAATTTAAGACAAAAAATCGAATGCGCCTGAAATGTAACGCACTGCGTACATTAACAACTCTTTTAACAATGGGTTCTCTTCGAATATTCTTTCAGAACCAGTAATAATGCAAGTTATAAGGTACTTTTAAAACTGAATATAAAATTTTTGTTTCAGGCACCTTTTAAAATTTGCCTGAAAGGTGCAATTAAATAAACAAAAAAAAAAAAAGAAAAAAAAGAGAGTCTTAAAGAATTCTTTGAATTATGTTTTTGTTAGAAAGAATTCGAACAGAAACGCCTGATCAAACCAAATACAGTAATTAAGAAATTGATTACTGGATTATTCTAGACCTCTCTAGGATTGTTCTAGAAACAACAGACCACCAAAATTACAGAATATGCTGGACAAGCGAAGAGCCCATTGATAACAACTGTCTTCTCCCACTCAAACAATCCCTTTATCAATAGCAGTAACTTTCCCTCAAGTGCTATACCGCTCCAATTTGTATAATAGTCCTTTCTGTAAACCAATATAAAAGGCATTTCTGAAATCTAAGTATACGATGTCAAAATTATTTTTTTGCATCCAATTCCTTTCTTACTGTGTCATAATATATAATCAGATTGTCAGACAAGACCGTCCCTTAACAAATCGAAGCAGTGTAATTGCAGCTATAATTGCATTCTCCATTACAAATCGGGAACAGAAGTCAAGCTAACAGGTCTGTAATTACTCACGTAACTTTTGATGCCCCCCCCCCCCTTTGTGAGCCGGGATACATTTGCACATATCCAGTTCATGGAACCTCCCCTGATGTTAAAAATCCTCTCAAAATTACGGCTAACGGTTTTCTTACCTCCATTGCTGCCTTTTAATATAATTCGATAGATCCAATCCATTCCAGATGCCCCCTTTTTTTATGTTTAACTTCAACATATTTTCTTCCACTTTCCTCTCAGTTATCACAAAACCATTCAGCTCCCTGTTAGAATTTTAAATGTTTTTGACATTCCCTTCTCTTAAAATTTCTTCATGTGTGAATGTATGTTCAAAATGTCCATACCAAGGTAGTGATTTCAGGAGGTAGTAGAGCTTCCTGAAATAAAATAGCCTCACTAAGAAATATAATAAATGCATCGCATAAAACTTGGTTGCTTATTATTATCATAAATCTCTATATTAAATTATATTCACCTCTTGGACAGCCAGTTGTGCTTAGGAAGGTGTACTAGTTGTATATTCGCACATATAATCAGAGACGGGATATTTAACATATAACACAGTATTACTGTTAGAGAAAAAGCTATCCTTGAAATTCAATATACACTATATAAAGTTGGGATGGACAAAATCAGACTGGACGAAATTGTAGTGAAGGCCTGACGGAACAAATAAGTTGGCTAGGGACAATTAATGTAATATTAAAGGAGTTGTTTCCTAAGAATAACAAATTAGACCGTGAAATAAACAGTAATCATGTGTTAAGTTACATTCCGCAACTTAACACACCTTTAATTAATACGCTGTGACCTACAGTAGCGACAAAGTGTGGGGGCGTGACTAATGTTGATCCAAGCGTGAACGCGACTAAAGTTGTCAGTCTGCATTATGCATTTGTAGCGGGAGTGCGCGCTATCTCGTTTTTACCGTTTGACAGCTTAATTTTCTACGAAAATTAGATTTAGCGGGAAAAAAAAAAAGGACTTGTTAAAAGATCAAAGAAGGATTGAGTTGTTAGATAAACTTTCAAAAGGAGAGAGTTTAGTTTCGTTTGCAAACAATTATAAAATAAATGAATACATTATCCGATCTATGAACAAATTTGAAGAAAAAATACGACGCAGTGTTTTTGAGAGTGCACCTATTAGAGCAAAAATACGAACCATAACATGCGACGTTAAAATTGAAAAACCGGAAAATGCGCGTTAAATATTTGGATTGAAGATCAAACACAGAAAAAAGTTCCAATAAGCTCGCTTATCACAAGTGAAAAGGTAAAAAACTATACGAATACTTCAGCAAATCTGGCAAAAGCTATGACAAGTTTTTTTGCCACCAAAGGCTGGTTCCAAATTAAAAAAAAAAAAAAGTGTTTAAACCTGCACAACGTGAAGTTAGCGGGTGAATCTGCATCGGCAGATTTTGTAGCTGCAGAAGTTTTCCGGGCAAATTAAAAAAAATTAATTGGGGATAAAGGATATCTATCCGAGCGAGTGTTTCATTCGGATGAAAGTGGCTTGTTTTGGAAGAGAATACCTCCCAGAACTTACTAGCAAAACATGAAAAATCTGCTACTGGATTTAAGGCTACCAAGGACAGGCTTACTCTTGTTTTGTGTTAACGCAAGCAGCCACATGATCAAACTAATGGCCGTATTAAAGGAGAAGAATAAAGAACAGCTCCCAATTTATTGGAAAGCAAATAAAAAGGGCCGAAAAACAGCTTTACTTTTTTTATCATTGCCATTTAAAAAGTTCTATAATCGAAAATGCTCCAGGACATCCAGAGAATCTAATGTTTGAACATCCAGCCGTCGAAATTTTATCCTTGCCACCAAATACAACATTACCTTTTGCAACCTAGACCAAGGTGTGATTGCTGCTTTTAAAACCTATAACGTCAGAAGAACATTCACTAGCTTGCTAATTAAAATGGAGAAGGATTCAAGCTTAACCGTAGGCCCATGTTGGAAAAATTTAGGCTGATTGCCTAATCAACATAAAGGAGTCAGTTCAAGAGGTAAAGGAATTAGTCATTAAGCGTAAAACATAAATTTTTAATTTTGCTTTTTATATTCATTAATTCCACATATGATGAAATTTACGGTTTTCGGAAGCATCAAGATTGTAATCACTGCTATTTATACATTTTAATTTGAATAAACAAAATGAATCATCTGAACATACAGTAATCACTTAGATTTAAATTTACCACTGATCTTTCATCTCAAAAGCAAACACTTACAAAAGATGTGAAATATAATTTAAATAATGTTTCACTACAAAAAAAAAAAAAAAAAAAAGTCATTATTAGGTCTATATGAGCCAAAGATGTATAAGTTTATATTACTTAATGTTATTTGAATAAACAATATGAATCCTCTGAGTATAACACACGGAACAAGATTTTGAAAAAAAAAAAAAAAAATCAAGATTAAAAATAATCATCACTAAACCTTTTATTTTCCAAAGAAACAAGGATATTGTATATTGTAAATAAATAAATAAATTTTCTGTTTATATTCCGAGACAACCACACGGTCAGAAGATTAAACAAAATTAAAATGAACTTTTGATAAAGTCAACTAATTGCTGATGTAATTCGGCTCATTGAGACATGATGAGCCCAATACGAGATAGACCACTCAGAAATGCGAGATGAAGAATGCCATTTGAGTACTGTATGCTCGACAGAGTTAGGGACGGAGGATTGACGCCTCTGATCAAAAACTGCCTAAAGTGACAAGATTGTTCCCCGAGAGGGAATCAAGGTAACGCAGGTATTCTGTCTGTAAGATGTGAAGTGACTTTAAAAAACAACTACAGGGAATATGACCTGACCAAGCCCTAAATCGTACTAAAAAGATTTCTTTAGTACAATTTAGGGCTGGTCAGTACGATTGTGTACTGACCTGCCCAGAAATAAACTATACGATACGAGCTTTTTGAACAAATGGGATGACTGCTACTTATTTCAGCACGTTAGAGAGAGAGAGAGAGAGAGAGAGAGAGAGAGAGAGAATACAAAAGAGGCTCTAATATCCTAGATCTCGTTCTCCCCAAGGCGCTAACTATTAAAAAATTTACAGCAGGACAATGAATAGCGGCATAATCACAATAGCACAAAATTAGTTACATCTAAAGAAACCATGTAGTAAAGGAGGGAACTTCAATTTCAATGGGGGGGGGGAACTATAACAAATTAGCTATTTCTTTTATGATCGATTAAATAGAGAGACTACTACATACTATCGCTACAAAGATGCGAAGGGAAATGTTCAAGAAATTTATCCCGAAAGCCATAAATGTACTCGTTTTCAATGCCGTAGTTTTATAAACTGCAAGATGCCAAAATATATGACAAGTGAAGTTAAGAATTTGAACAAAATAAACAAGCGTGGGACAATTACGGGTTACTGCATAATTCAAGCTGCGCTCTTATAATGCTCACCCATATGCATGAACATTGTAAGAGCACATATAACAAAATTATTGATGGTGATTGCGAGAAAGCACTAGAAATGAGAGCTAATAACGAGAGCAGGGAGTTCTTGTATGTAATTAAAAAAAAAAAAAGAACATAAATCAAAATAAACCCTTCTGCTGCAATTGATTGCAGCAGAAGGACCACAGAAAGCGAAGCAGAACTGGAAGATAAGTTGAACAGATACTTCTGAAGGATATTTACAGAGGAAACCAAGTTCCAATCCCTGGAGAAGGTTAAGGAGTCAGACTGTTGTAAAATGGATGATATAATGATCTCGGAAAAGTTTTTATTAGAAAAGCTACTGAGGTTAAAAGGAAGGCAAGATGGCAGAATGGTATATATTGTTATAATTAAAAAGACTGAATGTGACTGAACGTAATCAAACCGTTAGAAATGTTAATAACTTATGATTGGAAAGATCTCCTTGAAAAAGTGTTAATACCACCTCAGTTCACAAAGAGGTGCTTAAGAATGTTTGCGCAACTAGAAGCCAATGCGTTTGACTTATGTGGCAGAGAAGATTTTGGAGTTTGTTTTTGGAATGCGATTCAAAACCACATCGAAAAAAAAATGGTATCTTGAATGGATCCCCAGAATGGGTTCGTTAAGGGAGATCATACTTAACCCGTCAGGTAAATTACAGTAATAAAGTCATTCAACAGCTGAATGGAAGTAAAAATTTGGCATTTTATACCTAGATTTCAACAAAGCTTTGATGCGCTTCTCACAAAAGGCTGCTGTATAAACTGGAACAAAAAGGGAATTACTAGTAAGATCCTATGCTGGGTTACGGGCTTGATAAAATATAGGAGACAGAGGATTGTCATAAATAGTGAGCGTTCAGGGTGGACCAGGCGACCGTCTTGGAGTGGAATCCCACAGGGATCGATGTTGGTTAACCCTTTATAATTTTCATAAATGCTATTGAAGAAGGCATCCAAAGGAAGCTGACAGAGTTTGCTAATGATTTGCAAGCGAAAAGGGCAGTTAACAATTCGAGCCAGGCAATTTGACTTGGATCAGTTGCACATATGATTTCAAAAATGGCAACTAAAGTTTAATTCTTCTAAATTAGAAAACAGAAATCAAAACATTAGAATCAGAAATCCTGAAGTGACATATATGCTAGGGGAAAGGAGCTAAAAATGGATCAAAACGAAAAATCTTAGGTTTATAATTAAATCTAAACTTTTTCGTTATTGAAATTATCAAACCCAGATCTGATAATTTCAACGAATTGTAAATAGGCAGCTAAGAAGGCACGTGGTGTCGTCTCCATGACTGCAGGACCTTTTTTAGTTGGGAGAAAATGCTATTATCCTCTCTATGCAAGAAGATGGTTAGATCATGTTTGGAATATTATATTCAGGACTTGAGACTTACCTAAAAAGACAAAGGACTTCTAGGAAAGGTTCAAAGAACGGCGACCAGACTTGTGACAAGTGCAAATCGATGGTGTGAACCATCGATTTGCAGAGGGTGTGAACTGCAAAAGTGAAGTGGAGATCTGATCGAGGTGTATAATGCACTGAAGGGATTGAGTAAAAACTAATGACAAAGGTAGTCTGTTCATCTCGAAGGCAAGAAGAGATCCATCGAACACAAATATAAAATTTTAAGAAACAAGACTGGATCTCATCAAGCTCACCTATGGGAAGCAGGTTGTCGAACACTGGAAAAAGAGACAATGGGTCTGGATAAATTCAAAGCAGAACTGGATGGTTACCTTGTGGAAACTCAATGAACATAGGATTTTTTTTTTTTTTTTAATCTTTGTCTGATGCAGAAATAGCCTGTTTCCTTGAATTGACCTTCATTTGACCTTTCTAATTCTAATTATCGATTATCTTATTTTAGCTAACCTAATCATAAAAAAAAATAGTTAAGTCACCTTAATAAGATCAGGTATAAGATGCATTTAGAGCTAAAGCCTCAAGCTGCGAGAAAATTTAGACTATATATATATATATATATATATATTAAGTTTAGACTATGTATATATTATACTGTGTATATGTTAATGATGCTATTGCACTTAATATATACAAAGATCAGGTATTTAAGAGATCATACATTTTGTATGATATTCAGTTTTAACCGACACTGATATGATTGATACGAACTGCCGATCATGTTAATAAGAACTAGTAAAACACGAACATGAATGAAGCTTGTTTGTCAAGTTAACAACCTAACAGAAAACACGGAAAAGTTTTCCGTGTCTTCTGTTGTTAAAGGACTGTTGCTAAAAATGTTTCGTATGTGTACTCCCAAGAAAGTGTAGCATGTTATTTTGAATTAAATATTAATTTTATCCCTGTGCAGTATTTTTTTTTATTTTCTTAACTTAATTGTACAAAACATTATCATTACTTTAAGGTTATGTTATCTGAATTTTCAATGAAAAAAAGCTTTCAAATGAAATATATACGCAACAGAAATTTACGAAAGTGCAGGACAACGGCACTTGATTGTCATGAGGAATTTAAAGGAATTATGCATGAAAGGGAGCGCAGTCCGCTGTTGAGAAAAAAAAATAGTTTATTTTCGTTTTACAGAGTTTAGTCAATTTTTTATTCATTTTCTATAAACTAAACGTACAATGTTATTACATGAAGGTTAAGTTAGTAAATTTGCAAAAGGAATTTCCAGTCCACCATTCTAGAGCAGAGTATGCCACTTGGAAATAAAATTATTTCCTCCCCTCTTCTTTTCAGAAACCGCAATATGTTAAGAAAAACCATGTTCTTAACACATTGCGGTGTGTTATTCATAATAAATTATCTTGTACCCTATTTTCTCCATAGTGTCCACATACTATTTGTTTCTTATATCATTTTCTTATGTTCCTATAAACATCCCACTTATAACATTTTGTTAGTACAGTATTTGACTTTATACAATGATCAACCAGATAGTCTTTTATCTCTGCAACAATTTTCTTATATTTCCATTATTTTCGCAATACAGCTGACAGTGATCCAGCAATTCTTTTAATCAAATGGACTACTCTTTCATCTAGATCAGAGGTATCCAATTTTAGTAATTCTGACAAATGGACAAGACAGTTTATGTACGCTTCAAAACCACACAAAATAATCTTTGAAAGCCTGCGAGACGCAAGTTTTCAATGCCTACATACGTGATATTCATTAAACACAGACGCAACATTACTTTTCAGATCGAGTCATTTCAAAGTCACGATTAATAACTTAAACTGCAGTTGAGTTTGGATTTTTGTGGTAATTTTCATATACAATATGAGGTTTGTTTAAAAAGTAGCGTAACAGATATTTTGGGTACAGAGTTGTGCCTTTCCCAAAAGGGAAACGTTACATGAATAAAAGGTACAATAACTATTTCTAAGAATTTTCGGTATTTTCCAAGGCAAGACGCAGCTGTCTATACTGTACATTTCTTTGTGAATAAAAAGTTGTTTTTTTTTTTTTTTTTTTTTTTTTGATTTGGTAGTTGTTGGCGCATCGGCTTCTGTGGCCATATTGCACCTCCCAAGGTTTTTGCAGTACAGTACTTTGATCCAAGCCCGAGGCGGGAATCGAACCCGCGACCTTTGAGTTGCCGGGCAGGTACTTTACCCACTCGGCTAGCCCGGTCGGCATAAAAAGTTGTAAATAGTGCGCTAATAAAAAATGCACTAGTATTAAAGTCATTAGATATTCTGTTGCTAACTCAAGAGGTTTTTTTTTAATTTCTAATTAAAGTATTACTTTATGAGGCATTAATTTTTCCGGTCATTTATTTCTCTGGCAGCAGTTCAACTGTTCAAGGGCTGAATGCTGTTCTAGCTTTTAGAAGATCAAAGGTGTGTTTGGGCACAAATTTTTGATCCATTTCCAGATCAAAGTAATGCGCGATAATAATCGAGAAATTCTTTTCATCAAATATTCACTGAAAAGGCTTCAATTAATTCATACATTCTATTAATTATCAATGTATGAATAATCTAAAGGAAAATATTTCCTATTATATAGTTCTAAATTAATACCGCCTGTAACACTCTTCCCTTTCGGTACTGTTACTTTCGATAAATTAAAGGCGATCATCGATTCCTCAAAATTGTTTGCTATTTATAAAAAAAATTAAACTATATTTTAGTTTCTTTAATATCTGTCTTAGTAAGAATTATTAAGAAAAGTATACAGGGTTTTTTCTGCAATTTCTAATATATTTTCTTTTATTTTAAATAAATAGAGGAGCAGGAACAGACTCGGGTAACAAAATGGTAAGTATCTGAAATTATTCTTAGAATACAGAGAATCTAACCGTGTTAATTACATAATTGATTATATTTTAATTGAAAATATAACGTAAGTTGATCACAAATTTCCGGCATTAGGTAAGGAAGGTCGGTTCTTAGCCTGCAGGCAATATCCATTTTTTTTTTTCTCTCTCGAAAGAATCAAAAAGCAGGGAAAAAAAATCTTAACATTCCAAGCTTTTGTTCACGTATACTAAGAAAAAACTAACTAATGAAACCCTTTCGTACTATCACGCCATATTTACATTACGCTATTAAGCCTTACAGAACTTTAAACATACGCTTAAATAATACTGACAAGCCACAAAATAGCACAGCGCCTAAACTGCGCAACTTGATGATAAAAAAAAAAATAAATAAAATTATCCAATTAAACAATTTTGTAATAAACAATTTATTTAATTCCAATTAATATGGCAAACTAGATTTCTCAACAAGACGTTTTGAATGATAACTTATTTCTGTAGATATGGAACCCTAGGGTAAGATCGTCGACAAGCATAAATGCAAGACGAGTGCCCACTTAAAGCATTAGGTACACTTACCCTTTTCATGAAATGGAGTGCTCCTTCAGCAAAAGCATTGTAGTTTATTCCATGCAATGTAAAGAAGGTCGGCAGATACGTAGGGATGTTTTATGTGTGCGATTCAGTGCGAGAATGGGCAGACAAAAGACTGAAGTGAATTTGAATGTGCCATGGTAGTTAATTCAACACACGCCAGTATGAGTAACTTGGAAATTGCAATCATTCGGGGGTTTTCCAATAATGAAACAATATCCAACCAACAAAGATCCCATCCCTGTGGTGAGAAAAGGCTCGTTGATAGGAGAGGCCAACGGAAGCTGACAAGACTTGTGCAGGATAACAGAAAAGCTACGGTAAATCAAATAACAACCTAATACAACAGTACTGACCATCAAGTTCACCCCCCCCCCCACACGTGCAAAAAACTTTCAAACTTAATACCATCGTGCCAGTTAGCCTACACACATTGAAGCCAGTAAGTTACTAAGAAAGCTCGGCTAAGTACATATCGATATATACGGAGCTTATATATTGGTTGCGATAGAGATTGGGTAGTATCGCACAGAGAATGAATACAATTGAACTGTGGTATGCTTTTAAAACATTAAACACAGATGCCTTGACTGCGTATTTACCATTAAAAAAATACTCCACGAGGAGGGTTTCAAGTTGGATGAATTGTGAAGTTGAGCAGAAAAAGTTAGCATGGAAAGGTTACAGAGCAATAAAAAGTACTGAAGCCTATAACAGCAACAAGGTGTCTGTAATAGAGTCACAGAAAAGGTTCGACACGCAAAGGTAGTTTATGAGAAATCACTAGCAAACAGAGCAAAGAGGGGGGATAAGGAATTCTTCACATATATAAATGCCAAGAAAAGCAAGACAAACCAGATCGGACCTTTACGTAAGGGAAAGGGGACAGTATTATATACACCAGCTGCCGTTTTTGTTGTTATTTGGTTTTTAGGAGCATTAGCAACTAAGGCCATATTGCTCTGGGATATGGGGTGGTCATTCCCTGACCTTTCCGCATCCTCCATATTTGGTGGTGACGGGCTCGAACCCCGGTCTAATCAAGAAGCGTGTGCTACGCACTGCTGCTCCTTCTCAACGGCTACGGAGGCGCCTGCTGCCGTTGCAGATGAACTCAACAGTTATTTTGCAATGATATTTACAAATGAAAAACCTTTTGTGGCAATGGGAAATTGTGGGAGCGAAGTTGAAAAATATGTAATTAATGATATTGAAATTTCGCAAGATTATTTAATGAAAAAACTTTCGAGCCTACAGGCTAGTAAGGATCCTGGAGTTGATGCAATATACCCTATAATCTTAAGGGAGGCGGCAAGTGAGTGCATTGAACCATTGAGGCTAATTATGCGAGCATCACTAGACTCTGGGGAGATTCCGTTGGATTAGAAAAGTGCCAATGTATCTCCCATACATAAGGGTGGCTCTAAGAGTGAAGTGGGAAATTATCGATCTGTCAGTCTGACTTCAGTGGTAGGGAAAATCATGGAGGCAATAATCAAGGGTGGAATTCAGGATCATTTGGATAGAATTGAAATTCTCAAGGATGCTCAGCATGGTTTTGTAAAGGGAAAATAATTTTTAACAAATCGGGTTCGCTATTTTGAAAGGGTCACTCACGAGCTGGATTTAGGGAATAATTTCGACATTGTTTATGCAGATTTCAGCAAAGCTTTTGACTCAGTCCCACATGAGCGGTTGCTTTATAAGCTGGAACAGGTTGGAATCACTGAGAAAATCCTTAGATGGATAGCAGGATGGCTTCAGGGCAAGAGACAGAGGGTTGTGATAAATGGCTATTCCTCAGATTGGGTTGATGTAAGAAGTGGGGTTCCCCAAGGATCAGTTTAGGACCAGTGTTGTTTTTAATTTTCATAAACGACATCGATGAAGGGATAGAGGACGTAATGTCTAAATTTGCAGATGATGTTAAAATTGGTAGAGTAGTTAATGATCACTGTCAAGCTGAGCTTCTTCAGAGAGACCTAGATAGACTTCAGGAATGGTCAGAAAAATGGCAGCTATGCTTTAATCCAATAAAGTGTAAGGTTTACACCAGGGAAACAGTAATCCCAAAATAACTTATTCACTTGGTGGAGTTCAACTAAACTCAGTACTGGAGGAAAGGGATTTGGGTGTTACGATACGGTCAGACATGAAATTCTCTGAGCATTGTAAACAGGTTGCAAGGAAGGCCCATGGTGTCCTATCGATGATCTATCGAACTTTTGCAAGTATAGATAGGGACGTGATAATCCCATTATATAAGGCTTTTGTTAGACCACACTTGGAATACTGTGTTCAAGCATGGAGACCGCACCTAAAGAAAGACATCGAGCTTCTTGAAAGGGTGCAAAGACGGGTAACTCGCCTGGTGAGATCGGCAAAAGGGCATCCTTATGAAGAAATATTTCGAATATGTGGGTTGCAGAGTTTGGAAACTAGACACCTTAGAGGAGATTTGATTGAGGTGTTTAAGGCTCTGAGAGGCATCAGTAAAATGAATGATGACGAAATTTTCAAGATTATAAATGATGCTAGAACTAGGGGACATAAATTCAAGTTACGGGGGGAAATGTTTAGATTGGACTGCAGGAAGTTGTATTTTTGCTAGCGAGTTATAAATTAGTGGAATAAGTTGCCTACATAGGTGGAAGAGGCTGACAGTTTGAGGAAATTCAAAGGTCATCTGGATAGTACCTTCGGGTGAGGGAAGCGCATAGGATGATAGGTTTAATTTCCTTTTATTTTATTAATTATTATTATTTTTTTATTTTTATTTTTTTTATTATTGTTTTATTCGGTTTTTTTTTTTTTTTTTTTGGCTGGTGCAGCATAAGCCATAGGCTTTCTTGCCCATGCGGCCATTACCAATACTAATATCGCTACTATCAATACATAATTTTCTAATATTATATGATCGATATATTATATTATATTATTTATTTTTTATTTTATTTTATTTTATTTTATTTTTTGCCATGCCATTTGCTTTCCAACCACTACAGAATTCAAAGCCAGTTAACGTATCCCGCATGAGAGGATTAAATCCCTTAAGTGTCAATTAGGTGGATGAGCTGGAAGAGTGATTATCCAAGTTGGGAAAACACCACCGACCACACTCTCCATCAGATTTTATTATTTGAGAACTAATAATAATATCCGACCGCAATCAACGCGTTCAAATTTCAGCCCTAGGTGATATTCCATTCAAGCCACTCACCCCAAAAACTCCAATGAAAGTGCCCTCCCCCCCCCCACACACACATCTTGGAGCAATTTCCGTTAATATGTTTCTGCCTGTATGATAGCCTATTACCAAACATTTTAACATCTTGCAATTGATGGCTCCCCGTACCTTGTTTCCCTGTACTAGCAGGATACGCCGCTCTCTGATGCAGACTGGATTACTTCTGTCCCCGGTGTATTTCCAGATGTACATAACTAGATTTCATACAGAAACATCAATTGTCACCAAAGACGACACGATACCATTCTTGTTCCCAAGCAGCTCCCCCCTACATCACTGCAGATTCTAGCAACGGGAAGTCAGAAGAGGCAACAGACGACGATAATATAATCCCATTTCTACAGTCGTCTGCTAATCGTCCTGCCCAACACAGGTGCAAACAGGGATGTCTTTACGATATTGAATAGTGACGAATGTTTCCTATCACTAATTGGCTGATCCGTCGATCCTCCCGTTTTGACATTTTTCTGATGCCACCAAAACTCTGGCGGAGTGTCAGAGTACCATTTTGTAGTCATTGTTGTTGACAGCATCCAACCGTTTGGGCTTCACGACCCACACAAATGGTGATTTTTTTTTTTTTTTTTTTTTGTGTGTGTGTGTGTGTATGTATTGACCATTCAGGTTCTCACAAGCGAATAATCCGATACTCCCCTCCCCCCTTTTTCAAAGTCCGTCAGCAGTATATGAAGTCGACTTATGCATGCTAAAAGCATGGCACACGCTTAGACACTGACTATTTTTTGTTTGCTGCAACTTTTACACACATTTTTAAGAACATCATTGAATTCTAAGCAGGTCGGAGCAGGAAAAGTTATTGGTACGTTGTACTACGCTGAGCAGCTTTCCATGATAATCGTTTACGTCTGTATAAGCCAAACTTATGTACGCATATTTTCAAATAAATCCATCTATTCTTTGTAATTATTCTAGGTCGGATATTTTCAGTGAAGAGCGGCGTATGTTCTGATAAAATGTAATAAGATTTCTAATTTAAAAACGTTGATATTTTCATCATAAACCTGACTTCATTGAGACATATAAACCGCCGCGCCTCCGTAGCCAGGTGAGAAGCAGCAGCAGTGCGTAGCACACGCTTCTTGATTAGACCGGGGTTCGAGCCCGTCACCACCAAATACGGAGGATGCGGAAAGGTCAGGGAATGACCACCGCATATCCCGGAGCAATATGGCCTAATGCTCCTAAAAACCAAAACAAACAATAAACCGCTGAATAAAAGCTGATTTTCTTTTATAGATTCACATTAAAAAAATACAAAAAAAAAAAAAAAAAACTAATTGCAGTATTATTGTCTCTCTGGTGCTATTAATTCGCTATCGCTGCTATAAAGAATGGACAAGTTGCAATAACAGCATCAGGTGTTTGTACCATGCAAAGAAGACTGGCAGATACGTATCGCATTACATATAAAACTAGTCACTTCTGTCCTACTCCAGAAAACTCAGAATTGGCAATCCACGGAGATTATCCCATAGAGATAACTTTGATATGCTCATCATAACTACTGCAGAGTTTGCGAGACTTACTTAATAGATGATACTTAATATAATTGGGAAAGGACATTACGTGGTCTCATGCTGGTTTCAAGCTGTCATCTATAAGGTAAATTTTACCGTACAGATGACAGCTCGCTAGCATTTTCAGGTCTCTATTCTCAAACTGCTATTACTTGTCTTTTCTGGCATATTTTGCCAGTTTATTATTATTATTATTAGTCATATGGCGCAAGGAAGCCTGAGGCTTATGCTGCACCAGCCAAAAAAATTTCCAAGTTAGCATTAGCATTAGTGGAGGCATATGATGCAAGAAAGCAAGCTTATTCAGCATCAGCCAAAAAAAAAAAAAAACAACCACTACTCCCATTTCACCCCTCCGTTCGTTCGAAATACCTGTCCAGCTGAGCCTTAAATTTGTTTAGGCTATCAACTTCAACAACAAGCGATGGGAGTCTATTCCCCAAACCAACTGCCCGCTGGCTAAAGGCAAATTTCCGCACATCTATCCGACATCCGTCCTTCCTCAATTTGAATTTATGACCTCTCAGGTGATTATTCTGAGCAAGAGGAAGAATCCCATCGGCATTGAGCATGCTCAAGCCATTCAAAGCCTTATACACCTCTATCAGATCACCTCGCCGAAGCCTAGTCTCCAGGCTCTGTAATTTGCAAAACTTAAGCCTTTCTTCGTAAGAGCAACCCTTTGTTCCATTCACTAATCTTGTTGCCCTTCGCTGTACTCGTTCCAGCAGCTCTACATCCTTCTTGAAATGAGGCCTCCAGACCTGTATACGGTACTCAAGGTGTGGCCTGACCAATGCCTTATACAAGGGAATAATCGCATCCCTGTCCCTGCTAGAAAAATTCCTGTATATCATTGACAAGACACCATGAGCTACTCTTGCAGCTCGTCTGCACTGCTCAGAGAACTTCATATCTGCCTGCACAATTACTCCCATGTCCTTTTCATTCTCTACCACTGTCAGCGTAGTACCACAGAGTTGATACGTTGATCTGGGGTTACTGTTTCCCATATGTAGTACTTTACATTTGTCAATGTTAAACTTCATTTGCCACCTCTCAGCCCATCTGCTTAACCTTTCCAGATCCTGTTGCAGCAGCATAGTATCAGTAGTGTCCTTAACAACCCTGTCAACCTTGGTATCGTCTGCAAACTTGGACATTAAGCCTGATACACCATCATCAATATCATTTATAAATACAGAAAACAACAATGGACCCAACACTGAACCCTGAGGAACTCCACTAATAACATTAGACCACGTTGAGCAGTGTCCATTGATTACCACTCTCTGTCTTCTGCCACTCAACCATCCCTTTATCCATAGCAGCAATTTGCCTCCAATGCCACACTTCTCCAATTTGTGCAGCAGTCTTCCAAGCGCAACAGTATCAAAAGCCTTTCTAAGATCCAAATATATAATATCACAGTTATTCCCTGCATCCAGTTCTTTTGTGACTACATCATAGTATCCAATCAAATTGGTCAGACAAGACCTGCCCTTAACAAAACCATGCTGTGTCTGAGCTATAACTGAATTCTTGTCCAGATGGTCCTGCAGTGCTTCTTTAACCAGTGCCTCCATTAATTTTCCTGGAACCGAAGTTAAACTAACAGGTCTATAATTACTTGTGTCAGCCTTTGATCCTCCTTTGTGAATTGGGGTTACATTTGCACATCTCCAGTCCATGGGTACCTCCCCTGAGTCCAAAGAAGCTCTCATAATTATGGCTAGGGGTTTGCTTACTTCCTTTGCTGCCTCCTTTAATATAACTGGATAGATCCCATCCACCCCGGGTGTGTTTTTTATGTTTATCCTCAACAATTTCTCCTCCACTTTCCTCTCAGTTATTAGAAAATAATCTAGCTCACTGCCAATGTTTACTTCACCTACGACATTCCCCTTCCTGAATAACTCCTCATGTGTGAATGTAGATGCAAAATACTCGTTTAGATTGTTAGCCACCTGAGCTGGATCCTCAACTGTTGAACCATCAACATCCAGTGGACCAATCTGATTCATCCCTTTCCTTCTTGAGTTTAAATAGGTAAAGAACTCTTTTCTGTTTTTCTTTGCATCCTTTGCCAAGGATTTCTCATAATCTGCCTTTGCCTGTCAGCTTTTATTCAGCGGTTTATTGTTTGTTTTGGTTTTTAGGACAGACAAATACTTGTGTACACAACTCTTCGCCTCATATTCAGATATATGCAAAACTACTGCCTTGAAATTTGATTAAAAATTGTATGATTTCTGTGTTTACTTGCTTAAAATTTTGAATGTGGGTATTAGTTATATTATTATTAGTCATTAGTTATATATCAAACGATCCTATTTTATTTTCTCACTCTCTGCACAACAGGAAAAACAGAAGCGCTTTAATTTAATTGACATTGGTGGTATAAAATTAAACTAAACTTTTTCTTTAGTTGTTTATTTTATTTTTTCTCCAGAATACCAAAGACCCTGTGGTTAACGTAAACAACCTAAGAGGAAATCGATCAGAAGATTACTTAAGAACTGCCTTCCAGAGAAAACAAACAAATGCCCAAAATGACAACAACAAAAGGCCGAAAGCATCAAGAGCACGACAATGAATTCGTGACTTTATTTCAAAAATAAAATTTTAAATCTTATCGACAACTGTTTTTTTTTTTTTTTTTGTAGCGGCAATTCTGCACATTTCATAAAATTCTATACTTGCGAATTAATTACACAGCGAAATGGTATTATACATCATGCTTTGAGGGCTAAGCATTGGTACCGTAGTAACATGCACTAGCACACAGACCAAACCATTATTTGTGGTAACGTGCACTTTCACACAAACCAAACCATTATTTGTGGCAACATTACAGGCCGAGTCCGCACGCTGCCACAGAAATGCAGCGCCCAATGCTAACTGTTGCACTTGTTTATCAGCTATTAAATGGTTACAATGAAGAACTTAAACTAAATCTTGCCAAGGTCGTAACAAAATTTCTTGTTATTTTAATAAGATGGGAAATAGTTAGCAAATTACTCCATAAATGTACCGTAATGAATTTTTTTAGGTAATACTCCAGAGAACGGTACCCCTTAAAAAACGGCATCGAGAAGAGGGGCAAAGCAGTGACGTACGGTTTGTAACTCCTCTCACTGGCGCCTCCGTAGCCAGGTGGGAAGGAGCAGCACTGCGTAGCACACGCTTCTTGATTACACCGGGGTTCGAGCCCGTCACCACGAAATAAGGAGGATGCGGAAAGGTCAAGGAAATGACCACCGCATATTCCCGGAGCAATATGGCCTTAGTTGCTAATGCTCCTAAAAAAAAAACCAAATAACTCCTCCCACGCACTGCGTTTCCCATCTTCTTCTCGACGACTGCACGTGGCGGATGTTACGTAATGTAACAGTATGTCCGAGCTGAAAAACAACAAAATTAACGGCACAACGGCAATTTCTTCGAAGCAGCAACTAACAGAAATGCAATTTATTCTTGGAAGACAAAATATCATGTAACATAACATCTCAGAGTTAAAACGAAGAAAAATTAACACGAAACACCAATATTTTATTTATTTATTTTTTTTTTTTCAAAACAAGAAACAAAAAGTAATACCACGTGCGGCCAACGACCGGTTTTTGATTGAATCCCTCCCGAAGTCGGTATAAACTAACCTTTTTTTCACTAAACACAAATGAAAGTCGATTAAACACGAGACTCCCTTACAATTTTTTTATTTTTTTCCCCCAACGATTGGTTTGGCTTGAATCCCTACCGAAGTCGCGTAAAAACAACCTTTTTCACTAAACTAGCATGTGCAATTAACAATATTAGTAAATTAAGGAAAATCGTTTTGAATATTTTCGTTAGATTCTTTTAATTGCGTTAATTTGAATTTTAATTGTTTTGAATTGTGTTAAATTGATTATTTAATTATTTATATTTTACTTTAATTATTTATATTTTACTTTAATGTACCGGTAAGTTGTCGATTTTTTCGTTTTTTCCGTTTTAATTTCTGGAGGGTATCATACGGAAGTGTTCCACGTACTATATTGAGGTAGACTCCTCTTATTAATTTACTAATATTATTATCAACGTAGAACATATTGAGTATTACAGCTCTGATTCATACTATCTAATTAATTTTCAACCTCTTATTGACTATTTCCCAGTAGTATACAATCGATACACACAATTATGGGAGATTTTTTTAATGGCTTGGTACAAAATTACATTAAATCTACACTAAGGTGCTCGGCCCAAAGTTACCATATTTCTTTCCTAAAATATTGCCTTCAAAACAACATCGTTCCGAAGTTTGCCAGGGTGAATTTAAATCAAAAAATTTCAGGCATAAAACAACTATCACTGGCGACATCACGTAATATTGTTAAGCTTGCCTTAAAATCTCGATATTCGGATAAACAAAAATACCTTTCCCAGGTTAAGGAAGCTTCGCGATAAATTAAAAAATTATCTACATCCGAACGATTGGTCTGTATTGAAGACCTCCATAGATTTGCGACGGGAAGCACAAGCCTCAGAAATAAAAAACAGACACGTTAATAAGTTGCAAGCATTATCGAATAGTTCAAGACACGTTCATGCGAATTCTAACACATTGTCGCGAGCTTGCGACCAAGTTCACACGAGTTGGGTGACACCCCCCCCCACAGACACATAACGCACTACCACAGAATATGTCGGCTAGTTCACGAACACCCCCTCACCCAGTATCCAACGAACCGACATATCAACAGGTTACAAATCTTTCCTCGTGTACACTATCGCAGGACCAGATTTCACTTTTATCCAAAGGATTAAATTATAATTTACCACCTCGAAAGCTGCCAAAAAAACAATGCGTAATTGATATTGAATTTGGACTTCGTAGTGTTCCACCAAAAGATGTATTTATTCAACAAGTTAACCAAGTAGTTGTAAAATGCCCACATTTTTCATATTAATTTACAGATATTTCCCATGCATTTCCCTCCCCCCCCCCTTTGCTGTGCCCCTTCTTGCTAAAGAGTTGTTTTGACCGTTTCAGCAGAAAATATAAATGCCAATCGTACATGAGTAACCGCTATCAGTTTCTTGTCAAATATAGAATGGTAAAATTCGACTTAGTTGCTTTCTCAGTTATAAATTCCCTTTGCCATTATTTTCCTAACTGAAGATAACAGTCGCTACGTAGAAGTAAGTTCACAAGTCCACGAAAATACGAGCTTCGCTCTCCCTGACAAATACTGGTCAGTGTGTCTGATGTTGACCGCGTGAGAAAAGTGTCCCACCCTAGTTCAAGCTCGGTGTGAGGCGAAAGTTCATGCGATAAGGAGCATATACCCTGGTGGACGATGAGCGAAAGGGGGTTGTTTTGTGGTGGCTTTTGGTAGAAGCAGTCGGTTAGTTAGTCTGTATGAGAGAGAGTGAAAAAATACAGTAGTTTTTGGAAACGGGAATTACGTTACAGAATGACTGTACAGAGAGAAGCTTGAAGAACAGCGCAAGAAGATACAGAATGAGCGAGCGAAGATAGCAGAACCCGAAGGAAGGCTGCGAAAGCACGGAATCCCCTCGCCGAGTTCCACCCCCGTAGAATGAGTCATCCTTATTTAGGTAAGTTATCCCAACAGCTATACATAAACCTTACTCCTCAATAATATAATTAATTATGTTAGCATTGATAAATTGTAGAATACCCTAATTGCTGCTATCTTAAATAGCTTACTACATAGTATTTCAGTCTATCATAATTTACTATTGGTAACATGATGTGTCACAGGGTAAAACCTATTTTATGTGTGCTATCCTAAATAGCGCGACATTTTAGTAATAACTCCCATTACTTCTTTTGACACTGAATGTAACCAGTATGATTTATTATGATGGTATTGTTAAGTATAGAATATCCTAATGCTGCTATCTTAAATAGCGCACCATTTATATTGTCGTCTATCGCAATTAACGATAGATAAAATAGTGTACAATAAGTTAAAACACATCTTATGCAGAATTTTTAGTATTGACCCCATCATGTTTGTACAACCACTATGTCATATGCTAGTCCTTGCCTGAGATGAAGTATCCACACGAAGAACACCTATGTGAAGAACCCATTAATTTCCAAAACATCAATAAATGCTAAGAACTCTTAAATACTTCCATAAAGTCAGTTTATATTATTGTAACCAAATGATTTAGGATTTGCTTGTCACTGCCGCTAGGGCAGTAGTTTTCATACATGTATCAATTCTATAGTGGAGTATATTAAACTATATTTTGTTTTAAACATATGCCTCAGGCCTATCCTCTATTCACACGAATGAGTAAGCAAAGAATTATATAATAGAACTGATACCGCGGGTACTCGAATTTCTACCTATAATTGGAAAGAGTTTGAGTATTTTCACAACGCCTGATCGAAGCTGCAGTTCCTATTCCCTTGAATAGTTTACCGAGGGCCGAGATCATTGTCCTAATATGAAAAACCACTAGACAATCACATGAGTATACTGGGGTTATCATTGAACAAATGATTAAGGAAGGAAAACGTCCCGCCATACAGATGTGTTGTCTAGAGAAGTCCGAACGAAAATAATAATAATAAATAGTAAGAAGTATATAACCCCCCCCCACCCAGTATAACACTTGTGCCAATTGTGTCCAGGATTAAATATTTTGCGGGATGAAAAACTGTCTACACAGAAGAAGAAGTCACAAAGAGAAAGAATCTAAAGGGATTACTGATAAGTAGTAAGATTGTTGATTTCGTGCACTAAGAGAATAGGTAGGAGGCATTACTCCTTTGCAACAACACAGGACATCTACACTAATTAATAAATTATTGCTATTTTTATAATTAGATTTAATAAACAAATGACTACATGCTATAACACACTCTTGTTTTAAATAAGTGATTACTAACATCATAATTTTGTTTCAGCAACAGGTAAGTCACATTATTTTGGAAGACAGGGGCCCAAAATTAGCAATTAAATTTCCCAATTCCTAGTAATTTAAAAAAAAAAAAAAATGGAGGATCAAATTCCTCAAACAACAGGAATATCATCCCCCCTACCTCAAACACAACAGCCACCACCCACCCCAGAACCAGACAGACCGCATTCAGCGAATATCGCAGGATTTTTAAGTCTTGTGCCATTATTCTTTGGCAAAAATGATGAAGGCCCTTCAGTCCAATTGTTTTTCGAAACTTTGGAGAGTGTTGGAGAATTAGCACTCTGGGGACACAGAGAACTTTTGGCAGTCTCGAAATCTAAACTTCGCGCTTCGGCAGCCGACTTTTTAGCCCAATCCTTTGAATTACGCGGGGAAAAGAATTACAACATATTTAAGAATGCTTTTTTAGCTCAGTTCGAAAAAACGGAACCAATTATCACTTCCCTTCAGCAGTTCGCCAGTGCTGTGCAAGAACCTTCGGAAACCATTGCGAGTTATAGCACGCGCGTGAGGAATTTGGCAAGGGCAGCTTTCAAAATTCAGGGAGAGACACCTGAAGTATTAAACATTTTAGACCAGGCAATGCTGGCCCAATTCCTTAGGGGCATATCGGGAAAAATTAGAAAAATGGTGCTCACACACAATCCTTTAACTTTTTCACAGGCAATTGAGATTTCGAAAAGAGAGGAAATTAATGACCAACTTACTCACACAAAAACTGTCCCTGTACAAGTTATTAATAGTCCTGTAAGGGCCGAGAGTGAACAGGAGCGACAGGAAAATAATCCCAAACACATTCTTGAACCCATTCAAGATCAAATACGCGACTTACAACAATCGTTAAGTTCATTATCAGTAAATCACGCAACAATCAACAATTTAGAGACACAAATAGCCGCCCTGAGTCAGCAGATGCAAACTATGAAGGTGGGCAAATTTTCCCCTCCCCACGGTCAAGCAGCATTAGGCGCTACCTACCTCCACTCGGACAGCGCAGTAGATCCGCTAACCGACGCTAACGTGACCTTCAGACCAGAGGTCGTTGACCGCCCGGAAAGACGCATAATCTTGCCATACTACGGCCGGCAGCAGGCAGCCAGAAATATGGTAAACAATCGCGAACGAAGGGAAAGACGCATTTTTGACGACCGTCCGAGCTTCCATCAACCCACTCAACTTTTCCGCAGTCGCCCGTGCACGAATTACGAAACGGACATGTACACTGCATCCCCAAAAATTAGGACGCCCTATGCTAATAATCAATATTGTAATTTTAATGAAAATCGAGATCAAGCTGCCAATAGAATGTATTATGCTGATCATAATAGGAGTAATATAGACTCTTATTCTAGGATAAGGAGAGGAACATATAGGAATGAGCATATTCAGGGGCAAATTCGGCCAAAAACATTTCAGGGCAGACAAAATAATTATACAAATACTGGAAGCTACAGGCGAGATAGAGATAGAAATTTATGACTAAAAAGGGGTTCTAAACTTAATAGGAAGGATTCGCGATGTAATAAAACCCTTTTGCCAACCCCTAACTTTAGTAAAGTTAGTAAGCCAGAAGTCAGAGACATCAGAACACAACATGGCATTTACATTCTGGAGGATAATACTAAACTACCTGTGGTATTGGGTTCTGTACAAAACATTAAAACTAGATTTCTTTTAGACACAGGTGCTGGCGTTTCTTTAATGAGTGCAGATTTATTTAATAAAATTAAAAATGATACATCGTTAGATTTCAGACCTCCAGAATTAACTGTAACCGGAGTTTCGGGAAATATTGTGCCAATACACACTACAGTAACTGCTAATATTAAATTAGATAAGGCAACTTTTAGGGAGAAAATTTTGGTTACTTCAAAAAATTTTAGTGGCAAATATGATATCATCCTCGGCTTGAACATATTAAGGAAGTTTTCATTCAGCCTAGACTTAGGTAAAGGGATCATACGATCAGTTCCATTAGGGATTTGCCTGAGGGAAGAGGATATTCGGCAACAATTGGTGGATTCCACACCCACAGTTGCTAAGCTTACATGTAAACATGTGCTCCCAGCAAGCACAGAACAGGTGGTAACAGTATCTTGTGACCAGCTTGCTGCTCCTCCCAAACAACTAGTATTAGCAGGGCCAAATTCAAACTTAAGCCGGGATGATTTAGCAGTGAAATATTCGATAGACCAGGTAGACGAAAGTGGGAAAATATCTGTGCTCATCACCAATTTAACAGCGGAACCGCTGCATCTTCCAAAAGGCATGGGTATTGCGTGTCTGGAGAACCTGAATCCTCAATCAATTAACCCTAAGAGCCAGGAAAGAGGCAAAAGGGAAGTTTCTCCAGTAACCATAGAGGACTTTAAGCTTGATCACCTGACTGCCGATCAAAGACACCAATTATCAGACCTGTTACGCAAATACTGGGATGTGTTTGCCAAATCACCAGCCCAACTAGGCAACTCAAAAGTTATCCAACACAGAATTAAATTGACAGACAACATTCCTGTTAGACAGAATGCTTACAGAACCCCCATTTTACTAAAGGATGAGATTCGCAACCAGGTCCAAGAACTCCTAGATTCAAACATCATTGAACCCAGCTGTTCTCCGTATGCCGCGCCCATTGTTCTGGTGAAGAAGCGAGGTGGGGGATACAGGTTATGTATTGATTTTAGGAAACTTAACGCCAAGACGATCTCCGACGCATACCCGATCCCTTCCATGAGTGAGATACTTGAACTTCTGGGAGGCGCGCGCTACTTCAGCTCTTTGGACCTCGAAGCCGGATTCCACCAGATTGAAGTGCACCCCGCGGACCGCCACAAGACAGCTTTTACTACAGGGGAATCGCTGCTACAATACCGGCGCATGCCTTTTGGGTTAAAAAACGCGCCATCTAGTTTTGTGAGAGCAATGGGGCTTGTCTTGGATAATTTACAACGAGATTCCATTTTCGCTTACTTAGATGACATAATCATAGTGTCGAAATCTTGGTCCTCACACCTTTCGAAGCTTGAGAAAGTTTTCCAGCGCCTGAGAAAGTACGATCTGAAGCTGAAACCAAAGAAGTGTGAGTTCCTAAAAGAGCAAATAAAATACTTAGGTCATCTCATTGATAAGGACGGTGTCCGTCCCGATCCAGCGAACGTGAAGGCCGTTCGAGAGTGTCGAGAGCCAAGAACAATGAAGCAAATGCGATCGTTTCTTGGGATGACAGGATTTTACAGAAAGTTTGTCCCAGAGTACGCAGAGATAGTCAGGCCGCTAACCCAACTTACAAAAAAGAACACCCCCTTTTTATGGAACAGTGCCGCCCAAGAGGCATTCGACAAGCTGAAGGTCGCTTTGACCACACCACCCCTATTGATTTACCCTGACTTTTCTAAACCATTTTTTGTGTCCTCTGACGCATCTAATTATGCAATCTCGGCTGTGCTAGAGCAACAAGTTGACGAAAATCAAAGACAGCCAATCGCTTACGCCTCCAGACTACTAAAGAAAGCAGAGACTATGTATAGTACCACAGAAAAGGAAGCTTTGGCAATAGTTTTTGCGGTATCACAGTTCAGACCATTCTTAATAGCCTCCAGTTTCACACTAATAACAGACCACCAACCATTAAGCTATCTTCTTCACTTAAAGAATCCATCCCCCAGATTAGCTCGCTGGAGTATGCTTCTACAAGAATACAATTTCAAAATTATATACAGGCCGGGTCGACTTCACTCAAATGCCGATTTCCTTTCAAGGCCAGTGTTAGAGGAAGAGGAAAGACAAAAGGGGCTTAAGAAATCCAAAACTGCTGAATTAGTTGCTCCTATAGCAGCAAATCCCACCATAGAGTCACTGATCATGCCGCAACAACAAACCAGAACTTTGATTAGGAATCTCCAAAGAGAGGACCCTAATTTGCAGGAGTTAATTGAGCAATTAGAAGGAACACTACAGGCAACAAGCAAAGTCCCAGATTCCTTCTATCTGAGTGAGGACAGGATACTGTATCACTACACTTTACCTGACCATGGAGCTACTCGCTCAGAGCCCTGTGAACAGTTAGTAGTTCCAACCAGCTTGAAAGCAGAAGTGTTGAAGTCCTGTCACGACGGTTTTCTCAGCGGGGGCCACCTGGCCCTACACAAGATGTTAGAGAAGGTTAGAAAACACTTTTTCTGGCTAGGCCTTTTTGGCGACGTCAAGAATTATGTGGAGACTTGTCCATCGTGTTTGGAGCGTAGAGGGTATAACCCTAAGGCAAAAGCAGCCCTGATGAGAGTTCCTAATGAGAACTCACCTTGGGTCCGAGTGTCCTTGGACATTTTGGGACCCCTTCCAATGACTTTGAAAGGGCACAAATATTTACTGATGGCAATAGACAATTTTACCCGTTACGCAGAAGTAAGCCCGCTTTATACCCAGAAGGCTGAGGAAGTGGCCACAGCTTTCATAAACAATGTGATCTCGAGACATGGGATTCCTAAATACATCCTAACAGATCAGGGCACTAACTTCATGTCATCACTGTTACGACAGGTGTGTAAAAAGCTAGATATTCATCAGCTTCATACGAGTTCCTTCCACCCCCAAGCCAATGCAAAGGTCGAACGTCTAAACCGCACCTTGGCAAACATCCTGTCTCATGTAGTGAACGAGTCTCAAACGGACTGGGATGTCATGGCCCCACTAGCAATCGCTGCGTACCACACGGCAACCCATAGTTCCACACAGGAATCGCCAAACTTTTTAATGTATGGCAGAGATTTGGTGTTGCCTTCCGACTTATGGCATTCCAAAGAGAGACATTCATATGCGTCTTTGGAAAACTATGCAGAACTATTGTGTGCACGCCTTCGCAGATCCTATGAAATCGTCTCCCAACACTTGGAAGAGGCAGTGCAGAGGCAAGAGGATCGTAGAGCATCCGTTGCAGTAGACAAAAACATCCGTGTAGGAAGCCTTGTTTATCTTTTTACCCCTAAGATAAAACCGGGCACTACAAAGAAATTGGCTCGTTTGAGCACAGGTCCCTACCGTGTGATCAGTCAGCCATCATTAGTGAATTATGAAATACAGCACCTGTATAACCCTAAAGATAAACAAATTGTGCACGTGGACAGACTGACAAAGGTTATTGACAGGAAAGTGTTTCCCGAACTGAGAGTAGAGGAGTCAGAGGAATCAGAAGATAGCAATTCACCAGACCAAACAAGCACTACATCAGTGCCCAAAGAGACATGGATCTTTGATGAACCTTTAGTGGAGGATTGTGATCTTATCCCACCTATAATTCCCCGTCCAACTATGTCCAGGCCGACCAGCTTACCCATATCAATCCCGTTGTCATCCCTCCCACAAAGAAATCAGGAGAGCCAACCAAGGACAGATCAGTTAGTAAGACCAGAAGGAGCTGTGCAAGCACCTACTCAGACCCACGGATATAATTTACGTAGTCGCGACCGAGTAACTCATGCCCCACCAGAGGAAATTGTGGTGTCCCAGTCGCAAGTAGAGGAATTAGTGCCAGAGACAGCTTCAGTGGAAAGAGCAGATACAGTGGTTGATACTCCCAGCAATGTAGCTGAAGCAGAAAGAGGTGTCACCCCAGATCAGAGTAACAACACTCAAGCAAACACAAGCCAAAGCGAGCCACCAGATAGGATAGAAAGAGCAGTTCAGTGGATATTGGGTCCACATCTTGCTGAGAGATACCTGCGACCAAGCGAAGGCAGTAGTTCTGATCTGGCAAGTATTCTGAGAGATGCCTGGAGAGACTAAAGTGAGGATAGTGAAGCGTATCGATTTCAAGGAGAAACATGCCATAATTACAGTTACTAGCAAGGTGAATGCTTTGGCAAGACAGTTGTGTACACCGAACGACCAGTTTCAGAACCAGTACCAGTAAAATTCAAAAAAAATAAATAATAATAATAAGAAGATTGGTGACAGAGAGTGGAAGCAGGAAAAAGCATTGAGAAGTGTAAATGGCACAGGTGAAAACACAGAAGAGAGAAGATACAAAAAGAAAGGGGGAAGGGATATACACATGTATACACATCCCCTGCATAATAATGCATGAGATGAAAGGAGCAAAGAATACTGAGACCTATAGGAGCAGATCTGAAGAGCAAGCATGAGTCTTTTTTTTTGAGGAGAGTATGAGGAATGATTGGGAATGTAATTTGCATTTCTGCTTAAACTGTGGTAGGACTATTGAGAAAAGGTTTCTTTTTAATTTACATACCACTTTACCAGTACAAAAAAAAAATTTATGACATCAGGAGATCAAGATTTTGGATAAGAAGATCATCTTCCTGTACTAATGCGAAAAAAAAACACTTGTGTTATTTCAAGAGAAGAAGAAAGGGGATAAGCGAAGTTATGATAAGAAAAGGATCAAAGTACATAACTGACCACAGAGGTGAAGAAATTGATCAGTTTTGTTGGATTCTGGCAGTGTGTTTTATCAGCAGCCAGATAAATGGATGGCAAATTGAATGACATGGCACAAGTAGGAAAATAGAATTAATTTATCTTTATAAATCTCACGCAGAAGCACGAACCACTCCAATGAACCTTGAAAAAAAAAAACCAGAGATTTTGTATCCGAATTCTATTCAAATATGACCATTGAGCTAATACTATTAAAGCAAACACCTTTCTCCACCAAATATATCTAGACTTTATGAAATTATGCGGTATAAAAATGGAGAGAGGAAGGATACAGGTGGCTGAGGGAATGTCCGGAAATCCCCTAGTCACTTTTTGTTTTCCCTCTCTCTCATTGCACATCGAAATCCAAAAGTCAAGAGAGAGGATCCCAAAAAAAAAAAAAAAAAAAAAAAAAAAAAAAAAGGAGAACAAGAGGGAGATAATATTTGGTTTCTTTTGGAGAGAGGATAGGGCAATTGGCCTGGGGACGGCTGGTTCCTCCCAGTCACTAGTTGTTTTTATCACTTTCCAGAGAACAAAAAATTTAAGTGAATAGGAGGTAACTTCTGAACTTCAAGATCTAGACTTGGGATCCATCTTCTTGTACTACATATATATAAATAATATATATTAAAAAAAAAAAAAAAAAAAAAAAACTTTACTGTGGAAAGAAATCCTCAAAACAATATTAATCAGAATTCTAATTCCGTCAATAATTTCTTTTTGAATAAAGTTTACCTACTAATGAGAACTTCATCATGTATGACGGTAGGGAGTAAGTGATAGTGCATTAATGTAAGAAGGTCAATATAGAACAAAACATATAGGTAATATTGACTATAAAAAAAAAAAAAAAAACAGAAACAAGATTGCTGAAGTAGTGTACTCATGTTTGTGCCTTCAAAAATCCAGACTGCTGATAAACAAAACTTTGTGCTAATTAGGAGAATCAAGGGCTATTTTAAAATACGAGAATGATTTCTAAAGTTTTTGTTTTCTGATGGGGATATTATTTTTTTTTCCATGCATGGCATGTTTGATTTCGCAAATGAATTGAGTAATTCGTCTTCGGAGAGGTATGCAAGGAAATCAAGAAAGTGACATTTGAGGTTGTGAGTGAGAGCAGGAAGAATGAATGAAAGGTAAATGTGGAGTATGTATGGTACCAAATACTCCCTCACCCGGGATTCGAAAGTATAAGGAGGAAAAGATGTGTAAGTGGGGCAAATCTTTAGTATGGAAGAGAGGATGGATGGAATGCATAAACAGAAGTATTTTCTTCACTAACTAGTCGTGTTTATCCGTCCTTGTTTAGTCGCGATGGTGGAGTTTCACAGGTCTGTACGATGCCTCATCGCTAGAATGCTGACCTTCCTCCTAGCACCTTTACGTTGGATACAGAGGGTGACCACCACAGAAAGGGAGATCCCAGCGCCTAATCAATCCATGTCCTTGTCAGGAGTCTTCTGGAGCTGAGCTGATTCTAACCCCGCAGCAGCTTTCCCAGCAAGAGCGGAAACAAAAGGAAGTAAGGCGGTCTCAACCCATGAGGAGGAAACTTAAGGCAGCCCTGGAAATGCGTTTTCCCTGCCACTATGAGAACCATGGCACGAGAAGTTTCCTAAATTGGAAAGGTGAGGTGCAGGTTTCAAAACATAGACTTGGGATGGTGAATCGCTTTGTCCGCCCAACCTGGTGCACACCTGCCCTTCCCCGGTCACCAACGACACACCCCCTTGGATCACTTCCTCCTTTCTCGAAGTGGATCGTCATTGATTTTCTATTTGCCAGTAACCAAGAAAGTGCACTCAAAGTAGAGGAGATTGCCCTAGTAAGTTGGGACCATCAGTATATTGCATCAACCCCAAAGGCAGGAGCGTTTGCATCTCGGCATTTCGGATCATGGTTAAGCATCCTTACGAAGCCATACCAAACGATCATAGCTATAGGAGAAAGTAAGGCACGAAACCTGGAAAAAGTCCTTCCCTTCCGGACTGTGGTGGATGTTAAAGTCTTCTCCTGTCCCAATCCAGAATTCTTGCCTGATGCAAGAAACAATCCCTTTCATTGTCCCTGGAACCACCCGGCGGACCACTGTGCAGTCCGCACAGTGAACCTTTGCACCCAGTGGCTGGAATTCATCGGTCTAGTGAAGGCAAGAAAAGCTCTTCCTGAGAACTGAATAGTGAAAGTGGTTTACCACAAGGCCATGTGTTAACAGCCAAGAAAGACAAGGCCAAACGTGGAGACAGAAGAGATTGTAATTCCATTCATTTCTGTGTAAGGAGATTGCTAAGGTCTACAATATTCAAAAGAAAAATTATATATATACATATATATATTTTATAGACCTAACTTTAATACTTTTATCAGCTTTACATATATGATATTTCTTTTATGTATGTTGCAGTGTTCCATTTTAGTTATTAGTTCATGTCTATGTTATTGTGATGTTTAGTTACATGTATACAATTATAATGTACTTGCTTAATTAACTTCAGATGCTTTGTGTCCATGACAGTTACTAATTGTGTGATTGTTTATGTTTTATGTCGTGCCTGTGAGCCAAGTAAGGACTATGAACAAAAGCAGTGCCCAGAACATTCCTTGGAGGGATAAGCTCCTTTTGTGTGTCTCCAGCCTGCTGAAGAATAACCTCACCGAATCATGGACTACAGAAGAACTTTTTCTTTTACTGCCTGACAACCTCAGCCTGGAAGTCCAGATCTGTTTTCTGTTGTGCTTCAAAATGCTCACTTATTTAAACCAGGGAAACTGTTAACTGAAGCACGGACTTTAGTGGTAAAAAAAAAAAAAAAAAAAAAAAAATTTCTCAACAGATGGGTGCAGACAATGGCCTCCATGTGGAGAGCGAACAGCATTGAGAAGTGTGAATACAATAAGTCCACACAGTGAACTAAGTGCTATACGCTTTGTTTTGTTTGTCTTGTATTTTATTTGATTATATCCATATAATATGTTAGTAATTAAGTTTCTTTTACATACTGTAAGAGGAGGAATGTTTATGTTGTCCCCCCCTGACTAAAGTCAAAGCCCCAGTAGTGACGTTGAGAATTTCAGTCTTAGTTGTGTACCCCGACTGAAATCCTCAGCGGTAGTGGCGAGGAGTGTAAAATGCCCACATTTTTCATATTAATTTACAGATATTTCCCATGCATTTCCCTCCCCCCCCCTTTGCTGTGCCCCTTCTTGCTAAAGAGTTGTTTTGACCGTTTCAGCAGAAAATATAAATGCCAATCGTACATGAGTAACCGCTATCAGTTTCTTGTCAAATATAGAATGGTAAAATTCGACTTAGTTGCTTTCTCAGTTATAAATTCCCTTTGCCATTATTTTCCTAACTGAAGATAACAGTCGCTACGTAGAAGTAAGTTCACAAGTCCACGAAAATACGAGCTTCGCTCTCCCTGACAAATACTGGTCAGTGTGTCTGATGTTGACCGCGTGAGAAAAGTGTCCCACCCTAGTTCAAGCTCGGTGTGAGGCGAAAGTTCATGCGATAAGGAGCATATACCCTGGTGGACGATGAGCGAAAGGGGGTTGTTTTGTGGTGGCTTTTGGTAGAAGCAGTCGGTTAGTTAGTCTGTATGAGAGAGAGTGAAAAAATACAGTAGTTTTTGGAAACGGGAATTACGTTACAGAATGACTGTACAGAGAGAAGCTTGAAGAACAGCGCAAGAAGATACAGAATGAGCGAGCGAAGATAGCAGAACCCGAAGGAAGGCTGCGAAAGCACGGAATCCCCTCGCCGAGTTCCACCCCCGTAGAATGAGTCATCCTTATTTAGGTAAGTTATCCCAACAGCTATACATAAACCTTACTCCTCAATAATATAATTAATTATGTTAGCATTGATAAATTGTAGAATACCCTAATTGCTGCTATCTTAAATAGCTTACTACATAGTATTTCAGTCTATCATAATTTACTATTGGTAACATGATGTGTCACAGGGTAAAACCTATTTTATGTGTGCTATCCTAAATAGCGCGACATTTTAGTAATAACTCCCATTACTTCTTTTGACACTGAATGTAACCAGTATGATTTATTATGATGGTATTGTTAAGTATAGAATATCCTAATGCTGCTATCTTAAATAGCGCACCATTTATATTGTCGTCTATCGCAATTAACGATAGATAAAATAGTGTACAATAAGTTAAAACACATCTTATGCAGAATTTTTAGTATTGACCCCATCATGTTTGTACAACCACTATGTCATATGCTAGTCCTTGCCTGAGATGAAGTATCCACACGAAGAACACCTATGTGAAGAACCCATTAATTTCCAAAACATCAATAAATGCTAAGAACTCTTAAATACTTCCATAAAGTCAGTTTATATTATTGTAACCAAATGATTTAGGATTTGCTTGTCACTGCCGCTAGGGCAGTAGTTTTCATACATGTATCAATTCTATAGTGGAGTATATTAAACTATATTTTGTTTTAAACATATGCCTCAGGCCTATCCTCTATTCACACGAATGAGTAAGCAAAGAATTATATAATAGAACTGATACCGCGGGTACTCGAATTTCTACCTATAATTGGAAAGAGTTTGAGTATTTTCACAACGCCTGATCGAAGCTGCAGTTCCTATTCCCTTGAATAGTTTACCGAGGGCCGAGATCATTGTCCTAATATGAAAAACCACTAGACAATCACATGAGTATACTGGGGTTATCATTGAACAAATGATTAAGGAAGGAAAACGTCCCGCCATACAGATGTGTTGTCTAGAGAAGTCCGAACGAAAGTAAGTAATTAATAAGCAAGCAAGAAGCATAATAGATAAAAACACCCAGTATAACATAGTGAATAACATAAAAGAAACGCGACTTCCTAAATTGAATACACATGACAGTTCAGCTTTACGAGAACTTCGAGAAAATAAGGACATTATTATACAGAGGGCAGATAAAGGAGATACAGTGGTAATACTAGATAAACATGATTATATTAATAAGTTAGATTCAGTTGTGTCTGATACCTCCACTTATCGTGAAGTGGACCCGACACTGTTTACCAATTTGGTAAATCAATACAATAAAACGTTAACCACATATCGTAAAAACGACTACATTACTATGGTTCAGTTGAAGGAATTGAAGTCCAGAACATACAATATTCCTGCACTTTTTGGTCAGGTAAAATTACACAAGCCTGGATTTCCGATTCGACCTATTGTTTCCTACAGGCACTCGGCATTTTCAGCCTTAGCCACACATGTACTGTATATAATATTATAAAACCTTTTAGACAGGTTATACAATTTGGGATTAAGAATTACGATACATTATTTAATAATCTTAAAGACTGTAGACTCGGCGACAATGACAGTTTATTCTCATTAGATGTTACCTCATTATATACGAATGTAAACGTTGAATACACATTAGATATTATTTGGGATATGTTAAATAAAAACTCGACACCGATTAATTATACGAAGCTGTCTATTAAGGAAATTTTTCACTTAATTAAACTATTAGTCGAGGCTAACTACATCACCTTTCGAGACAAGGTGTACAAACAAATTTTTGGATTACCAATGGGTTTGAGCCTGAGTGGCTTAATGTCAGAGATCTGTCTCTCAACGATTGAGCAGATACATTTGACACCTTTTCGTCCCCGTATCACATACTATGGGAGGTATTTAGACGATGTTCTAGTTATTACCGATAGTAGTACTGTCCAAGACATTTTACATTCGTTTAATAATATTCATTCTAGACTCAAATTTACATTGGAAAGGGAAGATACGGATACTAAGTCATTAAACTTTCTAAATTTCACGCTTACCCGGGACTCGAACAAAATACAATTTAGCATCTATTGAAAACCCACAAACACCGGTATGCTTCTACATTATAATAGCTACCACCCGTTCACCTACAAAAGATCGATTATCTTTAATCAATTTCTAAATGCCTATAAATATTCAACGACGGATTCTGCTTTGGACTCAGAAATACAAATATTAACTAGCAGATTCTTGAACAGGGGTTATCCCATTAACACAATAAATCGAATTAGGGTACAAGCTAAGGATAGGATAAAAAATACTATACCAATCAACAATAGTAATATCAAAAAATACTTTATTTCTGTCCCATATGTTGAACAGTGGCACAAACAGCTTAAGAGATTCTTTAAAGATACCGAATTTAAAATTATAGCTAGGCCTATACGGAAGTTACACGCTATACTGAACAATCGCTCGGTTCTTTCCGCGTTCGCAACACAAATTAATGATCTCGTATACAACATTTCTTGCGGTGATTGCGACTCGTCTTACCAGGGTTCGACGCGGTTTTCTCTTAATATTCGTGTAAATCAACACGAAGCCTCAGTTCGTGCTTCTCGTTCAGCAGCGTCAGAATTAGCCTTTCATGCCATTAACGAAAAACATACTTTTTTATTTAACGAGGCCAAAATAGTTAACGTTCAACGTAATTATACGCGACTATTAATTGCAGAAACCGTTGAAATTAAATTACACGAGAATTCTGTTAATGTTCGGCGGCCATATTTGATCTCCGATGCTTGGACCTTTACGCGCATGCGCGAAGACATATAATCACTATTTAAGTTGCAGGTTTAGCCTGATTCGGTAATTTTCATTCCTGTGATCACGACAGTCGGTCGAAAAGCATTGTCAGCTTCAAGGAAGGAAAATCGTTTTGAATATTTTCGTTAGATTCTTTTAATTGCGTTAATTTGAATTTTAATTGTTTTGAATTGATTTTGAATTGTGTTAAACTGATTATTTAATTATTTATATTTTACTTTAATTATTTATATTTTACTTTAATGTACCGGTAAGTTGTCGATTTTTTCGTTTTTTCCGTTTTAATTTTTGGAGGGTATCATACGGAAGTGTTCCACGTACTATATTGAGGTAAACTCCTCTTATTAATTTACTAATATTATTATCAACGTAGAACATATTGAGTATTACAGCTTTGATTCATACTATGCAATTAACAATAAAATTCCTCTTTGTATATGCACAATACGCTAATAGAAGTGTTTTTTTTTTTTTTTTTCAAAGAACGTAACAACTGACACAATACTAGATTAACTGTACAATAAAGATCTTATTTATTTATTAACGAGATAATGAGATGGGAAAATAAAACTCAGCTCATCAGTCCGGCAGCAAAAAACAACGAAACAGTTTACCTGCAGGATACACGACAAACTCAGGCCGACAAGAGGAACCACGTGGCAAGCTAACCCAATATTAATTTTTGGATACTTACGGTAATTAAAAATATGTTAAAGAAAAATATGAACAATTTATAAATATTTTCAAGTTTCACTTTTCTTTAACTCAGGAAGACACGAGATAACAAGCGAACATAACCAGAAAATTTGACTACGAATCGATACGAATTTCGCATTTACCGCTGCAATGACGTCGTGTCACGTGACGTCCACCTGAAACGAAGAGGGGGACGAAGTGAATGGGCAGAGTCACAACTTGTCAATCACTGCTTTCCCCCGCTTGTCGTCGCCATTTTGAAGGGTGTACCGCTAAGTGGAGTTTGGCCTTTTTTTAATCCCTTTGTTTCTTCATGTACACTCCTATCAAAAAGTGCATGTAACGTGGCTCGTCGTTCTACAGGACCGACTTCTATCGATTCACAGTCCGGTTAGGTGAGCCTTGCACCATGTCCAGCGACGACGTGCATTTGTATTTGTTATAAAAGGCTCGAGAGCTACACTCTTCCGTGAAAATACATGGCATGCAGCTCTCTACATCGTAGAAAAACAGATTTTCCTCTAAATCGCTGCTCCAAACTCAGATTCTCCTGGGTCTGATGGAGAGATGAGATAGCCAGTCATCTCAAAGCGCATCGGTTCCTATCAGATTTTTACTCCTAGCTGGTCATTTCATGAGCTCTGTATCACCTGTGGTCTGCAATTTATTTAGTAGGTTACCAACTATCGACTTCGAAATGTTTAGTTCCTGAACGCCAACCGGGCTAGCCGGGTGGGTAAAGTGCCTGCCTGGCAACCCAGAGGTCGCGGGTTGGAATCCCGCCTCGGGCTTGGATATCACGATGATGCCGCACTATCCGGTTGGATCTCACAGCCACGATACACGAAGGAAGCAGGAAAAAACTGGTTCCTTCGTGTATTGATCACATCATACGATGATAAAAAAAAAGTCCTGAACAATAAATAGTACGCACAGACATTTTCCCCTAATGATATCCAGCTATTGATGAGCATAATCGAGAGAGCACAATCATTTACTTCAATTACAGCAAATCATACTCATATCATTCGGATGATTCATTCGATTATGACATATCATTTGAATGATACAATCGAATTATATTATTCGATTACATCATTCGAATAGTATTATCGAATTATATCATTCGATTAATGAAATCTCTCGAATACTAATCATTCGATTATGCCTCACTACATCCAGTTGCAATTTCCCTCTGAAACTCAATTACCTCTTTCCGAATGCTCATCGTTCTGCACATAAGCTAAAATAAGCTGAAATGAATTCCGGACTAGCCGCTAATCACTTTTATATGCCAAAATGCTTCAAAATATTTGCATACTTCCTAATCATACAGTTTCGTACAATCACAATGGCGCCCTGTAACGTTTGGTAGTGTATGTAAGTACTTCAAACCAAATCCTTGTATAAAAGACTACAATCAGGGTTTTAATTTAAAGTTTCCAGAAAAAAAATTAAAGTAATATTTGGATAAATTTTAAAACTTCTGTTAACAACAGCAGAGAGAATTCAACTTCAAGATGACCATAACGGTAAGATTGCCAACAGTGCACATGAACCCTCACGTTTCCAAGATCCTACAACCGATTGCGGACGAAAAACTGCGTCTGAAAATGAATCATACGAAATCGTTACATTCTTCTATTGCATGGTGAAAGAGTAAAGGTCCGAAATAAGTTAAAAAAAAAAAAAATCAGAAGCTGAAACAATCGTACCACCATAAAAGTATAAAATAAGGTTTGGTTGAGTTGTTTAGAATTAGCTCAGAAGCAACTAAGGATATGAGGCTGGACCATTTCTACCATAATCATTGAGGCTGGTACAGATCAAAGAGGTAAAAGTAGACTTTTACACCTTTTAAGATTATTCCACCACGAGGCGTCGTATATCATCTGTAATGTAAATTTCGCATATTTTGCGATCGGGACTTAAACGTCGCAGGACAATACTACAGTATCAATAAATAAAAAGCGAAAAATATGCGATCACGTTTCCAAAGAGAAACTCAGGTTAATGATAACGAAACAAGCAACTCGACCAAAGAATACACGTAATATACAGACATAATACACTATTATAACTGCTATGGCGCAAGAACAAAACAAGTTATCCTCATAGTCCTTAGTTGCTTTGGCACACGAACCAAACAAGGAATAGATGAAATGATAACAACGATCTATAACAATGTATTATCCACAAAGGACACGTATTACCGCTGACTAAAGAAAACTGCCGCTTCGCTTAACAAAAACAGTGGTTATTAAACCCAGTGCCAGATACCAGGAAGAGTGATATGTGTGCTTTAAGTTTAAGATATTAAATTGTTGTATAGTAACTATTCATGTCGTTTATCATAACAAAAGCTGAAAAAAGTTCAAGATAAATTCAAGCTAAGTTCCAGCTTAATTTTCAGTTACTCTCAAACATATCATATTGTTTTATATCCACTGCCCCCCCCCCATCCCCACTATCAAAACAGTCCGGATCCTCAGTGATCAAACGGTGGGTCAGTTTCGGGATTGGGGGACTACAATCACCGTTAGAAATGCATATAACGTACAACCAACCGGGTGAAAATGCAGAATTCCAGTACTAGTGTTAAGTGATCTGAAAATGTTCAGATCTGATATTCCTCGAATGGCCAGGCATCTCTGGAAGTGGCTCCACATTTGCATAACAGAGAGTACGGAGACTATTCACATTAACATGTTTTGTGTATGTGTGTGTGTTAAGCGCCAAAACAACTAAGGCTATAAGCCGTCAGTATAATGTCTGTGAATTGCTCGTATTTATTCAGTAGTCGATTTGCCTTGTTCTCCTCAGCGCGAGTTTCCAGGAGGGAAAAAAACCTTACATTGCAACTCTCGCCTGAGACGGACTAAATCAGCTGTTAAAAGAGATTCGAACTTAGGCCTTTTCCACCGGTGGGGTGGGGAGAGTATCATATCATATCACGCATGTCATATCCTCAGAATGAATATAAACACGTAGGTACTCCATTGCACAATCCATTCACAGTAGGGCCAGTTTCCAGAGTACATGAATTACTGATGCTGCTTGTTGGAAAATTATTCCAACCTAGAGGGTATCATTACACTACAGAGAAAAACGTCAACCATTCATCTGTCATCGTGGATAAAATGTCACCATAACAGAGTGTGAATGGGTGATGTTTTAGCCAGTTCAAGTGTTGTTCGTTGCTTATTCCGTATTATAGCTTCTCAGTATTGCTTCCAACGAGGACACCCCCAACTTAAAAATCATCCCTGCAATCAGCTAACCCTGGCCACAAGGCATCTTCCTATATGCATGTAGTTTCGTAATCCATAGTATATTATTATTCAGTCTCAAAATACACCTACTGAAGTGCTTCTGGTTCGAAACCCAGTGCCAACTCCCAGGATCGCAAAGCAGTAGGCCTGCTGCAAACTACTCGCTGTACATTTCTTGGAAACCTTCACGATGGAGATTCAATGAGTAGTTCTAATTGTTTCCAAAGATCCGAATATGCACTCTTTGCGTATAGTATTGCAATAAACAAAAGCTAGAATTTACAGGAAGAAGTTCATTAATATACAAGAGAAAAAAAGAGTAGGCGAAGAAAAAGAACCTTGGGGCACTCCAGGTATCTATCACGACACACGGTGAGTAGTCATAAAGCTGGCTACCTGAATGCAACAAAGCAGGAGGAAAACGATAAGGTGGAATCACGTTTAGAAGACCACTATGCCAACGTGTGCGTGTATGTTAATTGCCAAAGAAACTAGGACTATGAAGTGTGGTATATATGGTGTCCAAAAAACAATGGTGGATTTTGTGACATTCTGTCTTCAAAAATACAAAACGCAATCCATTAAATGTAGTACGCCTACATTAGCAAACTATTTACAGGTATACCAACTGCGACTAAAGAAGTAAGGGTTTACACCACGAAATATAGAGCATAAGAAAAATGTTAGTGAGTGGTAGAAAGGATTAATAGCATCTGGTAAGTCTAAAGGACATTCTGTTAAAAAGTAGCTGAATTTTATGGTGTTTCAGAAAGAACAGCAACAAGAGAGAATGGTGCGAGTAAAATCAACCAGAAATCGCAGCAGAATTGTGTTAGAAAGTCTGTACTAAATGATCGTGATCAGCAATGAATATCGTGTCAAATAAACGAAAAAAAAAAACAAAACATTTTAAACAAGACAAGAATTGTTGTAAACAGTTAATCAAAACCCTCACCAGCAGCTTTTGAGGAAACACTGCGAAGAGGATTACATAACCCCCAAAAAAGACTAAAGACTAATGTTAACAGCTGCGTATAAAAAAAAAAAAAGAAGCCGGTAACATAAAAAAAAAGTCGCTAAAAAGGTATAAAAACTGGACTGCTGATGTTTGAGGAACAGATGTTAACTAAATGTGTCCATGTTTTAATATTTCGCTATTTTACAAGACGACTTTCTTATTACACACAGTAGGCCTACCACTCACAGTTACCTTGGCTAGGAATTAGGCAGTGTGACAGATTTTTAGATTGGTTATACCATATGAACTTGTGTGTACAAATGTAGATAGAAATTATACCAACGGCCGATTTGTATTTTTGAAGTGATGTAAAACTTGAAATAACTGAAAGAATCACCTAAGATCAGTTAAGTAAGTGGCGGAGTTTCATTTCTTTAAAAAACTGTGAGTCAAATGTCGAGGTGAGAGAAGCCGATTATCAAAGTTTTTAACAAAGATTATTCAATTAAAATTGCGAGAAACGCTATACATTAAATGCAAGCATGCATGCCTGCAAATTGAAGTATGATGTTGTTATATAACCTGTTGTGAGTAGCATTAACATTAGTAGAGACATACGATGCAAGATAGCAAACTTATGCGCATCAGCCAAAAACACCCCCTCTCATTTCAGCACCCCGTTCGTTCCAAATGCCTGTCCAGCTCAGCCTTAAATTTATTTAGGCTATTAGCTTCCACAACAAAAGATGGAAGCCTGTTCCACCAATCAACTACCCGCTGGTTAAAGGCAAATTTCCGCACCTATATTCTACAACTATCTTCCCTCAACTTGAAACTGTGCCTCCTCAGGTTCTTAGTCTGAGCAAGAGGAAGAATCCCATCAGCATTCAGCTTGCTCAGCCCATTCAAGGCCTTATACACTTCGCAGGTGCCTACTCTCCGCGCGCTGCAATTTGCAGAACTTGAGCCTTTCTTGGTAAGAGCACCCCTTTATTCCCCTCACGAATCTTGTTGCCTTTCTTTGTACTCGTTCTAGCAACTCTACATCCTTCCTAAAATGAGGCCTCCAGACCTGTACACAGTACTCTGTGTGTGGCCTAACCATTGCCTTGTATAAGTGAAAAAGGTCTTTTTCACTTTCCACTTCCCTGAGTGTAGTACCAACAGTTGGTACGTTTCTCTTCGGTTATTGCTACCTATATGCTATACTTTGCATTTGTCACTGTTAAACTTCAGTTGCCACTTCTCAGCTCATTTGCCCAACTTATCTAGATCCAGTTGCGTTGCAGTAGCATACTGTCTTTACTGTCGTTAACAACCCTGCCAACTTTTGTATCATCTGCAAACTTGGACATTAAACCTGATATACCTTCATCAATATCATTGATAAATACACAAAACAACAATGGGCCCAACACCGAACCCTGGGGAACTCCACTAATAACATTTGTCCACGAGGAGCACTGTAGATTGATTACCACTCTCTGTCGTCTTCCACTCAACCATCCCTTTATCCATTGTAGCAACTTACCCTTAATGCCATACCTCTCCAATTTGTATAGCAGTCTTCCAGGTGCAACAGTATTAAGAGCTTTCCTGAAATCCAAGTATATGATATCAAAATTATTTTTGGCATTCAGTTCCTTTGTGACCACATCATAGTATCCAATCAAATTGGTCAGACAAGACCTCCCTTTAACAAACCCATGTCTTAACTGTGTCTTAACTATGTCTTAACTATTACTGCAGTCTTGTCTAGATGATCCTGCAATGCTTCTTTAACCAGTGATTCCATTGTTTTCCCCGAAACACAGGTTAAACTAACAGATCTGTAGTTATTTGTGTCACCTTTTGAACCCTTTGTGAATTGTGATATTGCACACTTCCAGTCCATGGGGACCTCCCCTGAGTCCAAGGAAGCTCTCATAATTATGGCTAAGGGTTCAACAGGTAGCAGTGATGGTGAGAATCAAGCCGACTGGCAATCACCGAGTGGACGTGTTCCGGGGAAAATAATGCTAGAACTAGCAGATTAACCGAAGAGGATTAAGATCAGGTATATAACAGACAAATTTTTGTTTCCTTAATTTGTTTAAATACCTTGTAAATTTGATTTCTATAATTTGCTAAAATTTCAGTAATTTTGTGAAATAATCTTTAATATTTGGTAAATTTAATTCTTACCTTACCTTTTCTACATTCTTTTCGGCAAGCTTAATTTTTTAACTTTAGTAGTAAATAAAATTTTAGTAAGAGTTTAATTTCTGTAATGTTTTATTAATTTAAATCCTGCAACATTTTCGAAGTTCAAATCTTAACTTAATTGTTGCTACAAGATACACTCTGAATACCTCGTTCAAGAATATCGTGAGGAACACAGAAATGGCCGCGGGCGTTTCCGGTAAGAATCATAAATACAAATTTGTATATTACTTGTCCAGCCTGTGGTATGTATTCTATGGTCGGTCTAGTAGAAAAGCCAAGCTCAAATGACAACTGTTTTCTTTGTTCTCAATCTATGAAGTATGCCGATCTCAATTTAAAACTTGGTGCATTATTAGATGAATTTGAGAGACTGCAGAAATGAGTGCTTTACCTAGAGACAAATAAAACTTGGAACTAGTCAAGGACACAAGTAACTAGTGACCTACCAAGTGATGAGCACCAGATTTGATCCCATAACAGAACATAACAATCAAATGCATACTGCTCTGGTTCAAGAAGATTTAGTTTTATTGGGAGACTAGTGTCAAGAAAACGAGTAAGATTTTTTTATAAATAAGGATAGGTGAGCTAGAACCAGTCGTTGCTGGGAGTAACACCTGCAGACGTTGCCAACAGATTATCAGATTTTAAGGAAGGGTGAAGAAAATAAAGAGAGCATTATTATTTACGCGGTGACTATATAAACGAACATGGATAAATATAAGACCATGCTGAAAAAAAAATGGCGCGAGTTAGGTCAGAATGTGTCTGCAATTCTGCCCAGACACTAAAGGAAGATTTATATGCTGAAAGCTTTGTGGATTCACTCTAGAACTTGAGGAACTCTGAAAGACTTTGGGTGGGGAAGAATTTTTTTTCAATCAGCGCGGTCTGCTTGTAGATAGAAGGAATCTATTTTGTAGAGACAGAATTCATTTGAGCAAAGGTGGCACAAGGGTTTTTCCGGTATCATTGAGGATAACTTAATGGCTAAGGGAACTGCTAGTTGTAGTGGGACAGGAGTAATATATAGGAGTTCTTGTTTATTGCCACAACAGCCGATAGCAAGAGGTCCGAGGGCAGCGATGTTTCAAACAAGAGGAAAGCTGATGCTAAGGAAAGAAGCTTAAATAACTTCATGGTAGTTAAGTCTTGATTGTTTCTCTAATAATATCAGGAGTGTTGCCAATAAAATGAGCGAAATCGAATTCCTGGTTAGGAAAACTAATACTGATGACATAATACGGCTAGCAGAAACGTGATGTCACCCAGAAAAAGGAGGTGATCAGTTTCACTAAAAAGTCGTTAGGGTTATCAGAGACCAATCTCATCCACCCATGTATATTATATCCATAAATTGCATTCATACTCAAATGTACTTGCTGAACAAAAAACTCGTGTTTCCGGACGAAAAACCATGCCATCCTATAAAAGTGCCGCGGGCCACCGATGGGATTTGAACTCGGGCCTTTTCCACCCGGTGTGGGGAGCTATGATTATAACTACTGTACCAACCGAGAGGACACTATAATAACCCCGCCCCCTTTCTCTCTTTCCTAAATACAGCAGATTGCACATTTCATATCTAAAGCAGTCTGGGGGCGAAAAGCGCTTCCGCAGAATCATAAGTTACCCATGCCAGTACAGAGGAAGACATTAGCGCTTCTCCACGATAGTGGATTCTCTCCGAATTCTAATAATGATCTCATTAACATGATCAACAGGATGATACACTCACATGCTTTTTTTTAGTTATTTATTTTGTTAAGAATAAAAGGATGTATACCAGCCATCTCCTGGAATCTTATCTTCGCTCAGCTTCATTAATTTACCCTATATGCTCTTCTCCGAGATGGATATATTACTTAATTTGTTGTATTCCGACTCCTGGTCACTGATCTCTCGTGGTTCGAATGGTCTTTCATCAGTAAAGATGGCTTTTTGTATTCACGTATGAAGACTCTTTGGCTCAATTTCTCTTTAGTAGTAATTTCTCGTACTACCTCAGATTTCGCCTATCTTATCCATCCGTAGTTTTGTTATGTATGTGCTTACAATACTCATATAAATCAGTACCACACGGTAGTCTGTTACTGTCCCATACGTTTTGTTAGCTCAATTAAACCCTTAATCGCTCTGGTCATCCACTTGGGTATCTTTCTTCTGTGAAATTCCTGCACTGGAACAAATGTATTGGTAACTTCTAGAAGAAACCTCTTGAATAGTTCCCATAATGAATTAAAATCCAGCAGCTTACCGTTGTCTCTCCAGTTAATAGAGTCCAGGAAATACCATAACACATTACAGTCCCATCTTTTGAAATTGAAGCCATCCCTTTACAACAGAAATCTCTTTGGACACCACCCATTTCATAACATTGTGGCCACTACCCACTATTGGTTCCTGCGCTATTAAATTTTTGAAGCACTTTGGACCCTTGGTGAGAACAAAGTCGAGGATATTATAGCCCCTTGTACTTTCTCTGATATGTTAGAATAAATAATAATCATCCAGATTGCTCAGAAATGTTTCCCCTCATATATTGTCCACGATTTCCAATCTATGAGGTATATTGAAGTCGCCCAGAATGCTGCAATAGCAGTTGGCTGCCCATTGAAGATGGATATAAATATTTTTGTTATAACCTTCAGAATCGTTTGGTCTGTAACATACCCATACTGTCATCTTCCGTCAACCGCATGTGATCTTGCACCACATAGACTCATCGTCCATCTGAACTTGTTCTGACTCTGAATATAGCCTGATCGCTTTTATATAGCTTTTCATAAGAAGCGTGAATCTTTCTCCCTTTCGACATCCCCTATCCCTTTCCCCATGATTAAATTCTTCATCCCCTATCTCTGGATCGCGTCATGTCTTTGTTAGTTCTATTATATATGCATTGATTTACCTAAATTAAACGGATTTTTGAGCTTTTGATTATCTAAAATACTCATAGCAATTTGTAACCTGAAATTTGTAACTTTTGGCTTTTTATAACCGTGGTGCATCCCTTATTTGCTTAAACGCGAAATTTCCGACAATATAGGACTGCTTGTGGTTTTTGAACTTATGTCAGTACTTCTTTCTATGCATAGGGTAATTACATATCCAGTGGCGGATTTAGCACTTGAGAGGCCCCAGGCGCAATTCAATTTTGAGCCCCCCCTAAATATTTTCGGTACCACTACAGTGTGCATTCTACGCGCAGGTTTTTACTATAGCACGCGCTCTAGATTTAGTGTTGCGGTTTTAATCATTTTGGTTGCGCAATTCTTTCATACATATTTTAACTAATGTTTAAATGAAAAAAATGGCACAACTAAGCATTAATGATAATGCGTATTCTACATCAGATTCACTTAGTTCGCATAGATATTTCATATAATATGTAGGGATATTCGCATAAGAGTTTACTAACTTCTCGTATTAAATTAGTTTTATTCAGTAACGGTAATAATGATGAGTGTAAAAATTAAAGAGAAAACATTTTTTTTTTTTTGAGACCTGAGATTTGAGGCCCCAGGCGCGCGCCTCGTGCGCCTGTGCGGAAATCTGCCACTGTACATATCACATACAACTGGAGCCCTTCCTTGCATCCCAAACTGACTTCCAATCATACGCCGATGACCTGAAACTTTATATTACATCCTCTGACCAAACTCAGGTTCTTAGCACTACCTTGCAGGCAAATAAAACCATACATAACCTTCAACAATATTTGGCTTCCATCGGACTACAGATTAACCAAACAAAGACAGCTCAAATGTCCTTCACCTGGAAGAAGTCACGCAATGACATTAATCTTACTATCAATGGATCACCCATTCAGAAAGTAAAAACGCACAAAGATCTCGGATTAGTGTGGGATGATGGGCTGACATTCCAGGCTCACCTCCTGAACACAAAAACAAAAATGTACTCCGCTATGTGGGCGATCCGCCAGGAACTAACGGGAATTCATGACGCCGACCTGGTAAAGAAATATGTTGTCCGATGTGTCTATCCCATACCTCTCTATGCCGCAACCATTTGGTCCTCTGCTCCCACAACACACTTCAACAAGTTCCTCAGCCTGGAATACTGGCTCCTGAAATGGCTCAACTGGCGGACGGGCAACCAATACACCATTTCTAGGGCTCAGTTCTACATAAATCTGGAAGTCACCCCATGGAAACAACAGATTGTGGCAGCAAATCTTCTTACACTTGCCAGACTAATCACAAGACGACTCGACACCCCTGACATCACTGATTTAATAAAAACTCCACGCATTGCCGGAAGGAATCAAATGGACCCAAGGCTCCCACTCACAATCAGCTTGAACAACCTGAATGGATTGAGACGCATGTTCCCAGGAAACACGGTAGATTTGATGAACAATCTAGCCATCGACCTGGATAGATTCTGCGAACAGCATTCATACAGACGTCAGAAGCTAAAGGACACATATACAAACATATACTTATGAGACGCCACCAGAAGGAAAATGCCACCACAATGCATCCCGTTAAAGATAGGTGAAGCCATCACTGGTCCTCTCTTACTTAGAATCTACTACTCCAAAGACGCCTGGCTGCACTATTACGTTCAAGATTGAAGAATTGAAGAGATACCACGTGTAACAACCGGTGAAGGACTGCCTCATTTCTTTATATTTTGTATATTTCCCTCATGCTTATGTAATTTATAGCAATTTAGAGAAAATAATATCCTTTAATTCTGTTAATTATGTAAAATAATAAACACTAAGTTCTGTACCTGTCGGGTTAGGCATACATGGGCCCCATGTAACCGCCAGGCACATGTCCCTGTCTTAACCTCTGTGTGTAATATCACCCCCCTAGCTTCTAGCTGTCCAGGGGGTGGCTCTTTGGCAGAGCAATAAACAGATTTAATAAATAAATAAATAAATAAATAAGTACTCATAGATTACGCAGTCATTAGTTATAAGATGAAGGAAGATGTTTTATTTATTAAAAGGTAAAAGCACGGGTTTAAGGGAGATTATGATAGTTGAAGGAAGACACGTGGCTTCTAGGCGCCTCCGTAGCCAGGTGGGAAGGAGCTGCAATGCGTAGCACACGCTTCTTGATTAGACCGGGGTTCGAGCCCGTCACCAGCAAATACGGAGGATGCGGAAAGGTCAGGAAATGACCACCGCATATCCCCCGAGCAATATGGCCTTAGTTGCTAATGCTCCTAAAAACCAAAAAACAAACAAACAAACGTGGCTTCTATCAGCTAGACAGAATGCAGATGGGAGAGAATGATAGCATAATGATTTCACCACTTATCACTCCTTTTGGGAAGTCTGAGTTCGAATCCCGTCGGAAAAACCTTAACAAGTGCAAAGAGTGGTAGTTGTCTGACGGCACCAGGTGTTTTCCTCGTCTCCGCGGTGTGAACTCTGTGAAGGCCAGAGATTTAAAAAGTGTGTGGGGAGTGGACGGATATGTAGCGTTGTGTACCGTTGTTCTTCTGACCATTTAGCCGCTGGGTACCTGTTGGGACCCACCGTTACCGCACTTGGCCCCGGGGAGGCAGGTCAGGTACCCAGTAGATTGTTTTGTTCTCTGGCAGGCCCTGCCACTTAGTTTCCAAATATTTCAGTGGCAAGGGCCTATGTGAAAAAAAAAAAAATTAATTAAATAAAAAAGGGGGTTAACACTAGAATATAAAATGCCAAGAGAGGTTTATGTAAGTATGGTTTAAATTTGGACGTTATTAATTGATAAGTTGTGTGGGGTGTACACTGCGAGTTAGACAGAGTGGGGGGGGGAGACTGAAGGCTGGTGGGAAAAGACAGACGTATGGGGACGATAGAGAAGGCGACCCCAGAAATTCAGTGAGGCAGGCCCATGCCTCACCAGGCGGAAGATGGGGGGAAGGGGGAGACAGGAACACATCTCCCCCCCGGCCGTGGAGGAGAGTAAAAGAAAACCAGGCTAGAGTGCTCGGTTTGATTGCCAATGTGGCTGGTGGCAGAAAAGCTGCTCGTGTCTCCACTCAAGGCTCCAAACCCTTAGGATTTGGAATCTTGAGTGGGATCAGGTACCAGTTGATCTCGCAGGTAGATATAGCTGCAGATATCGGCCCGATGGAACTAGGATGAAGGAAGCGAATTTCAGTACAATTGAGCTTCGATGAGGTTGGCGGTTGATGCTACTGGAGAGGGGGGAAAACCTTAACAGGTATGAGGTATGAGGTATATTGAGGGTCTAGCGGCTCCTGGGATTTCTCTCATCTCCGCGAATGTTCTCTGTATCGGTGACAGTACCCTGTCAAAGCCAGAGATTTAGAAGTGTGTGGGTCATGAGTAGTGTTATATGTTGGGCCCATTCTTTATCCGGCTTATTGGCCACCAGGCCCCTAATGGGACCCGACGTTGCCCATACCTCGCCACGTGGAGGCTAGCCGGTGTTACCATTGAGTCAATTGTACTCTGGCAGGTCCTGCCACTTACTTTCGCCGACCGGGCTAGCCGAGTGGGTAAAGTACCTACCCGGCAACCCAAAGGTCGCGGGTTCGATTCCCGCCTCGGGCTTGGATCAAAGTACTGCAAAAACCTTGGGAGGTGCAATATGGCCACAGAAGCCGATGCGCCAACAACTACCAAATAAAAAAAAAAAAAAAAAAAAAAAAACCACTTACTTTCCTGGGATTTTAGTGACTAGGACCTAAAATAAAATTGGAACGACCGCGGTTGATTTTAGTTCACTTACATTAAAGCGCTAATATGGGGTTTGACGCTGAAGGCCTGTTTCTGAAGTGCCTAAAAGGTTGGGCGAAATTTTTTTGGTGTATTTTAAATTTGGACGTGTAGGGCTATACACTGTGCAAGAGAAAGTGCTGGGAGGGGAGAGTGAAGGCTGGGGGGTGAAATAGGAAGAAGAGGGTTGATAGGGTAGGTGACCCCCAATTATTCAGTGAGGCATGCCCATGCCCCACCAGAGGGAAGGAAGGAAAACCTTAACAGTAGCAGTGGCTGCGATTGCTATCCCTCCAAACTGTATGGAAAGGGGTAAATCGCCTCAAAAGCGGAAAGAATTTTTGACGCCCGCCGTAGCCGAATGGTCAAGCGCGAGGATGCATACGTACACGTGCCTTTAGTGACCGGGGTTCAAGCCCGTGACTGCTAAATACGGTCCTGTTTCTTGTATTCTTTCTATCTTGTGAATTCCTCTGACCATGTGGTAGTCCCGAGGTATAAACAGAAAATTTATTTATTTATTATTATACTCACACGAATGAAGAACGCAGATATACCATGAAGGAAATATATCAATCTAATACAATAGAAAAAAATGGCATGGGAAAGTTAAAGCGACGAAAAGTATTGAAAGCTTAAAACAGCTACAAGTTAATTTGTAATTGAAACCCTGAAAAGATTAAGGCAACAAAGGCCGAGTATGAGAAATCACGGACTAAAAGAGCAAAGAACAGGAGAAGTTTTTTTACGCGTGTGAATACGACGAAGAAGAAAACGAATCGGACTGGATCCTGCATAATGGAATTAGCAATTTGATAATTGCAGATCACTGTTTATTAGAAAAACCTGCCAGCCGAAAGGGAAGTAAAGTTCCTGGAATACCCAGTAAGTTTGAGGCAGGCAGCAAAAGAGTGCATTGAACCATATGAGGACATTATAACTAACTACAATTCGGGAGAGATTCCTTTAGATCGAGAAGTACCAACGTATCTCCAATACCTAAAGGCGATTCGTAAAACTGTTAAATTACGGACACCTGAGAATAATCTCATATAACGCTATGCACTGTCTGTGTAAATTGCATGTGTTCTCTGGTTGGTTTGCCTGTTTTTCTGGACGAAAAACCCGAGTTTCCTGGGGTAAGGTGGGGGGGCTAAGATGGATCTTACTATCCTCGCCTGAAACCGACTAACCTGGCTAGGGAGCGAAAAAGCCCATAAAAGTTCCTCGTGTCACTGAACGAGCCAAACCCGAGCTTTTCCCATTCAGTGTGGAGAGGACATTTATTATGCCTACTATGCTACCAACGAGGTGACATCAATGACAAAAAAAAAATATATATATAATAATAATAATAAATAAAATAAAATAAAATAAAATCCCTATTAGCAGACAAATAACTGCCACAGCCGACTTCATGGCATTCTTGGGTAAGTTCATTGTCAAGTATCTCGGCACATTTATTATCTGATCTGCTAGAAATAATATTCAATGCAATTCTTTCGCAGCAAAACCTTCCTTGAGAAATGGAATAATCATTACATAAAACTAATACTAAAGACCAACTATGTCCAAGAAATACAGCCCTATCTCATTAGGCTTATCGCATTCACCCTTTAAACTCAATTAAAACGTCTTGGGGGGGGGGGGGAATAACCTTACCAGTTCTAACAAACTATATCTTGCCTTCTCAACCACCAAATGTTACTATGCAAACTCTAAACGGTCCACTCTGACAAACCTACTAGCTATGACCAAAACACTGAACAGCAAAGAACTTGAGGTAGACCTCCAATAAATAAATAAACAACAATACATAAATAAACAACGTAAATATAAATGCTCTCCTAGCCCTACATGAGAGCTATTTCCATATCAATGATAATATTTAAATACAAGGTACTGCATATGGGTAGCAATGATATCAACTGTGTGGTATTAAACTCAGCGTAGTGAAAAATGAAAGAGACCTAGGGGTAATTGTGAAGTCAGATATGAAGTTGTCTGAGCAGTACACACAGGCTACCAGGGCAGCTCATGGGATTTTGTCGATGATATACAGGAGCTTTGCTACCAGGGATAAGGAGGCGATTATCCCTTTGTACAAGGCCATAGTTAGGCTGCATTTTGAGTACTGTATATATACAGGTCTGGAGGCCTCATTTTAGAAAATTTGTAGATCTTCTGGAATGGGTGCAGAGAAGGGAAACGAGATTGGTGAAGGGAACAAAAGAGTGCTCTTGCCAAGAAAGGCTCCAGTTCTGCAAATTGCAGAGTCTGGAGACGGCACCTGCCAGGCAATCTGACTGAGGTATTTAAGGCTTTGAACGGATTGAGTAAGCTCAATGCTGATGGGATTCTTCCTCATGCCCAGACTACACACATGAAGGAGCATAAATTCGAATTGAGGAAGGATGGTTGCAGGATAGATGCGCGGAAGTTTGAATTCAGCCAGTGGGTGGTTGATTGTTGGAACAAACTTCCATTTGTTGTTGTTTGAATAAATTTAACTATGAACTGTACAATTTCTTGGACGGGGCTGGAAAGTGAGGTAGGTAATTTTTTTTTTTTTTTTTTTTTGGCTGACGCTCTATTAAGCTAGCTTTCTTGCATCATTTTCCGCTACTAATACTAGTATGCCGGCTGTTTAATGTCACTGTTAAGTGATAGAGATGTATTCCTTCAGTACAACAACAACAGAACCTACACCAAGACAATAAATGCTCGGTTCCACAAGGAGGTGTGCTGTCAGGATACTGTATACAGCTCTAAGATATACTAATGTACTTACTTTGTTATACTAATGTTTGCAGATGATATCAAGCTGCTGACACGTATTCTATCCAGAACCGACCTTGAGGCAATAATATCCATCTTTAATAATAAGATCAAGCAAGTCGCAGACTATATGAACAACTTTGGATTGAGCTTAACCTAAACAGTTCGGTTACGATGCTGTTCTCGCCAAAGCAAATACCAACTAAAATCTTCAATTAATCTTATTTGTCATCTCCATTATGTGGTTAGTCATTATGAGAAGTTAAACGATATAAATACTCTGTTACACCACATGAGTAAGTTTTAAGATTGTATTCAAGTGTTACACTTAGTATAGTTGGCTACGGCTTCTGAACCCAGTCTTCAATATCCTAAACAGAAGCCAAAAGATGGAATTCATCAGTACCGTAAAAGCAGCTAACCGCATTAAACGTAGATAGATGTAAAGTTTCAATATCAGCTTTGCTGTTCGCTGCCGCCTTGGAACCCCTTTCTAGCGCAGAATCGTAATTTTATTTCTTATGCTGATGATATAAAGTATTTTGTTGTCTCTAACGAAAGAGCTCTTGTGTCCGACGTCAATATCCACGCCAACGCCAAGCTACACGAAATGCATTTATACTTAAATAAAATAGGTTTATGGCTAAACTCTGACAAATTAGCACAACTGACAATAACTAACAAGAAGATAAAAAATCAAATCGAACTATCACAGGTGAAGAAAGTCAGCTCATACGCCGACCTAGGAGTGACGTGGAACGAGGGCCTTACCTTCCAACGGTACTTTCAGAACACAAGATCAAAAACTCTTGCCGCCATATGGGCTGTAAGACAGGAGATAACTTTGATTCGAAACCAGCAACTAGTGACTCAATATATCCAAAGATGTATCGTTCCTGTATCCCTATATGCTTCCACAATTTGGTCCTCTGCCCCAAATACTTATATTAGGAAATTTCTCAGCCTGGAATACTGTGTGCTCAGGTTGCTAAATAGGATTGCCGAAAAGCCTTTTACAATTTCAGAATCCGTACTGTATACAAACTTAAACATAGCTCTGTGTATTCATATGGTCACCCTACGTAATATCTGCACTCTAGCACAACTTCTGACTGGGAGTTTAGATGCCCCTCAAATTGAAAATCTTGTGGTCAGACCCCGCGCGGGAGCCCCTCTCCATTACCCTCATTTTCTCCGTAGCGCTCTCCATCACACGGAGGGATTAAGGCGGCTGTTTCCTGCCAATACTCTGAGCTCTTTAGAGACTTCAAAATCGACCAGAACAGGTACTGCCATGACAAAACCTACAGGCTCATTGCAGCGCATCTGTACACTAAACTATATATATATAATAAATAATGCATTACAAGAAAGAAGAGTTTTAATAGCAAAAGACTTCGAGCATCCACAAACTCACAGAAATCTGTAATGAACACTTTACAGTGTCTTCAAAAGACTCTTATAGGATGAGGATATTCCGTTCAGCAGAATGACTATGACATTCAATTCATGTGCAAAATGACTGTAGTTATTCCTATTTATTTATTTATGTACGTATGTTCTGATATTTTATTCTATGTAACTATATATGTTCCTATCTAATAAGTTATGTTCGATGTATGTATGAGCCACCCTCCTAGATAACTTCTGTACAGGGGTGTTTCTTTATTAAACTAATAATAATATACACTTAAAACCAAATCACGAAGTATAATAATATACTTATTTCGTTTTAAACCTCTTACAAAAAAGTTAGTGCTAATTTTATATACTCTTTAACACTAAGATCCCTAGCTTTACATACTGATGGGTCCCAATTGCCTTACTGTTTTCTTTAATAAGAAATAAAGATTATATATTTATTTATTTAACTTGGCAACAGCACAAAAGAAAACTTTATAGACAGACTACTTTAATCTAAAAATTTATATGCTGTGTATAAATTTTTACATTAAAGTACGGTTGCATTGGCCTGCCTTACTTTCCCCTCGTTTTTATCTTTTTCAAATAAGTTCTATTCCTAAATTCGCATATCCACTCCTCTTTCATTTCATATTTTTGATTTATCCCAAAATATATTTGTTTCTGAATTTATTCCCTGTTATTCCTTCCTCTCGTCCCTGTGTTAGTGGCGCACATAATAAAGATGGCATTAAAATAACCCCATGCATTATGTATGAAGGGTCCAAGTAAGGTAACAATTTCCTCATTATTGATTGCCTTAGCTATTGAAATCGCACAGCTGACGGTGTCCAATAGCAAGCACGTGGTTATTTATATGTGGCGGCCATTTCTGCTGCCATTTACCGGCGCCAATTCAGCCGGCATTTTTGCGTTTCGTACAAATGTGGTGAACTTATATTAGTGTTTGGTGCTTACGTTTGTTATAAATAATGTTCGTAGTTGTCAACTTTATTATTATTGTTTTACTAAGCGTGTTGACTACCGGAGACAGGTCCTGCACACCGGCGTAACCATGACAACGGTGACGTGTTTCATAAGCGTCGTGCCGATTTCACTGGCTAACGTGAAGTGCAATGCCGCATAACTTCTGAAGACTTAAGCGACTACGGATTTTGGCCAATTATAGGGATAACATGAAACAGTCTAGCACCGTCAGGTCGAGGGGTTCCCAAGCCAACCTAATTCTGATCATTTCTGTATTGCCGATAAATTCAACAACTGAAGTTGAATGAGAATTTAAAAGCCAGTAAAATATTTTAGCAATCCGCGAAATATATTACTAAGGAAACATATGCTCCAAATGGTAGTATCCACACCGCAGACAATTTCATCATTGGCTGGTCACTAAAGTTATTTTGCTACTTCCCGCTTCCTCTATCCAACAAGATTCAACCTACCCCATGAATGCTGCCATGCTTTCCCGGCTACTTCTGTTCGTCTCTACAGCGGCTCCAGACATCAACGCAAGGGCCATGACACCACACCAGGACGTATCTGTCATCCAAAATCATAACCCAAATAACACAGTTAAGGTGAGTTTCATTCAGGCATTTTGTAGATTTTACATTTCGTAAATGATTAACTTAAATAATCAGTGATCATTTAAAAAAACCCTTATTTTGAAAAGAAGAAAAAGCTTACTTGAAAATAAATGTGTAAAACTAACTTAAGGTTATTGTTCTATTATTTTAATAAATTTTTGTAGAAAAACAACTACCCAATAATGTGTTAATTTTAAACTGCTTATTATATTTTTGGATGTGATTACATGGGTAAGTAAACAACACGCCCATTGGGATCGACTCTCATCATACGGTGTATTTGTAATTGTGTAGATGGTAACTAAATACCTAACGATACAAACAACTGTTGCCATGGCTTCGTAACGATGTTTGGGTACTGTTTATTACTTTGTTTAAAGGGAACACTAGTAACTACCATTAAAGGAAAATAAGTCTTCTGTAGGCAAAATATATTCTTATAGGAGTGTTTATAGGTATAGTTATTCGTTATTATTAGTAGCATAATTAATAACGACCATAACTTTTAAAATCTTTATAAATAAGTATACAAATACACTGATGATATGTATTTTTACAATATAACTAATAAGTATTTCTCACAAAATTTAGCACGTTCACTGTACCAGTCTATCATCAACTAATATTTTGCGAATTCCCGGACCCTTTCAGGGATTAGTAATAAACTAATTTCGCAAAATCCCCATGCCTTATTATTATTTTATTTACATATTTATTTATTTATTGTATTGATGGCTTAAATTCTCAACAATGTTACGTATTGCCTATCAGTATAGAACGAAATGTCTGTTTGCAATTAGTATGGCATGCCACGGAGGAAATTCGCCCACTCGATTTCACAGGACCAACTACTTCGGAACCTTTTCGGGCTCGAAAGGATCTCTCTCTCTCTCTCTCTCTCTCTCTCTCTCTCTCTCTCTCTCTCTCACACACACACACACACACACACAGTCCTCCGTTCGCATTGAGGTCCGAGGAGAGTCATTTGCTTACATACATACTGCCCTACTATTCCCTGACGAACTGGAAAAACATCCGTGAAAAAGACAAAACAATTTTTGAGCCATTCCAATAGCTCCTGGTTGTCTACATGAATTGTGAACTATTGGGTTTCACACAAGAACAACTGAGCTGGTTAAAAGTGACGATATAATTATATATCACATACAATATTTTATATTCAAGTACATTTTTTGACCTGTCCTATTTACTTACAGTAACAGATTCTTCGAATGGAGCTACTTGGTTGCAGCCTCAACTCTGCTTTCCGCCCTCCTCCAAAATTACAAACCTATTTCAATAAATGTGATTATTAAATCCACAGACCCGCATGCTATTTAATAATAATGAAACAAGCAATAATTAATACCAAAACAAACAAATTATTTTGTAAATTTTTAACATTTATCCCTGTTGAATTCCAACCTGTTTCGTGGGGGAATTCATCGGAGGGAGTGGAAACGAGCATTATTCTAAAAAACCCCAGGACAGAGAACATAAAAGGTAAGGTAGAGAGAAAACTATTAGCTCGAGATGTCTTATGGGCTTTTTTTTTTTTTTTTTTTGATTTGGTAGTTGTTGGCGCATCGGCTTCTATGGCCATATTGCACCTCCCAAGGTTTTTGCAGTACTTTGATCCAAGCCCGAGGCGGGAATCGAACCCGCGACCTTGGGTTGCCGGGCAGGTACTTTACCCACTCGGCTAGCCCGGTCGGCGTCTTATGGGCTAGTGCAGCGGTTCTCAAATTTTCTGAGCCCACGCCTCCCTTGACCTGTAAAATTTTTCCGGCGCTTCCCTTGAAGTAAAATATCTATAATTGTGCAGTTTCTTATTTTTAATAGTTAATATAATAATTATTAATGCATGAAATAATAATTGGAATATTATTTTATTCTTGAAAAATGTGATGTTTGTGCTGGCTTTTTGTTGCATTCATCAAATCTAGGCGTCATTTCGAAATGGCGACACGTATTTCTTTTTCAACATTTAATTTTCATCTGTACTTAGATTTAATGACTGCGCCGTTCAGACTCATGCAAGGTCAAATAACGTGCGAAAATACCCGAACCAATTGCGCATAGTAACCGGATCCCAAGAATACGGTCAAGGAACACGATGCGTTCTCTTCATCAAAAATACCCCAAATATTTTCTAATAATTATTTACATACAGATCGAATAGCAGTAGATGTCTAATAGAAAAAAAAAAAAAAATCATTCTAAATACATTTTTAATATTTGCCATGGAAATCTTACATAAACTATTACATCGTCCGCGACGCCCCTGATAAATTATGGCGCCTCCCCAGGGGGTTGCGACACACAGTTTGAGAACCGCTGAGCTAATGGAAATTAAGTGCGGAGACAGTGTAATCCAAATTGTTTCCATTGCTAATTTCTTTTAAACTGTATGAATTTTATCAAATTGAACTCGGGAATTCAAAGCTGTTTTCACAAATTACACGAGACAAATATTAGGTTAACACCAATTTCAACCAAAGTACTCAAGTGCATGAATACAGCCATTGTTTTCGCTTACACCAAATTTCCCAGCCCAAAATGAAATACTTGATTTTGACAGCGAACCATAATAAGCATTAGATTAATTTACCCATCGTAACTTACTTTCTGTGCAATTCTAATGTTTATTATAATATAATAGGCTCATAATTTTAACAAATTTAGGAATTCGTTTAAGCCTAGAAGTTCAAAATTTCGATGCTAGACATCAGTAAAGTAATTTAGTTTTGAGAAACCTATGGCTACTGGATATGAGGACTGTTATTTACCATGCAATCTGTATTTTACAGTAATGCCATAAATTAGGCGAAATACTTCTTATCGGTTGTGGAACTGGCAGTTTACTGAATAGTAAAATCTTATGTCCGAAACTCCCCCCCCCCGCCCCGAGGGAAGAGCGGTTAAACTGGGAGTACACGCACTGGAGTTGACCATGATTCAAGCCCACGCGACGGCTACGGTTAATGATTATATTCTTGTCAAAATGATTAAAATTCAATCATTTAAACTCCTCTGACTTAGAAGTATGTAGTCGTGCTGGAGTATAACATTTTTTTAAAACAACCTCAGGCTGAGGAATGTTGTTTTCTGTGGGAGAGGGCATTATCTATTAATTAAAAGAAAATGGGTAATAATATAATAATCTCAATAAGCGATAGGACCATTGTACACAAGTTCACGAGTATCAACGAAGGTTTATTATTTATTGCTGCTTTTTGTTACGCAAAAAATAAAGTTTTCGAAAGATTTTCATTAAAATTCCTATAATATTACCAATAAAAGACAAATTACTCCGTATGTCCGATTAGTTGACTTCTTCGAGAGAGGATGGATAATCAATCTATGAGCGCGTGGAATGTCGTTTCGCGATACTACTGAACGAGTTCGAGGAGGGATGCCTACGGTTCACTTATGTCGGACACAGTGAGAAGGCACACGACTTTCTAGATTCTAGAAGAACCAACGAAAGACAGGAGAAGAGTATCAGACGGTTGTCTTTGGCGAACGGGTTAGACACTTCTATCCAGATTAGGAGTGTTGTTGGTGTAGTGTCCCACGTGACCTCTCCCACAGTTTGCAATCGTTTGTTGGAAGCGGGACTACAATCTCGAGTCCCGCTGAACTGTGTCTCTCACTACTGCCCATTGTCGTCGCCGTATTCAGTGGTGTCGTATGAGTGACGGATGGATGAAGGTTAAAAGACACCCAGGAGGGAGGGAAGGAAGGAAGAGGGGCTGATTTGGACACGGAGGAAAAAACCCAGAATTGCTCGCGGGAGAAGTAGGGGGACCATACTCCCTTCGCCTGAGATTGACTAACTTCAGCACGACTAAGGAGGTCTTTAAGAAATCTCGTTGCATCAGCGGATGTGTAAATCTTTATTCAAATCAAATCTCATCTGTTTCTCTGTTGTATGGAAATCTCTCAGGCAAAGCTCATTCTTTTGTGCTAGAAGCTGTTTTGCAGTATTGCATGAATTTTTTTATGGACTGGTGGTCCCGACTGCAGGTCTCATACTGTGATCTATGCTGCCAGTTTTATGCTAAGATCGCACGAATGACTTTTTTTTTAATGCAGTTTTGTGATAAAATTTTAATTATCTCGAGAGTGCTGGGATTGCGTTGCCTTAAAAAAACAGTGGTCCTAAGAGTTTTCTAGACAAAACCTGTTATAACCTAACTTACTTGCTCAAATTTTAAACTCTTCTCCTCATTTTGAAAAATATTCTATATCATACGATTCATATGCAATAAATAGTCCTGACTCATGGACCACCATGAATAACTCTATTTGACAAACTATTATTTTGGAGTATATTTTCTTGTTTTACTACTTCTGAGTCATTTGAAGAGGTCTGGGTTCGAAGCCCTCCAAAAACTGGAGGAACTTTTTAAGACCTATTCAATCGAGGTTGCAATTAGCCTATCTGGGATGGAGAAAGTAAATCCCCCCCCCCCAAGTTATAGATTTTTTTAGCCAGCACAAAATGCATATTAACATGTGAACACACAAAGAGATACAAGTCAAAGACCCTTGCACACCATGATCAAAATACTCGATGCGCCAAAAACTTCTCAAAACAACCAAATATTAGATTTCGCTATGAATACAAAATTTAACTGAATAAAAATTCGCTTTTAGTGAACGGTGTTTGGCAACAGCTGTTTCGTAACGGTCTGCTAATGAAGAGGTAACTCAGTTTGTAAGCCCAATTAGTTCCATAGCAAGGATAGCATATGTTAACAGGAGTCGTTATTGTCCTTTATGACGCTACACAACAGTCATCAACAAGTGCCACATTTCGTTAAGTTTTGATCACGATACGCTTCGGCAATTTACTGCGTTGTCTGTGCTTTATTTAATGGTAGGGAAGAGGAAATAATTAAATCCCACCAGCCATTTTGCAGGTGATTTAACGTGAGTAATGAATTATCATTAGTTCGTGAACAACATCTCTGAAGAAGGTACAAAAATGAATAAATAACGAATCACATTACAATCAATTATAAAAGGCTAATGTGAGATCGGAAATAAGATACATGTAATATTCTAGAAGTTACCGAAAAAAAGGAGAAGGGAGGGCGGAAATCTGAAAACGAAATTTTAAGGATATAAAGTTCGCCTATATAACGTGAAGAATGAAGTGGTCGGTCTTTGTACATTCCAATTCATTCACTTAGCACCTAGCTAATTCAACGCACTGATCAAAATTAGATAATGACTTCCCCTTAAACTGAAATGTGTCCCAAAAATTGCCCATGTTGACAAAGCATTGTTATTAAGTGTATGGCATTCTAATCTTGGGCACTTTGGAACACTGTTAGTTAGTGTTCCAAACAGGGTGCAAGATAGAGAGCTTCTGTGGAGTAGAAGAATTAATAGCGAACGTGAAAAATTAGAGGGTCTTGTCATTGAAATCTTCAAAACGAGTGACTGATTTTTATTCGATTGTTCTGTAATGCAGATTGACTCAATCTTGTAAGACCTCGTGTAGTCTTAACTTGCATATGAAAATTGTAACGTACTTTACTAATCAGTATGTTCTCTAATAAGAATATTTATAAAATTTTTCAGTATATTTAAAAATTACAAAAAAAATTTCCGTGGGTATCGGAGCAACACTTACTCTTTTTTATTTTTTTTTAATACGCTGGTTTCTAAGCTCAATAATTTCCGCGTTATTCAGGATAGAAATCTGTGTATGTTAAAAGTAAATTTAAGCCTTACACATTATCGCTTGCTCTCACAACGTCCAAATATAACTATCATCTACTATTTTAAAAAACAACAGCAATGGAATTTAAATTAACTTAATAGGCTGATAAGAACGTAGAGAAATTTTGTGAATTTAGGCCAATAAATTCGACAGGACACCTTTTTTTTAGGTGCTCTATAAAATAATATATATGCTCCAACATCCCTTAATTAGGAGACTTACTATGCAACTTTAACGTATGTACAGTATGTGATAAAGGGATTCTGGCACTGCTACTGTAGCGTACATTGACCGACATTTGTTTCCGAATTGGAGACAGGTGAAGGCCTTGCCGGAGCTATCCGTGCGTGTCAACAGTTTGTCAGTCTGTCTAGTCCAACCGTCTGTAACGTCACGATATAGCTGCTAGTAATGTGACATATGCTACTAATGTAAAGAGTTCAATTAGATAATAGAAAGTTGTACATTGCATATGATGCAGATGGCGCGTTCTCTTATATGGATGTCAGAGTTCACACGCTGGAAATGAAATACATACTTCGGGTTAGATCAGTGGCATACCTAGAAATCTCCGTGGGGAGGGGTTATTTATACAATACCATCTGTAAAGAAGATTACAGAAAATTCTTGAGTTCGCAAAAATCTAATTAAACTTACAAGATTTATTAATTAACCAATTAGGAAACGAATAAAAGAATTTAATAAAACAAATTAACAATTTAATAAAATAAAACAATTTAATAAAACAATTTAACAATTTAATAAAACAAATAAAGCTATTCAGAGAAAAAGGACAATTAGAATGCACAAAAGGCCAAGTACAAGTAATATGTATTATATTATTATAAGATGACGTAAAGCATTAATATACTGTATTTTAAATGTTAAAAATTTAGTAGCATACTCAAAATAACGAATCCCTGTTCTCTTAATCTCTATTTCAAATGAAAGAAGTAATTAGTTATGAAACGGAATGTAAACAGACAATGTTTTTATAGGGATTGAACCCTCTCCCCTTTCCTTAAATACGCCACTATGTTAGAACAAGAAGCTAAGGAAAGGGGATCTAGTTACAAATTCAATTCTAGCTACTGATTCAACTCTAAATAAATTTCTCTATATATACAGTACAAAATTGGATTTTACAAGATGGCAGTGTGTATTCGTTGGTTGCTGCCAGGGGAGCCCATGTGCTTGGATTCTCTCAGCAGTCAGAGAAGGGTGCATGGAGTTTCAAGATATTCGTAATAAAGGTAATGATACATAAGACGATTTTCAAGGCATGGCGTCCATTTCACTTGTCATACTGTATTTATTAATAATTATTTAATTTCCTTTTACTATGTTGTGAAGGAAATTTAACTTGTCTATTATGGAAGTGTTAAGTGATGCATTTCTCATTATCAAGGAGTCTTCGTAATAAAATATGGACACAATAAGACGACTTTCGAGACTAGAGGAATGTTTCATTCATTCTGATACGTTTCTAGTGTCTCATAAAAGGGAGAGATTTTTTGGTGCATATACTTTTTTTTTGATAATTTTACTTAATTTTACCTTTATATAAATGCATGCAAATTTATAGTTCATAACTTGTACATCAAGCAGTAATAAAATATCCTTACAAAAAGTAGTTACCAAGATATTTATCGTTTGCAACTGTCAAAAATTGCGTGGCTGAATTTAAAGGTGGCAGAACCAACATCGAAGACAAACATCACAACAGTCCATAAAACAACATAAAGTTCATGACATAATAAACACTTCTGCATGCGATTCACCAAACTTAGCCAATATAATAGCTGCCCCCAGCAGAGAAAATTCAAGAAACCAGCGATTCAAATCCAAATTCTCCAGGCTCAAACAAATGGACAGAATGTTCCCCAATGCATCCCTTCACCTCATAAATCATCACAACATTGATTGCAACAGGTTAATCAACTCTGAAGCCTACAGAAGTCAGATCTCCGATAAAATGAAGAAAAATAATCCAACACAGTAATTACAACTGAAAGTCAAATGTCCTGTTCTGCAATTTTTTTTTTAAATTCATAACTAAAATTCCTAGTCATTGTTAATGTCTATATGAAATCTGCTATGTACATTACTCGACTATTTTATGTCATTTCCTTTGTATTATTACCTGCCCCTAGCCATGTGCTATGATGGGCTTGTTGTATTTGCAATAAATGAATATTTATTTATTTATTTATAATGTATTCTCGGCGAGTAACCGTTAGTGAAATAGTAGAGGCTACGGGTATCTCAACTTAACGAGTGCAAAACACTGTGTCAAATGAATTAGGTATGACAAAGGTTTCTGCACGATGGGTCTCTGCTATGTACATTACTCGACTATTTTATGTCATTTCCTTTGTATTATTACCTGCCCCTAGCCATGTGCTATGATGGGCTTGTTGTATTTGCAATAAATGAATATTTATTTATAATGTATTCTCGGCGAGTAACCGTTAGTGAAATAGTAGAGGCTACGGGTATCTCAACTTAACGATTGCAAAACACTGTGTCAAATGAATTAGGTATGACAAAGGTTTCTGCACGATGGGTTCTCCACCTTTTGACACATAATCAGAAACGCCTTCGAATCTAAACCTCAAAGCGAATTTTTGCTCGTTATCAATTATCCTGAAAGGTTCCTGGCCAGATGTGTAATTATGGATGAAATATGGCTTCCTCACTACCAACACGAGTCAAGACTGCAATCAAACCAATGGCATCACTTTCAAAAAGGCCAAGTCGGTCCAATCGCAGGCAAAGCCATGGCATCTGCCTTCTGGGATTCAAAAGGGATAGATAATGACAGTTATCTTCCAGTGATACAAACAATAAACGGAAAATACCATATTAACTTAGTAATCAAGTCAAAGCGGCCAGGAAAGCTGACTAAAGATGTTCTGCTTCGTCAGGATAATGCACCAGTTAAAACATCAGCTGTTGCCATGGCTGCAATTCATCAAGTCGGCAACGAACTGTTTCAGCACCCCATCTGATTTTTATCTATTCTCGAAACTCAAAACCAATTCGTTCGGAAGGATATTTGAGTCAAATGATGAAGTGATGATGGCGGTCGCACACTAATTTTTTTTTTACAGCACCTCCAAGAAAACGACTACAAAACTGGGATCACGAATATGGATCATCGCTGGAAAAAGTGCATCGGGTTACAAGGAGACAACATAAAAAAAATAGCGTAAGGTCAATCTAAGATAATAATTCCTTTTATGCTATGCTAGAAAGTGTACTAAAAATTTTCGTACTTAGTTATATCGCTCTTTATTAACCCGATTAGTGTCCTGTTGACCCGATTAGCGATAAATAAATGTGGAGAGAGAGAGAGAGAGAGAGAGAGAGAGAGGAGGAGGAGGAGGAGTCATGCTTTGAGTATCACAAGATGGCAGACATTCGTTGGTTGATGCTAGGGGCATCACATGCTTCAGTTCAAGTAGCTGTCTACGGATAACCATCGTGTGTACAAGCCTATATGCGAAGATGGACCGACTTATTGTTACGTCTGAGGTAATGTGCAACGTAACCGGACCTGCATGTGTAACCGGATAATTTTAAAACTTAATTTTATCAGTAGATATTACGCTATGGGTAGTAAATAACATATTAAAACTCAAGGGTCATTTTGTATTAGGCTCCCTCCCCTCTCCTAAAATAAATCTGTAACCGCTAATCAAGATCATCCAAATTTTCTTTTGAATCTGTATCTTTTTTCGATGTCTGGACACATCGAAAGAAGTTACACTCATTGTTTGCAGTACGGGTAAGTAAGAATATACATGTGTACATACAAGAACTCTACATACAAATCAAAATATGAACGCTGCTCACGAGCAACCATTAACTGAAATGGCACTAGTGTAAACAACTTATAATATTGCGGCGCATGGTTTCGTGGATATAATGAAGGACAATTTGTCACATAAATATCCACGTTGTAAGATGACGTGTAATAACAGGATGAGTTGTAAATATTCTTATCAGTACATTTTCCATGTACAGAATATATTTGGGAAAACTAAAACTTCTCATGGCAGCAATTTATGCCAGCGGATTCACATTTACGTCTGTTGGCGAATGTTTTCCGTGTGTTTTTTCCATTCGTTAATAACACGATTAACACTAGTCTTTGAACACTCCACAAGTGAAACTGTCCTCTCTCCTGTAGCACCTACTAAATGCACACAGACAATCATACCTCTTTGGAAGTCCGTAATTTTCCGGTTCGTTTCCAACTTACAGTGCTTTCTTGCATACCGCACACACCATGTAACTTCTTCAAGTTATATAATTTGCATAAATTGTTTCGAATATCTTGTTTATACTCCGTCACGACCACCAGGTCAGAGGAGTTTACAATAAATCATCAATACAAACATTACTCGTATTCAGCAATCACGGGCTCGAACTCCGGTCCACTCAAAGAGAGCGTGCTACTGCACCTCGCTCGTGATCACTCGGCTAAGTCAGGCCTTCCAGCTCGAACTTCCATAATCTTAATAAAATGACCACGGTGTCAGTTAAATTTTCTTGCCTGCTTTTTTCTTGGGGAAGGGGGGGTAAAGAAGCACAGCGTTTGCTATTTCGTAGACAAATACTGAGTCCAGTTCAATAAGGAATGTGGATGAAATTTTCAGTTCTAATAACAGTTCTAAATGATCGTGAATCCAACTGCCATCTGGAAAAGGTATAAGATAGAAAACACAAAATTACACTGCAAAGATGAGGAAACCTTGGATATAAAATTGTCGTTAAATGAGGATAAGCTAAAATTGCAACCGGATATACTGTAATGATAAAAACTTCGCGAGAATCATCATAAAGCCGATAGTAAAATCCATATTCAGTCCAACACATATTCAGTAAATGGTTAAATTTTCATAATAGAACACATCGACTGCACTGTGAAAGCATCGATTAAGCTTGATGTAATGAGAAACATGTAATCGATTTTTCGAAGAACTCCCGTCCTTAGAGTTAGCGTTTCTGGGTACTCTAACAATACTTTTCTTTGTCAGTTTCGTCACAGCTTTGCTGTGAAAGAAAAGCCAGACGTCGGTTTCGCATATGCTAATTCTGGCACTTTTTTCATCACATTAAATTATTTTTAGCCGCACAAAGTGTCCGTAATATTTTGCCATTAAACCCAGTTTATTTCGTGAGGCATCTCGAAAAATTCCATGCTTTTTTGTACTTAAGATATTTCGAAGCTGCAATAAAAACATTTACAGTATTTGGCACCGTAAGCAATGACTGTGCATAACACCAGGCGTATTCACCCTGTATATATCAACATTCCTAAAAGGATCACAATCAAATGAAAGAAAAAAATACGAAAGTTTCAAATTTTTTTGATTAAAAAAAATAATATACACACACACACACACATCCGTAAATAATCTACTTCAAATTTAGCCCAATCTAAACTATGTGATTTTCTACTGCCCTATAGTTGAATTTTTGTATTAAATGCATGATAAGGATGAGTTATAGTTTAAATAAATATAAAATAAAATTTGTTTATATTCCCGGACGACCATACGGTCTGAGGAATTAACACAGAGAATACAGAAACAGCATCGTATTTAACCGTATTTTTATCTCCACGAGAACAAGAACCACAGTCGCGCTTAAACCACTCGGCTACGCCAACCTCTTTTTATTCTGCTGGTGCGTTCCCTAGTTGGAGCTATCCATGAGCAGGAATCCTGGAAAAAAGTATGCTAAGGTTCTGAAACTTATAAGGGCTTTGCAAGCCACATCAGTGTGCGAAGGCTGACAGAAGACACTATATTTTTACTACTTTTCACTAGTTTGGAGAGATTTTGGTTCAAATCCCAGATGTGCCCATAACTGGAAGAATTCTTAAAGATCTCTTCAATCGGAGTATGGCTAGCTGCTCCGAAGTAGAATTTATGCTGTAAGTAATTCCAGGTTTCACAGTTTGCTTAACATCTGGATAGGCTTGTGACCGCACGCAATTCTCACGCATCGAAAACTGCGTACCATTCGTGTGTGATTACTGGGATAAAAAGATTAAATTTTTATACTGTACTGTAATTCTTCTTGGAAAAAAAATATTTTCTAAAATGAACCGAATCCTAAATATCTCATGCACATTTATTTGCTTTTGTCACAAGTGTTTCATCACATTTATTATTAATTGAAGAAATGCACTCGTTTACTATGTGTGAATTGCTAATTGTTTATCTAAATGTAACCATCTCAATACATACTCAACAAAATATGTTTTGGCTGCGTTTCTGGCTTTAACTAAACATCTTCGCCTAGCCAAAACATCTTCGATTATGAATCATACTGAGATGATTACATTTCCATTAACTTCTTAACTCCTCTGACCCTATGTGACCATCCCAGGGTATAAACAGAAATTTTTTTTTATTTATACAACTCATATGTAAACGGTACATTATTTCAATTAACTGTCGTTAATATTTAAATCACTGCTAAAGAAAATGTGCTATACCAAGAGCTTGAAATTCTGTTGTTTCGCATAATGCTCTCATTACAGAGATCGGATGACTCCCTGTTGATGCCTGACAGGCTCGGCAAGCGGACGAAAGGTAATAGTGAGGAAACCCCTGGCTCTCTGGTACTGTTTTATTCAGAAACATTTCAAATATGGTAAATACCAATGGATTGAGACAGTTATGTTATCAGGAGCTGTACAGAGAAAGGTCTGGTTCTGGTGGCTGACCATTATTAACGCGAGCGTTTTTCTGTCATATTTGTAGCAGCAAATGGTACGCAAGGAAGCAAGCTTATACAGCAATAACAAAAAATACCCCACTTCTATCCATTCTAATAATTTGTCTAATCTTTCCTTGAATTTATTCAAACTATCCACTTCCACAGCACCAGATGAAGACTTGTTCCAACAATAAAAAATTACTTTCTGGCTGGAAGAAAATTTTCGCTAGCAATCATCCTTTTTCAATTTAAATTCATATCCCCTTACGTGTGTCATCAGAGCAAAAATATATATGCCATCACCATTTAGTTTACTCAATCCATTTAAAGCCTTAAATACTTCAATCTCGCCCGTCCTAGTTTCCATACGATGTAATTTGCACAACTGAAGTCTTTCTTGTTAAGAGTAACTGGTATCAAGTATGTTTTATTAGATTTCAACGTTTATTAAAATTAATTAATTGTTATTTAATTATATTTCATCATATGTGTAAAACAGTACAGTAATAGTAATTTTCTTAATTTAAGCTTCGACACTAACGTATGTCCCGGTATTAATTTGTCCCTTTTACTCTTTTTAATTTTAGCTCATATGTTGGTTATGATCCAGCAACGGTCATTAAATATCACCTTTGTATCAAATTTAGGATAGGTAAAGGAAAACTGCAGCCATTATCAACCCACTGCAGGATGGAAGCCTCCTCAACAATTCATGCTGAGAGAAATGGACCATAATCTACCACGCTGGTCCAGTGCGAGTTGGTAGATAGACCGTATTTAGCAGTCAGGGGTTTGAACACAGGTCTACTCACAGAGCGTGTGCTATTGCACCCCCCGCTCCTGACCACTCGGCTACTTACGTCAAAAGCACATAATGTTCTAACTTTGAATTAGCATTACCGTTAGTAGAGGAATATGATGCAAGAAAGCAAGCTTATACAGCATAATCAAAAAAAAAAAACCCTTCCCATTTCGCCCATCTATTCACTCCTCCAAATCTCTGTCTAGTTCTTCCTTGGAATTAATTTAAGCTATCAACTTCCACAACGACAGATGGAAGTTTGTTCCAGCAATCAACTACCAGCTGACTAAAGGCAAATTTCCGCATATCTAGTCTACAACTGTCTTTGATCAATTTGAATTTATGCCCCTTCAGGTTCGTAATCTGAGCAAGAGGAGGCCTCCCATCAGCACTAATCCTGCTCAAACCATTAAAGACCTTATACACCCCAATCAGATCACCTTGCAGGTACCTAGTCTCCAGACGCTGCAATTTACATAACTTTAGCCTTTATTGGTAAGAAGACCCCTTCATTCCCCTCACCAATCTAGTTTCCCTACTCTGTACTCATTCTAGCAACTCTACATCCTTCCTAAAATGAGGCCTCCAGACCTGTACGCAGTATTCAAGGCGTGGCCTCACCACTGCCTTATACAAAAATTTGTACAAAGGGATAATCACCTCCTTTTCTCTACTAGCAAAATTCATATATATCATTGAGAAAACCCCATGACCTGCTCTGGCAGCCTGTCTGCACTGCTCAGAAAACTTCATATCTGACTACACAATTACCCTTCAGGTCCTTTTCATTCTCTGCCACCCTGAGTGTAGTAACACACAACTGGTATGTTTCTCTGGGGTTACTGTTACCCATATACAGTACTTTGCATTTGTCTATGTTCAACTTCAGTTGCCACTTCTCAATCCGTCTGCCCAACTTTTCTAGATCCTGTTGCAGTAGCATACTGCCATTGCTATCATTTAACAACCCTGCCAACATTTATATCATCTGCAAACTTGGACATTACGCTTGATATACCTTCATCAATATCATTGATAAATATACAAAACAATGGGCCCAACACCGAACCCTGGGGAACTTCACTAATAACACGAAGAGCAGTGTCCATTGATTACCACTTTCTGTGTTTTCCCACTCAACCATCCTTTTATCCATTATAGCAACTTGCCCTCCAATTTGTACAGTGGTCTTCCATGGGCAATAGTATCAAAAGCTTTCCTGAAATCTAAGTGTATGATATCAAAATTATTTTTTGCATCCAGTTCCTTTGTGATCACATAATATCCAATAAAATTTGTCAGACAATACTTCCCCTTAACAAACCCATGCTGTGTCGGAAGTATTATTGCAGTCTTGTCTCGATGATCCTGCACTGCTTCTTTAACTAGTGACTCCATTATTCACGTGGTTTAAGAACATTTCATTACATCATTTAATTTATGGATAATTACATATTGTAGTGCCGTGAACTCCAAAATCATTTGTATTCATAGTTATTTTTTTCCACTAATGGTGTACATAATATATGGGGAAGGGAAAAACAGTAAACTATTCGAAATTCCAAAGCAATAATTCCACAATTCCGTTTTTCCTTTAGGAATTTTGGCGGCGATCATTTTAAAAACCATAATGTTGTTCTGTTGTATTTTCTGAGAATCTCAACGAACTATATCCGTAGAGTGAAATGGAAATTCGAAATTCTGAATTTTCATTTTATTCTAAACTTGAAACCCCACCTTTAAGGAGGTTAGCGAAATGAACAAATCGAGAATGAGTGGGTGGAAAAAAATTTACTCAAAACTAATGGCAACTCACTCAGGTTGCTAAGCGATAAAGATCAGCAGACACTGTTTATCAATGTTTACCCTGACAACTGGCAGCAAAAGAGAACAATATCCATGTGTCACACACAAATTTATCCTTAGTTATAAAAAGCCTTTATAGGTCAGTTTATTTACTCGAACAAATGCACACTGAAGGATGTCAGAGAAGGTAGGGATAAATGCGTGAGAGAGAGAGAAAGCCTTTGAAAAAAAATTGATTATAACGGAGCAACTATTTAGTATTATCTGGTGAAGCATATATACTGTATATATATTTTTATTTTTTTTATTTTATTTTTTTATATATATATTTTTTTGTTGCTGCTGCTCTTTAAGATAGCATCACAAGATACAGTAATACAACGATCGCAACAACATTAATATGTTGCCGCTATTGCTCCTCGATTATACAAGAAAAAAATCAATATTTGCATTGTTCAATTCTTCTTTTTCAGCTTTGCTAGAATGCCAAACATACCAGTATTATGTATTTCAGGTTATATACATGGGTGAAAAATCAGAAAACTAAAAGTGTAGTTACTGCATATAATACGCAAGACATATGACAATTAAAGTTGAACAAGATATGGTCACCGTAGTCGAGTGGTAAAACGTGAGGATGCAGTTGCATAACAGTTTCAGTGCATTATGGTTCAAGCCCGCGTGATTACCAAATACAGTAATGGTGTTGTATTCTCTCTATTTTGTGATCTTCACTGATCCTATGTGGCTGTTCGGGAGTATAAACAGAAAATTTATTTATTTATTTATAAGTTACCGAAAATATCTGCTGCCAACCTATACACGCCACAACTGGATGACAAATGCTGTCAGAAAAACGACGTAAAATTTCATTAGAAATACTTTCAATAATGTTGGTAATGTTTTCTGTAAGTTACTCAACTTAATGCAGATTGTTTTCGAAAACATTATTGTTGGGATAATTCTATAAGAATGTTGAGAACTCAGATCAGAAAAATTTTGAAGATTATGGTTCTTATAACAAGCTCAAATGCTGAGACCACCTCGGCCAATACAACAGCGGCGGCATGGCGTGTTGCACCATCTCATTTGGAAGTGACTATTCTAACATTATCATCATACAAGCTGATCAAAAAAGGCTTGAACAGTTTATAGATAAAACTTTCAAAATTTAGTTTGTTTAAAAAAATAAATTTGGTCATTCTCCGGTATACTGCACAGCATACACCAATTTTAAGAGAATGTAGAGGCATCTCGTGAAATTAATGTGGATTCCCAGTGTTCGCGATCCTTATGTTCTGGCTATTAATGCCATCTGCGAGGCGAAACCAAGTTTTATTAACATAAAGTGTGGCAAGTAATACCTTCGAATTCTCTTTCGATGTGACGATTAAACTAACAGAATTACCTTTCTGGTTCTTTCAATAATGGAAGAGTACACTAATAATGCCATTAGGGTAAAGTTTTAATAATCTGTGAGTTACTCTTTTTTAAGATTCATGAGACAGCTGAAACTGGAAGAACAAGTGCCACAGTGATTTCAGTGGAGTTTGAAAGTTGATAACTTGATATCAGTTAACAAGTCTACATTTGATAACTGATATCCTACATAAATTAACCCAAAGGTCGCGGGTTCGATTCCCGCCTCGGGCTTGGATCAAAGTACTGCAAAAACCTTGGGAGGTGCAATATGGCCACAGAAGCCGATGCGCCAACAACTACCAAATCAAAAAAAAAAAACCCTACATAAATTCCAGAATAAAGACAGTCGGCTTTCCATATGAAGGCCAACAGTACAGCAACGAATGCAATTGGTATAGTCCTCCATTCCCCCAGCAGAACAGAGGGTAGTTAAGCTACTGACTGTAAGACATCGGGTGAAGGGCTTGCCTAACAGCTACTGATGAGATACTGCGACATATGGGTTGATCTGGCCTCACCCGACGTTCCAGTTCATCCTGTAGGTCCCATAGGGGTTCAAATTAAATTCTGAGACGGCCATTCTAACTTTTGTACATTCAAGTCCATTCTCAAACAAGCACCGGCGGTATGTCATGGGATCTTATCCTGCTGACACAGATGGATCTGTACCAGCGAAGTACCATACCATTGGGAGTAATGTAATTGCTCAGAATGTTTAAGTAGGCGTCTGCGTTTATGATTTCCAGCATAACCACCAAAGAGCCTAGGCTACTTTATGAGAAACAGATGCACAGTTAACACCATGCGCTCCGGCAGCAGACGCTCCAGGCATCATCCGTAAACCCACACCATCCTCACTCATCGGAATAGGCTGTAGCAAAGTGTTGGTATTCAGTGAGCTAAACCAGCGTTCGATCACGGTGCCCATTTATCGCGGAACAATTTCAGGACGACTATCACGGCATAATATCAAGTTATAGATATGAGTGAGCAGTTATGTCATCGTTATCTTACAGACACCTTAATTCAATCAGTAACGAAACTACAAATTCTACCCGACCATCCCGTGTCCTAACCGAATCTAATAATTATACTAATCAAATCGTCGGGCACTCGAACTTTGTTCACCCTATCTCCGGCAATGGCAATTCTAGAGACATGGTAGTTTCGCCATTGATTGCTATTCACATGAGTATCAAGTTAAAAAAAAAAAAAAAAAAAATGGCGACTGCAATTCTGATATCTGGAAGCGTTCTGTACTCCTACATTAGGAGGAAATAAACAAGCGCACTGCTGAGTTCCGAGAAACATCCAAGTACGTACACAAAAGTCTGCCCAGTACTGAGCTAAGAACTCTGCTCGACCTATTACATAAGTCTTTAACTACATTTCAGATATTTTAAAAAATGCCCTATAAATTTTGTGGAGAGAAACCCACGGTCCATGGCCGAATTCTATCAGTTACAAACTAAAATCAATAAACTCAAATAATAATTTTTCAAAAAAAGGTTTTGAAAAAATCAACAAAATAACTGTCTGTAAAGAAGCAACTTCCGTTCTTCTCTTTTTTGGAAAATAAATGACAGCTTAAAGATACCATGAGCAACTAGGTCTATATTCAGTTCTCGGAAGAATTCAAGAACAATGTTATTGTTTTCAAATAAAAATATTTGAAGAAATATTGGATTTTTTCAAAAAACAACATTGGGTTACAGCATAGTACGTCGACACCAGAAATAACAGACGACGCTCGAGAGACTTGCCGTCCCCCGGCGGTCGAGGTTCACTGATACTCGTCGCACTTATAGTACAGTACTATACTGTAATCTCAAGTCGAACCTCAAAAATCCGGAACTTCTTGAATATTTCTCCGAGGTACAAGGGTAGAGGGGAAATCGGCCCTCAGGACTTAATAATAAATAATAAAAATAAAAAAATAAATTTCATTCAAATAGCTGAATCATGTGACTAACCTTAAAAATGAAATGTCTAGATATAGATATACTTCAATTAAATAGACTTGAATTTCCTCGTTCTATTAATGTGGTAATTTCAAGTTGTTAATTTTGTTTCAGGTTCCAGAAAAGCTGCTAATAAAAATGAAAGATGTGAAAACGCTTGAAGAATTTCTTTCGAAATTTGTTATTGAACAAGAAATTGAATCGCCACCTGAAGGTGTTCACAAAGCCTATTTAGAAAAGAGTGATAAGACGGGTATGCACAGCCATATGCTATTTCTATTTTTTTATTATTGCCCTTATTTATTATTGACACTGAAATACGTTCTGTATGGTTTTATTTCATTACTAGCTAGCAGATCGCAAGTTTTATTTCGCAAATAAACTGCGGAACACTGACAACAGTAATTTCCTTTGTATGTACATATGCACTACATTCTGATATTAGAGATAAGTTTTTTAACCAAAGGAAGAAGCTATACACGTTACAGTAATTTATGTTAATCCGCAGTATGCAAAATCATAATCTAAACACTCCTTGTCCTCCATTCATTTTTGTTTATCTTCAGAATAAAGATAAATCAACACTGGAATGCATCAACAGATCTGCATAATCACGAATACATATACATTCATATATATTTAAAATATTCAATGTAATAGCTCCAGAAACTAAAACAAGTGAAACAAAAACAATACATTACAGGAGTTTATAATTGTGTCTCCTGTGATTATCTAAGAAACTCCAAACGCTTTTTCGTTGGTGTGACTAGTATAAGCTTTCCAGTGCTAACCACATGTGTATTCCATTTATATCGTTTCATTCGGAACTATATAAAAGTATCTAAATCCTTTTTAGCTGCTAAATGAGATTTAATCGGTAATTATTTACTGCTATCTCAGATGACCATTCTGGTTTTCAAATCTTGAACTTAAAAATCTTGTGTTACTTGGAATATAGATTTCTATAATGGCCACTTATACCATGTGAATATTAAGATACTGTAGTTTATTTAGCTATTAAATAAACGTATAAGTAGTATAAGAGTGGTCATTATAGAAATCTAGATTCCACGGAAAATTGCCATGTAACGTCCCTCTCCAACTATACGTGTGTTACTTGTCATGGCGAAGTTTTAACCATAATACTGTACTTTTTTTTATCAATGCACTCGTAAATGCAGATCCAGTGTCTTTCCCCCACACCCTCACAGAAGTACAAAGCTTGCTGTTGACGATCTAGTATCACACTCCCGGAAAGAAGACATGCATCCAATATGATTTCGCTTGCACTGAACTTGACAAAATAGAAAAGACTCTGATAGTGAGTTATTTCCAGTGTGTGCGCATTATCGAACGAAGCACTGAAATCCGCTAAAAATAAATTATTATTATAATTACTTCCGCTCTTACAAAAGTGTTATAACTTTTTCTTTACGTTAAGTGTAGTGGCCTTTCAGAAGTGGCAAAACTACCACACTAGGATGGCCATCACGGGGGAGGAGAGAGCGAAGAGTCCAGGAATGTGGGTCTTCAGAAATATCGGTGGGATAGAAATATAGGGGGGTACAAATATTCGCCTCTGCCTTTCAACTATGATTGGGCACTAATCTTTCATTTTATCAGACATTTTTAGGAGGAACTCCATCGAAAATGCTTAAAATTCACCAAACAGCACCAGTACAGACAAATCAATAATAAAATTTACATGCGTGAAATTAAAGACGTTTAGCATTGGTGCGCTTCGGAAAGTAGACTGACTGTGTGGACGTTGCTTCTTTGTATGAGGAGAGGAATTAAATCAGCACTATTCCGTAAGAGTATTTAAAATAAATAAAAAATATATATATAATGTATCAACATTATTACAGTTTGAATTTAAATGATTTTCCATTTGTTTATTAACACTTTGTTTGCCCATTTACATAGTGAAAATACAGTAGAACGTCGTTTATCCAAACTAATCGGGACCAGGGTGGTTCTGTTAATCAAACAGTTCAGATAATGAAACATACATGAGAATACCCATTTATACGAAATAATGTATAATTAGGCCTACAATTAAATTATTGTACGCACGGTTATTAATAATGTATTTTGAAATATGAAGTATAAAAAATAATTGATTTAGGAAATGGTTATTTACAAACCATTTCCTAAATAAATTATTTTTATAATACTTCATATTTCAAAATACATTACGTTTTTACATTACATACATTACAAAATATATAACTAAAACGTTTTGAAGAAACAATGCATATTATATTTATTTTGAACCTGTCTAATTGTTTTTCATGGTTTCAAATATAAATCACACTTTTTTTTTAAACATAAACAGAAATAAACAAACACACGTAATTGCACACAAATCTTGGGAAGATTATTTTTTAAAATAAGTAATCTTGAATTTTTCTTTTAACCATGCGAGATTGTCTTTTTTCACGGAGAGGTCTCTCATTCTCTCTAATAGCAGCATCTCCGTAGAACTGCATTCAGACTGTTGCTCACACCATGCCATTTCAGTTTCTAGCGCAGCGAAGGCCTCCACGTGAGTGGACCCGCTCCCTCTTTGTCATCAAAAGCACGTTCTTCATCCTGGACTAATGCAATAATTTCTTCTTCCGTTAAAATATGATAACCACGATCATCAGCATCGTTGTTTAACCATGCCTCTACATCATCTTGCCCACACTCGGAAAACTCGGGAATCGCACCTACTTCTTCATTCAAATCTTGCACATGTGTGATCGTCTCTTCGGCAGTACCCCAAAGTTTATGCCATGCCTTTTTCAGATTTCCCTCCGACAATATGTTCCAGGCATCTGCTAACAGGTAGCAACAAACCTTAATCTTAAGATTCTTTAAAGGCTCAACCACGATTTCTTCATCTCCCTCTGGTAGCAACAAGCGAAGCAAGACTTGTTTTTTGTACATCTTTTAGTTTTTCTATAACACCTTGATCCATTGGCTGCAGCAGGACTGTAACATTTAGCGGTAAAAACCTGGCAATGAAGTTCTCGTCAATTGAATTCAGTTTTTCAATAGGAGGGTGGGATGGTGCATTATCGACAATAAGTAAAACTTTACCAGTTTTACCCTAATTTTCTCGATGGCTCTTCACACCTGGAATAAATTCTTGGCTAAATCAATCCAAAAAAATTTTGGAATTCATCCAAGCATTTTTTCTGTCCTTTATATCGTAGGCAAGTTACACCTTTTAATCACCTTGGATTCTTGCATTTTCCAATCACTAACAATGGTAAAACATGTTGTCCACTTGCATTTGCACACGCCATAACTGTGGCACGCTGTTTGTTAGCTTTGAAACCAGGAGCAGCCATTTCGCATCGGAATTTAAGTGATTTAAGAGGGAATGACTTCCAATTAAGACCAGTTTCATCTACATTGTAAACATTATCCTTGAAAAAACTTTCTCCTCCGCCATTTTCAGAAAAGACTTTAAAAACTTTTTAACTCCTGTATTTATAAGACTTTTAATTCCTGTAATGACACATTAGGACTATTTCTATGCTATAGTGCATATATATTCGAATAAATAATCAGAAACGAAACGTATTAAGCGGCAGGAGTAATATTTCAGCATAACAACCAATGCTATAAAAGTAGATACTGTAATGGGGGTAATGGGGTAGTTCGGATAATTGACGGGTCGGATAATCGACGTTCTACTGTAATTCACTTAAATTACGTTATAGCAGAAAAAACAATGTTTTTAACAACTCGTAAAATCTTATAGAGATATTTAAATGGTTCAAATTTTAAATACAGTTCATTTAGTATTAGTATTGGTAATGGCCGCATGGTGCAAGAAAGCCTACGGCTTATGCTGCACCAGCCAAAAAAAAAAAAAAAACGAATAAAACAATGATAAAAAAAACTAATAATTAATAAAAGAAAAGGAAATTAAACCTATCATCCTATGTGTTTCCCGCACCCGAAGGTACTATCCAGATGACCTTTGAATTTCTCCAAACTGTCAGCCTCTACCACCCATGTAGGCAACTTATTCCAGTAATTTTTAACTCGCTGGCTAAAATAAAACTTCCTGCAGTCCAATCTAAACATTTCCCCCCGTAACTTGAATTTATGTCCCCTAGTTCTAGCATCATTTATAATCTTGAAAATTTCGACTTCGTTCATTTTACTGATGCCTCTCAGAGCTTTAAACACCTCAAGTCGTCTAGTTTCCGAACTCTGCAACCCACATATTCGAAGTCTTTCTTCATAAGGACGCCCTTTTGCCGAGGGCGTCCTTATGAAGTCTTTTTTTAAAGACTTTGATGTCTTTCTTTAGGTGCGGTCTCCATACTTGAACACAGTATTCCAAGTGTTGTCTAACAAAAGTCTTATATATAGGGATTATCACGTCCCTATCTCTACTTGCAAAAGTTCAATAGATCATCGATAGGACACTATGGGCCTTCCGTGCAACCTGTTTACAATGCTCAGAGAATTTCATGTCTGACCGTATCGTAACACCCAAGTCCCTTTCCTCCAGTACTGGGTTTAGTTGAACTCCACCAAGTGAATAAGTTATTTTGGGATTACTGTTTCCCAGGTGTAATACCTTACACTTTGTTGGATTAAAGCATAGCTGCCATTTTTCTGACTATTTCTGAAATCTATGTAGGTCTCTCTGAAGAAGCTCAGCTTGACAGTGATCGTTAACTACTCTACCAATTTTAACATCATCTGAAAATTTAGACATCACGCCCGCTATCCCTTCATCAATGTCGTTTATGAAAATTAAAAACAACAGTTGTCCTAAACCGATCCTTGGGGAACCCCACTTCTTACATCAACCCAATCTGAGGAATAGCCATTTATCACAACCCTCTGCCTCCTGCCCTGAAGCCATCCTGCTATCCACCTGAGGATTTTCCCAATGATTCCAACCTGTTCCAGCTTACAAAGCAACCGCTCATGTGGAACTGAGTCAAAATTGCTGAAATCTAAATAAACAATTGCTTAAATCTAAATAAACAATGTCGAAATTATTCCCTAAATCCAGCTGATGAGTGACCCTTTCAAAATAGCGAACCAGATTTGTTAAACATGATTTTCCCTTAACAAAACCATGCTGAGTATCCTTGAGAATTTCAATTCTATCCAAATGATCCTGAATTCCACCCTTGATCATTGCCTCCATGATTTTCCCTACCACTGAAGTCAGACTGACAGGTCGATAATTTTCCACTTCACTCTTAGAACCACCTTTATGTATGGGAGATACATTGGCACTTTTCCAATCCAACGGAATCTCCCCAGAGTCTAGTGATGCTCGCATAATTTGCCTCAATGGTTCAATGCACTCACTTGCCGCCTCCCTTAAGATTATAGGGTATATTCCATCAACTCCAGGAGCCTTACTAGCCTGTAGGCTCGAAAGTTTTTTCATTAAATAATCTTGCGAAATTTCAATATCATTACTGTAATTACATATTTTTCTACTTCGCTCCCACAATTTCCCATTGCCACAAAAGGTTTTTCATTTGTAAATATCGATGCAAAATAACTGTTGAGTTCATCTGCAAAGGCAGCCTGGTGTATTTAATACTATCCCCTTTCCCTTACGTAAAGGTTCAATCTGGTTTGTCCTGCTCTTCTTAGCATTTATTTATGATGAAATTAAACATAAAATGTAATTACAATTATAAAGAATTTAAATAAATATTTAAGTGATTTAAGTAATCAGGAAACGATGTAAAAGGATCTAATTTATGATGATCCATCGAGTCAAGTGGGCTGCATTTTTTCCATAATTTGTTCTGTATTTTATTTTGAGGGTAGTAGGATTTACGATAAATGTGGCGAGTATTTTCAGTTTAATGTCAAGTAAAAGGGAAGATTTCAAGCAAAAACAGAGGATAAATTTGTTTATTAATTTTATCTCTCGGTGATCTGAGAGTGTACTTTGATAATTCTCACTTACAACATAACAGATACCCCTAAGAATCTGGGTGTAACACTTGATAGAACTTTGTCTTTTAAAACACATGATATTGTAAAAATAAATCTCTTTTCATGTGTTTACAACTTAACTTTTTGTTTTTAGAGTTTTAGTTCGTTTCTATGTTAAACCCCTAGAATTTTTGCTGTTATGGGCATTGCATCAGCCATACATGTAAAATTTACTTATTTTCGCTGATTGCAATAAAGATATTACATCCGTTGAAGACCACCGCAAAACTGAAAACGAGAAATAACATCCTCCAGCAACTAAGTGGTACAACATGGGGTTCCATAGCAACGACTCATCGCTGCTCGGCCACTTGACATCTCTACTCCACAGCTGAATATTATGCCTCTGTCTGGTTAAAGAGACCAAATGTTAAAAGATCGTTTTATAACTGAATAATACAATGCGCTAAATCTCCAATAGGGGAAGAAAACTCAATTAACTTCTAACCTTCTAAAACTCAGTACTATCTTATCACTCGCAAAAAGGTCTACTGCTCCCGTGCTCATCTTTGATGACACAGATTTCTAGAGATCACACATTTCTACTGGGGATTACCCTGACTTCTAATCTCTCCTGGCATAAGCACATCACGAATATTGTTTCCTCTACATCTAAAAACTGAATTTTCTTTTTCTCTCTCGGCGTAAAGTTTATTCTGAACAAATATCAGATCCGTCCTACCACGGAACATTGTTCCCATATATGGAGCGGTTCTTCCAAACTTTTCTCAAGCTCCTAGATTCTGTTCAAAAGAAAGCAGTCAGGTTGCTTGATAACCCATCTCTTGCAAGCTCTCTCACTCTGACTCAGAGACTGTCAGCTTCTCCTGCATGGAAACTGTTTCTATGTAGCAGAAACCTTATACGGTGCAGACGTTCCATGTGCACTATTATTGTGAATCATCATTTATAATTTCACTGCTCTCTTCCAAACCAGTTTAAACACTTGTCTGAAACAGTCGGCTTCCATTTATTGTCCAACTCCAATTCTTTTGCTCTTCCTTATTTATACCTTCTACTTGGAACAACTTTCCTTCACATGTATTTCTTGAAAATTAAACGGAAATTCAAGTCTAATGTTAACAAGTATTTTCTGTCTTCTCAACACCTTCACCTCCTGCATGGTAATAAGTACCATAGATTCTAATACCTGTCGTGTTTGGGGTTTTAATAAAAAAGAAATACACTATTCTGTCACAAGAAAAATTTATCGCGAAATTATGAATAAAAATATATTCCACAAACACCTTTAAAAAATTAAATAAGTTTAATACTTTTCAGACTCTAAAAATAAAACTCACCAATTAAGATTATTTTACATCATGTCTTTCAGATGAATTTATAATAAGAGCTGACGAATCTGGCTGCATGTCAGATTATCAAGTTGTTGAGCTTCCATCACCGGATGATCCATCTGTGATATTATGGCCTCCGTGTTATCGTGTGAAAAGGTGCGGTGGATGTTGCACGAGCGCACTACTCGAGTGCGCTCCCACTCAAACTTCTACAATAACTGTTAAGGTGAGAACTATCTGACTGCATATTGTAACAATAATTTCATTCATTTTCTGGTAAAAGATGAGGATAAAGTAATCAGCTGGGCCTTACAAGCTTTTTTTTAATAGTTCGAAACGTTTTGACTTACTGTAGTTGTCTGACTTCCTTAAGACTGAAGTTATTTTCGATGGACATACATTAAAATAATATTGAAACATACATTGCTCCAATTTTCCCAATTGTACCGACCCGGCTGATAAAGATTTTGATGTTTATGCCATCACAATTTGTTCATTTTGTTCATTTAACAAACAGAACACTAAACAATCGTAACTAACCACTCTTCTAATACATTTGATCTTTTCGTCACTAGAAATCCTTTGAAGTATACAATTAATGTAAACTGTACTTTACTCTTGATTAGAGCTGGTGATCTCGTCTACCATGCCCTCTTTCATAGCTACTGTTTCCCTTGTTGAAGAACATTACATCAGTCCCACTGGAGTATTATGGCTAAGCTGCTAATGCTGTGCATGCTACTTTTTTTTTTTTTTTCTTTTCCTTGGCTGCAGCTGCTGGTTTTTAATCATCATAAAATTCAGATAATAATAATAATAATAACAACAAATATTATATAAGTGTGTTTATGTATATATATATCAAATTTCTTTCCTTCATTATTTTCTTCATTACTTATTATTTAATTAAGGATTTTTTTTATGTTATATGGTTAGTAGTTGGCTGAGATGCTAATATGCCGCTCGTACTATCAACGGTACTTGAATTTCTTTTGGATGTACTCCTATTTAACTGTCACCCAGTGTCAGTGGTTTGGTGTCGCCTTCTGAGTGCTCTAATCTATTCTAGTATACTTTTTCACTGCATAAGGGCCACCGCTATTCAAATCTATTGAATTGGCAGGTTGATTAGGGTATCTGCCAATTCAAATACATTTTTTTTTGTTTAATTGTCAAAATGTAATTCCCCAACTATTGTTAGCTTTGTGGCCTTCTGATGATTGTCGGTCTATTTTATTTTATCTCACCCTGTTGTTCACGTTGTTGTGGCTGGTTTTTATCTCCGTTTAAAGTGATAGTGAGGAATTTTTATGGGCCTTTTTTACAATGCAGCTGAGTTAGCTGGTCTCATGCCAAGGTAGAATGTTTTTTTTTTTCCTCCCGGAAACTCGGGTCCAGCAAACAAGCAAATCGATCATAGAACAATGATCGATTTGCTTGATCGATTTGCAACGATCATAGAACATCGCAATTTACAGACATATTAAACATAGCACAATATGGACTAAGTCGCTGATGCGCCTGAAACCCTACAACAAACAAGTAACACACTTTATCTCGATTTATTCCACTCCCCTCCTTCTTCGTTTGTTGCTGTAATTACGTACTAGTTTAATTTCTATTGATCACTTACTTGGCTTACCATATGACTGATATAGTCTTTATTTATATTCAAATTACACATACACATATTCTTAAATCTGTATCCGTTACTCGCTCATAAAAGAACATTACAGGTGTAATGTTCTTCTATCAAGGTGGTGAGAACGATCGTGCCTACATATTTAGTATGAAACAAGGATATAAATTATAAAAATCGTTTTTGAATATACTATTTTACAGTATGTATTGGAGCCGACCGGGCTAGCCGAGTGGGTAAAGTACCTGCCCGGCAACCCAAAGGTTGCGGGTTCGATTCCCGCCTCGGGCTTGGATCAAAGTACTGCAAAAACCTTGGGAGGTGCAATATGGCCACAGAAGCCGATGCGCCAACAACTACCAAATCAAAAAAAAAAAAAAAAAAAAAAAAAAAAGTATGTATTGGGATACATCGACCCTGGGAAGTAACGGACGGCTATTTCCAAAGGTCACGTGGCCGGTATATAGCAGTACCAGTTGAAAAAATGATATAAAAAGGCATGCACACTTGATACAGGTACTATAGATGGAACAGAATCTAGGATTTAGGTTCCTTCACAAGGAGAGTGATAGTGATCGTAACTTTCGCATACAGGTGGCACGTTCATTCATCAAATAGCAGAAAGAGTGAGACTCCTCAAACAATCTGCTGGAAACATTGTACACCAATGAAAGACAGAAGATAATGCGACCTTCGTCCCAAGCCAGGCACACAACTATTAATGGCTCCCAAAGCATACCGACAGTTGAAATGCATAGCGAGAGGAAATCGAAAAGGCACCCTTAATAAGGTGCCTTTTCGATTTCCTCTTAACACTTATCCTAGTTCTGTTAATTATCTCGTAATTAAACTCTAATGAGCTTAATTAAGAGATAGTTAACAGATCTAGGATAAGTGTAGACCAACAACTATCAGAAAATTCTTCACAGAATCGGTTACTCTGATTGTGTCGTAAGCCTACGTTTCCCAGCAATGCACGTCATTGTCTACTTCTGATTAGAGAACAAAGACATATATTACTGCAGAGAAGAACATGATGTGAAGTGACAAATCACGGTACTCACAATCCAGACATCAGATAGACGCTGGGGTTTGGCGTATTAGGATATCTGTCAGTTCAAATGTAAACAACGATTTCACCCAGACTTTATTGAACCAACCGTGAAGTTGGTGGTAGAGTAATGATATGGGTTGTTTTACATAGTTTGGACTTGGTCCATTGTTCATCGATGAAAATATGAATGGAGACAGTTATTTTGAAAACTGAAATTCCATTCTTGAATTTTAATCCCATTTGTGAAACTAGTTAGTGTTTAAATTATATATATAAAATATAATCTAAAATAGAAACTGTAGTGATATATAATAACATTATATAATAATGTATAATATTAACGGTTTTCATTATAATCCATTAAAACTGTAAAAACATGTAACAATCCATTGTAATGATGATGCACATGACAGATCAATGCATCATCACATAAAAATCTTTTATTTTTTACCTAGTCTTAACTTTGGTGTGCTTTTGCCCTGGTCTAGAAAAGGATGTATGTCGTGCCATCATTATTTGGCTAAAATTAATGAATTTATAGCACCACACATTTCAGTACCTCATGTTGATTACAGTGCTTTTGTGAAAAATTTACCTGTTAAATGTTCTCCAGATGTTGCCACTTTATTCTGTTTTCTCTTGCAGGTGTTCAGAGCAAGGTATATACCTTCGAATCCAGAGTTCTTTGAAGATGATGGTTTCGAGAGTATACAGGTGGAAAGTCATGACAATTGCGCTTGTCAGTGCAAGGAAAATGCATTGCAGTGTACAGAAAAACAAATTTATAAACCAGAAGAATGTCGATGTATTTGTAACAACCAAGATAAAGCAGCGCAGTGCACTGGAAGGGATAAATTCTGGAATCATAAAGAATGCAGCTGTGATTGTAAAAACCTAGAAGAATGTTCCACAGGATTTGTCTTCAGTTCGCAATCGTGTAGGTAAGTGAAAGTTTTTTTTTTTTTTTTTCAGTTTAACAGCCGTTATTTTACATACAAGCACGAAATGTACGAGAATTGACAATTAAGTTTCAGGACTGAGTCAATTTAAGAGAACCAGATGTCACAATGAAATAAGCTTTTAATATTTTTCCGAGTAGTCTCCTTGAGTACATATACACAAGGTGGCCATAATTAAATTATTCCTATTCAGAGCTCCCTGTAGCTCTAAGTAATAAGCGGAATGCCACCAAAATTAGTAAGTAAACTATTCAAGAAATGGGGGAGAAGGATCCCGTGAAAAAAAAAAAAAAAAAAAAAAAAAAGTTCCAAAATCTTCCGATGGCGAATAATATGGCGCTGTACAAGAGGAAAGACATGACAAAGTACCAACAAATAAATAAGACAAATCTTAATGAAATTACAAATTTTATTTGTGCTCTTTGCACAAAAAAGAAAGAAACTGAATTGCACTAAAGTTTTAAATCCAAACTAAAAAATAAAACACCTGAGAAGGCAGAAAATTTGAAAAAATCTGAGTTAATTTAATTTTCCCAGCAACAGAGAGCACAACGCGAACATCGCAAACATATTCTGTAAGTTTACTGTGAACAATGCGTCTCACTCTGCTTGATCGCGCTTTAATTGCGAAGTTCTTCTACGTTAATGGATGCAATGCAGCAGCCGCTCTGCTTGAATTTAGACGCTGTAAGAACTTACGTCAAGGTCCTTTATCAGCTGCGGCAATTAGAGGGATGATTAACAAATTTGAGGAAACTGGATCCTTTATTGTTAAGCCTGGAAGAGGAAGGAAGCCTGTTTCACCTTAGGTAGCACAGGAAGTTGAAATGGCTATCGTTGACCGATCTATGGATACAGCGGCTTGTACTAGTAGCAGCGCACGGGGAGTAGCGAGGCAATTGGATGTCCCATATTCCACTGCATGGAAAATTCTTCGGAATCTAATCCACTATTATCCATACAAGATCAGTCGCCAGCAGCAACTGCAAAGAGATGATCCAGAAAAACGAATGGCATTTGCTCTAACGTTTTTGGCCAGAATGGAAGTGGATGATGCCTGGCCATGGAACATTCTTTGGGGAGATGAAGCCCGTTTTTATCTCGATGGGACTGTCAACATTCAAAACTGCTGAATATGGATGCAATGCATATTCAGCAGTTTTGCATTCAGCAAATCCCACTGCACTCGCCGAAAATCACCGTCTGGTGTGGTGTGACTTCAAATTTCATCCTAGGGCCATACTTTTTCGAGGAATTGCACCCAGCAGGAGCAGCCACCTGTTCCGTTACAGCACAAAGATATTAGCACATACTGAGTAGTTTCATTGTTCCTCAACTGCAGCAAAGAGAATGAGACATTTTTTTATGCAAGATGAAACTCCTCCTCATATCGCACGACCAGTACAGCAGCTTCTCCAGCATCACTTTACTGCAAAAAGAGTCATTAGTCGTTTGTTTCCCACTGCATGGACACCACGTTCGCCTCACCTTACACCGTGTGATTTTTGACTGTGGGGGGGGGACATCTCGAGGCCAATGTTTATCGAGGAAGGGTTCCTAACCTGGCTGTCTTAAAGGACAACGTAACGCAGCATGTGCGGAACATTACTCCGGAGACGTTGCATTCTGCAGTCGAGCACACTGTGCATCGAATTCAATTTCTGGTCCAGTACAATGGTAATAACATCAAAAACCAACTCCATCAGTGACATCATCGACCATTGGGAGTAAATTGTGAGTGAGGTTGGAACTATGACACCATTTCCTCAGGCAGTTTAGTTCAGTTTTTTTGTTTTTTTTGCAGAGGATAAATAAAAATCTGTAATTTCATTAAGGTTTGTCTCAGTTATTTATTTGTTGGTACTTTGTCATGTCTTTCCTCTTGTACAAGGACATATTATCCCCTATCGGCAGATTTAGCAACAAATTTTTTTTTTTTTTTTTTTCACGGGATCCTTCTTCCCATCTTGAATAGGTTACTTACTAATTTTGGTGGCATTCCGCTTATTACTTAGAGCTACAGAGAGCTCTGAATAGGAATACTTTAATTATGGCCACCCTGTATTTGTGAGATCACGCGTGGGGCTGGCAACATTATTTAATGCTTTTGAACTTGCCATTATCAGTAAATTTGTTAAGTCCTCTAAATCGTCAAATTGTCTCGTCCTTTCAGCGTGGATTTAATTTTCAATCTGCGTAATAAAGCAGATGTGAGCTTACCTCCACAGTCCGGTCGTATTGTAACATGCACATAGACGTGTTATATTTTATATAAAGCAGCTCCTGAACATTAGCTGAATTTCGCCGTGGTTCTCTGTGATGATATAAACTCTGTAAGAGGGACAGAAATGTGTGATGATATAAACTCTGTAAGAGGGACAGAAGTGTGAAAATTGTAATATTTGTAAAGTGTGCGCTTTGTTATGTTTAAAGGTATGTTGATTTGTGTGTTGTATCTATCCACACTGACTCCCAGTACCCACTATGCCGTGAGGAGGCGAGCTACAGCTACCCGTACTGTCTTGTATGAAGATAAGATAAAATGTCATATCAATATTACCATTTGAAAGAGGTTGTTTAGTTTAGACATTCAGTCAAGAAATATTTTTCAATATTACTATTTAATGAAAATTCAAAGGACTGGATAATTTGGATTCGGTTGGTTGTTGTAGGGTTTTAGGCGCACAGCAACTTAGGCCATATTGCGCCATATATTATATGTTTGTGTGATTATTTTGCATAAAGCATAAGACTACGCCTAAGATTCACTAGACGCGTAGTCTCATACTTTGCAAAACAATCATCTTCATGTATACTATTGCACATCATCAGCATCATCAGGCATCTCTCATATTGATGGAATTAGACTTCATAACAGGATTGTCACGATTGCAACACCAGGGTATCTACCCGTCCACCGATGATAAGCCAATAAGCCTTGAAACGGCCACCAGGGGGAGCCTGATGCTGCCCGGAATTTCCAAGAATAGTCTTTCCTACTGGGGAAGCATTGCATAACCGAGGAGTTATGAGTGGTGTGAGTTGGAGGAATTACTGTCCCTTTCATTCTTTTACACAGTTTATTTTCTTCTTCCTCTCCTACTATTACTTTACTCTATATTTTTTGCGTTCTAAGTCTAATAGGAACAAGTGGATAATAGAGCTATTATCCCACGCAAATACAAAGAAGCCTTGTAACGATGCCGTCTGGGTGGTGGTATCCGCCGAGAATAAGTAACATTAGTGTTCTCCATCGGTGAAGCGTTACTTATTCGAGGTAGTGCAACACCATGGCAACTCGTTGTGAAAGCAATCACAATATGAGATACAATTAAAACGATGCTAATTTATCTACTTCGGCAGTTCACTACGAACAAAATATGGTGCAATGGCACTAACCCGTTCACTAATAATATATCTGTAAATTGGGTGTGTTCTGTCGTCGATTTGCTCATGGACGAAAAAGCTGGGAGTTTCTTGGAATTAAAACCATGCTACCCTCTCCTCGTAGCACACGCTTCTTGATTAAACCGGGGTTCGAGCCCGTGACCACCAAATACTGAGATGCGGAAAGGTCAGGGAATGACCACCGCATATTATCCTCGGAGCAATATGGCCTTAGTTGCTAATGCTCCTAAAAACCAAATAACAACAACAACAACAATCTCCTGAGACCAACTAGCTCAGCCAAGTCGTGAAAAGACCTATAAAAATTCCTCGCGTCATTGACGAGATTCGAACTCAAGTCTTTCCACCCCCGTGTGGGAAGGACGGTGATTATGCGAACTGTGTCGGTATAATCACCATCCACGAAGGCGAATTAGATTCGGTACGTTTGAAAATTTCCCAAGAGTGACAACCATATCCTCTTCCTACAACTTCATGATAGTGAGACCGTTAGTAACACTGGATTTCCCCCTAGGTGCAGAACCACTGCGCCTAGAGTATTGGAGATAACCACCTAGGTGGTTATCTCCAGCACTCTAGGCCTACATAACCGTCGGTAAATGTAGCGTCCACGTTACACAGAGGAACGGCCAATCCTCTGAGTCACCAGGCAATGCTAAGTGGTAGATAACTCTCACCACCAGGTGCAGTATCACCACTTTGCCAAATGGACGCCTGAACCGATGAAACCCATGTTTAGTCTCCAGAGGCCAAAAAAGGCCATGAGGCGTCAACATATTGTGTCTGTAAGTTGCGAGTATTTTGTGGTCAATTTGCTTGTTTGCTGGACGAAAAACCTGAGTTTCCAGGAGAAAAATCCATGCAACTTTCGCCGAAGACCGGCTAACTCGGCTACGTTTGAAAACGGCTTAAATTGGAAAATAAAATAAAGAGCCCAACGAAAATTCCTCGCGTCAATGGCGGGATTCAAACTCAGGCGCCTTTTTTCGCTCGGTGTGAGGAGGACGGTAATTGCATCCACTATGCAATTATGGTCCCCTGCATCGAGACGATTGGTAGCTTTGTAACAGTTATCTGAATTAACTAGTGTATATATAATAATCTTGTTGCCTATACACTGTAGCTAATGATTGGAATGGTTTACTTTTATTAAACAGTAAACAAATTCACTGTTTAATAAAAGTCAACTTATGTCAAGGAGCTAGGTATATTCTTGCTGTGTGTATACCATATCAAACATTTTCATTAATGAATACATATTCCCTTCTATTTTTACTATATCTACTTGATGCACCATGAACAGTCGAACAAACAGAACAAAGTTATCTGCAAAAAAGATCTAAACCTCCAAAAACCTTCACTCATTTCACAAATATGCATCGTCTCAGTTCCAATTTCAGTGATATCCACTTTCACCTGCAATCTGTCAAGCTCCACTTACTTTTTTTTTTAAATAAACTCAATTATCAGTTGGCTCAATCACCACACATCTCAATTGTCTTAATTATTCGCTCTATGCTTCCTTTCGCCTCAAAGGCGGTAGTTGAGCATACGTCCACTCCGATATGCCTTGGCAGAGATTCCTAATCTGGAAACTCCTCTCTGATCTCCAATAGCTTAAAATCTCATGTCCCCGTTCTATCAAAATCATGTGTGGCCTGTATCGTTCTTCCAACTGTCGGGAGTGACTTCATACACCGGTTTACGCATTTTTTGCTGGACGAAAAACTCGAATTTACATGAAAAAAAAAAAAACTTTGCTGTCCTCGCCCGAAACAGAATAACCGAATTGAAAAAAAAAAAAAGAAAAAAAAAATTCCATAAAAGTTCCTCGTGTCATTGATGGGATTCAAACCCGTGCCTAGTCCCCCAGGTGTGGAGAAGATAATTATTAACCAATGTGCTACCCATGAGGACCCTTCCAACTCTACAAATCACTCAAAACCTTTTGACTTCCTTTCACTGAAACTCTACTTTCTCCAATCTAACTTTCCAAGCAGTGAGGTAATCTTCCTCCGAGATTTTAATGTAGTAGTAGTAGTAGTAGTAGTAGTAGTGGCACATGATGCAAGAAAGCAAGTGTAGGAGCTTATGCAGCATCAGCCAAAAAAAAAAAAAAAAAAAAATCATCACGCCATTCCCTCCAAATGCCTGTACAGTTCCTCCTTAAATTTATTTAACCTATCAACTTCCACAACGACAGATGGAAGTTTGTTCCAGCAATTAACCACCCGCTGGCTAAAGGCAAATTTCCGCACATCTATTCTACATCTGTCCTTTCTTAATTTGAACTTATGTCCCCGTAGGTTCGTAATCTGAACAAGTGGAAGGATCCCATCAGAATTCAGCGTGCTCAACCCATTCAAGGCCTTATACACCTCAATCAGATCACCGCGCAGGTGCCTAGTCTCCAGCCACTGCAATTTGCAGAACTTAAGCCTCTCTTGGTAAGAGAATCCCTTCATTCCCCTCACCAATCGTGTTGCTCTTCTCTGTACACGCTCAAGCAAATCTACATCCTTCCTAAAATGAGGCCTCCAGACCTGTACGCAGTACTCAAGGCGTGGCCTGACCATTGCCTTATACAGAGGGACAATCACCTCCTTTTCCCTGCTAGCAAAATTCCTATATATCATTGACAAAACCCCATGACCTGCCCTAGCAGCCTGTCTGCATTGCTCAGAAAACTTCATATCTGACTGCACAATTACTCCCAGGTCTTTTTCATTTTCTACCACCTTAAGTGTAGTACCACACAGTTGGTACGTTTCTCTGGGGTTACTTCTACCCATATGCAGTACTTTGCATTTCTCAAGGTTGAACTTCAGTTGCCACTTCTTAGCCCATCTGCCCAAATTATCTAGATCCTGTTGCAGTAGCACACTGCCATTACTGTCATTAACAACCCTGCCAACCTTTGTGTCATCTGCAAACTTCGACATTAAGCCTGATATACCTTCATCAATATCATTGATAAATACACAAAACAACAGTGGACCCAACACCGAACCCTGTGGGACTCCACTAATAACATTAGTCCATGAAGAGCAGCACCCATTGATTACCACCCTCTGTCTTCTCCCACTTAACCATCCTTTTATCCATTGTAGCAACTTACCCTTAATACCATTCTGCTCCAATTTGTACAGTAGTCTTCCATGCGCAACAGTGTCAAAAGCTTTCCTGAAATCCAAGTATATGATATCAAAATTATTTTTCGCATCCAGTTCCTTTGTGACCACATCATAATAACCAATCAAATTTGTCAGACAAGACTTTCCCTTAACAAACCCATGCTGTGTTTGAATTATTGCTGCAGTCTTGTCTAGATGATCCTGCAATGCATCTTTAACCAGTGACTCCATTATTTTACCCGGAACAGAAGTTAAACTAACTGGTCTGTAATTACTCGTGTCACCCTTCGATCCACCTTTGTGAATTGGGGACACATTTGCACATCTCCAGTCCGTGGGAACCTCCCCTGAGTCCAAGGATGCTCTCATAATTATGGCTAAGGGTTTGCTTAGTTGCTTTGCCGCCTCCTTTAAAATAACTGGATAGATCCCATCCACCCCAGGTGCCTTTCTTATGTTTAACTTCAACAATTTCTCCTCCACTTTGCTCTCAGTTATTACAAAATCATTAAGCACACTGCTACAATTTGATAACCTTCTTCCATTTTCAAACTGTAATAATTCCTCACGTGTGAATGTAGATGCAAAATACTCATTCAGTTTGTTTGCTATCTGAGCAGGATCATCAACAGTCGAACCATCGATGTCAAGTGGACCAATCATATTCATCCCCTTCCTTTTAGAGTTTATATAAGTAAAGAAATCCTTGCTGTTTTTCTTAGCATCCTTTGCCAAAGATTTCTGTTCACAATTGCGGCTGACTTCAATTTTCTGGTTACATGGACCCAACTTGTCGAGATGTCGAGAATTTTTGCAATTGCTAATGACTTTAGACAACTTGTTCAATTTTCTAACAGAATACCAGATAATACTAACCACACACTCAACACTTTTGATCTTTTCCTCACCAACAACCCTTCCAACTATACAGTCAACATTAGCGGACTTCTAGGACCTCAGATCACAAATTAGTGATATTCTCTTTCTGCAGCGGAGACTCTCTCTCATGGTCATTCTCAGCCTCGTGTTGTTTGAAATTACAAAATAGGAAATGGGATAAGCTGCGTGATTTCTGTTTCTATTTTCCTTAGTTTGATTACTGTTTAAAATCTTCCGAGCCTAATATTTGCTTGGATCATGTCAGTGAAATTAAAATTATTCTTGTAGTGATGAAATCTTTTTTTTTTTTTTCCACATTCTGCCCAAAACTTTGGTTTTCCAATAAATGTGCTAAGGCTGCTCAAGATAAAAATGTAACATATCACAATTGGCCTATATCCAAACCTCCGGCTTCATTTCTGCCTACACTAAAGCTGGCAACAATTTTAAAATAATTATTAATCAATCCAAACTATATTTTGAACACACCAAGAGAGCAAACTTGCTTCTTGTCCAAGTGATAATCGGTCCTTCTGGTCTCTTTCCCAAGCTACTGGCTGCAACTTCTGTCCATCTATACTTCCGCCTCTGCAAGTATATATGGACAGCTGAATGGCACAACAGGAGGGTTCTGTTATACCATTAGCTAAAGATGAAACTCGCTTATTGGCATTTTGTTATCAGTACTTTTCTTCTAACTCTTGTATCCATGATCTTTGTAAATCATCTTCTACCATATAAAACATTATCCACTCATTTGCCTACGGTGATTTTCCGAATGTAAAGAATTCTGAACAATCTTGATGGCAAGAAAGCTCTAGGTGGCACCTTTCACCTTGTTCTCAAAGAGTTGCACTCCTAAGTTTGCACCTATTTTATGTCACCTTTTTACACTTTCGTATTCCCGTGGTGTTTTTCCTTCTGCATGGAAATTGCTCACGTCTATCCAACCAGTTCCGAAAACGGATGACAAATCCCTCTCTCCCATCCAATTCTCCTCCCAGTACACTTAGCTCTAATCTTTCCAAAATAATCGAGAAATCCATCATTCTCAGCCAACTCTTACACTATCTGGATTCCGTCAATGTCGATTCACGGTAGTAAAATAATCCCATACCACTAGTGATATTAGCTTATGGTACTCAACACATCGTCGGACAAATTCTATGAAAATGTTTGAATGAAAAACAAAAATTAGCAGTTGCTCTGGACATTTCTAAGGCTTTTGATCACATTTAGTAAAGGTTTTCTATATAATTTTCCATGTTATAGAATTGCCATACGTTTTTTGGGTGGCCAGTTTTCTCTCTAACCGCTTGCTGCGGGTGATTGCAGACCGTACGTACTTCTCTCCCTCTCTTATCTCTTTTAACGGCGCAATATGGCCTGAGCAGCCCTTGCGCCAAAAATAACAATAACAACAATCTCTTTTAACTTCTCAACTCATGCTGGTATTCTCGAAGCTTTAATTCTTTCTCACAATCTTTCCTCTTGTATATTAACGGCCTCCTTCAACTGACTGAAAATCAGCCTCCGTAGCCAGGTGGGCAGGAGCAGCAGTGCGTAGCACACGCTTCTTGATTAGACCGGAGTTAGAGCCCGTGCCCACCAAATATGGAGGATGCGGAAAGGTCAGTGAATGACTACCGCATATCCCTGGAGCAATATGGCCATAGTTGCTAATGCTCTTAAATCCAAAATAACTAACAATAACTAACTGAAAATCATATTCATACCTTTGCTGGTGATAACACACTACATTCCACCTTCCAGTTTGAGAAGCCTTTTCCTGTCCAAACAACTTCAACTTCTGGAATATGTACCAATTCCTTAAATGCCAATTCAGAAGAACAGTGCCCATGTAATTATATTCACTAAGTATTTGTCTTCCAATTTTTTAAATGCCGATCTCCCGGCTATGTTCCACTTGGGCGAAGAGAATACAGTTTACTCCAAATCATTCTAAAACCCGGGCGTGTCTTCTTTCTTTCAAAAATTAGAGTCTACAGGCCTATTCTTATCTTTGATGACACTGATTTCTAGACAAGATTACATATCTGTATTGGGGATTGTTACCCTGACTTCTAATCTCTCTTGGGATAAGCACATCCTAAATACGGCTTCTTTTGCATCAAAAATGCTGGGTATACTTTTCACTCCCAGAATTTCTTTTCTCAAAAGAAATTCTGAAATATGGCTCTGTACAAATCTCAGATCCGCCCAACATGGAATATTGTTCCTACATCTAGGGGTAGTGCGCCCGAAACTTCTTTCCGGTTCCTTGATTCTATTCAAGAGAGGTCAAGTTAGTTAACAGCTCATCTCTTATGAACTCCCTCCATTCTCTGTCTCAAAGACGTTCAATTCTGATGAGTGCCTTTTCTAAAAGATACTTCTACGGACAAGGGTTAAGTGGGCGGACAGAGTGAGTAATGAGGAAGTCTTGAGGAAAGTAGGAAAAGAGAGAATGTTAGTAAAAGAACTAAGAAGAAGACAAAAGAACTTTATGGGACATGTATTGAGAAGAGAAAGCGCGTTGAGGAAAATGATTTAGAGGAAGATGTACGAGAAGAGCTTAAGGGAGAAGGAGAACTGGAATGATGAATTGGATGGGAAGAGGAAATTACGCAAATATCAAAAGGAAAGCACAAGATAGAGAAGCATGGCGTCGATGGAGCCCTGAGCCTGCCTGAGGGCAAAGAACTAGAAGGACTGTTCTTCTAAATTAACTTCTGTAATTCTCCTGTAGCCTTCCAAGCCAAATTCAAACACGTGTCTCAACCAGTTAACACCCATTCACTGTCCAGCTCCAAACTCACAAAACTAACTTTTCCTTTCTAACACCTTTCGTGTTTGAGGCTTCATTAAGAAAAACTTCCAAAACAATCCTTTTTTGTTCATGCTCCAGGACGTTCACATAAGGTCAGAGAAATTTATACGATATAGAAAATACAAGATTAGTAATGTATCTATCAATCATGTAGACTTAAACCACAATGAACACAAACGTGAATATTACTGTACTCTTGCGTCTGCCTACTCGGTCTCAGCGGCTTCCGAATCTATGTTTAAATAAGTAGATCAGTCTAATCTTGACAAGGACAAAATTATACGAAAAATCGCAGCATGATTTGATCCTGGGGAAATATTGTCCGACCAATCTGATTAGCTATTATCAGGTAATCAAGAACGAATCGGATATAAAAATTTAAGTTCACATTGTATACCAAGATTTCAGTACAACTTTGTCATGCAATATGGCATTAGGGAAAAACTAATGTATAGATAGAGGGATGGTTGGGCGGTAGAAGAGTATTACTTGTATTTGTAAGTCACTTGTTCCACAACAAAATCGAGCACGATTTGCTGCGTTGTAAATCTCTTGAAAGTCGCGCGACTGGAGAAGAAATGCTTAATATCATAAGTACAGTAGTTACATGATAGAACATGAAATCGATTGGGAAAAGTGCATTGATGAGTGCACTGATGGGGCCAGAGCAATGACAGGAAAAACGCAGGCGTGGTGGCGCAGTCTTGTTCGAGTAGTTACTGTATGCTCCATCGACAAGCGCTTGTTGCCAAAACGATGGAAAAAGAGCTAAAAACTGTGTTGGATGATGCTGGAAGAAACTATTTATGGTAGCATCGTCCAATATTTAAATGGTTTGTAAGAGGCGTTTCAGAAATACTGTACTTCCCATCTTCTACCGCTGACGCTATATGGGTTCGAAATCCATTTTGTGTTTCAGAGAAATCGGATGGTATGTCAGTGAAAAATTATAAATACTGTATTTGATAGATATTACATCTGATACTGGCTTGAAACAGAAATTCACTGAGTTCCTGTAATTGAATTCTGGTGCAGACTTCTTCAAGAATATTCACAGGTATCTAAATATGCAGTGCTTGAATTTCTTCCGTTTCCCACAACTTATCTGTGCGAAGCTGGATTTTCAAGGACTGCTGAAACAAAATATAAATTTCGTTAAAGCCTGGATGTCGCACCCGACATGAGAATTCAGTTGTCAGCAATCACTGTCAACTTTAAAGGACTTTGAGACGAAGAAACAACACCATTCTTCACACTAGTAGCCTATGAGGTACGATTGAATGCATGCTCAAATAGTGACAGTTTATAATTCAGTTGTTTTTTTGTGTCAGTGTAAAAAGGCAGATAAAGATACTCGTAAAATAAATCAGTTTTGAGATATAAATTTTTAATTTTGGATACATATCAACTGGAGACCCTACATTTACGTGAGCAAGGATGTGAGGATCCGTGGTTATTTTTCGAAGCCAAAAGGGGACCGCGAGCAAAAAGTTTTGGGAAGCACTGTTCTAGGGTATACCCTATTATTCTTTTGGAAGTGCATCATTCGCTCACTGAGCAAGGACTTCAGGAATGCTAGTGCATGTAATGTGAAAAATAGAGCTCCAGCAATGCTAGAAGTGCTCTGATGTTTACACTATCGAAAACAGCTTCAAGATCTCCTTATAATAAGAACAAATAGGCTTTCGCACTAAAGGCCTTGAGAAAAACGCTTATCATTTCCATTGTCATCCACCGTTATTGCCATAACGGTGGATCAATGACGCAGCAAACAACTGCATTATAATTGGTCCTTCGGGGAGAAGGTCGTCTGCCAGAGCAGGCAGGATGGCTTACTCCAATAACCTCTTATTTACTTAAATGTGATGGGAATTTTGCTTGTACTGTAACATGCTTACAGACCTGCAATAAAGATTGTTTATTACTGCAATTTGCAATCTAATCTTTCTAGTTATTGGCATTTCAATTGGTAGCAATAAAATCAATAAAGCGAAAATATCGAAGTTTCTTAATACACACACACACATAGCAAAGGAAGTTTCTGCAATATGGAATCTAAACAATGTATTTTTTTTATGCCTCATTATTTCGTAACCATTACGTAAGCGTGAACTTTCGTTACGTTACCTCACCTGCATAATTATTTCTCTTAATGGCTGACAAAGAAAAGCTATTAGTTAAAACCAATAGCTTCAAAACTTACTCGAAAGCTATTAGTTCAAGCTACCAGTATTTTTAGGTCCGTCCGTCCACATATAATAACTCGACTCTTAATGGATGGATTTTGATTAAATTTTACATTTCGCTTTTTTTAAAAAGATCCAATAAGCCTTACAAAATTTCATTAAAATCGGACCAACAGAAATCAAGATTAGCAATTATCATTTATTTGTTCGTCCGTCTGCATATAACACCTCGACTCATTTGAAATTTTATATTTGGCTCTTTTAGAAAATTTTTTCCAGCTTTCTAACAATTATTATTATTATTTTATTATGAGAGCATCCTTGGACTCAGGGAAAGCCAACACGGTGGAGATGTGCAGATAGCAGGGCCGCCGTAGCCTAGTGGTCAGGCGCGCGGGTGCATAAGTACACGTGCCTTGAGTGACCGGGGTTCAAGCCTGTGACTGCTGAATACGGTGGTGTTTCTTGTATTCTGTCTATCTTGTGAACTCATTTGATCGTCCCGGAGTATAAACAGAAAATTTACTTATTTATTTATTTATATACGTTCCATAATCCATCATTCCCCAATTCATAAAGGAGGATCAAAGGGGGACACGAGTAATTACAGACCTGTTAGTTTAACCTTCTTTTCTGGGAAAATAATGAAATCACTGGTTAAAGAAGCATTGCAGCATCGTCTAGACACACTACAGTTTTAGTTCAGACACAGCATGGGTTTATTAAGGGGAAGTCTTGTCTCACCAATTTGACTGGATACTATGATGTGGTCGCAAAGGAACTGGATGCAAAGAATAATTTTGATATCATATACTTGGATTTCAGGAAAGCTTTTGATATTGTTGCACATGGAAGATTACTCTACAAACTGGAGTAGTATGGCATTAAGGACAAGTTGCTGCTGTGGATAAAGGAATGATTGAGTGGGAGAAGACAGATAATGGTAATCAATGGATATTGCTCTTCGTGGACTAATGTTATTAATGGAGTCTCCCAGGGTTCGGTGTTGGGTCCATTGTTGTTTTCTGTATTTATCAATGATATTGATGAAAGTATATTAGGCTTAATGTCCAAGTTTTCAGGCGAAATGAAGGTTGGTAGGGTTGTTAATGACAATAAGGACGGTACGCTACTGCAGCAGGATCTAGAAAAGTTGAGCAGATGGACCGAGAAGTGACAACTGAAGTTTAACATTGACAAATGCAAAATACTACATATGGGTAGCAGTAACTCCAAGTATCGCACATTTGGTACCAAGTCACATTGGTACCAAATGTGCGATACTACACTCAGGGTATATGTAGTAGAGAATGAAAAAGACCTGGGGGTAATTGTGCAGTCAGATATGAAGTTTTCTGAGCAGTGCAGATAGGCTGCCAGAGCAGGTCATGGGGTCTTGTCAATGATATACAGGAATTTTGCTAGCAGGAATAAGGAAGAAGAACTCTTTATTGCATACAAAAGGCACACGCCGTACACAATACCCTTCACGGCTACAAGCCAGGGGTTTACAGTAAAGGCTAATACAATCAAGGATAAGAAAGGAGAAAACAACAACATTATTACTAATTATAAAAGTGTAGGATTAAACATTGGAGAAAACAAATTGCAATTTTACATATGAAGATATAAAAATATATACACAAGGAGGTGATTATTCCTTTGTATAATGCAATGGTCAGGCTACACCCTGAGTACTGCATACAGATCTGGAGGCCTCATTTTAGGAAGGATGTAGAGCTGCTGGAAGGAGTACAGTGAAGGGCAACGTGATTGGTGAGGGTTGTTGTTGTTGTTGTTATTTGGTTTTTAGGAGCATTAGCAACTAAGGCCATATTGTTCCGGGATATGCGGTGGTCATTCCCTGAATGACCTTTCCGCATCCTCCGTATTTGGTGGTGACGGGCTCGAACCCCGGTCTAATCAAGAAGCGTGTGCTACGCACTGCTGCTCCTTCCCACCTGGCTACGGAGGCGCCGATTGGTGAGGGGAACGAAGGGTTGCTCTTACGAAGAAAGGCTTAAGTTCTGCAGATTTCAGAATCTGGAGACTAGGCACCTGCGAGGTGATCTGATTGAGGTGTGTAAGGCCTTCAATGATTTGAGCAAACTCAATGCTGATGGGATCCTTCCTCTTGTTCAGATTACGTCCCTGAGGGGGCATAAATACAAATTGAAGAAATACAGTTGTATAATAGATGTGCGGAAATTTGCCTTTAGCCAGCGGGTGGTTGACTGCTGAAACAAACTTCCATCTGTCGTTGTGGAAGTTGATAGCTTAAATCAACTAAAGGAAGAACTGCACGAACTTTTGAAGCGAATGGATGGATGAAATGGAAAGGTTTTTTTTTTTTTTTTTTTTTTGGGCTGATGCTGTATAAGCTTGCTTTCCTGCATTATATGCCTCTATAATGCTAATGCTATTTTTTTTATTCCTATCTCATAAGGCCTATGTCATATGAATAAAACACAAAACACTACACACACATGACCGGATTTGAAGCAAGCCTCACTACAAGAAGTATTCCTTTGATCATCACCATTTTTTTGGCTTTTCAGTCTCCTCCTCTCATCCATGGATAACCTATGTCATAGGTTATCCATATACGTATTACTCAGGTTTCCCTTCATCGAATTAATCTTATACATCTACCATTCATTGTACCTGAAGCAACTGGCTATTAACTGGAGGAATGCATGCAATATGGCAGATGCGAAAAAAAAAAGTTCTCGATTCGCACATCAAAGTCGTTGCTTTTTTACTCGTTTTTTTTTCTTATCACAAATAATGATTTATTGCTATTTGTTAACGCGCCTGAAACGTATCGCATTGCATATATTAACAAACTTGTTAGACTACATATTCCACTGTCACGTTTTTTAAACTTTCATAATGATAACCTACAGCAAGTGCTCATGTTTGGTAATTTTTTAGCTCACGCAAATTTTAATTTATCTTTCGCTCTTCATCACTCTATCAACTTCTCCGTCAAAGGAAGTGAGCTATATAATTAAATTTTTGATAATTTTTGATCAATACTTAGAGCATAGGTTAGTCACCGTTAGTGATTCAATTGTGAAAAATTTAAATGAATTACAGAAATTTTACCTTATAAGGCTGATTAAATGAAATCCTTTTCTACTAATACCAATACATATTTAATTTTTTTTTTATATTTCTATATGGACTATATGGCGAGTTTTATATGAAACGTTAATTTCGGTAAGCATTATGTCATTCTTAATTAACTTAATTTTGTTTATTGTTCTACGTTAACGTTCTTATTCTCCGTTATGTTATTCTTTACTGACAGGTGCGAAGCAGAAGGTGGTGCTCGTGTACATAAGGATCAAACCATTGGACCCGCACCCAATCTTGGTCCCCCCACTAGGGACGATGGAGGAGAAAACGACGGATATCGATACAAATATCTTGGTGCACACTCACATGATGATATCAGGCCATTCAGCATGGACCAGTTTAGAAAAGACACCGAAAAAATCTACATTGGTGAAAGTGAGGACCGAACAGACGACGATGAAGATGTCCATTTCTGAAGTAAAATTGCTAACTAAGCAAAGGTAGAAGACTGAACAAATGTATACAAAGACTGCATACCTCTTAAGATGTGGCAAAGAAAATTGCAATTATTCTGCTACATTACCAATGTACAAAGCAAAAAGCATGAAATATTCAATTTAAGCTATAAAACTACATAGTTCCTAAGTCTATCGCCTTTCCTAAACACATTAAAAGGGATGAAATCCCAGAGTTTTTAACGCGAAGAATAAAAGCAAATCGCAAATTCGTGATCGAAGGATATATGCAAATTCATGATCACAAATCCTCCAAAGCACAAAGTCTCACCAAAGGGCTACGTGTCAGTAAGTCTTGGATATTCAACATCGAGGATATTCTGAAATCTCAGCGTTCAATGCCTATCTTCACAAGAGAAAATATTTTATATTACAAACGTACGTATTACTTTGCAATTATATTTCGTTCACCCTGTGCATTAACAGTTTATATACTTATCTGTTAAGGACGCTATGCGTGATCTAACTGGGCAAAAAGTTACTTAAAAAATTTCTCAAAATCTATACTATGGCACGGCCATAAATAGAATACCGAAATGAAAGATCTAGTAATGAGAGAATAAAAAACTGTCGCAATTTAAGTGTGTCGTGGCTTCTCTCATGAATTATATGTCAAACATGCTACATACATTTTTAGCACCTTGATGCTTATACTTATGATTTTTTAGCTAATATCAAAAAGGTTAACAATTTTATAGATGCTAGTTAACTCTGCCGTAATTTGGTAACTTGTTAAAGATGAAATAATATCTACAATTATTTTTATTACAGAAATAACTAACTGTTCCGTAAGACCTTAACAAGCTGGTAAAAACTACCTCAGGATTTATGTTTTGTATTTCTAAATACAGAAGGAGAAAGGTTAACAGGAGGAGAGAGTTCGTATTAACTGTATTGCTGTTCAGGATGTGATAGAAATTTGAAGGTTTGGCAGAAACGAAAGTAGCTTCAACTTTCGGCAGAAGTAATACACTCATTTCATTTTTTTTTCAACTTTTCACATATTAGTGTGAACCCTTAAGTTTTAAACCATGGTATTCAAACATCTCTGCTGTTTGGAGTAATCCACAAGAATAGTGGGATCAATTTTTAATACTTTAAAAAATGATCTTCCAACACTACACTCATACAATATCCATCCACTTTTAAATCTCTGACCTTCCCAGTGAACTGGTATACCTACAATGAAAGCAACGGGGAGACGGGGGAAACCCCTGGTGCCGTTTGACACTAAATACATTTTACACTTTACTTATTGTTGTGTAAAGATTCAAAGGAGAGTTCAAGTTCTTGTAGTCTCGCAGCATTTCATAATTCCATAGACGTAATACATAATATGATGTATTATGTATAATACATGTATTACATAATACATGTATTATGTAATATGAAAAGATGACACTATCAATTACAAAACGATCTATTTTATTATTGTTAAATCTGTTTTATTATTAATAATAAATAAATCTAGGAGCCAACCTTTCAAACCAGCGGAAATCACCTAACAAATATGTGAAATACAAATGCGGACAGAAACGAAAGCAATATCTGGAATTTCGATTGTCCGAAAGAGCCTTAAGAATTCTTAAAAGAGATTCAAAAATTGATTTTAAGTATAAAAATCAGCTAGTTCGGGATATTTTCAAAAGCTCCATGAATTCACAACCTGTTTCCATTTGGAGTGCGATTTCTACAAATGGGAAAATCGGACCTTGTCCTATTACGGATAACACTGGCAAATGCAGTGATTGAAAATGGAGAAAGTTAACGAAACATGAATGAGAATTTTCTGAGCCGCCTAAAACTAAGGATTCCATAAGTGGAATGGAATACTTATGGAATCCTTAGTTTTAGCAAGACAGAGTTTTTTTTTTTTTTTTTTCACATAGTTTCACATTTGTTATTTCACATAGTTATTATGTATTACGCCTATGCAAATGGGCCAATATTTCGTGGGCCAATATGCACGATATGTGGGCTGAAAAAGAAACGCAAATTTTCAGCCGTGATAGAAGAGGCCTTTAAGAATTACACCAGTCTTCGAGGGGATTCTAATCCAAATCCCTCCATACGAGTGATGAACTCATTATATGGTCATGATGTACCTTCCATTATGAAATTATACTGGCTAGCAAGGACTACAAATGACAATACTACACTGGATAAAAAGTCAGGCAATGTACACATCACGTTATATTCAGAGGCGTTCGATTACAAGGTCAAGTATTTTTCATCTGGGAAAAAACACGTGGACGCTGATTCCAAACCTCTTTCCAGGTTTTGCTCTAGCACATCTAGAGGAAAAGTGAAAACCGTTTTTGTGATGGCTGATGAGACATAATCAGGATAAAGCTGATTATACTAATCGCATACCTATTCAGCCGACTTACATGAATATAATTAATATTTATTTATTATTATTATTATTTAAACATTCATATTTAGGTAACTATTTTAAAAAAATACATATACAGGGTGTCCCAAAAATACACGGCATAACTTCAGGAATGAGTTCCTCATATGTAGACAATAAAAATATTTTATATCAACATAGTTCCGGAAATGCTTGGTTCCCGAGTTATTAACCGGAATGTCTTATCTCCCACAGTTGATTTCCTTCATCAGGAGCAAGCGAATATGCACTTTATGTACGGTTTGGCAGATGGAAATGCTCTGGAGGCTCGTCGTTTGTACCACGAAAGGTTCCCAGAACGAAGATGTCTAGACAGGAAAACGTTTGAAGGTATCCATCGCCGCCTATGTGAACATAGGACCTTTACACTTCGTGCTCCTGGTCGGTGGATATGTAGAGGTGGACCAACTGCCTAGCCTACACGCTCACCTAATTTAAACCCACTAGATTTCTTCTTGTAGAGCCATTTAAAGTCATTGGTGTATTCGACTCCGGTAGCTGATTCGATTGGCCGCAATCGAATTGTGGCAGGTTGTGAGACAATACGAAACATGGCAGGAATTTGGCATCGTCTTCGCGAGTCCATGAGACCTCGATGTGAGGCCTGTATTCAGGCAGAAGGTGGACATTTTGAAAAATTACTATAAGGTGATGTGAACAGTTAAGTGTCATAGACAGACCTTCAAAACTCGGAAACCAAGCATTTCCGGAACTATGTTGATATAAAATATTTTTATTGTCTACATATGAGGACCTCATTCCTGAAGTTATGCCGTGTATTTTTGAGACAACTTGTATATATATATATATAATTATATTTAAATAATGTTGGAAAAGAAGTATTACTTAATACAAATAAAAAGGAGGTTAAGTAATACTTCTTTTCCAACATTATTTAAATATAATTATGTCACATGATAGTACTGGGCGAATTGCTAACGCTGCGCCTGTACTGCCATCTATAGTTTATTATTTGTTTATATAAACGGGTTAAGTTTACTTTTGTCAGTAGTGTGGCTTTGTACTGGAGTGCTCTTGTCTGTTGTATTTCTGATTTTCGCAGCATCAGGACCACCGCTGTTCAATTCCCTGCATTGGCGGTTCGATCTGGGGATCGGTGTGGCGGACTGATCTTGCGATCGTTTCGCCTTTGCGGCGATTTGTTTAGCGTTCGAAATGCAGCGATTCCCTGGCCATTATTGGCCTTGTGGTCCTCTGTTGAGATGGGGCATAATGGTCAGTCTATTTTTTCTATTTTGTTTTGTTTTATTGTGTATGGTTTAAATCTCTGTTTGGTGATATTTCACATAAATTTGGACCTAGTGCCCATCAGAGGGGGCACCGCTAAATTTCTATTTAATTGGCTTTAAATTTCAATGAATTATTATTCGTATAATTAGATTTTCTAAATTAATTTAGTTTCCGTTGCAATATATTTTTATTCTTGTTACCTTTCTCTTCCCTCCCTGTTAGATTTGAATTTAGGTTTAATTTTGTTTTTTCGCTCTTGTCTTGCCATACTGCTGGCATTATTTTATTATTTTAAACCTTATTCTAATTTATATGACTATATATATATATCCTTTTTATTTCATAATTTAATTGTTTTATTATAAATTCTTTGTAGTATGATCCGGTGAAATAATGAAGCACACTGCACACAAATTATACAGATTCGCTGCCATGCCTCGAAAGTGCAAAAATCATCCCAACAAATTCTCTTGCATAACAAGAACTTAAAAGTCATCCATCCTGAAGGCCCACTCTGGTTCATCTAGAAGAGATATACTATAACAAGAAAACACTACGCGAAACAATTCAATACAGCACTCATCAATGGAATATCTACGGTGATCTCAAATTCAATAGTATATTAAGGAGCATGCAAGACGAATTCACGAAGTATGTGTCCTGTGCCTATAAGACAGCTGTTCTATCGCAGACCATTTTATAATATGTGATTAGCCTCAAAAGGAACATACTGCATACTACTCGTTCCTGGCTCATATGCGATCAATAAGATGAACGCAACAGGATTTAATTACTTAAGTGAAACATTTTCAAAAATCAGTGCAGAGAAAATGAAAGAGGGAATCTCAAATCAGAGAGCTTCTGCAAGATGAAAGCTTCGAAAATTGCACCAATGTAGTAAACTAAGAGAATGGCAGGCTTTAAAATGGTTTTGTGGAAACCTTTCAGTAATCACAGGTCTCCAACAAACGAAGATGGAGCTCAGAAACTGCTTGTTGTATACAAAGAAATGGGATGTTGTATGTCGCTGAAATTTCATATCTTGCAAACGCATTTAGACTTCCAGAAACCCTTGGCGCGATGAACATAGGGTACGATTCCATCAGGACATTAATTCTATGGAAAATCGTTAACATTGTTTCTGGAAAGAACGCATGTTAGTAGACTACTGCCGAATGTTGCCGCAAGGTTCCAGACAAAGTGTACCAGAAAAAATCATCCGCCCAACATTTTCAAATTGCATATCTTTTTTACGATAGCGTACTGTATTATTTTTGTTCTGTGTATAAAGAGTATTCGTTTGAAACTGTAAAAGTGACAAAAATGTAATTGTAAGAAAATGTGTTTTGTAAGGAAATCATCTTAATTAAGTTTTATTGATATGTATTGATTTCGAAAACTATAGGAAAACAGAGAATATATTTAAAATCAGTGCGAAAAAGAGGTTTAGAAAAGTGTTTCCTTGTTTGATGAAAAAAAGTTATTTTCTTGACGAGTGTTATTAACTAACTTTAATAGAGGGCTGTTTGATTAATAATAATTATTATTATTAATCATTAGTCAAATATTAGTATAAATAATAATACTAATACTTGAGTTATTAATGAAATAAATTAATCAAAATAAATAAAATAATATCCAGTGTTATTATTCAAATAAATTAACTCTAATAGAGTGCAAATGACAGCAGGAGAATTACAGAGATGGACACACTTGAATAGTAGAAATGCGACAATATTTGCTGATGCTATTAAGGCAATGTTAGGTGGTGCTGAAAACTGCTAGTGTGGGGAAATACACAGAATAACAGTTTAATGACAACCATGAGCATGCTAGGAGCACAATAAATAAATTTGATGAATTTGAAGCAGCGGTCAAGACTTCAAATGCTGACATTATAGTAATACACTGCTCGACAAAATTAACAGAATAAAATGTTTTTCAATAATATTTTACTGTGAACAGCTTTTTTTTACTTTTTTAACTTTTCCTATTCAACTCTTTTTTCCTATTTCTATGGTGGGTCCCTCTGTCTGACCCCCTCTTTACTTTCTCTTTCCTCCATGAACAATCCGATACTATTCCTACTTTACCCCTTTCACTTTCTTTAATTTGTCTGTCTCATGATCTTGTCATGATACTATCGTATCATGATACTTGTCATATCGTATCATCTATCGTATCATGACAAGATCTTGGCCGTCTCCACGTGGCAGGGATGGGGTGGGACGTGGTGACCAGGTTTTGCCGCTTCCCATCTGCTAAGAGCCAGGTACCGGCCGACTACATAACAACAGAACACATTATAACATTTACACACCCAACACACTATATACAAATGGCCAGTTTTGGCGTAAACTTCAACACAAGAAGTACAATAGCGGCTAATGGGGGGAACCCTGGGGTCAGCCACAACAACACATGAATACCCCTGGATATCCCTATGAACAGTGTCTTCAGTGACACTGTTCACAATAAAATAGGAATCTCGTTTTAGCCTACAAATAGATCCTGGACGTTATTTCATCTGGAGACAACGAGGAATGCGGTACCATCCCTCCAACATCAGAGAAAGGGACACTTACGGTGGAGGCGGTGTTCTCGTGTGGGGTAGAATAATGATCAATGGCCGCACCCCTCTTCATGTTTTTACAGGGATACCGTAACTGCGCAGAAGTACTGAGAACAGATCCTCGAACCCTATGTGCGACTTTTTAGGGTGCCGTTGACAGATTTTCTTTTCATGCACGACAGCGCCACTGCACATAGAGCTCAAGATTCTTCCAGAGTGGTGGAAGAATATTTTGAAAATTAAGATATCCAAGGACTGTCGTGGTCAGCAAATCACCAGACTTAAAGCCAATCGAACATGTATTGGACGCTCTTGGGTCGCACACATGTTCGATCTGCGATGGGGGAAGAATGGGATTTGTTGCCACAGAATCTTATAGACACCCTTATATCGAGCATGGTTCAACGCTGTCTAGCCGTTGAAAGAGGATCATACACCTTATTGATGTCATGTGGCCATATTTTCGAGAATCTTGTATAGACTTCTGTAATGTCTCTCCTCAATTCATCGTTATTCTATGGTACACCACCATACCAAATTTTGTTCCGCTTCATCGCAAGCTACACGAGTGTTACACGAGGTTTTCCACGTACTCTGTTGATTTTGTCGAGAAGTGTATTAGAAATACGGTATCAGTCTGACACAGATGATGCAAAATTGGAATCCGGTAAGTATAATGTGTACAGAAACAACAGATTTCTGTCTGTCGCTAACAGGAGGCGGTATTAAGCTTTTAGTAAAATACAGAGGCAGCCTAGTATGACAGAAGCATTCATCATCAGTAATTCAGTCTTATGACTGGTCAGTTCCTCTGATGAGCTGTCGCCATCTTTGTCTCTCCTGTGCCGTTTGTTTTAGTTCCTCAAAGTTCCGAAGTCCTGCTTCATCCAGCAACGTCCCGATGAAGGTCTTTTTTATCTACTCTTAAGGCGTTTTCCCTCCACAGTCCCCTCCATTGCATCCAGAAGCAATCTACCGTGTCGAATCACGTGGCCAAACCATTTTAATCTAGTTGCTCTTATTCTACCTAAGATTATCCTTTGCTCTTGGACAGGTCTTAATACTTCCACATTTGACACTTTTTCAGTCCATTTAATTTTTTACATCCTGCGCCAGCACCGCATCTCGAAGGCTTCAAGTCTCTTTTTGTCCCTCTTTGCTAGAATCCATGACTCTGCTGCATATAGCGCCACTGACCAGATATATGTCTTTATTATCTTCTTCCTAATTTCTTGTGATATCTTCTTCTGTATAATCAAGGACAGTTTATTCTTGAAAGATTGTTTTGCCATTGCAATTCTGGATTGAATCTCAGTTTGACATGAAATATCCTGTGCAAATATACTGCCCGAAATACCTAAAGTGTTGTACCTGTTCTATTCTTCGTTCTAATCCTGTACCTGTTCTAATCGATCTCAATTCGGAACGGAATTAACTTTTTACCAATCATCATTGCCTTAGTTTTCATAACGTTCATCTTCATTCCATACTTCAGCGCTTTCTTATTTAGTCTTTTGATCATTTTTTGCAGCGTAGCAAGCAGGGCAACCTGCTAGCTAGTATGGCCTGATCGTCTGCAAACTTAATAGCCTGTACGTACTTTTCACCTATTTTAATCCCCCACTTCTTATTCCCAAGTGTCTCCTTTATTATCACTTCGGCGAAAGCATTGAACAAACCAAATGAAAGTAAGCATCCCTGTCTTACTCCCTTTTTAACTTTAGCTTTTTCTGTTAGTTCTCTCCTCCCACTTATCATCGCATCTTGTCTTCTATATAAGTCATAGATCAGTCCAATAATCTTCTTCTTGCATCCGATTTCTCAAGCAATGGGAACAGTTCTCTTCAGATTACTCTATCAAACGCCTTCTCGTAATCCACAAAACACACATAGAGGTTTATTCCCATGTTATACACTTTCTCACCCAACGCTCTCAACATTCCAATAGCATCTCTCGTCGATCTGCCTCTGCGAAAACCACATTGTGCGTCATCCAGAAATCGTTCAATATGCCTCTCCATACGAACTTTGATAACTTTCAGCAGAATCTTGGATGCATGAGTAATAACACTTGTAGTTCTATAGTCTTGGCATACTGTTGGTGACATCTTCTTGGGTATGGAGATTATAACTTATGTGCAGAAATCCTCCGGCCAATGCTCGTCCCTGTATATCATTATCATCTTTATCAGTTCAAATAAGGCTTTCTTCAGATTTGCCTCACTGTATTTTAAAAGCTCTGCAGGTATGTTGTCAATTCCTGGTGCTTTACTATTGCTAAGGAACTTCAAGGCTGCGTTGAATTCATCCTTAGATATTTCCTCCCCCATGTTTTCTTGTTCTTCTAGTGCCGTATTCCTCCATGTGTACGTGCTTGAATCGTCATAAAGTTCTTCGACATATTTCCTCCATCTTTCCTTTTGTTCTTCCAAGTTCAGTACTGTAATTCCTTTTTCATCCCGCATTGCTCTCATTTGGATTGCGCTACTCTTTCTTGTTAATTCTATGATTTTTCTATGCACCCGATCTTGTTGTTCAAGCGTTTCAATCTCTTGACAGTTCTCTGCCCACCACTGTTCTTTAGCCTTCCTACATTCCCTATCAATTTCATTCTTCAATCTGCGATAGTGCCTTTGTTCATTAATTTTTTTTTTTGGCCTTTCAGTCTCATCCTCTCATCCATTTACTGCAGTAAAATATCTGTGATCCAAGGCTTCCTTCCTAATTTTTTCACTCTTACCCAGAGCCACCGATGCAGCTTTACAAGTCGTTTCCTTAATTAAAGATCAATTTTGCTCTAGATAGTCTCCTCAGAAGCAATTACGTTGGCCAGATCTTGAAACACATTTTTTGCACTCTCCTGCCTAAATTTCTCAACGTTCCAACTCATGAATGATTTCCTTTTATTCAGGCGCTTCAATCAATTTCAGTTCCACATTCATCTTCACGAGTGAGTGATTTGAATCGCCGTCCGCTCCTGGATAGGACATTACTTTCGTCACTTGGTTACGGTATCTCTGTTTAACTAAGATGTAATCAATCTGGTAGCTTCGAGAGTCCCCAGGATTCTGCCATGTATATCTTTGAAGCATTAGGAAAACAAAAATGAGAGTAGAACTATACTATAGACCAACTGCTGAGTGTGTGATAGACTGTAATGAGAATAGCAGCTGTACAGACAAAAAGAGTGCGTCAGTAAATAAATCATAATGCCTTATAAGGGAGGATTTCAACCTTCCAGATATTGACTGGAACTTGGCAGCTCACTAACAAATAGGTAGAAGAACATTTCCTGACTTCCTGGACGACTTCTTTCTATACCAGCATGTTAAGAGGCAATAAGAGAAAGCAATATTCCTGATATTGTTATCAGCAGTAATTCTTCGAGTATTAACAATCTCCAAGTATGAGAACCTAGGCAGCACTTCAATACTAATGAATACATTATGATCATTATGTTGATGTGGCATTTATTCAAAGAATAACTGCTCTCAAGAGAAAAGGAGAGGGATTTCGGTTAGCCCAGAGTCCACAAAGTACAAAGTGCGTTAGTTGGCTGACGGCACCAGAGATTTCACCCATCTCCGCGTTGTGTACTCTGTTTGTGTAACACAGAACTCTGTGTAGGCCAGAGTCCACATCTGGCCTACACAGATCTTTATGATGAATTACAACATTCATGATGTATGAATGCTCTCACTTTCAACTAAAGTTGGGTCTATGCCTTATTAATTTGTTAATTAAAACTCCCTGTTTTTCAAAACGTAATATTGTCCAAATACTTTTCGAGAAGCTGCAGTTCTCTCCTGAGCAAAGCTCTCATGGCAGATCGTGCATTTTTATTTTCTCCTGTTAGAGTGTCTATATCAATTTCCAATGAAATTTCTACCCAAGAAAATTCTGCCATTAGTTTTATAATCAGTCTACTGTTTCTTATGATGCAAACTGTTCCTAGGATATCATTGAAACAGTTTTCTGAAAGGGCATCCCAAAAACAGCTGACTGTGAATAGACAAACGTCATGCAGATGCCAGTCATTAAGCAATTTCTTATCAGGAGACTGAGTAATGAATCCCAAACAGTCATTTTTAACATTGATGTAGAACAAGCTTTAGCAAAAATGATCACAAGATATTACCACAATTAAAGAGAAATCAGAGGAGAAAATAAAACAAGCATACATAAATATGATTAACGATTTTTCAGAGAGCGCCTACTCTACTGAAGAACCAATAATTGATGTTAATTCAGATATAAACATAGACTAAGAGAATACTGCAACAGCAATAATTTCAATATACAGAGAATAGAAAGCTGTTGGTAACGCATTCAGGAAAAACATGGCGAAACAGTATAGTACAGCAGCTCATCAATAAAAATAAAACTAAGGCTTAACACGGGCATAAACGTGTATTGTATCGTATATAGGCGGTTTCCGAAAGTTAGTTCAACTCTGTGGTACGCCATGATGATACATTTCTCTCTAAAAAATGAGTATAGTGCTATGGAAACTTTGCTACCAGGACCAGCGATCACAATGAAGGCTGCTTTTCAATACTTATCAATACCACAAGGAGGCGGGCCTCAACTATACATGTACTTTTTTTTTTTTTTTTTTGTTAGTTGTTGGCGCATCGGCTTCTGTGGCCATAATTCACGTCCCAAAGTTTTTGCATTTTTACTCTGATCCAAGTCGGTCCTTGAAGTTGTCACAGACATTCTCTCAGATATACCAGACAAGCTGTACTTGCTACCTGGGAATCTAAAACGCTGATGGAACTGATATTCGGGTGACACTCAAGTCAAGTGGACCCAATTTCGGCGAAGTCCGGACGGTCTGTGACAGCCAAATCCTCTGCTTGCACCTTCACGACGGTGGGACTGTTAGTAATCCTGGGTATAACCCCCATGCACAAGTACATGGTGGGTGACCACCCAGGTGTGAACCAATGTAAGCAGGGGTCAAGGTGTGGCGTCCACTTTCATTTGGAGAACACTTTCATTTGGAGTTTGTCTTTTTTTACACATTTCAAAGAATAACCAAAATAGCTTAAACAAATATAACCACAAAAATAAATTTTTTTCTTAAAATACAGATAAACTCTTAAGAAGTTGATTTTTTTAAAGAGAGCAAAAAAAAAAAAAAAAAAAAAATCTAAATCCTGAACAGGTACGTTATAAAAAAAAATCTAAATCCTGAACAGGTATGACATTATAGCTATCTGGAACCATGGAACAAAAACCTAAAAAAATTCTTTGAAGCTCTCAACAAATGTTCCTTTCCTGGGCAATCCTGTTCACAAGAAAATCCCCAAGGTTTTCTTGTGGAACATATGGAACTTTTCAGGAAGCCCATTGATACTGGAGTTATATTAAACTATAAATCTTGCCATCCTTTCTCAACAAAAATCGGTGTTCTCAAGTCCTTCATTCTAAGTGTGAATTTGTTCAAGAAGATAATCTACAACAGGAACTACAAATAACAACCAGGTTTGCCATGAAGAACGGATTTCCTCTACACGTTATCAACAAAGCGTTTTCATACCGGGTTTCTGGGAGCATCGGCGAGAGGAGTTTGTCAGCAGCATGGTCTGATGATGGGTGTGTAAGATGCCTGAAACGTCACCTTAATATAGTAGTTAAGGCGAATAGCTTAATAAACTATACTATTAATTTCACGTGGTATATCATTGGTATCAAATACAGTAACAATCTCAACAAAAAAGTTGGAGTTTGTCTTTTTTTTCACACATATAACATAATCTAAGGTCATTAAACACAACTTTAATGACAATTGGAAACTGATACATACCTAAGGACAAGCTCACTTTCAGAAGTATGATTAGAAAGAAGCAATATTTTCTTAAGAGCATACCAACAAACTTAATCAATCCCTTAATATTTTAAAGCGAGCAGAAGGCTGCCATTTACCGGGAAAACCTGGTTTGATTTTTAAAATGGGTCTAATTAAAAAAATACACCAGGGTAATCAAAATAAATACTAAGAGTGCCACCAGGTGAGCGACATCTACCGACCGCAGCGCCATCTGTTGGAAAAATGTAAATGCAAAATTTTATAAAAAATTAATGAGTCTAATTAAAAACTACACCCTTGTAATCAATTTAAATAAGAGTGTTACCTGGCGAACGACACCTAGCGATCGCAGAGCCATCCGTTTGGAAAATTGGAAATGCAAATTTTGATAAAAAGTGAAAAAAACATATCTTCTAATAGAATTAAATTCTAGTAAAGAGACCCTGTTACGGAGCCCTATAGCCTGAAGTTAATCGGTTATAATACTCACAAAGGAAAAATTAGAAATATAGAGAAAACTAGCACAGTTACCGTGTGGCTAATAACAATCCAGATTCAATCAACCATTCATTGAAACACACACGGAACCCACGCTGCCACAAAAATTCGGTTTTGCCTCAAATATGGAAACACAGCAATCAGATCAAATAACTGATTAAACTCTGCAAAATATGTAATCAGCAGACATCCAACACCATGAAGAGCGCCAGCCATTACAATTGATATCAATACTGATATTGTGTACACAGTAGCTTATCCAAACAGGGAAGAAACCACTACAGCCTGAAAGAACAAAGAACAGCAACGTTGGAAGCCAAAATAACATCGTAATGATTATTTTACAGCATATCATTTATAATGAATTGCAGGTAACAATATTCATATGAAGTATTTCTGTAAAAAATATTTCTATAAACTGAACGAGTCTCCAATAAATCGATTTATTTCCCTTCACCCACCCCTCTTTCTTCGTTTGTTGCTTTGATACCAGGTGATGGCCCGGTATGCCATTTCCTAAAAGAAGCTTGGATTACCTCTGTTCCCGGTGTGTCTGGACGAAAATACCGCAGTCACAAAATTCCAAACAAAAACGTGATTGGTCACTAAATACGGCACGTTATTATCCTTTTCTGCACGTAACTCGCTCCCCGCATACTGCAGATGCTGATAACAATGGAATAGCATAAAAGGCAGAAGAAGCGACAGATGGCGAAGCTCCACTTATTACAGTCGTCTGCTGTTGTGTTCCTCAACAGACGCAGAGGGCGTTACGATGTTGAAATTCTGGCAATTTTTGATAGGAGTCAGATTTATATCACTAGGCCGTGATTAAGCGATCCCACCATCTGACGTTCTTCTGATGCTAGAAGAGTCCTGGCAATATCCGAGTGTCTTCCTGTACTATCTGTGGCGAACAGCGTTCATTTGTTTAATCATAACGACTAATACTAAAAGCGATTTGCAGAATAGAATAGTCAGCATCTGACATTTCAATGATTTGATCCCTTTCAAAATCCATCAGCTGTGCATAACACAGCCTCACGCGGTTAATTCTGCCACCGGTTCGTTTGCTTGCTAAATTTTACACACGTTTTTATAACATTCCGATTCCTACTTTACTGGATGTCCAGCCTGCTATGAAATTCGTGAAATAGGTCAAAAAATTTTCAGAGAAATCTGTCCATTCTTTCTAGGTGGGCTTACTTTACTCATTAATGAAGAGCTTACTGTACATAAGGCAATAAACTAAACAATTACTAAGAAAAGACATAGATCAAGAGCATGCCACTGGGGGAGGGGAGATATGATTCCCGACAGCTGTAAAGATTTTCTGCAACAAAATTTAAATTGACTTAATATGTCAATCAAACCGCAGTTTAAAATAAGAAAAAAATAGCAATTTCAACACGGTTAGAGTACGCGTATTTAGCTTTTAAAAGAATGTCCAGCGTCCAGCTTGGAAAGTATTCAGTTAAAAGACTTTGGTAAATTTAATTTAAAACCTATTGATTGCAGAACAGAAGCAGTATTAAACATTACTTAAAACTGAGACAAGTGAGCTTATCTAATATGTCAACTATCAGACAACCAAGAAGTAGTAACACGGTCGAAAGAACGGTGATAACTTTTTCATTATCGCATGTCAAAAAAAATAACATAATCGGAGGTCAACAAAGCACTATATAATAACAATTACATACAGATATCGAGATTATCGGGGCGATTATTTCGAAGGTGTTGTATGACGTAAGACTTAACGGTAGCACAGGTGGCGACCCCAAGATTTTCTAAAGCTAAGTCAGTGAAAACAATCATTAGGCTTTAATCATGTAGTAGTAAACATATCCACATTATTATGATCTTAACAAAAGGTAGGAGCTAAAGGGGCTATAGCCCCTTTAGCTCCTACCTAGGACCACTCCTACGTGTACACGAGATGATTATACGAGTGGATACACGTATAATCACCGTCTTCCACATACCGGGTGAAGAACGCCTGAGTTTGAAACCCATCAATGAGGAATTTTTATGGATTTTTACAACGAGGCTTAGAAAAGACACTTCGCGGCCTCCTAGAAGAGTCTTTTCTCACCAGACAACTCACAAATCAAAAACAAACTATTATATTATGGTCACCCAGTAATTTCTTTCATATACCAGTGTATATTGTCTGTAAACTGAGTTTGTTCTCTGGTCAATTTGATTTGTCTATTTTGCTAGACGAAAGAAACCCCAGTTTCTGGGTTAAAAATCTTGCTATCTACGCCTGAGACCGACTAACTCAGCCATGGAATGAAAAAAGCCCATTACAGTTCCTCGCGCCATCGACAAGATTCGAATCTGGGCATTTTCCACCCGGTGTGGGGAGAACGGTGACGATACCGCTGTGCAACCCGTGCAGACACCAGGCAACTAAAAAAAAAAAAAAAAAACCATTATATTAAGGCCCCAATAATTTCTTATATATGCCCGTATATGTGTTGTCTGTAAATTGCGTGTGTTCTCTGGTCGATTTATCTGTTTTGCTGGACAAAAAAACCCGTTTCTTAGTGAAAAAACCTTGCTATCTAAGCCTGAGACCGACTAACTCAGCCACGGAGGGGAAAAAAACCCATTAAAATTCCTCGCGTCATCGACGAGATTCGAACCCCGGCCTTTTCCACTTGGTGTGAGGAAGACGGTGACAATACCACTGCCCTACCGCGCAGACCCGAGCAACTCACAACACTAATGGACGAAGCACTGAATTTATCTAGATTTTTCAACTTTATTGCATGAAAGAAAGCTGATTTTCATCAATAAAATGACTGCAGGAAGAATACTCAGCGGCTAACATTTGTGACTCCGTGTACTTAAGAAGCCCCCAACCAGCTACCCGCTCCAATTCCGACTTTTACTCTTCCTCATAGGTTACATTTCATGATTCACTTCCATCGTTATCAAAAGCTCCAACTAGCTCAATCCTCGGATACTAGCTGTCGTGGGTAGGCATAGTTGGTAGGATCGCAGTCCTCCCCACACCGGGTGGAAAAGACCTAAGTTCGAATCCCGTCGATGACGGGAGTTATTTTTATAGGCGTTTTTCACGACTTGGCTGAATTATTCGAGATTATCAGGGTGATTATTTTCGAAGGTGTTGTATGACGTAGGCCTTAAATCTCAGGAAAGAGTAGCATGCTTTTTTCTCTCCAGGAAACTAGAGTTTTTCGTCCAGCAAATAGAAAATCGAACTCAGGACACACGCAATTTAACGACAATATATATGGAGCAATCTGGCCTTAGTCGCTGCTGCTCCTAAAACCCAAGAAGAACAACAACAACCTTGGATGCTAACTAATGTAAATTCCTTGTCGACAAAAAGTATAGACGTCACATTCTCGGTCAGAACATATTCCTCACAGCCATCAACTGATATCAGATCGTGTCCGAGCGGACACGATCTGATATCAGCTGATGGTTGTAAGAATTTGTCAAAGAAAACTCAATTCAAGGAAACTATCATGTCCTTGTTCCAAAAGTCATAATACCTGCGTGTACCTTTGTACCTATTGCAATGGTTATTTATTTACATCTTTATCTAGGCCTGGACGGAATAGTACAGTGGTTATAATCACCATCCCATCAATACCAAGCGGAAAAGGCCCGATTCGAATCCCGTCAATGATGTGAGCAACTTATGCGCTTTTTTCACTCCGTGGCTGAATTAGTCGTTATTAGACTCTAACAGTAAGTTTTTCCCTAGTGGAAAGTTGATTTTTTCATTCAGCAACACAGGTAAAGCGACCTGAGAACACAAGCAATTTCCGGACATAACACACGTGGGCAGATGAAAGTGTGGTAGGCTGCTGGGAGTAGTCTAATGGTGCGAGACACGTTTTCGTGGAAGATCCTAGGTCCTCTCCTTATCCCACTGTGTAACACCGTGAACGCCAAAGCATATCTGAACATCGTTGTACACCCGGAACTGTTGCACATTTACTTCTATGGACAAGGTCCTTTCAACGTGACAACACAATCAACCATGGTTCGAAATGTATGAAGGAGAGGTCTGAGAATGACTTCAAACATCAACCTGGCCAGCCTAATCAGATCTCTCCTATTGGACACCCGCAGAATCAGCTGGAAAGGCTTGTTCATCAGCATAATCCTCTGCCCATGTCATACCAGGAATTGAGAGTTGTTTTGATACATTAATTGTCCAATATTTCTCATTTCACTTTTCAAAACATTGCTAACTCCATGCCACGTCGTTTAGGGGCAGATTCGGATCATGGTTCTAACAAATTTGGCCAAGCGTATATAGCTCTTATACACTGCACTATATTAGAGACTGTAGCAAGGCTTTTAGACCGTACCTAATAGCAGCGTGTGTTCACATTTAGCGATGAAAGTGGTACCTAAGTGGCAGATTCGCCTAGGTAATTACAGACTTCACTGTAATGTTATTCCGATTCCTGCTAAAAGAATGCCCCTTTAGAAAAGACACATTAATTTGGTTGCGAAGACCTAGCTCTGATGCATTGAATCAACGGATTCTCGATGAAGATCGTGTCCTGTCATATGAAGAGCATGGCAGATTCTGCATATTACTAGAGTTCTATGAATTCCACTGTTACTCAATTCGCGCTGTGTCATTTTCGTGTTAGAACCCATTACTCTCTGGATACAAAATCAGCATTATGGAGTAAAACTGCTCATAAAAATGCGCTAGCTTCCAGGCGACACGAGATGAAAACCTAATTAAACAGCCTCTATGAAAACAGTCCCAACACGAGAACAATATAAGCAGCAGCCTACACAGCAGGATTCACTGCTTCATGCGGCTTCCTCCATACCTTTATGCATTAGTCAGTGTCGTCGTTACAGGCACCCAAATGAGGTTAACATCCTCCGTGAAGAATATCGAAGAGCCAGAAATGACTACACCTCCCTTATAAGGCATCATAAAAAATCATCTTGGGAATGACTCGTGAAAACGACTGGCAATACTGAGCCCTGGTGGGGGGGGGTACCGCATCACCACCAAGAAACTCATCACGGGCGAAGTTATTCGATCCACTCTCACATCCTGGGGCACTATGACTACATCGTGGGAGCAATATATGGCCAATATTCTGGACACACTTTTTGCCACAGATACTGACCCTCTGACAGCACAACAGCAAGAAAAATGCCAGGCAAACAACACCTATTTCAACAATGCTGTAGAAGACCAATTTACCACCGATGAACTGCAGCAGGCTCTCACCAAAATGCAGGAAAGGAAATGCCCCGGACCAGACCTCACTGAACCTGAAGTCCTTAAAAAGACCATCCAAATAACATCCAGTTTCTACTCGACCTCTTCAATAAGTGCTTGTCCCATGGATCTTTCCCGGAGGAATGGAAAAACGCTAATGTAAAGCTGATCATAAAAAAAATCCATCTAAACCGCTCCAACAACTAGAGTCATATGGACCCATTGCTCTTTTATCCATGGTCAGTAAATTGTTTGAACGTCTACTCCTAGGTACGGCTCCAAGACTATTACACCAAAGCCGGGCTCCAGTTAAACTTCCAGCTTGGATTTCGACCGTGGCGTTGCACAGAAGACGCACTGCAAAGGATCTTGAGAATGATTCGTGAAAACGACTGGCAATACTGAACTCTGGGGGGTGGTGTATCGCATCACCACCAACAAATTCCCCAAGGGTGAAGTTACCCGATCCACTCTCACACTGCAGTCTCAGCTTCTACCTTCAAATACTACCTACCAATAGAAATAGAATTTGCTGGAGCCTTCGACAGGCTCTGGTGGGCAAGGATTCTTCGCAGACTTAGGCAAGCAAATATTCCATTAAATTTATACAAATGCATCCAAAATAGGAAAATTACCATCTCCTCAACGTACCGAAGAATCATCAGGTCTATCTACAGAGGTTGCCCCCAGGGTTCAGTCCTTGGTCCTTTTCTGTGGAACACTGTCCTAGATAGCTCCTTGGACTGGACCTAGGTCCTGTAGCCATACAAGCCTTTGCCGATGATGTCACCATCTCCATTGAGGCTGACAGCAGAGTTTCTCTGGAAGCCAGAGGAAACCAAGCACTTCAAATCCTTCAGGATTGGGCAGTCCTACAAGGTAAGACTCTCACCCCAAAAGACACAATCCATTCTCCTGAAGGGATCACTGCAGCCTACTAGAAACCCCGCTATCAAAATTCAAGGCCAAACCATCAAGCATCAAGTTTCCACGTTAAAACTACTAGGAACAGTACTTGACCCTAAGCTCACTTTTTCTCTGCATCTTGCACACCTCCACACGAAAGTGAGAAACTACACTGCTCTCATTGCACGGGTGAGTCGTAGTGATTGGGGATTGAATCGACGCACCCTTAAAGTTCTGTACAAATCAATCTTCCTTCCCTTCATAACATATGGATCTGGGGTCTGGTTTCGCAGGGCAACTCTTCACAACAACAAACGTAAACTGGGAACCATTCAGCGCACCATCCTTCTTACTATTACAAGAGCACGGTTAGCAACCGAGCCCTTCTGGTTCTTGCGGGCGTCCTTCCGCTCGATATGGAGGTTATTCGAAGGGGCCTCCACTACTGTCTATCAAGAGCCATATCAGCAACTGTCCTTGGACACTTCATCAATAACCTGAATGAAATCAGGCAGGAAAAGAAACAAATTGCCACTCTACTACTTCAGACTTGGTATGACAGATGGACTGCTACCGACAAAGGGCCAATCACCAAGAAATTTATACCTTATGTGAATGCCGTATTTCCCAAGTCTCCAAATTGGTTCTCTCCTGGTCTTTGTCCCATCTACCTTATTACGGGACACGGATCAATAAACCACAGACTAACAACCATGGGAATTATTGATATCCCCTACTGTGCATGAGTGAACTAGAAGACTAGAACCATGTAGTATATACCTGTAAACACTATGAGGACCTCCGTAGAGTCAACCCTCAAGGAAATGAACTTATTCATCACAGAAGAAAACTACTACTATGAGTTTACCAAGTTTGCACAAGCCCTCTTCACAAGACGGAGCACCCTATTGCCAACGCAGAATAGGAACACTCCAAACATCTGATCCTAATCCAACTGGCCAACCGATCTTAACCTGGATAGGATTAATTGGCACACGAGTCACCTGATTCACCAGTGGCTTATGCGCAGCTCTCTTGCTGTGTCTTATTTATCCTCCTCCCCGGGTTCTCCTTTCACCTGATGACATTTATTGCTCCATTGATAACCTGGAAAATGCCTTCACCTACATCCTCCATATGTATAGCTATGCCCTCCTTTCATGCGTACCCTCTGTACTTCCCCGACTCTACCTTTATTTATTTATTTTTTTTTTTTGTTTCCGTCCAGGAAGCTCTAGCGACCCTAGCGGAGACAAGCCAGAGAATAATGGGCAGCTTGGCTACTGCCTAGTGGCGTGTGCGGGCAACGTGGAGTCTTACCAGGACCCTGTGGCCAAATGCCAGGACACAGAACAGAACCCAACATAATACGACGTCTTCAATACATCCGCACTCTCTTGAACGGATCTTTCTTTCCAAACTCCTGGGGAGGAGAGGCTTGCCTCTCCTTGCCTCCCCAATTTTCTCACTCTGGTGGGGCACGGGCATGCCTCACTATCTGCAGGGGCTATCTACTCTGTCGGCCCCTTATTTCCAATTTCTTCCCCCCAATCTTCATCCTCCCCCCAAACTTTTGTCTTGCACAGCGTTTAGCCCTACATTTCAAAATCAAAAGAGAACATCAAAATTCTTGCCTGAACCTATTTGGTTTTTAAAACTCACTTTCACCGCACAGCCCCACGTCGCATACTGTTAATACTAACTTTTTAAGTATCACTAATATCAACCTCGATTTATTTATTTATTATTATTATTATTTATTTATTATTTTTTTTTTTGTTTATTTTTTTGGTCTTAGCCACTGAATCCCAGGAAAGTAAGTGGCAAGACCAGCCAGAGTACAAATATTGGTAACACCCGGCCGGCCTCCCTGTGGCGGGTATTGGTAATGTCGGGTCTCACTAGGGGCCCGGCGGCTAACAGGCCGGATGAACAATGGGCACACCAAACTACACAGTACATTATCCCACACACTTTTAAATCTCTGGCTTGTCCGATACAGAGAACATACGCGGAGATGGGAGAAATCCCAGGTGCCGTCAGACCCCGAACATACCTAATACCTAATAAACACACAACACTTTTTCTGGCATTTACAATGTTCTGTATTTCTTCACAGAGTACATATGGCACAGATGTGGGAAACCACAGGTGGCGCTTGACCCTAATACTATGCACACTATGTCGTCGTTACAGACACCAAGCAAGAGGATTCGTGTTCCAATCATGGAAGAAAGTCTTGCGGATTGTCATACTGGTGCGTAGACCGATTTTCCAGAATGACCTCTAAACTATGCTACTGGAAATGGGTTTGTGCTGTTTAGAATTGGGGGTTTAGTGATGGTCTGCAATGTTGTGTTCCGATCTTTGCATATATGACTTTTCGACACTTAAAGTCCATCTAATGTACTGTAGGACATCGAGATATACAGTATCATCTGGCGTAACATGTTCCTCTTGCTACCAGGGGACCCTCCACCCATTATAGTAACTATGAGCTGAAGACCCTAGATACCGAACTATTATTTTTAGGCCACCAATAATTAAATTCATCTGCGGTGCATTGTGTGTTATGTTCGTAAATTGCGTGTGTTCTATGGTCGATTTGCCTGTTTTGCTAGACGAAAAACCCGAGTTTCCGGGGGGGGGGCTTGCTATCTACGCCTGAGACCGACTAACTCAGCCACGGAGTAAAAAAAGCCCTTTAAATTTCCTCGTGTCATCGACGGGATTCGAACCCGGACCTTTTTCTACCCGGTGTGGGGAGAACGGTGACGATACCACTGTGCTACCGTGCAGATGACCCTAGATACCATCTGCGTAAATACATGTGAATTGTGAATTCTACTATTGTCCAGCGATGCTTACATCCACTTATAATTATGCCTCATAATGTCGCTTTTCCCCTGAAACAACCCCAGTGACTTCACTGAGAAACTACAGTTCTTCTCAAGAACTTTCATACAAATCGATTTAGACCGTAAAAAACTTTCATTTGATTGCGATGGGAGGCATATGAATATCAGAACTCTGGATCTCATTGGTAAACTACACTCCACCAGGTGCGATACCGGGCGCCATGGATGGTAATTTCGCCCATGAAGTATGGTATTGTATGCGGATGGCACTATCACCACTTCGCCTTCGCCGAAGGGTCAGGGGACTGACTGGTTTAGATTGGCTGTTAAAGAGTACAGGAGAGACCAGAATTTTCATTTTCTCTACTGCTGGATTCTCTAATAAATTAACAGGAAGTGTATGATACAGTAGTCACGCTCTAGAAGTAAAGTGAAATACTTCATTTAATGGGTATGGAGCGTTTTTCAATGGTTGATATGACTTTTTGTAACTTGCACGCTCTCTCTCTCTCTCTCTCTCTCTCTCTCTCTCTCTCTCTCTTGGCAAATCAGCAACTTAGGCCATACTGCGCCGCATAAAACATGTCCAAAAATTGCATGTGTACTATAGTCGATTTGCTGTTTGCTGGGCGAAAAACTATGTTAGCCTCATCTGAGCCGACTAACTCAGCCACGTTTTGAGAAAGACCCAAAAAATTTCTCGCGTTATTGACGGGATTCGAACTCGGATCTTTTTCACATAGTGTAGGAAGGATGGTAGTTATACCAACTGTGCTACCTGCAAGGGCGAAAAAACATGCATACAACCCTCGACTGATGCCAACTAATTTAGTCATGTTATGTCAATGGTAAGTGCAATACGTTATTTCTCTAAATTAGTTATAAAACTTCGCAACTATCTTTAAGCCTAGAAATGTCCAATCGGCTCTTAAGCTTAGTTGAGGTGAAGTAATAAAGTTACTACTGGGTCGTGAAATTCATGCTAATTTGTTTAATCCCCAAAATAAAAAAGTATTCAATTGTAGAAACACTCATTTTTTAATTATAACCTGAATTTTACATTCAGGTTACTAACATATTCTAATTTAACATACTAATTAGAAGCATTACAAAACGTTAAACGGCCGTAAGATTAATAAATTATATTAACAAATGTGATAAGTATCTAATACGAAAGTAAAATTCCATTTGCAGTTTCGGAAAAAAAAAAATAATAATAACCACAGCATTTGTAACGTTATATAATACGTCTTTGCACGACGTATTATATAACGTTAGAGAAACCTGATTATTTCGCCAGAGGTCCTTTATGAGTGACGTAACGCAATCAAAAGGCCTATGTCAAGAATTAAGTGTCTGCATCCTCTCCTCCTTAAACACTACCTGATACGTGTTCCGATTATCGTGAAGTCGCTCCCAAATTTAAATATTACCTTCGCCCTGAGAGCAAAACAAAATGTTACTGTGGGTTATGAGTTGGAGCACGAAGTTAACTTAACAGGTTTTACTATAAAAATAGTCGAACTGGAACACTTTGTTGCGTATTAGCGCCTAGAGGATCAAACTGTTTTTAGAAGTGTTACAGGGGAGGGGAGATTAGGAAACGGCATTTTTTGAGAGAGATGTCTCGAATTCAACTGCAGTTGTTATTTTATTTATTTATTTTTTTCTGCAGATGTTTTCACAGTACATGTACTTTCCTCCTGGTCATTTGATAACAGGTTATATCAGCAGTTTTCAACCCAAGAGCCGCATGCAGCCCATTCCGTCATTGGGCAATCCGCAACCATGCAAGCATTCCTACGGATTATGCATCTCCGAGTTTAAAACTGGCTTATCAAAAATTATGATTTCACACTGGTTTTTGAAAACATCAGTTTGTAGTAATGTTAGGCTTTTCTGTATTCGGTTTCTCAATGTTTAACGATATGATTGCTATTCGATAAGAATGCTATTCGTGTCCTTTAATAACTGTTGGATTTTGATATTTTCATTTTTAAATATAAACATTGATAAACATTGATTTAAATATAAACATTGATATAACTGCGCTTTAAAAAAATGAGTAATTAGTGGCAAGGAACTGTTCTTGTTCCCCAAAAGGCAGTGCAGTGGGGGGTGGGGGTTGTAAGTGTCTGTTAAGCGCCAAAGCAACTAACGCTGCGAATGTCAGTATATTGGGTTAGGTAACTGTGTGAATTCTGTGGTCGATTTGCCTGTATGCTGGATAAAACACAAGTTTTCGGGAGAAAAAAATAATCAAGCATATAGCAAAGTGGATAAAATCGCCATCCACACCGGGTAGAAAACGTCTAAGTTCGTGGTTAAAGATTCCAAAATCAACCATGCAAACGGGCCCAAAACCACCAATGCACTGTCCTATTTATCCGGTTTGGCCCCGTAACCAAAAAAAAAAAAAAGGTTGGAGGCTCCTGGTTATATGGGTAAACAAAGTTTCCTTTTAATTCTGAAAACTAAAAAATATAAAAATTATTATTACTAGGTACACACTCTTCTACTGGCCAGATTAGGCCAGCTTGACAAATTCCAGTGTAAGAAGTCATTACATTTTAATAAAGTGATATTCACCGGTATATAATGAAGACAACAGCAAAAAATTCAACCCTCATGATCAGTGATCAGCGATCCACAAAATGCAACTATTCTCGTAATTCGATTGACCAAAAATTCAGTATGTTCGTTTAACTGATACTCACATCGAAGCAGAAGCAACTGGGCTTAATGCAGCCCACATGTAACCCTCGCCTGAGACCAACTAACTCAGCCACATTATGAAAAGACGCATTAAAATTTGTTTCTTGTTGCCCTTGTTCTCATAGTATTTTTCCTGATCTACCCCCAGGTTATCAAGTAGGTTGGCTGGGGATATCAAATGAAGATGATCTAAATGAATAATGTTAATGCATAGTAAAAGTCTACGGTGAGCTTCGTTTCTCTATAATATTATGTTCGCTACGCTTGGAGTATAGAGCCTCCAGTGTTTTTCCGAGTAAGAAGGAGCGAAGATGGCGAGTCTCCCGAGGTCTTATTCAATCATCTCACGATCCATTAAACTTTACTGAAGTTTATTTGTATTACTTTTATTTTTATATGTTATTATTATGTTTCAAACTGTTTTTCACAAATGTAAGGCTTTGTGCTGTTTTTTGTGATTAATAAAAAAAAAATTCAATTCAGGTGAACGGCTAGGCTGAGAACTATGCATCAGAGGCATAGAGGAAGATGGGAGTGATACACTTTTGCATATATTTTTTTATAACCGGGAATTTTTTTTTTTTTTTTAAATTCCTACTGCCTTCTGTCGGGGTGTCCATACGGCTGCATATCTATAATTCTTCATCTTCTTGTAGTACTTCCGAAGGGTAAGCCCTCGTCCAATGTTGGACCTGTGGGTCGAGACTCTTTGAACTCGTTCTCCATTAACAAGGAAATGTTTCGGTTGGATGAACAGTAGCACGATTCATGAAATCTTTCGCTCAAGTGATGCATGAGCAGAATTGGACTTAAAAACTGCTTCAGGTATGTTACCCGGATTAGGTAATGCCAAAACAAATGTCCCTTGCATGACCAATGTAAAATACACAACAAACTTCTAAGAGATATACCAAAGGTGCAAAATAACCTCCTAGAGAAACCTCACATTAATTAATATTTACGGTTATCCACTGTACTCGGAAAAAGCAAGAAATAATACAGACTGAAAGTCAGTGTTGATCACAACAAAGTGATCGATATATTTTAAATTTGAATAAAAAAGGTTAAGAACGAACTTTTCATTATTTATTTTTTATCCAATAATAACCACATTATGAGTAATAACCCTCACCACGAACATATCCGCGAGACACTTCACATACTCTTTTGTTTTTCACACATTTGTTAGGCATCGACATCTTGAGGGAGGCTGGAACAGTCGGCATATCACTTCCGCTAACACAAGTATTCATATTTTATTTTTGTTAAACCAATGATCCCATTTCTTTTTATTTCGGCAGTGATGAGTATCACTGCGATACCACGTATTTTAGGAGCAATCAAGAATTATTTATTTAACAAGAATGCTCAAAAATGAACACTGATAATAGCGCATTTCTGCGCATAAGTCGACTTAACACTATTACCGATTCGCAAGGGAAACCCCATTGCACAAAAAAAAGTTCAAGCCTTTAAGGTTCGGGGGCTTTTAAGAGGTTAAAAGAATGAGGAGAGAAAGTCATGCTTATAATGCTTAAAAAAATAAATAACAAATAGTATTTGGCCACTTAGAAATTTCGATCCATAAAAAAAATAATAGAAGTTAATGTACTCAGTGGTGCGTTTCATTTCAGATACATTAATAATAATTCATCATTTATAACAAATAAAAAAAACGATTAAAAAACAACGATTTTCACGTGCGAACCGAGGACAGTTTGTTACATCAGTCGTACTGCCCATTCATTCCTGCACAGCAACAAAAATAATATCCAGTGCTCCAGCTACAATATACGGTATAAGGTTAACCTATGTGAGATGTAACGAGCAGAAAAAAAAAGAAAGAAAGAATTGACGGATTTCTATTGATCGAATTTTAATGAATTTAAACAAGTCATTAAAATCCATCGACGGAGAGTCAACTTATTACATGCAGAAGGCCAAAGCAATAACTGCCAGACTTTTTCACTGCCAGACATTGGTTCAATTTAAATTAAATTCGGGATGGCCTGACAAATCTTTCTAAAGGAGCCAATTTTAAAATTTCGTTAAAATTCATCCAATTGGAGTCGAGATATTACAGACTGACAGAGAAAAAATATTTATTGCAACTAGATGAACATAATGTAAATTATAGGTAATGTTGCAACTGGGCCATCATGGCCAAAAGCTAGGAGCTTGCATCTAAATTAAACAATTAATGGTTCACACACATTTATAAAAGCAAAAAAAAAAAAAAGAAAAAAAAAATGCAATATGCTATTATTACATTTTTCCTCCCATGATTCCTCTCATCATGCAAGTATTAACTGCATTTACAATACTACATCACGTAAGGTTTTATTTACAATATACGAGGAGAGATTGAAAAGTTTCTAGCCTATCATAGAAGGAAGGCTGGAAAGTTGTGAGAACCCGTTTCGTATTTAGGCGCTTTAGTATAATGTGTAAAGCGCCTATTGTTCTTTCCATCATATCGTCCGAATGTAATAACTCAACTCCATGTGGACAGATTTTAAAGGAAATTTATATTTTGGTTCTTTTCAAAGAATTTGTCGAGACTTCCTAAATTTCATTAAAATCGATGAATCATCATCGAGAAATTCATCAATTATTATTTCTCTTTTTTCTATACATGTCACATAGGCTATCCGTATGCTGTAGCTGAAAAACCGGATATATTTGCTGACATTCGCTGATTGTAAGAATGAATGGGCAACATGACGAATGTGCAGAAACAAAATTTTCTGCACGGAAATTTTCTTTTTAATACCCATGCCTGAAACGCAAGATAACGTTCATGAAATTTATTATCCACTTACATATAAAACTTCATAAAGAACCTGCTCAAAGTACACCTTTTATATTCTCTGTAGGGAAAATCGATTAAAAGAGTTTCCGAATGCACGATAAGTTAGTGGTTCAATTGATAACGTATTGATAATTATCTATTGCTCGTTCAATTTATTGTTATATCGTAGCTCATGACTGAACTGCATGAATGTGATTGAATCAAATTTCTTATCTATAAAAATTTCAGCTTTCTTAATGAAAAATCCTAGTTAAGCACTAAATCATTTCTGTCATACTCGAGGAAGTGTGCTTTCTCGGGTTTTACAATTGATGTACTGAAGTACATCAGTTGTTGCTTTCAAAGCTATTAGAAAAGCCATTATTCTTTCGTTTCTCGTAAAAAAAGAATGCATAAAGAAGCGTTATGACTAACGTTTAGTTGAAAAAAGCTGACTTTTTTGATTCGTGAACAACGAGATATGGGGGAATATACAGAGAGGAATGTATAATTATATATAAAAACCTGGGATAAAAAAATAAATGACTTAAGTCGCATTAACTTTATTTTTTCCATTTTATTCACCCTCATTGCAAGTATTTAATATATGTGCCCACTTATATTCTGCACTGGAGTATCGTTCAAGTGTTTCTGTAATTTGTGGTTTAGAGATAGTGGATTACCCTTTATCACCTTCAAATTCCGGGACAAAATGACTTCAACATAAGGAATATGGAAAATAAACATATACCATTCTGTATTTCTAATGACAGCACTGTCAAATGAAATTATGAATTTATTTCATTAATAATTAAACAAATAAAATTATAGCTACATTATAATTTTAGTTAGTTAATTTTAAAATAAAGTCATTGTAGTTACATCTATGTGCAGAAACATATACACAAAATTACATAAACAGAAACCCTCTCTATTTACAATCATTCGATCCTGTATAAGAAACTCCAGCAGATTATGGAGCTTCTCTTACAATATTATAAAACGTAACAAAACACTCAAAGACTCAACAGAAAAAGAAAAACATATATGCACACTCAATGACATGTATATATGCATGTGACTTGTTTGTAGCAGCTCCAGGGCCTGGGTCCATCTCCGCTAATTGTCTCTGTGTAGTACTTATTATCAGAATGAAATTATTATCAATACATGTAGTGCTTATTATCAAATTATACGATACTTGTAATATATTTTAATCTACTTAAGACTTACAACTAAATGGGAAATATAGCTCTCACACATTTGACGTTTGACATGTAAACATGTCAAACGTCACGTGAGATGATAATCCACCTTTAGCGATGAATATGCATGTGCTAGTATGTGTTTGTGGGTGTAGTGTATTGTATCAGGCCTCTTTGCCACCAGGGAGTGGCCAACACCTGGACAACTGCTGCCTGTTGCCCGTCCCAAAGCACATGGAGCCGGGCTTATTCTACTATCTGTTCCTCGCTAAAATTCAGCATCCACTAGAGGTAGTCGGCATCTCTGAACGACCTCAGAGATCAATAGAATACAAGTCCAGGACGGTTGGTAGGTGACACTGGGAACAGCTCAACAGGGGTTTGTTTAATTATTCAGTGTGGTGAAGCATCTGTATTCTTCTGCTGAAGACGTCGTTGGTGAAGATTGGAAGGGCTTGAAAGTTAGTCTAATTTTCAATTAAGGCTTTAAGATTGCCTTCTGATATGTTCTGTACTCTATTTTTAAATGTTGTTCGTTGTTCTTTGTAGTGGGGGCAAGACATAGGATGTGGTTCCAAGATTCCTCTTCCTCACAGGAGCAGTGAGGATTTGTCGCCAATCCAAATTGGAACAGTTTCGCCTTAAAGGCACCATTTCCTGTTAGGATGGGTAGAACCATTTGCAATACGGCTTAATCATGGCAAAGGTGACGTCCGGGATGAAAAGTCGGGTGACCTCTCCAGTGGGGGCTTTCATCCCATCTAACCTGCCAAGGGGATTGGAGTTTATTCCACAGGGTAATTTTTTCCCGTTTGATATTTGTAGCAGAATTGCAGTCTAATCCAAGGAGTGAGGTTGGTAGGCCTTTTTTGTGTTTGTATTTGAAACCGCTACAACCTATATAGAGCTATATTAGTTGAGGTTGTTCTTGGTACTCGGTGTGTCGCAAGCAACATAGTTCTTTGCATGGAAAGGAGTTTGGTCCCGATTCTGCTGTTAGTTACTCTATGGAACCAGACCCCGACAGCATAGGCAGCAACTGGTAAGAACACAGCTTTGTAGTAGAGAGATAGGGTTCTTTTGGTGAGTCCCAGTCCGAACGGGAGATCCTGATGACAGCTGCAGTGAAGGCTTTGGTTTTTTTTTTTTTTCTACACTGTTCATGTGTGCTTGGAAACTGAGCCTGTCGTTAAATTTGAATGTATGATGCAAATGATATAGTATGATGCAAAGATGTTTAGTTTGTGTCACATATGGAATTTACTTCCTGTAAATAAGAACTTTCGGGGATCTGCGATAATCCAACCTGTTTTTGAAGATCATTAACTTTGTGTTTTTGCGTTTGATATTTTTAATTTATTTGTGAGGATCCAGGTCGTCCAGGACAATATTCGCTCGGCCCTCAAGAGTCCTCTTGGATCTTCGTGCAATGCAGATAACCAAGTCATCTACGCAGGCGAAATTGAGGCAGTTGTCAAAGCTTCTGGTGAGCCATTGGTCAAGTACGGAGTTCCAAAGGAGTGGTCCTAGCACCGACCCCTGCGGGCAGCCTCTGTTTATGAATTTTGAATATGACCGTTGTTGGGCAGTGACCTGAATTGATCTGCTATTACTGAAATAGGTTCTTATGACTTTGTAAAGATACTGATTGCAGTTTGTCAGTCTAAGGGACCTGAGGGCACTCTCCCACAAAAGGGTATCAAAGGTACCCTCAAAATCCACAAAGATTGACATCTCATAGACTGCCCTAGAATGTGTACATTGTTCTACAAGGGCTGCAATGGCATCTTCTGCGGAGGACCCTTTCGTGAAGACATACTGCAAGCTGGATGAAAAGGTTTCTGAGTTTAAGACAGTTTGGTTTATGGGACCAATTATTCTTTCAAACAGCTTTCCCAAGTCAGCTAACAGAGAGATTGGACTGTACGAGACGTGTGGACTTTCTCTTGGGTCGGTATTCGCTTTTTGAATAGTTTTGAGCAGTTCCTGCTTCCAGAAGTTGGGGAATATGCTTCCAAGAGGCATTTGTTGTAAAGATTTAATAAAACATTAGGGTAGAGCTCATTAAATCTGGTGATGACTGCATTTTCTATCAGGTCAAGGCCCGGACACTTTTTAGAATTCAACTTGGCCACAGCAGCATCAAGTTCAGCAGAAGATCAACATCCAGGGTACCCCTCCATAAGTGGCATTGTTTGCTCGTATCTGAGTTTGATGCATATTGTCGAGATTGGGATCATCCTTAGGAAAGAGGTAGTCAATGATTTTCTCAACTGTTGAGTGCCAGTCATATGTTTCACTGTTTTGATATTGCACCGTGTTGTATATATCTGGAGAAACACATCTGTTGCTATAAACTTGTATATGAGACCCAGGGGTCAGTGTTCCCTGCTTGGGAAACCAATTGTCTCCAAGACAATTGGTTTCCCATTTATGTTCCGCGATGGCTTTGTGGTAGATTTTTCGCTTGTCCCTGTACTCTTGCTTGAAAACATTAAGGTGAGGATCAGGCCAGTGCCAGCGCCGTTGAAAGGCTCTCTGTGCCGCACGCGTTTGTTTTCTGAGATCACTTTCTTCTTGAGTCCACCAAGGAGTGTGTAAAGTGTATTTAGTGTCTAACGGCGCAAGGGGTTTCCCCCATCTCCACGTTGCTTTCATTGTCGGTGTGAGACAGTTCCCTGGAAAGGCCAGAGATTTAAAAGTATGTGGATATGTCTAGTGTTGTGTATCGTTGTTCTTCTGGCCATTTAGCTGCTAGACCCCTGCTGGGGCCCAACGTTGCCCATACTCCATCAAGAAGAATGAGACATGTGGACTTTCTTTCGTTTGGTAGCATATTCAGTACCTCTGAAGAGGGATGACTGTACATAACAAGCATATTGAGCTGCAGAGAGGTTGTTAAGGTTTGAAGTTGTTGTCACCTCGAAGTCAAGGCACAGAAATTCTCTAAATTTATCCCAATTAATATTTCGGATTGAGAATCTTCTAAGGTCCTCCAGATTGTTGTCATTGTTCTTTGGTGCTGCAGCTGTGATAGTGAAGGAGATGGAACTATGGTCACTATTAGATATGTCGGTAAGTCACTGTACTTGTTGGGCACAGCCTGTTCCGTATATAGCTATGCGCAAATTGGGTCTGCTACTTAGTGCATCGATCTCACATTGCGTAAGCACCTCGCCAAAAGTTTTATTGGTATTGCTATACTCTAAAATAAAATGCACTGCTCCAATGAAGACGTCATTATCATCAGCCATTTTCAGTCCACTGCAGGATGAAAGCCTGTCCAGCAATCGTATTTAATAAAGTGCTGGAGGGTTTGGTCTTTTCCTCTTCACGCTGAACAGGCATCTTGAAGAGAACCATTGGAACTTGAAGAGTAATATATACCTGATCACCACAGCTACTGAAGCAACCACTAAATATTCATTAGCTATTACTGTGAACTTCACTGGAGCTTTCGACCAGCTCTGATGGCCCAGTATCCTAAGAAGACTCAGACACTCAATTATCCCTAGAAATCAGTATGGATGTGTCAAGTCCTATTGTAACCAAAGAAAAATCATGATTACAACCAGATACCAGCAGATCACCAGGCTTGTCACTCGGGGTTGCCCTCAGGGCTCGGTCCTTGGGCCTTTCTTCTGGTCCATTGTCTTGGACGAGTTCCTTGGGATGGATCTCGAATCTGTAAAGTCCCTCGCCTTCGCTGATGACCTGGTCCTGGTCGTACACACAGACACTAGAGCTCAATTAAAAACCAGGGCTAACCAAGCACTCAACAAACTCCAGTACTGGGTCACCACCCACAGGTTCCTAATATCTCGAGAGAAGACTAAATCTATACTGTTAAAAGGATCCCTTCGGCTGAGACGACATCCAGCCATTAAGATTATGAATACCCTAATCAAACTGTCATCAGAAATCAAATACCTAGGTCAGGCAACTGACATGAAGCTTGCCTTTTACTTTCACTTGGTTTACGTGGCTCAAAGATCAGAAAATACATGACTATGATAACCAGAATAAGTCGGACGGGCTGGTGTCTCAAACGAAGGGCTTTGGCCCTCATCTACAAAGTTATCTTCTTGCCAATTGTTTGCTAGTGAAACAGCTTGGTGCACAAAAGCCACCTTGGTACGAAACAAGACAAAGCTTGACTCTATCCAAAGGGTTTATGACACTTACAATCACTAGTGGATTTTCACGATGCTGTTTCACGTGAACTAGTAAATCAGAATGTCTTATAATGGGTGATTTTAAATTCCCAGATATTGACTGGAACTTGTGAGTTGGTCACTCGCACACTAGTAAGAGTTTTGTGGATTTATTGGATGATTGTTTTCTGCAGCAGCATATTCGAGAGGCAACCAGAGACGGTAATACTCTTGATCTGGTTATTAGCAGTGATCGTTCGTGTTTTAAGAATTTGCAGATACAGGAATCACTAGGTGGCAGTGATCACAGTGTACTGATGTGGGAATTACTTAAAGATATAATTACCATCATGGGTAAAGAAAAGGGTTTATGTTTCCGTAAAGGTGACTACAGTGGTCTCAGACAGCTTTTAAATTTTGTACAGTGGGACCAACTGATGATGTTGCCAACAGCAAATTCTAAGTGGGAAGCATTCAAGGAATTAATCGTGGAAGCTACTAAATACCTATTAAGAAATATTGTTCAAGGTTTAGGCCTAACTGGTAGTCAAATGAACTAATGAGACTCGTGGCAGAGAAGAAAAATGCATGGTATGCATATAAATTATCAGGAGACACAGAAGCCTATGGCAGATGTAAGCTAGTCTGTAATCAAGTCACAAAGCAGGTTAGACAGGCGAAGGCAGATTACGAAAAATCTTTGGCAAAGGATGCTAAGAAAAACAGCAAGAATTTCTTTACTTATATAAATTCTAAAAGGAAAGGGATGAATCTGATTGGGCCACTTGATATCGATGGTTCGACTGTTGACGCTGCTCAGATAGCAAACAAACTGAATGAGTATTTCGCAACTACATTCACACATGAGGAATTATTAAGGTTTGAAAATGGCAGAAGGTTATCAAATTGTAGCAGGGTGCTTAATGATTTTGTAATAACTGAGAACAAAGTGGAGGAGAAATTGTTGAAGTTAAACATAAGAAAGGCACTGTGGCGGATGGGATCTATCCAGTTATATTAAAGGAGGCGGCAAAGGAAGTAAGCAAACCCTTAGCCATAATTATGAGACATCCTTGGATTCAGGGGAGGTCCCCACGGACTGGAGATGTGCAAATGTATCCCCAATTCACAAAGGGGGGGATCGAAGGGTGACACGAGAAATTACAGACCAGTTAGTTTAACTTCTGTTCCGAGTAAAATAATGGAGTCATTATTTAAAGATGCATTGCAGGATCATCTAGACAAGACTGCAGCAATAATTCAGACACAACATGGGTTTGTTAAGGGAAAGTCTTATCTGACAAATTTGATTGGGTTTTATGATGTGGTTACAAAGGAACTGGATGCAAAAAAATAATTTTGATATCATATATTTGGATTTCCGGAAAGCTTTTGACACTGTTGCGCATGGAAGACTACTGTACAAATTTCAGCAGAATGGGATTAAGGGTAAGTTGCTACAATGGATAAAAGGTTGGTTGAGTGGGAGAAAACAGAGGGTGGTAAGCAATGGGTGCTGCTCTTCGTGGACTAATGTTAATAGTGGAGTCCCATAGGGTTCGGTGTTGGGTCTACTGTTGTTTTGTATATTTATCAATGATATTGATGAAGGTATATCAGGCTTAGTGCCAAAGTTTGCAGATGATACAAAGGTTGGCAGGGTTGTTAATGACAGTAATGGCAGTGTGCTACTGCAACAGGATCTAGAAAATTTGGGCAGATGGGCTGAGAAGTGGCAACTGAAGTTTAACCTTGACAAATGCAAAGTACTGCATATGGGTAGAAGTAACCCCAGAGAAATGTACCAACTGTGTGGTACTACACTTAACGTGGTAGAAAATGAAAAAGACCTCGGAGTAATTGTGCAGTCAGATATGAAGTTTTCCGAGCAATGCAGACAGGCTGCAAGGGCATTGTCAATGATATACAGGAATTTTGCTAGCAGGAAAAAGGAGGTGATTGTCCCTCTCTATAAAGCAATGGTCAGGCCACGCTTTGAGTACTGCGTACAGGTCTGGAGGCCTCATTTTAGAAAGGATGTAGATTTGCTTGAGCATGTACAGATAAGGGCAACAAGATTGGTGAGGGGAATGAAAGGATCCTCTTACCAAGAGAGGCTTAAGTTCTGAAAATTGCAGCGGCTGGAGACTAGACACCTGCGAGGTGATCTGATTGAGGTGTACAAGGCCTTGAATGGGTTGAGCACGCTGAATTCTTATGGGATTCTTCCACTTGTTCAGATTACGAACCTAAGGGGGCATAAATTCAAATTGAGTAAAAACAGAAGTAGAACAGATGTGTGGAAATTTGCCTTTAGCCAGCGGGTGGTTAATTGCTGGAACAAACTTCCATCTGTCGTTGTGGAAGTTGACAGGTTAAATAAATTTAAGGAGGATCTTTGACAAATATTTAGAGGGAATTGGTTTGTAATTTTTTTTTTTTTTTTTTTTTTTTTTTTTTTTTGGCTGATGCTGCATAAGCTCATACACTTGCTTTCTTGCATCACGCGCCACTACTACTACTACTAGTAGAGCCTGCCGCACCGTTAGTACCCCGGCTCTCTCCAGTCTTGGCCGGCTTCAGGCCTCTATAACTTCAGGTGGTCAAAGGAGGCCTCTTTCAACGACTAAGGAAAGCCAACTTTACCGAGATTCTTGAAATTCAATAGGCGAATGACCTAAAGAGAGAAAGAATACGCTTAGCGGATAGTAAGCCATTCGGAAACAATCTAGGGATGAAAGTACAAAAGGTGCCGTCACCAAACATTTCTTCCTAATGTGGCGTTTCCTGATCTAAAGCCTCCTCTCTGGTTTTTTCCTGGGCTACAAGTAACATTCCTATTAATGGGCAGCCCGTTGAATCACAAGTTGACAAACCTTGGAACACAGTAAAACCCTCTCTGGACTTGTGATGATCCTAAATTGGGACCACATTATGTATATATGCCCTGAATATGAAGAATATCGCATCAGACTCATGACTAAAATAAAGAAAAACCCATGAAACCAAGAGTATCTCCTTCTGCAAGAAGAACAGCTCTATTCTGCACTTACTGAGTTTGCGCAATCAGTATTCCAACATAGGTGCTCTATTCAGAGGCGGCCTTCCTAATTTGACATCCACAGAACAGACAAACATGTGCTGAACTGAAAATTCCCAAAGTTATATTACACGCTAACTCCTCTATCTACTGGATTAAACGGTAGCAGAAATTACTGAAATGGATTCCGGACAAATGGACTAACCCCTACAAGAAACTGCAAATCCTGGATGTTCTTTAGAGGATTGCAAACCCTGAATCCTAACCTCAGGTTAGGATTCGCTGGTCTCCAGTAGATTGCCAAAAGTACGTACATCTGTATATAGTCTGGTGCTGCTGACACCTGTGTCTCAGGTGTGGGATGCCATTCTGGCGCTCCACTTTGCAAGGCACCCTTGCTCTGCAAGCCTTCTACTTTCCCTGGACCTGAGTGGACCTCTCAGCCCATGGGGATCCAACCCTTTGCTCCCTCCCTACCTCCTCATCAGGAGGACGCCTTATTTCCCCATCCTCCTTACTTCCTTCCCACTTTGCTTCCCTTCTTATAGTATCTCCCTTACTCACTTTTTTTTAAATCTGGTCTCCCTCAGGAAGCTCAGGCGACCCTGGAGGAAACTAGCCAGAAATCGATGGACTGCCTGGCTTATAGAGCCAGAGTTACACTGGTATTGCACTACTTTCGAATAAAGGACCATTGAAGATTAATCCGATATACTATATAAAAATGAGGTAACACTAAGCAACAAATTAACCTTTTGGAGGTGTAATGTCATCTTTAAAGGTTTAAGCTGCTCACTAGCTCGTTTTAAAACAAATGTGAATGAAAGCAGTGCAAACCGGGCAAACTCGGTGTGAAGGCAAGGTTTGTTCTGAAATTCAAGACCACATTTGCCATATCAATCTTCACTACTCACGTTCGCCCAAATGCAGCCATTGTAGTGGAAAGAGAACCATTTGGAATGGAGAGAGCTCGTTATACGATGTACAGAATATTGATCTAGAAAATAAGTAGCCTCAAGTACGTGGCGATTTGCAATTCTTATGAGTCACTATTACTCGGAAACCGGATATGTCTGGTAACCTTATTGATGGTCTATATTATTTATTTACTTTTGCTGCAGTTCACTGATTTTTAAACGTTCTTAAGTAAATTAATATTAGAGAAATGCCTGGAACAAGAGAAACAGAGATAATATAAAAATTCTCGTGACGATTGTAAAAATAATCGGTAGTCTCAAAAATTTTCATATTATAACTAAATTAAGTTATTCACTGATGATATTTTAAGGAGTTCTTATGTGCTGTGAAGTTATGACTAGATCGTGGATATAGCTTAGCTTAATTTTATTCATTATTCTTAATGTTTCAAAAATAATAATTACGCTGTTACAAAATATAAATAAATAAAAATACAAGATGAGTGTTTGGGGGGAAAATATATATATACACACATACATATATATATGCGCACATATATACACACACACACATGTATGTGCGCGTAATGTAATGTCGTAAGTTGCGAAGAATAATGTCGGAAGTTGGTGGGCAGTACATGTATAGCGAAACTAAAAAGAAAGAGCCACGAGGAGTAGGCACATATACGCGCACATATATACACACAAAGAATAAATGTCTAAACAATACAGTGCTATACTATAATATATAACGCAGTGCTATACAGTTTATCAAATATTTGTCAGTATGTACGAAATCGGAAAAGTGAAATTATCGGTTATAATTAAAAATCGTTTATAATTAAGCATGACAATACTTTATAAATACTGATATAATATATATATATATATATATATATATCTGTGAGCAATTTAATATACTATCAGTATTTTTCTATAAATCTTATTTACATGTATTAATGAAAATGAAATCTGCAAACGTACAGTAATTTCAAAATAGTTCAATGACGTATGGAAGCACTTTATCAGGCTTAGCAAAAGAAATAATTCAGAACGCTAAAATAGAAAATTGAAATGTTTGTTCATAAATACTAGCTATACTAGATTAGCAGCTACGTATGTTTGCCCTGTGCAAATATTAATACGTATATTAATAGCTACCTATATTTGCCTTGGTAAAATAGCGATTTCACTCCCCCCCACAGATTACTCGTAGTATGACCGTTTACTACTTTTCCACTTACAAATCAGCTTAAGTGGGAAATGGGTCTAAAATGTTTAAAATCAAACGCTTTGCACTAAACAATACGTAGCATGGTTTATAAATTAGCCTAACTAAATGTCTCAAAAATAAAATAATTACTTACGTCTTCTGCCTTCAAGCGAATGTCCGATAAACTGGAAATAATATAGCAGTAAAATTCAAGCCTGGAAATAACATAGCAGTAAAATTGGCTTCTTCAATCTATGTCCGATAAACTGGAAATAATGTACAGTAGTAGTAAAATTCAATAATTAAAATTTCTGACATTATAAAACAAAGTTCTTTGAAAAAAAAAATTAGGAAAACTAAGTAAACACAGCACCACCGTAAGTTGACATTTTATAGCACTTCTCTGAATTATTCTTAGAACCTATCTGCCACCTAGAAAGTTAAAATTAGATTAAATTAAGATTTTAAATGTAACCATACGTTTACTAAGATAACGTTGATTATTTTGTCATTTATGCAAAAAAATGGAACACTTTATATTCGTCTGAACCTTTGAAAAGTTTGGAATTTTAAATAAAATTTAAATAATTACATTAATAGCTCATTACAATAAAAATGAAGTATTATTATGAATGTGAATTGCTATTAAAATTTATTTAATATTATAATGAGATATGTTTCTCTGGGTTGATAATTATTGTCTTAATCCTGGTTGTTGTTTGTTTTTGCACCAAAGCAACTAAAGTTTCAAGGCATCAGTGTAATCTGCTTGTAAATTGTATGTATTATTCACATTGACTGTTATTCTGGATGAAAAACCACAGTTCACGCTAATCGGGAAATCATATCGCCCATGCCGACTAACTTGGCCATGGTGGGAATAAAAGCCCATAATTTTTTTTTTTTCCTTTATTGAGGCGATTCGATTCCAATCCTTTCCAAAACGGTGTGAAAGAACAGTGGCCGTGATCATTATCCAATCTTCTATGAATCAATCTATGAATAAAAGAGGGTACACAACTGGCGAAAAGATAAATTCGGGGTTTCTTCCCCACCAGACTCACACAGACATATGGATTATAGAAAGTTGCTGCGGAACTTTCTTTGTAATAAGTTTTTTTTTTTTTAATTCTTCGGTACAGCCATCAGTCCACAGAACAAGCTTACAATTTCATTGTAATTGTTTCATGACTAACAAATGGCACTATGGATTCGCACGAGCACATGCGTGCCATGACTACAGCTACGAGTTTTTATTAACATAAACTTTTTTCTCTCATATTTCTCATATATACTATTATGTAAAGTAGCATCTAATAACTAATTAGCCTTTTCTTATAAAAATGCATGCCTATAAGGAAAAAAGGCTCCACTAAGAATGGAAAGAACTTTTTGTGAGGATAGAGAAAAATACTTAGGATCCTCAAAAAAGGAAAACCATAAATATAACTTGCATTTAAGTGGTATGAGCATACAGAATAGCTAACTATGTGATATTTAAACACACTATAAAAGCGTAATTTCCTTTTTCATTCAGTAAAGTTAAATTTCCAGATAACTCTGGAAATTTAACTTTACTGAATTAACTTTTTGCAAAGTTAATCTGATAACTTAAAGTTATCAGATTAACTTTGCAAAAATAAAAAATAAAAAGGATCCCTTGTGCTCATAATATTACTAAACTAAAATTTTCGAGCTTTAACTTGGCAAGTGCATAAAATCTATGGAAATTGTTAAAGAGGCAAAATAGAACCTTTCTTTTCGATTTTAAATTACTACTGAACGATTCGTTGTGTATTTATATATTTATTCTCCCAGTCAAAATTCATATTTGTGGATTAATTCAGATTAGAGCTTCCTGTATACTCATAATCAATCTGGCTTTTCCATTTTAGAAAAGAACTTTAGAATCTGCAATAATGTATTTTTTTTTCTCCTAAATCAAACCAATTTGGTATTATACTTCTGGTATAATACCAAATTGGTATTATACCAGAAGTTCCCTTTAAAAATACTGTAGTCCGTTATGTTTAATTTTATATGAAATTTATGCCTCCTAAATATCCTTCCGGCTATCAATATGTTATATATTGATAGCCGATATCAATATGTTATATATTGATAGCAATCAATATGTTATATATTGATAGCAGGAAGCTTTTAAGTCTCGGGGGAAACTATTTTTTTTTTTTCCTATGAAAACCCCAAACACGAAAGGTATAAAAACTTATAGTACTTAGTACCATGCATGGATTGAAGGAGATGGAGGGGAGGGGGAGAATGCCAGAATCTTTGCTATGGAGACTAAAATTTAATAGGAGTTTAGCAATGGCTTCTTCTTCTTCTTCTTCTTCTTTGGTCCTTAGCTGGCAGCTGGGGGAGGCGGTTGGCCACGCAACCAGTATGCTGCTGTAGGTGCCGCAGGGTTTCGGACTTGCTCTGTGATGTTCTTCCATACCTTACGATCCATGGCGTCAGTCCTGGCCTGGTTAAGGTCGAGACGTCGGCTCTTCAAGTCATTTTCCACTTGCTTGGCCCACGTTTTCCTAGGCGCGGTCCGTTGGATGCTCCATTGGGTGGGTCGTTGTCTCCAAAGGAGTGTGGATGGTATTCTGTTCGTGCCCATTCTACATACGTGGCCAAACCATCTAAGCCTTCGCTTCTGGATTTGGTCGGCAATGGTTGGTTGCTGTTGGCATCTGGCGCGGATGGTATCATTAGTGATGCGGTCGCGAAGAGAGATGCCCAAGATCTGCCGCAGGCATCGCATTTGGAATACCTCAAGTTTGTTCAAATCTAACTTGAGACAAATCCATGTTTCCGATCCGTAAAGAAGAATGGGTAGGATCAAAGTCCGGAAGAGTCGGATTTTAGTCTTTGTGGAAATGTTGGTCCTCTTCCACAGACACCATTTGAGCGAGGCGAACGCAGTAGCCGCCTGTCCAATTCTGCTGTGGATTTCCATGGTGGATGCAACTTTCTTCTCCTGGACCAGTGACCCAAGGTATTTAAAGTCCTGCACTTGCTCGATCTGGACGCCTTCGAGATAGATGGTGGCTTGCGACCCATCTGTTGTCAGGGCCTTTGTCTTACCAGCATTGATCTTCAAACCGTATGGCCGGGCAATGCGGGCAATGCCGTAGAGGATGTCCGTGGCGGCTTCAGCGTCGTTACCGGCAAGGATAGCACTATCATCAGCAAACATCAGGTCAGTCACATAGTGATCCTTGTCATATTGTATGCCCTGTCTGTTTCTGAATGCTTGCCTCATAATGGCGTCGACCACGATGTTGAAAAGCAACGGGGAGGCTACATCTCCTTGGCGGACTCCAGTTTGGATGGTAAATTCCTCAGATAAATCGTTCTGGATGCGCACCTGGCTGGTTAAACCGTTGTATGCAGTTTGGAGGAGTGTGATGACTTTTCGAGGTACATCTTCAACCTCTAGTAGTTTCCATAAGGCAGGCCGGTGGACACAGTCGAAAGCAGACTTAAAGTCAATGAAAACAATGACGGTTCGCTGTCCACACCGGATCCTCTCCTCCATCAGCTGACGAATGGCAAAGATTTGATCACAGCATCCTCGCCCGGGTCTAAATCCAGCCTGTTCTTCTCGACTGGTTTGCTCGCGATGTTTTTGCAGTCTTGACTGGATGATCTTCATAAAGACCTTTCCGATGATGGAAAGGAGGCTGATGCCACGGTAGTTCTTGCAGTCCCGGTTATCACCTTTCTTGTGGATCGGTACGATAATGGCTTTCCTCCATGTTAGCGGAATTTGTTCAGTGCACCAGATGGTTTTGAGGAGCGAGTGTAGTCGGCGAAGCAGTACATCTCCCCCGGCTTTGATCGCTTCTGTGGTGACTTGGTCCACTCCTGGTGCCCTGCCATTCCTCAGGGATTGTATGGCTGCTTTCACTTCTTCTACTGTAGGCTCAACATCGACCATGGAGATCTCAGGGGGGTCGATCGAGAGTGCTGTTGCTGGCGGTCCCTGAGGTGGGTCGTGATTATACAAAGCTTTGAAGAATTCACTCCACCGTTGCAGGCGTTCGGATGGTGATCGCACGAAGGTCCCATCAGCATTCTTGATGTTGTCACTAGTCAATTTGGTCTTTCCACTCAGACATCTGAGGGTGCAGTAGAGAATGCGGTACTCGTTCTTGGATGCCGCCACTTCAAGATCGTCTGCCACTTGGTTCCAGTATGCTTCTCTTTCTGCTGTCATTCTTTGTCGGACTTCTCGGTTTAGCTGCCGGTACCGTTCAAAGTCGACCAACTTTGCCTGTTTCCGTTTGTCCACGAGGTCGAGGCACTCGTCTGATATCCATGGTTGCGTTCGCCGTCGGGCAGGTGGACATAGGGGCTTGGCACATTCCAGGATGGCATCCGAGATCTGCTTTTCTTCTTCATTTATATCCTCGGGCACGGCCAGCATCTCGAAGCGGTTGGATAGGGCGATCTGATATGCCTGTTTGTTCGCAGCATTCATTAGATGCCTCCAGTCCAGCTTGGCTAAAAATTTGAGCTGCACCTTAGCCCGGATGAGGTAGTGATCAGATCCGCAATCAGGTCCCCTCATGGCACGAACGTCCATGAGTGATGAGCGAAATTTGGCATTGATCAAAATGTAGTCCAGGATTGCTGAGTCCTTGCCAGATGGATTTCGCCATGTAAGTTGATGTTTTTGAGGGTGCTGGAAATGGATGTTTCCAATGATCAGGTTGTTAGATGCGGCAAAGGACAACAAATGTAGTCCGTTGTCATTGATCTTCCCATGGCCAAACTTGCCCATTGTTGTTTTCCAACCAGATCTGTCCACGCCAATGTGAGCATTAAAGTCCCCTGCGAGGATGATCACTTCTGTCTGCGGAATTGAATCCAGCGTATGTTGGAGCTGGTTGTAGAAGTCATTCTTGGTCGGGTCCAGGCTAGTCTCAGTTGGCGCATAGGCGGAGATAATATGGGTCTTGATGGTGCCCTTGACAGTAAGGACTGCCAGGCGGTCCGATATTGGTTGGAAAGCGATCACACTACTGGTGGCCTGAGCATCGACCATAAAGCCCACTCCTGCTTCTCGTTTCTCACCACCAGAGTAGAATAGCATAACCGCTTCGTTAGGTGCTGGTGGTTGGATGATCATCGTTCCAGACCCGGTGAGCCTTAATTCGGATAATGCCGCGATTGATATCTTGCACCTAAGTAGTTCTTGGGCAATGATTTCCTTTTGTCCAACGTGGTGCCCCGTTCGAACATTCCATTCGCCAATGTTAATTGTCCTTTTCGGCGTAGTAAGCTTATTGCTGTGGCCAGTGATCCACTTCACACCAGCACCCTGGGTCCCCAGTGCTGGCGCATCGGCTACCCCGGATGCGGTAACATTGTTGTAAGAGCTTGTTCCGAATTTCATGCGGTTTCTTGCCTAGTTTCCCCGGTTTCCCGGTTCTGGTCATTTCGGCAGGATGACCACCCTCCTCCTTTCGCAGCCGGGCTTGGGACCGTCCATGGCGTCCATGGCGGAAAATCATAGAAGCCATGGCAATGGCTTCTATGATTTTCAAGAGATTTGTTTTCTTTTTAGCCCTAAGGTATGATGCATTTGGAAGGATGAAATCGAAAATAAATTTTAAAAAGAGATTTAAAAATACTTCGAATTCTCCCTCCCAAAGAAAAACAATTTCACTTATGCTGAACATTGGTGACGGCATGCCCTAGCCTGCCCCAATATTGTCCAATTGGTGACGGACATTGAACATTGGTAACGGCATGCCCCAATATTGTCCAATATTGGGGCATGCTACCACCAGTAAAGTTTCCATATTATTATCCCAGGATCGAGCTAGGGCAACATGTACTCTCTACTTCTCATCCTTTAATAAATAATTCAGCACAAATTCTACATATCTCGAAATTAACAGAATACGTAGCGTGGTGTAACTCGTGCAGCTTGCGATGAAGCGGGACAAAATCTGGTATGGTGGTGTACCATAGAATAATGATGAAATGAGGAGATAGCGAGAAACTTCCGACAGGTATAAGGGACATTTATACGGATTGTATAAGAATTACCAAAAAAGGTCACATTGCAGAAGTCGATACAAGATGCTCGAAAATATGGTCACCTGTCATGGTGACCATATGGAGTAAGGCATATGATCACTTCCAGCAGCTAAAGAGGCCTGACAGTGGTGACCCCTGCTCCATATAAAGTTGTATATATGATTCTGTGGTAACAAATCCTATCTTCCACCAGCGCAGACCTTAGCTCACCAAGTGACTGAGGAGTTGGCTGTCGGTATGCAATGTGACACCAAAAGGCATCACACACATGTTCTATCGGATTTAAGTCTGTGATGGTGCAGGCCAAGGCATTCGTTGGATATCTTCAGTTTCAAGATATTCCTCAACCACTTAAACTCTATGTGCAGCGGTGTTGTCGCGCATGAAAAGAAAATCTGGACCACCGCACCCCTAAAAAGTCGCACATAGGGTTCGAGGATCTGTTCTCGGTATCTCTGCGCAGTTACGATACCCTCTACCAAAAACATGATGAGGGATGCGACCGTTGATCATTATTCCGCCCCACATGAGAACGCCTCCACCACCGTAAGCGTCAACTTCTCTGATGTTGGAGGGATGGTACGGCATTCTTTGTTACCTCAAGATGAAATAGAATCTAGAATCCATTGGTAGGGTAAAACGGGACTCATCAGAGAGTAGAACTGTACCTCATATTTCAGGGCTCCAAATCATATATTCATGACACCAGTTTCAACGAGCTGTGCGGTGGTTTGGGGTTAATGGCACAAACTACTGGCTTCCTTGCGTAGAGTCCACTTGAATTGAGCCTTCTTAACACAGTCCGGTTGGAAATATTTTCATTTGTGGCGGCAGCAACCTCAAGAGACAGTTAATGTCATGAGATCGTAGAGTTCCGTCTTGCTGTTAGAGCCAGGTATTGGTCTGTTCTGGTTGACGCAGCCCTTGGCTAGCTCTTCTTGTAATAGTTCCTGTCTCCTGAAACTGCTTCCGTAATGTCGAGACGACACTGCGTGACACATTAAGCCACGTGCCACCTCTGCCTGCCCAGCTTAAAGTCGTCCAACTGCTCGCCATCTCAAAGAATCGTCTAAACGACGACTGTCTGCGCGGGTAGAACAGCGGTATCGTCACCGTCCTCCTCACACCGGATGGAAAAGGCCCGGTTTCGAATCCCGTCACTGACTGACGCGAGGAACTTTTATAGGCTTTTTTTTCACTCGTAGGCTGAGTTAGTCGGTCTCAGGTGTAGATAGCAAGGTTTTTCGTCCAGCAAAACAGGCAAATCGACCATAGAACAATGCACGGCAGATGAATAAAAATATTCGGGTAGCCTAATATGATAATTTAATTTTTAATGAAAAAAATAATAAACGACGATGACTTGCTGTCCTGAGTGCTGAAGTTGTGACCATCCTACTGAGCAAGCGGTATCGTCACCGTATCGCCAGCCAAAAAACTGGAAGTGATGTGGTCGCAACCCGTGTTTTTATAGGCATGAATAATTTGCATAATCTGCAAAGTGGTAGATCGATTTCCATTGGATACTCGCAATTTGCATGCCAAATTGCGAGTATCCAATGCTTATTAAACCAAATATTCGCCTTCGGCGACACTGTTCAGAGTAAAATATTTTGTCGAGCAGTGCAGTTAATTTAAAATTATTGATGTATGAAGCCCTGGTTATCAAATGATTCATCGATAAAATGATCAAATGATAAAATTCATTGTTCAGCGTTCTTATTATTATTATTATTATTATTATTATTATTATTATCCATATGGTGCAAGGAAGCCGAGGCTTATGCTGCACCAGCTGAAAAAAAAACATTCTGAATTACCCTGAGAGAGAGAGAGAGAGAGAGAGAGAGAGAGAGAGAGAGAGTCATACCATATTTCAAGCTATTCCTAACTGGTCACCTGGGCCGAAGCCCATCTACCAATATTTCATAACTGTTTATTTGTTACAATTCTTAGGTCGATCAACCTTAACAAAAACAACAATTACAAAGTCTAACTTGACTTATGGCAACAATTAAGAGAGCACAACCTTTAGCCTCGCGGGGGAGACGGCATCTCCGCCCCCCTCACGAGTTTCCGTCCCCACCGCGAGGAGGTAGGTTGCCCTATCTAGCAAAAACATTGTCTGACACCTCTCAGACTAAATAATAAAACAAATTTCATTCAATACAATTGATCTTACTAATTTACTCACAATCATTGCAAACACACACCTGTCCGGTTCCTGCAGACCCCAACACTGACGCCACTGTGACTGACGACCCCAGTCACTGCTGGGAGAAGTCTTTTCCAATTACTGGGAGAGGAGAAGCCCCCCGCATGACACCGCTAATCCTATTCTGTACGTCTCTTTAGGGTATCAACCGCTTTTAAGTATTCTGGACATATTCGGTTATTAGCTTCATGCTCAGAAGGCATCCTCCTCCTCCAACAATTTACACACTTTGGAGCTTCAGCTCTCTGCGTACAAGACTTGAATGTATGTCCACTCCCAGCACAGTGACTGCAGAACTCGCCTGCGTCACAGTGCCGGGCCACATGGCCATACGCCATACATTTGTAACATTGTGTTGGAGTCCACAATTCCCGGACACGGTGCGAACTCCAATTTAAAAATACTCTAGAACATTTCAACAAGTATCTTCGTATACGTGGGGAGACCTCCACCACTACGTTATATCCTGAGGAATTCCTTGCTTTATTCTTTGCTAGTATTTTTATTTCAGAGAGCACCTGATCCTTATTGTCAAATCCATCTACCAAATTCCTTTCCCATAGTTCGTTATTAAAGGACTCACGATCTACATCCGAACTAACGTCAAAAATAACCAATCTGGGAAGTCGGCGAAGGGGCCTTTCTACCTCCATTCCGAACTTCTGCACTTCAGTGCATTCTTCAATTTTCTTAACGTCCAGCTCAGATGCAGTTTCAATCATGACCCTCTTGTTTCGTATGGGACGGACTGACACCACCTTGACATTAGTTAGAACCGGTGCAACTCGTGCCATTAACTCGGTCTTTACTTGGTCACTGGTGTTATATCTCTCCGCATTAGCCTTCACTATAACTGATTTATTCTTGGATCTAATCTCACTTGCACTCGCCACCTCAACATATGATCTTGGTTCAGGAACTTGTTCTGCTTTACCTTTTTCCATTAAAGTATTCAACTTGGTTTCTAAACTCGCACTAACCGCCTCTGCATATGATCTTAATTCAGGGACTTGTCCTGCTTTCCTTTTTTGTTCCTTTAAAGTATTCAGCTTCGTCTCTAACCGTACATTCCGTATAGTCAAAGACTCCACATACAGTACCATCTTGTCCCAATATCCCATTACTACATTCAAGTCATGTGCACTTGGCTTATTCAAAGCTGACACAAAAAGCCGTAACTTGGTTCTGTAAGACTCTAATTCCTGCAAGGTAAAAGGTTCTAGGTTACACTGTATCTGTTTCGAAATCTTCTTCGTAACTGTACGTGTCTTTTCCTGTGAACTTTTCCCCTCCGGAATCCTCTTCTTTTCAGACGGTCGACTCATGACCTCTTCTGATTCATCTTCACTCGAAGATTCAGAGCTTACCTCCAAAGACTCTATCGAAGATTCTTTTCCTGACTCCTCCACCGGAGGAACAGGGATCTTCCTTCTCGTTTTTGGCATATATCACAATAATTTAGATCTCGCGAAATTACAAAAAGAACCAACCAAAATAGGCTCAATCTGCCAGCTGAGGAATCACCTCAGCTGCCCAGCCCAGACCACTAGGAGGAAGAGCCTCTTCAAAATAATTTATTGCACAGGGATCAAACAAACAGCCGCACTATCAATTGACAAATCAAGTCGCAATGATAAAGTTCTGACCGACTATTCAATAAATCATTTGGCACCTGGGCCCCAAATGATTTATCTGCATAATCTGCAAAGTGGTAGATCGATTTCCATTGGATACTCGCAATTTGCATGCCAAATTGCGAGTATCCAATGCTTATTAAACCAAATATTCGCCTTCGGCGACACTGTTCAGAGTAAAATATTTTGTCGAGCAGTGCAGTTAATTTAAAATTATTGATGTATGAAGCCCTGGTTATCAAATGATTCATCGATAAAATGATCAAATGATAAAATTCATTGTTCAGCGTTCTTATTATTATTATTATTATTATTATTATTATTATCCATATGGTGCAAGGAAGCCGAGGCTTATGCTGCACCAGCTGAAAAAAAAACATTCTGAATTACCCTGAGAGAGAGAGAGAGAGAGAGAGAGAGAGAGAGAGAGAGAGAGAGAGAGAGAGAGAGAGAGAGAGTCAGAAGTAGAAGGGAATCACCAAGAAAGAGAAGAATGATGATATCCAGCTCAGGACCCTGGGTGTGCCAAACCCATACTCACCAGCAGCCGTGAGCCCCTGTGTCGGTTACCAGCTGACCTTTTAAAAATATGGCAACTAAATCACATAAAGTTTCCAAATTTGCATATAGAACAGGAGCATCATCACCTTCTCTCTTTAAATTTAACTCAGTTCTAATTTCCTGAGTTTAGGAACAACTTAGGAATAAACAACAAGATATTAATGGAGGACGATCTAATTTCGTAGATCGCTTGGCCTCTTGTTGTTTTCTTCATTTCTTAAAATTTTATTTTTTAAGTGACGAACCTTCAGAAAAAGTGCATATTTCCTGCAGGATATGAAGTTTCATTTAATTTCTTTTTCAATTTAATTTTTCATAAAAAAAATTAAAAAAACGTCTTTCAAATGCACAAAACCATTTGATTAAAAAGGAAGGTGAGCCTCGTAAAAATCAAAAGCAATGGTTAATCATTTATTAGATATCTGTTTATGGCTTGTTTATGTCAACCGATGACGACTGGCGACTCAACATATTTAGCACAAATAATTCCCATATAGAAATTTATACATAATTTTTCAAGAGTCGATTTATTTTGCCTACATATTCCCTAAAGCACCTCGCACGCTCCTGGGGAAGGAGAGTACTCGTACCATCGTTGAATACCACTATTTTAAAGTTAGTCTTTTATACTATCGAAACAATGACTCGAATAGAAAGGCATGTAATCGTTGAAACGTAAGTTGTTAGCTTGCGCAGTTTTTTTTCTCTTCCACTTGCTCGTATATCAGGAAATAACATAAAACCTTCGAATGAGAATGCTAACTATAAGTACATTATAGCTGAGCTAAGAATTGTTTCCTTTTGCTTGTAATTTTCCTCTGTGAAAAGAAACATACGAGATGTTTCCGAAAAGTAAGGAAACATTTTTTCTCTCGATGATGTTTAATAACACGAAGTTGAAATTACACACCAAGAAATAAGTGAACATGCACCTTCTCCACAAAGTCTCCAGTTTTATTGATGCACTTGTCCCAACGATGGATCGATCAGTTTATCAATGCCAGTACTGAAGAAATCCGTGCCCACACGCTGTAACCAACATCGCACCGCCTGATGAACTTCCTCATCCATCGTGAAATGCTTTCCTGAAAGGTATTTTTTTTTTCAGAGGGCCGAACAAATGGAAGTCTGAAGGCGCTAAGTCTGGGTTGTAGGGGGGGATGTAACAGAGTTTCCCAACGATTACGGTGCAACCACTCACGAGTGGTGCGGGTAGCGTGTGGAGTTGCGTTGTCGTGCAACAAAATCACGCAGCTTGTCAGGAGTCCTGGTCGTTTGCGTCGAATGTTGGTTTTTAGTTTTTCCAACGTTCTACAGTAAAGCTTCACCATACACAGCAACCAGTTCACGGTGAATGTCACTTGGTGAAGACCCTTTTGTTTGCAAAAAGCGATAACTTCACGAACACCTGTTTTGGACCACTAGCACGGTAGTCGCCATTTTGCAACTGGAATCTGCTGTGAGGCGATAGTACCGCAACACTGCACTGGCGGTCTTTTTGAACGTTATTAACGGGTCTATCTGTCCACCCCGTTTCATCTCATTCCCTTTCACCATTATTAAGAAAAAAAAAAAATGTGTTACCTTACTTTTCGGAAACCCCCTCGTATATCCTATATCAAATACCATTTTTCTACTGCGGTATACAGTACTATACAATATTACGACGGAATCTTACTTGACAAAATATATTAAATCTACAGTATTCTTCAACTTCATTATTCAAAATTTATCTTGCTTGATTTCTATTTGAAAAGTAGGGTTGTCACACCCTTCTGGCTCCCCCCTGTCCTCCAGGTTAATGGTTTTTAACTCTAATTCATTAATCTCTATTGCTCTATTTCTGTTTTCTTTCTCTTGATTGTCTTCTTGAATGTACTCTTCAACTTTTGCCATATATTTTATTGAAGAGGGATTTCGGTGTAGTTTCTCTTCTTCTTCTTCTTCTCCGCTCATGGTAACTGCCAAGAAAGGTCCTAAAGATATGCTATTGGAATGCCTGTTAGTTTCCATGTCACGAAAACTGGCACTACGCCCAACAGATGGAGTGCTCTGACGGCGGTGTAATGATTTGCCAGATTCCATATCAAGTGTGATGACTGGAGAACCATCCGCCAAATGATTAATGACAAAGCTAGAAATGCTAAGTGTGCGATTGCGGTCACTTTCCACGTCGTCGTTTTCTTTTGATCCTATAAAAAGAAAAACAATAGCAATGCAATAGTTTTATTAACAATAACAGTCATTATCATTTTCTGTGTCCTATAATATAAATACGAATTACAAGACATTGAGGAAAACAAACCAAGGAGGACACTTTATACGCTTTATAAATTACAGCAACTTTAATTTTGTTCATAATTACACAAAGTACAAGAGCCCCTGCTAGGTGCCCAGTAAATTTCGAGGGGATGTTCAAAAAGAGGTACAGACTGATTTTGCTACATGAATATCTGATAAGTTTATCTGAAAAACTTATCAGATATTCACAGCTCATATATATACATATTTATTTATTATATATATGTATATATATATATATTTTTTTTTGCAAAACTTCTATGGAAATCTGCCGTGCCGAGATTTATATTCAGATTCTATAAGCTGTTCAAAGAGGGAAGAATAGCATAGACATGACCCTAACCCAGGACGTTCATCAACATTAGCGTCCTTGAAGACAGACAACTCATAATTAGAAAACTTTCAGAGGTCTTATGTATTAGTTATGGAGCATACAATGCACTTTAAATGGATTTAGAAATGACATGTGTTGTTTATTCATCATCGGTCACTCTGCCCCTTACTCCGGAAGAAAAGCCTGTTACAGATGACATCTATGTGTTCTCATAAACACCTATTAAAGTCAGAAAAATTATTTTAATGCAGAATAATCACTGGAGATAAGTCCCGGATTCACCGCTACGATCTTGCTCAAAACAATAAACTTCCCATGGAAGCATTGTATATCTCTACCTCAAAAGAAAGCACAGTCCCATGAAGTCTGCTGATAAGCATTTTCGATATGAAAGGTATTATTTGGACTCATATATGAAAAAAACTTGTGCTGCATATAGACAATATTACGGTCAAGCTAAAAAAAAAAAAAAAAAAAATGAATGTTTTCCAGAAAACATCTTATTTGAAAATATCCGGCTGAATGCTGCCAGTAGGATAATTCAAAAGTGTACACAGCTTCAGTTGTTGAGGAAAAACGCTATGTAAGTTAAGCATGAAAATGGTCCCCACCCTTCCTGTAGTTCAGTTCTTGCTCCTTATAATATTTTCTATTTCCCAAACTGAAAGGTCTCCATTTTCCATTGGACACTGAACTAATAAACGTTAATCAAAAGTATCTCAAATCGCCCTCAGGCAACGGCTTCTCTGAAATATTTAGAAAAGCGATGAAGAGATGGAACAAGTGCTCTGAGCTAGACGGGAGTTATGCCAAAATGGAATAAACGAAGCTCAGTAAAACGTTCCATATTTTTAGCTAAATTTGTCTGAAACTCTTTTGATCATCCTTGATAAATCCATACTCTCAAATGGTAATAAAAAAAGAAATCAAAACTGAACTAAAAATTCAATGTGAGTAAAGCGCCGCCCTCAAATTTTTAGAAAACTTCTAAACGTCAACACTTACTGGTCAAAAATTAGAAACCTTTTGCAATTGGCGTCAACAGATAATGAAACATGGATATGCAAATTTAAGTTGTCACATGGTATGATTCTACAAATTTTTTTTTTTTTTTTGTATCACATAAATGCTAGTCCGCCACAACATCACATGAAATGCACTTTCCTGGGGCTTCTTAGTTGATTCGGTCATAAGGACGACAGGTGATCTTTTCGATTTTCGAAAAGGTGTTATTGTTGGAGCATTTTTAGATTGAGTCATAATCGAGAAAACAAAGAAATCACTCGAAAGCAACCATCTCAAAAGTATACAGTGAGTGGAACACAAAAGGAGAATCCAGCTCTAAAAGGAAGAAATGCAGCAGAAAGTACTCAAAAAAAAGAGAAAGAGCAGCGAAAGCAAATTGTCCCCCAGAATAATTGCGCGTGTAGTAGCACAGTGGTTATAATTACCATCTTCCTCCACGTCTTCTTCCACACCGAAGTGGAAAAAGTCCGGATCGAATTTCATCAATGACGTGAAGAACGTTTATGGGATTCTTTCACTCTGTGGCTGAGTTATTCGGTCTCATGCATGGTTTTTCATCCAGCAAAAATAGGCAAATCAACTAAAAAACACACCTCACGCAAATCGGTAGGTAAGACTGAATAGCTTAAGACGACTTTTATTTACTTCTTTTTTTTTTTTTTTCGCGTTAGAATGGAAGGTCCAGTGTGCAGAAAATGACGGAAAAATACAATTTAACAAAGAAAGACCCTTTTACAGCCAAATTAAGCTAAACTGAAAAAAGATCATGGGATTTAACGAGTCTCGATTTGCATATTTTTGCGCCAATGGTACAGTGAAAGTGTGGCGTGAACTTCATGAAGCAATGCATCCAGACTGCCTCATGTCCACTACTCAAGCGGCTGGAGTTGGTATCATGGTATGAAATGTGTTCTGTTGGTACGGACTGGGGCCGCTCATACTGTTAGAAGATCGTCGTGTTATTGGACGGACAAACTTTGCCAAAGAGTTGCTGTTGCTATAGGACAGCTAGATAATTTAACGTCGTATGGACATATTATATCCCTGAATACTGTCCTTTGAGATATAGAACAGTGGTTAGAACTGCTGTCCTTCCTCACTGCCTAGTAATGGACTGAGTTCTATTCCCACCAAGATTTTTTTTGGCTTTTCTCACACTGACCGAATTACTGGTTTCTTCAGCTGCACAGTTTTTACCCAAGAAACATTTTTCTTTCGGAAAAGCCGGTAGAATGAGTGAAATTCAGTATAATTATTGACTCCATAAAGTTATCAATGCCTTGGAAATTAGCGTATTTTCTTAAATATGCCACGCACATTTTATTTATAAAAAATTAAATCAAAAATTTGGTTGCGCGACTTATTCGTGAATTTAATCCAAATTAAAATTACGCAAATGAAAACGCTGCGTTTTTATTAACTTCAGAGTTGTTTTTGTATATATATATATACATAAATTTACATTACATTTATTAATTTAATGTAAATATATTCAAAAACGCTGAAGTTAATAATTATTTATTTATTATTTTTAAATTTATAAACATATATTTATTTATTACGATATTTATTAAAACGCGACTTGAAATGCTGCGCTGCATGAACCGTTAGATTCTTTCTTCAGGATATGTCTTCTTGTTTCCCAGCGACGTGCAAGATTCATTCAGATGTCAGGATCGTGTCACTATTTGCTGAACTGAATAACACCGATATTACTTACTGCACAGTGGAAATGAAAGATAGTAGGAAAGGCAGCACTTTCACTTAACCCATGAAATAAATTCGCTGGCTTTCGCGCAGCTCGAGATTATTTCTAAGTTTGGTGCCTTTAAAGTAACGTAATCTATAAGATATTGTGTATAAGTTTTGCTAAACATGAAGACAAGCGATTGCAATTTTTCAGAAATAACAAAAATTCAATAACCATCAGAAATCGAAATACATATTGTGGAAGAAATAAATTCAGATATATTTTTGATTTTTCATATCTTAAAAAATGAGGTGCGTCGCTTATTCGAGAGTGCCAGGTATTCGAGAAAATACAGTATTTTAAATAATTCACTCCAATTATTTTCATACTTAACATCACAGGTATCTGAAATCACAATCAGGATCGTTTTTACTCTAAGGACTGTGGACTGGGGACAAGCCACGATTGATTTAGTTAGGTCATTTTAGAATTTGTGTAGCGGTGACTAAGGCCATGAGACAGATATATGCACTGTCCAGTCAAAACGTTATGACCACTTACCTAATAGTGGGTATGTCCTCCTATTTCCGCCAATAGCCACGGGCGCCTCCGTAGCCAGGTGGGAAGGAGCAGCAGTGCGTAGTACATGCTTCTTGATTAGACCGGGGTTCGAGCCCGTCACCACCAAATACAAAGCATGCGGAGAGGTCAGGGAATGACCACCGCACCGGAGCAATATGGCCTTAGTTGCTAATGCTCCTAAAAACCAAACAACAACAACAAACAACAACAACAGCCAATAGTCACACGGAGAGACAGGCTATATAATGCCTCATGATACAAAAGCAGTCACATTACGACCACCCGAGAACTAACTGAGCTGCCCATGTGCAATATGTCCATAAATTGAATGTGTTCTCTGGTCTATTTGACTGTTTTTCTGGAAGAAAAACCTGAGTTTCCGGAGGAGGAACCTTGCTGTCCACAGCCTATAAAAGTTCCTCGCGTCGTTCACGGGATTCGAACCGGGGCTTTTCCACCTAGAGTGGGAGGACGTTGATTATAACCACCATGCTGCCCGAGCAGACAAAGTCTTTGGTCATATATGTATGTACGTGTAATTTGCATTGGGGTGGCTCGAAGAGAGATGTCCAACTCCATCTAGAGTATCTGCATTTTTTTTGACATCTCTGTAAAACGGCCTGGTGTCTTTAATGTGTAGGCATATGTATCTGTATGTGCGTGTGTTGTTTGTGTTGTATCAGGCCTCTTAGCCACCAGCTGGGTTGTTGCCTGGTGTCTGTCCACGAGGAGGCGGGCCTAGTTCTTTTGTCTGGGTCTTAACCGCAAAATGCCGCATCTACAGGTGATAGTGCAATGCCTGTGGATGCCAGAAATCCCATACCCAGGTTTCCCAATCCTAAGTACCAACAAGAAAAAAAAAAAAAAGAAAAAAAAAACGGAATCCGGAAACCCAAACGGTTGCCAGCAATATCCAGTACCTCGTGCACAAAACAAAACATGCTAACCTAGAAAGTCCATGGTCATAGTGTACATATCGTTTGGGATCAGGCGCCAACAGTGGTTTCCCACATCTGCGCTATAAGTACTCTTGTGAAAAAATACAGTGACACTATAAAAGCCAGAAAAAGTGTGGTGTGTGTATAGTGTTGTGTTGTGTTGGGTTCTGACTTTTGAGCGTAGGATCCCTAATGGGACCCAGGTTTCCCGTACACACTTTTAGGAGATAAGCCAGGTTGTCCGTTATTCTCTGGCTGGTAGACTGAGCTTCCTGGACAGAGACCAAATTAAAAAAAAAAAAAAAAAACAGCAGAGTATGATGAGCACATGGTATACACAAGAAGGGGGCGAAAGTAAGAGTGGGGGATGTAGATGAAGGCATCGCTCCAAGTTAACGGTGAAACGTAAGCTACATCAGGCGAAAGGGATAACCCCAGGGAAGTGGAAGAAAAGCCACACAGCATGGGTGCTGGGTGTGGATTTAAGCTACGGATCCTACTTTGTCCAGGGACTAGGTTAGCAACATCCCTCCCTGGGATAGAGGGTCAGCAGAAGTTTGTGCTTGTCAATTCCTAGAGTAAGAAGACAAGTCCGGAGATATAGTCAATCCAGTAGGTGTCACATTGAGGCTTGATCAGTCCAGAAGGTGTCAAGTCCAAAGATAAATCGATACAGTGGGTGTCAGGTCCAGGAATGAGGACAGTTCGGAGTGTAGATTCAGGTGAGACGAAATCTATGGTCATAGTGTAAAGTGTATAGTGTTTCTTGTCTAGCGACACCGGGGGTTTCCCCTACAAACCGCGAAATATGCTTTGTGACGCAGTACAAACTTTGTAAATGCCAGAGATAGTGTAAGTATTTGTGTTAGTTTGCGTAGTGTCCATGGAGGGTTCCCTCCTCCATGGTTTCCTGGGAGAACCTGAGGGTCCTCCAGGAAAACAGTCTCCAGATCAGAACACCGTCGCCACCAGATTACACTTTTTCGCCCCTATGCATGTGGAGTCCCTCGCTCCTTGTTAACAGTTCAGATGGCCCACACGAGCCACTGCGGTTGTCTCTACCTAATTCATCCACCGGTTTCTCACCATACGCTTTGTGAAATTTTATTGTTTTCCCTCCCCTTGATGGCGCTCGTTTGGAGAAGAGTACTAAGTGGGCTCGATTCCCGTCGATGACCTGGCAGAATTTATAAATCCCTCTTCTATTGAGGCTTATCGTAAGCAATCTCAGGGGAAGGAAACAGGGTTTTTCGTATTAGTTAATTCGGATTTTTAATCTGCACAATATACAAATCGGTTTTTTAACAGACACTTCTACAGAAAAAAACAGGATATGGATATCAGCGACAATCTCCGGTGTTAAAATAATAATAATTTGTAAAAATTTGAATTTCTGGTATAATCACAGAACCATAGGTCGAAAATAGCTTTATGACATTTAGTCTCACAAGTTTAAATTCAAATGAGCATGATTAAATTTTCGGTGGGACAAAACTAACAAGGGTGAAAAGGCGCGGTTGTGCTTAGAAAGGTAGAACACTTGAAATTAAGTGTAGAGTAAAACGAAATCTTTTAGGCTGCAGCGTTGTATCTGAGATTAAGGGTTCCTGATATTAAAGTAGTGCAGTGGAATTCATACGTCGGCCGATAGCGGGGGCTGATGCGGAGAAGACGATGATTATTGGTGACCAGGGACAAAGGGAATGTTCTAAATTTGATTTAGAACATTCCCTTTGTTCTATTGATTTTATTGAATAACGCAATGATGAGAAATGAGAAAGCAGAAAAGCTTTAAGTCCCGAGCGGGAAAAGAAAAGTAGTGTGAGCGATGAAAAAAAAAAAAAAAAAAAAAAAAGAGGAAAGTAGTGGAGTTGAAGAGCAGAGTGTGGTAGAGGTGGAGGATAGAACGAGATGTTGTTAAGGATCACGTTAATCCTGTTTCGGCCGTCCATGTTGTAATGTCCGTCATGAATAAAACGAAAGAGAGTTCAGAATAAAAGTGCACGGGCGCTTTCCTGTCTTTGAAGTTAGTTCTGTCGCTGGTAGCCAGGTCTGAGAGTAGCCGATAACACTGCCGTTCAGTGAAGGCAATTGGCTCGGGGGAACCATTTGCTTAATTAGCAGGTCCGCCAGGAATGTCCCAATATAAAGATTTGCCCTCGTGGGTAGCAAAATTGGTAGAATCACCGTCCTCCCCCACACCGGGTGGAAAAGACCTGAGTTCGAGTCCCGTTGATGACATGACGAATTTTTATGGGCCTCTTTCGCAACGTGGCTGAGTTAGTTGGTCTCAGGAGAGAGTAGCATAGTTTTTCTCCCGGAAACTCGGATTTTTCGTTGAGCAAACAGAAAATCGACCACAGAACACATGCAATTTACAGGCAGTTTATATGGAGCAATATGGCCTTAGTTGCTGATGGTCCTAAAACCCTACTACAACAACAACAACAACAATATAAAGACTTCTTGTGTTAGAGGTCCGCGGCTGAAAATTCCGAAAATGTAAGTTTCACGTTAATTTAAGGATCACGTTAATCCTGCATTTAACAATATTGTGCTAGAACTAAGCTAAGAGAGAGAAATAATAATAATAAAATAATAATCCTGAACACCTGTAGGACAGTCAGAGAGTTCCTCGACCAAAAGTAACACCAGACATAACATCAACCACCCCGTATACTTGGTAACAATACCCGTCGCGAGGTGGAACCCCCAATCAGGGAGAAAGAATATATAATAATAATAATAATAATGGTCTCATGTTTGCCCACAGCAAACATGAGACGAGAAATCAGAGAATAGAAGAATACTTGGACACACTGAAGCAGAACCTCCTCGCACTCGACAAGAGACTACACCGATACAAAGAGCTCCCAGAGGAAAATAAATAACCGAATCTTCGATGAGGACCAAAATAGCCTTCTACAGGAAACTGGGTGAAGATGAGAAAGCAGGAAACGGACCACCCGAGAAGAAGACGATCAAAGAGTTCTGGGGAAATAACTGGAGCAGTGAATTAAGACATAACAGCAAAGCACCGTGGATAGAAGTAGAACGGAAGAAAACGAAGGACATACAAGGGATGAGAAAGTGGGAAATTCGAGAAGGAGTAAAACAGTCGATCAGAAACACCCACAACTGGCGAATCCCAGGAATTGATAACATCCACAACTACTGGTACAAGAAGCTCACCTGCACACACAAGCACCTAGCAGAGCAGTTCACTCGAATGATAAGGCACCCGGAGACAATCCCGAAGTTTCTCACTGAAGGAGTCACATATCTGAAGCCTAAAGATGAAGATACAAGAAACCCGGCGAAATACAGGCCAATCACATGCCTCCCAACGATGTACATGATCCTGACCAGCTTATAACTAAGAAGATATCAGACCACTTAAGAGAGTCAGAACATAATGGCAGAACAGCAGAAAGAATGCAAGCGGAGGAGCATGCAAGGAGCAATTAACCATACGGATGCAAGGAGCAATTAACCATAGGTGCTGCAGTTATGGAGCAAGCCTTCAAGAAGCACCGCAACCTATACACGGCCTACATCGATTACCGCAAGGCCTTCGACTCCTATCTCATAGCTGGCTAATACAGACCCTGAAGATCTACAAGGTCAATCCGATAGTAACAAACTTCCTAGGAGCAATAATGACGAAATGGAGTACCATCATTAAGGTCGAGAACATCACAATCCCCATTAGAAGAGGAATCTTTCAGGGAGATGCTCTGAGCCCACTATGGTTCTGTCTAGCACTCAACCCGCTATCCACCATGCTCAACGGGAGCAAGTATGGATATAACCTCAAAGAAGGAAGAAAGAACCTGTACACCCTCATCCACATGATGTATATGGATGACATCAAGCTCTACGCGGCAACCGAGAAGCAACTCCAGCAACTACTGCGGATCACAGAAGAATTCAGCAAGGACATCAGGATGGAATTTGGTCTAGAAAAATGCAAGACTCACACACACTGCACCAGGGAAAATTAGTTGGCTGAAACTACCAGCTGCTGACTGGTAAAGAGATCGAAGCTATGACAGAAAGAGAGACCTACAAATACCTAGGGATGATGCAGGTTGAGCAGTTGGAATACAAGGAAATCAATAAGTGCCTGACCGAAAAATATCATCAGAGACTCAGACGCCTACTGAAAGCAAAATTTAACGGAGGGAGCACAGTTAAAGCTATAAACACCTATGCAGCTCCAGTAATGACATACACATTCGGGGTCATAGATTGGACTAACACCGAACTAGATGATATCATGCGAAAGACAAGGACATGTGATGACAAAGAGTCGCCAACACCACCCGAAGTCAGTAGTGGAGAGAAAATAACAATAGCGCGGAAAGAGGAAGGAAGGGGCCTGATAGACCTGACAGAACAACAGAAAACAGTGATAGTTAACCTGAAGGATTACTTCGAGAACAACACAGCACCACTCCACCAGGCCATAGGGAAGATAGATAAGTGGTATACCCCACTCAACCTAAGCGAGGAAACCCCTCCCGCCCAAAACGGTACAAGAAACGAAGACAGAAAGATGGGCAAAGAAGACACTCCATGGCAGACACTACAATGACCTCCATCAAGATCACATCGATAACATTGCTTCCAATGCATGGCTCACAAGCGGGATGCTCTTCCCCGAGACTGAAGGATTCATGCTGGCCATCCAAGACTAGGTAAACAACACCAGAAACTATAGAAAATGCATCGCAAAGAAGCCCGAAATGTCAGATGATACATGTCGACGATGCCACCTGGCCTCAAAAACGATTCAACACATCACCGCGGGGTGCAAGGTGATCACCCAGACTGAGTATACTCATAGACACGACCAGGTAGCCAGGATAATACATCAGAAGCTAACGAGGAAATACCAGTTGACCAAAGAAAGTATACCATACTACAAGTACGAACCCCAGGCAGTACTGGAGACCCAAACCCACAAGCTGTACTGGGACCGTGCCATAATAACGGATAAGACCATCCCGCACAACAGACCGGACATAACTCTTGTGGACAAGATGGAAAAGACTATCTACCTGATTGACATAGCGGTGCCGAACACTAGCAATGTCCAGAAAACCCATGAGGAAAAAATTAGGAAGTACACGAACCTAAGACATGAGATCAAGGAGATGTGGCATATGCAAGAAGTATCAACCATCCCAATCATCGTGTCAACAACCGGTATGGTACCAAAGACTCTACATAGCAGCCTAGCAGCAATAGGTCTCCCAGAGAACACCTACAAGGAACTCCAGAAAGTCGCAATCCTGAACACCTGTAGGATAGTCAGAGATTTCCTCGCCCCACATTAACACCAGACATTACAGCCACCCTGTGTACTTGGTAGCAGTACCCGTCAAGTGGAATTCCCCAATCAGGGAGAAATAATATAAGAGCAACAACAATAATAATAATAATAATAACTAGAGGTTTCGCCGGCCCCCGAGCTCACTTTTCTACGTAAAATGTAAAGCTATACTGAGAAAGTCAAATATTTTCTACGTAAAAGACACACCTGTCAATACGCACTGATCGATACATAATCAGAAAATGACCTATGTAATTTACCTGTGCATTTGCAGTGCTCGGCATTCTCAAGGTCGAATAAATACCACTATGTAATTATCTACCTGCATTTACATAGCTCACTTAGGAAAAGACCTTTTGCTTCGGGTTATTATTATTATTATTAGCCATATGGTGCAGGGAAGACTGAGGCTTATGCTGCACCAGCCAGAAAAAAAAAAAATTCCTGAATTATCCCGACAGAGAGAGAGAGAGAGAGTCAGTAGTAGAAGGGAATCACCAAGAAAGAGAAGAATGATGATATCCAGCTCAGGCCCCTGGGTGTGCCAAGCCCATATTCACCATGTGAGCCCCTGGGTGTGCATGAGGAATATTGTTGCATCCGAAATAGAAGGATTAAAATATTTAACTGAAATATTTACAAACTATACAAATATTTAAAATATTTACAAAATACTAAATTACAATACTGTATTTACAAATGTTGTATATAATATTCTTTAATATCAAAAAACGTTACAATGGAACATCAAATATTAGACAGGGATGCATGAGCACCAGGTTGATGAACGTTATGGAGGCAGTTGTCAATAATTAATTGCATTTAAGTGACGTAATCGCCTCGCCCTCTTCTTCCATTGACTCGAATAAATATCCACAGGAAGAAAACTTTTTTAATGCATAGAGAGATAGGATAAAATGGTAGTTGAGTTTATACATTAAAACTTTTTTAATGTATAAACTCAACTACCATTTTATCCTATCTCAACACGCCAACTGCAGATTATATAAAAAGGTGAGTACCGCAAATTAAGCTATGCTATTAATTTGAGTCAATTTAAATCAGTACTTTAAGAATTCTACAATTTATCTAATTGTATAGAGAGATAATGATAATAATAAAATAAAAAAATAATATAATAAAAATCTGAATGGAACTGGCTAATATATGTTTGATTTAACAACATTACTGGAGTGTGAATAATGGATGTGGAAGTTAAGAGAGATAAATTAGCGTGACGTGCGTAATATGCAAAAAAAAAAAAAAAAAAAAAGCAATAAGAACTCTAAGAATACAACGATTAAAAGGACAAGAAAAACTTGGACAGAATGATTAGAGAGTTTATAGGAAGTTTAGGTGATGAAGTTAACCTGTATTGAAGTGTATGTAAAAAAATTATTTGTTTGTAATTATAAATGCGCCATTAGAGAATTAAGATGGGTAACTGATAATTAGCACTGAGGATGCATTACGATTAATTTAGATTAATAATTGAGTGGCATTGTATCCTAATTAAGATTCTTTTGTGAAGGAAAGAAAGCAAAGATATCATTTAAAAGAGGAGGGAATATGAACATTCAATTGTAATGATTACCAATTTACTGTATATGTGTAAATATTCGTTAGCATAATATATGTTTTACTATTTATTTCCTGTGTCCATCTAATTGCTCACAAGATAAACGGCTTGCTCGGCATTGCATTACATAAGAAATCCTTCCACTACAAGCTTACTATATGAACTTTCAGAGACACCCACATAACTCCCCACCTTGCGCCGACAATCATGGCGCGTTGAAAGTCTATCATACCGTGGTCTCTTTCTATGCTCGTCACAAGTAACAGCGTACCAGCTGCACACATACTCAAGGACCGACTGTTGACTGTATTCACCTGCCTGAGTTTTTATTCCCATGATGCAGCCACAGTAGCGAAGCTAAAAATTGAGGTTCCCCCGCAAGATTGACGAATGGATTCCATTTCTCTTTAACTACGATGCTAAGCCAAACGTCAAGGCCTTCTCTCCCCCCAACTCCACAGTAGTAGCAAACTTGACTGTGTAATCAGTTCGCCATCGGGTGCATGCTACTCTCTCCTAGGGTAAGTATATAGGTGGTTATGTCGTCCTATTTCAATGTCCTTTTAACTTAAAAGTAATAATAACCGTTTACCTCGTGAGCAATTAGACCAGTGCTTCTCAAAGTGGGCGATATCGCCCCCTGGGGAGTGTTCGAATTATCCATGGGGGTGTTAGGCATGAAAAAGGGCGACAGAGGGGGCGTAGGCATGAAAGGGGCGACAGGGGGCGGATGGAGCACCATCAATGATTGGCCGTTACAAGGGTTTTATGGCTTATTTAAAAAATGCTGTGCCAAATATTATTACTGTTCATTGTGTCATTCACCGTCAGCATTTAGTTGAGAAAAAACTTGGTGAACAACTGCACAATTCTCTACAAACTGTTATTACTGCTATAAACAAAATTAAAGCACATTCTTTGAATGATCGTATATTTCGAAAGCTTTGTGATCAAAACAGTGAAGATTTTGAACGATTGCTACTTCACTCCGAAGTTCGGTGGCTGTCAAAAGGCAACTGTCTCAACAGATTTTATAAACTCTTTGATACTGTTGTCGAGTTTTTTGAAGATAGGAACAACGACCTTAGTAATGACCTCAAGAAAATGAAAACTGATATTGCTTATCTTGCAGATTTATTTACTAGGTTCAACTCAATGAACTTATATTTACAAGGACAAGATGTAACTCTTATTAAGGCGAAAACTCAAATTTCAGCATTTATTTCAAAATTAAAGCTTTTTATGCGCAACGTAGGACGACGTGAATTGTATCAATTTCCAAATCTTTGGAAATAGAGAAAAAAGAAAAAATAGCTGATGAAAACTCTACTAACTTTTTTTAATCATCTAGAAATGTTGCACAGAGATATGCAGGAAAGGTTCGAAGATCTCCTTAATTTGAAAATTCCAGATTGGGTTATAAATCCTTTTTTAAATAACGACGATGGTGAACGTTTTGTAGAAGAAGAATTGATTGAGTTACAAAATGAAGTTGAACTGAAGCCAAAATTTCAAAATTCATATCAGGAATTTTTGTTACAAAAGAAAATGCCTAACCATTATCCTGCATTGTAGGGAATTGTAAAAAAATTACTTATTTCTTTTCCAGCATCATATCTAGTCGAAACCGGTTTCAGTGCTGTATCTCAATTGCTGACAAAACAAAAAATTGTTTGAATGTTGTTAAACGTGGCGAATGACTTAATTTAAGTGACTATAGCTGACTTTATTTATGTAGTTGTAATTTTTTACAATGAAAGGAATAAAGTGCAGTAAATAGATTTCTTTATAATTCACACATTGCATTTACGTTTTTGGAGGCAAACAGACAAATATTCATTTCAGTTATTTAGCTTCACTTTATATTGGTAGGCTAAAAAAAAGCCCTGGCGAGGGCTTTTTTTTAGGGGATAGTGATCTAACCAAGGGGGGGCAGTGATACAAAAAAAGTTTGAGAACCGCTGAATTAGACGGACACAGGAAATATTCGGAAATATTTCCGAATATTTCCTGTGATTAATTTTGATATCATATACTTGGATTTCAGGAAAGCTTTTGACACTGTTGCGCATGGAAGACTACTGTACAAATTGGAGCAGAATGGTATTAAGGGTAAGTTGCTACAATGGATAAAAGGATGGTTAAGTGGGAGAAGACAGAGGGTGGTAATCAATGGGTGCTGCTCTTCGTGGACTAATGTTATTAGTGGAGTCCCACAGGGTTCGGTGTTGGGTCCACTGTTGTTTTGTGTATTTATCAATGATATTGATGAAGGTATATCAGGCTTAATGTCGAAGTTTGCAGATGACACAAAGGTTGGCAGGGTTGTTAATGACAGTAATGGCAGTGTGCTACTGCAACAGGATCTAGATAATTTGGGCAGATGGGCTAAGAAGTGGCAACTGAAGTTCAACCTTGACAAATGCAAAGTACTGCATATGGGTAGAAGTAACCCCAGAGAAACGTACCAACTGTGTGGTACTACACTTAAGGTGGTAGAAAATGAAAAAGACCTGGGAGTAATTGTGCAGTCAGATATGAAGTTTTCTGAGCAGTGCAGACAGGCTGCTAGGGCAGGTCATGGGGTTTTGTCAATGATATATAGGAATTTTGCTAGCAGGGAAAAGGAGGTGATTGTCCCTCTGTATAAGGCAATGGTCAGGCCACGCCTTGAGTACTGCGTACAGGTCTGGAGGCCTCATTTTAGGAAGGATGTAGATTTGCTTGAGCGTGTACAGAGAAGAGCAACACGATTGGTGAGGGGAATGAAGGGATTCTCTTACCAAGAGAGGCTTAAGTTCTGCAAATTGCAGTGGCTGGAGACTAGGCACCTGCGCGGTGATCTGATTGAGGTCTATAAGGCCTTGAATGGGTTGAGCACGTTGAATTCTGATGGGATCCTTCCACTTGTTCAGATTACCAACCTACGGGGACATAAGTTCAAATTAAGAAAGGACAGATGTAGAATAGATGTGCGGAAATTTGCCTTTAGCCAGCGGGTGGTTAATTGCTGGAACAAACTTCCATCTGTCGTTGTGGAAGTTGATAGGTTAAATAAATTTAAGGAGGAACTGGACAGGCATTTGGAGGGAATGGTGTGATTTTTTTTTTTTTTTTTTTTTGGCTGATGCTACATAAGCTCCTACACTTGCTTTCTTGCATCATGTGCCACTACTACTACTACTAATAAAGGCATCGTGTCTCTCTCTCTCTCTCTCTCTCTCTCTCTCTCTCTCTCTCTCTCTCTCTCTGTGGGTTATTTGCCTGTGATACTTCTCAATCTGCATTGCATTGCATTATTATTATTTATTTATTTATTTTTCGCTTAATACCAAAAGAAAATTTATCATCGACAATTTTACCTGATTCAGAGTTATCAGTTTTTAGTTGGATTTCCTTTGGCTTAAACTTCCGTCTTTTTAAGTACAAAATATTGATGAGATAGTAAGTTATACATGCAACACCACATCCGTAGGAAAACAATCGAAATGTTTCCCGAGCACCAACACTGGCCATAAGAAAACCGCCAAGCAGACTGCCAAAAGCTCTACCTAGAATCATAAAAATAGAAAAAAAATATTAGTTTGAATAAGTGCTGAAATTATTTAATGTTGAAAAGAAAACACATGGAGTTCCAGTCTCCGCTAAATTATGATAAAAAAAATACCTTAGATTTACACACAGCTCGCAAAGTCCCTATGGCCAACAGCATATTTACTCAAACAAATGAAGAACAATGTATTCTCTGTTACTAATGCTTTTTATAATGAAGTCCCTCATTATGGAGAGAATAGAACCTCATGAATTTACAATACTCGAGACATAACCCATTTTGGATTTTAGAAAACTCTGGTTTTTTGAAAGTTACGTACATAGCTTAAATATTCAAATATAATTTCCGACAATACAGTATTTTAAATAAAGTCAACAATGCTAATTACTATAGATAATGCTATAGCTGTGATTCCTGTAATCTTCACAAAGGGATGGCCACTAGCACCATTTTGAATCCACTAGTTCACGAAAGCGTTCCACAGGTATGTGGAACGCTTTCGTGAACTAGTTGGATTCAAAAGAACGTTCCACAGGTATGTGGAACATTCGTTCCATCCGTGCTTGCTGCACTGCTGTCCATAATTCCGTCGTATTCCTGGGTGGAGGATCCACAGCTCGAACGGACCTTTCCACAGCATCTCAAAGATGCTCCACAGGGTACATGTTCGGTGAACGAGGAGGCCATTCCATGGTTATAAAATCTGCAGAATGTTCTAGTCACCACGGCTCTGTGAGGAGGCACATTGTCCTATGGGTGCAAGATGACCATGAAGGGATGCAGATGATCTGCAAGGATGGACACGTGACCTGGACCGTTCAGAGATGCATCTAGAAGAACCAGAGGTCTCAACGTGTGCCAGTTGAACACGCCCCAGACCATTACCGACCGTCCACCTGCCTGAACAGTTCCTTGTTGACATGACAGGTACATAGCTTTGTGCGGTTTCCGCCAGATCCCGTCCGCTCGAAATAACTATAAACGGGACTCATCGAACCGGGAGACCAGTCTCCAATCATCCAAGGTCCAGTGCCGATGGTCTTTCGCTCAGTTGAGGCGTAGAGTCCTGTGTCGTGGTGTTAGCAATGGAATTCTAGTGGGTCAGCGGCTCTCATAACCTATTGCGACTAATGATCGCCTTATAGTCTTGGTGGAGACGTTTCTGGCACCTCCCTCGTTGAAGTCGGCGGTGATTTGTGCCACTGTCACTCTCCGGTTGGTTGCAACAGTGCGAGGCAGTCGTCGACTGCCACGTTCACCTTTGTCCGCCCTCAGCGTTGTCCGATGAGATGTTATTCTGGAAATGGTATTCCCGATACACTCTTTATACTGTCGAACGGGGATAGTGCAACTTCTGTACCACCTCCGCGATGGAGTGACCCATGCATCCACTATCGTCCCTCTTTCAAAGTCGGTTAACTCACGACGTTTATCCATACTGGCATCGAATTACCGTCTACGTGAATGCAGTGTACCTATATACCGTTTTCTTGGCGCAGTATAACCGTAGTCGTTTTTGCACCAATAAAATCAATCAAACCTATATACCTGCCAAACGGTGGGTTCGTCCACTAGCGAGAGGGGTGACAGCGTCGCGTTGCCCAGGAACCAGGTATCCCATAAATTCTGTTCTTTCAGTGTACATCTGGTACCATTCAAAAGAAACAAGAAAAATGTTGAACGTTCCGCCCCCTAATAATTCGAACAAAAAATATGAATAAAATTTTGAAATACGTACACCATAAAGGCATTGATAGAGATTATTTCGCGTCTTTCTGCTTAAGACGATTTAACCATCTGGGCAACAACAAGAAGAAGTAATTTTATAAGAGAATATTTCCATCAGTGGATTTACCGCAGTATTAAAGTGAAGTTATGTCATTGATTTATCAGTATAAGAATATTGCAACTGCACAAACTACGAAAATAAATAAAACAAAAATTGAAGAAAATTAAAAAGTTAACTTTAAATTGGATGAATGGACGTGTCTACGTAAAAATATTAGTGCAATATTAAAGTGTGTCACACAAAACGGAGAAAGTTAAAACCTAAGGTTGATTATTTCAAATAAAGATTTCCAGCTGAATCGGCATGACACTTGAACACAGTAGCATAGCTAGAATTTTTAAGGCCCAATGGAAAATCACCGAAGGGTGATTTTCAATTTGGGGAAGGTATTCCCCCCGTCTCTCTCTCTCTCTCTCTCTGCTTTTATTAACATGAAATGCCAATTGCTTACTTATTACGTTCAAACAAATCTAAACAAAAACTTTTAAAAAGTTGGTACATATACATTTTGTTCTTTTTAAAAATTCCTCTTCCTTGCCTTTATATTATCAAAATTACTAATTAGTTCTTTAAGATCAATTTTGAAGGCTTTTCTTTGTGTTCAGTGGCTAGTATATCGAAATCATTTAATGTGGTTTAGTTTGCCCAATAGAATCTCTATTCTCCCTTTGCTCTTTAGAATCCCTTTAGTTTGCCCTATAGAAAATTAAAAACCGTTACCGAAAACGTGAGAAATAACATAATAGTATTATTATTTGACTCTATTGTCAGGGAAACGGTGAACATGCTTTGTAAAAAGGATAGGTGGAATAGGACCAGGGTATGTCTGCCAGGGGCAAAGGTTGATGACGTTGTAGAGCGGATATCATCTTTTAAGGGCACAAAAGGTGATATAGTTGTACATGTTGGCACTAATGATATTAAGAGTAGGAGACCGGCGGAATTACTTAGCAAGTACAGGTCACTGTTGAAAAAAAGCCGTGAATTAGGGTTGAACTTGAAAGTGTCTGCAATTCTGCCCAGACACGATAGGAGGGAGTATATGATGAGAGCCTTGTCGATCAATTCGGCCCTGGAGGGATTGTGCGAGGCTCAAGGGGTAGAATTTTTTTCAGCCTGGACTGTACTTGTTAACAGGAGAGATTGCTTCTACAGGGATGGGATACACTTAAATAGAAAGGGTGCAAGAATTTTTGCTGATGCTGTCGAGGCAGTGTTAGGTGGGTCGGAAAACTGCTAGTTGGGGGGGATACAAGGACTAATAGATTAACAGTAGCCACTGGCAGAGGTGGAAGTGATTCTTGCACTGCTTCTATTGAAATGAGCAGGAACCTGAAAAACAAGATGCAGGATATTTCAGAGACTGCTGGTAGTCATTGCGGTACAAGTAAACACATGAGTTGTGTTAGGGTAGCTAAGAATAGAAACAGGTGCATGTATACCTGCGTGTACACCAATGCTAGGAGTTTGGTAAATAAATTTGATGAATTTGAGGTATTGCTCAAAACATCAAAGGCAGATATTGTTGGGATATCAGAGACGTGGTGTCACACAGATATAAGTAATGCGGAACTGGAATTTGGGGAATACAATGTGTATAGAAAGGATAGACAGGACAGGAGGGGAGGAGGGGTTATGCTATTAATTAAGAAACACATAAAGTCCAAGGAAGTGAAGCCAGTCGACATCGATGGACAGGGCAGTATCGAGTCAGTTTGGAGTGACATAAGCATAGGGAAATCAAAATTGAGAGTAGGAGTGTGCTATAGGCCTAATGACTCTGATGAGTATAATAAGATATTGTACAGAGAAATAGAGTGGGCCAGTAAATCAGAGAGAGTCTTATAATGGGGGATTTTAATTTCCCAGATATTGACTGGAATTTGTGGGTTGGTCACTCGCACACTAGCAAGGCTTTTGTGGATTTATTGGATGATTGTTTTCTACATCAGCATGTTCGTGAGGCAACAAGAGGGAGCAATACTCTTGATCTGATTATCAGTAGTGATTCTTCATGCATTAAGAATCTGCAGATAAATGAACCACTAGGTGGCAGCGATCACAGTGTGTTGAAGTGGGATTTACTCAAGGAGGTAACTACCATCAGAGGTAAAGGGAAGGGTTTTTGTTTTCGTAAAGGCGACTATGATGGTCTGAGACAGTATTTAAATTCTATACAGTAGGACGAACTGATGATGTTACCAACAGCAAACTCAAAATGGGAAGCATTCAAGGAACTAATCTTGGAGGCTACCAGGCTTTACATACCAACTAAGAAATATTGTTCAAGGTTTAGGCCTAAATGGTTGTCAGATGAACTAATGAGACATGTGGCAGAGAAGAAAAATGCATGGGATACATACAAATTAATGGGTGACATGGAAGCCTATGATAGATATAAGTTGGTCTGTAACCAAGTCACAAAGGAGATTAGGCAGGCAAAGGCAGATTATGAGAAATCCTTGGCAAAGGATGCAAAGAAAAACAGAAAAGAGTTCTTTACATATTTGAACTCGAGAAGGAAAGGGATGAATCAGATTGGTCCACTGGATATTGATGGTTCAACAGTTGAGGATCCTGCTCAGGTGGCTAACAATCTAATTGAGTATTTTGCATCTACATTCACGCATGAGGAGTTATTCAGGAAGGAGAATGATGTAGGTAAAGTAAACATTGGCAGTGAGCTGGATGATTTTGTAATAACTAAGAGGAAAGTGGAGGAGAGATTGTTGAGGATAAACATAAAAAAGGCACCTGGGGTGGATGGGATCTATCCAGTTATATTAAAGGAGGCAGCAAAGGAAGTATGCAAACCCCTAGCCATAATTATGAGAGCTTCTTTGGACTCAGGGGAGGTACCCATAGACTGGAGATGTGCAAATGTAACCCCAATTCACAAAGGAGGATCAAAGGCTGACACAAGTAATTATAGACCTGTTAGTTTAACTTCTGTTCCAGGTAAATTAATGGAGGCACTGGTTAAAGAAGCACTGCAGGAACATCTAGACAAGAATTCAGTTATAGCTCAGACGCAGCATGGTTTTGTTAAGGGCAGGTCTTGCCTGACCAATTTGATTGGATACTATGATGTAGTCACAAAAGAACTGGATGCAGGGAATAACTTTGATATTATATATTTGGATCTTAGAAAGGCTTTTGATACTGTTGCACATGGAAGACTGCTGCACAAATTGGAGCAGTGTGGCATTGGAGGCAAATTCTGCTATGGATAAGGGGATGGTTGAGTGGCAGAAGACAGAGAGTGGTAATCAATGGACACTGCTCAACGTGGACTAATGTTATTAGTGGAGTTCCTCAAGGTTCAGTGTTGGGTCCGTTGTTGTTTTCGGTGTTTATGAATGATATTGATGATGGGATATCAAGTTTAATGTCCAAGTTTGCAGATGATACAAAGGTTGGCAGGGTCGTTAAGGACACTACTGACGCTATGCTGCTGCAACAGGATCTGGAAAGGTTGAACAGATGGGCTGAGAGGTGGCAAATGAAGTTTAACATTGACAAATGTAAAGTACTACATATGGGAAACAGCAACCCCAGAGCAACGTATCAACTCTGCGGTACTACACTGACAGTGGTGGAGAATGAAAAGGACCTGGGGGTAATTGTGCAGGCAGATATGAAGTTCTCTGAGCAGTGCAGACGAGCTGCAAGAGTAGCTCATGGTGTCTTGTCAATGATATACAGGAATTTTTCTAGCAGGGATAAGGAGGTGATTATTCCCTTGTATAAGGCAATGGTTAGGCCACATCTTGAGTACTGTATACAGGTCTGGAGGCCTCATTTCAAGAAGGATGTAGAGCTTCTGGAACGGGTACAGAGAAGGGCAACAAGATTAGTGAATGGAACAAAGGGTTGCTCTTACGAAGAAAGGCTTAAGTTTTGCAAATTACAGAGTCTGGAGACTAGGCACCGGCGAGGTGATCTGATAGAGGTGTATAAGGCTTTGAATGGTTTGAGCATGCTCAGTGCCAATGGGATTCTTCATCTTGCTCAGAATAATCACCTCAGAGGGCATAAATTCAAATTGAGGAAGGACGGATGTCGGACAGATGTGCGGAAATTTGCCTTTGGCCAGCGGGTGGTTGGTTGGTGGAACCGACTTCCATCACTTGTTGTTGAAGTTGATAGCCTAAAAAAATTTAAAGCTCAACTGGACAGGTATTTCGAACGAACGGAGGGGTGAAATGGGAGTGGAGTTTTTTTCTTTTTTTGGCTGATGCTGAATAAGCTTGCTTTCTTGCATCATATGCCTCTACTAATGCTAATGCTAATGCTAATGCTAATGTTTTCTTTCTACAATATCTATTAAAAACTTTATCGGGACAGACCCGTGGGCTACAACATCATGTGCCTTTGCTCTTTGCTAATTCTTGCACCGCGGTAGTTACGCCTCTGCTTGTACAAGAAAAGCCAGATAAGTTTGGTATAAATTTTGCAAGTAATATTTTGGCAGCTACAACAAACGAAACTACTGTAATAGTTACGTTTGCTAGTAAATTTGTTAGTATGGTTACAACCAAGTACCTTTAGTTATTGCATTTAGTAATAATCAACGTTAGAGAAAAGTATTGCGGTAAGAACTGGTGGCGAAGGGCGTAGAAGAAGAGGATGATCGCCAAGGGCCTTGCAACTGAAAAATTTCAGCCCCAGTTTATATAATGCCCAGAAATTCATTTAATCATTACATCTTAGGAAATCCAGTACAAAATGTATATATTCAATGAAAAAGCAACGCTACTATATTTTTTAAGAATATAATACTTTAACATGAAATTACTGTGTGTAATAAAAGATAAAAACTTTTCGAAAGCTTCAATTTCTTTTAGGGAACACATGCATTCAAACGGGGCATGGCTTACAGAGAAACAGTTTACAATACACTCTAATAACAGAGACAAGGAACCGCTCAGGTAAACATAGACCTTTCATATTGACCATTCTTTTAATTTTCACGCCTGTCGTGAGTAACACAGTTGGTTTGGTGTCATTACCGTCCTCCTCGCATCTGCTAGAAATGATCCGAGTTCGAATCCTGTCAATGACGCGAGGAATTTGCATGAGTCTTTTTCCCAACGTGGTTGAACTCAACTTCGTACACAAGTTAATCAGTCACGGCGAGGGTAGCATGAGTTTATCTCCCGGAAACTCGTGATTTTCGTCCGGTAAACAAAAAATCGACCACAGAACACACAATTTACTGACAATACGGCGTAATATGGCCTAAATCGCTATGCATCTAAAATAGCAACAAGAACAAGTTTAGGACGCTAATACTTATCATGAATTCTTAACGTGTTCAAGTATGACCATGGCAGAATATACAGAGGTGCACTCGCGCGGCTACTCTGTGGCCTTAAATTTCTTCTAAGTGATAGATAACTACAAAATTTACTATATATGGTGCTTATGCAGTAAATATATTTGTCTGAGTTATGTGCTCGAGTAATGCTCACATGTTCTATATACCTACCTTATAAGATGCTTTACTGCCCGAGTTGCTTTAGCTAATCCTTTCCATCAAATCAACCCACGCTTTCTTAATATATAAGCAAATGTTTAGAAACTCATTAAAACACGAAAAATAAAAATTTTATAAAGAGAAGAGGAAACTTACCTGATACAATATGCAAACCATTCCAAAGTGTCATCATAGTTGAAAGCATGTTAAGTGGAGCCAGGTGAGTACAATACATGGTGACTCCAACCGTTAGCAAGGTAACAGTAAAGTTCTCCATCATCTCATAAATTAAGCAAATGTATTGGTCAGTAGCATACGAATAGCCGATGTAGCGAACCGAATAAGCGGCGAATGCTAGGACCATCACGTTCACATACCCTATCTTCTTTGTTATCCATGTAGAAACTAGTGACATGGGAAGTCCTGTACCCGAGCCCACTGTCACTGTTAGGCCCATTAACAAACTACTAGAACCAAGTTCGCTCTCGAGAAACAAAAAAAGAAAGTTCTCTAGAAATCCCCAACAAATTCCAAGTAGCGCTACGAATAGCAACATCAACAACACTTCTGCATTTCCAAGGAGGATCTTAAGATTACCAAATGTGCTCTCCGATGCAACTTTCATACTCAAATCTAAAAAGAGTGAAGTAATGGCAGCGATAATGTACAGGCAACCATACATATAAAAGCAAGGATTGAAATTACGATCGTCCCCTTTGCTTGTAACATCGACCAGAACTCCGCTGACTGGAGCAAATATACACATAGCCAAAGCAGCCCACATTCTCTGGAATCCAATATCTCCATCTTTGTCTAAAACTACAGTCATAGAAGCAGCATCAAACAAGCCATTCACTAATCCGATACCAAGGGTTGCTGTAAGACGAATTCCCAGATATAGCCAGAAAGTTTTTGTTTTGCTATGTGGTATTACACGTTCCATCTTTTCACAGAACTCATGTGAGCCAGGAGCTGTAACAGAACAGGAATAAGTACAATTGTCTTCAATATGAGGACACTGCATTTTGTATTGCTGGCCCCAGTGACTAATATTGCTTATCATTATGCAGTTATCTTTTTTTACAGAAGGAACGATAGTCAAATTAAGTAGAGTTTCATTAGGATTCAAAGTGCAGTCTGGTTTGCTGATCTCATTTAAACAGGGTTGATTTTCTTCAGTTCTATTCTCACACGTGAAAACACACTTATCAATGTGCACATTCAGCACAGAGGTAGCATTTGGAAGTATATGACATGTACTACTGTCATAGAATAAACATTGCTGAGACTCTGATCTATATAGAAGTTTTGCATCCAAATTTCCATAATCTGGAACAAATTCGATTTTTGGTACGAACAACAGGCAGTTGGCAGTTAGAGCGGAGAAGGCAAGAAAGAACGCAAATAAAAGCTTGAAATTTCCAATCCTGTCAGCTAACATTCCCATCAATGGCGCTACAAATAAAGCAATCACCGGTTGCACAGCAAAAATAATGGCTGTACTTTCCATTCCAACTCCAAGCGACTTCAAATGAACTGAAAAGTATGGATAGAGAGTAGCTTGACCTACACGGAAAGAAAAGGTTATGTTATTAAATAATGAATATGGGACACATATACAGCATATAAGAAAATAATCTAGTAAAATAATAGCTCCTTTTTGATTCAAACAGCAATGACTAGGTATATTGATCACAGAATTGAGTAAAGAAAGGAATTCCTACTGAAAACTACGCATGAGATACTGCAGTAATTCCGCATTTAGAACAGTTTATTATGTGAAAAAGCAGCAAGTTAGTAACTCTTAAGTTTTGACAAGGATTTTAATATGAAGGTACGCAAGTAAAAACATTAGATACCAATGATTTCATTGTATGCTTTTCCTTTTAATGATAAAAACATAATAGAATTTGCACTATCTTTCAAAAGACACCTCAAGCCTGGGAAGCAAAGGTTAATTCCAGAGTCAAATTGAATTGACTCTGGTAGATTGCAGTAAGATGTAAAAGGCATTCGCACTATACGACAGATAGATGGAACAAAAAAAAAAAAAAAAAACCTCTTGTATTAGGGCCAACCTACACACCCGTGTGTATTGCCTACAAATTGCATGTGTTCTCTGGTCGATTCGCCTCTTTTGCTGGCAAAAAAACCCAAGTTACCCGGGAGAAAAAATCTTCTGTCCACCCTCCTGAGACTGACTAACTCAGCCACAGAGTGAAAAAAAAACATTAAAGTTTCTCATGTCATTGACAGAATTCGAACCCGCGCCTTTCCCAGTGAGGAGGACGGTAATTATAACTAGTGTGCTAGCCACGCAGACAAAACAAAACGCGCGAGAAAAGGGCCTAAATTCCTTCACAAGAAGTAGATAGACAATTCATGGTCACACTCACACAGCAGCCCGTTTACACTCACCAAATAGCAGATATTCGCGATCCCAAATCAACTGTTGGAAACATCGTACACTAACGGAAGATGAGAACCCCAAGAGCATGTTGACAGTTGAAAACAAAATTCGTAAATAAATAAAGAAAAATAGGTATACTATATCATTAAAATCTATTCATATTAAAATCTATTCGTAGAACAAATGAAGGTCTTGGAGACAATTGGTTTCCCAAACAGGGAACACTCATCCCTGGGGGCTTATATACAAAATCTGTAGGAGCAAAATTATCTGTCCAAATATATACAACACAGTGCAATATCAAAATAGTCACACATATGACTGGCACTCAACAGTTGAGAAAATCATTGAACACATGTTTCCCGAAGATGATCTCAATCTTGACAATATGCACTAAATTCAGATTCGATCAGACAATGCCACTTACGAAGATTGGACGTTAATCTTTTCACTGCTGTTCAACTTGGTGCTGCAGTGGCCAAATTGAATCCTAAAAATTGTCCAGGCCTTGTCCGGGTAGAAAATGTAGTCATCACCAGATTTCATGAGCTCTACCCTAATATTTTGTTGTTAAATCTTTACAACAAGTGCCTCTTGGAATGCACATGCCCCAATTTCTGGAATCGGGCACTGTTTAAAATTATTCAAAAACCGGGAAAACCTAATGCCGACCCAAGAGCGTAACGCCCAATCTCTGTTGCCAACCTGGGAAAGCTGTTTGAAAGAATGATTGGTCCCAGAATCCAAACTATCCGAAACTCACAAAACCTTTCATCCTCCGCTGAAGATGCCAATTGAGCCCTTGTAAAACACTGTACACATTCCACAGCAGTCTATGAGATGGCCATCTTTGTGGATTTTGAGGATGCCTTTGATACCCTTTGGTGGGAGAGTTTCCTCAGGTCCCTTAGACTGGCAAACTGCAAATAATATCTTTACAAAGTCATAAGATCCTACTTCAGTAACAGATCAATTCAGGTCACTGCCCAACACCTTCATAGTCAAAATTTATAAACAGAGGTTGTCCACAGGGGTCAGTACTAGGACCACTCCTTTGAAACTCCCTACTTGACCAGTAGCTTACCAGAAGCTTTGACAATTGCCTCAATTTCGCCAAGCAAACGACTTGTTTATTTGCATTGCTGGAAATTATAACGGTAATTATAACTAGTGTGCTAGCCACGCAGACAAAACAAAACGCGCGAGAAAAGGGCCTAAATTCCTTCACAAGAAGTAGATAGACAGTTCATGGTCACACTCACACAGCAGCCCGTTTACACTCACCAAATAGCAGAGATTCGCGATCCCAAATCAACTGTTGGAAACATCCCAGCCCCATAGGCCTGTTTGAAGATATGTTTAGTTAGTGCCACATATGGAATTTGCTTCCATATGTGGCACTAACTAAACTAAAAAAAGTACGGCCTCCGTAGCCGAGTGGGCAGGAGCGGGAGTGCAGTAGCACACGCTCTTTGAGTAGACCGGGGTTCAAGCCCCTCACTGCTGAATACGGTCGATCTGCCAACCCGCACTGGACCAGCGTGGCAGATTCCCTCAGCATGAATTGTTGAGGAGGCTTCCACCCTGCAGTGGGTTGATAATGGCTGCACTTTACTTTTTTTTTTATGGAATTTGCTTCCCGTGTATAAGCGCTTTATGGGGTCTGCGGTAATCCAACATGTTTGATATTTTTAATTTATTAGTGAGGGTCTAACTTACCAGGTCACCCAGGGACAGGGACAGGGGGACACGTATACACCCCCTGTTTGAGGCGGTTGTCCTCAGACGGGATGACCGGTTCTGTTTGACACGCTCCCGAGCCACTTCCGTTTCCGATGCGCGCGCGTGGGGAATGCCGACCATGTGTCTGATGGACCACCTGCATGAGTGCCATGGGCCTGCTACTTAAGGATGTGTCATTGCAGTAATAGTATATTGTTGAAGAAGGAGACAGCAGTCTCCGAAAGCTTCAGGTTTTATCGCTTTTAATCCAGTTTATTTTAGATAATTTTATTGCTTCGGTATTTTTAACTATATTTTTAACGTTTTTATCGTAGTTTATTTTATCGTAATTTATTGTAATATTTTAGTCTTCCGATAGTGTATCACAGTATTTCATTATATTTTATTTCTGTATATTTTATTTTTATAGTAAAAATGTTTAATTCCTTGGCTGGTGTTTGTCTTTAATTATTGCAGTACTAACTAAACACCTTAGCATAATATTGGATGACAGGCTGTTTCCAACCACACGTGAACAGTTTAGCAAACAAAACCAAAGCCTTCATGCAGCCATCATCAGGATGTCCCGTTTGCACTGCGAACGCACCAAAAGAACCCTCTCTCTCTACTATAAAACTGTGTTCTTGCCAATTGCCTCCTATGCTGCTGAGGTCTGGTTCCATAGGGTCACTAACAGTAAAATCAGGGCCAAACTCCTTTCCATGCAAAGAATCATGCTACTTGCGACACACCGAGTACCAAGAAAAACCTCAAATAAAGCACTGCAGGTTCTATCAGGGGCCCTTCCCCCGGACCTATATATAGCTTATAGAGGCTGCATCTACAAACACAAAAAATGCCTACTAATCTCACTCCTTGGAATAGACTGCAATTCTGCTACAAATATCAAACAAGAAAAATTAAACCGATGGAATAAACTCCTTTCCCTTTTGCAGGTTAGATGGGATGAAAGTCCCACTGGAGAGGTCACCAGACGTTTTATCCCGGATGTCACCTTTGCTATGATTAAGCCGCATTGTAATTGGATTTTGTAATTGGTAACCAATTGTAATTGGTTCTACCCATCCATGAGCACGTCCTACATCCCAACAGGACATGGTGTTCTTAAAGCGAAACTGTTCCAATTCGGACTGGCGACAAATCCTCATTGCTCCTGTGGGGAAGAGGAATCCTGGAACCACATCTTATTTTCAAAGGCGCACTATAGCCATAGTAGCTAATGCGCCAATAAACAACCATACAACACACACACACACACACACACACACACACACACACACACACACACACACACACACACACACACACACACACACACACACACACACACACACACACACATTTCAACAAGCTCTTGCTGAGCTGTTCCCTGTGTCATCTACCAGTCATCCTGGAATTGAATTCTTTTGATCTCTTAGGTTGTTCAGAGATGTCAACTACTGGTATTTTGTTGTTTTATTATTATTATTATTATTTTATTTATTTATTGTTATTAATTTATATATTTTATTTATTTATTTTTATTTTTATTTATTTATTATTTTATTTTTATTATTATTATATATATTTTTTTCTTTCTGCTGGTACTCACGACTGGGCATCCTGCGTAAGGGATTACTGACATTCACTGGTATCGCATTACCTCCAGTGGATGCGGGATTTTAGCGCACTACTGAGGCGCAGATAGTAAATTATGCCCGGCTCCACGTGCCTTGGGACGGCCATCAGGCAGCAGTTGCTCAGGCCCTGTTTACACAGATTCTGCAGTCAGGACAGAGACAATTTGCGGAGATGGATCCAGGTCCTGAAGCCGCTACGAACAGGCCACATATATACACATATACATAAATGTCATTGAGTGTGCATACATGCATTTCTTTTACTTTTGAGTCCTGAGAGTTTTATTGCGTTTTACAATTTTGTAAAGGAAGCTTCATCTTCTGATGGAGTTTCTTACACAGGTTCGAATGATTGTAAATATAGAGTGTTTCTGTTTATGTATTTTTATATTTATGTAAATAAATAAAATAAATAAATACCTAAATATTATGGTGCCCCCAGATCCGGCTGCGTGGGAGCTGGAAGAGAATTGACGCCCGCTGGCATTGCACCACCCACGGTGGGTGCGGAGTGGTGCTAGTAGCACTGACAGTAAATATAATCAAGTCCAGTCCACAAGACTAGGGACGAGCACCGGATAGCAGGCCTCCTTGATGGAGCCTGCTCCCTGGTGGCGAAGGGGCCTTTTTTTTTTTTTTTTTTTTTTTACACTGCAAACACACTGATACACACACTTTACACTACAGGCCCATTCGTAGAAGTTCTACTTGGATACAAAGTATACAAGTGCAGGAGATGAACGTTTGTGGTGCCTCCGTAGCCAGGTGGGTAGGAGCAGCAGTGCGTAGCACATGCTTCTTGATTAGACCGGGGTTCGAGCCTGTGCCCACCAAATACGGAGAATGCGGAAAGGTCAGGGAATGACCACCGCATATCCCCGGAGCAATATGGCCTTAGTTGCTAATGCTCCTAAAAACCAAATAACAAACAACAACATGAACGTTTGTTCGGGTGCCACCTCAGACATGAATCCATAAACTTCACACCCCATTTCGGATATGTAAAGAAGAAAACTTACGCAGCACTATGGACCTCCAGACAGGAACTGGTAGGTATCAGGAAACCTGACCTTGTTAAACAATATATTTTAAGATGCGTCATCCCCATCCCTCTCTACGCATCCCAGATTTGGTCTTCTGTCCCAGATGCTACCATCAAGGCTTTCCTGGCTTTAGAGTACTGGATGCTGAGATGGTTAAACAGGATCACTACGCAGCCATTTACAATCTCAAGAGCCATTTTATATGCCAACTTGGACGTCACGCCTTGGTCTCACATAATTGTCACCAAGAACATCCTCACGCTTGCAAAACTGTGCTGACCGGAAGACTCGACTCGCCGAAAACTGACTACCTGCTGACTCGGCCCCGCATGATGCAAAGGTGGGCGAATAGAACACCACCCCCTCCAATCAGTAGCGCGCTCACTCAGCTGGAAAGCCTTCGGTGATTTTTTCCTTCTAACACCATTAAGATCTACAACGATCTTCAAGCAGACCCAGAAAACTTTGCACAGAGAAGAGGTACAGGACTGAAATGTTTCAGAATGCATTACTCCACCTATAAATGTTGAGTGAAGCTCACAGATGAAAACAAAAGAGAATGCATGAACTGGTCGGGACTGTTTTTGCTCCCCACTGGTGCTCCTGTTATGTTGATATTGGACGTCTTGTCTTTCTGTTGTAAGAACCCAATTCTTACACTTATCCTAGGGAAGGTTATGTTATAAATATTATAACATAACAAGAAAAAAAAAAATATATATATATATATTAAATAAAAATATTTACATAGGATGATATTCAGCTTAGATTGCGATCACTCTGTACCGTACAGTTAAGTAGGGGAGGATTAGCGTAACAACGGGGGGTAGCTGGACAGGGCACAAAAGTACAATGGGAGCACCATAAGGCCAGTTCAAGTCGCTATAAACAGAAAGTGAGCAGCTCTTTGGAAGAAAAAAACAAGGGAACCGACTCCCCCTTGTGGAGAGGAAGAATTTTAAAGACTAAGAGGGTGGCGGGAACCCTGGATGCGGCATACACCTGTGGTAATGGCTAGCCACTAGATAAAACTAACCGACTCCTTGAGCACTTACTGATTTCAAGGAGCGGTAGAGAAAAAACAGAGTGGACTAATAGCGGTAAGTGAATCGGTATGATCACAAAGAAATATCTAGAAATTTCTAGACTTCCGGAAGTTTATCAAAGCTTCTAGAAATTTCGAGAACTCGGATGTTTCCCCAGGAAAGGGAAGGGCCAAGAAAACGGAGGAAGAGAGAGAGAGCAAATGAGAATATAGAGATGATGAAGAACGAACTGCGATTGGATCAGAATAGTAGGGGTGGCGGAAACAAAAGGAGATGCAACAGAAGAGAGTGAGAGTTCCAGTTTTGACAGTTTGGGAGTTTTTGGAAGTTTGAGAGTTCCCGTGGGTGTGCCTGAGTGATGTGCGGCCGGAAAGAAATCCCGAGAAGTGCCGGGAGAATCGCTGGAATGTGGTAGTGGAAATTGGAACAGTATGTCGCAAAGGCAATTCGTTAGGCAAGTCCTGGGATAGGTCAGCCGCAACGTAGAAATAGGAAGGAGATGCCCAATGAAAGATGGAAACACATATGCTGGAGCTGAGTAATAAGGATCGAAAAGTCCCAGTATAGAAAGATAAGGGAGAGTTATACAGTCTGGCTTCTCGATAGAGCAGTAAGGAGAATCCTGATAATTTTATTATGCACCCCAGTATCGTCGAGCTGATCAGACGCCCAAAGCGGGCCAGAGCAACCCATTTATGGAGAAAAGAGTGAGTTCCTGAACGAAGGAGAGTTCCTGTAGATGAGCAGCAGTTCCTTAGCCGATGACTAATTCCAGTAGGAGTCTGATGATGCCCTATATTGATGATGATGGCCCCCCCTGAGTGAGAAAAAGGTTGTGTAAAGCGTGATACCCTAAGATGTTATGTAAGTACCAGATAATAGTTTTAAGCTTGAATTGAGGGAAAGGACTTTAGGAAATGTCTTTATTTAGTTGATAGTAGATTTGGTATTGTTTAGCATAAAAGGAAGGAAAAAGTTCATAAGATATAGATATATGTACTTCATCACAAAGATAAGTTTATTAAACAAGGAAGATTTAGATGTATGTACTCGAGACTAGTGTGTTTTAAGTTGAGATTATGTTCTATGCACATGTAATTATTTTGGAAGGGATAATTAAAGAAAGATTATAGCGGGGATTTATAAATCTAGGAAAATACACATATGGGTGTTATGCTCACTGCTGTAATGCCAGTTGGGAAGTTAAATTGTTAGAAAACAAGAGAATGTTATAAGAAGAAGAAAAGGCAGAAAGACATGAAGATATATGAGTCGTGATTATCATTACATCTTAGCACACATAATTCTAGTAATTAACATAATCCCCAAAATGATGATGTATGATATATTCTTTTAATGTATATACTGTGAATAAACAAAATTGTATATGGTTATAAAGTGTAGTACGAGTCATTCTGAATACTCAGCCAGTCCAGAGGAGACATCCACGAACTTCTATTCCCCCAGAATCTGTGATCTTCTGTGCAATATACAAGTCAGGTGTTAATGTGGGAGGGTGTAAATTAGGGGGAAAATAAACGGGGAAATACAAAGTTAAGGCAGGTGGGTTGAATTGAAAGATTAAAGAGATTTATTAATACCAGGAATTATAATTAATAATAATAAAGGCATGATAAATAAAGAATATTCTTCCCCCCAGAATCTAACTTTTATCCACCCCCCACATGTTATCTCGCTGTAAATCGTGCTGTAGATGTGAACATTCTCTAATTCCTTGTAAAATTGCAAGTTATGCTTGTGCTCTCTTTCTATCTGCCTGTCATGTAAAAATAAGGCAATGATATGTATAATATAATTAATTAGACAATGTATAATTTGTATAATTTATAAAGACGATGATTTGTATGAATTATAAATGGATAATTATGTATATAACTTATATTTGTATATATGAATGTGCACCCCCTGATTAATAGCTGTAAGTGGGTGTCTCTTAGGAGAAAATAAAGATAATAATAATAATAATAATATAATAATAATAATAATACATAAACATCATTGCTGACCAGGTACACCCTTTCATGGCAACGCTGTTCCCCTCTGGCGGTGCCGTCTCTCAGCAGAAAGATAATGCGCCATGCCACACCGCCGGGATTGTTCGAGACTGGCTCGCGGAACATGAGGAAGACTTTCAGGTATTGCCCTATCCTCCAAATTTCCTAGACATCAACCCCATCGAGCATCTGTGGTTTGTGTTGGAACAGCAACTCCGACTTGTGGAGTCTCAACCACGGACCTTTTAGAGTTAAAGGATCACAGTTAAAGGATATGCTAATTACGTGTTGGTACCAGATACCACAAGACACATTTAGAAATTTTGTAGCGCCCATGCTTCGCCGGGTACGAGCTGTTTTGGCTGCACGTGGAGGACACACATTGTATTAGGTAGGTGGTCATAATGTCTTGGCTTATCGGTGTATACTTATATTTATTTTTGTCTGACAAGCGTGGAAACCAGTTTTGTTGACGGCTGCGATACTCCATCCCTCACAAAGTGCGACGGGCTGTGCGTCCCGAAATGCCATTTTAGTTACCACTATAGTATTGAGTTAATTGTTGTTGTTGTTATTTGGTTTTTAGGAGCACTAGCAACTAAGGCCATATTGCTCCGGGATATGCGGTGGTCATTCCCTGACCTTTCCGCATCCTCCATATTTGGTGGTGACGGGTTCGAACCCCGGTATAATCAAGAAGCGTGTGCTAACGCACCGCTGCTCCTTCCCACCTGGCTACGGAGGCGCCTATTGAGTTAATTGACGGACTGTAGTCTTTCTATTAAACTGCACGAGTCTGGTCACTTTCCATTGGCCTCTCGTGTCAATGCCCCATTTCCGACCATGGGGTCTGTCGGCTGGATGTTATTTGGTTACAGAACCAATTTCGACAAACCCATGACACAATCGCAGGTGTAAAACCCCGGTAGGGTTGCATTTTCCGAGATACTCATACCTTGCGTCTGGCGCCGACTACCATTCCACATTCAAAGTCACTTAAATTATGCATCTTGCCGATTATCGCACCAAATTATACACATACTGCATACCTACATATTTGTCCAGCTGCTTTATATCTCTCGATGCGGACGCGTGACGCTGTTACTGAAGAAGCGCTCCATTTCGTGAAAAGGGTAGATGTATCTAATAAAGTGGCGACTCAGTGTATTTTAATAATGGACTCCTATGGTTTTCGTTAATGGTTATTACCGAAAACTATAGGAGATGGAATTAGTCCGTGTCTAAATTAGATATACGGTTTTCCACCTTCCTCGGGGAATTTGGTTTTCTCATCCATTAAACAGGCTAACCTATCAGAAAACAAAGCGCAATGCACAGACAGTGAAGACACTGGAAAGTTAAGATGGACAGATGGACTTAAATATAGTAATGGACGTAGTTGTGGATGCTTTCTCCTAATTCTCCGTCCATTCATTTATTAAAATACGCAATTGGAAAATGGACAAGCAAAGATATATTTCCTTCCCTGTTTCTGAAACGTTAGAAGTCTTAATCTTCAAACATGTTTAATTGTTTTCGATTAGCATAATCCTTGGTGTAATTAAGGATTAAAATGAAATTAATATAATAACATCAATAAATTAAACACTATTGTTATTTAAAAATGCCAATAGGTGTACATTGAGGATAGAGTGCATTACGTTTGTTTTTACTTTTCTTTGGTATTTGACTGATATATCAGTTAGCACCAGAAAAATATAATGAACTTGAGAATAAAAAAAATGTTAGTTAATAAATTTTTTTATATTTGTATGTTTATTTACATTTTTATTAAGTAATTTTTATTATTAAATTTCAAAATGAAAGATACATTGTAGTTTCAACGTTTTATATTTCCTTACCTCCATAAATTAAAAACATCAGGATTTTAATTGGAATTAGCTCCTTTCTTTTGAAATCCTTCATAAACGCCTCCATTTTTTCACCTGTTTAGCAGTTCAACGATATCAAGAAAGATATAAAAGTGAATTGTCATTCCTAAATACCTTCAATCCATTGCCACTTTGAAATCATATTATTAGCCAAGAAACTAAAAGCTGCATAGGTAATTTTTTTCTGTGTTCAGGTTGGCCATCTCTGAGGATAAGAGCTTGTTTTTGAAGCCCTCTCTCTGTCTCGTACTGAACGAGTTTAAGAGAACAGTATTACCTTCTACAAACTGGTTTCCTTTATCAGAAACATACTTTAATAATGTGTTGCTATCAGTCACACATCAGGTTTATTATCTCCTTATGGGCATTTAGTCTGATATGAAATAAAAATGTTATCTGGCCAGAATTTCCATTTCTACCGGTCTTTTAAATACACAAAGATAACTTCCCTCTCCCTCTCTCTTTCATTAGAAACAAGTTTAGCAATTTCAAATTCGCTGTATAAATTTCAAATTTTGTATCTGTTATGTAGTTTTCTAAAATTCTACTGTTTGAGCACCGTTTCACTAGTTTTATATATTATTATTATTAGCTACATGGTGCAAGGAAGCCTGAAGCTTATGCTGCACCAGCCAAAAAAAAAAAAAAAAATCCCGAGTTACCCTGAGAGAGTTTGGTTTTTAATGGCGCATTGGCAGCTAAGGCCCCCTGAGAGAGAGAGAGAGAGTCAAAAGTAGAAGGAAATCACCAAGAAATAGGAGAATGATGATATCCAGCTCAGGACCCTGGGTGTGCCAAGCCCATACTCACCAGATGTGAGCCCCTGGGGATATATATATATATATATATATACACACACACAGTATATGCTTGTTCCAAATTTATTCATTGAATCATTGTTTTCTTATCTATACAAAATTAAATACTACACTAAATTCTACATATTTATATTAAACATATTTATTCTAGCTTTATCCTTATTTTTACCTAAAGAAATTACACTGCGTTAGGACTACCTTGTCCATGCTATATTAGAATGTACTAATTTCATTTTCGTTTTTTGTTTGGCCTTTCACTTTTCTTCTACCACTATGGACAAATATAGAAACGCAGTTCCTGATACAAGGTCAGATATAGTCCCCTGACGAAATACCTGATCATGTATCAATATTTATTTCAGTTGACATCAGATCAAGCATATTCTCCTTAGCTATCGACCATTTTCTAAATATGTTTCCCACACATCTGATGACAGCTATACTACTTTAATTTTTTTCATTTTATTTGCATTTTATTTTATTAGTATTTTGATGTACTAATTTTACTTTACAGTTCTTCCACTTTCTATCGGCTTGGTAATTCAGCCCATAATTTTCTTAATTCATCATAACCTTTACAATATTAACATTCTTTCACCTTTCACAAATCTACTACACTTCCTTTTCTACTTTCCTCACCCTTCTAGTTACTGGCACTTTGTGTAACTTTTACATCCATTTATGCATACTTTATTCAATATATTAATACAAACTTATATATATATATATATATATATATAAGTTTGTTTATATATATATATATATATATACGATGTCTCAAAAATATCGGTACAAACGTTTAGGGGAGGTAGGTAACATCTAAAGGAATGTGAATCGCATAGGAACCCATAACCGGAAACGTCACCGTAAGTCGGTACACGGCGCTGTTCGTCAGTTCACGAGAGGGAAAATTTCTGGTTTACTCATTCAAGCAGTAGTCGCCGCACGAAGATTTTTTTTTTTTTTTTGGCAGTTGTTGGCGCATCGGCTTCTGTGGCCATAATGCACCTCCCAAGGTTTTTTGCAGTACTTTAATCGAAGCCCAAGGCGGAATTCGAACCCGCGACCTTTGGGTTGCCAGGCAGGCACTTTACCCACCCGGCTAGCCCGGTCGGCAACCCCGCCGCACGAAGAGCATGCATCGATATACGAACTGTGAGCTGGCAGACATGCACCTAGTGTTTGTTGTTTGTTTGTTATTTGGTTTTTAGGAGCATTAGCAACTAAGGCCATATTGCTCCGGGAATATGTGGTGGTCATTCCCTGACCTTTCCGCATCCTCCGTATTTGGTGGTGACGGGCTCGAACCCCAGTTTAATCAAGAAGCGTGTGCTATGCACTGTCGCTCCTTCCCACCTGGCTACGGAGGCGCCGCACCTAATGTATGGATTAGCAGAGGGCAATGGACGAGCCGCTCAACGAATTTATGGAGAACGCTTCCCAGACAGACATGTACCGGATCACCGCTTGTTTGATTATAGCCTTAGTCGCTAATGCGCCAATAAAACCCAAGCAACAACAACAACAACCGTTTGTTTGCGTGTGTGCAACAAAATTTGTGCGATTATAGGTCATTTAGAGGTAACAGGAGTAGTGCGGGCAGACCACGTTCGACGCGAACTCCCGCCATGGAAGAAAGTGTGTTGAATGCCGTCCAGATTAACCCTACTACCAGAACACGTGCCTTTGCCTCTGCCTTAGGAGTGTCTCATTGCAGTGTACAGCGTGTCTGGCACGACGATTCCTTACACCCCTTTCATCTCCAAAGGGTTAAGTTACTGCTCCCTCAAGATCATACTGCACGTGTGGCTTTTGCACAGTGGTTTCTCCAAGAAAGTGTTCAAGACTTGAATTTTCCAGCCTATGTTTTGTTCACGGATGAGGCTTATTTAACTCGGGAAGGCTTATTCAATCAGCACAATGCTCATGTGTGGGCTCACGACAACCCACACGGTGTGCGCACCCATGCAGCATATATTGTGCATAGTGTTAGGGTCGGGCGCCACCTGTGGTTTCCCACATATGCGCCTTATGTACACTGTGAAGAAATACAGAACACTGTAAATGCCAGAAAAGTGTAGTAGTGTGTTGAATGTGTAGTAATGTGTTGGGTTCTGTTGTGTGTCCTGGCATTTGGCCGCGGGATCCCTGGTGGTACCCCACGTTGCCCGCACACACCACTAGGAGGTAGCCAGGCTGCCCATTATTCTCTGGCAGGTCTCCATCAGGGTCGCCTGAGCTTTCTGAACGGAGACCAATTAAAAAAAATAATAATTAATAATAATAAAATATATATAATGAAATAAATAAAAATAAATTAAATAATAAAAATAAAAATAAAAATAAATTAAATAATAAAAATAAAAATATATTAAATAATAAAAAAATAATAATAATAAAAAATAAAATAAAGAAAATAATAAAAATAAAAAATAATAATAATAAAAAATATAAATAAATAAATAAAAAATAAATAAAAAAATATAAATAAATAAATAAAAAATAAATAAAAATAAAATAAAAATAATAAAAAAATAAAAAATAAGGTAGAGTGCGGCAGTACAGGGTGTACGGAAGAAGATGGGGGATGAAAGTAAGAGTAAGGGGATGTAGGTGAGGACATCCCCTAAATTGACAGTGGACCATATGTCCCACCAGGAGAAAAGGGGGGGGAGGGGATAACTCCAGAAGGGTAGAAAAGCCACTCAGTGAGAGTGCTGAGTGTGACTTATATTTTGCGGTGGAGTGGTCAAGACCACTGGAGCCTACCCAACCATGTGGAAAGTTAGCAGGTAACCATCGACTTGCTAACCCTTGAACATCCAGGAACCCTGGATGTTCAAGGGTTAGCAAGTCGATGCTGGTAAAACGGTCAAGTACAGATTTTTTATTTCAAGTTTGAGCAAGTCCCTTACAGGTTTGTATCCCTAGCTTGAGTTGGTTGTAGAGTCCTGTGCCTAGAAAGAGAGGTTCTGTGCATACTCCGTTAATAATTTGTAGTATTGTTCATCAGAAATTAACAGGTGCTCCTGTCCTTGAGGTATGTGTTGGAGTCTGGTGTACAGTGTTCCTCGAAGATCGTCATAAATTGGGCAGTTATAAAGAAGATGGTCCCAATCTTCAATTTCTCGACATGTAAAGTAGGGGTTATTGATGATTCCCAAAATAGTCAACTTATGATTTATAGAGCCATGTCCAGTTATAATATATGTACAGTAGAGGCCAGGAGAGAACCAAGGCGGCGGTGACTTTGGATAAACTAGTTTGACATCCGGGATGAATTTCTTAGTTATTAGGCCCTTGTCCATCTCCTCCCATCTTGTCTGCCAGATTTGTAGTAGCATGGCAGCTAGTTTCTTCTTTTCTTGCTTACAGTCAGTGCGGGTGTCGATGGTATGTCCAAAGATGGTAGCTCTGATTCCCCGCGACAAGCAGTAGTGCAATCCTCGACGGATAACCTCCAAGTCAAGGGGGAAGACACCTGCTAGAACCTGGAGAGCCGGAGAACTTACTGTGCAACAGACCCTGGTAATGGCGAGCAATATACTCCGCTGAATTTTTTCTAGTTTGCGTTTATTGCGAACAATTATTGCTCTATGGTACCAAATCCCGGATCCGTATGTAATAACAGGGAGGAATATAACTTTATACAGGAGTTTGAGTGTTCTCCGGTTCAGACCCCAGTCACACCTCCTTACTCCGACGATTAGGGCTGCATAATTTCTGATTTTTTCTTGAAGGAATGAGAGGTGCGGGAAGAAGGAGAGCTTCGAATCCAAGACGATACCCAGGTGTTTTAGGGAAGTTACCAGCTTGATAGTTTTTCCTTGTACCTTGATCTGAGGAGGCCTTGATACATGTATTTGTAGGATGCCTTTGGATTGTGTCTTCTATGGAGAAATCCGGAGCTTGTGTAGAGTCGCCCAGTCCTGTAAGATATGTAGTGCTTGATTTCCAGTGGCCTCGAGAGCTGCTCTGGTGTCCGCTGCGATGGAGATGATAATATCATCTGCTAATGCTTGGACAGTAAGAGGGCCCAGATCCAGGCCAAGTAACTCATCGAAGACGATGTTCCAGAGGAACGGGTCGAGGATCGAACCCTGTGGGCAGCCTCTGTAGATAGATTTGGTGAGCTTCTGGTATAGTGAGGAGATGGTGATCTTCCTGTTGGAAAGGTAACTTTGTATAGACTTGCATAAGTTGGCTGGAATGCATGCCAGTCTTAGCCTGCAAAGAATGCTTGGCCACCAGAGTATGTCAAAGGCCTCCGGCAAAGTCAATGGTTATGAGGAGGAAGTACTTGTAATTAGTGCTGGCTGCAGCATGGGTTATGCGGCACAGCATCGCTTCGCAATAAATGTGTGGGCAGATATGGTCGGTGACTGCTTAGTCGGCCCATATCTATTACCATCCCGCATGAACTCCGCTAAATATTGGATCTTTCTTGAGCAAGTTCTACCAGAGTTACTTGACGATGTTCCAGCAAATGTGAGACGCAACATTTGGTTTCAACATGACGGGGCGGCTGCCCATTATGGAAGATGTGTTCGTGACCATTTGAACAGGCGGTTTTGGCGTCGATGGATTGGTCGTGGTGAACTCGCTGCCTGGCTCCCACGCTCATCTGATTTATCGAGCCTTGATTTCTTTCTGTGGGGGCCCTCAAATCTATCGTGTATGAATCGCCTGGGGAGACGGAAATGAATCTCGTGGCGAGACTCGTCTGCGCTGCTGTTACTGTCAAAGAAACTCCAGGTGTGTTCGACCGTGTCCGCCAATCCATGCTGCGTCGGTGTCACGTATGCATCGCGTCTCATGGTGGAACCTTCGAGCATCTGTTGTAACATCATGAAAAGCATCCATCTCGTACTACATTGTTAATATTATGTCAAATAAATGTTTGCCACTAATTACTGTCTTGTGTCATTTCTGCTTCTTGTGCCTCTGCTACTACTTTCCCGTGACGTTTCCAGTTATGGGTTCCTATGTGATTCACATTCCTTTAGATGTTACCTACCTCCCCTAAACGTTTGTACCAATATTTTTGAGACACCCTGTATATATAAGTCTAATGGACTTTTTGGAACTAGGTGGGTGCAGTAGTTACGTATTGCAGGACGGCAGATTCAACTCCCAGTGACATCAGTATATCGGTCCAACCAGGTCCGAATCCGAGCCGGTATTTCTACAAGTGTTCCTTTCAAGACTTAAAATAATAAAACTGTTTATTTTATTAATACGTTTTTTACGTTATTGATTTATTATATGCTGGAATTGACCTGTTACTTTTTAAACTTCATAGCTGCATGAGGAAACACACGCACACACAAACATATATAAGAACCCAAGCCCGTAATGAACTTTGCACTGGGGGCCCCGTTAGCTCTCGACGCTTCGGGTCACAATAGCACTGTAACTAGCGCAACAACATTACCCACAGCCGTCTTCATTTCTAGAATTGGATATTTATAATTAATACCATAAATGTTAGCCAGAGTCAACAATTATTAACTTCTTCCAAAACGTTCAGAGAAGTTTGAATTCAGTAATTGTATAAGTAATTCAGTATCAGTAATTCATTAATCGTCTGTGATATCTGGTGTTCTGTCCCAACAACTTTTACACAACTGATTCCTCAGGTCGGTATACTGGATCCTCAGCTAGATTAATTATCCAAAGTATCCAAAAATCAGTTCACAATCTCCACTGAACTTCTTCTTTTTTTCTTATTTCTAATTGAGCACCATGAAAACAACTGTAGTAGCAGTAAGAAATATTCTACATTTCTTTCACTTCATAGCCCACAGAACGGACATTATTGAGTTTATTAATAAATGTCACACTAGGATCACCCGGAATATTTATTCAACTACCCAAGTGTATTGCATTTTCTCTGGTCGATTTGCCTGTTTTGGTGGACAAAAAACCCGAAGTTTCCGCTGGAGAAAAACCTTGCTATCTAATCCATGCATTCCAAGAACAATGACGTGCTATTGTACTAACCGCGCAGGCATTGAGTTTATTAAGATGATCTCTGAGACTGCATAATGATAACATGGAAAAATTAGAACAATAACTCACAGCTATATTAACCCCCCCCTCCCACCGTCACTACTTGATGGGAATTGAAGTTAGGCTTTTTCTATATATCATGAGAGCACATTGACACTATTCACTGTGCTACCCTCGAGGGCGTTTGGTCACGATTATCTGCTTCATTTGCAATTAGAAGGCCTATATACAGTTAATATCTATCATTCATAATGTGCCCAAATTTATAAAAGTGTCAGTGTCATGGTTTTGTACAGATCCTCTAATATTTGGTTTTGATAAACTTCTGATATGTCCCTCATGGAGGATGACATAACCTAGAAAAATCCTGGGTTGCTGGTAAGATCTGACATTGGATCGCGGCTTGCTAATAGATAGGAGATAGACGGTGTCCCAAAAGCAAGGTACCTCTGAGCTTGGTGTTGAGTTTAAGTCTATTTTTAATTTTCATAAATGACATTTGACAAGGGTATTAAAGAGAAGATGTCAAAGTTCACTGATGACTTGAAGGTAGGAAGGTGGTGAGCAATTTGAGCCAGGCCAGGATGCTTCAAAAAGACTTGGATCTGATGCATATATGTTCCGAAAAATGGAAACTAATATTCAGTACAATTAAATGTAAGGTTATGTATTTGGGGAGCAGAGGTCCTGGAATCACGTATGAGCTAAGGGGAGAGTAGCTAAAAGTGGTTCAAGAATTAAAAGACAGGTGTTACGATTCAGTCTAACATGAGATATTCCATGCAGTGTAAACATGCGGCTAGGAAGCCACATAGTGTCCTGTTCATCATTTAAAATACTTTTTTTTTTTTTTTTTTTTAAGGGAGAAGGACGTCATTGCCGCAAAATTGGTTAAACCTCATTTGTAGTACTCCAGCAAGTATACCCTTGGTGGAAGTTTAGATTCAGGTGGAAATTCTGAGTAAAGTTGATTCATATTTTGAATAAAAATATGAAGCGATATGAAATTCTTTGACTAGTGCAAACAGGCTAATAGGACAGTTGATGTGATTTTGTCAATGATATACAGGAATTTTGTCAATTCATTGTAAAACGCAATGGTTAGATTGCAATCTTGAGTACTGCATAAGGATCCGGAAGCGGAGAAGAGCAACACACACACACACACGCGCGCGCGCGCACGACTGACATATGAGGTGGATGTTTTTTTTGTTTTTTTTTTCTGATACTGCATACGCTTGCTTCCCTGTATCAGTTGCTGCGTCCTCTTCCTCCAAGGGAACGCATAGTATGCGATATTCTTAATAGCAAAGATTTCCCACGAAGATATTAGGTTGGTGCTAAATTCTAGTTTAAAATTTTTTAGACATATGGATAGAACAGATTGATGTAAATCATCTTATATTGCAGAATGAAAGAGAATAAAAAAAAAAAAAAAAAAAAAATTGAACTGTTATATTAGAGTCACTTAGAAAATTACTTTCAACTACCCATGCGTATTGTGTCTGTAAATTGCATTGTTGTCTGGTCGATTTGCCTGCTTTGCTAGAAGAAAAACCTCAGTTTTTCCATGGGAAACAACCATGCTATCTACGCCTGAGATCGACTAACTCAGCCGTGGAGTGATAAAAGCCCGTAAAAGTTCCTTGCGTTATCGACAGAATTTGAACCGAAGCCTTTTCCACCTGGTGTGAAAAAGACGGGACGACACCACTGTGCTACCAGTACAGACAGTGAAAGAGAATAAATTATTACATCAGGGTAACCCGATAAGGTATTACATATCCCCATGTGTATTATGTATGTAATGCATATGTTCTCTAATCGATTTGCCTGTTTTGTTGGAAGAAAAACCCCATTTCTGTGGGGAGGAACCTTGCTATTTACGCCAGAGAGCGACTAATTCAGCCAATGAGTGAAAAAAGCCCATAAAAGTTCCTCGCATCATCGACGAGATTCGAATCTGGGACTTTTCCACCCGGTGTGTGGAGGACGGTGACGATACCACTGTGCTACCGCGCAGTGTGAAAGAGAATAAGTGTCAAGTCTTCAGAAGCTTCACAGTTATAAAGGTTTGAATTTGAAAGTTTGAGAGACCTTGCAGGTAACATATTTGGTAGGATTGCTGTCTTCTGCACACTAGGTGGAAAAGACCTGAGTTCGAGTCCCGTCAATGACGGGAGGAATTTTTGTGGCATTTCTTCACAATGAGGCTAAGTTAATGGGTCTCAGGTGAGGGTAGCTTGGTTTTTTTTTTTTTTTTTTTTTTTTCTCCCGAAACTCGGGTTTTCGTCCAGAAAACGGAAAATCGACCTGAGAACACATGCAATTTACAGACAATATACACAGAAGCAATATGGCCACAGTCTCTGATGCTCCTAAAACCCAATTAACCCCAGGGGCAAACATCTGGTGAGTATGGGCTTGGCACACCCAGGGTCTTGAGCTGGATATCATCGTTCTTCTTTTTCTTGGTGGTTCCTCTCTCTCTCTCTCTCTCTCTCTCTCTCTCTCTCTCTCTCTCTCTCTCTCTCTCAGGGTAACTCAGGAAAAATGATAAAAATACAACAACATCGAAAGTTTTAATCGTTTATAAACATTTCCCGTTAATGGGAAAATCATATTTAGTTCTGGAGAACCACTTTCTTTTAGTCTATTTTCCATATATGTATTTAAAATAGTTAATAGTGAGTCTTGAAAGTGTTTAGCAAACTGTTCAGCAGAAAAGGAACAAAGAGTATCTAAGTCATCTAAGTTTAGTCTAAGGAGGAAGAAAAGGAATCAAAGAAAGTATATTTGTACAATTCAGAGCAAGAATATATGCGACTTTGTACGTAATGCGGTAGTTGGCGTCAGTATGAGTATCTCGAAAACCGCAACCCTGTTTTCACGTACTATTGTGTCTCGAGATTGGTCCAGTAAGACTGTAACATCCAGCAAATGGTTATCCTGTGGTCGCAAACATATCATTGACGCGAAAGACCATTGAGGCTGATAAGACTTGAGCAGGTAACAGAAAGGCTACAGTCAGTTAAATAACCACAGAGTATAATAGTGGTAACAAATCCAAAGAGGCATTTCGTAACGCACAATTCGTATTTTATCATCGACGGGGTATCGTAGCCAAAGTCCTAACTGGGTTCGTCTCTTTTCAGCAAAAAAAGAAGCAGGTGTGGTTACAATGGGCTCAAGAATACTAACACTGAATAATTGGAAAAACGTTGTCTGGTCTGACGAATCCCGATTGTTCTGTTTCAAGTTGATGAGATCACTAGTATATGATAAAAATAGCATGAGTCCATGAACTCATCTTGCCAGGTATCAACAGTGCAAGCTGGTGGTGGTATAATTATGAGAGTGAGAGTGGGGGAGGTTGTGGTGCATGGTTCCCTTTATGCCAATGTTACTCCATTTGGATGTGAAATGTCGCTCCATTTGGATGTCAAATGGAGCTACATTGGCTTTTTATTTTTAGGAAGGATGTACAGCTGCTGGAACGAGTATAGAGGATGGCAACGTTATTGATGAGGGAAACAAAAGGGCGCTCTTACCAAGAAAGGCTACAGTTCTGCAGATTGCAGCATCTGGAGACGCAGGGTACTCTAATTGAGATGTATAAGGCCTTGAATAGTTTGAGCATTAGCATTAGCATCAGCATTAGTAAAGGCACATGATGCAAGAAAGCAAGCTTATATAGCGTCAGCCAAAAAAAAAAAAAAAAATAAATAAATAAATAAAAAACCCCTTCTTTCACTCATCCCCTCTCTCCAAATGTTTGTCAAGTTCTGCCTTGGATCTATTTAAGCTATCAACTTCTACAAAAACAGATGGAAGTTTGTTCCAGCAATCAACTAACCGCTGGCTAAAGGCAAACTTCCGCACATCTATCCTGCAACTGTCTTTCCTCAATTTCAATTTATGGCCTCTCAGGCGATTATTCTGAGCAAGCGGAAGAATCCCATCAGCAATGAGCATGCTCAAACCATTCAAGGCGTTATACACCTCAATCAGATCACCTTGCAGGTGCCTAGTCTCCAGACACTGCAATTTGCAAACTTAAGCCTTTTTTCGTAAGAGAAACCCTTTGTGCCATTACCTAATATTGTTGCCCTTCTCTGTACTCGTTTCAGTAGCTCTATATCCTTCTTAAAATGAGGCCTCCAGACCTGTATGCAATACGCAAGGTGTGGCCTGACCATCGCCTTATACAAGGGAATAAGGGGCTCACATCTGGTGAGTATGGGCTTGGCATAACCAGGGTCCTGAGCTGGATATCATCCTTCTTCTCTTTCTTGGTTATTCCTTTCTATTTCTGCCAATCTCTCTCTCTTTCTCTCTCTCTCTCAGGGTAACTCGGATATTTTTTTGGCTGGTGCAATATAAGCCTCAGGCTTCCTTGCACCGTGTGGCTAATAATAATAATAATCACCTCCTTATCCCTACTGAGAAATGCTGATGTAATTCTTCCTCTTGCTCAGATTACGCACCAGAGGGAGCATAAATTCAAATTATTATTATTATTATTGTGCAAGGAAACCTGAGGCTGGTGCAAGCCAAAGGAAAAAAAAAATACCCTGAGAGAGAGAGAGAGAGAGAGAGAGAGAGAGAGAGAGAGAGAGAGAAGTAAAAGGGAAACACCAAGAAAGAAAAGAATGATTATATCCAGCTCAGGACCCTGGGTGTACCAAGCCCATACTCACCAGATGCGAGCCCCTAGGGTAGAAGAAAGAGGATTGCAGAATAGATATGCGGAAATTTGCCTTTAGCCAACGAGTGGTTGATTGCGGGAACAGACTTCCATCTGTCATCGCGGAAGTTGATAACTTAAATAAATTCAAGGAAGAACTAGGCAAACTATTGGATGGAATGAATAGGTGAAATGGGAGTGTAGTATTTTTTTTTATTATTTTTTTTTTTGCTGATGCTGTATAAGCTTGCTTTCTTGTGTCGTATGCAGAGGCGGATTTAACGGCGGGCCCACCGGGCGCGCGCCCTGGGCCCCGACTTCTGAAGGGCCCACGCAAAACCCCAACAAATTAGTTGAACATATTAGTTCAAAACTTTGTAATTATTATTATGCTATTATTAATTATATTATACATATATTATATTAAAATTTTATTGGAAATAAAACATTAATAGTACATAATATTTTTTTTTTATTTAAAAAATTGGTTAACATGTATTTTTATTTTCCCTGTCTCTCTCTTTTTTTTTTAAGGGACCCAATATTTTCTTCTGCGCCCGGGGCCTCAACCGACCTTAATCCGCTCCTGGTCGTATGCCACTACTAATGCTAATTATATGAGATACTGAAATCTGGAGATTGTTTTCCGATTAGGCGCATCCCTTCATACCTGCTGTAACCATCTGCAAATGGATTCTTTCAACAGGATAATGTACTGTGTCACAAGCCAGAATTATATAGAACTGGCTTCTGGAACACGAAAGTACGTAAATACAGTCTATTGAGATGGACTCCGCAGTCGCCGGATTACAATTTAGTTAGGCACATGTGGGATTAAGGAGAGTCAGCCTTTCTGATCAGAGATCTGCAACCAACCAGAGCCGGATCAAAGTAATTCTGCATCCTGAGTAGAAAGATTTTTCAGCGCCCTTTTACGAAGGATATATATATATTTCTTTCCTCATTTTATTCTGTTTTTGGAGCCCCTTAAAGAATGCTGCTCCGGGCAAGGGCCCTACTGGCCCGTGCTTTTATCCGGCACTGCAATCAACCAAATTGCAACTGCGGCAGCATCTCAGCAATTCTGTGGCACGCTTTCGACACCTCGTTTAGTCCATATCATGACAAATCCAGGCTGTTTGGAGGAATAAAGAGGGGCCTACTAGCTATTTGGTAGGTAGGTCCCGATTCCTAATAAAGTGATTACGCAGTCTTCATTATATAGCAATGATTTTGCGTCCTCACAGTGAGCAGTGCGGTTAAGGTTACCAGTTTTTCTACACTTTGTGAAAGTGGCCTTGGTTTGAATTTCATTTCAATGTGAGGAACTTTTATTAGCTTTTTTGTTTCAACGTGACCGAGTTAAAAGATAGCAGTCGAGGTTGCATACACAGAGTAGTAACATATCTTACTTCTCTGTGGGTGCATAGTTTCAAATCTTGGGAAGACAGGTTTTCGTTCTGCAAACATAATAGCCGACCTAAGGATACGCGCAATTGCAGATGCAATATACATCACATAAGTCTCAGTTTCTTTGGCGATTATTATACACCAGCACGTAGTTAGCGAAAATGTAAATTAAGTTAAAGTGTCCTTTATCGTGTTCTCTCTAATGGCAATTTCGAATCGAATGCGACAATGCTACTATCAGTGAGTGGGTTGTGTGAATAGAAAATATGGCAGCAGGAGAGGTAAGCCAATTCTCAAACCCATGAATCTTTATTTGTAAATTAGCAGTGATTTAGAACGTGTTTAACTTTCACTTCAGTAACATACAAATAAACACTTGAACAGAAGTAGAAAACTTAAAATATAATCGACCAGTGTAAGATTTATAGTACAACACCGGTTCAAAGCATCGGCTACTTCACTGTCGTAATATATATTCTGTTGTTAATGTGTGCATGTAATCAATAAATACGTTTTCTAGGTAGGCATAAGGCCAATTGTCGCATTGGCAACTAAGGCGAAAGTAGTTGCCAGTACTCCATAAAAAGAAAAAAACAACCAACCAGTTTAGTTTTAAAATTAACGTTTAGGAGCGGATCCAGATAGTTTTCTGGTGGAGGGAATCGATACAACAATTATGATAGAATTGAATTTTAGTTGAATTCAAGGACGGTCGCAGGTAGGGGCTAAAGGGGCAATAGCTTAAACCATAATTATATTTTTTTTAACTGCTACGTGATGATTAAAGCTTTATAAATCCCCAGAACACTGCTTTAACCTCGTCCAATAGAAAATCCTGCGACTTCCACTGCGTGAATATATTAATAATTTTAAATAATATAATATAACACAAATACGTTAGAGTTAACTTGGCTCAAAATGGCTCAAAAAATAACTCTAGTAATCATTTGCCATTAGTATTGGCAAATGATACAAGGAAGCAAGCTAATACTGCATCTGCCCCAAAATAAAATAAATAAACTTCCCACATCACCTCTAATAATTTGTCTAATTCGTCATTCAATTTTTTTAAACTACTTGTTTCCACAACACCAGATAAAAGTTTGTTCCAACAATACTAATCTTTCTGGCTGAAAGCAAATATTATTATTACTAGCCATATAGTGCAAGGAAGCCGAGGCTTATGCTGCACCAGCTAAAAAAAAAAAAATTTCCAAGTTACCCAGAGAGAGAGAGAGAGAGAGAGAGTAGAAGGGAATCACCAAGAAGAGAAGAATGATGGTATCCAGCTCAGGACCCTGGGTGTGCCAAGCCCACACTCACCAGATGTGAGCCCCTGGGGTTAAGAATATTTGCACATCTGTCCTGCAATCATCTCTCCTCAATTTAAATTTGTGTCTTCTTAGGTGTGTTGTCTGTGCTAGGTTTAAGGACACCATCAACATTTAGCTTACTCAATCCATTCACAGCCTTAAAGACTTCAAACTGATCTTTATCTAGTGCCTAGACTTTAGATGCTGCAATTTGCAGAAATTAAGTCTATCTTGGTTAGAGCCCCCTTTTGTATTCTCTCACTAATTTTGTTTCTCTCTGTACCCTTTTTGACTGATTCACATCCTTCCTAAAATTAGGCTTCCAGACCTGTAAGCAATATTCAAGATTTGCCTTACCATTGCTATATACCAGTGGTTTTCAACATTTTTTTAATAATGGCACCCCTAAGTAATTTATTTTATTTTGCAGCACCCCTACTCAATATATATACATATATATAATATTAAAAAATATATATGTTATATGATATTTATTACAATAATATAATTATAAAAATTACATTTCATAATACAAATTATATATATATATATATATACAGTATATAATTTTATTCTTTATATAGAGGTACTAAGTAAACAGCAATTATAGATGACCACAAAATTAAAAAGATACTGTACACCTTTTTATAAGGAAATAAAGATAAATTAAAAAATAATAAGTTTAAGTAACTTAAAACTCAAATTACGTGGCACCCCAATTGAAAACCACTGCCCTATACAGTGGAATAATTACCTCCTTATCCTTAATAGCATAATTCCTGTGTATCATTGACAAAACTCCCATGTGCTGCCCAAGCAGCCCATCTACACTATTCAGACAGCTTCTCATATCCGATTGCCCACTTATCACCAAGTAATTTTCATTCTCCACTATTTTCAGTGTGGTACTACTCAGTTGATATATTAATCTGTGATTACTGCTATACATATGCAGAACTTTGCATTTGTCAATGTTAAACTTCAATTGCCACTTCCTGGTTCATCTGCCTGATTTTTCCATATCTTGTTGCAGTAGTATACCCCGATTACTGTCATTAACCACTCTGTCAACCTTTTTATCATTTGCAAACTTAGACATTAAGTCTGATATATCTTCACCAGTATCATTAATAAATACTGAAAACAATGTGTCCAGCACTGAATTCTGGATCACTCCACTAATAACATTAGTCCTAGATAAGCAGTACCCATTGATAACTACTCTCTGTCTTCTTCCAATTAACCATCCCTTCTTCCAATTAACCATCCCATAGCATTAACTTTCCCCGTAATTTCACATTGCTGTAGGTTGTATAGAATAGTTGTCATATGACTTAATATAATACAAAACAGTATTTCCTCCAATTTACTCAGGCTGTGGGGGTGGGAGGTAGATTGCCCCTTTCTGCATCCTTCCACTGTGAATGCTGGAAATAAAAACTTATAGTGGAGGAATATTTTCTCAAGAGAAGTGAATAGCGGTTATTCTGATTTATTTTTTCTTTTTACTTATGATAAAAGGCTTATATGCCACAATTCTGTCAAGGAAATATATATAATAATTTGTATGGTGGGAAAACTTTTTCGAATTATTTTGTCAACTAAGTGACTTTGCTGCACCATTTTGTAATATTGCTCATGATGCAATGTTACAAATTGGTGAAATTTTCCTACCATGCTGACTGACTACCATCCAGGCATATTTTTTATGATTAAAACAAAAAAAGTGTCTCACAGAGGCCACATTAGCATGTTTGGTAAATGGAAGATGTGAGTGATGGAAGGTTAAATGCCCCATTTAAATCCTGGGAAATTCAATGGGTAGAAAATAAAAATCTATAAACAAATAAACATTCTATGTACAGACCACAGGTTGCTATTGGTAAACGAGTTGTGTAGAATTGTTTTAAGCAGAAGAAAAACTACAAATTTTGTCTCCCCTCCCCCCAATGAGATTCCTTGGCCCCTCTGCTCTTTAACAACTGTACTAAATGAACTGTTCCCCTGTGGTAGTGGACCTGGCAGTGTAGTAGTTTTGCCACTGCCTTTAACACGTTAACTGCCCTTAACGTGTTAAAGTTCAAGAAAAAATTGATATGGGGGGTCCAAATATATATATATATATATATATATATATATATATATATATATATTTGTTATTATGGTGTTTACCCTGTCTATTGTAAAATTAATTTCCATATGCAGGAAATGGAAAAATGAAGTTTGAGATATGCTCCTCATGTCATGAGATCCAATTGTGAAAAATGTCACTTTTGGCCATGAGATATGTACTGCATATTTCTTAATGATCATCTCATTACATTTCTTTACATTTATGCCATTTATTTCCATTTAATGCAAATCCATTTAATTAATGTAATTCCATTTATTTCCAAAGTTGAATGGTGTAATATAAATAGTAATTATGTTCAAAAGAAATGAAACAACGTAATTGCAGTGTGACATAATATTCCTGTTCCCCTTTCAAGCTTACTTGAAATGCCCAAATGATATATAGTGGCCAGCTATAGCCATATGCCATCTTAGAGCATAAACCAACAAATGCAAAGTTAAATATTTTGTGTGACAAAAGACTTCTGTGATAAATATAAACCAAAAAGAAACCAAAAAGAAGTAATATTGTGTGAAAAAAGGTTTTATGAGTTTGACTAGACTAACATGTTATTATTTTTAAAAAAATTCAATGTAAAAGTTTACTTGACTACAACAATGAGTATTTTGTTGGGAGTAAAAGATTTTTATGAATTTTAAAAATTTCTTTTTGTTGTGTGAATATTTTTTTTCATATCAATTTGAAATATTATGCTTTATTATATTTACTTTACTGTATTTATTAGAACTGTTATTTAGTTCTCCCTCTAGAATGTAAAGAAGGAAATGTGAAAAGTAGTGTTCAGTTGAGCAGCCTAATTATCTAGGTTACTCTACTGAACTCAGATGAATATCTGCATGTCACACAAAACTGAATTGAATAAATTGTGTGGCATGTAGATGTCAAGGCATATTAAATTGCAAAGTGTGAGACATGACTGCTGGATCTCCTGGCATTTAACATGTTAATAAAATTAAACATTTACAAGATTAATTAGAAAGTCTGGTATTTGTTTGGAGGCTGAAAATTTTCCAGTGTAACAACCTCTTTAGCCCTTGATAAAGTGAAAATGAGGAAATAAAATTGAACCCTTGGCAGATATTACTTTTTAAATAAAACATATGCCAAGTAAGTGGGTATCATAACCAGTGCAACGAATTAAAGTTCTCTGAGCAGTGCAGACGGGCTGCAAGAGTAGCGCATGGTGTATTGTCAATGATATACAGGAATTTTTCTAGCAGGGGTAAGGAGGTGATTATTTCCTTGTATAAGGCAATGGTCAGGCCGCACCTTGAGTACTGTATACAGGTCTGGAGGCCTCATTTCAAGAAGGATCTAGAGCTGCTGGAACGAGTACAGAGAAGGGCAACAAGATTAGTGAATGGAACAAAGGGTTGCTCTTACAAAGAAGGCTTAAGTTTTACAAATTACAGTGTCTGGAGACTAGGCACCAGCGAGGTGATCTGATAGAGGTGTATAAAGCCTTGAATGGTTTGAGCATGCTCAATGCTGATGGGATTCTTCCTCCTCTTGCTCAGAATAATCACCTGAGAAGGCATAAATTCAAATTGAGGAAAGACAGATGTAGGATAGATGTGCGGAAATTTGCCTTTAGCCAGCGGGTAGTTGGTTGGTGGAACAGACTTCCATCCCTTGTTGTGGAAGTTGACAGCCTAAATAAATTTAAGGCTCAGGTGGACAGGTATTTCTAACGAATGGAGGGGTGAAATGGAAGTGGTCTTTTTTTTTTTTTTTTTGGCTGATGCTGCATAAGCTTGTTTTCTTGCATCATATGCCTATGGTAATGCTAATTATGTAACATAGGCCTAAGAAGTTTTCACTTAATTATTTTCAGATTGGACAATGCAGGGACATTTAAAAAATGAGCATGAACACTTAGATCAGAGGGTTCCCAAACTTTCTCGGTTCACGGCGCCCTTAGTGTCCCAGTAATTTTTTCACGGCACTCCTAGGCCAAAAGAAATACTTAACACAATGGTTTTTCATCTTTTAATATATACCTATATAATAATTTTATTCTTTATATAAAAAGGTATGGTACAATGAATGCCGTACAACTTTTTATAATGAAATAAATATACAAATTAAAAAAAAATATATATATATAGTAACTTTAAGTAACTTAAACCCAAATTACACGTCAACTCAAGGATGTTGTTGTGGCACCCTTTTGTGCTGCGGCACCCTGGTTGAAAACCACTGATTTAGATTATGTAATAAAAAGCAAGTACCTTATTATAGTATTTTAACATTATAGAACTAAGGGATGCACTGACCAGAGAGGGGGGGAAAGAGAAATTCAATGAGCAATAGCCACAACTATTCACACTGTAAGCCTTTTAAAATAGGGGGAAACTGGCATCACTTTCAGGTCCCCACTTTTGTTTTGGAATTTCATGCTTTTACTAACAGAACACGCACACTTATATAATATGGATATAATAAAATCTTTCATGCCCATTGAAAATTCAATATAAAAGTTCATGGGACTTGTAGCTAAGAGCTACAAGTCCCATGAACTTTTGTATTGAATTTATTGGTGTGGTTACTGATGCTGCAGTGCACATAGGAGCACAAACAAAAGGTTGCCTAGATATGTAGGAATTTTTGATATTTTCGGTACCTAGAAAGTATAGCTGGAATCATACCTCAAACTTGAATTTGTTCTTAATATCGTGAGAAGTTTGCCAAAATCTTTTGCCACTTTCCCCTATTTTAATCCATTAGTTATTCTTAGCATAATTTTTTATTTTTTTAACCGTTTTAACTGGGTTCATAGTTAAATACCAGATTGCACTCTACTGTAGACTGCTGTTTAGTACAATATTGTTTCTGCAATAACTTAGTCACAGGTGCATGCTGCAGAAAAACAGGGCCAAGAAATGGTTACAGAAGTAGATTATTGGTTCTTATAAGACATGAGGCAGAGAATTAGTAAAACTGTTTATCAGATTATTCAAGGGAGAACTTCTAATTAAAATTTCATCATTCTTACACAGCGTAATTCTATTATAAAACTGAAAATGACTTACAACTATGGGAGGAGACGAGGCTAATAGTTTCCCAAGGACTTGGAGTTTGGGAGAAACCTGACTTTGTAGGAAAAATGTTCCTTTAGAAATAAAACCTAACAATAAACAATATTTGAGAGAGCATCTGAACATGGGGTTTATAGCCTGGGCTCCTGAATTTGTACTGAGGCATATAAACTCATTCTTAAACCCTATTTACAGCGTACAAGAAACTTTTCTGCTGGGTTGAATGTTTGTTTTTTGACTTTTATAGCACATTTTCAGCTAAATAAGAAAGGCATCTGGGGTGGGTAGGATCTATCCAGTTATATTAAAGGAGATAGCAAAGGAAGTAAGCAATTATTATGAGAGCATTCCTGGACTCAGGGGATGTCCCCACAGACTGGAGATGTGCAAATGTATTCCCAATTCACAAAGGGACACGAGTAATTACAGACAAGTTAGTTTAACTTCTTTTCCTGGGAAAATAATGGAGTCACTGGTTAAAGATGCATTGCAGGATCATCTAGACAAGCCTGCAGCAATAATTCAAACACAGCATGGGTTTGTTAAGGTAATGTCTTGTCTGACAAATCTGATTGGATACTATAATGAGATTACAAAGGAACTGGATGCAAAAAAATAATTTTGATATCATATACATGGATTTCAGGAAAGCTTTTGATACTGTTGCAGATGGAAGACTACTGAACAAATTGAAGCAGTATGGTATTAAGGGAAGGTGCTGCAATAGATAAAAGGGGTGCTTGAGTGGGATATCACAGAGTGGTAATCAATGGACGCTGTTCTTCCCGGACTAATGTTATTAGTGGAGTCCCAGAGGTTTGGTATTGGGCCCGCTGTTGTTTTGTATATTTATCAATGATACTGATGAAGGTATATCAGGCTTAATGTCGAAGTTTGCAGATGATACAAAGGTTCGTAGGGTTGTTAATGACAGTAATGGCAGTGTGCTACTGCAACAGGATCTAGAAAATTTGGGCAGATGGGCTGAGAAGTGGCAACTGAAGTTTAACATTGACAAATGCAAAGTACTGCATATGGATAGAAGTAACACCCAGAGAAACATACCAACTATATTGGTACTACAATTTTTTTTTTTTTTTTTTTTTGTTAGTTGTTGGCACATCGGCTTCTGTGGCCATAATGCACCTCCCAAAGTTTTTGCATTTTACTCTGATCCAAGTCCGAGGCGGGATTCGAACCTGCAACCTTTGGGTTGCCTGGTAGGCACTTTACCCACCTGGCTAGCCTGGTCGGCAGTACTACACTTAGGGTCGTAATAAAAGAAAAAGATCTGGGAGTAATTGTGCAATAATAAAGTTTTCTGAGCAATGCAGACTGCTGCCAGAGCAGGTCTTGGGTTATTTTTTATTTTTATTATTTTTTTTTTATGTAAACCCCAAACACAAGAGGTATTAGAACCTATAGTACTTAGTACTGTGCTTGGGTTGGAGGTTGAGAAGACGAAAGAAGCTGTTGACATTCGACTTGAACTTCTATAGACTAATTTTCAGGAAATAAGTATGAAGGAAGGTTGTTCCAGAAAACAGCAGTTGAATGAATAAATGAGGAAGATGAAAAGTTGGTTCTATGAGTTTGAAGTTGGACAGTAAATGGATGTTGGCTGATGGTGGCACGTATTCGGACTGTTTTGAAAGAGAGAGAGAGAGCAGGAATTATAGAAGCCAATTCAGAAGAACAGTGCCCATGGAAGTATCTGTAGAAGAGGCATGCAGCAGAAACAGTACGTATATGAGACAGCAAGTGGAGAGAGACTGTTAGAGATGAATCATTAATTAACCTAACTGCCCTTTTCTGAAGGGAATCAAGAAGCCTGAGAGAGGTTTTGGGGGCACCACCTCAGATGTGGGTACAATATTCCATAGCAGAGCAGATTTGCGATTTATACAGAGTGAGCAGCTGTTGATTTCAAACTTTAGAAGGGTTGAAATCAACTAAGTTGTCTTTGTCCCACTGGAGAATTACCTGAAGATTGGCATTTAAGGAATTGGTAGCAGATTTTCGAGAAGTTGGAGCTGATTGAGCAGGGCAAGGTTTCTCAAAATGGAAAGTAGAATGCAATGTGCTGTCATCGGCAAAACTATGGATAGGATTTCCAGTCAATGGAAGAAGGTCATTAATATACAAGAGGAAAAGAGTGGGAGAAAGAACTGAACCTTGGGGAACACCGGCATTAATGGAGAAGTTAGAAGACAGAGAGCCATCTACCATCACCCTCAGTGAGCGATCAGAGAGAAAACTGGATAACCAATTACTAAAAACAGTTGGCAAACTATAAGATGGAAGCTTGTTTAGAAGACCTTTATGCCAAACACGATCGAAAGCCTTTGAGATGTCAAGAGCAACTACTTGTGTTTCACCAAACCTTTCCATTGAATTAGTCCATAAATGGGTAACATAAGCCAGAATATCACCAGTGGATCGACACTGATGGAATCCATACCGCTGATCGTTGATCAGACGGAAGGTTTCTAGGTAGTTTAAGAGTTGGCGGTTAATTGATTTCTCCATTACTTTAGAAAGAGTAGAAGTAATTGCAATGGGATGATAATTGGATGGGAGAGATTTGTCACCCTTTTTAGGAACTGGCTGAATATGAACAAATTTCCAAGCAGAAGGAAAAATACCTTTGGAATAAGAAAGTGAAAAAAGGCAGCAAAGAATAGGAATACGTTCAGGAGCACAGGTTTTGAGAACAAGTGGAGAAATACCATCGGGACCTGGAGCTTTTTTAGCATCAAGATTCGTCAAAATCCTTCTGATATCCTTTTGATGGAAGACCACAGGAGGCATTGAATGGAGAGTGTTGGGAATGGTGGGAGGTGTTTTACCAAGATCATTAATACATGAATTGGAAGAAAAATGGGATGCTAGCAGGTCAGCTTTATCCTTGGCTGAAGTGACAACAGAACCATCTGGTTTGGATAGAGGTGGGAGCAGAGATGGGCAAAAGTTGCGGCCAATAGCTTTGGCAAGAGACCAGAATGCTCGGCTACCATTAGGGCAAGAAGCAAGTTTTCTACTCTTAGCCTGTTCAAACTCTAGTTTGGACTGATTAATAACTGCTTTACAATTGTTGTGAGCTTTGGTGTAGGCAGAAAATGAAACTGAAGAATTAGAAACAAGCCAATTACGATATGCAACATTCTTCTCTTGAACAGTCTTAGCACATATATTGGAAAACCAAGGTTTAGATAAAGGACGAGATTTTAAAGTGGAGTGTGGGATAAACAATTCCATTCTTGCAAGAATAATTTCACTGACACGATCTGAGCAAATGTTGACATCAGAAGTTTTGAAACAGTAATCCGACCAAGGAAAAGAAGAAAAGAAATCTTGCAGGTAATCCCATTTTGCATTTCTTGTAATGCCAAACAACACGAGGTTGGGAATAACCATGAGATAAAGGCTCCATTGGAGAAGAGACAATCATCAAGTTGTGATCTGAAGTTCCTAAAGGAGCTCTCACTTTGACCGTGTACTTAGAAGGGTTGTTTGTGAGAAAAAGATCAAGCGTGTTGGCTGTATGATTAGGATTGTCTGGTATTCTTGTAGGTAAATGAACAATCTGTACGTCATTAGTAATTGCAAAAGCCTCAGCATCTTGACCAACTGAGTCGGTGTGACTAGAAAACGGAAGCCAGCTGGAGTTGTGAACATTAAAATCACCAAGGAAAATTACCTCATTGTTAGGAAAGTTGGACTGGAGAAAGTAAAGTTGCAAAGAGGGGAAATCAAACAGCTCCAAGTGATTAGTGGAATTGGGAGAACGGTAGAGACAGATGAATTTGACACAATGAGGTAGAGAGATTTTAAGCCAGAGAAGATCAAAGAGTTGAAAGAGATCAAATTTGACCAGTTTCAGAGGGTCCGTTTTGCAGACTCCCCTGGAACTGGTCTAGGGACCACCAGGGGTCTGTGTACCCCAGTTTGGGAAATGCTGGCATAGTGCATTGTAATTATTAAAGTAGACAGAAAAATTAAGTGGACCGTCAAAGTTTTCAGCACTTTTCAAGTAGTAGTCTTGGGACAAAAGTTGGAGAACCACTGCAGTAGCTAAGACAGTATACACAATTAATAATGGGCCATGTAATTTTTGTAGTAACATGCAGGTGCGATTTCACAATGTGTGCTTAGTTTCCATTACCCCATGACAACCACTAGCCCTAATAAATAAACTCACAGACAACATTTAAGATGATGCCGTAATGGTTACAGTGGTTATAATGTATATTATGTAGTGGGATGTTGTGCAGTGTTTTAAACCCTGTAATCTTCCATCTCTATCTATTTCTCATATTTACACTAAGCATTATTGAAAACTTATCACATTTATTCAATTAAAGATACAAGTTAAAACTCAATTCCCCTACCCTCAGTCTGTTTATTAGAATTGCAGATATTTTGTGACAGTGAAATTTTACTCAGTCTTTTTTGAAGTAAAGCATTAATATTAGAGGCTTCTTTGGCTGCGACTAAACCATTTAAAGTTTTTTTCACTTTCTGTAAGTGAATATTGATAGTTACATAGGAGCAGGATTTTTTTTAATCAAAATTTGAATACTTTATCTGCTTTTGATTTCTGTTATAAAGAGACTTACTGCTCTCACTGAATACTGAGTGCCAAGTACTTGGCACTAAGGCTTGGGCTTATGTTCAGCTTAGAGACAAATATTGTTATCCATGGTTCTGCGTAAGTTGCTAATACCTTTTAAATTGTATAGTATGACCAAATTAGATGAAGCCACTATACATTTAAAATTTAAGATGCTGCCACCAGGACAACTATTTCAAGGATTACTGGTTTCTCATCAACTGGCAGGTAATCTCTGTTAGTAAAACTATGCTGAACTGTGAATAATGTATTTTGTCTAAGTGAACAGCCAAGCAGTGTATGAAGTACAGTTATTATCGATAATTTTCTCTCCTTTTCTCTCAGTAATGCTCTCCCATTTCTCTGTTTTCTTTCCAAGTTTCCTATTTATGTCCCCAAGAACAATGATGTTATTTCTTGCCAGCTTGTTAAGTGTTCTTTGCAGCTGCTTGTAGTACTAGAATGGGCACTGCTCTTTATGGACTAATGTTATTAGTGGAGTTCTCCAGGGTTCGGTGCTGGGTCGATTGTTGTTTTCAATATTTGTCAATGATATTGAGAAAGGTATATCAGGCTTAATGTCTAAGTTTGCAGATGATAAAAAGTTAATGACAGTCATCAGGGTGAGTTACTGCAACAAGATCTAGGAACAATTTGGTCGGTGGGCCAAGAAGTGGTTGAAGTTTAACATTGACAAATCCAAGGTACTACACATGGGTAGCAGTAACCCCAGAGTAACTTATCAATTGTGTGGTGCTACACTCAGGGTAGTGGAGAATGAAAAAGACCTGGGGGTAATTGTGCAGTCAGGCATGAAATTCTGAATAGTGCAGACATGCTACCAGGACAGCTCATGGGGTTTTGTCAATGATATACAGACACTTTGGTAGCAGGGATAAGGAGGTGATTATCCCTTTGTTATGGCTTTAGTTACTGTATAGAGGTCTGGAGGCCTCACTGTAGAAAGGATATCGATTTGCTGGAACGGGTGCAGAGAAAGACAATCAGATTGGTGAAGGAAACAAAAGGGTGCTCTTACCTAGAAAGGCTTCGGTTCTGCAAATTTCAGTGTCTTGAGATCAGACACTTGCAGGCAGATCTGATTGAGGTGTTTAAAGCCTTGACTGGATCGAGTAAGCTGAATGTTAATGGTATTCTTCCACTTGCTGAGACTGCACACGAGGGAGTATAAATTCAAGTTGAAGAAGAATGGTTGCAGGATAGATGGCTGAAGGCAGAAGTTTGCCTTCGGCCAGTGGATAGTTTGTTGATCATTGGAACAGGTTTCCATCTGTTGTTGTGGAAGTGGATGGGTTGAATAAATTCAAGGGAGGACTAAACAAACTCTTGGAGGTTACAAATGGATGCTTCTTTCTTTCTTTTTTTTTTTTTTTCTTTGGCTTCTGCTATACAAGCTTGCTTTCTTGCATTATTTGCCATTACTACTACTACTACTACTACTTGTTCATATCAGTGCATTCTCTTTGTTGGGAATGTGTTATGACCAAAGATATTGCGGCTTTCATCAGCCTGATGTTAACTACCATGGCACATTCTCTGACAAATTCCCAGCCACTGATGGTACTCATGCTGGTCTTATAATGAGCAATCCTACCCTTGCTCTAGATCTTAGGGATACCACTATGGAGGAACATCTTGCCATCTTCCAGGATTTCAATGCCTTTCCCCTTTTTCTTGGTCTCAGTCACAGCCTGATATTGCACATTTTAGTCTTTAGAATTTCCTTTTCCAATTCCTTCCCATTAACCCCTCTCACATTCCATGTACTGGCGCCTCCATAGCCAGGTGGGAAGGAGCAGCAGTGCGTAGCACACGCTTCTTGATTAGACCGGGGTTCGAGTCCGTCACCACCAAATACGGAGGATGCGGAAAGATCAGGAATGACCACCGCATATCCCGGAGCAATATGGCCTTAGTTGCTAATGCTCCTAAAAACCAAATAACTAACTAACTATTCCATGTACTAAAATTTGTAGCTCTAAATCCATGCCAGTTTCGTTGCCGTAACATCTGTCTTGTTTTCTTTCTTTGTTTACTTTCATTTCATTCTTATTTTAGAAGCATAGGAGGTTGGCCTGCAACTGTTAAAAGTTTTTGTTTTCTTAAAAGAATTCCATTTCCTCTGGGCTGAATGCAGTTAAGAGAGTTTTTTGCAAAATTATTGAAAAATGATATTTTTCAGGTCATTGCCACTACTGGATCACTTCAAATAATTTTTGCCATAGTAAATTCTTAAAATTTCTTTTCGTTGTTAAGTTAAATTATATTTTATTCAAGCACTTGTGATATTGTGTTATATATTTCTTGAAATTTAATAGACTACACTAATATAATGTAGCATTACAGGGTTTACTTTAATTCATTTAATAAGGATCATTAAATTGTCCATTTTAAATTCACCAAACACAGTTATGTGAAGGGATTAACTTAGACCCTAGAATGTCACAGTATTTTAGTGGATATCATACCTCATTTCAATAAATATATAGCATGGTAACATACGTGTGAATAAAAGTATATCATTCACCAAAATTTCTTATGATTCATTAGGAACGTTTGACATTTCTGATACAAGTTTGTCACTGCTTGATAATTCTCCTACTTGGCAGTGGAGGAGGCATTTTGTTTACAGGTATGTATGTTGCCAGAAATATAAATATTTTCATATAAACTGATGTCTAGTTTTGTTTAATTACAAAAAAAAAAAAAAAAAAAAAAACAATCTTGCTTACTGACTTAAATGAGACTTCATATAGAGAACCTGTGGTCAGATATCAAAATCTCAGATGTATTATTAAAATGGACAAATGATGTAAGGAAGCATTTTTATTTTGCATCTGCCAAAAAATAATAAACAAAACTTCTCTAATCACTTATGTTGTTCTCATTGCCAGAAACCACCTCTGTAATTACTCCTTAAACTCTGACAAATTCCCATCCTGTTTCATCTGCTTTGGGAGATAATTTATTCTACTAATCTACAACATTCTGCCAGAATCCAAATTTCTTGAGATCCAATCTTTTGTTAATTCCCATCAGTATTTATATTTATGCCTCCTGTTTTTTGCTGGTTCTTGTCTCACTAACAGCAAAAGTCTATATCCCTCATTCATTTTATTCATTCCCTTCAGGGTCATAATCAGATTCTCTTTCCCCCCCCCTTCCCAAGGAGTTTGATTACCAAACTTTTCAGACCACGCCTTTCAAGTCATACTTCAGATTATTTCAAGTACATCTCGTCATTGTCTGTGATAGCTGTTTGATAAGACTGTTATCATTAGCCATATTTAATATTAGTAGGGACAAATAGTGCAAGGAAGTAATCTCATTACATTATCAGCCAAAAAGAAAATAACCTCAACTGTACATGTCTAGGGCGCCTCTGTAGCCAGGTGGGCAGGAGCAGCAGTGCGTAGCACACGCTTCTTGATTAGACTGGGGTTCGAGCCCGTGACCACCAAATACAAAGGATACGGAAAGGTCAGGGAATGACCACCGCATATCCCCGGAGCAATATAGCCTTAGTTGCTAATGCTCCTAAAAACCAAATAACAACAAGAAGAAGTACATGTCTAGTTCTTCCATGAATTTATTCCAGTAACTCATTTCCACCATACCATATGAAGGTTTGTTCCAACAATTAATTACTCTCTGGCTAAAAGCAGATTTTTGCACATCCGTCTTGAACCATAATTTTTAATTTCAGTTTATGCCCCTGTTATGTGTGTTGGCAGAGTAAGAGTAAGGATGCCATCAGCATTTAGTTTACCTAATCCATTTAAAGACTTCTTTCTTTCTTTTTTGACTGAACTGAATTCTTTTTTGTTAAGGTACCTATTTGTGTCCCTGGCTAACTATCTCTTCTCTGTACTCATTCAGATGGATCCACATCCTTCCTGAAATGAGGCTTCCAGACCTGTTCCTTACACTGCTCAAGGTGCAGTGTAATTATTGCCTCATACAACAGTATAATCACCTCCTTAGTCCCTGCTTTGATAAATAACTGATTTTTGACAATATCCCCTTCCATAACCTGCCCTGGCAGCCTATTTGCATTTCTCCTAGAACTTTGAGTTGGATTGTATAATTACTTCTAGATCTTTTTTGAACTCCAACACCTTGAACATATGATTATTATCACCCAAATAATATGTTATTCTGGGATCACTGCTTTCTATATGCAATACTTTGCATTTATCAATGTTAAATCTCAGTTTCCACTTCTCAGCCCACTGCATAATTTTTCTAGGTCTTGTTGTAGTAGTATGCCTTAATTGCATCCTGCAAACCTTTGCATCTTCTGGAAACTTAAGCATCAAGCTTTATATTCCTTCATCAGTATGATTAATAAATATTGATACAGTAAGTGGCCCAGCATTGAATCCTGAGGGACTTCACTAATGACGTTAATCTGAGAAGAGTAGCATCCATTTATAACTGCCTGTTGTCTTCTGCCACCTGCTCATCCACAGCAGTAACTTGCCCCAAGTGCTACACTACACTGCTCCAGTTTGTACAGCAGTTTTTCCTGTGAAACAGTGTCAAAAGCTTTACCGAAATTTAAGTATATGATGTCAGAATTAGTTTTTTTTTTGCATTCATTTCCTTTGCGACTGGTAGTTAATCAGATTAAGATATTTTTCTGAACAAATCCATGCTGTAATTGTTATATAGCTGCATTCCTTTCAGAATGATCCTACATCAGTTCTTTGATCATTGACTCTATTATTTTTTCCTGAAATAGAAGTCAAGCTTACAGGTCTATAATTATTTATTTTGCTCTTTGATCCATCTTTGTGAATATGAAAGACATTTGCACAGCTCTAATCTGTAGGGACTTTCCCCTGAATCCAAGGATGCTCTCTAATGATGATCAAGGGTTTGCTGACCTCTTTTGCCACTGCTTTTAATATAATTGGGTAGGTCCCATTAATTCCTAGTACCGTATTTACTTTTAGCTGTGGCGCCTCCGTAGCCAGGTAGGCAGGAGCGGCAGTGCGTAGCACACGCTTCTTGATTAGACCGGGGTTCAAGCCCGTGCCTACCAAATACGGAGGATGTGGAAAGGTCAGGGAATGACCACCGCATATTTTTCCGGAGCAATATGGCCTTAGTTGCTAATGCTCCTAAAAACCAAATAACAACAACAACAACTTTTAGCTGCAAAAATTTCTCTCTCACTTTCTTTTCGGTTATTACAAAATGATTTATGTCCCAGTTTTAATTTGGTATACTTGTGGTGTTTTCATCTCTTAAAACTTCCTGTATGAATGTAGATGCAGAGTATTTATTCAGTTTGTCAACAATCTGAACAGGATCATTAATAGTTGTGCCATTCGTATCTATTGGACCAATGTGGTCAAAATTTCTTCTAGTGTTAACATAAGCAACAGTTTGTTATTTTTCTTTGCATTCTAACTAAAAACTTCTCATAACCTTGCATAACTTCCTTATTGACTAGGTTATACTTTCTATAGGTTTCTGTGTACCCTGCAAATATATAATCTTCCCTGCAATTTTCTTCTCTGTCACTAGTCTCATCAGTTCATCTGACATTCATTTAGGTCTAGACCTTGAACAGTATCTCTTAGTTGGTATAAAAGCCTAATAGCTTCTATTGTTACTTCCCTGAACATTTTTCATATAGAATATGCAGTTGGTAACGTCATCAGTTGGTCTCATTGCATAGAATTTAAAAATTCTCTCAGACCATTGTAGTCACTTTTACAAACACAAAAGCTCTTCCTTTGCTTTTACAGCAGTTACATCTTTAAGTAAATTATATGTGAATACACTGTGATCACTGTCACCTAGTGAGTATTTTATGTGCAGATTCTGAACGAAGAATCGCTGCCAAAAATCACATAGAGTATTGCTTTTTCTCGTTGCTTGAAGTTTTAATATGCTGGTGTAGAAAACAGTCATTTAATAAATCCTGATTTAGAAGTCTTATGTGATCAGATCAATTCTGAATCGAACCATGGTCAACTCAAATATGTGTATTTATATACTTTTTAATTGGCCACTTGGCCACATCAGCCCCTCCCAGCATGCCTTTGGAATGTTCTTGAAATGCTGTGAGTGGTGTATAGATTATTTTGAATAAGAAACTGATTCCCAAAATTAAGGATACTTCCAATTCTGAATCACGAGTAGACCCCACATATTTTTTAATTTACTCTCATGTAATGTCAAAATTGTTTCTTGTATTTAACTGTTTATGACCTTGTCTTTGGGGCAGTCTATCCCTTTGAATGCCCCAGCACTCTTAAACTTTGCAGGGGGGGGGGGAGATTCATTTTTTAAATTAATGTTTAGAACTTTTTAAATAGCTCTCTATTGTGTTAACATTTATATAGTTTTTAAAAATTTATAATAAAATATTATTATTATCTTTATTATCAGTAATAATCGTAATAATGATAGACATTAAAACTCACCGTATTACAGTATTCTGACACTAAAAATTTGTCAATTTTGATCAACTTATATGCTGAGTATGCAATTATAAATTTCAATTAATGGCACATGTGTAGGGTTAGAAAGATGTGAATTAATACCATATTTACAATTTATTGTTATACATTTTTACACAAATATATCTTTTTTTCTCAATGTTAAAACTCAAGAATTTCTTCATCTTCACGAAGAAATTCTTGAGTTTTGGCGAAAACAATTCATATAATTACTTGGGAGTGTTTTTTTTTTTTTCAGGTGTACTTTTTGAATTCTGAAAATGTAAATCTTTGAGATTGTCATTTTCTTATAGCAAAAGTGCTTCCATACCAGATTTCAAAATGTGAACTTATAAAAGAAAGAGCAAAAATAATTGAATTAAGAAGCTGTAGGTGGTAGATGACTTTCATCAACTGGTGAAATACCACCACTTTGCTTATTGGAGGCTTGAAGTGGTGAAACCCATGTTTAGTCTCTAGAGCAAAGTTTCTGGCATCCCCCTTCCCCCATACTTCTCCTTCAACCCATGCATGGTACTAAGTACTATAGGTTTTGATACCTTTCGTGTTTGGGGTTTATATTAAAAAAAAAGGACAGTTTGATTTATCTTACACCACTAAATAAGATGTTAAAGATGACTGTGAAAAAAGGAGAGGGGGTTGACTTATAATGATGAATAATATACAATTAAACACAAACGTTGAAGCAAAAAATAGAAGGTGACTTTTGTGATAGAATTATATGGTTTGTGTATATGCAGGATGTCTGTAAAATATCTGAATGATTTCATTCAAGGGAGGAGTTTGGATCCTCCCAGAACCAACAAAACTATCAGTTTTCTATAGTAATAGTTTGGTACAACCTTGGATCCTCAGCAATTGCTGAGTGGTCGAATGTGAGGATACAGTACTGAGATAGAAATGTGCAAGGGACCATACCTGCTCCCTTGCACATTTCTATCTCATCTGATTGCTACGGGGTGGTTTCAGTTATAAAGTATATTAATCTGGCTGACCTTATGTGGCAAATTATGAAGTTCCCAAAAATAAAATTTTGAAATAAACAGTGTTCAGGCCAGGCTTACTATGGCCGAGCGGGTGAACCACACACTGGCTCCATAGGTGATAACAGATAGGAACATTGCACAGTATATGATGCCAGAGTCTTTCCTTTGAGCCCACAGTCTGCTTGACTGATCATGGCAATCATACCTGCATAATTTCTCACTTTCTTTGCTAGGTAGGTGAAATGGGGGTAAAAAGTTAATTTCGAATTGAAGTCTACGCCGTGATATTTTAGTTCTTTTACCATTTTTATAATGGTTGTGTTAATCTTGATTTGTGGATGTCTTCTTATGTCCAAATTGCCTTTTAGAAGTATTTGTTTGGTTTTGTCAGGCGATATTTTGAGCATGTGCATTTGTGCTCACTCCTGCAGCACTAAGAGGAAAATCATGTCATCTGCAAAGTCCAGGCTTCCCACGGGGACCCAGATCCAAGGCCAGAAATTCATCCAGAACAATGTTCACAGGGTGTGTCCAATTCCTGGAATCTTGTGTGTGCTGAGACACTTCGGTGTGTAAGGTAGCTGTTTATTACCTTACAGAGGTTTTTATGGGGCATTTCACTGGCGGAGTGAGTCTCCTAAGGACACTAGACCACCAGACTCAGTCAAATGCCCCAGCAAAGTCAATAGAGATTGCCAGCATATATTTCTCCTCTGAGTTTTTAACTGTTGTCAGTAGGTGGTGCATGGCATCCTCCGTAGAGTTACCCTGCTTAAAACCATACTGATTGTTGGAATGTAAACTGCTTCTGTGTAGTATTGAACTAATCTGCTATATATTAGTCTATTATATATTTTCCCTAGTACAGGGAGTAGGGTTATTGGGCTATATGATTTGGGATCAGTAGGGGATTGCTCAGGGTTTTTTTTTTTTAAATTAATCTTAACACGGCTTTTTTCCATAATTTTGGGAATATACCTTCTGTCATACAGTTATTATATGGTGCTATTAATTTGTCTGGTGCTATTTCCACTAATTTTTTGATAATCTCAACCTCTAAGAGGTCAAAACCTGGGCATTTATTGGCTTTTGGTTTTGGATAGTTCTATTTCTAGGTCTTGTAGAGTAAACAGAGGTTCAATAATGTCTAGCTGGGTGGGGGGAATGATCGCCAGTTTCAGTCTGAATAATACTGTCTAGGATATTATTTACAGAATCTTCCCAACACAGAGTTGGGGTTCCCTCTGGTTTGAAAGTAGTTTCTAAGACATCTTGGCAGCTTGTTGGTCACTATTCTGTAGACAACTCCACAAGGGTTATTGTTTCCAGTAGTTCCCACCAAGTGCCTCCAGCATTCTTTTTTCTTGTCTTATATACTGATTCTTTTTTCTTGTCTTATATATGGTTGTATACTGATTCCTGAGAGATTCTTATAGAATCTCTCAGTACATCCAACTTATTTTGTGGCCAAGTATTCTGGCTCTTTGAAAATTTCTCCTCACCTGATGCACCCTTCTCCTGAGTATAGTCAGTTCAGGGCACCACCAGGGTGCCTTGAACTGACTATACCCAAGAGAAGCTTCTTTTCTGTTTCCTCGGTTTTTTCCGTGGGATAGACAGGTTTGCTGTTTTTGTTAAAATGTTTGTAATAGTCAGGCTTGCTTGACCGGGCTACAGTTGCCTGATCTAGACCAGTGTTTCTTAAAGGGTGTGCCACGTCACATTAGTGTGCCGCAAAATTTTCCAGGTGTGCCGCGAAACTTAGAAATTTCTTCTTCTATGACTACGTAGGTGTGCCGCGATATGTACTGCATATGGGTAGCAGTAAACTCAGAGTAATGTACCAACTGGGTGGTGTTACACTCAGGGTAGTGGAGAATGAAAGAGACCTGGGGGCAATTGTGTAGTCGTATATGAAGTTTTCTGATTCCAAATTTACAAATTTACTCTAATTACTGTCATTTATCACCCTTTTCACCTTTGTGTAATCAGCAAAATCAGACATTAAACTTGATATGCCTTCATCAATATTGTTAATAAATAAAAATAATAAGAGTTCCAACACCAAACCCAGTGGGACCCTGCTCATAACATTAATCCCATGAAGAGCAGTATCCATTATTAACCACTTGTTACATGCTTCAACCATCCCTTTGCCAATAGCAGTAATTTTCCCCTAATGCCACTGCTCCAATTTGTGTAGCAGTTGTTCATGAAAAATTGTTATGAAAAATTTTATTGAAATCTTGGTATATTATAGCAGAGTTAATTGTTGCATCCAGGCTCCTTTGTGAGTACCTCATAGTACCTGATCAGATTGGTCAGACAAGATCTTTCCTTGCAAATGCATGCATTCCTGTAAAGGTTATCTTGCATTACATACTTTTACTTTTTCTGGCACAGAAGCTTACAGGTCTGTACTTACTCACCTTGCTCTTTGATTGCCTTTTTACGAATAGGAAAAATATTTGCACATTTCTATTCTATAGGGACCTCTCCCGAATCCAAGGATGTTATCATAATTACAGTCTAAGGTTTTCTTATTTCTTTTGCTGTTGCTTTTATAACTAGATAGATTCTGTCAAATCCAGGTGTTTTCAGATGGAATTAGTTATTTTAGTATTGTCTAATTCCATCTGAAAATTAAGCCTTAAACACCTTTTTCCTTGAGGTGCCTAGTCTTCAGATTCTGCAGTTTGCAGAACTGAAACCTTTCTTGGTAAGACCACCTTTTTGTTCCCTTCATTAATCTCATTGCCTCTCTTTGCACCTGTTCCAGCAGATTTATATCCTTCCTAAAATGAGGCCTCCAAACCTCTATGCAGTACTCAAGATGCAGCTTAACCATTGCCTGGTACAATAGATAATCACCTCTTTAATGCTGCTTTTTAGTGCTCTTTTAGCACTAAGTAGGAATTAAATATTTGCTTTAGAATTAGATACTGCTTATAGTGCTCAGTTAGAATTGGATATACTTCTGGTATCTCCATCCCTAAAACACTTCACACATGAATGCAGATACAAAAATATTTATTCAGTTTATCAGTGGTAGTTTTGTTTTTCATATATATAGTGGATTGATGTGGTTCATCCCTTTACTTCTAGTTTTAACATAAGCAAAGAATTCTTTACTACTTTCCTTCACATTCTTGGCCAGAAATTTCGTATAAATCTGCCTTAATTTGCCTGACCCCCCCCCAGTGGCTAGTTTTATTTATTTAAAGATATAACTACTATAGATAGTTATATCTTTAAATAAATCTCATATCAATACACTGATCACTGCTGATAATCAGGTCATTAGTGTTGATTTCTCTTGTTGCCTCTCAAATAAAAATGAAGTAAATCCAGAAATGTTCTACTACTGTGTGCGTGCCATGCACACAAGTTTCACTCAGTATATGGAAAGTTAAAATCCCCCCCCCCCCAACCTCCCAAAATAAAACTTTCTGATTTACTGGCTGACCGGGCTAGCCGGGTGGGTAAAGTGCCTGCCTGGCAACCCAAAGGTCGCGGGTTCGATTCCCGCCTCGGGCTTGGATCAGTGTACTGCAAAAACCTTGGGAGGTGCATTATGGCCACAGAAGCCTATGCGCCAACAACTACCAAAAAAAAAAAAAAATCAAAATCTGATTTACTGGCCCACTGTATTTATGCAAGTTCATTATACTCATCACAGTCACTTGATCTACGACATACTTCCACCGCTATTTTTGTGTTTACACTAGACTGACTCAACATTACGTTGCCAAACAATGTTAACCGGGCATATTGTTTTAGAATCTGTATGCTTCTAAACCAAGAGCTGTTCATCCCTTTCTTATCCATTCTATACACATTGTAGTCTTTGCTTTTAAATTCTGGATCTCATATGTCAGAATGGTATCTTTTTTTTTCTGTTAACCCCAGGGGCTCACATGTTGTGAGTATGGGCTTGACACACGCAGGATCCTGAGATGTATATCATCATTGTTCTCTTTTTTTGGTGATTCCTCCTACCTCTCTCTCTCTCTCTCTCTCTCTCTCTCTCTCTCTCTCTCTCTCTCTCTCTCTCAGAGTACATTTTTTTTATTTTTTTTGGCTGGTGCAGCATAAGCCTCAGGCTTCCTTGCACTATATGGCTAATAATAATATTCCTTATGTTTGCATTTTGTAACTTAACCAGTTCTTCAGATTTATGACATTTATTTACCATTCTCCTTGCATTAGTTTATAAGCAAATATACCTAATAATTGCTTGTCCCAAGCAGGCTTTATAATATCCTTCCACTTTGCTTTCTAAGCTAGTGCATGTCCAAATAGAAGCACTGCAAAAATCAGTTTCATCTCTGCTTGCAGCTGCCATTAAACTGTTAGTGTAGGTATACTCCAGACTAGAAGTTTTCTAACCCTACCTAACATTGTCTTGATAGTAATATATATATATATAAATTTATATATACAGTATATATATATAGAGAGAGACTAGAAATCCCAGCCTGCTATGCATGCTGGGATTTCTAGTCTCTTTATAAATTACTATTGAGAAAAGATGAAAATAAAAATAACTATGCACAATAAAAAAGTAATATTTCACCAATGAATAGATACACTGAAACATTGGTGATTTCCATCTCATGCTGTACATAGACTAAACAATACCCTCACCAGTGGCATAGCCAGGATTTTTTTGTCAGTAGGTACATTCACAAAAGAAGGGTGCCAATTGCCTAATGCTAAAAAGTGCCACAGTACCAGATTTTGGCTTTGGGGGGTATAATGTACCTGCTGACCCTGCCCTGGGTATGCCACTGACCTTCAAGAAACTGTCTATTCTAAATTTCTAACAAGCATGTGTGAAAATTATATATGTAGAGTGACATAGTGTTTATAGTACTGTTGATGATTGACCAGAGAAAATAAAATAAATTAATGGAAAATATTCATGAGCAGCATTTTGTAAGCATTTTGAAAGTTACTTTATGTTTTTATAAAAAAAAAAAATTACTGTGACTATAACTATACTGTATTTCATTTTTATAGTGCACATAGTATCATTGACTAGAAAAAATTTCAAGATTAGACATCTAATTGCTGCCATGTATTTTACAGGCTTCTAAACCTTGTCATGTAAAAATAATGAAAGGGTGCATATAGTAATTGGTCATTTAAATATACAGTATACATATTTTGAGAAATCTTTTTATGTGTTTACACCATAAGCATTTTGATTTATTAGAACCTGTCCCACATGTTTACTTTATGAAATAATTTATATAAAAAAAAAATTGTCTTCACTATGAATATAATTGATATTTGTATATTGTTGCTGACCAAGAAAATTTTTTATCAGTATATCCATGTTGTTTATAGTATATTATGCTTCTGAACTCTGAGGCACAAAATGTAGCATGAAGACTCAAAAGTTTTTTTTTTTTAAATTACTGTTATTATGCATGTGATATTTTGTTTATAGAGTATTATTGGAACTGGGCACCAGATAAAAAAAAAAAAAAAGAATAAATAATAATAATGAAAAATTCCATGTAATAAGCATTTGTTAATGTAAATGTTTCAGTTTGCTGTAGTCACTTCTTTTTGCTCCATTTAATTTATATCCCTTTTTACACTTTTTGAATCTCATGTTTTGTGGCAATACAATACTTAATGCACTTTTCCTGAGGAATTAAATTCCTTGTTGAGGGTTTTCAACATGTGGTGATGTAGCATAACATGCTTTTGCCAAGTTATCTTGTCAGTAGTATGTCCTTCAGTTTCACTCTGTTATTATTGATTATTTTTTAATTGAAAAAGTATACCCATAAAAAAATTCTTTAATAGTTCCATATCTGGTTAAAAACTTCAGTGCATGCCCACACTGTTATTAATTTTCCTTAGAGCTTTGATTTTGCTTATTTTTTGGCCCAGAAATTTGGCTGTAAGGTTGCCAGGAAATATATATATATTTTTTTTGGATACAAGGCTGCTATCACTAAAGATATTAGCATTAGTAAAGGCATTTGATGCAAGAAAGCAAGCTTATGCAGCATCAGCCAAAAAAAAAAAAAAATAAATAAATAAATAAATAAAAAATAACCACTTCCACTTCACCCCTCTGTTCGTTCGAAATACCTGTCCAGCTGAGCCTTAAACTTATTTAGGCTATCAACTTCCACGACAAGGGATGGGAGTCTATTCCAGCAACCAACCACACACTGGCTAAAGGCAAATTTCCTCACGTCTATCCTACATCTGTCTTTCCTCAATTTGAATTTATGCCCTCTCAGGTGATTATTCTGAGCAAGAGGAAGAATTCCATCAGCATTGAGCATGCTCAAACCATTCAAGGCTTTATACACCTCTATCAGATCACCTCGCCAGTGCCTAGTCTCCAGACACTATAATTTGCAAAACGTAAGCCTTTCTTCGTAAGAGTACCCCTTTGTTCCATTCACTAATCTTGTTGCCCTTCTCTGTACTCATTCCAGCATCTCAACATCCTTCTTGAAATGAGGCCTCCAAACCTGTATACAGTACTCTAGGTGCGGTCTGACCATTGCCTTATACAAGGGAATAATCACCTCCTTATCCCTGCTAGAAAAATTCCTATATATCATCGACAATACACCATGAGCTACTCTTGCAGCCCGTCTGCACTGCTCAGAAAACTTCATATCTGCCTGCACAACCACCCCAGGTCCCTTTCATTCTCTACCACTGTCAGTGTAGTACCACAGAGTTGATACGTTGCTCTGGGGTTGCTGTTTCCCATATGTAGTACTTTACATTTGTCAATGTTAAACTTCATTTGCCACCTGTCAGCCCATCTGCTCAACCTTTCTAGATCCTGTTGCAGTAGCATAGTGTCAGTAGTGTCCTTGAAAACCCTGCCAACCTTCGTATCGTCTGCAAACTTGGACATTAAGCTTGATATACCATCATCAATATCATTTATAAATACAGAAAACAATAATGGACCCAATACTGAACCCTGAGGGACTCCACTAATAACATTAGTCCACGATGAGCAGTGTCCATTGATTACCACTCTCTGTCTTCTCCCCCTCAACCACCCCTTTATCCATAGCAGCAATTTGCCTCCAATGCCACACTGCTCCAATTTGTGCAGCAATCTTCCATGTGCAACAGTATCAAAAGCCTTTCTAAGATCCAAGTATATAATATCAAAGTTATTCCCTGCATACAGTTCTTTTGTGACTGCATCATAGTATCCAATCCAATTGGTCAGGCAAGACTTCCCCTTAACAAAACCATGCTGTGTCTGAGCTATAACTGAAGTCTTGTCTAGATGATCCTGCAGTGCTTCTTTAACCAGTGCCTCCATTAATTTTCCAGGAACAGAAGTTAAACTAACAGGTCTATAATTACTTGTGTCGCCCTTTGATCCTCCTTTGTGAATTGGGGTCACATTTGCACATCTCCAGTCCATGGGTACTTCCCCTGAGTCCAAGGAAGCTCTCATAATTATGACTAAGGGTTTGCTTACTTCCTTTGCTGCTTCCTTTAATATAACTGGATAGATCCCATCCACCCCAGGTGCCTTTCTTGTATTTATCTTCAACAATTTCTCCTCCACTTTACTCTCAGTTATTACAAGATTCTCTAGCTTACTGCCAGAGTTGAATACACCTCTGGCATTCCCCTCGCTGAATAACTCCTCATGTGTGAATGTCAATGCAAAATATTCATTCAGTTTGTTAGCTACCTGAGCAGGATCATCAACAGTTGACCCATCGATATCAAGTGGACCAATCTGATTCATCCCCTTCCTTCTAGAGTTTACATAAGTAAAGAACTCTTTGCTGTTTTTCTTTGCATCCTTTGCCAAAGATTTCTCATAATCTGCCTTCGCCTGCCTAACCTCCTTTGTAACTTGGTTACAGATCAACTTGTATCTATCATAGGCTTCTGTGCCACGTTTTAATTAGTATGTATCCCATGCATTTTTCTTCTCTGCCATATGTCTCATTACTTCATCTGACATCCACTTAGGCCTAAACCTTGAACAATATTTCTTAGTTGGTATGTAAAGCCTAGTAGCTTCCAAGATAAGTTCTTTGAATGCTTCCCATTTTGAATTTGCTGTTGGTAACATCATCAGTTGGTCCCACTGCATAGAATTTAAATACTGTCTCAGTCCATCGTAGTCACCTTTATGAAAGCAATAACCCTTCCCTTTACCCCTAATGGTAGTTACCTCTTTGAGCAAATTCCACTTCAGCACACTGTGATCACTGCCACCTAGTGGTTCATTTACCTGCAGATTCTTAATGCATGAAGAATCACTACTGATCATCAAATCAAGAGTATTACTCCCTCTAGTTGCCTCCTGAACATGCTGATGTAGAAAACAATCATCCAATAAATCCACAAAAGCCTTGCTAGTGTGTGAGTGACCAGCCCCCAAATTCCAGTCAATATCTGGGAAATTAAAATCCCCCATTATAAGACTCTCTGATTTACTGGCCCACTCTATTTCCCCGTACAGTTTCTTATTATACTCATCAGAGTCATTAGGCCTATAGTACACTCCTACTCTCAATTTTGATCTCCCAATGCTTATGTCACACCAAACTGACTCGACACTGCACTGTCCAGCAATGTCGACTGGCTTCACTTCCTTGGATTTGTTCTTATTGTCCAATATAATATCAGAAGGAGGAATTAAAATTTAAAGTTTATTATTATAAACTGTTTCTTGCCTTTTTTTCTAAGGAATATTGGGGACTGGTATGCTGCATGCCAACAGGTGTAACTTTTTTCGATGTACCAGTTGTTGTTGTTGTTATTTGGTTTTTAGGAGCATTAGCAACTAAGGCCATATTGCTCCGGATATGCGGTGGTCATTTCCTGACCTTTCCGCATCCTCCGTATTTGGTGGTCACGGGCTCGAACCCCAGTCTAATCAAGAAGCGTGTGCTACGCACTGCTGCTCCTGCCCACCTGGCTACGGAGGCACCTGATGTACCAGATTAGATTTTTAATCTTTAAGATTAATATTACCTATAATCAGGCACATACAGTTTGTTCATCTGTAGTTTGTTTTTCATGTGAAGTTCTAAAAAAACTTTTTGATTTACAGAACTTCACGGAACTTCAAGATTATTACAGAACCCTGATTGAAGACCATAATGTTTGGATGTGATTCTTAGTGAAGTAATGAAATGTAAATATTTTTCTATACTTAGTAATTGTATGGAATCATCTTTAAAGGTCATGCCACACATATAGGGTGTATTATAACATGTGGGACCCACTTTAGGGATGAATTTAGGACCTAAAAACAATAAAAAAAAAAAGTTTATACAGGGTGTCTCAAAAATATTGGTACAAACATTTAGGGGAGGTAGGTAACATCTAAAGGAATGTGAATCGCATAGGAATCCATAACCGGAAACGTCACGGGAAAGTAGTAGCAGAGGCACAAGAAGCAGAAATGACACAAGACAGTAATTAGTGGCAAACATTTATTTGACATAATATTAACAATGGAGTACGAGATGGATGCATTTCATGATGTTACAACAGATGCTCGAAGGTTCCACCATGAGATGCAATGCATGTGTGACACCGATGCAGCATGGATTGGCGGACACAGTCGAACACACCTGGAGTTTCTTTGACAGTAGCAGAAGCACAGACGAGTCTCGCCATGAGATCCATTTCCGTCTCCACAGGCAATTCATACACGATAGATTTGAGGGTCCCCCACAGAAAGAAATCAAGGCTCGATAAATCAGGTGAGCATGGGGGCCAGGCAATGGGTCCACCACGGCCAATCCATCGACGCCCAAAACGCCTGTTCAAATGGTCACAAACGCATCTTCCATAATGGGCAGGCACACCGTCATGTTGAAACCAAATGTTGCGTCTCACATTTGCTGGAACATCGTCAAGTAACCCTGGTAGAACTTGCTCAAGAAAGATCCAATATTTAGCGGAGTTCGTGCGGGATGGTAACAGATATGGGCCAACTAAGCAGTCACCGACCATACCTGCCCACACATTTATTGCGAAGCAATGTTGTCCCACATGGGGCGCACACCGTGTGGGCCCTCTGCTAATCCATACACTAGGTGCATGTCTGCCAGCTCACAGTTTGTATATCGTTGCATGCTCTTCGTGCAGCGACTACTGCTTGAATGAGCAAACCAGAAATTTTCCCTCTAGCGAACTGATGAACAGTGCCATGTACCGATTTACGGTGACATTTCCGGTTATTGGTTCCTATGCGATTCACTGGTCAGCGTGAAGAGGAAAAGACCAAACCCTCCAGCACTGAGAGCAGAACAATACAAACGGCCCTCGGTCCCCAGCAGCTTTCACTCTCCCTCTTATGGCAGCGAGAGGATCAGAGTGGAAGCAGAGGGTGCTAAGAATCTCTGGGTACGACCAGGCTGCCATGCACGGAAACTGAACTTGGCCTGTTATAACGTACGATCACTCATTGGTGAAGACAGGATATTAGAGCTGGAAAAGGAATTAGAAAATGTGAATTGGAATATCATCGGTTTGGCTGAAACAAGAAGAAGAAATGAATCACTTATAAGTTTATCAAGTGGAAATCTGCTGTACACCAATGGAAACAGTGAAAAGAGTGAAGGTGGAGTTGGGTTTCTGGTCCATAAAGATTTTAAAAACAACATTTTGGAATTCAAAAGTACATCACCAAGGGTGTCAAGACTAATATTCAAGATTTCTAAGAGGCACAAGCTAAAGATTATAATGATTTATGCACCAACATCGAGCCATGATGATGAAGAGGTTGAAGAAATGTACACTGAAATTGAGAGTCTTCTGGATGAGCAGAAAACCCACTACACTATTATTATGGGAGACTTCAATGCTAAGGTTGGAAAAAGGCAAAACAGCGCAGAAAGAGGAACTATAGGAAATTTTGGAATTGGTGAAAGAAATAAAAGAGGTGAAAGACTTGTGGAATTTGCAGAATCTCAAGGACTGTCAGTAATGAACACTTTTTTCAAGAAAAGGGTGAACAGAAAGTGGACATGGAAGAGTCCAAATGGATTAACAACTAATGAAATCGACTTCATCCTCACTAACAGAAGATGTATTGTGAATGATGTTACCGTCCTGAATAAGGTAAATGTTGGAAGTGATCACAGAATGGTAAGATGTACACTTGATATAGATGTAGGAAAGGAAAGGAAAAAACTGACTCGAGTAAATAATACAAAGGTCTTTGAAATAACAGAGGAGGAGAAAAAGCAGTATGTACTGGAACTTAAGAACAAGTTTGAGCTTCTGCAGACTGCTCAGGACCAAGATATCGACGAGGAATATTACAACTTTCTGAAAGTGATAAAGCCCAAGAAACCTATAGGGAAACAGAAATCCAAAGAAGAAAAAATTAGTCAAGAAACACTTGTCATGATGAACCAAAGACGACAAATGAAGAGCAAGAAAAACACTGACAGGGATAAAATTGAGTATACTGAGTTATGCAAAGCCATTAGAAAGAGACTCAGAGATGACATAAGAAGATTTAACATAAGAAAAGTAGAACAAGCATTAAGGGAAAACAAAGGATTTAAATCAGCAGCCATGAGCAGTAATACAGAAAGACAAATGATACTGAAACTGAAGAATAGCGATGATGTACTTATAAACAGCAGAGAAGGCATAATTCAAATAGCAGAAGACTACTATAGAGAATTATACAAGGAGCGAGGGAATGATACCAGCAGTGGGGAAGATGGATTGCAAAGTAGCAACATATACGACATACCCAATATTCTTCCTGATGAGGTAGAACATGCATTGAAGAAAATGAAGAATCGGAAAGCCCTGGGGGAAGATGAAGTTACTTTAGAGTTGTTAAAATTGGGAGGAAGAGACATAACACAAAAACTGGCAAGGCTCTTCACAAAGTGCATTAGAAAAGGTGTGATGCCTAAGCAGTGGAATAATGCAATCATAGTTTTGCTGCATAAGAAAGGAGATAAATCAGAAATTGGAAATTATAGACCAATTAGCTTGTTATCCCATATCTACAAGTTGTTCACAAGGGTCATTACTAACAGATTAGAAAGAATACTTGATGAGAATCAACCGAAAGAGCAAGCTGGCTTTAGGACAGGATTCTCAACTATGGATCACCTTCACGTAATATCACAGCTAATGGAGAAAGCAAATGAATATAAAACACCATTATGCCTGGCATTTATGGATTATGAAAAGGCATTTGACTCCATACAGCATAAGGCAATGTTTCGGGCACTGGAAAGACAAGGCATAGATACTCCATATATTATGATTTTGAAGAAAATATATGAGAGTGCTACATCCTTTATTAGACTAGACAAAGACAGTAGGAAATTTAAAATTGAGAAAGGAGTTCGACAAGGAGACACAATATCTCCGAAGCTGTTTACTGCTGCCCTTGAGGAAGCTTTCAGAAGATTAGACTGGTCGCAGAAAGGAGTCAATGTGAACGGAGAGTACCTAAACCATTTACGATTTGCAGATGACATTGTGGTCATAAGCCACGATACCAAAGAATTAGAGCAAAATCTTAATCAGTTATGCACAGTTAGTAAGGATTTTGGACTAAAGATGAATATGGCTAAAACAAAAGTAATGATGAACAAGTATGCCATGGAAAGGGAAATAATGATTGAAGGAGCAGTAATTGAAAAGGTGGAGTCATATACTTATCTGGGACAAGTTGTTAGCTGTAATAATGATAAATGGCTGGAAGTCAAGAGAAGAATAAATTTTGGATGGATAGCATTCAGGAAATATAGTCACATACTGAAGAGCAATATCCCAGTTTGTCTGAAACTTAAAATAATGAATCAATGTATACTCCCCACCATGACTTATGGAAGTGAAACTTGGGCACTCACCAAAAGAATGGAAGAGAAGCTGAGAACTACACAGTGAAGAATGGAGCGAATTATACTGGGAATCAGACCGTTAGATAAGAAGAGAAACACATGGATTAGGCAGAAAACTTAAGTAAAGGACATTCTTATCAAAACTAAAGAACTAAAATGGTCTTGGGCAGGACACATAGCTCGAAGACATGATGACAGATGGACTAAGAAAATAACAGGAGGAGCTAGAAGAAAACCTGGAAGAGAAAGGCGGAGATGGATAGATGAAATTCATGAGTTTTTGAGTAGTAAATGGATGGCCAGTGCTCAAAACAGAAGGAACTGGAAAGTTGCTGGAGAGGCCTTCATCCTGCAGTGGATTGAAAATGGCTGATGATGATGATGATGATGATGATGCGATTCACATTCCTTTAGATGTTACCTACCTCCCCTAAACGTTTGTACCAATATTTTTGAGACACCATGTATAAACATAGGTCTGATTTTGCTTTGTTTCCAAGTTACAGCCATTTTTGTATTTCAGAAATTCTTTCCACAAACTGAGTTAGCATGGCTGACTCCATTCAACTGTTTACAAACAGTGCTCGATATCTCATAGAGTGCTTTGCTGATTGTTATGTAAACAAGGTTCTGAAGTGTCCTATGAGTGATTTCAGTTAGCTCTCCTGACAAGGGCCTACATTTGGAGTTTATTAACATCCCAGGGACTCACATCTGGTGAGTATGGGCTTGGCACACCCAGGGTTCTGAGCTGGATATCATCATTCTTCTCTCTTTTGGTGATTCCCTCCTACTTCTCTCTCTCTCTCTCTCTCTCTCTCTCTCTCTCTCTCTCTCTCTCTCTCTCTCTCTCTCTCTCTCTCTCTCTCTCTGAGTATTCAAATTTTTTTTGTGGCTGGTGCAGAATAAGCCTCAGGCTTTCTTGCACCATATAGATAATAGTAATAATTATATTGATTCAGTGTGTTTGCTGTGATAATGGAGGCTTATTGAAATTGAGAGATGGCAGGCATACATCTCATGCATCTCGTATATGGACTATTTAGATGCAATGCAACCGAGGCAAGACGTTTACATGCAGAAAACTACCCTAATCGTCATGTACCAAATAAGACCTTTTACAGGAAACATGAATGCCTTGTGGAAATTGGTTCATTTAGAAAATGGGTTTCAGATGGTGGTAGACCCATCATCATCATCACCACGAGAACAGCAAATTTGACACACACCTGGAACTTTTGAGCAGGTGAGGAGGTCTATGACAAGGCCTTTGCAGGCTTATATTCACATGCACGGTGGTCATTTCGAGCATTTCCTGTAAACGTAAGCAGATAGTTGCTGGAACACAAAAATTGGCTGTAATCCATACTAGGTGCATGTCTGCACCTAGTGTATGGATTAGCAGAGGGCCCACACGGTGTGCACCCCATGTGGCACAACATCGCTTCGCAATAAATGTGTGGGCAGGTATGGTCGGTGACTGCTTAGTCGGCCCATATCTGTTACCATCCTGCATGAACTCCGCTAAATATTGGATCTTTCTTGGAAACAAGGCAAAATTAGACCTGTGTTTAGATGAACTTTTTTTTTTTTATTGTTTTTGGGTCTTAAATCCATTCCTGAAGAGGTTCCCACACATTATGATACACCCTGTATACTGGAATCCTTCCCCCCCCCAGATTCAAAGCCAAAATTTCATAATGATAAAAAACATTTCCAGTTTGGTTATACAGCAGTCTTTTGTTGTGTTTTCAAGTTATTTTGAACTGGCAAATCAAGCTTCAGAATTCATGTAATTGGTGAGTACAATACATTAACATACCGTTACTTGAGGTTATGCTGTGCTAAGCTACACAATTCAACCATCCTCAGTTTGGTATAGTGGTTTTGCCACTTGTGACTCATTTGGATAAGTCTGCATTCAAATCCTGTTGTCGAGTGTAGAAATTTCTCAAAGGTCTATTTGATTGGCACTGTAGTTAGCCAATTTCAGGCAGAGGAAAGGGGTAGGGTATCCCATGCAAGTTATTTTGTTTTTTTTTCAGCCTTTACAAATTGACTTGTGATCACACACTTTGTATAGACCTAATACACGCGAAACTGAATGAAATTGACGTGCCTCTTAAAACTGGTGCACCGTAGACCAAGTTGCTGAGGAGCAAAAAATTCCCAAGGACAAGAACAATCCAAATCACCTTAGATAATGTAAAAACATTCACCAAGTCAGACATTAAATTTTGAAACATTGTATTTGTTTGATATATGAGATGTTAAGAAAATGCAAATTTTTGTTTATAGGGTGCTAATACTCTGTCACTGCAAGATAAAGCTCTGGTGAAACATAATCCTAACAAGCCAAATAGTACCACCTGCCGAGCAGGTTACGTTCCCATATATGAAATGTATCTTCATAAAACTGGACTCCGTGGCTGCAAAGGCATGTTATTTTATGCCCTTGTTGTGTTTCTCTTTATTATAGCATTGGCTAACCTTGCAGTAAGTATGCATTCCTTTTTTTTTTTTTTTTTTTTTAAAGCAGTATAGGGAATTATCTTTCATTATCTTTATGTAGTGTGGGGTGAATATCTCTCCCCATCTTAAAATACAGTCTGACCTCCATATAACGAAATCGATCATTCGCTTGAAAAAATTCATTAAACAGAAATTTTGTTATAAAGAAATATCCCTTTTTCGACAATGAAAAATACTATAATTCAATATTCAGAAATATAGTAGAAGATGGGAAATAAATCAGAAATAAGTGGGAATGAATAAATTTTCTAACATTTTAAAACAATATATTAATACCCACATAATAAGAAATAACTACTTACACGATGCTCACAATATATTAGTATACTTTTAAGAATTACAGTCCATTCCGGTTATTTGGGACACATTGGGACTAGTGCATTTTGGCCCGATTAAGCGGCTGCCCCGATTATGTGAAGTTTCATGTAAATAGTTAAAAATACAACCCCCCCCCCCTTTTTCAATTGGTTCACTGTACAATCAAATCATGTTACGACAAACTCAGCATAGTAAAGTACCATTCACTATACGATGTGCAGTAAGCGCCGGTCATTGTGATCACGTTTGTGAATTGAATTTTAATTCTATTAAACAGCGATTCTAATTAGCGAAAATAGGAGGAATATTATCCACAGGCTATAAAAGCAAAGATATTATCTTACCAATTAAAAAATACGTGATAATCGGAATAATTGATACGTACTGTAATGTGTACATATGAACTAGTTGACATTTCTGTTTATTTACTGACATTTGTGGGTGGGGGTTAAAATTTAAAACAGTAAAAAGATAAGCAATCAATAACAAAGAACACGGCACACACAAATTGCAAGTAACACAATATGTGCAAGTGAGAACGGAGTAACGAGTTACAAAGCTTTAAAAATAGGAATGAAGAGAAGATCTGAAAATTAATTTTTTTATATAATTGAAGAATCCATGGAAGTGTAAATGCATTTTACCATAATAACCCACAGAATTCCAGCTGTCGGTATTATCGCAAATTCAGTAAGATCGAGTTTACTGTCCATTTATGATAGATTTCACTAACAGAAAAGCCCAATAAACAGGTGAATGCTAATTATTTTTATGGTTGTGACCTCCAGAATTTCGACTGAACCACGTGGTACCGTCGGAGACAATCGTAGGGTAATCTCCAGTGCTGCGGTCTCCTGCCTTGATTAAACGGCATGCTGTCCCAATTAAGCGAAGTAAACCCTGGCTATTTTCTCGATTGGTTTCTGTTTTTTAAGATTTGCCCCAAATAAATGGCTGCCCCGATTAATCGGTGGCCCAAATAACTGGAATCTACTGTATTTCATAAAATATTTGGTTGTTGTACATTGGATTTTACTGAACATCGTTCATAAAAATGTCCCAATTTGTTTAACCACTCAAACATATTTTCTTCACACTTGAAGGCCTTGATGCAAAGTTTTAAATGCTGCCAACATTTCATGTTTAGAAGGTTTAATATTGCCCTCATTTTCATCCAAGTCATCGTCTTTATTGTCACTAGATCTTTGAATACTCTCCAAAATGTTGGTTTCTCAGATATTCAGCTACTATGACATCATTATCAACTCATAAAAATTTGCCAAAAACAATTTCTCCACTGATCAAATCTCTTGCTTGGAGTTCTTCACAAGATTGCTCAATATCTTGTAGTAGTTTATCCTTCTCACTGCTGTTAATTGCATTTTAGCAAAACCTGCTTTTGTGAAACAATTCTTAATCATTGTTTCCATCACTTCTTGATTCCACACTTTTGCCAACTCTGATGTGCACATCCTCAAATCTATAACAGCATCTCTAGGTTTGTTGGTTTCTATTCTCAGTTTAATTTTTTTCAGTATGCACCTTTGGTAGTTCATTTTCAAATTCTTCATAATGCCTCGATTCATTGGCTGCAGTTTAGACGAGGTATTTTCGTCATCTTTCTATTGAAATTTAAAATCCACTGTTCAAAAATTTCACTTGTCATCCAAGCTTTTTTGTTGTGGTTGTAATACAACTCTAATGACTTTACTCCTTTGAAACATCGGGGTTGTTTACTTTTGACTATTACCAAAAGATTCAGCTTTCATTACTGTCCATATTTGCACCAGCCAAGACTGTAATTCTTTCCTTACTATTTTTATTGCCTAAACGTTTATCTCCTTTAAAAGTCAGTGCCTTGTTCAGCAAATATTTTAAAAATAGATAGACCTGTTTCATCAGTGTTGAATGTCTTTGGGCTTTTAGTCCTCCATAATTTTTTTCAAAACTGTTTCTTTCCAATGGGTACAGTCCTCTTCAATTAAAACGGACACCAGAAATAACTTTTTTGAGTAAGCCATGGCACTTTTTAAATTTGTCCAGCCAATCAGAACTAGCTTGGAATGTTTTATGCCCCCAGAAAAGATGCTTACTCTGTAGCCTTTTCTTTTATTAATGGCCCCAATATCGGCATGTTTCGGTCTTGAATCAACTTCACTCACTTAAAAATAGCTTCATCTACATCTTCATACAGGCATAATTTCACACGCTTCCGACTGGGTCCTGTTTCCTCAAACAGTCTGAAAATCAACACATGGTTTTTCAGAATGGTTGACTTACTATTGGCAGGGATACCAAATTTTAAAGCGATTTCTTTTTTTTTTTTTTAACGCCCCGATCTACGCTATTAAGCACTTCCACCTTTTCCACTATGTTTAAGGATTTTCTCTTAGACATTGTAAGGTTACTTGCACAGCAGCTGAAACAAAACTGATTTAGGGACCGCTTGTACATACCATGTAAACAGAGACAGGTAACATTTAGTGAAAGTGTGGATGACTCATTTCTGTGAAACAACAGATAAATTTCCAGGATAAAGGAAAATCATTCTCTCCTAATTCTCTAATAGTCTGCTTACAGTAGAAAACAGGTTGACCAGAGCCAATTGCCACATTGGGAATATGCTTTAATCTTTGCCAGTGGCTGTGGACACATAGATAGCAGTTGATCAGTGCAGCTTCTGAATACAGTAGAGGTAGTTGTGTAGATTTTACAGGCACCACTAAATTGTGGAATATTTTAGCTCTTAAGAATTAATCCCTTAGCTCTTAATTTGTGCTTTCCACAGCCACTAGCTCTATTGCCTGAAGGCCAGAGGTGCAAACAGTGCATACCCAGGTCTCTTGAAATCAGTTCGTTATATGGAAATTTTCTTTGTTATATACGGAAACTATTTTTAGTGTAATGACCAGGGGGAAATCAAAAAAATTTCACTGTATGGAAGCTTGTTAAAGAGAGGTCTGACTGTACTTCTTTATCTCTCATAATTTCTTTCCACATGAAGCAGATTTCTTCTTCTGCATGGACTCATTGCAGGCCTGTAGTAAGACATGTTGATTTATTGTAGGTGTGCTGCAGAACTCATTGTATCAGCTGGGGGTGGAGATGAAATCTAACCATAGGCTGCTGCTGAACTACCTTAGAAGGTACTTCAGCTCCTGCTGAACTACCTTGTAAGGTAGTTCAGCAGGATTGATTTTTTTTTTTTTTTTTTTTTTTTTTTTTAATATATGATATTATATATTTTTTGCCTTGGTGGGAATGTTCATCCTTGTGCTGACATTTGTGGGTAAGAGAATTTTATTGTTGATTTTTAGAGCAGAAAATACATTTCATTGAACGTAATGCCACACTGCTCCAATAAATTGAAGCAATGTGGCATTAAGGGATATGGAAGTTACTGCTATGAATGAAGGGATGGTTAAGTGGAAGAAGACAGAGTGGTTTAAATGGGGACTTCTTTTCATGGACTAATGTTATTAGTGGAGCACCGGGGTTCAGTGCTGGGCCATTGTTGTTTTCAATATTTATTAATGATACTGATGAAGGTGTATTAGGCTTAATGTCTAAGTTTGCAGATGATATAATGGTTGGTAGGGTGGTTAATGACAGTAATGATGGTATTCTATTGCAACTGCTTCCCATATGCATTACTTTACATTTGTCAATGTTAAACTTCATTTGCCACCTCTCAGCCCATCTGCTCAACTTTTCTAGATCCTGTTGCAGCAGCGTACTGTCATTAGTGTCCTTAACAACCCTGCCAACCTTCATATCGTCTGCAAACTTGGACATTGAGCTTGATATACCATCATCAATATCATTTATAAATACAGAAAACAACAATGGACCCAACACTGAAACCTGGGAGACTCCACTAATAACATTAGTCCACGAAGAGCAGTGTCCATTGATTACCACTCTCTGTCTTCTCCCACTCAACCATCCCTTTGTCCATAGCAGCAATTTGCCTCCAGTGCCACACTGTTCCATTCCCATCAAGCTGTTGATTAAGGGTACTCAGAGAATTTAAAGCATACCACAAAAATAGTCCCCAAACTATATCACCATAACCTCCAGCCTGCCAAAAACACCAACAATATATTCAGGTACCATGGCCTCATGTTGTTTTCTCCAAATATGCCCATCATCATGATAGAGTTGGAAATGGGATTAATCAGACCAGGTGATGGGTTTCCACGCATTGTTTGTCCAGTGTTGTTGTTGTTGCTGACATGCCTATACATGCTAATGTCCAGAACAGGGTCCATGTGGATGGATTGTGGAGTTGAGAGAAACCCCTGGTTCCACTTGACAGAATATACAAAAAAAAAAGTCCATGTGGATATAAGTCTTGCTATTTCTACATTATACTGTGTGGTTAGCTGGGACACAATGATGAATCGCTGCTTAGTTGTGGGACAAGGCACACAATGCTCACCACTGGCATTGACCATATCTGGCTGTCCCATGTGTGATCCATATCTGGTTGTTCAACAGCTGTTGACATAGTCATGGTAGACTTGTGATACCACAGAGCAGGAGCTTAACCATGCTGGCTGTAGTTGAGATACTGGCATCTGCACATCTTGTCCTCACAGTCATTCTACGTTTGAAGTCTGAAAGATCTTGATTCCAACCCATTCTTCCTCACAGACACTCAAAAACTGATCACCATGTGAAAATGCAATCATCAGGGCTCACATCTGGTGAGTATGGGCTTAGCACACCCAGGGTCCTGAGCTGGATATCATCATTCTTCTCTTTCTTGGTGACCCCCCCCCCTCTCTCTCTCTCATTCTCTCTCTCTCTCTCTCTCTCTCTCTCTCTCTCTCTCTCTCTCTCATAATAATAATACATATCAGCCTTTCCAACTTTGAGCCTTCACCAGCATCACAGACCAGTCCATTCCTATACAAGGAATGGACTGGTCTGTGATGCTGGTGAAGGCTCGTCTGGCCAATTCAGAATATATACACCATTCTCTCATTGTAATAATTATTTATTTATATATACAAATTTGTGTATATATATATATATATATATATATATATATTATTTTTTTTTTTTTTTTGTGCTTTACAATAGGTTCATAGTCCTAATTGTGTCTTGCATGTGACTCAAAACACACTCAAAATGCTTGCCAGCAGAAACCAAATTGTCAGAGTCTGTTGAATTTCTGGATGTGCAGGAATCAAGGGAGAATGTGTGTAGCAAAGGATACAACTAGTATTATTTTAACCTTCAGAAGAGTCCCACACACTGATTACTGGCTCATTATATAAAACAGTTGCAAAGAGCAACAGAAATGGCACGACATGATGAAACCTCCAACAAGCTTTTTCGAATTAAAAGAAAGTTCTTCAGCCCCTGGAAATCAATTATTTGGCCAAATAGGCATGAAGAAGCAATCCTTGCTCGACTGTAAATTGGTACCTGACTAATTCTTATCTATGCAAATTAGAAGATCTAACAAAATGCATCAATTGCCAAGTATTACTCTCCATCTCATATTTCTTGACTGCTCACTTTTCAAAAGAATACATCTGCCAGCCTTCTCCTTATTATACAAGTCTTGTGGCATACCTACCTCACAGTTCATTTTAAGTGATGGCTACAATGTGGCTGATGTTTTTCTTTTTCTGTGATTGATAAACTGCTACAATTTGATATGCATGATATTGAATATACCCAGAAGTGAATGTGTAGAGCATTTATCAGTGAACCATTCAACAGATGTGGCTAAGGATATACTGTACTTTGCCATAACTGTCAGTATTAAAACAGATATAGATGCCTTCTTTCAAATTTCAGCACTTTGATTATAACCACCTTGTATTTTCAAAAAATTATTCTGATTTTTTAAAATTTATTTACATAAATTAATTATTTAACAAATTAAATTAAGCTATGCTATTATATTGTGTCAATTTATTTACATTTAATAATTAGTTTCAGTACATGACATTTTTGTGTGCTAATACCTTAAAAATGCTCATATTTATTTTTTTAATCCATTAGGTTACAATTATGTTGTTGAGTGTGTTGAGAATTGGTTATGGTATGGAAAGTTTAGAATTTGTTCGACCAGGAGTTCTTCTGAGATTTTTGAATCGTGCTGATATGGGCACGGTAATTCCAACTTCTGGAGTTATTGGGGGATTCACAAACAGAGATTTGCCTATCATTGGAGATTCTCAACCAGTATGTATCTGATTATTACAGAATATAAAGTTGAAAGTATGTGGTTTCTGCTACTAGTTTATAATTCTTATTTTATTCTGTACTAGTTACTTTTCTCTGATACAGATTTGTAATTATCAATTTTATATATTGCACTATATATGTTTATGACCCCACTAGCACAATTAAAGGTTAACCTTTAATTGTTTAATTAAATAAATATATTTAATCCCTAATTTAATTTTCATCTTAATTTTAACAGTGTTAGTCGATTAGTGTTGAGTATCTTAAGTATTCTCTTAGTACAGAAACATGAGCTGTCACTGCACTTTTGAACTGTTTATTTTGCTCATGATAGAAGTAGTGTGGGATCCATTGCACCCCACTAGCATTTAACTGTTAATATATTTCTGAGTTTTTTTTTTTTAAGTAAGAGCACTTTTTATTTTTCAATACTCAATACATATTTTCAAAAAATAAAAAAGTTTGCTTTGATTTTTTTATTTCTAGTAATTATGATTAGATGTATAGTGATGCCTCTGATAGTGAAATTTTCTGTTTGTTGGAAGAGTCCTTTTCAGTGTAAAGGACTCTTCGATGGAAGCTATATCACTTAAAGTTAATTTTATATATATACATACATATATATATATTTTTTTTTTTTTTTTGTTAGTTGTTAGCACATCGGCTTCTGTGGCCATAATGCACCTCCCAAAGTTTTTGCATTTTACTCTGATCCAAGCCCAGAGGCGGGATTTGAACCTGTGACCTTTGGGTTGCCAGGCAGGCACTTTACTCACCTGGCTAGCCCGGTCGGCATTTTATATATTGAGGATAGTACAAATGCGAAAATATAAGACATGAAAAGCTTATACAAGACACCTTATTCTTCCTATACAAAAGGAACTGAACTGAAACCAGATATAAGTTTGCTATACTTCTCAGGAATCATGAATCTGGTAAGGAAGACGTTGCATTTTCTTCAGATGACAAACAGATTAGTCACATTTTTTTGTGCCACTATGAGGGTTTTCAGATTTTTGTTCATTCTTTTGGGACTCATTTGATTGTGCTTCTTCTAGAGTGAAACTGAGAGTAGTCAAACTTGCAGTGATTGATCAAAATTGTACAGCAGAATTTGCCAAACTGAAAGGGTTTGAAGTTGTGTCTAATGAATTTTAAAAACTTTTACTTCTCCAAGACTTTTACATTGGGAGAGAAACAGAAATACATGGCAACTTTCCAATTCTGACAAAGTTAATTCTCCGTCTTGTTAGTCCAATAAGAGGCGCCTCCGTAGCCAGGTGGGAAGGAGCAGCAGTGCGTAGCACACGCTTCTTGATTAGACCGGGGTTCGAGCCCATCACCACCAAATACGGAGGATGCAGAAAGGTCAGAGAATGACCACCACATATCCCGAAGCAATATGGCCTTGGTTGCTAATACTCCTAAAAACCAAATAACAAACAAAACATAGTCCAATAAGAACGACTAATAGAAACATTACTATTGACAATTGGTACCCGTTAACTGAGCTATCTAGAAGAAAACTTGGAAACCTGGGTACCACAAGAATCAATGAGCTGTAGATCCCACAGGAATTCAAGTACTGCAACAAAAGATTTTTTGCACCAGATCAAGCACTTTCAGTAATCAAGTATTTGTTATGATCACCAAATAAAATACACGTGGAAGTTTGCACACATTTTTATAATGTTAACCTTGCACTGATGTAATTTATCAAAATATAATAAAAATATATTCCTAAGATTATTTACATAAACTTTGTAATATATGTATACTATGCCTAACTTTATATAAAAGTTTATTAATTTATATATTGTGTTTCTTAGATTACCACCTCAGCCTTACAGACCCCAGGTAGTAATCTAAGATAGGTGCCATTTTTTGATACCAGCACTACAAATTTATCTCATTGATGTTGTAATTTTATGGTTGTTTGTTTGTTGTTTGGTTTTTAGGAGCATTAGCAACTAAGGCCATATTGCTCCGGGATATGCGGTGGTCATTCCCTGACCTTTCCGCATCCTCCGTATTTGGTGGTGACGGGCTCGAACCCGGGTCTAATCAAGAAGCGTGTGCTATGCACTGCTGCTCCTTCCCACCTGGCTACGGAGGCGCCGTAATTTTATGGAATTCTATATTATTACTATTTTATATTGTTTTTATTTTTGATATATTATGACAAAATATTTATTTTCAATATTATTATTTTATTTATTATTTCATAGTTTGCATGTTACTATCCTAATTACCAGACTGTGCTTTGTCAGAGAGCAGAGATATGCAAAATGGTTTGCAATTTTGTCTACCCCAAGGTTAGTTTGTGGGTAAAAAATCCAAGTTATAGGAAGAAAACCATGCATCTCCACTTGAGTTTGGTTTTTTTTTTTTTTTTTGTTTGTTTGTTTGTTTGTTTGTTTAATAGTTTTATGGTGCATTAGCTCCACTTGAGAGAAATTAATTCAGCTTTTCTTAAAAATAGAAATTATCACAAGTAAATGAATAGAGAAAGCTCTTCACACAAAATGAGGTTTTTGAAGTTCATAATTGGATGAAATTTAATTTATTGATGATAAATATACTAGTCATAAGGATACAATCTTACATTAAATACAATATTCTCTATCAAAAAACCAGTACTTATTAAAATCTAAAACTAGGCAAAGGAGCTAGGTATATTTATGGATTCCTTAGTCATATTTCCATGCCAGGAGAGTGTGTATGAGAATGGGGGGGGGGGGGAATAGTCTCTTAATGCTATCATACATTATTAAGTGTAAAAAGTTTGAATTTTTTAAGTATTAGCTGGTCTTGTACAGTCTGTAAAGGTAATTCACTTTAAAAGTTGGTAATCTTATCATTAGTAAACTAAACATCAATAAATGTGGTGTTAAATTATTTTTTATTCTCTTACTTATATTAAGCATATAATGTTGTTCTGTCAAGATTATTCTTCCTATCAGCTACACAAGTTAAACAGACTTTATCAGATGAGTGTCATGCACATTATTAGTTGTACTCATTTAGTAACGTCACATATTACATTTACCTATTTCATTCTGTATTTTAATCATTTTCTTACTGAAGTTAACAGTTGCGGGTAACAAATCCAAGTTACTAGGTAGAAAACCTTGCATATCCTACTTATATTAATCATGTAATGTCATTCTGTCAAGATTATTCTTCCTATCAGCTTACACAATTTCAACAGTATATCCGGATGAGTGTCATGTACATTATTAGTTGTACTCATTTAGTGATCTCACATATTACATTTATCTATTTCATTTTGTATTTATTTATTTAATTTACCTATTTCATTCTGTATGTATTTAAATACAGTGTAACTCCTCTATTATGAACTTCTATTTAATGAATTTTTCTATATTACGAATTTTTTTGCCAAACATTGCACCTTGAAATGAAATTACATGTAAAATTAACCCCATGTAGCGAAGTGTTAGTCTCTCTATAATGAATTTTAAAAAAAATAAGCAAAAGCATTTTTGAAGATTTTCAACCATTTACTGCTAAACAGCTGCTCAATATACGGCCTCCTTCCTTCCGAAACTGCTCATTAGCATCTGGAATTAATCATCCTTTTAGTGAACACTTCTGGCCATTGACGCCCGTAGGAGAGTCTTTGTTTCATTTTTGTTAGTTATAAAACGAAATGGGTTTTCTTAAAAGCGGTCATTAACTTTGCAATAAAAGTGGTAGATTTGTAAATTGATGTTGGCTAAGGGGAAAACAAAATTCGCTGTGAGTAAATCTTTAGCTTGCTGCAGCGGCAATACATAGGATGCTTCGATAGTTGATTTTTAGTGACATCCGCTGAGTGACATTCGCTTCTCACCTCAACTGTACCGCGTGACCTTCCTGTCAATCATTATATGAAAGTTTTTGTATATGTCCATTCTCATCTAACTGGACTCCCAGTAGATTGTTTTCATGAATTTTTTTAAATTTCGTTCTTTTAGAAAGATTTGTCATCAATCACATAGACTATATGCTTTTTTTTCTTTTCTTTTTTTTTTTTCTGAAAAATAATATACAGCATACATTAACCATAAATTTTCTTTCATGTTCACAAAGTTGTATATTTCTTCAAAATGATTAATTGGAAAGGTCACATGATACTGTTGAATTGACAGGCAAACACCATTGAGTAGGTGGTACTAACAATTCACTATATAGCCAGCGCAGCTAAGTTTGCAGTGGCTACACGGTGTATGTATCAGCAAGAGCTGCATTCAAGTAATTTTTATAGTTGTGGAAACAATGTCGAAGAGAAAGCGCTTAAGTATTAATGATAAAGTCAAAATTCTTCATGATATTGGTTTTAAGAAAAAAGATATTGTGGAGAAATATAGCATATCTATGATTTTAAAAAATCGAGAATAAATTTTAAATGCAATTGAAGGAGGAGCAGGCAAGAAGTGAATTAAGTTGTGTATATACGAAGATGTTGATAAAGTTGTTCTAAAATGGATGCAAATGATATGTGAAAAGAATATACCAATATCAGGTCCAATATTTAAGCAACAATCTCTGAAATTTGCATTGTCCCTTGGACATACAGAATTTAATGCACTGGGTAGTTAGATAAATTTAAGAAGCGCCACAGAATTGTGGAAAAGGTTATTTGTGGAGAAAGTGTTAATGTAAGCGAAGAAGATTGCAACAGTTGGAGGAACAACACCTTAAAGAAGATTTTGGAAGAATATGAACCTACTGATGTTTTTAATGCTGACGAAATGGGTTTATTCTTTAAATGTTTACATAATGCTCACTTGCTTTTAAGATGATAAATGTTTTGGAGGAAAACAGAGCAAAGAAAGAATCACTTTTCTAGTTGGAGCCAATATGACAGGAAGTGAAAAATTAAGACTTTTAGTCATCGGAAAATCAAAAACCCAAGATGTTTTAAAGGCACAAAATCATTGGAAGTTGACTATGCCTTTAATAAAAAAGCATAGATGACAAGTGATATTTTTGAAGAGTGGATATTAAATCTAGACAAGCATATAACAAAAGAAAAATTTTGTTGATTACTGACAACTGTCCGGCACATCCTGTCAGTATTTCTGCCAAACTTAAAAGTGTGAAGTTGTTTTTACCACCAAATGTAACATCAAAACTCCAACCAGTGGACCAAGGCATTCTTAAAAATTTTAAATTTCATTATTGAAAGAGAATAATAATGAAGATTGTCAATGCGTTACAAGAAAATATAAACTTGGAGGTTACAATTAACCTTAGAGATTGCATCTCCGAACTGGCAAAAGTTTGGACAAACGATGTCACTGAATATACTATTCAAAATTGTTTTTAAAGCGGGATTCGCATTGAACATAGAAGTTGAACAACAACCAGATGAACAAGATGAAGGCGCCTCCGTGGGCAGGAGCAGCAGTGCGTAGCACACACTTCTTGATTAGACCGGGGTTCGAGCCTGTGACAACCAAATACGGAGGATGCGGAAAGATCAGGGAATGACCACCGCCATATCCCCAGAGCAATATGGCCTTAGTTGCTGATGCTCCCAAAAACCAAATAACAAACAACAACAAGATGAACTACCGCTTTCACAACTGACAAACTTTTGGACATTATTAGAATCGTTTGAAACATCGAAAGTGAAATAACACTGGATGGTTATGTTTATGTAGATCAAGATCTGGCTATAACAGAACATCCAAATGAAGATGAAATACTGGTGAACAGTGTTAGACGCGACCATGATCACAAAGAAATTAACGATGACGTTGTGAAGACTCATCAGAACAACCAATAGACAAGCCAACTTGCGAAGAAATGATTCATGCTTTTAAAATGGTTGGTCTGGGTCTACAGTTTTGTGAAAATGTTCCTGATAATGTTTTTAATGCTCTGAATGAATGTGAGGTTTTCTTTGAGAATCAGACATTTTTTAATTGTACTGTGCAAACAAAAATTGCCGACTTTTTAATTTGTGATACTTACTGGCAAAAATTGTGTAAATGTAATTTAAATAAGTATGTTTTTGAAATAAAATATGTTAAAAATAAATGTAGATTCGTTTTCATTTTCTAATTAGATAATTTTCAATAAAAAGATATTCTCTGTATAACGAATTTTTTTGCTGGATTTATCAAATTCGTTATAGGGAAGTTTGACTCTATATATGGTGAAATTACGTATAAAAATTAATACAAAATGCCAGTAGTATGGCAAAACTGTAGAGCAAAAATTTTAAATTAATCGTAATATGGTGGGAGGAGAAGGGGTTACAAGACAGAAACTGTAGCCGAAAGCCTCCAAATAATTTAGAATATAATTTAAATCTAATTCAGATAAATCCATTTTAAATTTTAAAATATAAAACCAATTGTATAACTATTTAGCAGCATCCCCCAATAAGGTACCAGTTCCAAGAAACGTGAAATATCACAAAAGAGACTAATCAAACTACTAAAACAAAATAAAAATAAAATAGACTGACCATTATGCCCCATATCGAACAGAGGACAACGAGGTCAATAATGGTCATAGAATCGCTGCATTTCAATTGCTAGACAAATCGTCGCATAGGCGAAACGAACGAAGGACCTATCCACCCTGCCTTCCTATGATCGAGCCACAAATGCAGAAGATTTGCATAGTGGTGGTCCTTATGCAGCAAAAAATAAACAATAGAACAGACTAGCACTCCAGAGCAGCAAAGCCATACCACCGACATACTGAAAGCTTAACCATCTATAAATATATTTTCTATTTTCTGTCTCTACATAAGCTGGTTAAGCTTTCAGTAGGTTTAATTTTTAGGTTTATGTTAAATTTTTGCTCTACAGTTTTGCCATACTACTGGCATTTTGTATTAATTTTTATACATAATTTCACTATTATATTGGGTATCATGTGGAGGATGTGTATTTTACTGCCTCTAATGTCTGCTTCATATTTATTTTATTTTATTTTTCTATTTATCTATTTTATTTTTAATGTCATATATATATATATATATATATATATAGGGTGTCTGGGCTAGAGGTATCCAAAAATACACACATATATCTCAGCATTTATAAGGTGTATAAAAATAATTTTTTGTTATTATACAGATAGTATGAACCAGAACTGTAATGCTCAATAAGTTCTATGTTGATATCAATATTTGTAAAATAAAAAATAATAAGAGAAGTTTACCTCAGTAATTCTAATAAGAGAAGTTTAATATGTAGAACACTTCCATATGATACTCTCCAGCAATTGAAACGAAAAAATCGAAAATCTTGCATTATAGTAAAAAATAATTAAAAATCAATTGAACACAATTAAAAATCACCCTAATTAAAAAATGAATAGCAAATGCTTAGAAAACGGTACTCACCTTGTATAAATCTGCAATAAATTTTTTGGTAGATGGTGGCTAAATTTAGGTTGTAAGAAGCATTAAAAAGAACTAAGGCGGGGAATGGGGTGAAAATATTTTAAACAGATTTTAAAATGAGCACAAGGAAGTAGAAATGCAGATCTCCAATCCTTGGTTGTCATAAAGAGGTTAAAAGACGTAAATGAAAAAAAGAGAGAAGACCGGTGGTGCCACTAGTCGTTACGAGGGACTTTCGTTGAGTAAACTGTCATCAGTTGGCAAATGGAAGAGAAGTGAGCGCGTGTTGTATTTAAAGTTTATCTAAACTCCCATGATGCTCTTTTTGACACGCGGGAACTTTAGCCGCGAGAGGTTCCAAGCCGGTGAAAGGTTGAAGGGAAGTTTAGCGTTAATAATGTTGAGATCGGAATGGTGTTGGTACCATTCGATGGTGAGGGCTTCATATTGAAGAATTCTGTAGCTCGATCTGAGTTTAATAATAGTGATGGCAGAGTCAACAAGGGGGCGGGGTGTGGTTGTGGGTTTGAGCATGGGTTGTTAACTCAGTGCAGGATTGACTTGTCTTGAAACTGTTGAAGTGGTAGTATGCGTGGGTATTGGAAGTTGTGGAGGAACCGAATTTGGTGGTAGTGCTGCCGATGTAACAGGTGTCGCAGTTTGGTTGGCATTTTATAAGATATATTATTGAGATCATCGATGGGATTGTGTGTATCTTTATAAGAATTAAATAGGGAACCTAGTTTATTGTAAGTGGAGAAGGTGAGGGAGATGTTGGTATCTTTGAATGTACGTCGGAATTGCTGCGAGTTCACTATGGTAAGGGAGAACTATGCGAGTGTTTGCCTTGTGACTGTGTCTGGTGGGGTTATTAATACTGTTTTTAACGGTGGATATTGTGTGTTGGATGAGTTGAGGGGGGTAGCTCCTGGCCATGAATTTATCAGTAAGGTATTGAAGTTCATTGTGTAGATCGTTTTGTGAAGAGCTGAATTTGATAGCGTTGTAGATTTGGTTGTGTAGGACGGCTTTTTTGGTACTAAGGGGATGATGTGAAGTGAAATGTAGATATTTACCGGTATGCATGTTTTTTCTGAAAATCTTGGTATTTAAATTTGTGTCTGTTGTATAAATAGTGAGATTAAGAAAATTAATCTGGTTGTCTGTTGCGATTTCGAGGGTAAGGTTTCGCCTGTCATGTATTGTATTGAATTTTAAAAAAAGATTGTCTATGGTTGTTCTGTTGCCTATTATTAGGATATCATCAGCGTAGCGGATGTATAATTTAATTTCAGAGGGGAAAGGTTGTAAAATTTGGTTTTCAATAGTGGCGAGATAAATTTCAGAAAGGGGGGCAGAAATGCCTAAACCCATTGGTAAACCAAATGTTTGTCGATAAATTTTATTGTTGAATCTAAAATATCTAGCGTCTAGTAAAAGAGTGCTAAGTTCAAGGATGTGGTCAACTGAAAGAGAGGTACGTTTCGTTAAAGTGTCATCAGCTGTTAGAAGTACGTGTAATGCTTGTAGGGTGAAAGGGATATGCACATTAGTGTATAGGGATATGACGTCAAAAGAAGCTAATATGTCTTCGTCGGATATGGTGGTGTTGCTGATTTTTTGGAATGCTTGGTTGGTATTATTAATTTTGAATGTAGAGAATTGAGTGAGTGGGGATATAATTTTGACAAGGAAGGTGGATAAATTAGCAAAAGCTGATCTACTAAAAGAAACGATAGGTCTTAGTGGGTGGCCAGGTTTGTGTAACTTGGTTATTCCGAACATGTGGGGCAGAATGTTGTTGCGAATACCTATCTGTTGTAATGTAAAGAGGTTGATTTCTTTGTTCTGTCTGAGTTTTCTGAGAATTGTGTCAAGTTTATTTTTAAGTTTTGTAGTGTTGTGGTTGCTGTCATTTGTATATGTATCTTGGTTGGCTAAAATTAACTCTATTTTTTCTGTGTAGGTGTTCTTGTCCAGGATAACGATTGTGTCTCCTTTGTCAGCTTTTTGGATGATGATATTTGGGGTTTTGCTTAGTCTTTGTAAATCCGAGAGTTGTTGTTTTTTTATGTTAGGGAGAGATGTGAGTTTAGAATTTATTATCCTGTTAGACTGGTGTATAAGTCGCCACTTATCGGGATGTTGATCGAGTTTAGACTTCAGTTCGATTATACAATCTTTTATTGGATAGTGTTGTTCTTTAATAGCAAAATTGAAGCCAAATTCTAGGCCGGAGAGTTCGGAAGGGGTGAAGGATTTTGAGGAGAGATTAACGGTGGAGATTTTTGGGGGGGGTTTGGATGTGACTGTGTTCCATTTTTTGGTGTGTTTTTGTGCTATGTGTTGGATGGTGGCGTTGAAATGTATATTGCTGTGGTTAATATATTCAATCCAGTCGTCCAGTGGCATGTCTCTTTTGAGAAAGAATCGTAATTGGTGTATACAGTTTAAAAGTTGGTGTTTTTTGTTAAATCTTTTCTTATCGCGATGGATGTGCGGTGTATGATATGTGGGTATTTTTTACAGTTATTTTTGGGAAAAATGCGGGCGAATTTGGAGATGACGTTGTGATATAAGCATTTTTGTAGGAAAGCTATGTGTAATTTGTTGGAGAAATATTTGATAAGTGCTTTGGAGAGTTGTATTTTCCTATCAGGCATATCTAAGGGCATCAGAGATGAGATTAGAAATATATAAAAGGTATTGACCCGGTGCAGATAAGGTGTTGATTATGATGTTAAAATATCTTATAAGTTTGACAATAGTGAAATTATAGTAATCTTATAATACCATGTTCCTTATAATATAAAGTTCCCACGTGTCAAAAAGAGCATCATGGGAGTTTAGATAAACTTTAAATACAACACGCGCTCACTTCTCTTCCATTTGCCAACTGATGACAGTTTACTCAACAAAAGTCCCTCGTAACGACTAGTGGCACCACCGGTCTTCTCTCTTTTTTTCATTTACGTCTTTTAACCTCTTTATGACAACCAAGGATTGGAGATCTGCATTTCTACTTCCTTGTGCTCATTTTAAAATCTGTTTAAAATATTTTCACCCCATTCCCCGCCTTAGTTCTTTTTAATGCTTCTTACAACCTAAATTTAGCCACCATCTACCAAAAAATTTATTGCAGATTTATACAAGGTGAGTACCATTTTCTAAGCATTTGCTATTCATTTTTTAGTCAGATTTATCACGGTATTATAAGATTACTATAATTTCACTATTGTCAAATAAATCTAATGCAATTAAAAATTAACTAAATTAATTAAAAGAAATTTAATGAAAAAAAAGGAAAATCGTTTTGCAATATTTTTCATTAAATTTCTTTTAATTAATTTATTTACTTTTTAATTGCATTATGATTATTTTTGTTCATTTGACTTTTAATTATTTTTTACTGTAATGTAAGATTTTAGATTTTTTCGTTTTAATTGCTGGAGAGTATCATACGGAAGTGTTCTATGTATTATATTGAGGTAAACTTCTCATTATTTTACAAATAGTTATTACACAGAGTAACTCACCAAGTTTTTATGAAGGTTAGTAAAGTTCAATGTGGGCACCTTTTGTAGCTTGATAGATGTCAAAACGATACTCGAGCTCTTTCTAAGTGTTTTCCAGCATCTGAGGCATTATTAGAACTGCTTCAACGATACGCTGTTTCAAATCAGCCAAATCCCGAACGTTTCTCTGGTACACACAGTCTTTAATAAAGCCCCATGCAAAAAAGTCCAATGGAGTCATATCCGGAGATCTAGGCAGCCAGACATTTGGGCCTCCTCTTCCAATCCAACGTCCAGGAAAAGTCTTGTTCAAAAATGTGGTAACATTTCAATGGAAGTGTGGTGGAGAACCATCTACCTGAAACCTGGGGGAAATCTGTGGAACAGCAAAGATCTGCAGCATGTCAAGGTAAGTGTGTCTCATCACTGTGGGCTCTATGAAAAAAATGGACCGATCATTTTTGTGTACTCCCAATCAGACGTTGACTTTTGGTGTGTCCCTTTCATTTTCGATCACTTAGTGAGGATTCTTCGTACCCCAAATGCTGCAATTGTGTCTGTTAACTTTCCCGCAAATGTGAAAGGTTGATTCATCACTGAATAACAACAGATCAAGATAATTATGATTGTCATCGATACGGCTGATCATCTCAGCAGCGAAATCAGCTCTTATGCGGTAATCGTCTGGCTTAAGGTTTTGAAAAGTTGAAGTTTGTACGCACGCAAATAGAGACATTTGTGAACAATGTCATGCACTTTTGAACGAGGAATCTGTAGTTCATTACTAGCCAGTCTAATTGACTTACGTGGGCTCCTAGAGAATGACTCGCACACCCGATTCACAGTCTCATCAGCCACATGCTTTTTTAGGTGTTTCCCAGTTTGTGAAACCAAACTTCCCATTTATTTAAGAGTCCTATCCCACTGAAGAATGGATTTGGATGTGGAAGGATCCACATTCCATTCCCTTCATGCACGCCGCCAAACACGCGTAACTGAGTTTTTATTTAGTTGAAATTCAGCTAACCAAAGCATGCACTGCACCTTCCACTGTGGTGTCCACATCTCGACTGAGGAACTGAGGCACTGCTGTTTTTTGCACATGCACGACTACTGGTGACATGCCTGCACTAGCGACTTTGACAGTGTGACGAAACAAATCTTGGAGAGATTTCCTATCGACTGCACTTTCGTTTGAGAAAATATAATGAGTGATTCTCGCATTATAAGCCATTATTTTTGGATACCTCTAGCCCGGAAACCCTGTATATATTTTTTTTAATGAAAACTCCGAGCATGAAAGGTATTGGAATCTATAGTACTTAATACAGGTAACCCAAGTATAACACGGTAGTTAGGTTCCCATAAAATCTCCTGTAGTGCGAAACCGTGTTATACGGGACTAAGAACCAATACAAAAAGGGGGGTTACATTCCAAAAACTAACAAAATTAGGCCTACATCATTTTTTATAACTATTGAAAACTTAATTTTTTTATTAAAAATAGTAATAACTAAACAAAAGTATTACGAACTGTGATACGTATATGTCAGATAATGTACATTCATTTAATTTTCTGGCTCTTCACTGCTGCTAAGCGCTAAGCACAAGTGACGAAACAAATCTTGGAGATATTTCCTATCAACTGCGCTTTCATTTGAGAAAATATAACGAGTGATTCTTGCATTATATGCCATTATTTTTGGATACCTCTAGCCCGGACACCCTGTATATTTTTTTTTAATGAAAACTCCGAGCATGAAAGGTATTGGGACCTATAGTACTTAATACAGGTAACCCCAGTATATGTCATATATGTCAGATAATGTATGTTCATTTAATTTTCTGCCTCTTTACTGCTGCTAAGCACAAGAGAGTCGAGGGCGCTGACTCTCTTTAAAAATTACAGCTGTGAATTACAGGCTCCGAAAATGCGATGTGTTTGCCGTTTTATTTACCTAATTGTTATTTTATATTGTACTTTATAAGTAGCCTTATAGGTCTAGTTATGCTGGTTATTTTTAATTTAGATAAGAGTTTTTGTGGATTACTACTTAATATATGTAAAACTGTTGTTTCGTTTGAATCTTGCAGCCATTGTTTTTGTATAGAGAGTGGTAGGGAATTCAAATTTTTAATTGTGGTAACTAGGAAGCTCTAATGTAAAATTATATAGTGTAATACACATCACTGCATTTAGGATTCTATTAGATAGTGTAGTATTGACAATTAATTAATTAAATTTATTGATCTTATTCATTTAAAATGTCATGTCCCAGACTAGAGCAACAAAGCAACAGGCACAAAGTGGCAGGAGTGCTGTGACTCAGGGGAGAACTGAGGGGGGGGACGATTCTCCAACGCATCGCAGCCTAAAAAAATGTGCAGCTTATGAAATGTTTGTCAAACTCTCTGGAACAGAACATGATCTAGCCAAGGAGGATGTCTTTGTGTGTGCCAGGTGCACAGTGTCCAGATATTAGGTGTCAACTCAGCGTTCTAATGGGCGTCTATGAGAGCTTCAGGTGTAGGGTAGATGTCCTCGAAGAAATTAATATAAGAGGCCCGTCAAGCTCTCATCTGCCTGACTCAACACCACAGCTCACTCCTGTGCATCAGGCAACACAGCGGCAATCTCCAAGACAGAATGCGCTGGTCCCAAGGTACAGTCAGTCCTCGTATAGCACGATAGTTGCGTTCCTAGAAACCCTCGTGCAATATAAACAACAGGCCCTATGGAAAAAATGGGGTTAGGTGCCAACCACCCAAGATTGAACACACATTTGTAACCAAAAAATTACCAAACACAATAAATAATCGTAATAAAATACTTAAGCATTTTATTACGACTATTATGTAATAAAATATTGCTAATGCTTTTGCTTCTATCGTAAGCGAACTTGTTTATTGTTTGATTTTCTATCCAAACAGATGACAGCCGTTCCATCTCTTCCAATTCTTTGTGTCTTAATCTAATGGATTTTAATTACACTTTGAGTTGTTCCTGCTATGAAAGTTGTTTTTATTTTCTCTGCATTCTTTCTAATTCTCGGCGTTGCCTCATTTAGGTCTGTAGCATGGTCTTTCATTTCGCTCAAAGTGTTTCACAATTTCGTATTTTTTCTCTATCGACAGAGGCGGACTGGCCATAAGCCTTACCGGGAACACCCCGGTGGGCCAGAGGCCGGTGTGATTTTGGCCATAAACCATAGTACGAGACCACTATAAATTTTCCCCGGCAAGAATTTTTGACCCAGTCTGCCTCTGATTAACGATATTGCTTTTCTTTTTCTCTCTGAATCTGCAGTGTCTTCACCAGGATGCTTCCTTTTCACACCTTTTAAGTAAAAATTATTTTACTCATTTTTAGGGAATAAAGCACAATTACAAAACGAGGAGGCACGTTTGATACACATAAACAAAGCTGCGCGTGTGTAGCAACTGAATAAACAACACCGTAAAGACAGAGATTAACACCTCACATTTTACTAAAGCACATTTCTGGGGGTTACTACCATAAAACAATAAAAACAATTTCCAGTTGCGTTCCTGGTAGTGGAATCTGTTATAAACTGGTAGTAAACTCGATCTAATTGCATTTGCGATTATACCGATAGCTGGAATTGTGTTGGTTTTTACGTTATTATGGTGAAATGTGTCTCCCCTTCACTGATATAAAAAACATAAATACATTTTCAGAATCTTCTCTTTATTCCTATTGTGTTGCATTTGGTTGGGGTGATTCTGCATTCGACTGCCATTTCTTGTAAACACAAAGGCTAATCATGCATAAGCAAATTCGGTTCGTGTTATATAAGATATCGTTCCCCTATTTATAAATCGTGTATGATCGAATTCGTGTAGTGTAAACGTGTTATACGAGGACTGACTGTAACTGGTTATTGTTGGTGACTCTATTGTCAGGGAGACGGGTAATATATTGCGTAAAAAGGATAGATAGAATAGGGCCAGGATATTGTCTGCCAGGGGCAAAGGTTGATGACGTGCAGCATATATCATTTTTTAAGGGCAAAGGGTGATATTGTTGTACACGTTGGCACCAATGACATTAAGAGTAGGAGATCTGCAGATTTACTTAACAAGTACAGGTCAATGTTGCAAAAAAGTCGTGAGTTAGGGTTAAATTTGAAACTGTCTGCAATTCTGCCCAGACATGATAGGAGGGAGTACATGATGAGAGCCTTGTCAATCAATTTGGCCCTGGAGGGAATGTGCAGGGCTCATGGGGTAGAATTTTATTTTTTCAGTGTGGTCTGTGCTTGTTAACAGGAGAGACTGCTTCTACAGGGATGGGATACACTTAAATAGAAAGGGTGCAAGAATATTTGCTGATGCTATTGAGGCAATGTTAGGTGGGTCGGAAAATTGCTAGCTTTGGGGGATTCACAGACTAAAAGTTTAAAATTAGCCGCAGGCAGAGGTGAAGGTGATTCTTTCACTACTTCTATTAGAATAAGCAGTGGCCTGGAGTGAGGGGTGCTGGGGGTTTCAGGGACTGATGGCAGTCATCATGAAACAGGTAGGTATATGGGATGTGTTAGGGTAACTAAGAATAAGAATAGGTGCATGTATACCAATGCTAGAAGTATAGTAAATAAATTTGTTGAATTTGAAGTGTTGGTCAAGACATCAAAGGCAGATATTGTTGGGATATCAGAGACGTATCACACAGATATTAGGAATGCAGAATTGGAATTTGGGGAGTACAATGTGTATAGAAAGGATAGACAGGATAGGAAGGGAGGAGGGGTTATGCTGTTAATTAAGAAAAACATAAAATCAAAAGAAATGCATCCAGTTGATATAGATGGACAGTGCACTGTTGAGTCAGTTTGGTGTGTGACATAAGCACTGCGAAAGCAAAAATAAGAGTAGGAGTGTGTTATAGGCCTAATGACTCGAATGAGTGCAATGAACAATTGTACAGAGAAATAGAGTGGGCTAGTAAATCAGAATGTCTTATAATGGGGGATTTTAACTTCCCAGATATAGGCGCCTCCGTAGCCAGGTGGGAAGGAGCAGCAGTGCATAGCACGCAGCTTCTTGATTACACCGGGGTTCGAGCCCGTCACCACCAAATACGGAGGATGTGGAAAGGTCAGGGAATGACCACCGCATATCCCGGAGCAATATGGCCTTAGTTGCTAATTCTCCTAAAAACCAAATAACAAACAAACAAACAAACTTCCCAGATATTGAGTGGAACTTGTGGGTTGGTCACTCACACGCTAGTAAGACTTTTTGTGGATATATTGGATGATTGTTTTCTGCAGCAGCATGTTCAAGAGGCAACCAGAGAGGGTAATACTCTCGATCTGGTTATCAGCAGCGATCATTCGTGTATTAAGAATTTGCAGATGAAGGAACCACTAAGTGGCAGTGATCACATTGTACTGATGTGGGATTTACTTAAAGATATAATTACCATTAGGGGTGAAGGAAAGGGTTTTTGCTTCCATAAAGGCGACTACAGTGGTCTCAGACAGTTATATTCTGTACAGTGGGATCAACTGATGATAGGTTAAATAAATTTAAGGAGGAACTGGACAAACATTTAGAGGGAATGGTTGTGTGAATTTTTTTTTGGCTGATGCCACATAAGCTCATACACTTGCTTTCTTGCATCACATGCCACGGTTATTATTACTATTACTGTAATAGTCCCCTTCTGCAGCATCTAGTTTTCGTGTATCTTCTGCTCTCTTTAAAAAATCAGTAATGTGCGTTTGTTTGTTTTGCTTGATAGATCTTTGTAATATGCATGGCATGGAGCTAAGCATTTTGAAATTTGTGTTCCTCTCAGACAAAGGATCTGCATTCAGAAAATAAGATTGTAATTGCTTGGCTAAGGTTATGCCTTCCCGTATGCTTTTTAGTGTAAAATTTGGAACTTCAGAATTTTAATCAGTGCTATCATCCTCTTAATTGATTTGGTTTACCTCCGATGCCATTTCAACTAAATCAGCTTTGCCAGCCTCTTTTCTACCATTAATTCTTGAACGTCATTAGTAATAATTTCATCAAACCTTCCCCCTGCTACCTACTTAACAATATCTATTATCACACCGATTCTGTTTTCTGTCGGTTCGACCATATTTACTGAATGAACTGACTCTGGCCATACATTTTTCCAACATAGTTTTAATGTTGACGGTTTTATTTCTTTGAGCGATAAGTTATTATTCCGATACAGTCCACAATTGAGAAACGTTTCCATGCCTCCATCACTTCAATAGATTTGGAATCAATGTTTTCCAAAATCCATTGTAAATTTTCTGATGTAATGAGTTTGAATGGTAGATATAATGCTTTGATCAAATGGCTAAATTAAAGAAGTTGTATTAGGTGGTAGGAACAGTACTTCAACATTTTCGATGACTTAAATCTTTTGGATGGCCTGGAGCATTATCCAATAATAATAAAACCTTTACTAGATTTTTCTGCTTTAAATAGTTTTCCACAGCTGGCACAAACAACTTAGAAACCATTCTTTTAATAAATCAGCAATTACCCAAATTATGCCTAAGTTCCTTAGGCATAATTTAGGTCTGGAATTTAATTCACAGCAAAGAAATTATTCCAATACGGTTCTTAAGAACAAAGTTTAGTAATGCTTCGAAGTCACAATTTTTTTTTTTTTTGTGGTTTCAAACAAGCACAAGTTTAATAGCACAGAATCTAACACGGGGATTTCTGAACGAAATAAAATACTGAGATTTCCCAATAATTTTTTTTGCATAACGACTAGTGAGTCAACAGCGAGGTTTGCTGAAAGTCTCTAACTGTGTTATATAAGTACCGTGTTGTAAAAGTACCATATTATACAGGGGTTACCTGTACTGTGCATAGGTTGAAGGTTGCGAAGACAGAAGATACTTCTTGACATTAGACTTGAATTTCTGTAGATCGTAATTATCAGGAAATATGTGAGGAAGACAATTCCAAAAAACAGAAGTTGAAAGAATAAGTGAGGAGGAAGAAGAAAGGCTGGTTCTGTGAGTTTTAAGTTGGAATGTAAATGAATTCTGACTGGTTGTGGCATGTGATCAGAATGGTTGAAAGAGAGAAGGGGAATTACAGTGCCCATGGAAATATCTATAGAAAAGGCATACAGCAGAGAGAGAACATCTCTCAGACAGTGTGTGAAGAGACTTTCTAAGAGATAGATCATTAATTAACTTTACTCTCCTCTTTTGAATGGAGAGTCTAGATGCCTGGAAGAGGTTTTGGGCACATCATTCCAAATATGGGAACAATATTCCATGGTAGAATGGATTTGAGATTTGTACAGAGTAAATACTTGTGTAGAAGAAACGTAATTAGCATTAGCAGCATTAGTTGAGGCATACAATGCAAGAAAGGAAGTTTATGCAGCATCAGCAGGTGCCTCCATAGCCAGGTGGGAAGGAGCAGCAGTGCGTAGCACACGCTTCTTGATTAGACCGGGGTTCGAGCCCGTCACCACCAAATACGGAGGATGCGGAAAGGTCAGGGAATGACCACCGCATATCCCGGAGCAATATGGCCTTAGTTGCTAATGCTCCTAAAAAAAAAATCAAAATAATAAAAAAATAAATAGTAGCATCAACAAAAAAAAACAAAAAAAAAAAAAAAAAAACCTCTCATTTCACCCACCCATCCATTCATTCCAAATGCCTGTCCAGCTCAGCCTTAAATTTATTTAGGCTATCAACTTCCACAACAAGAGATAGAGGTCTATTCCAGTAATCAACTACCTGCTGGCTAAAGGCAAATTTCTGCACATCTATTCTACAACTGCCTTTTTTCAATTTGAATTTATTCCCCGTAGGTTCTTAATCTTCCTCTTGCTTAATCTGAGCAAGAGGAAGAATCCCATCAGCATTGAGTTTGCTCAACCCATTCAAGGCCTTATACACCTCAATTAGATCAGTTCGCATGTCCTAGTCTCCAGGCACTACAATTTTTAGAACTTAAGCCTTTCTTGGTAAGAGCACCCTTTGTTCCCCTCACCAATTTTTCTTGTTGCTCTTTGTACTTGTTCTAGCAACTCTACATCCTTCCTAAAATGAGGCCTCCACACCTGTACACAGTACTCAAGGTGTGTGCCTTATACAACAGGATAATCACTTCTTTGTCCCTGCTAGTAAAATTCCTATATATCATTGATAAGACTCCATGACATGCTCTGGTGGCCCGTCTGTACTGCTCAGTGGACTTCATGTCTGACTGCACAATTACCCTCAGGCCTTTTTCACTCTTCACTTCCCTGAGTGTAATACCACACAGTTGGTACGTTTCTCTTGGGTTACTGCTACCCATATGCAGTACTTTGCATTTGTCAATGTTAAACTTCAGCTTCCACTTTTCATCCCATTTGCCCAACTCATCTAGATCCACTTGCAGTAGCATACTGTCTTTACTGTCATTAACAACCTGCCAACCTTTGTATAATCTGCAAACTTGGACATTAAGCCTGATATAACTTCATCAGTATCATTGATGAATACACAAAACAACAGTGGAATCAAACCGAACCACGTGGGACTCCACTAATAACATTAATATACGAAGAGCAGCGCCCATTGATTACCACCCCCTGTCTTTTCCCACTCAACCATCCTTTTATCCATTGTAGCAACGTACCCTTAATACCATTCTGCTTCAATTTGTACAGTAGTCTTCCATGCACAACAGTGTCAAAAGCTTTCCTGAAATCCAAGTATATGATATCAAAATTATTCTTTGCATCCAGTTCCTTTGTGACCACATCACCAATCTAACTTGTCAGACAAGACTTCCCCTTAACAAACCCATGCTGTGTCTAAATTAATTTGTATATGATATCAAAATTATTCTTTGCATCCAGTTCTTTTGAGACCACATCATTTTAACCAGTCTAATTGGTCAGACAAGACTTCATCTTTAACAAATTCATGCTGTGTCTTAACTATTACTGCAGTCTTGTCCAGATGATCCTGAAATGCTTCTTTAACCAGTGATTCCATTATTTTCCCTGGAACACAAGTTAAATTAACAGGTCTATAGTTACTTCCATCACCTTTTGAACCCCCTTTGAGATTTGGGGATACATTTGCACACCTCCAGTCCATGGGGACTTCATCTAATTCCAAGGTAGCTCTCATAATTATGGCTAAGGGTTTGCTTAATTCCTTTGCTGCCTCCTTACTATAACTGTATAGATCCCATCCACCCCAGGTGCCTTCCTTATGTTTAACTTAAACAATTTTTCCTCCACTTTGCTCTCAGTTATTAAAAAATCACTTAGCTCCCTGTTAGAGTTTTGTATCTTCTGGCATTCTCCTCCTTGAATAACTCCTCATGTGAATGTACCCACAAAATACTCATTCAGTTTATCAGCTACTTGAGCAAGATTATCAATAGTCAAACCATCTATGTTAAGTGGACCAATCTGATTCATCCCTTTCCTTTTAGGATTTACATAAGTAAAGAACTCTTTGCATCCTTTGCCAAAGATTTCTCGTAATCTGCCTTTTTCTGCCTAACCTCCTTTGTGACTTGATTACAGACTAGATTTTATCTTCCATATGCTTCTGTCTCCTTATAATTTATATGCATCCCAAGCATTTTTCTTCTCTGCCATGAGCCTCAATAATTCATTTGGCAGCCATTTAGGCCTAAACCTTGAACAATATTTCTTAGTTGGTATGAGCCGACCGTGCTAACCAGGTGGGTCAAGTGCCTGCCTGGCAACCCAAAGGTCGTTAGTTCGAATCCCGCCTCGGGCTTGGATCAGAGTAAAATGCAAAAACTTTGGGAGATGCATTATGACCACAGAAGCCGATGCACCAAAAACTAACAAAAAAAATAGTTGGTATGAAAAGCCTAGTAGCTTCCAAGATTAATTCCTTGAAGACTTCCAATTATGATGATCCCAATGTATATAATTTAAAAACTGTCTGAGACCACTGTAGTCACCTTTGCAAAAGCAAAAGCCCTTCCCTTTACCTTTGATGGTAGTTACATCTTTAAGTAAATCCCACATAAATATACTGATGTGGGATCTGCAAATTCTTAATGCATGAATAATCATTGCTGATAATCAGATCAAGAATATTACTCCCTCTGGTTGCCTCTTGAACATGTTGCTGTAGAACACAGTCATCCAATAATCCACAAAAGTCTAGCGTGCAAGTGACCAGACCACAAGTTCTGCGTCAGTATCTGGAAAGTTGAAATCCCCAATTATAAGGCATTCTGATTTACTGGTCCACTCTGTTTCTCTGCACAACTGCTCATTATACTCATCAGATTCATTCGGCCTATAACACATATGTACTCTCATTTTCACTTTCCCAGTGTTTATGTCATACCACTTTATGTCAACATTGTATTGTCCACCAGTGTCAATTGGAGGTACTTCCTTAGATTTTATGTGTTTTTTAACTAACAGCATAACCTCTCCTCCCTTCCTGTCCTGTCTATCCTTTCTGTGCGCATTGTACTCCCCAAATTCCAATTCTGCACAGCTCATGTCTGTGTGACACCACATCTCTGATATCCCAACAGTATCTCCCTTTGATGTCTTGACTAGCACTTCCAGCTCATCAAATGTATTAACTATACTCCTAGCATTGGTGTACATGCAAGTATACATGCACCTGTTTCTACTCTTAGTTACCCTAACACAGCCCATGTATTTACTTGTTCCACTATGACTCCCATCGGTCCTGGAAATCCCCAGCACCTTGCTTTTCAGACTGCTGCTGCTCATTTTAATAGAAGCAGTGCAAGAATCACTTTCGCCTCTGCCTGCAGCCACTGTTAATCTTTTATTCTGTGTATCCCCCCCCCCCCCAAGCTAGCAGTAATGCTGGGAAGTTGGGAACAAGAGTAGCCTTGTGCAGGCAAAGTTTTTATGGCTGAGGAACATAGAGAAGTTTTTTCTGTTTTATTAACTTAAATTGGCTTGAATTGGCATATTAACTTATTTTCTGGCGTAGCTCTATATATTCCTAGTTACGATACTTAGTATAAATTTTAACGTAGATAAAGATTTTGTAGGTTATTACCTAGTATCAGTAAGAGTATCCAACCCACGTGTTTTACAAATTTTGCACAGCCGGCGAACCAGAAGTTTTTAGCTATAGTTAGCCACTTTATTGACCAATTGTTATATTAAATTATTTTCTGTAAGTAGCTTATAGACCTAGGCAAGATCCTTGATTTATTCTGAATTGAGACAGTGAGATTTTGGAAGTTAATTAATATGTAAGTGTCCGTAGATTTATCGTTTGTAACTTGCCACCATTGTTATATGACAATGTTATATCCCGAACTAGATAGCGTTAGCTTAGTAAAGTATATAATATTATCAAATAATCAGTAAATTTATTAATCTTGTTGAACTTCATTGTCAATTAAATTGTAGTTTTAAATAAATACATAACTTGATATAGAACTTATATAAACAAACTCGAAGATAATACTTGACACTTAAAAAAGATATATATAGATATATAGTGTTACAACTGCATTGGGATACAAGTTTAGGGTTATAATTTTGTACTAAAATTGAAATTTAATTGAAATTAAATCAAAATCATGACTCAGACCAAAGCAAAAGGCTCAAGCTAAATGGAGTGCTGTAGCTCGGGGGGGGGGGGGGAGTTGCTCTCTGAATCACAGCCTTTTAAAATGGACTGCTTGCTTGATGTTTGTGGAGCAATCAGGTATGGGACATGATATTTCCTAGGGGATGTCTTTGTGTGCGTGCGACGTAAGGAGTGTGAGGAAATGAGGCGACAACTCAGCGTTGTTATGGGTCTATATGAGAGCTTGAAGGACAGGGTGGATGCCATTGACGAGCCCATCAAGCTCTCAGCTGCCCACATCAACACAAGAGCTTGCACTTGATCATCACGCAACAGAGCGGCAACCCCCAAAGGCAGAATGCGCTGGTCCCACAGTAACTAGTAGTTGTTGGTGACTCTATTGTCAGGGAATCGGGGAACATGCTATGTAAAAAGGATAGGTGGAACAGGACCAGGGTATGTCTGCCAGGGACAAAGGTTGATGACGTTGTAGAACAGATATCATCTTTTAAGGACACAAAGGGTGATATTGTTGTACACGCTGGCACTAATGATATTAAGAGTAAGAGACCGGAAGAATTACTTAACAAGTACAGGTCACTGTTGAAAAAAAGCCATGAATTACGGTTGAATTTGAAAGTGTCTGCCATTCTGCCCTGACACAGTAGGAGGGAGTATATGATTAAGAGCCTTGTCGACCAATTTGGCCCTGGAAAGATTGTGCAAGGCTCAAGTGGTAGAATTTTTTTCAGCCTGGTCTGTACTTGTTAACAGGAGAGACTGTTACGGGGATGGGATACACTTAAATAGAAAGGGTGCAAGAATATTTGCTGATGCTATCGAGGCAGTGTTAGGTGGGTCGGAAAACTGCTAGCTTGGGGGGGGGATACAAGGACTAATAGATTAACTGTAGCCACTGGCAGAGGTGAAAGTGATTCTTGCACTGCTTCTATTGGAATGAGCAGCAGCTTGGAAAACAAGATGTAGGGTATTTCAGAGACTGCTGAAAGTCATTGTGGTACAAGTAAACACATGGGTTGTGTTAGGGTAGCTAAGAATAGGAACAGGTGCATGTGTACTTGCATGTACACCAATGCTAGGAGTTTGGTAAATAAATTTGATGAATTTGAGGTATTGCTCAGAATATTAAAGGCAGATATTGTTGGGATATCAGAGACGTGGTGTCACACAGATATAAGGAATGCAGAACTGGAATTTGGGGAGTACAATGTGTACAGGAAGGATAGACAAGATAGGAAGGGAGGAGGGGTTCTACTATTAGTTAAGAAACACATAAAATCAAAGAAAGTGAAGCCAGTTGACATCGCTGGACGGTGCAGTGTCGAGTCAGTTTGGTGTGACATAAGCATTGAGAGATGAAAATTGAGAGTATAGGTGTGTTATAGGCCTAACGACTCTGAAGAGTATAATAAGGAGCTGTACAGGGAAATAGAGTGGGCCAGTAAATTAGAGAGTCTTAAAATGGGGGATTTTAATTTCCCAGATATTGACTATAATTTGTAGGTTGGTCACACACACTAGCAAGGCTTTTGTGTATTTATTGGATAATTTTTTCTACATCAGCATGTTTGGGAGGCAACCAGAGGGAGTAATACTGTTGATCTGATTATCAGTAGTGATTCTTCATGCATTAAGAATCTGCAGATAAAGGAACCACTAGGTGGCAGTGATCACAGTGTGCTGAAGTGGGATTTACTCAAAGAGATAACTACCATCAGGGGTAAAGGGAAGGGTTTTTGCTTTCGTAAAGGTGACTACGGTGGTCTGAGACAGTATTTAAATTCTATACTGTGGAACCAACTGATGATATTACCAATAGAAAATTCAAAATGGGAAGCATTCAAAGAATTTATCTTGGAAGCTACTAGGCTTTACATATCAACTAAGAAATATTGTTCAAGGTTTAGGCCTAAATGGATGTCAGATGAACTAATGAGACATGTGGCAGAGAAGAAAAATGCATGGGATACATATAAATTAATGGGTGAAATGGAAGCCTATGACAGATATAAGCTGGTCTGTAACCAAGTCACACAGGACATTAGGCAGGCAAAGGCCGATTATGAGAAAACCTTGGCAAAGGATGCAAAGAAAAACAACAAAGAGTTCTTTACCTATGTAAACTCTAGAAGGAAAGGGATGAATCAGATTGGTCCACTGGATATTGATAGTTCAACTGTTGATTATCCTGCTCAGGTGGCTAACAAACTAAATGAATATTTTACATCTACATTCACCCATGAGGAGTTATTCAGGGAGGGGAATGCCAGAGGTGAGTTAAACTCTGGCAGTGAGCTGGTGATTTTGTAATAACTGAGAGGAAAGTGGAGGAGAAATTGTTGAAGATAAACATAAAAAAGGCACCCGAGGTGGACGGTATCTATCCAGTTATATTAAAGGAGGTAAGCAAACTCTTAGCCATAATTATGAGATCTTCTTTGGACTTACAGGAGGTACCCATGGACTGGAGATGGGCAAATGTGATCCCAATTCACAAAGGAGGATCAAAGGGCAACACAAGTAATTATAGACCTGTTAGTTTAACTTCTGTTCCAGGAAAATTAATGGAGGCACTGGTTAAAGAAGCACTGCAGGATCATCTAGACAAGACTTCAGTTATAGCTCGGACACAGCATGGTTTTGTTAAGGGAAAGTCTTGCCTGACCAATTTGATTGGATACTATGATGTGGTCACAAAGGAACTGGATGCAGGGAATAACTTTGATATCATATATTTGGATCTTAGAAAGGCTTTTGATACTGTTGCACATGGAAGACTGCTGCACAAATTGGAGCAGTGTGGCATTGGAGGCAAATTGCTGCTGTGGATAAAGGGATGGTTGAGTGAGAGCAGGCAGAGAGTGGTAATCAAATGACACTGCTCGTCGTGGACTAGTGTTATTAGCGGAGTCCCTCAGGGCTCAGTGTTGGGTCCATTATTGTTTTCTGTATTTATAAATGATATTGATGATGGTATATCAAGCTTAATGTCGAAGTTTGCAGACGATACAAAGGTAGGCAGGGTTGTCAAGGACACTACTGACACTATGCTGCTGCAACAGGATCTGGAAAGGTTGAGCAGATGGGCTGAGAGGTGGCAAATGAAGTTTAACATTGACAAATGTAAAGTACTACACATGGGAAACAGCAACCCCAGAGCAACGTATCAACTCTGTGGTACTACACTGACAGTGGTAGAGAATGAAAGGGACCTGGGGGTGGTTGTGCAGGCAGATATGAAGTTCTCTGAGCAGTGCAGACGGGCTGCAAGAGTAGCGCATGGTGTATTGTCAATGATATATAGGAATTTTTCTAGCAGGGATAAGGAGGTGATTATTCCCTTGTATAAGGCAATGGTCAGGCCACACCTAGAGTACTGTATACAGGTCTGGAGCCCTCATTTCAAGAAGGATGTAGAGCTGCTGGAACGAGTACAGAGAAGGGCAACAAGATTAGTGAATGGAACAAAGGGGTGCTCTTACGAAGAAAGGCTTAAGTTTTGCAAATTACAGTGTCTGGAGACTAGGCACCAGCGAGGTGATCTGATAGAGGTGTATAAAGCCTTGAATGGTTTGAGCATGCTCAATGCTGATGGGATTCTTCCTCTAGCTCAGAATAATCACCTGAGAGGGCATAAATTCAAATTGAGGAAAGACAGATGTAGGATAGACGTGCGGAAATTTGCCTTTAGCCAGCGGGTGGTTGGTTGGTGGAACAGACTTCCATCCCTTGTCGTGGAGGTTGATAGCCTAAATAAGTTTAAGGCTCAGCTGGACAGGTATTTTGAACGAACAGAGGGGTGAAGTGGAAGTGGGTTTTTTTTTTTTTTTTTGGCTGATGCTGCATAAGCTTGCTTTCTTGCATCAAATGCCTCTACTAATGCTAATACAGTGTACCCAGCTTTACGATATTAATCCATTCCAGAGACACTGTCGTATTGTGAATCCAATAACACATTGTTTTTTGGTAATTCGTCCCATGACCTCAGAAGTTGAAATTTTCGCTATATAACTCCCTAAAAGGTTGTTTTTATAGTGTAAATTGTATTAGTTATCAATTCAAATCATTAAAATGCATTACACTTTCATTGTTATCATATGTTCCATTGGCACCTTGGTAGCCAGGTGGGAAGGAGCAGCAGTGGACATGTGGACATGTGTATATGTAAGGGCGGCACCTAGAACGTTTGTTCAATTCCCCTTGTGTCTCTGTGAAGAACAGTATCACTACAAATGGGCCAGATATGTGTGTGACGTACGTTTGTGTGTATTATGTGTGTGTTCTGTTGTTATGTTCTGGCCACTTGGCTACCCAGAAGCATCAGTCGCCTGGACAGATGATTCTGGGTACTCGTCCACACCACGGGAAGGTGGGCCAGTCCCAGAAAAACACGTACTGTCTCAAGAAAGACTCTGACCCACCTAGTGTTGCCAGAAGGTGGAACAGATTCCTCTGGGGGCCCATTCCAGAGGGAGGAGATAAAGGCAGAAGAGCCCAAAAAAAAAAAAAAAAAGAAAACCACCCATGGTGCAGTTAGGAAAAAAAAAAAAAAAAAAGTAAAATAATAATAATAAATTAATTAATAAAAAAAAAATATATATATTAAATAATAATGATAAAAAAATAATAATAAAAAATAAAGAAATAAGAAGAAGAAGAAGAAGAAAAAACAATTTAAATAAATTGGCTGTGCTAGAGTGGGAACTCAAGGCAGAGCGCGTGAAAAAAAAAAAAATTAATTTAAAAAAAAAAAAAAAAATATATATATATATATATATAATAAAAAAAAGGAATAAAAATAATAAAATAAAAAATAAAAATAGAAATAAAAATAATAAAATAAAATAAATAAATAAATTGGCTGCACTAGAGTGGGAACTCGAAGCAGAGCGCGTGAAAAAAAAAAATAGATATAAAATAAGTAAATAAATCGGCTGCGCTAGAGTGGGATCTCAAGGCAGAGCACGTGAAGAACAAATTAAATAAATAAGAACAATAATAATTTAATAAAAATAAAGAAAAGAATAATTTGATTTAGAAAATAAAGAAGAGAAAGATAAATAAAATAAATAAATAAATGAAATGAAATGAAAATGAATGAATAATAAACTGGCTGCACTAGAGTGGGGACTCCAGACAGCACGTGGAGAAGAAAAAAAAAAAAAAATGAAGAAGATGGTGGCATGCAAATATAGAACTCTTTAAGTCACCGAAGAGGTATTGTTAGGTGCAGTAACAACTATGTAGCTCTGATTCCTGCGCTCAGACTTCGGATGCATAGGATTGGAATGCCTTTAGATTGTCAGGTGTTTGGAGTAGAGGCTCTGGTTGCTGTTCTGAGATACCTGGCACAGCCTGCAGCATGGTCGTTCTTAAGTCATCGTACAACCTGCATTCGAAAAGAAGATGTTTCCAATTCTCTGAACTGCCGCAGAAACAGCGATCTGTTGGCAGCAAACCCAGTAGATGTAACTTTTCGTTGAGGGACCCGTGTCCGGTAACCAAGTAGGAGGATTCCAAGGTGAGAGAAAGCCAGGTCTTTACCGTTTTCAGGGTTGTGAAAGTGACATCAGGGAGGAATTTTCTGGTAACGGAGCCTGTGTGTGAGGTGTTCCATCTGGACTGCCAAATGTTGACGAGTTCCTTATAACAGCGAGCTCTTTCTGCTTTGGGGTCAGTATTGAGATTTAGTTCTAGGCCCTGTATCTTTGTTGGTATTTTCTTTTTAATTCTGAAGTTAAGCCCTCTGAAGATAACAAATAGATCAAGCGGCAGAGTTCCAGCTATCACCTGGATGGCAGCTGTAGACACTGTTCGGCATAATCTGTGAGTGGCCAAGAGCATAGCACGTTGAATGGAGTTGACCTTGACTTTCATATGTACTCGTTGAACCCGGTGAAACCACGCTCCTGCTGTGTAGGTCACAATGGGGACGAAAACAGCTTTATAATACAGAGAGAGTGTTTTATTGGAGAGTCCCCAGTTGCTCTTGGAGATCCTCATGATTGCAGCTGAAAATCTTTTCGTTTTGACCCCTAGGTATTGTAGATGTGGAAGGAAGCTCAGCTTATGGTCAATGATAACCCCTAGGACTTTAGCCTGTCACAATAGGAAGCTGTTTTCCGGAGATCTTGATTTGTGGTGGGCGACGTAGGTCAAGCTTTGATTTAAAAAGCATCATTTTTGTTTTGCTGGTACTGATTTGAAGCTTGTTGAGAACTGTCCAGGAGTAGAGATCTGCTAGGACAAGATTTGCTTTGTTTTCAAGGTCGGAGCGTGATTTCCCAGAAACAACCATAGGTCGTCTGCAAACGCCACAATTTTGCATCCTTCAAAAGTTTTAGAAAGCCAGCTGTGCAGGACCACGTTCCACACAAAGGGCCCAAAGACAGAACCCTGTGGGCACCCCCGAGAGGTTGGTCTAGTTATCTGCAGAAGATTGGATTTAACCACGATAGTGCGCTCTGTGAAATAATTCTGGAAGAGCTTGTAGAGATGGGAGGTACAGTTAGCTAGGCGGAGGCATGCCAATGCACTGTCCCACCAGACAGTGTCGAAGGTACCTTCAAAATCCACCAAGATGGCCAGTTCATATTTAGATGTGGAGTTTTCAATATGGAGGACGAAGTCAAACAGCGCCTCTTCTGTAGATCGCCCTGGTGTGAAGCCATACTGCGCTGGGGAGAATAGGTTCTTTTCCTGGAACAGTTGTGTGATTCGGAGAGCCATGAGCCTTTCTAGAACTTTGCCTAGATTTGCCAAGAGTGCAATTGGTCTAAGGGAGCGCGGATCTCCTGGGGGTTTTCCGGGCTTCCTTATGAGTCGCAGCAGGGCCACTTTCCACGCCTTGGGAAAAACTCCCTCTTGAAGACATTTGTTGTAGAGCAATTGGAGATATAGGGGTCTAAGCTTGAACAAACGAAGGACAAAGACATAATGAGGTCCATTCCTGGACATTTTTGGGGATTGATCCTGTTGAGGACGGCTGTGAGCTCTTCCATTGTAAAGGGATTTGTTTCTTCCTCGGAAGCATAGGTTTGATTAGCTAATCGTATTGCTCTGTGCTCAGGTAGATCGTCTGCTGGATTATCTTCAGGAAACAGTCCGTCAAGTGTGGAGTTGATGGAGTCGGTCCAGTTAGAAGTCTCGGTGTTCCCAGTAGTTACAGTGCCAAAGATTTCAGGCCTGAAAGTCTTTTCCCTCACTATTTTGTATAGAAGTCCCCAGGGGTTGGAATTCCCTGAGTCTCGGACAAACTCCGACCAGGTGGTTTTCTTCTGGGCAGTTATAGCTTTGGTATATTCATTCTTTTTAGCGATATAATTGCCGTGGAATCTAGCTACTTCACAGGGAGGCCAGTCGCGATGGCGTTGATAAAGTCGACGGGCACGATGGACCTCTCTGTGGAGTGCAAGCTCTTGACACCACCAAGAGCAGGCAGTGGGACGGATAGATTTTTTCCTAGCCGACCTGTAGGAGGCCTTCAACAACACTTGCTGCATCATGTCTGCTATTTCAGTGGCTGTGCAGGAGTTCAGGTAGTTTGGTTCATGTGAAATAAAGTCTTTGACTACAGAGTCATCAAACGAAGACCAGTCGATGCTCTTGATGGAGAACCGCACTAATGCAGGTGGTCTGGGCATCCTAGATGTGTTAGTTGCATTTGGGGTTAGATCGAATGTGATAACTCTATGATCGCTAAGGGTCCAATCTGGTATAGTCTGCCAGTCATGGATACACGGGCCTAAATTGTTGGTGGTGACAGTGACATCAATATTAGATTCGCCTGTGGAGCTGCTGTAGGTGGTGTGCTGGTTTGGCTGATTATGGACTGAGTTTGTGGGAGACAATGAAATCCTCTAGCATTATTCCGCGAAGGTCCGTGGTATTGCTATGCCAGAAATGGGATTTGGCATTGACATCCGAGACAAGAAGGACTGACTTGTTTTCAAGGAAATTGAGTGCAAATTCTAGGTAATTCAGTGAGTCATTGAAGTCTGCAGATGGTGGGCAGTACAGTGAAATAAGATAAAAGGTCAGTACTGGGCTAGTGATTTGAACACAGGTAGCAAATTTGTTACAGAGCCCATGCACGACCAAGATGTCCAGTTCATGGTTGAAGACGACAATGCAGGATTTTGGGTCCTCTGGGACAGGCTGAATGACTCTGGTGGTGATGGGAAAGCCCATAATCCTCGTTGATGGTCCAGATTGTATTCTAGTGGTGTAGGGTTCCTGGATGGCGATAACATCGATCTCATGGTCCTCAGCAGAGACACGAATTTCGTCAGAGACGGATCGTGATCTCTGTCCATTTATTTGCGTAATTCTTAGCTTTGCCCTAGACCACACTGAGTTGGTGGAAGCCTGTGGAGTAGAATCAAAGTTTTTTGCAGTGGCTCGGCTTGATTTGACTGTATTTAGACTATTCATTAGAGGTTCTCAGTTGTACCATTTCTAGTGCACGTTGGTACTCAGGGCAAGTAACATCACGGACTGAGTGGGAATGCTCTCGCTTCCGTCGTTTGCAGTTGGCACAGCAAGACTGCTCATCTTGATGGGGACACTCCACATGTACATGCCCGCTACATGCACAGTGGCCACACGTGGGGGAGTTATGGGTAAAGTGTTGGGAGGTGTGGCCATATCCTAGGCACAAGAAGCACTTTGTGACGATTGTGAAAGGTCGAAATCTGTATGCACTGCAACCCAAGAAAATTCTATCAGCTGAGAGAACTCTCTTGTAGATTTTGGGTGAAAGGCTAATGACCCTGTATGCCGTTGAATTGGAATTTGTTTTTGTTTGAAATCTGAATGTAATTTCTCTTTTGACTTCTTTAGTGTACCCATAGTCGGCCAGATTTTTGTAGTAGAGGTCGTCTAAAATTTCTTCATTAGACCAATCCTTGGGAGTATCGTAAATGAGTAACGATGGATTAGCTTTCTTTGGTGGTGCTGCCTGGACACCAACAGATGAGAGGGAACCGCTGGAGGAGATGCTTTTCAGGTCCTCTTCAGTGGTAGTTTTGAGGATGACTCCCCTGTTCCTGATGGGTCTAAGCGATTTGACTTTGACATTTCGATAATCACTCTTTAGCATGTTAGCAACCATCTCCTGCACCTCAGTACTGGTCTTGAGGTTCGAGTCTTCACTAGCATGGAGTAGTAGCACATGCTGCATCTTCCTATCAGAATTTGATGGGGGTTGTTGTTGCTGCTTTGCAGCCACAGCATGGGTAACTTTCCTAGCTTTCACTGCTCCCGTATAAGAGAATGGAGTGGGATCAGGTGTAGCCATAGTCAGGTCATTCATTCCAAGAGGGGAAGCCTGGTCAGGAGAAGGTGAGAGCTTGGAAAGGGTATCCACCACCTTCTCGAAAATAGTTGTTCTTGTCTTCAACTCATCATTTACTGCTCGGAGTTTCTCGTTATCTATTATTAATTCTGTCGCTATCAATTCCAATTTAGTCCACAATTCCTGTACATAAGTGCTAGCCGTTTTGGTAATCCGGTTGGTGTCGTTATTCAGATAGGAGACAAGTATGAGGCGGAACTTGCAGATGGTTTGATGAAGCGTGGTAGATTCAGCAGAGGTTTCCCAGTCAGTGGGCATCAGCGAGGACGAGATGGCCAATCGTTCAGAAGGTTTTAGACCCATTACAATCGTCTGGTCAAGGGCTGAAGGAGGAAGCGTAGGAGTTGAGAGTTTGGGGTCCACATTGGGGCCCGCGGCTGTGGAAGCTCTCGTGCATGCAGTACTACATTGGGTCTCATCAGGACCAAAGTCAGGGGGGCTGGAGCACTCTTGAACTTCTTCCTGAGAATGATAATTTGTGCGCTTTTTCCTCTTTTCCTTTTTTGTGGTTGAGTGACAGACTTTTGAGGGGTTGTTATGTTGTATGAGGCTATGATGTGCCTCTGATTCATCCAGAGTGGTGGTAGATGAACTTTGCACTGTGCTCATGTTGAGACAGGGCGGTTACAAAATCTGGGATGAAAAATCCGGGTTGAAAGTGTGGGATGAAAAGCCAATTGCAACAGTATAAGTTTGTGTTGGATGTCGATAATTTGCGTTTCTCACTACGCTCACCAAGGGGCGCAGCGAAAAATCATATTAATCTTCCAATGTTTATATGTCCAGTTAGAGTTTATAACTAGGCAGCCATGAAACTGCTACAGTATTCCTTATGCTAGCTTACAATGCAGTAATCAATCAGTCAACAGTTAACAATTTACAGACCAAAATATGTATCTTGTATATAATCATGAAAATCGATTCAATATCTTTATGATAAGTAACAATAATCAAGTACCTACTGCTTCAGACACGTGGTCACCCAGCAACAACAGGGCAAGATGGCGTCGAACAAAGGCCTTTGTTCTTCACGGGGAAGAAGCAATGACGACTTGAAGCTTACTTAATTTCATGGTCAAAACAACTATAGTTAAGTTGCCAAAATATAGTCTCAAAGGCTTCTCAATCAAATGCGCAATTACAAAAATTAGCCATACTGAACAAAAATGCAATGAAAATCATTATTCTACAGTACAAAACAGCAACAATATCAATTATAAAATTCCACGAATATATTAACAATCATCATCAGCCATTTTCAATCCACTGCAGGATGAAGGCCTCTCCAGCAACTTTCCAGTTCCTTCTGTTTTGAGCACTGGCCATCCATTTACTACTCAAAAACTCATGAATTTCATCTATCCAGCTCCGCCTTTGTCTTCCAGGTTTTCTTGTAGCTCCTCTTGGGTACCATTCTGTTATTTTCTTAGTCCATCTGTCATCATGTCTTTGAGCTATGTGTCTGACTATTAACAATAGTCAGTCCTATGTAGGAGCAGCCATTTTGACGGCAGTTCCAACGCAAGCAAGAACAACAGAGCGACGTTAATTAAAAACGCTTCTAGCATCGATATCCCTACAAGATTTGATGACACAAAAGTACTATGAATGGACTCACCGTCAGACGAGGAACTCGATGGACACTTTTACAGCTAGATATCACAATTTAGAGACTTTTTTGAGGAGCTCAGCAGTGCGTAGCACATGCTTCTTAATTAGACCGGGGTTCGAGCCCGTCACCACCAAATACGGAGGATGCGGAAAGGTCAGCAAATGACCACCGCATCCCCAGAGCAATATAGCCTTAGTTGCTAATGCTCCTAAAAACCAAATAACAACAACAACATATGTTCCATTATAAGAACCAATTTTGAATGGCTTTGTGATATTTTTCTAAAGCACATTTCTGGAGGTCACAACCATAAAACAATAAAAACAATTTGCACTTTTCCAGTTTATTGGACTTTTCTGTTACTGCAAGCAATTATAAACGGGTAGTAAACTCGATGTTATTGCATTTGCGAAATACCGATAGCTGGAATTGTGTGGTTTTTTTACGTTATTATGGTGAAATGTGTTTCCCCTTTACTGAAATCTTCAATCGTGTAAAAAACATAAATAAAGTTTCAGAATCTTCTCTTCATTCATTTTTTTTTTAAGCTTCCTAAACTTATTACTCTGCACAAATTGTGTTAGTTGCAATTTGTGCGTTCTGTTAAAAATGCTTATGCATGCTGTTGAAATTTATAAAGGAAAGAGGATATTATCTTGACAACAAGTACCTCTTGAAGCATTTCTGAAGACGACGACTCCTTGTGCAACAAACCAACAAGTGCCGAACCAATAATGAGTGAACAACGAGTGTGCATTTTGGTTGATGTTGATGAAGAATAAACATTCTTTAACATTTGTTAGTCATAAATAATTTCTTTATTATTATAATTTGCTTCAGTTTACAGTCTACATTTTATTTTCTTTGGATAAATCGAGCATTGTTTAAACAAAAACTAATTAGCTAACTAATTTCATTGTTGAGAACGTAACCCCCATTTTTACCAGTGTGTCTGTGGGAAATAAATTCCTGCTTTACGAGCGCACACTAGGAACGAATTAACTCGTAAAGTCGGGAACTACCCGTATTTCATATTGTGTGTGTATATTATATACATTAAATAAATTTGAGGTGTTGGTCAAAACATCAAAGCCAGATATTGTTGGGATATCAGAGATGTGGTGTCACACAGATATAAGGAATGTAGAATTGGAATTTGGGGAGTATAATGTGTACAGAAAGGATAGACAGGATAGGAAGGAAGGAGGAGTTATGCTATTAGTTAAGGAACATAAAATTTAAGGAAATGCAGACAGCTGATATGGGTGGACAGTGCAGTGTTGAGTCAGTTTGGTGTGACATAAACACTGGCAAAGCAGAATTGAGAGTAGGAGCGTGTTATAGGCCTAATGACTCAGATGAGTATAATGAACAACTGTACAGAGAAATAGTGGGCCAGTAAATCAGAATGTCTTATAATGGGAAATTTTAATTTCCCAGATATTGATTGAAACTTGTAGTTGGTCACTCACACATTAGCAAGGCTTTTGTGGATTTATTGGATGATTGTTTTCTACAGCAGCATGTTTGGGAGGCAACTAGAAGGAGTAATATTCTTGATCTCATTATCATAGTGATTCTTCATGCATTAAGAATCTGCAGATAAAGGAACCACTAAATGGCAGTGATCACAGTGTGCTGATGTGGGATTTACTCAAAGAAGTAGGAGACCAGCGGAATTACTTAACAAGTACAGGACACTGTTGAAAAAAAGCCGTGAAGTAGGGTTGAATTTGAAAGTGTCTGCAATTCTGCCCAGACACGATAGGAGGGAGTATATGATGAGAGCCTTGTCGATCAATTCGGCCCTGGAAAGATTGTGCAAGGCTGAAGAGGTAGAATTTTTTTCAGCCTGGACTGTACTTGTTAACAGGAGAGATTGCTTCTACAGGGATGGGATACACTTAAATAGAAAGGGTGCAAGAATATTTGCTGATGCTATCGAGGCAGTGTTAGGTGGGTCGGAAAACTGCTAGCTTGGGGGGAGACAAAGACTAATGGATTAACAGAAGCCACGGGCAGAGGTGAAAGAGATTCTTGCACTGCTTCTATTGGAATGAGCAGAAGCCTGAAAAACAAGATGCAGGATATTTCAGAGACTGCTGGAAGTCATTGCGGTACAAGTAAACACATGGGTTGTGTTAGGGTAGCTAAGAATAGAAACAGGTGCATGTATACTTGCGTGTACACTAATGCTAGGAGTTTAGTAAATAAATTTGATGAATTTGAGGTATTACTCAAAACATCAAAGGCAGATATTGTTGGGATATCAGAGACGTGGTGTCACACAGATATAAGGAATGCAGAACTGGAATTTGGGGAGTACAACGTCTACAGAAAGGATAGACAGGATAGGAAGGGAGGAGGGGTTATGCTATTAGTTAAAAAACACATAAAATTCCAAGGAAGTGAAGCCAGTTGACATCGCTGGACAGTGCAGTGTTGATTCAGTTTGGTGTGACATAAGCATAGGTAAATCAAAATTGAGAGTAAGAGTGTGCTATAGGCCTAATGACTCTGATGAGTATAACAAGATACTGTACAGGGAAATAGAGTGGGCCAGTAAATCAGAGAGTCTTATAATGGGGGATTTTAATTTCCCAGATATTGACTGGAATTTGTGGGTTGGTCACTCACACACTAGCAAGGCTTTTGTGGATTTATTGGATGATTGTTTTCTACACCAGCATGTTCGGGAGGCAACTAGAGGGAGTAATACTCTTGATCTGATTATCAGTAGTGATTCTTCATGCATTAGGAATCTGCAGATAAATGAACCACTGGGTGGCAGTGATCACAGTGTGCTGAAGTCGGATTTACTCAAGGAGGTAACTACCATCAGAGGTAAAGGGAAGGGTTTTTGCTTTCGTAAAGGAGACTATGCTGGTCTGAGACAGTATTTAAATTCTATACAGTGGGACCAACTGATGATGTTACCAACAGCAAATTCAAAATGGGAAGCATTCAAGGAACTAATCTTGGAAGCTACCAGGCTTTACATACCAACCAAGAAATATTGTTCAAGGTTCAGGCCTAAATGGTTGTCAGATGAACTAATGAGACATATGGCAGAGAAGAAAAATGCATGAGATACATACAAATTAATGGGTGACGTGGAAGCCTATGACAGATATAAGTTGGTCTGTAACCAAGTCACAAAGGAGATTAGGCAGGCAAAGGCAGATTATGAGAAATCCTTGGCAAAGGATGCAAAGAAAAACAGAAAAGAGTTCTTTACCTATTTAAACTCAAGAAGGAAAGGGATGAATCAGATTGGTCCACTGGATGTTGATGGTTCAACAGTTGAGGATCCAGCTCAGGTGGCTAACAATCTAAACGAGTATTTTGCATCTACATTCACACATGAGGAGTTATTCAGGAAGGGGAATGTCGTAGGTGAAGTAAACATTGGCAGTGAGCTAGATGATTTTCTAATAACTGAGAGGAAAGTGGAGGAGAAATTGTTGAGGATAAACATAAAAAAGGCACCCGGGGTGGATGGGATCTATCCAGTTATATTAAAGGAGGCAGCAAAGGAAGTAAGCAAACCCCTAGCCATAATTATGAGAGCTTCTTTGGACTCAGGGGAGGTACCCATGGACTGGAGATGTGCAAATGTAACCCCAATTCACAAAGGAGGATCAAAGGCTGACACAAGTAATTATAGACCTGTTAGTTTAACTTCGGTTCCAGGAAAATTAATGGAGGCACTGGTTAAAGAAGCACTGCAGGATCATCTGGACAAGAATTCAGTTATAGCTCAGACACAGCATGGGTTTGTTAAGGGCAGGTCTTGTCTGACCAATTTGATTGGATACTATGATGTAGTCACAAAAGAACTGGATGCAGGGAATAACTTTGATATTATATATTTGGATCTTAGAAAGGCTTTTGATACTGTTGCGCATGGAAGACTGCTGCACAAATTGGAGAAGTGTGGCATTCGAGGCAAATTGCTGCTATGGATAAAGGGATGGTTGAGTGGCAGAAGACAGAGAGTGGTAATCAATGGACACTGCTCAACGTGGACTAATGTTATTAGTGGAGTTCCTCGGGGTTCAGTGTTGGGTCCATTGTTGTTTTCTGTATTTATAAATGATATTGACGATGGTGTGTCAGGCTTAATGTACAAGTTTGCAGATGATACAAAGGTTGGCAGGGTTGTTAAGGACACTACTGATACTATGCTGCTGCAACAGGATCTGGAAAGGTTGAGCAGATGGGCTGAGAGGTGGCAAATGAAGTTTAACATTGACAAATGTAAAGTACTACATATGGGAAACAGTAACCCCAGAGCAACGTATCAACTCTGTGGTACTACGCTGACAGTGGTAGAGAATGAAAAGGACCTGGGGGTAATTGTGCAGGCAGATATGAAGTTCTCTGAGCAGTGCAGACGAGCTGCAAGAGTAGCTCATGGTGTCTTGTCAATGATATACAGGAATTTTTCTAGCAGGGACAGGGATGTGATTATTCCCTTGTATAAGGCATTGGTCAGGCCACACCTTGAGTACTGTATACAGGTCTGGAGGCCTCATTTCAAGAAGGATGTAGAGCTGCTGGAACGAGTACAGAGAAGGGCAACAAGATTAGTGAATGGAACAAAGGGTTGCTCTTACGAAGAAAGGCTTAAGTTTTGCAAATTACAGAGCCTGGAGACTAGGCATCGCCGAGGTGATCTGATAGAGGTGTACAAGGCTTTGAATGGCTTGAGCATGCTCAATACCGATGGAATTCTTCCTCTTGCTCAGAATAATCACCTGAGAGGGCATAAATTCAAATTGAGGAAGGACGGATGTCGGATAGATGTGCGGAAATTCGCCTTTAGCCAGCGGGCAGTTGGTTTGTGGAATAGACTTCCATCGCTTGTTGTTGAAGTTGATAGCCTAAACAAATTTAAGGCTCAGCTGGACAGGTATTTCGAACGAATTGAGGTGTGAAATGGGAGTAGTGGTTGTTTTTTTTTTTTTTTTTTTTCTTTTTTTTTGGCTGATGCTGAATAAGCTTGCTTTCTTGCATCATATGCCTCTACTAATGCTAATGCTAAGTAACTACCATCAAAGGTAAAGGGACGGGTTTTTGCTTTCGTAAAGGCGACTACAGTGGTCTCAGACAGTTTTTAAATTCTATACAGTGGGACCAACTGATGATATTACCAACAGCAAATTCTAAATGGGAAGCATTCAAAGAATTAATGTTGGAAAAACTAGGCTTTTCATACCAATTAAGAAATATTGTTCAAGGTTTAGGCCTAAATGGATGTCAGATGAACTAATGAGACATATGGCAGTGAAGAAAAATGCATGGGATACATATAAATTAACAGGTGACACAGAAGCCTCTGATAGATATCAGGTGGTCTGTAATCAAGTTACAAAGGATGTTAGGCAGGCAGAGGCAGATTATAAGAAATCTTTGGCAAAGGATGCAAAGAGTTCTTTACTTATGCAAACTCTAAAGGAAAGGGATGGACCAAATCGGTCCACTTAACATACACGGTTTAATTGTTGATGATCATGGTCAGGAGCTGATAAATTGAATGAGTATTTTGCATCTACATTGACACGAGGAGTTATTCAAGGGGGGGAATACTAAAAGTTTACCAAACTCTAACAGGGAGCTAAGTGATTTTGTAATAACTGAGAGCAAAGTGGAGCAGAAACTGTTGAACATAAACATAAGAAAGGCACCTGGGGTGGATGGGATTTATCTAGTTATATTAAAGGAGGCAGAAAAGGGAGTAAGCAAACCCTTAACCATAATTAAGAGAGCTTACTTGGACTTAGGAGAGGTACCGATGGACTGGAGATGTGCAAATGTGACCCCAGTTCACAAAGGGTGTCCCTAGTAATTACAGACCTATTAGTTTAACCTATGTTCAGGAGAAAGTAATGGAGACACTGGTCAAAGAAGCACTGCAGGATCATCTAGTACAGGTCTGGGCAAACTTTTTGGCTGAAGGGCCACATTAGGAATTCAAAAAGAAGGCGGGCCGCACGTAAAATACTATTTTTAGATATATATTATTTGTTATCATGAAGTAGACCATAAAAAAAAATTATTCTCTAACAACCAAGAATTTAAAGAGATGAATGGAACTGTTTTACATCTTTTAACATTTTTTTAATTTCGGGTGCTAATTTTGTAGCTGAGATTCTTTAAACTGCTTGTAAATGTTCATCGGTGATGTTCGATCGTAAAGAATTTTTATTTAGATTCATGATGGAAAATGTTTGTTCACATATGTAGGTTGATCCAAAAATAACCGACATTTTTCTGGCAAAATCTCTTAAGTTCGTCGAATTTGTCCGAATTAAGAGTATTGTAAAATTTACAGATTTCCTCACGACGGTGCAATTCCCTTAAATCGGTATCACACTGCAGATCTATAATCTGAAGTTGTAGTTCACTCGGTGCACTATCAATTTCTATTGAAAATGGGTAGCGCACTATTGCCAAACTTGTCTCAATTTTTGGAAGTCACCAAATCTTCGTGAAAAGTCATCATTCAAAGCGTTGATAATTTCACAATATTTTTCAAATTTATTTTCTGGAATCTTCAGCAACCTCATGGTTGGAAAGTGGTCTACCTTGTTAATCAATAAATGTCGAAGGAACAAGTGGAGTTTTGGTGCCTCCGTATCCAGGTGGGCAGGAGAAGCAGTGTGCAGCACACGCTTCTTGATTAGACCGGCGTTCGAGCCCGTGACCACAAAATACGGAGGTTGCGGAAAGGTCAGGGAATGACCACTGCATATCCCTTGGGCAATATGGCCTTAGTTGCTAATGCTCCTAAAAACTAAATAACAAACAAACAACTGGAGTTTTAATTGAAATCCATTCAAACTTTTTAACATACCATGGGCGTATAAATTTTTCCCTTGTAACACGGTGTTGAAAGTGTGTCACGATGTCCAGGGTAAATGCAAAATCACAAATCCAGTTATTATCAGTTAATTTGGGAAAGTCCATAAATTTTTCAGTTTTAAAAATAGAATGCTGTCATCTTTAAGATCCCATAATCGCTGAAGAACTTTTCCTAAGCTAAGCCATCGAATTTGGCTATGATAAGGAATATCTGTGTACTCAGATTCAATATCTTGAAGAAAATTAACGAATTGTCTGTGTTTCAGGCCCCTCGATCGTATTAAATTTACTAGTTTAATAATACAAGATGTGACATGTTCAACTTTTAACACATTTTTACATACTTGTTGATGCATAATACAATGAATTGTAATTAAATTATAATCAGGATAATTTTCAAATTTTGTCCTGAATTTTCTTTAACGCTCCAACATTTTTACCTGTCAAACTTGGTGCTCCGTCAGTTGTTACGCTTACCATTTTGTTTCGATGTAAATTATATTTTGTTAAGCATTTTTCAACTTTTTCAAATATATCAGCTCGTCGAGAGCTATCGAGCAACATGTTATGGATTCTAATACTGATAATAACTGCTCATTCAAATTTGTATCAATACATTCAATTCTTCTTATTACGGTTGGCTGAGATAAACTTATATTCTCAAATTTGTGTTTAATGTCAGGACATATAATTCCACAAGCTTCAGTCATACATTCTTTAATATAGTCTCCATCAGAAAAAGGCTAGTTGCTTTTTGCAATTATATGAGAAATAACAAAACTTGCCTCTATAGTAGCTTCCTTTTCCTTAGTTAGCTGCGTAAACACATTTTGTTGTCTATAGATAAATTTTGAATCAATCCATCAGCAGTTTTATTTCTCGCTTCCGGAGTTAAATTGGTACCATATTCGGAATGTTTAGTAGTGAAATGTCTTTTAATATTGTATTCTTTCAACACTGAGACACTTTCCCGGCAGATGAGACAAATAATCTGGTTATTTAAGTTAGCAAACAATATTTTGTGTTCCACTCTTCATTGAAGACACGATGCTCATGTTGAATTTTTCGTTTTTTATTCATTTTTAAAAGGGCATAAATATTATTTTTATCGCTATTGGTACCAAGATGATAACCGAAGATAACGCAAAAAAACTAACTGCGGGATGACCGTCAGAGATAACAGATTGGAACTGCGGCCGGTCAGCAGTCCTATTCTATTACTCCGCCACTGCAGGAAAGCCGTTGTCGTCATCACCTGTTGTCTGTTACTGTAGTTTCACGCGGTTAGTTTATAGTCGCAAATTATACCGTTATAAAAGCATCCGTTGGCTCGCTTCGGTTCGCACACAATTTCAAATTCTATCTCAATTTGAACAATAGAGAGATGATAAAAACAATTTACAAGTCGACAAATTCTGTAATGTATTACATATACAAATTTATTTTTCAAAAAGGCGTCGCAAAAGGCATAAAATAAACTTTTTTCGAAAATACAATTAAAGTTTGTGGGCGGCACAAAAATGTGCGATGGGCCGCATGCGGCCCGCGGGGCATTGTTTGCCCGGGCCTGATCTAGTAGTAGTAGTAGTGGCATGTGATGCAAGAAAGCATGTGTATGAGCTTATGCAGCATCAGCCAAAAAAAAAAAAAATCACACCATTCCCTCCAAATGCCTGTCCAGTTCCTCCTTAAATTAATTCAACCTATCAACTTCCACAACGACAGAGGGAAGGTTGTTCCAGCAATTAACCACCTGCTGGCTAAAGGCAAATTTCCACACATCTATTCTACATCTGTCCTTTCTTAATTTGAATTTATGCCTTCTTAGGTTCGTAATCTGGAAGGATCCCATCAGAATTCAGCGTGCTCAACCCATTCAAGGCCTTACACACCTCAATCAGATCACCGTGCAGGTGCCTAGTCTCCAGCCACTGCAATTTGCAGAACTTGAGCCTCTCTTGGTAAGAGGATCCCTTCATTCCCCTCAACAATCTTGTTGCCCTTCTCTGTACACGCTCAAGTAAATCTACATCCTTCCTAAAATGAGGCCTCCAGACCTGTACACAGTACTCAAGCCTTGGCCTGACCATTGCCTTATACAGAGGGATAATCACCTTCTTTTCCCTGCTAGCAAAATTCCTATATATCATTGACAAAACCCCATGACCTGCCCTGGCAGTCTGTCTGCATTGCTCAGAAAACTTCATATCTGCCTGCACAATTACTCCCAGGTCTTTTTCATTTTCTACCACCTTAAGTGTAGTACCACACATTCTCTGGGGTTACTTCTACCCATATGCAGTACTTTGCATTTGTCAAGGTTAAACTTCAGTTGCCACTTATTAGCCCATCTGCCCAAATTATCTAGATCCTGTTGCAGTAGCACACTGCTATTACTGTCATTAACAACTCTGCCAACCTTTGTATCATCTGCAAACTTCGACATTAAGCCTGATATACCTTCATCAATATCATTGATAAATATACGAAACAACAGTGGACCCAACACCGAACCCTGTAGGACTCCACTAATAACATTAGTCCACGAAGAGTAGCACCCATTGATTACCACCCTCTGTCTTCTCCCACTTAACCATCCTTTTATCTATTGTAGCAATTTTTTTTTTTTTTTTTTTTTATGTGAACCCCAAAACACGAGAGGTATTAGAACCTATAGTACTTAGTACCGTGCATGGGTTTAAATTACCCTTAATACCATTCTGCTCCAATTTGTACAATAGTCTCATGTGCAACAGTGTCAAAAGTGATATCCAAATATATGATATCAAAATTATTTTTTGCATCCAGTTCCTTTGTAACCACATCATAATATCCTATCAAATTTGTCAGACACGACTTTCCCTTAACAAACCCATGCTGTATCTGAATAATTTCTGCAGCCTTGTCTAGATGATCCTGCAATGCATCTTTAACCAGTGACTCCATTATTTTACCCGGAATGGAAGTTAAACTAACTGGTCTGTAATTACTCGTTTCCCCGTTCGATCCCCCTTTGTGAATTGGGGATACATTTGCACATCTCCAGTCCGTGGGAAACTTCCCTGAGTCTAAGGATGCTCTCATAATTATGGCTAAGGGTTTGCTTAGTTGCTTTGCCGCCTCCTTTAATATAACTGGATAGATCCCATCCATCCCAGGTGCTATTCTTATGTTTAACTTCAACAATTTGTCCTCCACTTTGCTCTCAGTTATTACAGAATCATTAAGTATCCTGCTACAATTTGATAACCTTCTGCCATTTTCAAACCTTAATAATTCCTCATGTGTGAATGTAGATGCAAAATACTCATTCAGTTTGTTTGCTATCTGAGCAGGATCATCAACAGTCGAACCATCGATGTCAAGTGGACCAATCAGATTCATCCCCCTTCCTTTTAGAGTTTATATAAGTAAAGAAATCCTTGCTGTTTTTCTTAGCATCTTTTGCCAGGGATTTCTCGTAATCTGCCTTTGCCTGCCTAACCTCCTTTGTGACCTGATTACAGACTAGCTTATATCTGCCATAGGCTTCTGAGTCGCTTGATAATTTATATGCATCCCATGCATTTTTCTTCCCTGTTACGAGTCTCGTTAGTTCATTAGATAACCATTTAGGCCTAAACCTTGAACAATATTTCTTAATAGGTATGAAACGTTTGGTAGCATCCATGATTAATTCCTTGAATGCTTCCCACTTAGAATTTACTGTTGGTAACATCGTCAGTTTATCCCACTGTACAGAATTTAAAAACTTTCTGAGACCACTGTTCTCACCTTTACGGAAGCAAAAACCCTTTCCTTTACCCCTGATGGTAATCATATCTTTAAGTAAACCCCACATCAGTACACTGTGATCACTGCCACCTAGTGGTTCCTTTATCTGCAAATTCTTAATACACGACTGATCACTGCTGATAACCAGATCAAGAGTATTACTCTCTCTCTCTCTCTCTCTCTCTGGTTGCCTCTCGAACATGCTGCTGCAGAAAACAATCCAATAAATCATCCAATAAATCCACAAAAGTCTGACTAGTGTTTGAGTGACCAACCCATAAGTTCCAGTCAATATCTGGGAAGTTAAAATCCCCCATTATAAGACATTCTGATTTACTGGCCCACTCTATTTCTCTGTATAATTGTTCATTGTACTCATTCGAGTCATTAGGCCTATAATACACTCCTACTCTTATTTTTGCTTTTGCAGTGCTTATGTCACACCAAACTGACTCAACAGTGCACTGTTCTTCTATATCAACTGGATGCACTTCTTTTGATTTTATGTTTTTCTTAATTAACAGCATAACACATCCTCCCTTTCTATCCTGTCTATCCTTTCTCTACACATTGTACTCCCAAAATTCCAGTTCTGCATTCCTTATATCTGTGTGACACCACATCTCTGCTGTCCCAACAATATCCGCCTTTGATGTCTTGACCAACACTTCAAATTCATCAAATTTATTTACTATACTTCTAGCATTGGTATACATGCAAGCATACATGCTCCTACTCCTATTCTTAGTTACCCTAACACATCCCATATACCCACTTATTTCAGGATGACTGCCATCCGTCCCCGAAACCCCCAACACCCCTTGCTCCAGGTCGCTACTTATTCTAATAGAAGTTGTGCAAGAATCACCTCTGCCTATAGCTACTGTTAAACTATTAGTTCTTGTATCCCCCCAAGCTATCAGTTTTTGGACCCACCTAACACTGCCTCGATAGCATCAGCAAATATTCTTGCACCCTTTCTGTTTAAGTGTATCCCATCCCTGTAGAAGCAGTCTCTCCTGTTAACAAGTACAGACCAGGCTGAAAAAAATTATATCTCTTGAGCCCTGCACAATCTTTCCAGGGCCGAATTGATCGACAAGGCTCTCGTCATATACTCCCTCCTATCGTGTCTGGGCAGAATTGCAGACACTTTCAAATTCAACCCTAATTCTCGGCTTTTGTTCAACAGTGACCTGCACTTGTTAAGTAATTCTGCCGGTCTCCTACTCTTAATATCATTAGTGCCAATGTGTACAACTATATCACCTTTTGTGCCCTTAAAAGATTATATCCACTCTACAATGTCATCAACCTTTGTCCCTGGCAGACATACCCTGGTCCTGTTCCACCTATCCTTTTTACAAAGCATGTTACCCATTCCCCTGACAATAGAGTCAACAACTACTAGTTCCTGTGGGACCAGCGCATTCTGCCTTGGTGGTTGCCGCTGAGTTGCGTGATGATCAAGTGCAAACTCTGGCGTTGATGTGGGCAGCTGAGAGCTTGATGGACCGCTCAATTTAGATCTTTCGAGGGCATCCACCCTGTCCTTCAAACTTTCATATAGGCCCACAACAACGCTGAGTTGTCGCCTGATTTCCTTACATCGCGCGCACACACACACACAAAGACATCCCCCATGGCAATATCATGTTCCGTTCCAGAGAGTTCGGCAGACATTTCACAAGTTGCACATTTTTTTAGGCTGTTGATGCTTTGGAGAATCATCTAGACAAGACTTCAGTTATAATTCAGAACCAGCATGGGTTTGTTAAGGGGAAGTCTTGTCTGACCAGTTAGATTGGTGATGTGGTCACAAAGGAACTGGATGCAAAGAATAATTTTGATATACCTGGATTTTAGGAATGCTTTTGATACTGTTCCACATGGAAGACTGCTGTACAGATTGGAGCAGTGTGGCATTGGGGGCAAATTTCTGCTATGGATAAAGGGATGGTTGAGTGCGAGAAGACAGAGAGTGGTAATCACTGGACACTGCTCTTTGTAGACTAATGTTATTAGTGGAGTCCTCCAGGGTTCGGTGTTGGGCCTAGTGTTGTTTTCGGTATTTATCAGTGATATTGATGAAGGTATATCAGTTTTAATGTCTAAGTTTGCAGATGATACGAAGGTTGGCAGGGTTGTTAATGACACTAATGACATTATGCTACTGCAACAGGATCTAGAAAAGTTGAGCAGATGGGCTGAGAGGTGGCAACTGAAGTTTAACATTGACAAATTTAAATTACCGCATATGGGTAGCAGTAACCCCAGAGTAAAGTATCAACTGTGTGGTACTACACTCAAGATGGTAGAGGATGAAAAGGACCTGGGGTAATTGTGCGGTGAGATATAAAGTTTTCTGAGCAGTGCAGATGGTCTTCAAGAGTAGCTCATGGTGTCTTGTCAATGATATACAGGAATTTTTCTAGCAGGGATAAGGAGGTAAATATCCCCTTGTATAAGGCAGTGGTCAGGCCACACCTTGAGTACTGTATACCGGTCTGGAGGTCTCATTTTGAAGGATGTAAAGCTGCTGGAACTAGTACAGAGAAGGGCAATGTGATTGGTGAGGGGAACAAAGGCTTCAGTTCTGCAGATTGCAGAATCTGGAGACTAGACACCTGCGAGGTGATCTGATTGAGGTGTGTAAGGCCTTCAATGGTTTGAGCAAGCTCAATACTAATGGGATTCTTTCTCTTGTTCAGATTATGTGCCTGAGGGGACATAAATTCAAATTGAAGAAAAAAAATATAGTTTTAGAATAGATGTGTGGAAATTTGCCTTTAGGTGGTTGACTGCTGGAACAAACTTCCATTTGTTGTTGTGGAAGTTGATAGCTTAAATAAATTCAAGGAAGAACTGGACAAACCTTTGAAGCAAATGGATGGATGAAATTGGAAGGGGTTTTTTTTGCTGATGCTGTATAAGCTTGCCTCTACTAATGCTAATAAAGAAATTTCAAAATTGACATAATGGTAGGATGCATGTTCTGAAGCAACCACCTACGTACACCAAAAAATAATGCAACAGAACCTGCACTGGAAGTTGTTAGAGATCATAAATTGCAGGCCCTAGACAATTTTCTACCTATGTAAACATAAATTTGGTCCTGCGTCTGTGGGATGTTAAAAGAGTTGCAATTTTTTTTTTTTACCATCCCTCACATAAACACAATACTACTTTTATATATTTATATAAATTTCTCTCTTTTTTTTTCTTGTATAGGTAATCTTTCACACATCTGGTAAAAGTGAATCACAAATTGATCAAAGTGGTCCGACTATTGAGGTTAATCCTGACTGGACACTAATATCTGATGTAGAAGAATTTAGAGTTCGAAGTCCTTCAACTGGCCACACGATATTTTCTACAAAATATGAAGATTTTAAGTTACCTAAAGGGGTTTCTCACCTCAACATTAAAGAAGCTCATGTGTCCAGGGTAAATATAAAGCTTATTTTAATCCATTTCCTTTTTAATTTTTGAAGAGTTTTAATTTCATAGGAAGCATAAAGTTTTTAATTGAATGGGATATAGGAGGATTGAAAGGAATATTAATTTAGTTTATTAAAGGCTTGGAAAATTATTTTCTTTGATGAAGAATTTTACTTTTAATTTGCCTTTAATGATAGCATTCTTTCTGTATTATGTATAAACATTTTTACAAATATGAATATCGAATTCAGACTGGGCTTTTCCAAATATTTTAACTCTTTGGCTGACCACCTAGTTTACAATTGTGTATATAATCCTATATGAGGGTTATTAAAATTAATTGATTTTTGTTCCAAGAAAGGGAGAAGGTCTTAGTAAATGTTATATGAATAACTGCAGTAAAATTGTTGACATTGCTTGGTGAATAACAGTAAGAGGGGGAAAAAACATGCATACACACATAGATATGTGGTTAGCCACTTACCTCTGTTTTTTCCTGACACTCACTGGCATTACTGATGCTGGGAGGGCTAAGCCTAAATTTCAAAATACTTTTATGTGCAAAGTAAAAACCTTGAAATTCAGATCAATTCCTTAATAATTGAAATACAGTAAAGTTTCTCTTAAAAGGTAAGTGTAAAATACCCATATTAAATTTCATTCTAGATAACAAGTGGAACGTCACAGCCACTGGAGGTATCATCCCCTTACCAGATCATGCTTAAAGGAAATGAGGGCTTAACAATGGAAGGTCAAGAAGTTATTTGGGTAGCAGGACTAGATCTTTATTTAAAAAGCATAGTAGGTATTTCTCATAAAAGTTTATACTTTTAAAAATACAAGTATGAAATCAGAATGTGTAATTTTTTTATTATTAGATTGCTTGTTTATTGGTATAGTTCTCACTATGGCAAAATTCATGCAACACTGCCTTTTGAGATTAAAATTTAAAAATAACATTAATTTCTTATTTCTTGCATCTGATTTTTATGTGCATAAAATACATCTGCAAAAATTTAACAATTCATCATGAAAGCAAAAATGTTGATCTGCTATATATGTGGTGTTTAATAACATGCAGGCTATACTTTCAGGTTTGATTCAGAACCTAAAAACAATGAAAAAAGTTTATATAAATATATATCTGATTCTGAAGAGTTGTGAAGCTATGGCTGAAGTTAAAAAAAATGGTTGTTGAGTTTAGTGGTAAATAATAAAATTATAAAAAATAAGAATCAGAAAGCATATCTAGTATGAATAAACATATTACTAGGTACAGGTAATCCTTGTATAACACAGTAGTTTGATTCCTACAAAATCTTGTGTAATGCGAAACTGTGTTATACGGGACTAAGAACCAGTAAAAAAAGAGGGGTTACGTTCCAAAAGAATACACCATTTTTTTAAATAACTATCAGAAATGTAATTTTTATAATAGTAATACAGTGGTACCTTGGTTTGCGAGCATAATTTGTTCCGGAAACGTGCTCGTAATCCAAAGCACTCGTATATCAAAGCGAATTTTCCCATAAGAAATAATGGAAACCCAGATGATTTGTTCCAAAACTCAAAAATATTCATATACTGTAAAAATGATTAATACAAAATACATACATACCTTTTTATATTTTTAATATTTAAATTTAATATACATAAAGCAATCGAATTTATTAATTATTAGGTAGGACGACTTTCACTGTCACTAATGGAATCACTGCTATCTGTTGACTTTTTCTTTTTGTGCGACTTTAACAAGGAACCTATCCAATGACACTTGCTTTTGCCTCCTTTTGAGGATTTCACGGAAATATGACATTGCATTGTCGTTAAACAGATTCATCGCTCGCACTGCCACAGGCCTTACTCGGGTGGTGCTTTTCTACAAAATTTTGCACTGTTTCCCACATTTTACACACCTCCCTAATCTCATTTGAAGAGAGGGATGTCTCCATTTTTTTCTCCTCCTCCTCAGATGAGATCTCCTCCATAACCTCTTGCTGTTGCTCGTGATGCAGATCCATCAGTTTGTCGGTGGTAAACTCCTGGCCATGTTCCTCCACCAGCTCTTGAATGTCGTTCTTATTCACCTCCAGTCCCATGGTCGTCCCCAAGGACACAATTTCATTGGCAACTGGCAGCTCCTGTTCATGAGCAAACCCCTCAACGCAATCAGACCATAGTTTTCTCCAAGCAGAATTGAGGGTTCTCTTGGTGACCCCATCCCAGGCTTTATCAATGATCTTGAGGCAGTTTACAATGTGGAAATGATTTTTCCAAAACTCTCGGAGGGTAAGGTTAGTTCCTTCACTCACCTCGAAGCATCACTGAAATAGTGCCTTGATGTAAAGTTTTTTAAAGTTCGAAATGACCTGCTGATCCATGGGCTGGAGTAGTGTTGGGAGGAAGGAACTTGACCTTAATGAACTCGAATTCTTCCAGTAAGTTGTCCTCAAGGCCTGGAGGATGAGCAGGAGCATTATCCATAACCAGCAAGACTTTGAGTGGCAGTTTTTTTTCTAAAAGGTATTTCTTCACTGCAGGACCGAAGACCTCGTTGATCCACTCAACGAACGAGATACGAGTGACCCAAGTCTTGCTGTTGGACCTCCACATAACGTTTAACTGACTCTTCTGCACCTTGCATTTTTTTGAAGGCTCGTGGATTCTCAGAATGATACACGAGCAGGGGCTTGACTTTGAAATCACCGCTTGCATTAGCACACAAGAGTGTGAGACGGTCTTTCATGGGCTTGTGACCGAGCATTGCATTCTCTTCTGCTGTAATGTAGGTCCTCTTTGGCATCTTTTTCCAAAAAAGCCCCGTTTCATTGCAATTAAAACTTGCTGTGGCAGGTAACACTCGGAAACCATGAGCTTCTGGAACTCGGCAATGAACGCCTCAGCTGCCTTAGCGTCTGAACTTGCAGCCTCTCCGTGCCTCACAACACTATGAATGCCACTTCTCCTCTTAAAGTTATCAAACCATCCCCTGCTCACCTTGAAGCCTTCTTCGTTTTCTGTAGACCTGGTAGTTTACTTACGAGGTTGGTGTACAAGGCCTTTCCCTTCTCACAGATCAAGTTCTCGGTCACAGTATCACCTGCTAGTTGCTTCCCGTTTTCTGGAAGATGTAGAAAAGTTCCCAAAAGCAACTTTTCTACATCTTCCAGAATACGTGGCCATTGCTTTGATATTCTCGTGACTCCTTTTGCTACATCTAGTCCCCTTAGTTCTTCTTTTTTCTTTAATACTGTGCAAATCGTTGATGTAGACTTATAAAATCTTGCGATGGCGTCCGCTTTCATACCTTGTTCGTGCTTCCCGATGATTTCCTTCTTAACTTCTACCGTAATCATCTCCTTCTTCCCACCTTCCTTTTCAACCCTTTTCTTCATTGGAGCCATTTTCATAGTGTACAGTTAATAAAGAACAGTCATTACATTTGAACACAAAATAAAAAAATGCTTTACGCATATACACGTCACAACGCTAGCACGAATATTGACTACAATGTTGACTGTATACGAATGAGGTATGCCGACTGAGACCGAGCATGCGAGATGATTACCCACAATCCTGATCAGCATGTGATCATGTGATGCTCAGTAGACAATTTTTAGGGAATAAAGCACAATTATAAAATGAGGAGGCACGCTTGATACACATAAACAAAGCTGCGTGCATGTAGCAACTGAATAAACAACACTGTAAAGGCAGAGATACACTATTAACACCTCACATTTTACTAAAGCACATTTCTAGTGGTTACTACCATAAAACAATAAAAACAATTTCCATTTGCATTCCTGCTAGTGGAATCTGTTATAAACTGGTAGTAAACTCGATCTAATTGCATTTGCGATTATACTGATAGCTGGAATTGTGTTGGTTTTTACGTTATTATGGTGAAATGTGTTTCCCCTTCACTGATATAAAAAACATAAATACATTTTCAGAATCTTCTCTTCATTCCTATTGTGTTGCGTTCGGTTGGGGTGATTCTGCATTCAACTCCATTTCTTGTAAACACAAAGGCGAATCGTGCATAAGCGAATTCGGTTCGTGTTATATAAGATATCGTTCCCCTATTTATAAATCGTGTATGATCGAATTCGTGTAGTAAACACGTGTTATACGAGGACTGACTGTACTCATATTGCAAAACACTCACAGACCAAGTTACTCGCAATCCAAGGTAGCACTGTAACTTAATATTTTAACTTTATTTTTATAATAGTAATAACTTAATATTTTAACTTTATTTTTATAATAGTAGTAACTTAAATAGTAATAACTGAACAAATGTCTTACCTTACAAACTGTGATACTTATATGTGAGATAATGTACGTTCATTTAATTTTCTTCCTCTTCACCACTGCTAAGCACAATCTCTTCTGCGGCATCTAGATTTTGTGTACTTTGTGCTCTCTTTAAAAGTCACAAACTGCACACTTCAAAGTCACAATTTTTTATGGTCTCAAACAAGCAGAAGTTCAATAGCACAGAACCCAGGGATCTCCCAGCAAAATACAGTGGACCCCCCCCTTAAAGATATAAAGCACAAATTTAACTTTATTACCTTACCAATTAACAAAGTTAAATTATACATGTATTTCGGAAGAATATTTTCCAGTTAGCAAAATAAAAACTTTTTTAAATTTTACAACCAAAAAAAAAAAAAAAAAACAGTAAAAATGATAAGCAATTAATAACAAAGCACATGGCTTGTGCAAGTTGCAACAAACATGATACGTACAAGTGAGATATGGAGTAATGAGTTTCTGAAAATTTAATTATGTTTTTATATGATTGAATATTTCATGGAAGGGGAAACATGCTTCACCACAATAACATGAAAACCCACGGAATTCCAGCCGTCAGTACTATAGCAAATGCAAGAAGATCCAGTTTGCTAACCAATTATAATTGATTGCACTAACAGAAAAGCCCGATAAACTGGAAACTGCAAATTGTTTATTGTTTTATGGTAGTGACCTCCAGAAATGTGCTTTAGAAAAATATCACAAAGGCAATAATGACTAGCGAGTCAACAGCAGGAATCCACAAAAAGGAATGGAAACATTGAAAATTACATCTAACATAATAGCAGGGATTTTCCCAGCACAAAAGCTCAAAAATACTGCGTTATGCGAGATTTCTTGCAATTCTCAAATGGTGTTACAGCGAAACCATATTATATAAGTACCGTGTTATGCGAGGATTGCTGCAATTCTCAAGCCGTGTTAGAGCGAAACCATGTTGTAGAAGTACTGTGTTATACGAGGGTTGCCTGTACAGTCAAAGCTCTATATAATGACCTCCTAGGGGAATGAGAAAAACGGTTATTATATCAGAAGGACGTTATATCGATCGTTCATAAAATAAACAAAAAAAACAAGTAAAAGCTTGAAAGTTTAATGTAATTCTACTAATACAATATAGTATAATCGTATTTGTATTATGTACTGCAGTATTAAACAAGAAAATTATGATTGTAAATTTTGCATTGATTGTAGAGTGCAGTAAGGTTACAGTTAAATTGTAAATTTTACTATGTATGCTACATACCTATCAAGATCTAACAAGAGAATTGTTTCATACTTTAAAATAGTCTGTCAAAACATCATCAAGCAGATTCAGCAAATTTCCTTGAAAGGTGATCATAATGAAAGAGCAATCCAAACAGTGGAAACACAGCTCTTCTCCCCTCCAAAGAATGCCATGTTGATTCCTTCTGCTGGCAAGGTGATAGCATGTTTTTTGGAATGCTGATGGAGTGCTGCTAGTGGATTACCTTCACTATTACAGAGCATATTGTGCAGACCCTGTGAGGCGTTTGCACGAAAACATTAAAGACAAATGCCAAGGAAAACTAGCAGAGGAGTCTTGTTCCATCAGAACAATGCACCTGCTCACAATCTTTCATTGCTGTGGTTGTACAGCATGGGTGTGGCTGTGAAATCTTGGACCATCCTCCATATTCACCAGTTCTAGAACCATCAGACTTTCACCTATTTCCTAATTTAAAAAAATTCCGTCCATTTTTCCACTGACAGCAGCATTGCTGCAGCGGATGCATTCCTGGAGGCCGAAGAGTAAACTTTCTTCACAGTTAGAAGCAATGCATTGCAGCATCAGCGGCAAAAGTGTATCAACTCCTATGGGGACTATGTTGAAAAGTAAGTAACATGTTACCAGACTTCTCAAATAAACTTCATACTCAGGCCATGAACTTTTCAAATGCCCACACCTAATTAAACAGGAATTTTTTTAGACTCATCTTTATCGGGTCTTTCCACATACAACTTACTTTTCACAGAAACAACAATTTCTCTCTCTCTCTCTCACCCATATTTTTTTAATTTATGTGATATTTAATTAAATTAAATTACAATAACAAATAATCTTACTGTTGGAAACAGTTTGGAACAAACAGACAACTGGTCTTTTGGAAAGCATGCTGTATGCTTATCTGCATATCACAACATGCAAGCATTACCAGACCAGTGCCCACAGCACATTTCAGTGTGCCATAAGCTTCAAACAATAAGTTTTAAAGACAGAAGGTGGGGTGTGCATCAGTTAAGCAGAGGTCAGTTTAGAGGGATCCTACTGCAGAAGGTTTACAATGTAGCCAGTATTTTTTATATTTAACTGTTTTTTTTTCATAATAATGGATATTTCTAAATATTGGATATTTAGGCATTCTACAATTTCTGCTTATGTGAAAGGCGATTAATTATATGGGAGTGATGTACAAATAAAAAAAGTTGATTTTATGGCGTTGAGTACATACTTTGATTTATTGAAAGTTTCAGCTTATATGGCATGAAACCAAATATCTTTGAAAAATGATTCCACTAGGCTCAGAAGGTTTACAATGTAGCCAGTATTTTTTATATTTAACTGTTTTTTTTTCATAATAATGGATATTTCTAAATATTGGATATTTAGGCATTCTACAATTTCTGCTTATGTGAAAGGCGATTAATTATATGGGAGTGATGTGCAAATAAAAAAAGTTGATTTTATGGCGTTGAGTACATACTTTGATTTATTGAAAGTTTCAGCTTATATGGCATGAAACCAAATATCTTTGAAAAATGATTCCACTAGGCTCATTGGCTATTCATATGGCAGAGAACAGATCCTTTTCGACTTAGTATTAGAGCTGGAACCTGCAAGTATTTTTCATTAAGTAATTGAATTTTCCTTCATATGAGCTTTATTTATGTGTCCTTGTTAATGGCTGAAGTGGAAATGATCCAAATCCAAGATTCGTTCTTTAGTTTCCTTCTGATCTGTCATGTTTAGTCATAGCCCATAGATGATCACCAAGTTTAACCCTATATTGGTCACAATCAAACGTGAAATTCCTTCGTGCCTGCAAAAATTTGAAAAAAATAATTCAAAATTGTTAATTTTTTGATGCCACCAATAATTAAAATTTTTTCTGGGTAAAACTGCAAAAAATCCAGGTTCTATATTAAAAATGTATACACTGGAGCTTTGATAATTCAAAATTGTAATTCGAAATTTTGGTTATTTCGAATTATTTTTCTGACCCTTAAACAGGATTCCCTATAATGTAAGAAATTATCTTTAATTCGAAGTTTGGTTCTTATGTTGTTTTATAATTTGAAGTCAGTCATGTGGTTTTTTGCTTTGCCATACTTCTTATTTGCCTAATTACAAATTTTTCTTAAGAATAAACACTAATGAGCAAATGAATTAGTGTTTATTCTAACACAATAACAGTATTCTCCAGACCCAAATATGCTACTGGTAAACATGTCTAAATGCAGTACATATACAAGCCTAACATTTGCCAAAAAGGCAGAAGTGATTAAAGAAGTAGAAAAAGGAATAAAGAGGAAGTGTGACATCACTAAAGAATATGGAATTCACAGGATGGACAAAGGAAATGACTCAGAGGGGCCAATCATCCTCAAGTTGATGAGTGTGTATTAAAGTGGTTTAAGCAGGTATGTGACAAACACATTGCATTGAGTGGACTAATGACAGGGGCAAAAGCAGAGGATTTTGCTTAAAGGTTGAGGATGAGTAATTTTAAAGCAAGTTCGAGATGTCTGGCAGGATTTAAAGAAAGGAACAACATTACATTTAGACGGTCTTGTGGTGATAGTGCCTCAGTGGATGAAGAAGCTGCAAATGATTGGATTAACAGTCTCCCATATAAACTAATGAAGTATGAACCAAGAGATGTTTTTAACATTGATGAAACTGGTTTATTTTTTAAGTGCATGCTGGGCAAAACATTTTCTTAAGATGATCATTGCAGCAATAGAAAAAAAGAGTAAAGAAAAAGTGACAATTCTGGCTGGAGCAAATATAGATTGCTCAGAAAAACTGTTACTGATAATGATTGGAAAATCGGCAAAACTTAGCTGCTTCAAAAAAAGGTTTAAAAGCCTTCTAGTGCAGTAAAAGTTTAACAAAAAATCCTGGATGACGAGTGAGCTCTTTAAAGGTTGGCTTGTTAAATTAGACAAAAAACTCTACTAAAAATAGGAAAATTTTGCTCTTTTCTGACAACTATACAGCTCTACAAAATTCCTCATATGAAGGCGATTGAAGTAATCTTTTTCTCACCAAACATGACTTCTGTAGTGCAGCTAATGGATCAAGGGGTGATTCGTAAAATGAAACACATTTATCGTGAACTGATGGTGGCAAAAATTGTAGTTAACCTTTCTTCAAAACTACAGATAAAAATTATTCTCTTGGTTGCCAGTCAGATGATCACAAAAGCATGGAAACAAGTTAAGCTAGAAACCATTGCAAACAATTTTCATAAAGCTGCATTCAAACCATTTTTACAAAATGAAGACATGGTGGCTGACTTGCCTGTAGAAGATATTCTGATCCCAGAACCTGAAGAATGGAAGGAGCTGAAAATAAATCTTTCATATGAAATGTATATTAATGTTGAAGAAGATATGGCTACATCTGGGAGAAATTATGGTAGCAGTGATGCACAATGACACAGTGAAGAAAAATCAAGATGAATCATCAGAAGAGAATGGAGAGCCTGTTTTTGTGGAAGAATCAATACCTATGGCTAGTGAAGCAAATAAAATGCTTGAGCAGTTTCACAGATTTGTAGAACAACAACACAATGTGAACAATAAAATTTTTCCATCTCTGAACTAAGCCAGACAGAAATTACTAGCTTCTTTAAGTAAATTTTTGTAAAGGTATGTACAGTACATCAGCTTCCCAATAATGCACCATATAACATTTGCATGGATGTTATGCATTACTGATTTTTACCCCATTTTCTTTTCATTTTTTTCATTAGTTTTCAAAATAAATCTTCCCTTACTTTCAGTGACAACGGGGGCGTGGTGACTCTGTACAGTATCTACAATTCAAATGCCACTAAAAGCTCGATGCAAATTTTGGAACCCCTCTTCTCCTTTTCATATTGTGAAACAAGCCCCTTGAACAGTTACAGTTTCATAGAATCTGCATAACTACAGTACAGCACAAGACAATGTGTATATCATATGTGGGTTAGAAAGTAAATTAGTTTTTTCAAATGTCTGTACCAAAGTTCCAAAACTCTTCTGAAGTAGTGAAGATAACTTCTCTATTTAATACTATCTTTCTGTCACCCAAGAAATGTCAGCAATTAGCAACTGTTTATTTCTTATTGGCACCGTAAACAATAATTTGTAAATTATTTTACGGTATAACTAGTTATTTTCAGATTAATTACCATTCTATACTCGAAGTAGTGGGGAAGCGTAGACATATCAAACGTTCGCTTGAATGAAGGAAGCAACAAAATTGCATTATTTGCTTCACACGGGGTCAAATTGATCCATGAAACAAATACGGGATTAACATAGGTGGCACAATTATTCAACCTACTTTACGAAATCTGCATATAACAGTCCAGGGGTGGAGAACCTTTTTACATAGAAGGCCATATTTTTTTTTTAACCAAGATACTATTAGGCTGCATGCTGAAAATTAAATATAGACAAAAAAAATTCTATTTTTTTGAGGCATATTTACAATTTTAATTACGGCCTGTTATTGTATGAGGAATTTAAACAAAAAAATTAGCAAAGACATTTATTTGTTTAGCAAAGGTGATAACAAAACTAAAAATGGACAAACTTAAGACAACAAACCATTTAATGACTTTTTTGCGACTGCTTAATGCCAGATAGTAATCTGATATTTGGTTCCAACATCATTGAGCATACTTGGAGGACATCATTGGTCCTCCAAGTGAATATCCATCATCTGAGATCTCAAGCTTGTTTTAATTTGTCATATGAAAATGTTGATTCGCAACAGTAGGTTGTGCCAAACAAGATAGCATTCGATGAGCATGTTGATGTAGACGTGGGTATTCAACAGCATTTTTCCATGTTTGAGGAGGATCCTTCGTGTCATATTGAGACTTTAGAATATTATCTTCTGAGAGCTCAATTAATTCCATCTATAATTCATCAGGTGCTATGGAGACATCAATCAGGTGTGGTTGAAAAGTTAGTTTCAGTGTGAGATCATGTTTCTCGAAATCAGCAAACCTTTCATTATATTCTTCAGTCAAGGGAGTCTAGAACAGCTGCATATTCTTGCATATCGCACTTCCTTAATGATTTATTTGTATCCTGTTCATTAATTACTTTTGCCAGTTCAGGAAAGTAATAGTAGTAGTAGTGGCATGTGATGCAAGAAAGCAAGTGTATGAGCTTATGCAGCAGCAGCCAAAAAAAAAAATTTCACACAACCATTCCCTCTAAATGTTTGTCCAATTCCTCCTTAAATTTATTTAACCTATCAACTTCCACAACAACAGATGGAAGTTTGTTCCAGCAATTAACCACCCACTGGCTAAAGGAAAAATTCTGCACATCTATTCTACATCTCTCTTTCATTAATTTAAATTTATACCTCCTTAGGTTTGTAATATGAACAAGCGGAAGAATCCCATCAGAATTCAATGTACTCAACCCATTCAAGGCCTTATTCACCTCAATCAGATCACCGTGCAGGTGCCTAGTCTCCGGCCACTGCGATTTACAGAACTTAAGCCTCTCTTGGTAAGAGGATCCCTTCATTCCCCTCACCAATCTTGTTGCCCTTCTCTGTACACGCTCAAGCAAATCTACATCCTTCCTAAAATGAGGCCTCAAGACCTGTATGCAGTACTCAAGGCGTGGACTGACCATTGCCTTATACAGAGGGACAATCACCTCCTTTTCCCTGCTAGCAAAATTCCTATATATCATTGACAAAACCCCATGACCTGCCCTGGCAGCCTGTCTGCATTGCTCAGAAAATTTCACATCTGACTGCACAATTACTCCCAGGTCTTTTTTTCATTTTCTACCATCTTAAGTGTAGTACCACACAGTTCGTACATTTCTCTGGGGTTACTTCGACCCAAATGCAGAACTTTGCATTTGTCAAGGTTAACACCTCTCAGCCCATCTGCCCTAATTTTCTAGATACTGTTGCAGTAGCACACTGCCATTACTGTCATTAACAACCCTGCCAATCTTTGTATCATCTGCAAACTTTGACACAAAGCCTGATATACCTTCATCAATATCATTGATAAATATACAAAACAAAAGTGGACCCAACACCGAACCCTGTAGAACTCCACTAATAACATTAGTCCACGAAGAGTAGCACCCATTGATTACCACCCTCTGTCTTCTCCCACTCAACCATCATTTTATCCATTATAGCAACTTACCCTTAATACCATTTTGCTCCAATTTGTACAGTAGTTTTCTGTGCACAACAGTGTCAAAAGCTTTTCTGAAATCCAAGTATATGATATCAAAATTATTTTTTGCATCCAGTTCCTTTGTAACCACATCATAATATCCTATCAGATTTGTCAGACACCTTAACAAACCCATGCTGTGTCTGAATTATTGCTGCAGTCTTGTCTAGATGATCCTGCAATGCATCTTTAACCAGTGACTCCATTATTTTACCTGGAATAGAAGTTAAACTAACTGATCTGTAATTACTCGTGTCACCCTTCGATCCCCCTTTGTGAATTGGTGATACATTTGCACATCTCCAGTCTGTGGTGACCTCCCCTGAGTCCAAGGACGCTCTCATAATTATGGCTAAGTTTTGCTTACTTCCTTTGCCGCCTCCTTTAATATAACTGGATAGATCCCATCCATCCCAGGTGCCTTTCTTGTGTTTAACTTCAATAATTTGTCCTCCACTTTGCTGTCAGTTATTACAAAATCATTAAGCACCCTGCTACAATTTGATAACCTTCTGGCATTTTCAAACCTTAGTAACTCCTCCTGTGAATGTAGATGCAAAATACTCATTCAGTTTGTTTGCTAACTGAGCAGGATCATCAACAGTCGAGCCATCGATATCAAGTGTACCAATCAGATTCATCCCCTTCCTTTTAGAGTTTATATAAGTAAAGAAATCCTTGATGTGTTTCTTAGCATCTTTTGCCAAAGATTTCTCGTAATCTGCCTTCGTCTGCCTAACCTCCTTTGTGACTTGATTACAGACTAGCTTATATCTGCCATAGGCTTCTGTGTCGTCTGATAATTTATATGCATCCGATGCATTTTTCTTCTCTGTCATGAGTCTCATTAGTTCATTTGATAACCATTTAGGCCTAAACCTTGAACAATATTTCTTAATAGATATGATAATTTTAGTAGCTTCCACGATTAATTCCTTGAATGCTTCCCACTTAGAATTTGCTGTTGGTAACATCATCAGTTGATCCCACTGGATCAACTGATGGGGATTTCCAGGACTGCTGGGAGTCATAGTGGAACAAGTAAATACATGGGCTGTGTTAGGGTAACTAAGAGTAGAAACAGGTGCATGTATACTTGCATGTACACCAATGCTAGGAGTATAGTTAATAAATTTGATAAGCTTGAAGTGCTAGTCAAGACATCAAAGGCAGATACTGTTGGGATATCAGAGACATGGTGTCACACAGACATAAACAGTGCAGAATTGAAATTTAGGGAATACAATGTGTACAGAAAGTATAGACAGGACAGGAAGGGAGGAGGGGTTATGCTGTTAGTAAACTATATAGTATTGGTGTAAATACACCATAGTTAACCCATAAATTTGAACTATGTGAGTAGAGTAGAAGGCATCGTTTTAATTGTATCTCATATTGTGGTTGCATTCACAACAAGATAGTGGTATTGCACTACTTCAAATAAATAACGTTTCTCTGGTAGAGAAGACTACTGTTATTTATTTTCAGAGGATACCACCACCCAGACGATCATTTCGAAGCTATTGGGCTTCATCATCAGTAGGCGGACTGTTAGTTAAGAAACACACAAAATCTAAGGAAGTGCATCCAATTGATGTTGGTGGACAATGCAATGTTGAGTCTGTTTGGTGTGACAGAAACACTGGGAAAGGAAAAATGAGAGTAGGTCTGTGTGAGAGTAGGCCTAATAAATCTGATGAGTATAATGAGCAGTTGTGCAGAGAAATCGAGTGGGCCAGTAAATCAGTCTTATAATGGGGGATTTTAATTTCCCAGAGATTGACTGGAACTTCTGGGTTGGTCACTCACATACTAGCAAGGCTTTTGTGGATTTATTGGATGATGGTTTTCTACAGAAGCATGTTTGGGAGGCAACTAGAGAGAGTAATACTCTTGATCTGATTATCAGTAGTGATTCTTCATGCATTAAGAATCTGCAGATAAAGGATCCACTAGGTGGCAGTGATCACAGTGTGCTGAAGTGGAATTTACTTAAAGAGGTAACTACCATCAGGGGTACAGGGAAGAGTTTTTGTTTTTGTAAAGGTGACTACGGTGGTCTGAGACAGTATTTAAATTCTATACGGTGGGACCAACTGATGATGTTACCAACAGCAAATTCAAAATGGGAAGCATTCGAAGAAATAATCTTGGAAGCTACTAGGCTTTTCATACCAACTAATAAATATTGTTAAAGATTTAGACCTAAATGAATGTCAGATGAACTAATTAGACATGTGGCAGAGAAGAAAAATGCATGGGATACATATAAATTAACTGGTGACACAGAAGCCTATGATAGATATAAGCTGATCTGTAACCAAGTCACAAAGGAGGTTAGGCAGGCAAAGGCAGATTACGAGAAATCTTTGGCAAAAGATGCAAAGAAAAACTCCAGTTTTTTATTATGTAAACTCTAGAAGGAAAGGAATGAATCAGATTGGTCTGCTTGATATTGAGGGTTCAACTGTTGATGATCCTACTCAGATAGCTAACAAACTAAAAGAATATTTTGCATCTACATTCACACATGAGGAGTTATTCAGGGAGGGGAATATTAAACTCTGGCAGTAAGCTAGATAATCTTGTAATAACTAAGAGTAAAGTGGAGGAGAAATTGTTGAAGATAAACATAAGAAATTCAATTGGGTGGATGGAATCTATCCAGTTATATTAAAGGAGGCAGCAAAGTAAGTAAGCCAATCCTTAGCCATAATTAATTAGAGCTTCCTGGGATTCAGGGGAAGTACCCATGGACTGGAAATGTGCAAATGTGAACCCAATCCACAAAGGAGGATCAAAGGGAGACACAGGTAATTACAGACCTGTTATTTTAATTTCTGTTCCAGGGAAATTAATGGAGGCACTGGTTAAAGAAGCATTGGAGGATCATCTAGACAAGACTTCAGTTATAGCTCAGACACAGCATGGGTTTGTTAAGGGGAAGTCTTGTCTGATCAGTTAGATTGGTGATGTGGTCAGAAAGGAACTGGATGCAAAGAATAATTTTGATATCATATATTTGGATCATAGAAAGACTTTTGATACTGCTGCACATGGAAGACTGCTGCACAAATTGTAGCAGTGTGGCACTGGAGGCAAATTGCTGCTATGGGTAAAGGGATGGTAGAGTGGGAGAAGACAGAGAATGGTAATCAATGGACACTACTCTTTGTGGACTAATGTTATTAGTGGAGTCCCCCAGGGTTCAGTGTTGGGTCCATTGTTGTTTTCTGTATTCATTGATGATGGCATATCAGGCTTAATGTCAAAGTTTGCAGATGATACAAAGGTTGGAAGGGTTGTTAATGATCCTAATGACAGTGTGCTGCTGCAACAGGATCTAGAAAAGTTGATCAGATAGGCTGAGAGGTGGCAACTGAAGTTTAACATTGACAAATATAATGTAAAGTACTACATATGAGAAGCAGTAATCCCAGAGTAACGTATCAACTGTGTGGTACTACACTGACAGTGGTAGAGAGAGAGAGAGAGTGAAAAGGACCTGCGGGTAATTGTGCAGGCAGATATGAATTTTTCTAGCAGGGATAAGGAGGTGATTATCCCCTTGTATAAGGCAATGGTCAGGCTACCCTTTGAGTACTGTATACAGGTCTGGAGGCCTCATTTTAAGAAGAATATAGAGCTGTTGGAATGAGTACAGAGAAGGGCAACAAGATTAGTGAATGGAACAAAGGGTTGTTCTTACGAAGAAAGGCTTAAGTTTTGCAATTTACAGTGTCCTGAGACTAGGCACCTGCAAGGTGATTGAGGTATATAAAGCCATGAATGGTTTGAGCATGCTCAGTGCTGATGGGATTCTTCCTCTTGCTCAGAATTCGCCTGAGAGGGCATAAATTCAAATTGAGGAAAGACGGTTGTAGGATAGATGTACGGAAGTTTGCCTTGAGCCAGCGGGTGGTTGAATGCTGGAACAGACTTCCATCTGTCATTGTAGAAGTTGATAGCTTAAACAGATTCAAGGCAGAACTAGACAAACATTTGGAGCGAGTGGATGGGTGAAATGAGGAGGGTGTGTGTGTGTGTGTGTGTGTGTGTGTGTGTGTGTGTGTGTGTGTGTGTTTTGGCTGATGCTATATAAGCTTGCTTTCTTGCATCATGTGCCCTTGCTAATGCTAATCATCACTATTGACCACTGAAATCTATTAGCAATCAAATCCTGTAGGCAAACAAATATAGGTATGTACTCCAGAATTTAAGTGTTAGGTAATGAGCATTCAAAAGAGATCCTGTTAAATTTATGTCCATTATTGGAGATCTCTGCAAAGGATGATAACTATTGAAATCCACAAATAAGCAGAAAGGAGATGGCAGTCGATCTATCAGTATTCTAGATTGGTTTTAGATTAAGACTCATTCAGGCAGTCTGGATTGTAATGGGTATTATATAATGCCCATTACAATCCATACTGCCACTTTTTCTAGAGAAGTATGAAGATGGATATTAGTATTGGTATCAGCCGTATAGTGCAAGGCAGCTTGAAACTTTTGTTGCACCATCAAAAAAAATTAATTAAACAATAAAATAAACAAAACAAGCTACCTGTTTGACTCCCTATTTTTGGTACCTAACCAGCAAACATAGGGTAACTATCCAGCTGATCTTTGAATTTCCCCTAGCTGTCAGCCTCAACCACCCACGAAGGCAAATTATTCCATTAATTAATGACCTAGTGACAGATAACATTTTCTAGAGGCTGACCTTTGCTTGCTAATCTTTCTCAGTGATATTAACTAAAATATTTCACTAAAATAGTGAAACATTTTTGTTAATGTCACTAATGAAGATTAGCAAAGTTTCAGTGAAACATATCATTTTGGCATTCCATATTGTAATATTCAGTTAAATACAAAATAAACCACTTTATTTCAATGGAAGGGCATACCTTAAAATAGCTTGACTTGTAGAAAGGGAGAGATATACAGAGATCTATAGTTAATTAAACTAGTTTGTTTCGGAATTTAACTGAACATTAAGACTGGAACAGAGGTTGTGGAAACCTGTCTCTCACTGGGTAGTGCATTTGGTAAGTAGATTGGCAAAGGGACCTATTGTTTGACTGCTAATTTACTGATCTTCTGGATCTTATGGTGTCACAGGTGACCTGAGGATATGCTGATGTTGCTCTTCTGGACATCTAGACTGTCATCATCAAGGGGGAGGGGGACCTTAAAAAGCAACATTTCTTTCAAAGCATAAATGAAAAGCAACATGACACATCCAGAAAACCAGCTTATGGACCATATCTGTAAAGACTAACAAAAAAAAGCCTTAATTATACAATTCACTACAAGCAGAAACATCAATATCATTCCTTCCTATGTGCCCCAAATCTTTAAATTGCCTCCCAACCCCAGAACAAAAGACAGAACAGCATCCAAGGCCACCCCACCATCATGTGGTGGCACTTAAGATTACAGCTGATCAAACTACTGTTCCAACTAAGATGTTGAACTACCAACACAAAGGCTACCATGTTCTCCACCCCACTCTTCCAGCCCAGATTAGCATTAGTAGAAGCATATGATGCAAATCCTAGTTCTGCCTTGAACTTATTTAAATTGTAGACCTCCACTACGACAAATGGAAGTTTGTTCCAACTATCAACCACCCACTGGCTAAAGTCAAATTTCTGCATATCTATTCTACAATTGTCTTTCCTCAATTTGAATTTATGTCCCCTCAGGTGAGTAATCTGAGCAAGAGGAAGAATTGAGCTTCCTCAAACCATTCAAGGCCTTATACACCTCAATCAGATCACCTCGCAGGTGCCTAGTCTCTGGACGCTGCAATTTGCAGAACTTAAGCCTTTCTTGGTAACAGCAACCCTTTGTTCTGTTCACCAATCTCATTGCCCTTCACTGTACTCATTTCAGCAGCTCTACATCCCTCCTAAAATGAGGCCTCCAGACCTGTGCTCAAGGTGTGGCCTGACCATTGCCTTGTACAAGGGGACAGTTACCTCCTTATCTCTGTTATCAAAATTTCTGCATATCATTGGCAAAACACTATGAGCTACAGGCTGCATGAGCTACTCTTGCAGCCTGCTACACTGCTCAGAAAACTTCATATCATACTGCACAGTTACCCCCAGGTCTTTTTCATTCTTTACTCTGGGGTTACTGCTACCCATATGCAGTACTTTACATTTGTCAATGTTAAACTTCAGTTGCCACTTCTCTGCTCATCTGCCCAACTTTTCTAGATCCTGTTGCAGCAGTGTACTGTCATTAACAACCCTGCCAACCTTCGTATTGTCTGCAAACTTGGACATTAACCCTGATATACCTTCATCAATATCACTGATAAATACAGAAAACAACAAGGGGCCCAACACCGAACCCTGGGGAACCACTAATAATATTAGGCCATGAAGAGCAGTGTTCATTGATTACCACTCTGTCTTCTCCCACGCAACCATCCTTTTATCCATTGTAGCAACTTGCCGTTAATGCCATAGTGCTCCAGATATCCAGAAATGCAGCAATGCACCCCATGTTACCCATGGAGTGCATTGCTGCATTTCCGGATATCTGGAGCATACAGAGCATAGTTAAAAATTTAAGATGCTGATGTATTGCAAAACCAACAACCATGTTCAAAGAAGGAGTGTTAAGATGATGAGCTGGTTAAGCAAGAACTGATCAAGTCAAAGCATAAAAAATATTTTTGTTTAGAAGCACACTATGTGAAATGGCACAGCTACATGAGAATTCTCAATGTATAGCCATTCAAGATAAAATTTATTTGGACACACACACACACACACACACACACACACACACACACACACACACACACACACACACACACACACACACACACACACACACAGTTTCATAACATATGGGCTGTGCTTTCTGGACTGATTCAAGACCTGAAAACAATGAAAAAAAAGTTTATATAAACATATGTCCCATTCTGAATAAATAATTGTGGAGCTATGGCTTTTTGAATTTTAAGATACAGCTATGGTATTTATTCAAAAGCATTAGGTTAATAAAAAATTGGTCCCGGCCAATTTTTTATTAATCTAATGCTAAAATTCAGTATAATGACACACTGAAAATAAAAGAATTTTTCTGTAATAACCATAAATTTCTACCTCTTAATCTGAATTTTTATTTTTTTATTGCAATACTCACATTTAAAAATGATAGAATGCTTCAAATATATTGAAGGAATTGACAAGCTTGCAGCCTGACTGTGAGAAATCATTTGTTAAGATTTCCCACGCTCTTTTCTTGCAGTGTAGTAATGAAATTAACATCAGCTAGAAGTTAATTTCATCAGTTAGAGTGTACATTTATAGGTATGGCTCCAAGAAAGCCGATAGCTTTGTCAATCACAAATAAAATCAGGATTTTGCAAGCTGTAGATAATGGTGTGCATTCTACTTCACCAGATAGGAGCCGACTGGGCTAGCCAGGTGGGTAAAGTGCCTGTCTAGCAACCCAAAGAGGTCGTGGGTTCGAATCCCGCCTTGGGCTTGCATTATGGCCACAGAAGCCGATGTGCAAACAAACAAACAAAAAAAAAAAAAACAGGTAGGAATCAAGCACAAAAGGCAAAGTATCTGGATCTTGAGTGGTACTTTTGCAATGTCTAATGATGGTACATGCAAAAAATGTTCCCATAGATGATAATCTTTTAAAAGCTAAAGCTGAATCGTTTGCACATTGAATGTATATTGAAGAATTTAAAAGTTCAAATGAATTTAAAAGTTCAAAAGTGTGTGATGAAAGTGCATCTGTGGACACTGATGATACAAAGGAATGGAAAGAAAATCGTTTTAAAAAAAATGTTTCGCTGACATATGACCACAGTGACATCTTCAGTGCTGATGAAACTGGGCCCTTTTTTAAATTGGTACTGGATAAAACACTTACATTTAAAGGCAAGAAATGTAGTGGCATAAAAAAGACAAAAAAAAAAAAGATTATCATTCTCCAGGCAGCAAACATGTCTGGCACAGAGACGCTTCCTCTTTTAATCATTGGGAAAGCCCAGAAGCTTCGATTCTTTAAAGGTTTGAAGACATTACCAACTATGTATGAAGCACACCAAAACACATAGATGACATCATAAATCTACAAAGAATGGATCAGAGGCATAGATCGCAGGATAAGTGAGGAGAATAAAAAAATTTTGCTCTTTGTGGATAATTTCACCCCTCATTGTCAAGTAAATGGCCTATATGCAATCACTGTTGAGTACCTACCACCAATAATAAATAATTAACATGACCTCAGTTCTTTAGCCACTTAACTAAGGTGTAATTCAGTGTTTTAAGAAAAACTACCGAAGAATGCTGTTAAAAAAATCCAATGTCTTGAAAGCAAAATTAAATGCAAAATCGGCATCCTGCAGGCAGTGTATTTATGTGTTTCAGTATGAGATTGATGAAAAAGTGATCACCAACTGCTTCAAACATGCTGGATTTACCACCTTGAATAAAGCAATGTGTGAAGTTCTGCATGCTTCTTCCTCTATTAATTACAAATTGCAGCCTGATAATAGGGCAGAAATATTTGAGCATGTGCGTCATCACCTAAACTTACAGGAAAACTTAGAAGTTCAAAGATTACACAGAAGTGGATGCAGACATTGAATGTTTCAGGATATGCACGAATGAAGAGCAACTCATTGTAGACATATTGGTATCATATGAAATTTGTAGTGATGAAGGTGAGGAACCTACTGTGGTTCAACAAGAAGTTTCAACAAAAGATGCTCATTAAGGATTAGAACTTGTACTTTGATTTTTTCAAGCTCAGTCTCACTGAAAAAGTGAAATAACTACTATTGAGCACCCTCACAATTCTCTTTTAAGACATGCTCCACCACTGAAACAGTGAGTTTTGACAGACTATTTTAAAGTATGAAACAATTCTCTTGCTAGATCTTGATAGGTATGTAGCCTACGTAGTGAAATTTATAATTTAATTGTAACCTTACTGCATTCTACAACAATGCAAAATTTACAATCATAATTTTCTTGTTTAATACAGCAGTACATAATACAAATATGATTATACTATATTGTATTAGTAGAATTACATTAAATGTACAAACTTTTACTTGTTTTGTTGTTTATTTTATGAACGATTGATATAACCAACTTTCGATATAATAACCGTTTTTCTCATTCCCCTGGATATTAGGTACATCTACCTAGTAGTGTGTTGAGCCTCCTTTAGCCTTCAAAACAGCCTGAATTCATCTAGGCATGGTTTGAACAAGGTGCTGAAAACGTTGTGCAGGAATGGAGTACCGTGCAGACATGATTGTGTCACGCAGTTCCTTGAGATTCGACGGAGGTGTAGGTCTGCAGCGAACAGCCCTTTCCAGCTCATCCCAAAGATTTTCATTAGGATTCAGATTCAGGGACTCAGCGGGCCACTGCAGCAAAGAAAAGTCATTATCATGTTCCTGGAACCATTCCATAATGATTCGGGCTTTATGCACCTGTGCATTATCCTTCTGGAAATAACAATCTGACTGGGGATAAACTGTCAACATGAACAGATGCACTTGGTCAGCAACGATGTTTAGGTACAATGTGGCATTCAGACATGAATGCCACATTGTACCTAAACATCGTTGGGTTCATAGTTATCAATGGACCCAAAGTGTGTAGTCCAGTGCTGGTATTGCTGTACCCAAAGTAGGCGTGTTCTCTTGTTCTTCATTGATAACAAAGGTATGCGATGTGGCCGTCGGCTGTTGTAGCCCATTCACGGCAAAGTGCGACTAGTGGTCCATTGCGATATTTTGTTCTGTGCACAAAGGTCGTATTCTGACATGATGTGCAACATTGTGGCCCGTCTGTTTGCTTGCACAATTCCAGCTATCCTCCTCTCACCTCTCTCATCAACAAGCGATTTTCTTCCACAGGAGTGCCATTGAGAGGATGTTTTCTGTTCGTTGCACCATTCTCGATACACCCTTGAAACTGTGGTGTGTGAAAAGTTCAGGAGAACTGCTGTTTCAGAGATGCTTTGTCCAGCATGTCTTGCACCTACTACCATGCTACATTCGAAGTCTGTTAGATAACTCCTTTTCCCCATTCTTGTTACGGTTTGTATGCTTAACTGATACTAGAAAGGTTGTTCTGCTGAATTTATATCCACAACTATGGTCATGGTTGCAGGTCATATGTGCAGTAATTGCCTTTAGGTTGATTGTTGGAACGAATTCCTATATATTGTTGTGTAGGTGGATAGTTTGAATAAATTTAAGAGCTAGATTAGCATTAGCATTAGTAGAGGCATATGATGCAAGAAAGCAAGCTTATGCAGCATCAGCCAAAAAAAAAAAAAAAAAAAACCTTCCACTTCACCCCTCCGTTCGTTCGAAATACATGTCCAGCTGAGCCTTAAATTTATTTAGGCTATCAACTTCGACAACAAGGGATGGAAGTCTGTTCCAACCAACCAACTACCCGCTGGCTAAAGGCAAATTTCGCACATCTATCCTACATCTGTCTTTCCTCAATTTGAATTTATGCCCTCTCAGGTGATTATTCTGAGCAAGAGGCAGTATCCAATCAGCATTGAGCATGCTCAAACCATTCAAGACTTTATACACCTCTATCAGATCACCTCGCCGGTGCCTAGTCTCCAGGCACTGTAATTTGCAAAACTTAAGCCTTTCTTCGTAAGAGCAACCCTTCATTCCGTTCACTAACCTTGTTGCCCTTCTCTGAACTTGTTCCAGCAGCTCTAGATCCTTCTTGAAATGAGGCCTCCAGACCTGTATACAGTACTCAAGGTGCAGCCTGACCATTGCCTTATACAAGGGAATAATCACCTCCCTATCCCTGCTAGAAACATTTCTGTATATCATTGATAAGACACCATGAGCTACTCTTGCAGCCCGTCTGCACTGCTCAGAGAACTTCATATCTGCCTGCACAACCACCCCCAGGTCCCTTTCATTCTCTACCACTGTCAGTGTAGTACCACAGAGTTGATACATTGCTCTGGGGTTGCTGTTTCCCATATGTAGTACTTTACATTTGTCAATATTAAACTTCATTTGCCACCTCTCAGCCCATCTGCTCAAACTTTCCAGATCCTGTTGCAGCAGCAGCGTCAGTAGCGTCCTTAACAACCCTGCCAACCTTTGTATCGTCTGCAAACTTGGACATTAAGCTTGATATACCATCATCAATATTATTTATAAATACAGAAAACAACGATGGACCCAACACTGAACCCTGAGGGACTCCACTAATAACATTAGTCCAAGAAGAGCAGTGTCCATTGATTACCACTCTCTGTCTTCTCCCACTCAACCATCCCTTTATCCATAGCAGCAATTTGCCTCCAATGCCACACTGCTCCAATTTGTGTAGCAGTCTTCCATGTGCAACAGTATAAAAAGCCTTTCTAAGATCCAAATATATGATATCAAAGTTATTCCCTGCATCTAGTTCCTTTGTGACCACATCATAGTATCGAATCAAATTGGTCAGACAAGATTTACCCTTAACAAAACCATGCTGTGTCCAAGCTATAACTAAAGTCTTGTCTAGATGATCTTGCAGTGCTTCTTTAACCAGTGCCTCCATTAATTTCCCTGGAACAGAAGTTAAAATAACAGGTCTATAATTACTTGTGTCAGCCTTTGATCCTCCTTTGTGAATTGGGGTCACATTTGCACATCTCCAGTCTGTGGGTACCTCCCCTGAGTCCAAGGAAGCTCTCATAATTATGGCTAAGAGTTTGCTTACTTCCTTTACTGCCTCCTTTAATATGACTGGATAGATCCCATCCCTCCCGGGTGCCTTTTTTATGTTTATCTTCAACAATTTCTCCTCCACTTTCCTCTCAGTTATTACAAAATCATCTAGCTCACGGCCAGAGTTTAATTCATCTCTGGCATTTGCCTCCCTGAATAACTCCTCATGTGTGAATGTAGATGCAAAATACTCATTTAGTTTGTTAGCCACCTGAGCAGGATAATCAACAGTTGAACTATCAATATCCAGTGGACCAATCTGATTCATCCCTTTCCTTCTAGAGTTTCCATAGGTAAAGAACTCTTTGCTGTTTTTCTTTGCATTCTTTGCCAAAGATTTCTCATAATCTTCCTTTGCCTGCATAATCTCCTTTGTGACTTGGTGACAGACCAGCTTAAATCTATCATAGGCTTCCATGTCTCCCATTAATTTATATGTATCCCATGCATTTTTTTCTTCTCTGCCACGTCTCATTAGTTCATCTGACATCCATTTAGGCCTAAACCTTGAACAATATTTCTTAGTTGGTATGTAAAGCCTAGTAGCTTCCAAGTTTAATTCTTTGAATGCCTCCCATTTTGAATTTGCTGTTAGTAACATCAGTTGGTCTCACCGTATAGAATTTAAATACTGTCTCAGACCACCATAGTCTCCTTTATGGAAGCAAAAACCCTTCCCTTTACCCATGATGGTAGTTACCTCTTTGAGTAAATCCCACTTCAGCATACTGCAATCACACTTCAGCACACTGCAGATAAAGTGGTTCCTTTATCTGCAGATTCTTAATGCATGAAGAATCACTACCGATAATATGATAAAGAGTATTCCTCCCTCTAGTTGCCTCCCGAATATGCTGATGTAGAAAACAATTATCCAATAAATTCATAAAAGCCTTGCTAGTGTGTGAATGACCAACCTACAAATTCCAATCAATATCCGGGAATTTAAAATTCCCTATTATAAGACTCTGATTTACTGGCCCGCTCTATTTCCCTGTACAGTTTTTTATTATACTCATCAGAGTCATTAGGCTTATAACCAACTGACTCGACACTGCACTGTCTAGCGATGTCGACTGGCTGCACTTCCTTGCATTTTATGTGTTTCTTAACTAATAGCATAACCCCTCCTCCCTTCCTGTCTTCTCTATCCTTCCTGTGAACATTGTACTCCCAAAATTCCAGTTCTGCATTTCTTATATCTGTGTGGCACCGTATCTCTGATGTCCCAACAATATCTGTCTTTGATGTTTTGACCAACACCTCAAATTCATCAAGTTTATTTACCAAACTCCTAGCATTGGTCTATATGCAAGTATACATGCACCTGTTCCTATTCTTAGCTACCCTAACACAACCCGTGTGTTTATTTGTACCGCAATGACTCCCAGCAGTCTCTGGAATACTTTGCATCTTGTTTTCCAGGCTGCTGCTCATTCCAGTAGAAGAAGAGAAGTGGAAGAATCACTTTCACCTCTGCTAGCGGCTATTGTTAATCTATTAGTCCTTGTATCCCCCCCCCCAAGCTAGCAGTTTTCTGACTCTCCTAACACTTCCTCGATAGCATCAGCAAATATTCTTGCACCCTTTCTATTTAAGTGTATTCCATCCCTGTCGAAGCAGTCTCTCCTGTTAACAAGTACAGACCAGGCTGAAAAAAATTCTACCCCTCGAGCCTTGCACAATCTTTCCAGGGCCAAATTGATCGACAAGGCTCTCATCATATACTCTCTTCTATCGTGTCTGAGCAGAATTTCAGACACTTCAAATTCAACCCTAATTCACACGGCTTCTTTTGAACAGTGACCTGTACTTGTTAAGTAATTCCGCCAGTCTCCTACTCTTAATATCATTAGTGCCAATGTGTACAACAGTGTCACCTTTTGTGCCCTTAAAAGATGATATCTGCTCTACAACCTTTGCCCCTTTAAGACATACCCTGGTGCTGTTCCACCTATCCTTTTTACACACCATGGTCCTCGTTTCCCTGACAATATAGTCACCGACAACTACTAGTTCCTGTGGGACTAGCGCATTCTGCCTTGGGGGTTGTGTGATGATCAAGTGCAAGCTCTGGCATTGATGTGGGCCCCTCAATTTAGATCCTTCGAGGGCATCCGCTCTGTCCTTCAATCTCTCATATAGGCCGATAGCAATGCTGAGTTGTTGCCTGGTTTCCTCACACTCCTTACATTGCGCACACACAAAGACATTCCCCTTGGCAATATCATGTCCCGTACCTGATTGCTCCAAAAACATCAAACAAGCAGTGCATTTTAAAAGGCTGTGGTTCAGAGGGCAACTGCTCCCCTCAGTTCTCCCCTGAGCCACAGCACTGCCATTAGCATGAGCCTTTTGCTTTCTGCTCTAGTCTGAATCATGATTTCAATTCAATTTCAGTACAAAATTATAACCCTAAACTTATATCCCAATGCAGTTATAATATGTATATCTATATATATATATACAGGGTGTTTCAGTTAAACGTTTCAGAACTTCTAAGAGGGGTAGGGTACATCCTGACAACTCGAAATCATATAGCAATGTGGGGTCGGAAATGCTTTCCTGAAGCGGTGTTGTACACAGAAGCACCATAAAGAAAAGAGACCGTAAGTGAGAAATCGTTTTAATAATACATGAAAAGAAGCAAAAGGTACATGGATTAAAGTAAGTGTTCGAAGTTTCTTCCACGGGCTACAATGCACGCCTCACATCTCCGACGCATGGACATCTGAACATTCTGGAATACTCCAGGCGAATTTTGAATTTCTTCGGCAGCTACTGTGATTCTTGCAACCAGCTCCTCAGCATTGTCAACAGGGGTGTCATAAACTAGCGATTTCATATGACCCCAGAAATAAAAATCAAGACATGATAGGTCGGGTGACCGAGCAGGCCAACGCACGGGACCACCACGTCCGATCCACTGTTGACCAAATGTGACATCCAGGTAGTTATGAACATCTCCGCTATAATGGCCAGGGGCTCCATCGTGTTGGAACCACATTGTCTGTTGCGTCGATGCAGAAATCTGTTCATCTCTCAAAAGTTATGGCAATACTTGCTGCAGAAAGATCAAGTAGATAGGTCCGGTTAGACGACACGGTAACAGGTAAGGTCCGATGAGGTGATCTCCCATAATACCGGCCCATACATTGACCGAAAATCGAATCTGTGCTGCACGACATCGTATTGCATGCGGGTTCTCGACTGCCCAGATATGGTCGTTATGCGTGTTGAAAATTCCTTCCCTTGTGAAGGATGCCTCATCGGAAAACAACACTTCAGCAGGAAAAAGGGGATTTGTAGCACATTTTCCAAGGTACCACTGTGCGAAAGCAATACGAGGTGCATAATCCTCCGGTTGCTGTGTCTGGACACGCTGCACGTGAAACGGATGCATGTCTTGTTCTCGGAGAATCCTCCAGATGCTGCAATGGGAAACCCCGACTGCGTTTGATAGACTTCGTGTACTCGTTCTTAGATTCCCCTGTACATGCTGCAGCACATTCTGTTCGACGGCTGGAGTCCGTGCTGTTCTTACCCTGTCCCTGTCAGCTCTTTCAAATGAACCTCTCTCAGCTAACCTCTGGTGCAGTCTTGTCTTGCAAAGAAATTATGACTGGGAATACGCCTCGTCGGATATCGTTCCGCGTACAAACGCTGTGCGGCTGGCCCACTACAATTTGCAGCCCCGTACGGCAAATGCATATCGGCTAACTCTGCGTTCGTGTAATCATCCATCCTACTAACTTGGCGTTCTTGTGCGAAATTAAGATTCCCTGCACTAAAGCTCGGAATTTTCGATTCTGCCCATTGGTATATGATTTCGAGTTGTCAGGATGTACCCTACCCCTCTTAGAAGTTCTGAAACGTTTAACTGAAACACCCTGTATATATATATATATATTTTTCATCATCTCCAAGTTTCGTTATATAACTTCCGTATCAAGTTATGTATTAATTAATAATATTAAGTTTTTAAAATCTAAGTCATTATATGTATTTAGTTAAAAAAAGTACAATTTAATTGACAATGAAGTTTAACAGGATTAATACATTTTACTGATTAATTTATAATATTATATACTATAACGTTATATCCTGTACTAGATTATATACTATCTAGTACGGGATATAACGTTGTATCATATAACAATGGCAGCAAGTTACGAATGGTAAATCTGTGGACACTAAGTATTAATTAACTTCCAAAATCTCACTATCTAAATTCAGATTAAACGTAGGATCTTGACTAGGTCTATAAGCTACTTATAGAAAATAATTTAATATAACAATTAAGTCAATAAAGCAGCTAATTATAGCTAAAAACTTTGTGTTCACCGGAGCTGTAAAACTTGTAAAACACGTGGATTGGATACCCTTACTGATATTAAGTAATAACCTACAAAATCTCTGTCGAAGTTAAAAATTAAACTAAGTATCATAACTAGGAATATAAATCTACTCTAGAAAATAAGTTAATATGCCAATTTTAAGTTAATAAAACAGAAAAATTTTTTAAAAAACTTCTCATTTGCCGGAGCCGTAAAAACTTCGCCTGCACAAGGCTACTCTCGTAGAAGAAAAGAGAAATTTATCTCAATATGATAGGTAGAACACTTCCTAATGACACTCTCCAGCAAATAGCCAAAAATAAAATTAATGAAACTAATTACAATAATAAAATTAATTAAAAACAATAAAAAATTAAAACAGAGTTCAATGCAAATTTTGAAAAAAAGACTTTCCTTCCTGAAGCTGACAGCACTTTTTGACCATGTCTTGATCACAGGAATGGAAATTGCCGCGTATGCGAGTCATAATCTTAAATAGAGAGATTATTTGTCTTCACTTATGTGTGTCATGGCCTCCCCAAGGCCATGATTATTTGTCTACATGAATGCACATAGAAAACCATGATTATCTGTCTTTGCACATGCACGTAAAAGACCAAGAATCGGAGATTAGATTTGGATGACGAACGTTAATAGAATTCTCGTAATTTAATTTTGATGGTTTCTGCAATTAATAGTCTAGTATAATTACATTGGACACTTAAATATTTTGGCCTCATTGAATAAAAAAGTATGGTTTTCGTTGACGGCATGAAAGGCCAATACTAACGCTGCTGAATGGGAAACACAGACTGAAGACGCATTTTATTTTAATCTGACATCCAGCGTACACTGCATCAAGCCTTGATAAGATGAGTCGCAATCACTGCAAGAAATGTTGTATACCAGGTCATTGTTGATTTATGTTGCAAATGGGGGAAAGAACTGAGCAATTGTGCAGTATAGCATGTAATTTCCATATTGGTCTGGCCAATAAATTCGGTATCTTTAAACACTCTGTTAAGCTGCTTATGCCATTGTTCAATGTATGGGATAGAAATAAAGTATTTTTTGATGTTACTATTTATTGTTGATTGTGTAGTTTTTTGTATCCTATCCTATCCTTAGCTTGTACCCTAATTTAGTTTATTGTAGCAAGGAGTAATCCTGTTTAAGAATCTGCTGGTTAATATCTGTATTTCAGTCTAAAGCAGATTCATTCGTTGAATATTTAGGTATTGATTAAAAATAATAGCTATTATAATGCAGAAACATACTGGTGTTTGTCAGTTTACAGTAGATGTTAAATTGGACTTTATTTTCTTTCCAATGTAAAATTGAGTCAGATGAATATTATTAAACAAATGTAAAATGTTTTACATTTTAGTGCAACTATTAGTAATAACCAGAACATTGTCTAAATACCTCCCATAATACGGGGTAAAGAAATATATACGCTCAATCGTTCAGAGGTAGACCTCCGATATTAAGCCACTTAGACTCAATCTCATACTGCTGGAGAGTGTCATTAGGAAGTGTTCTACATATCATATTTAGGTAAATTCTCTTATTCTACAAATATTGAAATGCAATGTATTTCAATGTAGAATGTATTGAGCATCGTAGCTCTGTCTTGTACTAAGAATACATGAACATAAGGAAGAACATAGTTTACTAATAATTTTGGACAAATTTTCCAAAATTAAAACAATGTACAGCAATGGATTCAACAATGTTTTCTAACCAATTTGCCTGAATTTCTGTCCTGATAACAACCTGTCTCTGTTGTAAATAGTCATAGGCAAGCCTGGAAATATTTTGGAGAACAGAGGGTTGCCCGAAGATTGTGGAGGACACTCTCCTACTACAGGGCATAAAATACCACTCCCCCTGAAAGTCTATGAACAAGCCCAGGACATATTGACCAGAATGTTTATTGATGATGGTCACAATTCAGCCAAGGACCCTTCTTATATCCAAATTTTCTAGGAGAGTAAAAACCCTGAGCATCATAATGTACCATTAGGTACATTATGCTGCTCAGGCCTGAGGACAAGCCTCTCCAAGATCTTACCCAGTATAGACAAATTTTTTGAAAATACTTACCCTTTCTCCTGATGTCATTCTTTTATTTAGCCTTTCCAAAGCCAGAAATGGATCACTCATTCCCTGCATAATTACTTGAGCCACCTCGTAGTTCTTGGAAATGAACAATAATCGTTATGCTTACTTGTTGCTCATCCAATTTAGTCGGAAGTTTTCTAGTATATTGATTGTATCTTCTGGTTTTCTGATAAGTTTAGTTTATTTACGGTTAGTCCATTTTGTGTTATTTGTAAAATATGCTTCCTCTCCCCTACCTTTTCCCCAGTTATGAGTCTACTGAATTTAACAGTATACATTGAAACGCTGAAGTGGGGGGGTGGCTTTTGAAATAGCCAATACAGGTGCAGTGTCCCAAGTATAGCTTTCCAAAACTGGGCAGTTTTAAGAATTTTTTTGCATGAAACTGACATTTCAGCAATTTAAATTAATTAAATTTAAAGTCAGATTAAATATTATTTAACTTTATAAGTTTTGCAGCAAGCAGACTTTTGATTACTGCAAGTAAACACACTATAGTCTTTTGATTTCTTGATAGAGTCTATTTCCTACCAAACTTAAGTTCACAGTTCACCAAATTTATTTCTGGTTTGTTCCCCCCCCCCCCATTTAGTTGGATCAGCACATCATAATCACCTAGTTCACTACTGCATTTTTTTTTGTCATCAGTGCTCCCGATCAGTTTATCCATCAATTTTTGTGACATGATATGTCCATATTTGTTTCTTATTGGTCTTTAATAACTGTGATGTACAGAGAAAGGTGGTATTTTGGTCCATGCTTCTAGACTTCCAAATATCAGCAATGTGAGTTAAGTTGCCATTCCAAACATTTATTTTATTTGGAAATAAATTCTTAATGATATGTTTTTAATAATTTTGATTAGTTTTTATTAATTTTTATATTAGTTAAACCTTCACTGCTTTCTAAATTGAGGGAGGGTATGTTCCTGAGCCATACCATATGGGTTGCACCGAATGAAAATCCCCAAAAAAAGGTTGCTTGGCAGCTAACTGTACCACCATAGCAAACTTGTCTTGGTTGCTTTATTGTGGACACATCTGTTACTCTTGTCTTTTTAATTGTGCACTACATAATTATTTAATATTTTATTAGTGAAACAAGCAGGCATGTACTACATTAAAAGCTGGTTTGTTTCATATCCCAAGCCTGCTGGATAAATTGTTTGGAACTTGTATTATATGCCAAAAATATATACATTTTTTTTTTTTCTAAACCCAGACTCTTCACAATTCTCAGTAAAACCCACCATAATGTATTTTGTTCTTTGCAGCGACTATTTTTTGCATTGACTTTGGGCAGTTAATGCTCCAGTGGTTACTAAACTGAACACTTTCCCACAATTGGGGTAATTGTTCTTTGTCCATCACAGGAAAAAGAGAAAGTAAAATCTAGTTTTCCTTCTGTATGCAGATTTTCTTGGGTGGGGAGGAGAGAATAAAATAATGTAATTAAAAAATAAGTGAATCACAGAGAAACTGGTAAAATTTAAGCTTCCGATGTGTCTCCACCTATGTGTGTTTGGATTTTGCCATATATTTTGGCAATTCATGCTTGGTTAGGTTTGTCATCCCAAACTGACAGTCACCAGGGCTTGATTATTTATTAATATTAGCTGTGTAGTGCAAGGAAGCCACATGCTTTTGCTCTTGTTTATACTCTGGCACGACCACCACGTCAGAGGGGTTTAAAATAAATCAGGAATACAATCATTAATCATATTTAGCAGTCACAGGATTGAACCATGGTCCACTCAAAGAGTGTGTGCTACTACTACACTCTCACTCCTGACCAGTACTTTCAGCTACATCAGGCCTTGTGCCAACCAGCAATAAAAAAATAACAAAGTAAAATTTATAGAGAAAATAAACTGTTTCCCTCTTCATGTCGGTAACTAACCATGTTCATTAGTTTTATGTCCTCTCCAATTTGTTTTATTGATTTTCCTTGGACATCTCATTTCAAATGACATTATTTTTTGCCTTTTTTTCCTATTTATTCTCCAATTCTCTGATCTATAAGTTTCTGTGGATATGATGACAGCTTCATATAGTTTTAATTTTTAGACTATTTGAGATTTTATTGCTCTTCCATATGTTTTTGAGTTTGTTCATGTTTGTCCATCCGATGTTCAGTCTGTGATTAATTTGGTCAATATTACTTAGGTTTCCAATTATTAGAGAGCCCAGGTATACAAATTTTTGTACTTGTTCTGTTTGTTGATTTTGGATGTTTATGTCTTCTATGTTTTTTTCCGATTTGCATTACTTTGGTTTTATTTATATTAATATTAATTCCATAATTGTTGCTTGCTTTATTGATATTTATTAATATTTCTTTTAGTTGTTCTTTGGTTTCTGTTAAAATCACAATATCATCTGCATATTTTATGTGGTTTATATTTTTTCCATATATTACTCTGCCTCTTTTTTCTTCATTTGATTTCATTAGTTCTTCTAGGTAGATATTAAATAGATATGGAGATAAAGGGCAACCCTTCATGACTCCTTTCTCTATTTCAAGGTTGTTGAATTTTACTATTTCTCTTGTATTTTTGTAGAAATTGTTTACAAACATGATTATTTCATGATCAAGTGGGATTTTTTGTAGTTGCTTCATTAAATTTTCTCTGTTTACAGAGTCAAATGCCTGCTTGAAATCGATGGAGCACAGATAGAGGTTTCTTCTTATTCCAATATTTTTCTGCAATGATGTTTAGTGTGAATCTGTCTTTTCTAAATCCTGCTTGTTCTTCCCCTATTGTTTCTTCATATGTTTGAAGTATCCTATTTTGTAAGATCTTTATAAATATTTTATATATGTGGTTTAAAAGGGTAATGGGTCTATAATTCTGACAATTTTCTTTATCTCCTTTTTTGTGTATAGGTACTATTATTCCACTTTTACAGTCTTCTGGTATATCACCTGTAAATAAGGTTAGATTAAACAATTGTGTGAGGTGTTTTAACATTGCATCGCCTCCGAATTTTCATAGTTCTGCTTGGATACCATCATTTCTGGGTGCCTTGTCATTCTTCATTTGGTTAATTGCTTTCTGAACTTCTTCTTTTGTTATTGAGGGTGCTTTTCTCTTCTATTATCTAAGGCAAGAGTGTTTTTTCTTTCCCCTTTGAACAGGTTTTGGTAATATTCTTTCCGTATATTTTTAATTTCTTGTGTGTTTCCTGTTTTTGTATTGTTTTTATTTTTTATTGTCAGTGTTTTTTGGATGTATGTTTTAGAGAGTTCCTTTATAACCCGGTAAGTTGTTTTAGAATCATGATGTTTATTTGCATCTTCACACTGCTTTGCTTTGTCTTCCAACCATTTCCTTTTAGCAGCTTTACATAGGTTGTCTATTTTGTTTTTTAGGTCTTTATATTTTTCCCTTTTGTCTTGGCTATTTTCTTTGTTTAGGACAGTGTTTCCCAACCGGGGTCCATAGAAGCTTTGAGGGGGTCCACAAGAAAAAAAATTGTATTTCTGGGGTCCATAATATGAGCTAATAAGGGGTTCATGATAAAATATTATAAATAAAATAATTTGTTAAATAAAAGTAATAATAATAAAATAAACTAATGTCTTAGAAAAGTCCAGAAATTCGCAGTTAGAAGATACTTGTATTTTCTGGAACCTTCTTTAGTTGACGCAAAAAAAATTTTCTATAGAAAATTCTCTAAGAAGAAAACATTATTTAAGCACTGACTAATCTAGAAAGAGTCAGTCAGTCAGAGGCAGTCATTTCATTCTATAGAGAGTAATCGGCATCGTCGTGGTGAAATCTATTGTTTGTGTTATTGAACGTTATTGTTCTAGTGAACTATATTTCCATTAGCACCTACAAGCATTTCCAACATTAAATATTTGAGGTTAATAATATTATTATTGTTTTCAGATTACCCATGGCTTGTGCAAACAAGAAAACAAGACAATATTTGACTGAATATCTGTCGTATGGTTTTATTGAATCACCAGAGAATATCACAAAACCAATGTGTCTTATATGTATGACTGTGCTGTCTAATGATAGCATGAAGCCAAGTAAGCTTCGTCACCATTTGGAGACAAGGCACAGGGAAAAGAAAAATAAATCAGTGGAGTATTTCCAAAAACTACGAGACAATTTTTTCAAGGAAGAAACAAATTGGATCAGATTTTTAGTAAACAAGCAAGCAAAAAAGATAGCAGTTTATTAGCATTGGTGAAACTGATGATGTTACCAACAGCAAATTCAAAATTGAAAGCATTCAAAGAACTTATCTGGGAAGCTACAAGGCTTTACATACCAACTAAGAAATATTGTTCAAGGTTTAGGCCTAAATGGATGTCAGATGAACTAATGAGACATATGGCAGAGAAGAAAAATGCATGGGATACATACAAATTAACACGCGACACAGAAGCCTATGATAGATACAAGTTGATCTGTAACCAAGTTACAAAGGAGGTTAGGCAGGCGAAGGCAGATTACGAGAAATCTTTGGCAAGGGATGCAAAGAAAAACAGCAAAGAGTTCTTTACTTATGTAAACTCTAGAAGGAAGAGGATGAATCAGATTGCTCCACTTGATATCGATGGGTCAACTGTTGATAATCCTGCTCAGGTAGCTAACAAACTAAATGAATATTTTGCATCAACATTCACACATGAGGAGTTATTCAGTGAGGGGAATGCCAGAGGTGTATTCAACTCTGGCAGTAAGCTAGAGAATCTTGTAATAACTGAGAGTAAAGTGGAGGAGAAATTGTTGAAGATAAATACAAGAAAGGCACCTGGGGTGGATGAGATCTATCCAGTTATATTAAAGGAAGCAGCAAAGGAAGTAAGCAAACCCTTAGCCATAATTATGAGAGCTTCCTTGGACTCAGGGGAGGTACCCATGGACTGGAGATGTGCAAATGTGACCCCAATGCACAAAGGAGGATCAAAGGCTGACACAAGTAATTATAGACCTGTGAGTTTAACTTCTGTTCCTGGAAAATTAATGGAGGCACTGGTTAAAGAAGCACTGTAGGATCATCTAGACAAGACTTCAGTTATAGCTCAGACACAGCATGGTTTTGTTAAGGGGAAGTCTTGCCTGACCAATTTGATTGGATACTATGATGCAGTCACAAAAGAACTGGATGCAGGGAATAACTTTGACATCATATATTTGGATCTCAGAAAGGCTTTTGATACTGTTGCACATGGAAGACTGCTGCACAAATTGGAGCAGTGTGGCATTGGAGGCAAATTGCTGCTATGGATAAAGGGATGGTTGAGGGGGAGAAGACAGAGAGTGGTAATCAATGGACACTGCTCATCGTGGACTAATGTTATTAGTGGAGTCCCTCAGGGTTCAGTATTGGGTCCATTATTGTTTTCTGTATTTATAAATGATATTGATGATGGTATATAAAGCTTAATGTCCAAGTTTGCAGACAATACGAAGGTTGGCAGGATTGTCAAGGACACTACTGACACTATGCTGCTGCAACAGGATCTGGAAAGGTTGAGCAGATGGGCTGAGAGGTGGCAAATGAAGTTTAACATTGACAAATGTAAAGTACTACATATGGGAAACAGCAACACCAGAGCAACGTATCAACTCTGTGGTACTACACTGACAGTGGTAGAGAATGAAAGGGACCTGGGGGTCATTGTGCAGGCAGATACGAAGTTCTCTGAGCAGTGCAGACGGGCTGCAAGAGTAGCTCATGGTGTATTGTCAATGATATATAGAATTTTTCTAGCAGGGATAAGGAGGTGATTATTCCCTTGTATAAGGCAATGGTCAGGCCACACCTAGAGTACTGTATACAGGCCTGGAGGCCTCATTTCAAGAAGGATGTAGAGCTGCTGGAACGAGTACAGAGAAGGGCAACAAGATTAGCAACAACAACAACAGGTGCAGGTATACTTGCGTGTACACCAATGCTATTAGTTTAGTAAATAAATTTGATGAATTTGAGGTATTGCTCAAAACATCGAAGGCAGATATTGTTGGGATATCAGAGACGTGGTGTCACACAGATATAAGGGATGCAGAACTGCAATTTGGGGAGTACAACGTCTACAGAAAGGATAGACAGGATAGGAAGGGAGGAGGGGTTATGTTATTAGTTAAGAAACACATAAAAACCAAGGAAGTGAAGCCAGTCGACATCGCTGGACAGTGCAGTGTGGAGTCAGTTTGGTGTGACATAAACATTGGGAGATCAAAATTGAGAGTAGGAGTGTGCTATAGGCCTAATGACTCTGATGAGTATAATAAGGAACTGTACAGGGAAATAGAGTGGGCCAGTAAATCAGAGTGTCTTATAATGGGAGATTTTAATTTCCCAGATATTGACTGGAATTTGGGGGCTGGTTACTCACACACTAGCAGGACTTTTGTGGATTTATTGGATGATTGTTTTCTACATCAGCATGTTCGGGAGGCAACTAGAGGGAGTAATACTCTTGATTTGATTATCAGCAGTGATTCTTCATGCATTAAGAATCTGCAGATAAATGAACCACTAGGTGGCAGTGATCACAGTGTGCTGAAGTGGGATTTACTCAAAGAGGTAACTACCATTAGGGGTAAAGGGAAGGGTTATTGCTTCCGTAAAGGCGACTACGATGGACTGAGACAGTATTTAAATTCTATACAGTGGGACCAACTGATGATGTTACCAACAGCAAATTCAAAATGGGAAGCATTCAAAGAACTTATCTTGGAAGCTACTAGGCTTTACATACCAACTAAGAAATATTGTTCAAGGTTTAGGCCAAAATGGATGTCAGATGAACTAATGAGGCATATGGCAGAGAAGAAAAATGCATGGGATACATACAAATTAACACATGACACAGAAGCCTATGATAGATACAAGTTGATATGCAACCAAGTTACAAAGGAGGTTAGGCAGGCGAAGGCAGATTACGAGAAATCCTTGGCAAGGGATGCAAAGAAAAACAGCAAAGAGTTCTTTACGTATGTAAACTCTAGAAGGAAGGGGATGAATCAGATTGGTCCACTTGATATTGATGGGTCAAGTGTTGATGATCCTGCTCAGGTAGCTAACAAACTAAATGAATATTTTGCATCGACATTCACACATGAGGAGTTATTCAGCGAGGGGAATGCCAGAGGTGTATTCAACTCTAGCAGTAAGCTACAGAATCGTGAAATAACTGGGAGTAAAGTGGAGGAGAAACTGTTGAAGATAAACACAAGAAAGGCACCCGGGGTGGATGGGATCTATCCAGTTATATTAAAGGAGGCAGCAAAGGAAGTAAGCAAACCCTTAGCCATAATTATGAGAGCTTCCTTGGACTCAGGGGAGGTACCCATAGACTGGAAATGTGCAAATGTGACCCCAATTCACAAAGGAGGATCAAAGGCTGACACAAGTAATTATAGACCTGTGAGCTTAACTTCTGTTCCAGGAAAATTAATGGAGGCACTGGTTAAAGAAGCACTGCAGGATCATTTAGACAAGACTTCAGTTATAGCTCAGACACAGCATGGTTTTGTTAAGGGGAAGTCTTGCCTGACCAACTTGATTGGATACTATGATGCAGTCACAAAAGAATTGGATGCAGGGAATAACTTTGATATTATATACTTGGATCTTAGAAAGGCTTTTGATACTGTTGCACATGGAAGACTGCTACACAAATTGGAGCAATGTGACATTGGAGGCAAATTGCTGCTATGGATAAAGGGGTGGTTGAGGGGGAGAAGACAGAGAGTGGTAATCAATGGACACTGCTCATCGTGGACTGATGTTATTAGTGGAGTCCCTCAGGGCTCAGTGTTGGGTCCATTATTGTTTTCTGTATTTATAAATGATATTGATGATGGTATATTGGGCTTAATGTCCAAGTTTGCAGACGATACAAAGGTTGGCAGGGTTGTCAAGGACACTACTGACACTATGCTGCTGCAACAGGATCTGGAAAGGTTGAGCAGATGGGCTGAGAGGTGGCAAATGAAGTTTAACATTGATAAATGTAAAGTACTACACATGGGAAACAGCAACCCCAGAGCAACGTATCAACTCTGTGGTACTACACTGACAGTGGTAGAGAATGAAAGGGACTTGGGGGTGGTTGTGCAGGCAGATATGAAGTTCTCTGAGCAGTGCAGACGGGCTGCAAGAGTAGCTCATGGAGTATTGTAAATGATATACAGGAATTTTCCAGCAGGGATAAGGAGGTGATTATTCCATTGTATAAGGCGATGGTCAGGCCACACCTAGAGTACTGTATACAGGTCTGGAGACCTCATTTCAAGAAGGATGTAGAGCTACTGGAACGAGTACAGAGAAGGGCAACAAGATTAGTGAATGGAACAAAGGGGTGCTCTTACGAAGAAAGGCTTAAGTTTTGCAAATTACAGTGTCTGGAGACTAGGCACCAGCAAGGTGATCTGATAGAGGTGTATAAAGCCTTGAATGGTTTAAGCATGCTCAATGCTGATGGGATTCTTCCTCTAGCCCAGAAAAATCACCTGAGAGGGCATAAATTCAAATTGAGGAAAGACAGATGTAGGATAGACGTGCGGAAATTTGCCTTTAGCCAGCGGGTGGTTGGTTGGTGGAACAGACTTCCATCCCTTGTGGTGGAGGTTGATAGCCTAAATAAGTTTAAGGCTCAGCTGGACAGGTATTTTGAACGAACAGAGGGGTGAAGTGGAAGTGGGTTTTTTTTTTTTTTTTGGCTGATGCTGCATAAGCTTGCTTTCTTGCATCAAATGCCTCTACTAATGCTAATGCTAATTAGTGAATGGAACAAAGGGGTGCTCTTACGAAAAAAGGCTTAAGTTTTGCAAAATACAGTGTCTGGAGACTAGGCGCCAGCGAGGTGATCTGATAGAGGTGTATAAAGCCTTGAATGGTTTGAGCATGCTCAATGCTGATGGGATTCTTCCTCTTGCTCAGAATAATCAACTGAGAGGACATAAATTGAAATTGAGGAAAGACAGATGTAGGACAGACGTGCAGAAATTTGCCTTTAGCCAGCTGGTGGTTGGTTGGTGGAACAGACTTCCATCCCTTGTCGTGGAAGTTGATAGCCTAAATAAGTTTAAGGCTCAGCTGGACAGGTATTTCGAACGAACAGAGGGCTGAAGTGGAAGTGGTTATTTTTTATTTATTTTTTATTTTTTTGGCTGATGCTGCATAAGCTTGCTTTCTTGCATCAAATGCCTCTACTAATGCTAATGCTAACTGCCTTCGATATCAGTTGTAATTTCAACAATGTTAAACAAAAATGCACATGAAATTACTGATAACCTTCCTTGCAATAACACAATATCCAGACGCATTGATGAAATGTCTGAAGATGTAGAAAATCAACTTATTGTTCAATTATGAGTGAAACAGTTTGCAATGCAACTCGATGAATCAACTTTGATGGGTAATGAAGCACTTTTATTGGCATATTTACATATGGATGTATGGATGATAATCAACTGAGAGAGGAAATGCTTTTTGCAAGATTCCTCAAAATAGATACTAAAGGTGAAACAATATTTAAGGAAGTCCAGTCTTATTTTAGAGGAAAAAATATTCCACATGAAAATTTAATGGCTTGTGCTACTGATGGCGCTCCTTCCATGGTCGGTAGGTACAGAGGGTTTATCACTCATTTAAAAAATGCATTGACAAAAGTATTTTGCATACATTGCGTAATTCACCACCAACATCTGATGGCGAAGAGATTAAGTTGACGTCTTCATGAAGCCTTAACTCTTGTAATAAAAGCTGTCAACCTGATTAAGGCTAATGCTCTTCAAGATCGTCTCTTTCGCAAATTTTGTGATGAAAATGAAGAAGGATTTGACCGTCTTATACTGCATACAGAGGTGCGATGGTTGTCTAAAGGCAATTGTCTTCGTCGTCCTTTGAGACACTATTGTATCATTTCTAAACGAAAAGGAGATTGGAAAACAGTTGGTTGCCATGAAAACAGACATATTTTACCTCTCAGATGTGTTTGAAAAACTGAATTCTCTTAATAAGCTGTAGCAAGGACATAATTGTGATTTAATATCTAGCAAAGAAGCCATTAATGCATTCCTAGGAAAACTCAAATTGTACAGTCTTAATATCTCATGCTGTGCGTTTGACCAGTTTCCAAACCTTGCTTCAGTTAGCTGTGATTTAAAAGATGATGATTGTGTTGTGTATGTTGATCATTTAAAAAAATTTTATGAAGACATGCAAGTTCGGTTCAAGAACCTACTAGAACTGAACATCCCAGTTTGGGTGCTGATTCCATTTGAGGTAAATGTTGCTGATGTTGAAACTGATTTACAAGATGTTGAAATGCAGTCTGATGAGACAATCCGAAGTCTATTCAAAAAAGGAAAGCATGATGTGTGGAAGAATAGTGACATTGCATGTAAATATACGCTTTTATGGGAGAAAGCTAAAATGTATGTCATTGTTTTCCCATCATCTTATCTTGTGGAATCTGGCTTTAGTCGTGTAACACAGTTGTTAACAAAAAATCGTAATCGACTTGATATAGTAAAAAGAGGTGATCTTCCTCTGACTCTCACAAAATTGGAGCCAGATATTAAAATGCTAATATCAAAACATCAGCCACAAGGATCTCATTAGTAGGGCCTATTTAATGGGATCCTATTTAATAGCCTTAGGAATAAATTTATATATGTTGTTTGAAATGGTATTTTTAAAAATTTTTTTTTACTAATTCTGTCATTACAAGTAAAAATATCTTTCAGTTTTATCAATTAAAATTTTCAAAATTTGTAATTTACATTTTTTATATTATATTGGAATTGTTCAATTATTAGCTTTTACTAACCTACAAATAAATATTTCATTTAGGAATATTACATATGCGTATATGGGGGTCCACATACGTAAAGTTAGGACTCAGGGGGTCCACAAGCAAAAAAAGGTTGGGAACCCTTGGTTTAGGAGGTTTTTCATTTGTCTTTTTTCCATCCATACATCTAAAATTTCTGCTGTAATCCAAGGATTATTTGCTTTTGGTTTTGTTCCCAAGGTTTCTAAGGCTGCATCTTTAGTCATTTGTTTAGTTTTCTCCTGTATATTTTCCACAGATAATGAATAGTTTATATCTTTTAATTTTTCTTGTAGTGTTTCCCCATAAATTTCCTTTATTGTGTCTTCTTCAAATCGTGATATATTTAATGTTGCTCTATTGTTCTTTGGCTTCGTATTTTTAAATTTCCCTTTAATTGTTGCTGCTAGCAGTTCATGGTCGGTGTCAAAATCTGTACTTCTAAGAGTTTTAACATTTTGAATGGATGACTTCCAGTTGTTATTTATTAAAATGTAGTTGATACAGCTTTTTGTATATCCATCTGGAGATGTCCATGTGTACTTATGTTGAGATCTGTAGTAGAACAGTGTGTTGGTGATGGATAGTTTATTTTCTTTGCAGAAGTTCAAGAGTTCTCCTTGCTCATTTCTATTTCCTATCCCAAACTTTCCTAATACATCACTGAAATCTGTCGAAAAGCCTCCAACTTTTGTGTTAAAGTCTCCATTATTATTAAAATATCTTTTTTGTTTGTGTTATCTATGGTTTCTTGTAGGTCTGAATAGAAGGCAGCTGTCTGTATCATGTGAGTAGTCTGGAGCATATACCTGGATTATTTTTATGAAGATTCCTTTTTCTTTACCTTTTATTCTTAAACTTATCATTCTTGAACTGTGTGGGTGGATTTCTATTATTGAATTTAATAGAAATTTCTTTACTATGAAAGTGACGACTCCTCTATATATTTTGTCTTTTCTCCCCGAGTAAAATATTCTTCCTTCTGTCATATCCGGTGTTTCTTCTTCTGTTTAATGTCTCTGACATTTCCACGATGTCCCATTTGATCTTTTTCAATTCTTCTTCTTCTACCAATTTTATTTTCACGGTCTTGTAAAGCAATCTTACGTTTAACGTTGAGAGATACATTTGAGTTTTGGCTGACCATATAGCTTTCTTCACAGCTGTTCTCCATGGTATAAGAACAGCCGCATCGGTTACCCCGGACGCAGTAGCATGACTGTTTATCTTACAATGACTGAGATCCGTAGGGTTTAAGGCAGATAATTCAGCCAGCTTGCCATTGCTCTGCTGCATAGTCCACAATTTAGATGGGACCAGTATCTTGGAAGAGTGACAGACATCCACTGTTGCTGAAGATAGATCCTCCCTCCAATTTGAAGTTATGGTCCTTATTTGTGGAATCATTTATAACAGGTTGCCAGATTTTAGATGTCGCACCTGTCCTTTATGATTGAATAGAACAAAAAATAAATAAAATAGTAAAATAATAAAAGCAAAGAACTTTAAAATACAGTTTACTTTATTTTTTGGTTTACTGCGTTTACCTGCTGCAGCATAATAACAGCATTGGGAATGGGGGGGGTACTCATTGTATGTTACTTTAAGTTACTTTTACATATTGTGGTCTAAAGTAACTGCTAATATGCACTTAATTTCAAACAAGAATTACAGTAATTAATGCAACATTGGCCAGCATTTTTAAAATGCTGGCTCATATTCTGTTGTCTGATGTCCTTCCATATAGCTCCTAGACTTGTCGTATTTGTCTAGGGATAAGTTGATCCTGCCTCCACTCTCAGAATTGGAACATCACAGAATTGAACGAAAATTCCTTTTGTTGAAGGATGGCTTCAGCATGACTGGCTATTCTGTTTTTGAGAAGGAATTGGTTTTGTAATGGTAAGAGCAAAGAGCTCCATGTGCCTAATGCAAGATTAATGTTAATTGAATTATTGTTTATCTGTATATATGATGTATAACTAATTAACCCTTCTCACTTTTTTTTTCATTTTCTTTCAAAATTAAACAAAGAAAGCTATAAATTATCTTGATCTGAGGTAAATATACTATATTTTTCTGAATATTTCCGTATAATTTTGAATTTCTTTTTGCTGCCTATGCTGAGTTAACATTCCATGCCGTCATTAGTAGGGTGAACTTCACTATATGAATTAGGGCATATTTTTGTTTCCTTGAAAAGTAATTTATAAACATAAAAGTTTATTTATATACCACATTTCCATCTGTTACACAATTACTTATATTTCTCTTCAGTTTCTAGGAAAAGTAATAGCTTAATAATACTTTTCATTCAGATTTTCTGAAACAAATTGTTTTTCTATTTATCTTTGGATTACGATACATTAAGATGCACTATTTATTATCCAGAATCAGAGTATTATTTTGGATGGTAAGAACGGTGTTATGATATCAATGGACAAGATTCCTCTAGCAGCTGAGCCTCAAGACAGTGCTCCTCGTTGGTATAAAGTATGTGTCTGTATGCCAAGTGGTAGGGTTTTTCGCATTCCAGTTCGTGACCATGGATATGGCTGTCAAGATGTGCGCTTTCCAGAAAGTATTAATCCCTGTTCATAAGATAAGCAAATTTCGTTTGTTTTTTATTTTGAGAGTGTGAAGCTAACATACCTGTATAGTGTTTCAATATGTGAATAGTGTATAGAAATCACGAGTCTTGCAAAAATTAAGAACAAATATTAAAATACAAACAATGTTGAATCAAGATCCTTGTTTATAATCAGTTAAAAAATTGTCCACTAATGATATTTAAAAAAACCCTTATGTATTTGGTAAAGGTCATATTACCGATATAATGATACACTGTAGTTTCAAAGAGCATAGCCTTCTTCTACCAGCACAATGGTAAATGTCCACCAAAATGACAAATTTAAATCTAATTATAAGTGATGTTAGTGGGTTTTTTCTTCATTCATTATTGGTTTGACTTTCAATCTTTATTATTAACTGTTTTGTTATTGAAAAAAGTTTGACCATAATTTTTTTTTTCTAAGGACTGTCCTTGCATTATCAAGTGTTACAAATTTTAATGATAATTTAAAATTAGTGGCATCGCCCACTGGATGTGGGAGATGCCACTAATGGCTGACTTGCTACTGCAACAGGTTCTAGAAAATTTGGCCAGATGGGCTGAGAAGTGGTAACTGAAGTTTAACATTGACAAATGCAAAGTACTGCATATGGGTAGAAGTAACCCCAGAGTAATGTACAAACTGTGTGGTACTACACTTAGGGTGGTAGAAAATGAAAAAGACCTAGGAGTAATTGTGCAGTCACGTATAAAGTTTTCTGAGCAGTGCAGACAGGCTGCTAGAGAAGGTCATGGGGTATTGTCAATGACGCACAGTAATTCTGCTAGTAGGGAAAAGCAGGTGATTATCCCTTTGTATAAGGCCATGCCTTGAGTACTGCATACAAGTCTGGAGACCTCATTTCAGGAAGGAAGGATGTAGAGTTGCTTGAATGAATACAGAGAAGGGCAACAAAATTGGTGTAGGGAACGAAGGGGGTGGTCATACCAAGAAAGGCTAAAGTTCTACAAATTGCAGCATCTGAAGACTAGGCGCCTGCAAGGTGATCTGATTGAGGTGTATAAGGTCTTGAATAGGTTGAGCAGGCTCAATTCTGGTGGGATTCTTCCTCTTGCTCAGATTACGAACCTGAGGTGGCATAAATTCAAATTGAGGAAAGACAGTTATAGAATAGATGTGTTGAAATTTGCCTTTAGCCAGCCGATTGTTGATTGCTGGAACAAACTTCCATCTGTCGATGTGGAAGTTGATAGCTTAAATAAATTCAAGGAGGAACTGGACAAACATTTAAAGGGAATGGATGGATGAAATGTTTTTTTTTTTTTGGCTGATGCTATATATGCTTGCTTTCTTGAGTCATATGCTTCTACTAATGCTAATATTAGCTTAAATTAGTAAACTATAAAAGAACACTTTGTGTTAACTGTGTCATGGTAACTTTAGGAGCGTTGTCAATAAAATTACTGGATTTCAGGAAACCTTTTGATACTGTTGCACATGGCAGACTACTGTACAAATTGGTGCAGTATGGCATTAATGGCAAGTTGCTACAATGCATAAAAGGATGGTTGAGTGGGAGAAGACAGAGAGTGGTGGTCAATGGGTACTGCTCTATGTGGACTTATGTTATTAGTGGTGTCCCTCAGAGTTCGGTCTTGGGGCCATTGTTGTTTTGTATATTTATCAATGATATTGATGAAGGTATATCAAGCTTAATGTCAAAGTTTGCAGATGATACAAAGGTTTCATGGTTGTTAATAATAATAATGACAGTATGCTGCTGCAACAGGATCTGGAAAAGTTGGGTAGATGGGCTGAGAAGTGGCAACCGAAGTTTAACATTGACAAATGCAAAGTACTGTATATGGGGTAGCAGTAACCACAGAGAAATGTACCAACTGTTTGGTGTTACACTCAGGGTAGTAGAGAATGAAAGAGACCTTGGGATAATTGTGCAGTTAGATATGAAGTTTTCTGAGCAGTGCAGACAGGCTACCAGAGTAGGTCATGGGTTATTGTCAATGATATACAGGAATTTTGCAAGCAGGGATAAGGTGGTGATTATCCCCTTGTATAAGGCACTGGTCAGGCCACACCTTGAGTACTGTGTACAGGTCTGGAAGCCTCATTTTAGGAAGGATGTAGAGTCGCTAGAACGAGTACAGAGAAGGGATACAAGACTGGTGAAGGGAACAAAGGGGTGCTCTTATGAGGTAAGGCTTAAGTTCTGCAAATTGCAGCTTCTGGAGGCTGGGCACCTGCGAGGCGATCTGATTGAGGTGTATAAGGCCTTGAATGGATTGAGCAGGCTTAATGATGATTACAAACCTGAGGGGGCATAGATTCAAACTGAGGAAAGACAGTTGTAGAACAGATGTGTGGAAGTTTTCCTTTAGTCAGCAGGTAGTTGATTGTTGGAACAAACTTCCATCTGTTGTTGTGGAAGTTGATAGCTTAAATAAATTCAGGGCAGAACTAGACAAACATTTGGAATGAATGGATCAGTGAAATGGGAAGGGGTTTTTTTTTTTTCTTGGCTGACGCTGTGTAAGCTTGCTTTCTTGCATCATGTGCCTCTACTAATGCTAAATAAGTGAATTCAAACTCCTAGTTCAGACAACTAATGCTAACATAATTACAGCTAACGAAAACATGGTGTCACCCTGAAATAGGGAAGGTGAGTTTCATTATTGTGTGTATATAAGGGGTGGGGGGTTCATGCTGCTTATCAAAAGCAGCTTGAGCACGACTAAATCTTTCAGATTCAGAATTTTTTTTCAGTTTTTCCAGCTTTCCCAATTTCTGGGAAAGCTTGGAGATTTCCCAGACTGTGTGAGTTAAATAAACTAGATTATTTTTATTGCATCAGAATGTTAGAGCAGCAAAGAATATTCTAGAACTGATATTACCTACAAACAAGATGGCAGTACATGAATCATTAGCAGGGGGTGATTACAGAGTTCTAAGTTGGATGATGAGAAGAAAGATTGTAATTTTAAAGGTAAAGGGATGAGTTTGTTTCAGGAAAGGATATTGACTGCTTAAGGTACTATATGGTCTCAATCACAGGGAGATAGCACATGAATACATTAGAATTTTGTATAACTAAAGCTACTATAGTCATCCAAGCCATGAAGAAAATATAGAATGAGGAGGATTCCAAGATAAATGAATAATGAGCTAGCCAGTTTAGTAGGGCAGAAAAAGATGGCACGGAATATTAGAGCAATAAAAAGTACAAAAGCTTTAAAGTTAATCTGTAATAATACAACTGAAAAGATAAGGCTGGCAAAGGCAGATTATGAGAAATTGTTGGCTAAGAGCAAAGAATGGGAAGACAAGGAGTTTTTCACATATGTGCACACAAAGAGAAGAATGAATCAGACTGGACCCTTGCATAATGGATGAGAGAAAAGTCTTAGATTATGCAGTTGATTTTGCAGATGAATTGAAGACCATTTGAATCAATGTTTACACAAGAAAGAACCTTCATAGTGAGGAAAAACTTTATCACTGAAGCCAGGAAGCATGAAATTAGTGATACTGAAATTTCAGATTATTTATTAGAAAAACTTTCAAGCCTTTAAGGTGAGTAATGCTCCTGGAGCTGACAGCTTATACCCAGTCATTTTGAGAGAGGCAGCGAGAGTGTATTGAACTATTAAAATTAATTATGGAGGAATTAGGAGGAATTTGCTTCGATTGGAGAAGTGCCGAAGTATTGCCAATACATGAAGTGGCCAACTAATGACTGGTCAGTCTTACTTCAGTGGTGGATATTTGAGAGGTTGAAGTTGTTTGTGTAGATCGAGGTGGAATGCAGTGTGCTACCATCAGCAAAACTATGAACAGTATTTTAGCCAGCAGAAGGTCGTTAATGTACAAGAGGAAATGACTGTGAGAAAGAATGGAACCCTGGGGAACACCAGTATTACTGTTTTAGAAGACAAAGATTAGTTTGTCATCACCTATAATTAGCAGTCAGAGAAAACTGGATATAAACCCTTAGAAATGAGCAAGAGTGACTGCTTGAGTTTCACCCAACCTCTCCATTGAATTTGTCCCAAGATGAGTAACAAAGCCAATATCACCATTGGATTGACTGAACTACATGCTTATAGTATCCTTACTCTTTCTTGGATGGTTGCAGATAGATGTGCATAAATTTGCTTTCAGCGAGGCTAGAAAGTAACTGATTTGTTGGAACGAAGTTCCATCTGGTATTGTGAAAGTGGGTAGTTTGAAAAAATTAAGGAGGGATTGGTTTCTCTTTTAGCAACTGGCTGGACATGGGAAAATACCAATAAAATTAAGAAAGTGTAAATGGAACACAGCTCAATAGAAGAGGTTTAGAGAATAAGTGGAAAAATTCCATCAGGACCTAGAGCATTTTAAGTATCAAGATTGTTCAAAATTCTTATATCCTTCTGTTGGCAGGCCAGAGGTGGCAGTTAGTGGAATGTGCTGTGTATGATAAGAAGTGATTTACCAAAGTTGTTGATATAAGAGTTAGAAAAAAAGTATAGATTGCCAGAAGTTGCAGCCAATAGCTGTGGAAAGAGACCAGACTGCTCAACTACCATTTGGACAAGAAGCAAGTTTTCTGTCTTTAGCTTATTCAAAATGAAGTTTGTATCAACTGTTTTATAACTGGTTTATGCTTTAATATAGGTACAAAAATAAGCTGGAGAATTGGATACAAGCCAGTTGTGATATGCTACATTCTTATATCTTGAATGTCCTTAGCACATTTATTGGAAAACCAAGGTTTTCCAATACAGAGCAAGATTTTAGGGTGGAATGTTGAATAAAAGATTTCATCCTTACAAAAATCATTTCACTGACACAATCTAACAAAACCCTTGGATCAGAAGATTTAAAACAATACTTCACCCAAGGAAAAAATTAACAGAAATCACATGGATCAACCTGTTTTGCATTCTCATGCCAAATGACGACACAGCAGCTCCTTTGGAGAGTGGTCCTATAGGATGACTGGCATTGACTATGTACTTTGTAGGGTTGTTGGTGAGGAAAATAAGTTGGCCCTGTGATTAGGATTGTCTGATATTTGGTGGGTAAAAGAACAAGCTATGTGAGGTTATTAGTAATTGCAAAACCCTTGCCATCTCAACCAGCTGATTCCATGTAACCAGAAAGGTGAAGCCAGCTGGAGTTGAATATTAAAATCATCTCACTTTTAAGAAAGTTAGACTGGAGAAAGTCAAATTTAAAAGAAAGGAAGTCAAAAGGTCCTGAGTGATTGGTGGAGCTGAGTGAATGATAGAGGTAACAGCTGAATTTGACAGAATAGGGTAGAGACTTTCCAAGCCACAGGAGATCAAAAAGAGGTTATTCCAAATTAGGAAGTCTCTAACATGGAATATTAGAGTGAACATATGCATAAGTACTACCTTTGAAGTGAGTGGAAGCACACAACAAATAATCAGGGTAGTTGAGGCAATGGTTAATTGGGATTCTTTAAGTATAGGTTGTAGGTCTAAGTTCCAATCTCAACAGAGATTGGAAGTGAGATCAGATATATTTGTGAAATAAAATTTTTGGATATGGCAATGCTTCCCACACATGCACTACTTGAACTCCCTGGTGGACTAGTAAAACAGCAGCTGTAAAATGTAGAACAGTTTTTGCAGTTGGCCTGCAAAAATTGTTTTATAGCTGCATCTTCAAAATGTAAGGAATACTATATCTTGCCATGATACCTATTGTAACCTCAATTCATCACTCATACTAAATGATGGAAGAGGTGGGGGGTTGTCCAACTTTACTCTCTAGGCTGCTTCCAATAAGCAAAGTGGTATTGCATTAGGTGATGAGTCATCTACACTTAGTGCCTTGTGACACATGGGGTTGGCATTCCTCTGTGTAATGTGGATACAACTATACCCTATCCCTGCTTACAGTGGTTCGCCCCAAATATACTAGGTGCAATGCTCCAGGACTTGCACATTGGGGGGAGATACCCAAAGTTAAAAAAAAAAAAAAAATTTGTTTATACTTCGGCACAACCACCAGGTCAGAGGAGTTTACAATAAATCATGAATACAATTGTTAATTGTGTTCAGCAGTCACAGGCTTGACCCATGGTCCACTCAAAGAGCATGTGCTACTGCACTCTTGCTAATGATCACTTGACTATGTCAGGCTTGTTGTTTGTTTGTTATTTGGTTTTTAGGAGCATTAGCAACTAAGGCCATATTGCTCCGGGGATATGCGGTAGTCATTCCCTGACCTTTCTGCATCCTCCGTATTTGGTGAGCACGGGCTCGAACCCCGGTCTAGATCAAGAAGCGTGTGCTACGCACTGCTGCTCCTGTCCACCTGGCTATGGAGGCGCCTCTGTGTCAGGCCAACAGTCTCAGCACTGCAAAGGTGCAAGCAGTGGATTTGGTTGTTGAAGAATGATTTTCACAAATTCAGTTCACTTGACTTACAAATGGGACCTGAATATTAGTTTATCAATGTATTAGACTCCCAGGGTAGCAAACCCTAGCTGTTATACCTAGAAAAATGTCTATGACAAGCCACAGGACTGAAATTAGGATAAAACGGAAGATCTCAAAAGAAAGATGCATATAACATTGGATCATCAAATAAATATTAAAGCACATTTGGAAATAATCTTTAATTTTTATTTAATGATACAGAGTTAACTAATATGTCATAAGTACAAATTAAACAAAAATAAAATTGTCAACTTATACATCAGTTTTAGGTTTACTTACCCCTTCACTGATTTGAAACAAATTTGAGCAAATCCTATATATGGCAGCTACTTAATCTAGAATTCTGTTTTAAAAAAATGATAAAATTATAACTAAACTCTCTACTTCTGATTCTTGTACAGGAACTCCCTGACTTACATAATACTTGATTTACGCAAATTTGACTTTACTTAAGTTTTTGAAAGCCGGTGCAAACTGAAAAAATATGGAAACTTATTTTGCATCTGCAGGAATAAATGGAGGTATTGTGAAAATATCGTAATGTGAACCCAATAACACTTTTTTTTTAATTCGTTCGAAGTCTTGGAAGTTGAAAATTTCGCTATATTATACTATTTATCTTTCTAAAAGGTAATTTTTATAATGGAAATTGCACTACCCTTTCATTGTTATCATATGTTCCATTATAGGAATCAATTTTTAATGCCTTTGTGATATTTTTCTAAAACACATTTCTGGAGGTCACGACCATAAAACAATTTGCACTTTCTGGTTTATTGGGCTTTTCTGTTAGTACATCTAATTATAAATGGGTAGTAAACTCAATCTTATTGCATTTGCAATAATACCGATAACTGGAATTCTGTGGGTTTTTATGTTACGGTATTATGGTGAAATGAGTTCCCCTTCACTGAAATCCTCAATCATATAAGAAAACAAATAAATTTTCAGAATCTTCTCTTCATTCCTATCTACTTATTACAATGATGATGGGAAAGCGACCAACGGAAAGTGCAAGTGGTGGCAGTGTTAAGAAATGAAACAAAATTGAATTATAAATGAAGATGAAAATCATTAAGAAGCAGGACAAAGTTTGTCATCTATTGCATGGAAATTAGGTCTCGCTGCTTCAACAGAGAATACTATTTTAAAGGACAGTGCACGTATAAAAGAACACATCAAAAGATCAACACACTTAAGATCAACAGTGATCACAAAACAGCATTCAGGTGCTATATCAAAGATGGAACAGGTATTAATAATATAGATGGAAAATCAAAGCGAGTGCCCCTGAGTCTAATGACTGTTCAAGCAAAAGCAAGAAGTATTAATGAAAATATTAAGGATAAGTACGGTGAACCCCAAACCAAGTTCATGGCAAGTAATGGGTGGTTTAATAGCTTCAAGCATTGTGCTTGTTTCCACGTTAAAGTATGCATTGAAGTTGCCAGTGCCGATTCTGCAGCTGCAGAGAAATTTTGTGTTGAAAAAAATTATTGATGAAGGTGCAAAGCAGCAAATTTTTAACGTTGACAAGACTGCTCTTTGACAGAGCAGTCTTATCAACTTTAGTTGCCAAAGAGCAGCCTTATCAAAGACTCAGGGGCACTTGCTTTGATTTTTGAATTGTCAAAGATTTGTTGAAAAAAATTATTGATGAAGGTGGCTATTCAAAGCAGCAAATTTTTAACGTTGACAAGACTGCTGGAAAAAAAATGCTGGATCGAACATATGTTGCCAAAGAGGAAAAGACAACGCCAGGTTTCAAGGAAGAAAATGTGCCCACGGCATGTAAAAGGCTTCGAAGGATTTGAAAAAGACAAATCATATGAAGAGCTTACAGAAAAGATTGCAGAGCTACCTCAGCTGGAGGTTGATGCCAAAGACGTGGAGGAGTTAATAGAGGAAGAAGAGAAAGAATTATCTATTGAAGAACTTATTGATTTTCAGGCAGCAATAGTGAAAGAAGAAAATGCTGACGAAGCTCAGATGAACCAAATGAGGAGCAGAGATGCTTCATCACCAAAGAGACGGCAATGGCATTTTGTGAAATTGCATCGGCAATGGCAAGGTTTGAGAAGGTGGGTCCTGACAGCAAACGATTTTTAAATGTTAACAGAGGGGATGAATGATATGCTTGCTTGCTTGCTACAAATAAATCTACAATGAAAATAAAAAAGCCACCGTCCAGTCATCCATTTAATATGTTCTTTCGTAAGGGTGAGCAGCCGACCCCTTCTAAATCTCCACAGCCTTCAACCTCCGGAGCGGTGTACTTATCAGCTGAAGACGTTGATTCTGGCAACAGTGCTCGAGAGGTAAAACTTACTGATGTTGTGCTCATCTCCTCTCTTTTTTGAAATTTTTTAAATTGCACACTTTTGTCATTTTTCCTGTGCTTGAGATAAAAAATTGAATAAATACAATAAATAATTCTATTTACATGTTCATCGAACATTTCTTTTTTGATTCAATCAATTCAGCGAGCACTGCATGTGCATTTAGGAAAATTCTGACTTGCGTAGAGTTCCACGGAACACAACCCTTATGTAAATCGGGGAGTGGCCGTACTCCATTTCTCATCTTAACTACACCTCAAATTTGCATGGTTGACAATTAAATATATCTATGTTAATTAAATTAATGATGGCATTTGATTATTTGGATTCTGGCATGAAGATAATAGAATGATATATTTCCAATCATGAGCTCTGTAGTAAACCCACATTGACATTTAAGTTTTAGACTTGGAAAATCTGATGTTTATCCTTGTCCAAAACATTATTGTAATGATGAATATGGCTTCTTACTTATAAAAAATGCACAGCAAGGACAAGACTGTCCTTTTATAAGAATACATATGCTTAAGTGATTGTATGTCTCTTGTCTGTATTAACTATAAAGGCTAAGGAATGTTCTTTTTTAGGAATAAATGTTTAAGTGATTTCACAATTTAATAATTATGTAACATAAAGTGTTAACTGTAGTTTTAAGTGTTTGACTTTCACTTACTTATTCTGTCTAAAAGTAACTTATTATTTATAACAGTGAACCGGATTTGTGGATGAATAATGCTTCTTATTTTAAAACAATACATCTGTTCTTGCCTGTTGAGGCAAAGAATTGTCCTTTTTGTAAAAATAAATGTATGTTTAAGTGATTTTGTCTGGCACTTGTACATATATATAATTTATCAGTTTGTATTAATTTTTTTTAATAAATATTTTAGAAAAATAATTTGTATTTAATATTGTAAATTTCTTTAAGTTTGAGAAAATAATGCTACACTGTTATTTTTCTGTTGTGACTGTGAGGACCTTGTTGTCCTTTCTGTGACAGTGTTTGGGCTGATCAGAAATTACTTCATTTATCCAAAGTGTTTTAGACCTAAAGAAATGAAATACCATTTGGCATTGATTAACATCACTCCAGTATGTGAATCTGTTACTCAAAATAAAAACTGAAAGGCAATGTTGTGGACTGGTTTTGGACCTAGTTGGTTCACTCAGACAACAAGCAGCCTTGTTGACTGTGTTGTGCAGTGAATAAATGTATAGAATTCATTACATTTATAAAATTTAAACAAGTAGAATTTGGAAAAACACTTCTAATTGAAAACAAAACTTCCATGACAAAAAAAAAAATTTTAATAAAGTACATAATTAGTAGGTTGTGATGGCTCAATTTAGTAAGTGGGACACTTTCAAAACAGGTATTGAAATAAGTTGAGAAAATAATACTACATTGTGTTAAATTTCCTGTTGTGACTGGGAATATCTATCCTTGTGACAGAGTCTGAACTTGGGCTCTTCAGAAACTAAGCCCAACCTCTGTCACTATCATACCAGGAAAAAAATTCCCCTCAGACAATCACAGCAGAAAAACATAATTCAGTGTAGCATTATTTTTCAAATTATTTCAGTAGCTGTGTTGAAATAGTATTCTGCATTACTAAATTGTAACCACCTCTATTTGATGTCCAATGATTAAATTTCCAGCATTCTTGTATTTATGTGTAGATTTCAGCAATAAAGGAATTTACATATGTAGTTATGTGTACACCTTTCTTTTCTGGTCTTCCTTTTATCCTAATTTCGTTATTTTTTAAAATTTGTTTTTTCCCATTTCAGCACTACAGTTGTGCCCCCGTATCCACTAATTCAGTTACCTGTGGTTAACCACAGAAAAAAAAAACGAAAAAACTCCAACACATACTACTAGCGTGTCCAATACGATGCTTCACTTTATTTTTTACGATGTCGCATATGGTTTGTTCACCAACATTTTAATGGTTCTCTAGAGATTTAATGGATGCACTGTTTTCAAAATTTTGAATAATTTAGTTTTCGTTTAATTTGAAAGCACAACTACTCTTGCATTTGCCCATCATTTTTGCGATTACAAAACAAAAAAAAAAAAAAAAATCCGACATAAATAACAAAACAAAATTTGTCCTTTTGCGGTGCAACGGAACACAACAATCGACACAATACACTAAATCAAACTAAACAACATTTGGTCTCGAAGTGTCCCGATTAATCCAATCCCGGTAAATAAATCTACAGTCTGCTGTACCGTATACATTATTTATTACCGTATTTAATGTTGGTAATGTGTGTTTAATTTATCAATTAATCGTTATTATACATATGTACAAGAAAATCACGTAATATATGGTGTCAGCAGGTGTTTGCTTATATCTGTCGTTTCAGCCATCCACGGTAGGTCTTGGAACATATCCCCCACAGATACAGGGGTCTTACTGTACAATTACACTTTACCAAGGTGATCGTTGTAAAACCAAGATGGTTATTACCAATTGTTTAATTTTGTTGACACTTGGGGTTTATGACTATTATTCAACCTTTAAGTGTACAGTACACCCTGCTCACCATTAAAATTGCTCCACATAGAAAGAATGGATGGATTTACATAAAAACTTGCATGCATTAACTGTGACTTCTTTGGACATAAATGATTGTTTGTCAAGCTGATCAGCAAAGTAGAATCAGATATGCTTAAAAGTTACCAAAATTATATTGTATGGGAATCCTGTGCTAATCTCATGTTGGGGGGAGATAATTCCTGAAAAGTACCATGGTTGGAAAAACTAAGGTCCCACAAGAAACAAGGGGTTACATAAAAACAAATATGAATAAAATATATTAAATGAAAAAAACATAGTAAACTTCATTTTCAATTGACACAAAAACAATGAGCTGCCGTAGCCAAGTGGTCGTCAGGAACATGTACTCTTTGAATGGATAGTGGTTAAAGCTTTGAACATATTAAATGATTTTAATCGATCAGCGTGTTAATTATGATAATCTTACTCTTGGTTACTTGTGGGTTTGGATCTGTATTGAAGTTGAAGTGGTATCTTACTCTCAACGAACTTTAGGAAGACACTGGAAAATTCTTTGCAAGCCGATGTTATGGTCCCTGCTACGAAGACCAGCTGGAATGGAATTAGTTATAAACGTCGATTCCCTTCAAGGTATCTTATTAATTATACACATCTGCAAGAGGATTTGTTCCCGGTGCCTTTGGAACATCTCCTCTTGACGAACTTTCATCCTGGAAGATGTTAGGAGAAACATTTCTTGTGAATATGGCTTGGGGTCTATGTCTGAGTGAATTTCTCACCTTGGAAGATATTGACAGATATCTCTTCTTTTTAAAGGAACTTTCAGAGTTTTGAAGATGTTTGAATTGTACTCAGTGTCATCTCAGCAAGATGGTTTGTTGATGGAATCTTCAGAATATTCGTTGTATATGTTACCAGCAAAGTGTGAAAAGCAGGCATTCTATACAATGCATTACTTTTTTAGGCAACGTATGAAATGTCTGTTTTATTTTAATATTTTACATACTTTCCCTAGGTTATGGTCCCTAGGGTATAGAATACCTAGGCATATAGAATGACAAATACTATTTCGGCAAAGTATGAAAAAGGCTTTTATTGAAAAGATGCATGTGAAAATGTAAGATACGGGATTTTTCTACAGAAAGAGAAAAAGACCAGTGCTGAACTACTTGTTGCTACAAGGTAGACTGGAATGGCATTTTGAATTGCACTTAACTGCCTTTTTCATACAAAAGCATTTCAAATTTCGGCACTTGGTCTTGCAAGTACACCTCACGAACCCTTGGCTGCTACCCGTGGACTGAGCGGAAGCGGCTGACCGGAGAGCTATTTATTGGTCAGGAACGTCTCCAACTCTCAGTAAGTCATAAAGTGAATTGTGATCTGGCATAGATATGGTTTAAAATTCCTTCAGCAGTTCCAAGTTGGTAAAAACCATCGTCTGTCACACTCATAACCACCAGCAGATTGCGCGAGTCACGTGACTTTCGACGCTTGCCTCTAACAGAGAGCTAGAGCACTTCTGCCATTTGCACTGCTGGCTTTGTTCGGTGGTAAGAAAAACATGATTTCAATTTGGCCTGCTGCACAAAAAAATGGCTGAGCAAGCTACATTGTCCAGGCAGGATCACGGCATGTTGACATGCAACAATTCTACGAAAACTATCTAAAGTTCGAGCCAATGCTGTTAAAAACTGCGTTTTTTTAAACCGAAACTACCTACCAAAAGTTAGTGAACGATGTGAAAAATGCTAATACGGCTACTAAGAAGAAACCATGTGACTTTTGGCTGCTGAATCGCTATGATGTGATGGTCGTAGAAAACAAAAGTTGATTTATCCTGTTAAAGAAGGCGTTAGTGAAATCCAGTTTTACGTCACAGATTCTGAATTATTTACTGTACTTCATGAAGCTCATTTGGCCATGGAGGATATGACAATGTTGAAAGAAATCTCACACAACTACAAGAACATTACTCATCATGACATTGAACTGTACATTCACCTTTGTGAGCCGTGCTAGAAAAAAAAAAGGTGTTAAAAAGGTTGTTGTAGTGAAGCCTATGATTTTTTCCGAGTTCATTCAATTTCCGTTGTCAGGTTGATCTCATCGATTTTCAGTCACATCCTGACAGGGAATACAAGTTTATAATGGTATACCAAGATCATCTCGCTAAGTTTGTGGTTCTCAAGGCTCTGACATCAAAGACAGCAGAAGAAGTGGCATATAACCTTGTGGACATTTTTACGTTGCTTGGAGCACCATCGATTCTACAATCCGACAATGGCAGAGAATTTGCTAATAATGTGGTGAGAAGCCTAAAGGAGTACTGGCCAACTTTGAAGATTGTCCATGGCAAGCCTCACCACTCACAAAACCAAGGAAGTATCAAAAGAGCTAATCAGGACATTGAAAATATGCTGTGTACGTGGATGCAAGATGAAAAAACTGACCGATGGAGTGAAGGACTAGTGAAGTGAAGGTTTTGTGCAATTTATGAAGAACAGGGCAGGGCATTTCATTCTGGGATTAAGAGAACACCATATGAAGCTCTCTTTGGCTGCAAAGCTAAATTGGGTCTCACAACGTCTTCCTTACCCCAAGATGTTTTACAAGACATACAGACTGAGGAGCAACTGGAAAAAATGATGGAAAACATTCAAACAATACAAGAAGAAACAGATCACCCTATCTAAGAGAGTCTATTGCACAAAACACGAACGAGACTGTAGTCAACGATGGAAGAAACGAAAGTGGTGATGAATACATGTCTACCGAAGAGGCTTCCGGTTCTGCTACCTGCTGCATCTGTTTGAAGGAAACCAGTGGTGCCGATACATGCAGAAACTCTCACCGAAACATTCATGCTGCCTGTGGACATGAGAGTAAAGATGATGGAAGTGAGAAAAAAGGTTATGACGTTAATATTTTGCGTACTCTTTGCTTCAATATTGAGAATGCTGTTGAAGGTAAAATCCGATCTAAATTGAATCTGGAAATACAGGCCAAAAAAATGAAAATGGATTCCAACAAAAAATTTCCTCCTGCACCTTTGAGGGCCACTGTGCGAGTTCCTATCCCAGACGTCGACAAGGGGCGGGGGTGACTTGTGCAATCAGCTGGCAGTTATTATGAGTGTGACAGACAATGGTTTTTACCGACTTGGAACTGCTAAAGGAATTTTAAACCAACTCTATGCTAGATCACAATTTACTTTATGACTTACTGAGAGTTGGAGACATTCCTGACCATGAAATAGCTCTCTGGTCAGCCACTTCCACTCAGTCCATGGGTAGCGGCCAAGGGTTCGTGAGGTGTACTTGCAAAACCAAGTGCCAAAATTTGAAGTGCTTTTGTATGAAAAAAGCAGTTAAGTGCAATTCAAAATGCCATTCTGGTCTACCTTGTAGCAACAAGTAGTTCAGCACTGGTCTTTTTCTCTTTCTGTAGAAAAATCCCATATCTTACATTTTCACATACATCTTTTCAATAAAAGCCTTTTTCATACGTTGCCGAAATAGTATCTGTCATTCTATATGCCTAGGTAAAGTATGTAAAATATTAATATAAAACAGACATTTAATACTTTGCCTAAAAACGTAATGCATTGTATAGAATGCCTGCTTTTCACACTTTGCCGGTAACATATACATTCTGTGTTGAAATGTGATTGTGTTAATAATTTCCTCAGAGTGTAAACATCTGTTAATAGTAAAGATGCTGCATTGTTCACCTTGGAACTGAATTGTCTTTCTGAATGAAATCTTCATTGAGGAACTTTTCTTTTTGGATCCGGACATGATTATAAAGATATATGTTGGAGAAGCATTCTCTGCTTCTTTCCTTTGCTCTTGCTTTAACTTCTTTCTCTTCATTTTTACTAGCAGATCCCTTCATCTGATCCTCCTCTTTGCTATCTCTTTCCATCCCACTTCCAGTTCCCATACTCTTCCTTCTAATCCAAATTTCACTATTCGCCTTTAATCGTGCTCTCCTGTGACTTTGCCCTAGACAGGTGCAGAATGATGATAGTACATCCTGGCCACCTCTTCATGGCAGGGATGGGACGTGGCGACCAGGTGTTGCTGTTTCCCACCTGTTAAGAGCTGGGTACTGGCAGACAACACTACATATGAATGACTGATTTTGGTGTAAGCTTCACCACAAGATGTACAATGGTGGCTAATGGGGGAAGCCCTGGGGTTCGCAATATCAACACGCATTCACACTATTAAAATAATTAACGTAAGCTCCTCTAACCTGGTGGTCATGACAGAGTACAAACAAGAACATGATAAAGGGTTACAAAAATGAGTACAAAATACAATGTCAGGGGAACACATATTAGTTAAAAACAATAAAAATAAAATCTACAAGGGGCAAAAACATATCCACATGTGTAACACTGCATACACAATACCGAATATCTAGCAGATACTAGAATACCATTATTGCCACCACTTCAGGTGTGAGCAACAATTGTAGTTTCTTTTTTTAATGAAACTGAACTGTGTATGGGTAAAAAAAAAGCCTTTATTAAAAGTGATGTGTGACATTTGGATGCAGTACACTTCAAAAGTTGTAATATTCCAGAATTTTTTTTCACACGTTTGCCTACTATTCAAATAAGCTTAAAGTTGTTTAACTGAATTGATTAAAGATATTTTCTATATAAAACTTTTAACTATTTTTAGAATTCTAAATTACTCAGTCAGATCTCTGTTTAACAAACTCCTTTTATAGCATTTTTTTTTTTTTTTTAATTCCCTTGGAAATTGCATTTAAAATAGTTTCTGTTGAGTGAAGAAAATTTTCATATAACGAACGGCTTAGGAGAGATTAACTGGGCACGCACTGTTCGCACTTCTGGCCTTCAGACAACTTAGGAAATTAATGCTGCTGCTAAGAAAGAATTGAGAGAGCTAAAAGGATTACCATTCTACAACTCAGTGGTACCTGGTAAAACCTATCCGACCACCTATCCCACATACAGAGAAGTCGTGCTAGTGAGCAGATCAAGGGGTATTCCCAATGGATCAGGTCCGCCTTCTACTGGAATGGCATCCAACCTTTTCCCATACAGCGGCACCATTCAAAGTTAGATTTCTTTCGGGGGTTGCACTGAGTGATTCGAGAAAAATTAGTGCGTTACATTTTCCATATCTTGTTACATGTAAAAGGAAGTTTCAGCTTTCATGTTACCCTTTTTTATTTTCAGGCTATATATAAAAAAATGCAAATTAACAACACTTTTATGTGTAAAAAATCTATGTCACTAATTTATTTTTTAAATTTTACTAAAATTATAAAAAATATGACTTTCTTTTATTTTTGAAAAACAAAACCTTTTGCCTTTAAATGCTCACTTTAGAAAATTTACAACCTGAAAGGATTACTGCTTAAGGTGAATAAATAAAAATACACCTAAAATTGAAAATATTTGAAAATTTTATTAAGCACAGTACACATTACATTTAATTAATGAGAAAATTTTTTTTTTCATAATTAGCAAAATTTAAAATGCTGTTTTAATTCACCTTGCAGGTCGTATATTGGACCCTGCTGTGAATCAATTGTAAGCACCCCGTTCGAGAATTAGGAGTGATTTTTTTTTTACCCCGACAAATAATCATCTTGTTTTGCAAATTTTCTCTATCTCTGTTTGGTCACAGTATCTGAATATCCAAATGACACCGACATTTTGGACAGTTTCAAAAAAAAGAAGAGAAAATTCAAATTTAAGTACTAGTGACAATGTCGATGAGAGAAGGAAAATGAAGACAGCAAAGGTATTAAACCTTCTAAACATGAAATGTTGGCATTTGGTGAAAAAGAAGTTAGAAAATTGTCAATTAGGCTTCAGTTAAATGAAAGAGATACAATTCTTGCATTTCGGGAATACCTAATTAATAAGACGGTTTCGGAAGAATTAAAGAGCATTTAATGAATACTGAGTACGATATAAATTTCGTCAAGTGAATGTGAGAATGAGGATTTTCAAAAATGAATCTGATCGTCAGCCCAACTAGAGCTTCGTAGATGACAAAAACAATTTATTCACAACTATTTCTTAAAATTGTAGGCCCACCAGTGACAAACTTCAATCCAGCAAATATGTCGATTCGTGGCTGCTTCGGAAGCGTCATTCATCAACAGACACAAACAGTAAGAAAAGAAGTCGGCATAGTGTGTTGGATGAGAACTCAATAAAAATTTGAAATATTCTATAAAAACTTTATGAAATTATTTTTACTTATTACTTATTTTTTACACATAATAAACTGTGTTAATATACTTAATTTGTTGTTCTTATTCCAAAAACATTACTACTAAAGTAACAATATCAGGAAATAATTTTTTTATAGTACTGTACTTTTCATTTTCTTGATAGCAAAGAATGAGTACTGGCACCTATTTTTTACAAAAAAAGAATGTATAAAACTATGTTATTTTAGGATTATTATATACAATTGTTTAGCACTAGAACACTTCAGGAAGCAGATCAGCTGTATTTTAGCTGTATTTTAAACAGCTAAGATTATTACAATTTGATTTTATTAAAGAACTTTATTTTGTTTGTATTAGTGCTATATTTGTTCTATTTGGTGAAATATAATAAAAAAGAAAAGTGCAGTGGCAATTCACTAGTGACTCAAGTGCAGATCAATTAGTTGAGGCCCATGTGTGTATACAGCTAGGTCTCGAATAATGTGATATTTGATTTAGTGCAAATTGTATAACGATACCAGGTCGCATTTAATGCAAACCAAAATACAGTTAATGCGAGGCTAGCTATGCTAGCCTTGTATTAGACTATTAGTCTCGCATTAGACACTGCTGCACTTGTTTATCTTCGTATGTGCTACTGCCTGTTGTAATATACGTTAGTTTTCGTGATTTGTTTTAATCATTTTAAGAAGTGCCCTTAACAAAATGGACAAAAGAAAGATTCCTTCAAATAAAAACACTACGAGTGCAAAAAAGAAGCTCATTATTAGATTAGAGCAAAAAATTTATGTGATCGAACAACATGAATGCGTTCATAGCTACTCTAAAATAGGACGAGATGTCAGAATGCCTGAATACACAGTACGGAATATTATAAAACATGCGGGGGAAATAAAATAAAAATGTAAAGTTGTATCAGCCTTTTGTGGTTTGCAAACATTTACAAGGAATAGAAGTATTACTATGATAGAAATGGAGCATCTTAACTGTATGGATTGAAGACTGCAATCAAAAATGCATTCCCCTTAGCAGAGCAGCCATTCAGACAAAAGCTTTAAATTTGTTTAAGAGAGTGAAAGAAAAAAATAATGAAGCAGAAGAAACATTTAGTATTAGTGCTGGTTGGCTTGATCAATTTAAAAATAGAGTTCAACTGCAAAATGTTAAAATTACCGGTGAGGTGGCCAGTGCAGACGAGGATGCGGCAGCTAAATATCCTGATGTTTTAAAAAAATAATCGAAAATGGTGGATACACTGATCAACAAATATTTAACGTGGATGAAATCGGTTTATTCTGGAAAAGGATGCCTTCCAGAACTTACATTTATAAGAAAGAAAAAAACTCAACCTGGATTTAAAGTGTCTAAAGATCGCCTAACACTCTTTTATTGGGAGGCAATGCTCAAGGCGATCTTAAATTGAAACTGATGCTTGTTTATCGGTCTCCAAATCCTCGTGCTCTAAAAGGCTACAACTATAGATCAATTCCAGTTATTTGGTGATCAAATAAGAAAGCATGGGTGACCCAAGCTGTGTTCACTGACTGGTTTTCAAGATATTTTTGCCCAGCTGTTGAAAAATATTGCAAGGAAAGCAACATCGCATTTAAAGTTCCACTAATTTTGGATTATGCTACAGGTCATCCAACTACACTCAGTTCATTATGTGAAAATCATTTTTTTGCCACCAAACACATCTTTGTTGCAGCCCATGGATCAAGGGACCATCGCAACATTTAAGGCCTACTACATAAGAAAAACATTTGAACAGGCAATTGCTAAAACTACAGGAGATGATGCAATTTCCTTAACAGAGTTCTGGAAAAATTATATCAGACACGCAGTAGAAAATATTCAGCATGCTTGGCAACAAATAACTGTAAACAACATGTGTGGAAGTGCATTTTGCCTCAATGTGCAAATAGTAGTGGTTTCGAAGAAATAACAAATATTGGAATAGAACTTGGATTTGATGAACTAGAAAATGGCGATGTTCGGGAACTGCTCAATTCACACTTGGAAGAATTGACTGATGATGATCTCCTACTTTTAGATCAACAAAGAGCATTTGAAGAAGCCAACAATGATGCCGAAGAACGAGCTAATGTGGAAGTGAAGGAGTTCACTCTCAAGGAATTCAAAGATATTTTTCGAGCTGTAGAAGTCATGAAGCAAAAAATTATGGATGCTGACCCTAACCTTGATCGATGCATGCAAATTCGCCGAGATGTAGATAAAGCACTCTGCATCACCCCCCCCCCCCACAAAATCATAGCCCAGGGCTATCCAACCTATTTTGGCTATGAGCCAAAACAAATAAAATGCTAAAGGTCATGGGACCCAAGAACAGTTCCTTACCAGTAATAATGCATTTTTAAAAATATAATTTTTGTTATGTATGTTTATATTTATAGCTTTCTCCCCCCCCCATTTAATAAATATGAAAATCTCCCACTTATTTACATAATATAATAACATTCCTGTTATATGGTTATAATAATATTGCTAAATCTGAATAAGATATATAAAACTTGTTATGTTATTGTTCTGTTATTTGGTTTTTAGGAGCATTAGCAACTAAGACCATATTGCTTCGGGATATGCGGTGGTCATTCCCTGACCTTTCGGCATCCTCTGTATTTGGTGGTGTCGGGCTCGAACCCTGGTCTAATCAAGAAGCATGTGCTACGCACTGCTGCTCCTTCCCACCTGGCTACGGAGGCGCCATATATAAAACTTGTGAAAGCAATACAGAAAAATGGATATTTTCAAAAATCTGTGTGAAACTACATTTTGTACACACTAGTTTGAAACTCAGGATAACGCTTGAAGAATGCTTACATGGCTGTGGGCTACACAATATGAAGGAACAAGTTGGATGTCCCTGACATAGCCTGTCTCTCTCTCTTTCTAAAAATATAATTAGAAAACTAAATAATTCCCACAGGAAAAGTATACTCTTTTATTTATTATTAAATCAATACAAAAGTATATTCAAAACATTTAACCATTTAAAAAACACCTTGGAATAGCTGCCATAAATGTTAGGTTACGAACTGCAAAAACTAAGTGGTAGATAATTTTTTTAAGAAAAATATATCTAAAAATTAAAGCATCTTCTGAGAATCTACTAAGAGTTGTTCATAAAATTTAAAGCTTAAACACATTTATCATTCAATACAGCATGGTTACAGAAATGGTAATACAATATATAAATGCTCAATATATATTACAAATATATATATAAAATATATAATATTTAAGACTATCAAAAATGGAATGTGCCAAATATTAGTATTCACCACTGGTGACCACAACTAGAGAGAGTTAACTTGTGTAAAAGTAGCATTTAGATTTGTGTGAAATGAACACAATTATTCCTCCTCTTTCAGAATGAGAGAATTTCTGACTGAATGGCAATTCATGGATACAAAATAATGAATTTGGGCTCCTGAAGTTCTCGCAGTTTTTGATAATGTGATATCACACAAAGAAAACAATATACCTAATAAAAAAAAACAAAATTTAAGCCATTAAAAATATACACTTGTATGTTAGCAGCAGGTATTAATAAGCTATTTTATATGGTTTATTTGTTCTACTGTATATTTAGCCACTTTGTTTTCAATAAGATGACTGAATAATAATATAATGACATTAAAAATTGCTTTTTTAATTATTTAATCTGTTATGCAAACAGATTTTGTCACAGCACTTTTCATAGAGAAATATATACATGTATGTAAATTAAAAAATTAACTAATTATGAAAAAAGGAAAATTAACATCACAAACATCGGGGCTGCATTAAAGCATAGCATTAGCATTAGTAGAGGCATTTGATGCAAGAAAGCAAGCTTATGCAGCATCAGCCAAAAAAAAAAAAAAAAAAAAAACCCACTTCCACTTCACCCCTCTGTTCGTTCAAAATACCTGTCCAGCTGAGCCTTAAACTTATTTAGGCTATCAACCTCCACCACAAGGGATGGAAGTCTGTTCCACCAACCAACCACCCGCTGGCTAAAGGCAAATTTCCGCACGTCTATCCTACATCTGTCTTTCCTCAATTTGAATTTATGCCCTCTCAGGTGATTTTTCTGAGCTAGAGGAAGAATCCCATCAGCATTGAGCATGCTTAAACCATTCAAGGCTTTATACACCTCTATCAGATCACCTTGCTGGTGCCTAGTCTCCAGACACTGTAATTTGCAAAACTTAAGCCTTTCTTCGTAAGAGCACCCCTTTGTTCCATTCACTAATCTTGTTGCCCTTCTCTGTACTCGTTCCAGCAGCTCTACATCCTTCTTGAAATGAGGCCTCCAGACCTGTATACAGTACTCTAGGTGTGGCCTGACCATCGCCTTATACAATGGAATAATCACCTCCTTATCCCTGCTGGAAAAATTCCTGTATATCATTGACAATACTCCATGAGCTACTCTTGCAGCCCTTCTGCACTGCTCAGAGAACTTCATATCTGCCTGCACAACCACCCCCAAGTCCCTTTCATTCTCTACCACTGTCAGTGTAGTACCACAGAGTTGATACGTTGCTCTGGGTTTGCTGTTTCCCATGTGTAGTACTTTACATTTATCAATGTTAAACTTCATTTGCCACCTCTCAGCCCATCTGCTCAACCTTTCCAGATCCTGTTGCAGCAGCATAGTGTCAGTAGTGTCCTTGACAACCCTGCCAACCTTTGTATCGTCTGCAAACTTGGACATTAAGCCCGATATACCATCATCAATATCATTTATAAATACAGAAAACAATAATGGACCCAACACTGAGCCCTGAGGGACTCCACTAATAACATCAGTCCACAATGAGCAGTGTCCATTGATTACCACTCTCTGTCTTCTCCCCCTCAACCACCCCTTTATCCATAGCAGCAATTTGCCTCCAATGTCACACTGCTCCAATTTGTGTAGCAGTCTTCCATGTGCAACAGTATCAAAAGCCTTTCTAAGATCCAAGTATATAATATCAAAGTTATTCCCTGCATCCAGTTCTTTTGTGACTGCATCATAGTATCCAATCAAGTTGGTGAGGCAAGACTTCCCCTTAACAAAACCATGCTGTGTCTGAGCTATAACTGAAGTCTTGTCTAAATGATCCTGCAGTGCTTCTTTAACCAGTGCCTCCATTAATTTTCCTGGAACAGAAGTTAAGCTCACAGGTCTATAATTACTTGTGTCAGCCTTTGATCCTCCTTTGTGAATTGGGGTCACATTTGCACATTTCCAGTCTTTACTCCCAGTTATTTCAAGATTCTGTAGCTTACTGCTAGAGTTGAATACACCTCTGGCATTCCCCTCGCTGAATAACTCCTCATGTGTGTATGTCGATGCAAAATATTCATTTAGTTTGTTAGCTACCTGAGCAGGATCATCAACACTTGACCCATCAATATCAAGTGGACCAATCTGATTCACCCCCTTCCTTCTAGAGTTTACATAAGTAAAGAACTCTTTGCTGTTTTTCTTTGCATCCCTTGCCAAGGATTTCTCGTAATCTGCCTTCGCCTGCCTAACCTCCTTTGTAACTTGGTTGCATATCAACTTGTATCTATCATAGGCTTCTGTGTCATGTGTTAATTTGTATGTATCCCATGCATTTTTCTTCTCTGCCATATGCCTCATTAGTTCATCCGACATCCATTTTGGCCTAAACCTTGAACAATATTTCTTAGTTGGTATGTAAAGCCTAGTAGCTTCCAAGATAAGTTCTTTGAATGCTTCCCATTTTGAATTTGCTGTTGGTAACATCATCAGTTGGTCCCACTGTATAGAATTTAAATACTGTCTCAGTCCATCGTAGTCGCCTTTACGGAAGCAATAACCCTTCCCTTTACCCCTAATGGTAGTTACCTCTTTGAGTAAATCCCACTTCAGCACACCGTGATCACTGCCACCTAGTGGTTCATTTATCTGCAGATTCTTAATGCATGAAGAATCACTGCTGATAATCAAATCAAGAGTATTACTCCCTCTAGTTGCCTCCCGAACATGCTGATGTAGAAAACAATCATCCAATAAATCCACAAAAGTCCTACTAGTGTGTGAGTAACCAGCCCCCAAATTCCAGTCAATATCTGGGAAATTAAAATCTCCCATTATAAGACACTCTGATTTACTGGCCCACTCTATTTCCCTGTACAGTTCCTTACAGAGTCATTAGGCCTATAGCACACTCCTACTCTCAATTTTGATCTCCCAATGTTTATGTCACACCAAACTGACTCCACACTGCACTGTCCAGCGATGTCGACTGGCTTCACTTCCTTGGTTTTTATGTGTTTCTTAACTAATAACATAACCCCTCCTCCCTTCCTATCCTGTCTATCCTTTCTGTAGACGTTGTACTCCTCAAATTGTAGTTCTGCATCCCTTATATCTGTGTGACACCAAGTCTCTGATATCCCAACAATATCTGCCTTCGATGTTTTGAGCAATACCTCAAATTCATCAAATTTATTTACTAAACTCCTAGCATTGGTGTACACGCAAGTATACCTGCACCTGTTTCTATTCTTAGCTACCCTAACACAACCCATGTGTTTACTTGTACCGCAATGGCTCCCAGCAGTCTCTGAAATACCATGCATCTTGTTTTTCAGGCTTCTGCTCATTCTAATAGAAGCAGTGCAAGAATCTCTTTCACCTCTGCCAGTGGCTACTGTCAATCTATTGGTCTTTGTCTCCCCCCAAGCTAGCAGTTTTCCGACCCACCTAACACTGCCTCGATAGCATCAGCAAATATTCTTGCACCCTTTCTATTTAAGTGTATCCCATCCCTGTAGAAGCAATCTCTCCTGTTAACAAGTACAGTCCAGGCTGAAAAAAATTCTACCCCTTGAGCCTTGCACAATCTTTCCAGGGCCGAATTGATCGACAAGGCTCTCATCATATACTCCCTCCTATCGTGTCTGGGCAGAATTGCAGACACTTTCAAATTCAACCCTAATTCTCGGCTTTTGTTCAACAGTGACCTGTACTTGTTAAGTAATTCTGCCGGTCTCCTACTCTTAATATTATTAGTGCCAACGTGTACAACTATATCACCTTTTGTGCCCTTAAAAGACCGCATGCTGCTTATAATAAATTAGAATAAAAATAAATAAAAAATAAATGCCAGGCAAACCAGCATGGCAAACCAGCAGAGCAAAAATAAAATAAATCATACATAACAAAATGATACAAGGCTATATTGTGATGTTAATTTTTGTGTTATCATAATTAGTTACTGTATTTGTCGGCTTATAAGATGCAGCAGCGTGAAAGACACCCTAATTTTGGAATGGTAAATTAAAAAAAAAAAAAAACTTTTGAAAAAAATGTATTGTTAATAGAATGCAAATTTAAAAGCCAATGAAGAAAGGTATAGGATTATTACCGTTATTATTTTAGTATTATTCAACTTCAGATTCCTTACTGAATTATCATCGTTATCCTCAACATCATCATAATCATCATCCTCCTCTTCACTAGTATCACTGTCGCTCTCATACACTCAAAGGGCATGAGCTACTTGGCCTGCCAATGAGGTGAATACTCTGAGGCAAACCTGGCAAATGCTGATGGGCCAACCAGGAATTCTGGCCCTTGGGAGTCATATACTGCATCATCACCAACAAGCTTTCACGAGGAAAAGTAGTTAATAGTACTATCACTACTACTGATGATATCCCCACCCATACTTGGGAAGACACTACACCATTACTAATATTCTCAATGCATTATTCCCTGTTCTAGATCTTGCTCTGTCCTCCATTAAACAAGTTATTTGTCACTTAAGCAATAATTATATCAGTACAGAACCTCTTTTTTCCAGGAAGAACTAAAGGCTGCTATTTACTGCACTAAGAGCAATAAATGTCCAGGACATGACCGTCTGGAGGTGGAGGCAATCAAAAAATTTGCATCTGCCTACCCAGACCATCTCCAACTAATTTATCAATGCCTTGCTCAGGATAAATTTCCTGCCATATTAAAGCAAGCAATACTTTTGACTAATTTTGCAAAATCCTAATAAACCCCCACTGAACCCAGCTCCTACCACCCAATTGCACTCCTTCCAGTGCTTGGAAAGACATTCTTACCTGACTACTAAGCCATTACCAGTTAGCAGCTCTGCATTTAGATAAGCAAGTTGGTTTTAAATCTGGCAGCTCTACAGAGAATGCAATAAAAGACTGGAATTGAAAGAGTGGTTTTTTTTTTTTTTTGCAAGATAACATAAGATCTCACCTTGCCTAAGCAATACAATGGGCTATAGAGTAGATATTTTAACATCTTTAGAATATAGCCAAGACTTAATCCATGATTTCTGGGTACAGAACAGTGAAAAATGCTTTGTCCACTGTACTAAAAATTCTCTCAGTTAATGGCTCATAGCACATTTTCGAAAAATTACAGAACTGCTGTAGATGAAAATACAGATTGCTATTTTAATATTTAAAAATGCTATTTAAAAAAAAAAAAAGAGGAAACTTAGTCAAAAACTAAGAATAACACACCATTCTGAATAACAGGATACATCCAGATATTTTTCAATCTGTCCTTTTATGTATACATATATAATCCTTTAAAAGGCACTGATATTCAAATACAGGCAACTCTCGGTTTACAAACGTCACAATCTTTCAAAATTTCTTAGTCGCCAATAGATAGAGTTCCTTATAAAACAAAATGCCAAATGTAGAGTGAACATAATTGTAAGATTTAAACTAAGGCGCATTTAGGGCTAGAGCCTCAAGCTGCGAACAAATTTAGACTATGTATATAAAGTGCTTAGCATCATAATACACAGCCATTTCTGAATAAACAGAAAATTTTTAAGGTGGCATCGTTTTAGGTTATATCTCATATTGTGAATGCCTTCACAACGAGTTGCCATGATATTGCACTACTTCGAATAAGTAACGCTTCACCTAAGGAGAAGACTAGTGTTACTTATTCTCAGATAGGTACCACCACCCAGACAGCACTGTTTCAGGGCTATTTGGCCCTTCGTCAGTGAGTGGGTAGGTACCCAAGTGATGCAATGATGGCAAAAACAGTTATGAAGTATAACTCCACAATATGAGAGATGCCTGATGGTGTATGATGTATTTAGACTAAGGCGCATTTAGGGCTAGAGCCTCAAGCTGCGAACAAATTTAGACTATGTATATAAAGTGCTTAGCATCATAATACACAGCCATTTCTGAATAAACAGAAAATTTTTAAGGTGGCATCGTTTTAGGTTATATCTCATATTGTGAATGCCTTCACAACGAGTTGCCATGATATTGCACTACTTCGAATAAGTAACGCTTCACCTAAGGAGAAGACTAGTGTTACTTATTCTCAGATAGGTACCACCACCCAGACAGCACTGTTTCAGGGCTATTTGGCCCTTCGTCAGTGAGTGGGTAGGTACCCAAGTGATGCAATGATGGCAAAAACAGTTATGAAGTATAACTCCACAATATGAGAGATGCCTGATGGTGTATGATGTATTTAGACTAAGGCGCATTTAGGGCTAGAGCCCCATATTATGTTAGTACTCATTTTCTTTATTTCTACTTTGTAACTCTTTATGTTTTAATTAAATTTAACAAATACAATATCTTTTTTTATTCTTTATTTTATTTTACATTACATATTGCATACTTCATAACTGTTTTTGCCATCATTGCATCACTTGGGTACCTACCCACTCACTGACGAAGGGCCAAATAGCCCTGAAACAGTGCTGTCTGGGTGGTGGTACCTATCTGAGAATAAGTAACACTAGTCTTCTCCTTAGGTGAAGCGTTACTTATTCGAAGTAGTGCAATATCATGGCAACTCGTTGTGAAGGCATTCACAATATGAGATATAACCTAAAACGATGCCACCTTAAAAATTTTCTGTTTATTCAGAAATGGCTGTGTATTATGATGCTAAGCACTTTATATACATAGTCTAAATTTGTTCGCAGCTTGAGGCTCTAGCCCTAAATGCGCCTTAGTCTAAATACATCATACACCATCAGGCATCTCTCATATTGTGGAGTTATACTTCATAACTGTTTTTGCCATCATTGCATCACTTGGGTACCTACCCACTCACTGACGAAGGGCCAAATAGCCCTGAAACAGTGCTGTCTGGGTGGTGGTACCTATCTGAGAATAAGTAACACTAGTCTTCTCCTTAGGTGAAGCGTTACTTATTCGAAGTAGTGCAATATCATGGCAACTCGTTGTGAAGGCATTCACAATATGAGATATAACCTAAAACGATGCCACCTTAAAAATTTTCTGTTTATTCAGAAATGGCTGTGTATTATGATGCTAAGCACTTTATATACATATTGTAAGATTTAAATAAATAAACTTTTAAAAAATGTATTTATTACAATAATTATCAAGAAATTGTTGAACTGGGCAATAAAATGGACCTCGACCTTGATGTGACTGACGTGAGAGGGGTTTTGGACTCGCATTTTAAGGAATTAACAGCCGATGAAATAATTGAAATAGAGACATCTATATTCTGAAGTAACAGAAGAACCTGATGTTCCATGGCCTCCCAGAACATTTACAAGGCAGAAAATGGCTGCAGTTTTTAAATCAATTTCTGAGGGGTTGGCAATCATTCAAGAAGACCCAAATATGGAAAGAATTGCAAAAGTAAAAAGATGCATTTATGACTGTCTAGCATGCTACAGCGAGATTTTTGAAGGGGGGAAAAAAAAAAAAAAGAATCTAACTGAAAAAGAATCGTTATCAGGCACCCTTCCATCTACCTCATCTGCACCGTGTCACTTATGTGGAAAATATTGACGAATAAATGTTGAATACATATGTATGCACAGTACATATATTATGTTAGTACTCATTTTCTTTATTTCTACTTTGTAACTCTTTATGTTTTAATTAAATTTAACAAATACAATATCTTTTTTTATTCTTTATTTTATTTTACATTACATATTGCATACGATAAACCATAACACATACATACATTATAATAAAACACGTATAGCCGACCGGGCAAGCCAAGTAGGTAAAGTGCCTGCCTGGCAACCCAAAGGTCGCGGGTTCGATTCCCGCCTCAGGCTTGGATCATAGTAAAAATGCAAAAACTTTGGGAGGTGCAATATGGCCATAGAAGCTGATGCACCAACAACTAACACAAAAAAACACGTATTGTATAGACCATTCGATGTTTAGTACATGGTTTTAATGCTTTAAAATGGATGCTAATTTATATGATACATATCGTAAAAGCTCAGGAATGCAAGCCACACATACCGAACAAAACTTATAACACATCTTTAACAACATCTTTGAACGGAACTCGTTCGTAAACCGAGAGTTGCCTGTATAGACAATTAAAATCTTTTATACAGATTCCTTCCACAAGAACTAAATGTCATGATAAAAACCAATGTTGTTAGAATTTAAATTTTAAAATTTAATACATATACTTACATGAAGACCATCAAAGCACCAGAGAATTAATGTAGCCAGGAAGGAATACAGCTGTAAAATTTAAAATATAATGAATAAAACTAATCTAATTATTATGAAAAATATATATACACTGTGCTGCCACTTTATTAGGTACACCCCTGCTGTGCACACAAATGGTTTGTCCCACAACATTGCAAGTCACATGACCACAGTTGTAGATATAAATCCAGCAGAACAACCTTTCTAGTATCAGTTCAGCATACAAACCATAACAAGAATGGGGAAAAGGAGTGATCTAACGGACTTCGAACGTGACATGGTAGTAGGTGCAAGACATGCCGGACAAAGCATCTCTGAAACGGCAGTTCTCCTGAACTTTTCACGCACCACAGTTTCAAGGGTGTATCGAGAATGGTGCAACGAACAGAAAACATCCTCTCAGCGGCACTCCTGTGGAAGAAAATCGCTTGTTGATGAGAGAGGTCAGAGGAGGATGGCTAGAATTGTGCAAGCAAACAGACGGGCCACAATGTCACCCAACACGTCAGAACAACCTTCGTGCACAGAACAAAATATAGCAATGGACCACTAGTCGCACTTTGTCACGAATGAGCTACAACAGCTGACAGCCACATTGCGTACCTTTGTTATCAATGAAGAACAAGAGAGCACACCTCCTATGGGCACAGCGACACCAGCACTGGACTATCGAGGATTGGAAAAGTTGCTTGATCTGATGAGTCGAAGTTCCTGGTGCGTCATATTGATGGAAGACTCAGAATTTCGCGAAAACAACATGAATCCATGGGCCTGTCATGTCTGACAACTACTGTGCAAGGTGGCAGTGTTATGGTGTGGGGAATGTTTTCTTGGCACACGGTGGGTCCATCGATACCCATAGATTCACATCTGAATGCCACATCGTACCTAAACATCATCACTGACCAAGTGCATCCATTCACGTTGACAATTTACCCTCAGTCAGATGGTTACTTCCAGCAGGATAATGCGCCGATGCACAAAGCCCGAATCACTTGGAATGGTTGCAGGAACATGACAATGACTTTTCTTTGCTGCAGGCCCCCGGATCTCAATCCTATTGAACATTTTGGGATAAGCTGGAAAGGGCTGTTCGCTGCAGGCCTGACCCCCTTCGAATCTCAAGGAACTGCATGACACACTCATGTCTGCATGGTACTCCATTTCTGCACGTTTTCAGCATCTTGTTTAGTCCATGCCTAGATGAATTCAGGCTGTTTTGAAGGCTAAAGGAGGCTCAACACGCTACTAGGTAGTGTGCCTAATAAAGTGGTAGCACAGTGTATATAACAGTCAGTTCTGAACACTGTCTCACTTCTACAAACCACCAAATGCCCATGAAAAGTTTTAATAGCATAATTTATAAGTTGAGCCATCAACATTCATGGAAAGTTTTTTGAACTTTTAATAATGGTTCAAATAATGTTTTACATAAAAAAAATTTTCAGAGGACATTCACTTTCAGTAATGTTATATTGAACTTTGTAGTATTTAAATCTGAAAAGAACTTTACCATTTTTTTAAATCAAGTAATATGTGCTGTTATAACTGCTAAAGTTTGACAAAATGATACTCAAGTGGTGCACAATTCACCTGCTTTATACTTGCATACCCCAGGGGCTCACATCTGGTGAGTATGGGCTTGGCACACCTAGGATTCTGAGCTGGATATCATCACTCTTCTCTTTCTTGGTGATTCCCTTCTACTTTTGACTCTCTCTCTCTTGGTAACCCAGGGAATTTTTTTTTTTTGGTTGGTGCAGCATAAGCCTCGGGCTTCCTTGCACCATGTAGGTAATAATAATAAAATTGTTTCAATCATAAACATATTGTTCTTGTTTAATCATGAACTTTATAAAGTTGTTTGTTTGCTACTTTTAATTCAGTTTGATAATTTATCCTTCTAAGCCACCAGTAAGCATACCAACTTAAAAGCAGAAACAATTTAATTAAAGATATAGACTTCCCAAACAAGTATTAATAAAAAAATTTAAAAAAAATCATTTATGGTGTTACCATCTCTAACTGCATGCTGACATAAAGAATCAAAAAGTCATAAATGTACAGTCCAAATACAACTTGTTAAACAATGCAACTGTTTTTTGTTAATATAATTCATAGTCCAAATTCAACTTTTTAAATACCCATGCTTTCTTACCAATGGTTTCTTACAAAAAAATCAAATATTTCTAATCTGTGATTATTACACAGTAAACCCTCGATTTAACAGACCCCAATTTATAACGGATTTTGGATTTAACGGACCGGACAAATAATAATACAGTAATGTACATATTAATCTCGACCATATTATTTTTTTTAGGTTATCCAAAGCTTCAGTGTTATTATTAATTAAAAATTAATAATAATTACCTATTTCCATTATTGTTTTGATAATTACCTACTTTTATTTTTTATAATCAAATTCAGGAAATTGTTTTTTATTCTTTCTGAAAACATGTTCAAATAGCTGTTTTCCCAGATAAGAGCAGGTGGTGACTTGTGAGTTGAACGTGACTCGGGACACTAAACTGCAGGTCTACCGACTTGCTTTGTTTCGGTCTCAGTCTGCCTCAAGCTATCATGCAGTCAGGTTGTACACAATGTTTCTGTGATTTCTGAATTGTGACTTTTTTATTTATTAAATAATTTTGCAATCCTTACAATTTAAAATGGCATCAAGTGATAGAGGAGTTAAAAGAAAGCATGTGAACTTAAATAAATGTGGCACAGAAATTAGAGCTAATTGAGAAATTAGAACACGGCATCTCAGTAGCAAGCGTTTGTGAAATTTATGGCATAAAAAACAAACTGTTTCTGATATCTGTAAATCAAAGGCCAAATTGCAACATTTTATATTATATTAAAGTTTTTTTAACATTAAGAACAATAAAAAATGCCCCTGCCAAGTTATTTTAATGGACTTTCAGCATCAACAGACACCCCATCTCCCCTATTAGTCCGTTAAATCGAGGGTTTACTGTATATATTTTATAACACAAATTTTTTGTAAACATGAGCATGACATCTTTGAATGTCATGCCAATTCTTTTGTTTAAAGAAAAAAAATCCAAATTGTGGAGAGCAGAGATTTAATAAAAATATGTTGTGGTAAAAAACTATCTTATGTAATCAATTTGGGTTACAATTTTTTTTTACATAAAACTGCCAGGAAGATAAACACAACATACTCTTCCAATGTTCAAACTAGTTTCTCATTACAAAAATATAAAACCTGAACAAGAAACAAAATATTCAGGGTATTTCAAAAGTCATTACTGATAAGAAAATTCTGTTATGGTAACAAATATACAACTTTTGCGATTACTGTTTCCAAATGTCTACTGTTAAAGGTAAAGGCTTTTGCTTTCATATGGGTGACTACAGTGGTCTCAGATAGTTTTTAAATTCTATGCAGTGGGACCAACAGCAAATTCTAAACAGGAAGAATCCAGAGAAGTAATCGTGGAAGCTACAAGGCTTTTCACACCAACAACGAAATACTGTTCAAGGCATAGACCTAAATAGATGTCAGATGAACTACTGAGACAAGTGGCGGAGAAGAAAAGTGCATGAGATGCATATAACTCAGTGGTTTTAAACTGGGGTGCCATGGCACCCTAGGGTGCTGCAACAATGTTCCAGGCATATGATGTAATTTGGGTTTGCTACTTAAACTTATTTTTTTAAAAATGTATATATTTATTTCATTATAAAAAGGTACATCCTTATTATTGTGTTCCATAAACAACAATGACAGTATTTACATATGTCAACTTATCATTCTATTTACAATTCCAAAATAAAAAAAATACAAAAAACCTCACAATATAAAAGATAACAGTTTCATTACACACAATATTACGTTACGGTTAACCTTTTGTGTTCCACTGTCAAGTGGGACTCGACATGACACTACATGTGCCCCAGGACTTAAGTATCGAATTAAGCTCGATGATAAGTTACTTACGTATACTTAAGATATATTTGGCTACTTGGAAGAAATCTTTATTTGGATATGTCATATTTTCCTGGAAATAAAAATGTTTTAAATTTACTTTGCGGCAGCATGACATTGCACGCAGAAGTTAATTTAGAGTGGTAGGGTAAGCACACTTTTGCACCACAATAGCGTGGTGCAAAAGGTTAAAGAAAAACTAATCTTAGAAAAAACTGGTATTAATTTTCATTACAATAATATGATTAAAGAGATTATCGAATAATCAGTTGATATGTTTACTTACGTACTGTAATGGCCCGTCGCCAACACAAATTTCAGTTAGTAAAGTACCCTTGATAGTAAGATGGTCAAGTTTCTTATGGAGAAAAGAAGGCATGAAGATGATTGTAGTGAAGGCAAAAAAAGAGACAAACATTAAGATGATTACGGTAAAGACGAAAAAGAAGACAAAGGTGGAAGTTTGAGTAAAGAAGGAATAATTATAACTGTTCCCTCTTTGAGCAAGTCTGCTGTGAAGGTGAGGAAGAAAAACTGTCAGTATTTGGAACATGGATTTACTTGGTGTGGGGATAAAGATAGTCCTAGCCCAAAATGTGTTATTTTGGGCAGGATTGCTTAACAACTACAGGTCACTGTTGAAAAAAAGCCGTGAAATAGGGTTGAATTTGAAAGTGTCTGCAATTCTGCCCAGACACGATAGGAGGGAGTATATGATGAGAGCCTTGTCGATCAATTCAGCCCTGGAAAGATTGTGCAAGGCTCAAGGGGTAGAATTTTTTTCAGCCTGGACTGTACTTGTTAACAGGAGAGATTGCTTCTACAGGGATGGGATACACTTAAATAGAAACGGTGCAAGAATATTTGCTGATGCTATCGAGGCAGTGTTAGGTGGATCGGAAAACTGCTAGCTTGGGGGGGAGACAAAGACGAATAGATTAACAGTAGCCACTGGCAGAGGTGAAAGAGATTCTTGCACTGCTTCTATTGGAATGAGCAGAAGCCTGAAAAACAAGATGCAGGATATTTCAGAGACTGCTGGGAGTCATTGCAGTACAAGTAAACACATGGGTTTTGTTAGGGTAGCTAAGAATAGAAATAGGTGCATGTATAGTTGCGTGTACACCAATGCTAGGAGTTTAGTAAATAAATTTGATGAATTTGAGGTATTGCTCAAAACATCAAAGGCAGATATTGTTGGGATATCAGAGACATGGTGTCACACAGATATAAGGAATGCAGAACTGGAATTTGGGGAGTACAACGTCTACAGAAAGGATAGGAAGGGAGGAGGGGTTATGCTATTAGTTAAAAAACACATAAAATCCAAGGAAGTGAAGCCAGTCGACATCGATGGACAGGGCAGTGTCGAGTCAGTTTGGTGTGACATAAGCATAGGTAAATCAAAATTGAGAGTAGGAGTGTGCTATAGGCCTAATGACTCTGATGAGTATAATAAGATACTGTACAGGGAAATAGAGTGGGCCAGTAAATCAGACAGTCTTATAATGGGAGATTTTAATTTCCCAGATATTGACTGGAATTTGGGGGCTGGTCACTCACACACTAGCAAGGCTTTTTTTTGTGGATTTATTGGATGACTGTTTTCTACATCAGCATGTTCGGGAGGCAACTAGAGGGAGGAATACTCTTGATTTGATTATCAGCAGTGATTCTTCATGCATTAAGAATCTGCAGATAAATGAACCACTAGGTGGCAGTGATCACAGTGTGCTGAAGTGGGATTTACTCAAAGAGGTAACTACCATTAGGGGTAAAGAGAAGGGTTATTGCTTTCGTAAAGGCGACTACGATGGACTGAGACAGTATTTAAATTCTATACAGTGGGACCAACTGATGATGTTACCAACAGCAAATGCAAAATGGGAAGCATTCAAAGAACTTGTCTTGGAAGCTACTAGGCTTTACATACCAACTAAGAAATATTGTTCAAGGTTTAGGCCTAAATGGATGTCAGATGAACTAATGAGGCATATGGCAGAGAAGAAACATGCATGGGATACATACAAATTAACACATGACGCAGAAGCCTATGATAGATACAAGTTGATCTGTAACCAAGTTACCAAGGAGGTTAGGCAGGCGAAGGCAGATTACGAGAAATCTTTGGCAAGGGATGCAAAGAAAAACAGCAAAGAATTCTTTACTTATGTAAACTCTAGAAGGAAGGAGATGAATCAGATTGGTCCACTTGATATCGATGGGTCAAGTGTTGATGATCCTGCTCAGGTAGCTAACAAACTAAATGAATATTTTGCATCGACATTCACACGTGAGGAGTTATTTAGCGAGGGGAAAGCCAGAGGTGTATCAACTCTAGCAGTAAGCTAGAGAATCTTGAAATAACTGAGTAAAGTGGAGGAGAAATTGTTGAAGATAAACACAAGAAAGGCACCCGGGGTGGATGGGATCTATCCAGTTATATTAAAGGAGGCAGCAGAGGAAGTAAGCAAACCCTGAGCCATAATTATGAGAGCTTCCTTGGACTCAGGGGAGGTACCCACAGACTGGAGATGTGCAAATGTGACCCCAATTCACAAAGGAGGATCAAAGGCTGACAAGTAATTATAGACCTGTGAGTTTAACTTCTGTTCCAGGAAAATTAATGGAGGCACTAGTTAAAGAAGCACTGCGGGATCATTTAGACAAGACTTCAGTTATAGCTTGGACACAGCATGGTTTTGTTAAGGGGAAGTCTTGCCTGACCAATTTGATTGGATACTATGATGCAGTCACAAAGGAACTGGATGCAGGGAATAACTTTGATATTATATACTTGGATCTTAGAAAAGCTTTTGATACTGTTGCACATGGAAGACTGCTGCACAAATTGGAGCAGTGTGGCATTGGAGGCAAATTGCTGCTGTGGATAAAGGGGTGGCTGAGGGGGAGAAGACAGAGAGTGGTAATCAATGGACACTGCTCGTCGTGGACTAGTGTTATTAGCGGAGTCCCTGAGGGCTCAGTGTTGAGTCCATTATTGTTTTCTGTATTTATAAATGATATTGATGATGGTATATCAAGCTTAATGTCGAAGTTTGCAGACGATACAAAGGTAGGCAGGGTTGTCAAGGACACTACTGACACTATGCTGCTGCAACAGGATCTGGAAAGGTTGAGCAGATGGGCTGAGAGGTGGCAAATGAAGTTTAACATTGACAAATGTAAAGTACTACACATGGGAAACAGCAACCCCAGAGCAACGTATCAACTCTGTGGTACTACACTGACAGTGGTAGAGAATGAAAGGGACCTGGGGGTGGTTGTGCAGGCAGATATGAAGTTCTCTGAGCAGTGCAGACGGGCTGCAAGAGTAGCGCATGGTGTATTGTCAATGATATATAGGAATTTTTCTAGCAGGGATAAGGAGGTGATTATTCCCTTGTATAAGGCAATGGTCAGGCCACACCTAGAGTACTGTATACAGGTCTGGAGGCCTCATTTCAAGAAGGATGTAGAGCTGCTGGAACGAGTACAGAGAAGGGCAACAAGATTAGTGAATGGAACAAAGGGGTGCTCTTACGAAGAAAGGCTTAAGTTTTGCAAATTACAGTGTCTGGAGACTAGGCACCAGCGAGGTGATCTGATAGAGGTGTATAAAGCCTTGAATGGTTTGAGCATGCTCAATGCTGATGGGATTCTTCCTCTCGCTCAGAATAATCACCTGAGAGGGCATAAATTCAAATTGAGGAAAGACAGATGTAGGATAGACGTGCGGAAATTTGCCTTTAGCCAGCGGGTGGTTGGTTGGTGGAACAGACTTCCATCCCTTGTCGTGGAAGTTGATAGCCTAAATAAGTTTAAGGCTCAGCTGGACAGGTATTTGGAACGAACAGAGGGGTGAAGTGGAAGTGGTTTTTTTTTTTTTTTTTTTTGGCTGATGCTGCATAAGCTTGCTTTCTTGCATCAAATGCCTCTACTAATGCTAATGCTAATTTGTGGTGACATATTGTCCACAAAAGCAATGGTATATAGTAAATTAAAGAGACATTTACATGCAGTTCTCACTTTACGAGTTTTTTTTTTCTGAAGTATCCAAGTACCAACAAAATGGAAAATATGAACATTAATAACTAAAAATGAATGTTAAACATTCATAAATACCGCATTGCAAACCACGTGTGTAGCTATTCAATACAGTGTTAATCAGTTCCAGAGACACCATTGTATTGTTAAAATATCGTGATGTGAACCCAATAACACTGTTTTTTGGTAATAATTCATTTCAAAATCTCGGAAGTTGAAATTTACGATGTATAACTAAGCTATTTATCTCTCTAAAATGTCATTTTTAAGGTCATGAGCATGACCTTAAGGCCATATAAAAGGTCGTGAGCATGGTTTATAAATTGTATTAGTTACCAATTCAAATCATTAAAATGCACAACCGTTTCAGCATTATCATATGTTCCGTTATAAGAATCAATTTTAAACGCTTTTGTGATATTTTTCTAAAGCACATTTCTGGGGGTCACGCCCATAAAACAATAAAAACAATTTGCACTTTTACCGTTTATTGGTCTGTTACTGCAAGCAATTATAAATAGGTAGTAAACTTGATCTTCTTGCATTTGTGAAAATACTGACAGCTGGAATTGTGTGTTTTTTTACATTATTATGGTGAAATGTGTTTCCCCTTTACTGGAATCTTCAATTGTATAAAAAACAAATAAAATTTCAGAATCTTCTCTTCATTCCTTTTTTTTTTTTTTTTAAGCTTCATAAACTTGTTACTCCACGCGAATCGTGTTAGTTGCAATTTGTGTGTGCTGTTAAAAAATGCTTATGCATGCAATTGTGAAATTTATAATTAAAAGAGAAGATTATCTTGGAAACAAACGCCCCTTGAAACATTTCTGAAGAAGACAACTCCTTGTGCAACAAACCAACGAGTGCTGAGCCAATAATGAGTGATCAACTAGTGTGTACATTTAGTCGATGATGATGAAGAATAAACATTCTTTAACATTTGTAAGTTGTAAATAATTTCTCAATTATATTATAATTTGCTTGATTTTACAGGCTGCATTTGAATTTCTTTCGATAAATCCATCATTGTTTAAACAAACTAATTAGCTAACTAATTTCATTGTTGAGAATGTAACCCTTATTTTTAACCTTACGTCTATGGAAAATAAATTCCCGCTTTACGAGTGCGCACTAGGAATGAATTAACTTATAAAGTCGAGAATTAGCTGTAATTCTAAAACATAGTAATCTGGCTAACAAGTCTAAAATGTACTTTGAGAGACTTTTAAATAACCAAAGAAAACAGTCTGAGTTTTACCAAAATAACCATAATTTCTAATAAAGCTCAAGAGGCCAGCTACTTAGTAGCTCAGTTAATTGCTAAAAATATGAAGCCTCACATGGAAGCAGAGACACTTATTCTCCCTGCTTGCAACGCTATAGTAAGGACACTTTTTAGAAGCAAAGCAGAAAATGAAGTTAAAAAAATTCCTCTTTCCAATAATACCATTAGCAGATGGATTAGTGCATTAGCAGGCAGACAGAAGAAAGTGTATATGCTTCTGTGAAGAACAATTTTTGCACTCCAAGTAGATGAATCAACTGATATTGGAAAGGCACAACTATCCACATTTATAATATTAACACATTTACATTTAATAATTCACATTTAAAAATTAAGTAAAAAATTAATTAAAAGAATTTAACAAAAATATTGCAAAACAATTTCCTTCTTGAAGCTTTGGTTATTTTTTGGTTTTTTTTTTTTTTTTTTAGGAGCATTAGCAACTAAGGCCATATTGCTCCGGGATATGCGGTGGTCATTCCATGACCTTTCCGCATCCTCCGTATTTGGTGGTGACGGGCTCGAACCCCGGTCTAATCAAGAAGCGTGTGCTACGCACTGCTGCTCTTTCCCACCTGGCTACGGAGGCGCCTTTCTTGAAGCTGGCAACGCTTTTTGACCGTATGTCATGATCACAGGAATGAAAATTACCGAATAGGGGTGAGCATGAATCTTAAATAGGAATTATTTGCCTTCGCGCATGCACGTAAAAGACATGAATTGGAGATTAGATATGGTCAGTGAACATTAACAGAATTCTCATGTAATTTAATTTTGATGGCTTCTGCAATTAATAGTCTCTTATATCATTGGACACTAAGTCAATTACATTGGACACTAAGTATTTTGGCCTCGTTAAATAAAAATGTATGTTTTTCATTAATGACATGAAAGGCTAATACTGACTATGCTGAATGAGAAGCACAAACTGAAGCCACCTGTTGATTAACACGAAAATTCAGAGGAAACCGCGTAGAACCTTGATAACACGAGTCGCAATCACCGCAAGACCGTATACCAGGTCATTTATTTGTGTTGCGAACGAGGAAAGGGCTGAGCGAGTGTTCGGTATAGTGTGTAATTTCTGTATTGGTCTGGCCACAATTTTAAATTCAGTATCTTTAAAGAATCTGTTAAGCTGTTTGTGCCACTGTTCAACATAAAGGAAGAAATAAAGTATTTTTGATGTTACTATTGTTGGTTGGTGTGGTTTTTTTGTATCCTATCCTTAGCTTGTATCCTAATTCAGTTTTTTGTAGCAAAGGGGTAACCCCTGTTTAAGAATCTGCTGGTTAATATCTGTATTTCTGAGTCAAAAGCAGATTCCATCATTGAATATTTATAGGCAATGAGAAACTGATTAAAGATAATAGATCTTTTGTAGGTGAATGGGTGATAGCTGTTATAATGCAGAAGCATACCGGTGTTTGTAGGTTTATGATAGATGTTAAATTGGATTTTATTCGAGACCAAAGTAAGTGTGAAATTTAGAAAATGTAATGACTTAGTATCCGTATTCTCCCTTTCCAATGTAAAATTGAGTCTAGAATGAATATTATTGAATGAATGTAAAATGTCTTGAATAGTGCAACTATTGGTGATAACAAGAACATCGTCTAAATATCTCCCATAGTATGCAATACAGGGTAGAAAAGGTGTCAAATGTATATGCTCAATCATTGAGATAGACCTCTGCTATTAAGCTGCTCAGGCTCAATCCCATTGACAAACCAAAAATTTGTTTATATACTTTGTCTCGAAAGGTGATATAGTTAGGCTTCAATGAAAAGTTTAATTAAGTGAAAAACTTCTTTAATAGAAAGCTTCATATAATTAATCGGTATAGAGTTATTATTTAACATATCCCAAAGAATATCTAATGTGTATTCAATGTTTACAATCGTATATAAAGAGGTAACATCTAGTGAGAATAAATTATCATTATCACCAAGTCCTTAAGGTTATTAGATAACGTATCGCAGTTTCTTATCCCAAATTGTATCGCCTGCCTAAGGGTTTTATAATGCTATAGATATGTATGGCCGAGGATGAAAATGCAGAGTTTCTGTTGGAAACAATGGGCCGAATAGGAAATCCGGCCTTATGCAATTTTACTTGACCAAAAAGTGCAGGAATGTTGTATGTTCTGGCCTTCAATTCCTTCAACCAAGCCATTGTAATGTAGTCAATTTTTTGATACGTGGTTAACATTTTATTGTATTGATTGACCAAATTGGTAAATAGTGTCGGGTCTACTTCAAGATAAGTGGAGGTATCTGATACAATTGGATCTAACTTATTTATATAATCAGGTTTTTACTATAAAGTAGTAACTGGCTACCTCAGAGGGGGATTTCACTGAAATGAAGGCAAAATTTTCATGGTTGTTAATGATACTATAACTAGGGACCAATAATTCATATTATAGGGAAAGAGGTATAAACTGGAGTGTAGAAAATTTTCTTTTAGCCTGTGAGTTGCTAATTAGCGGAATAAAGTTACCTGTATGGATAGCTGAGGCCAACAACTTGGGGAAATTCAAAGGTTGGCTGGATCAGTAACTATACAAGAAGTGAAGCACACACAGTCTTTTTTTTTTTTTTTTTGTACTAATGGCTCGGGCTTACTTGCACCATACAGCTAATACCAGTAATAACTTACTGTTAATCCGGAAATAAAACCATGGTACAGAAACAGTTTCTGTAAGATGAAAAAAAAATATATGAAACAACTAAAACACTAAATAACAAGTAATGAGAAGCCATAACTTACTAAGTCATGTAAGAAAATAATGGCTTTTCATTATATATATCTTCAATTGACAGCCAGACTATGTAACACAAAATAAAAGATACTGCCCTACCAAAATATTATAGAATGTTGTAGTACATGCAAGTCTGCTCAGCATGAATTCGGCTCGAATGTGTACAGATGTTTCTGGTGATGTTATTCCTTTCCTGTTCTGAAAGAACCTTTAGATTCATTGGAATTTTTGGTTGTTGAGAACTATCTCAGGTACACTGTTCCATGTGGTGCCACTGATTCTTGGTTGGATTTAGGTCTGGTGACTGTGTGAGCCATGACAGACATATCCTCCAGAATAACAAGAGGACTTATGGCCTGCCAATGAAAACAGTCTCCACACAAGAGCACTACCATAAGCAATCTCATGGAACACAGGATGCATTGATGATCCACTGCTTCATGCACTGATGCGACTTCCTTCACATCTCTAATTCATCTATTGGTACTAAACAATGCAGACCATGATTCATCCGACCAGATTACGTTTTTCAGTCTCCACCTACCATTGCTGTAATTTCTGATTTCCCTGCAAATAGGCCGACCGGGCTAGCCGAGTGGGTAAAGTACCTGCCCGGCAACCCAAAGGTCGCGGGTTCGATTCCCGCCTCGGGCTTGGATCAAAGTACTGCAAAAACCTTGGGAGGTGCAATATGGCCACAGAAGCCGATGCGCCAACAACTACCAAATCAAAAAATCAAACCCTGCAAACAGACCCATGCGAGAGGCTTTCCGATCATAATACAGCTGTGTAGACCTATTTTCCTGAGATGTGCTGGTAGAAATTCCATCTGGTATTTAAAGTTTTGACAACTGTCTGCAATGATGCCCTCTGATTTTTGTTGTTGTTGTTATTATTATTTGGTTTTTAGGAGCATTAGCAACTAAAGCCATATTGCTTCGGGGATATGCGGTGGTCATTCCCTGACCTTTCCGCATCCTCCGTATTTGGTGGTCACGGGCTCGAACCCCGGTCTAATCAAGAAGCGTGTGATACGCACTGCCACTCCTCCCCACCTGGCTACGGAGGCACCCTCTGATTTTTGTGCACATGGCAGGACAAACAGCTGCAATCCTAATTATGGAGTTACTTCTTCTGGCTAGCCTCGTTGTTTTAACTGTTGGGTTTGTGCCACAATACCAACTTACTGAAGATCCTGGATAATTTTCTAGATGAGTGAAATGCACTACTGCTTATAATAATAATATTCCTGTTGCAAGACACCTATGATCATGCCTTATGGTTGTTGATGTAACCTGCCTGTCCTGTTTTATATTATTAATGATTCACCAAGGCAATGTAACTCTTCTTATAGGTGCCTCATATCACATGACCCAAGTCACAGCCTATTTCATTATCTACAATGGGAAAAATGCTAATATCAGAACATCAGATCCTTTAATAAATGGTAGGGTATCATATGTTGTTATAATACAATAAAATCCAAATGTAATTTTTAATTTTTCATTAGAAAAGGCTATTTCTTCTGAATCAATGAAATCTGATTAAATCTTCTACTGGAAATTGTACAATGGCAGTCCAATTTCATTTTTATTATGAAATAAAGATGAAATATACTTGCTTTTATATATCAATTACTGGGCTAATGACCAAATCTTATTTATCTTGCATGCAGATTGGCAAGAAAAAACAATATAAATCAGGGCCTATCCAACTTCTGATAACAGTCAGTGCCAAAATGTACTTTAGGTACTGGCCAAAAGTTACAAAAGGCACCATTCCAATGGAAGGCTGTTGTGATGTTTGATTTTGCTTACACAAGACATGATTGCTCATTCAAGTAGTCAATACTTGAAGCATTATTTCATCATACTGTCATAGAAGCAACAAGCATTAGACCATGCCTGTATAGCAACTAGCACAATGCGACAGTTCCTGCCAGTACCTGATGAATTAATAACTTGATAGTTTGGCTTGGTTGCTATGATTGATCAATTTTAAGCTTACCAAAACTACTTTTCAAAAGCAATGAACAAACATTTCCACTGTTTTGTCAGGAAGTTATCAACAGAAACAACTGCTATTTTCACATGGGAACAGTAGATCCTGAAATAGGTTATCAAATAACTGTTAATGAGACAGTAAGTATAACAGCAACAAAACAACTCATGATAACAGTTCATTCTGATTTATATTTATAGGATATTTAAAAAAAAAAAAAAAAAAAAAAATATATATATATATATATATATATATATATATACAGGCTGGCTTTGATTAACATGATTAATTCGTTAATTCATCCTGCGAGCACATCGTCCAAAATGAAAACATGTTAATCAATAGAAAAAATTATAACTGGTCCTTGACCTTCAGAGAATGTCCATAGAGAATTTTAAAAATACCTTTTAAATAACTTTTTAACTGCATACCATGTAAAAGATAATGAAAATAATTATAGAATTAAATGTTTATTGCATAAAATACACAATGAATTCCATACTATTTGTTATGGAAATATTTAAACAGTGTTGGCTTTCTTTTTTTCATCAATCAATTTTTAATAGCCGACAACAATCTTCTCTAGGCAAAATAAATATCGCAGAGAACCTCAAACCTTTTGTTTGAGGTTCTCTGCGATGCAAATCTGTACATGACTTTATTAGAAATGAGCCAAACAAATAACACTTCTGCTTCTGATAGTTAATGGAACACACCGAGGTGAGCAGCAGGCAAATGCCCATCCGACACGGAGTAAGCTTAATGCGCAATTCAAATCTTTTTCAATTATCACATAACAAAAAATATATCGCATTACCTGGAAATTTGCATCAGTAAAGTGAAAAGTGGTATAATTTTTTCAAATAGCAGTAACTGAAAAATGTGTTAAAAGAAATGTTATATTACACCTGGCTGTAATATATTTAAATATAAAATATATTTAAAACCTGGCAGCAACAAAAACACAACAAAGGACAAGGAATTCCTCTTTGTTCTCATCATAATTTTGAAGAGGTCAAACAGCATTATTAGCAACAAGTAGAGTTAACTATACCTATTAAATAAGATTATCTGGTTAAGACCAGAAGGATAGTACACCTAGCTATGAACAGCTATTTAACCGATGATGGGTTTGAAAATTAACTTTTAGTCAGTTATGGAATTAGATTTAGATTTAGTGTATGCTTCACATATTTACAGGATTTGACTCTAAGACTAATAAGAGCTGAAATGAAACTGAAAATCAAAAAAAGTAAAATATAATTCTATGTCAGAAATGTGGATGCTTTTTTTTATGGTCCATAATATCACGATACTCAATTCCCCTTCATTGCTTGCACCTTTTTTTTTCTTGCCTGGCCTAGCAAGTGAATTTCTTAACAGTTGAAAGGAGTTGTTAAAGTTTCAGACTCCAGACCCTTAATTTTCCTTAAATTCAGTTTTTAGTCTTGTTTCTTTTTTTTAATTTATTTATTTATTTGAATATCAGAAGAAAGATATGGATCCTTTTTTCTATCATATGAGGATGTCACTGTTTAGTTTTGCTTTTCAGCTCTCATAACAGCACTCTTGGAGTGCAAGTTCTGTAAACATAAGAAGAATCTACTAAACCTATTATTATATTGTTTTTTATTTCACTGAAAGTGAAAGCAAGCATAAAATATTACAAGACTAGCGGAGGCGGATTAAGGCCGGTTGAGGCCCCGGGCGCAGAAGAAAATATTGGGCCCCTATTTGCGTATATCGTAAGTCTGCACTGCAGGAGAACCTTTGTAAGTACAAAGTAGCAAATACGATTCTATTGTTCCGATGAACGGTAGCGCAGCCGCACGGGGCCTATGCAGCGTAGTAATGAAATAATGAAAATAAGCGAATATAAACATACTATCAGGTTTTACCACCGATTGTAAACTTGTACATAATTAAAATTGCACATATGAAACCAAACTTGGTGTCATTAGAAAAAAGTGTACAGTTGGGGTTTTGTGGGCCCTTCAGAAGTTGGGGCCCAGGGCGCGCGCCCGCCGTTAATTCCGCCTCTGCAGACTAATGTACATGAATGCAAGCTGTTGCCCATCCTTCAGAATAAAATTCTCTTCACAAATGTGCAAATGTGAACTTTTCGTTATGATCAAAGTTGATTATTTCCTTGCATTTGAATTATAACTAGTTGCCAGACCTCATTTCAGCTTTCATTATAATTAGACTCTCCAAATTGCCTGCTAACAAAATTAGCTGGCAATTAGTGCAATACTGTCCACAAATTACCTGCTACCACACTATTGCTATCTGCAATAACTATGATGATGTAAAGTTACAGCAGTAAAGAAAAAAATAAATAAATAATAATAATTCCAGTGTAATCACAGTATAACATCATGTATAAGAGTAACTTTATATATATTCATAGGAGATAGCTTACATTATTATAATATCGAACTATAAACCATAATCCAACAGCAATCATTAACAGAATTTCTATGATCATTCCAATCATCCATGGATAGAAAAGACAACGATTTTCCTGGAAATAAACAAAATCTATTAGCTGTCTTCAAATCATAATTCTAGATCTGAATGCAATATTGTAAAACAAAATAAAAAAAAATAATAAAAGTAATAAGAGTAGTGGAGCTGCTGTTACTGTCAGTATTCTTTATATGTTATCATGTGCAGCACTTATGACTTTGGTAATTGTTCCATGTATAGAAAAATGCTGCGATCTGTTTAAGTTTGAGAGGACATCCAATGGGTTGTTAAGTAGATTTCTTAAAATATATTACGCTCCATTTCTTAAAAATGAAATCTTCTATCAGAGCCATTTCAAAATAATTTTTCTTTTGTAGTACAGGCAGTTCTCGCTTTACGAGTTCCCGGGTTTATGAGGTTTTTTTTCAAGTATAAACAAAATCGAAAATATGAACATTAATTGCAAAAAATTAATGTTAAACATTGATAAATACCGCATTTCAAACCACGCACGTAGCTATACAATACAGTGTACCCTGCTGTTACGATATTAATCCATTACCATCATATCACGAAAATATCGTAATGTGAACCCAATAACACATTGTTTTTTGGTAATTCATTCCATGACCTCGGAAGTTCAAATTTTTGCTATATAACCCCGTAAAAGGTCGTTTTTATAGTGTAAATTGTATTAGTTACCAATTCAAATCATTAAATGCACTACACTTTCATCGTTATCAGATGCTCTGTTATAAGAACGAATTTTGAACGGCTTTGTGATACTTTTCTAAAGCACATTTCTGGAAGTTGTCACGACCATAAAACAATAAAAACAATTTGCACTTTCCGGTTTATTGGGCAAGCAATTATAAACAGATAGTAAACTCCTTGTTATTCGTTTGCGAAAATACCGATAGCTGGAATTGTGTGGTTTTTTGCGTTATTATGGTGAAATGTGTTTCCCCTTTACTGAAATCTTCAATCGTATAAAAAACAAATAAATTTTCAGAATTTTCTCTTCATTCCTTTTTTTTTAAGCTTCGTAAACTTGTTACTCCATGCAAATCGTGTTAGTTGCAATTTGTGTGTGCCGTTAAAAAATGCTTATGCGTGCTATTGAAATTTATAAAGAAAAGAGAAATTTATCTTGGAAACAAATGCCTCTTAAAACATTTCTGAAGAAGACTCCTCCTTGTGCAACAAACCGAGTGCAGAGCCAATAATGAGTGATCAATGAGTGTGCATTTAGTCTATGATAATGATGATTGTTGTTGTTGTTATTTGGTTTTTAGGAGCATTAGCAACTAAGGCCATATTGCTCCGAGGATGTGCGGTGGTCATTCCCTGACCTTTCCGCATCCTCCGTATTTGGTGGTGACGGGCTCGAACCCCGGTCTAATCAAGAAGCGTGTGCTACACACTGGTGCTCCTTCCCACCTGGCTACGGAGGCACCACTTGATAATGATGAAGAATAAACATTCTTTAACATTTGTAAGTCATAAATAATTTCTTTATTATTATAATTTGCTTGATTTTACAGGCTACATTTTTATTTCTCTGGATAAATCAATCATTTTTTAAATATAAACTAATTAGCTTAACTAATTTCATTGTTGATAACATAATCCTTATTTTTAACATTATGTCTATGGAAAATAAATTCCTGCTTTACAAGTGCGCACTAGGAATGAATTAACTCAAAGTCGAGAACTACCTGTATATATTTTATTTATTTATTATTAAAGTTAATATTAAAATAAAAGAAACCAGAACTGCCATTCCTGTGTTATAAATGCACAGAACTTCTTTAATCAACCCTTTTAAAATAATTCTGGAAGATATTAATTATAATAAAATGCATCATCAACCTGAAAAGTGCAGCATAATGTGATTTTATTGTATTAACCTCTGCTCATTTGTACCTTTAATATGGCCTGAGATCACGTAATCTATGTTCACGAACAGTTTCTACTGGTGGTGGTAGATAATTAGATCAGAAAAAAGTTGTGCCTCACTTTCAGTTCCTCTTTTTAAAAGACACTTTCTTGCAATACAGTATTTTCTGTCTTCATTGTTGTCTGATATAATGATTCACATAATTATTACATATATAATAATTATATAATAACATAATATAATATTTAATTTATTTAATCCACATTATAAATATACTAACCCGCTGTACTCCAAAGACAAGCATCAGTGCAGATGCCAGAAAAAAAATGCTGAAGATTATTGTAAAAATTCCTGCTGCTTGTGTACCTGGTTAAAGGTGAAAAGAAACTTTTAGCATAAATCAAAATATATTTTAAATAATTATAATTGTTTAGAGTTACAAAAAGAACTAGATAAAAATATAAAAAAGGACCATGTAGTTATTTTGGGAGATTATAATGCTTGGGTAGGGAATGTTTGTTTGTTTGTTATTTTGGTTTTTAGGAGCATTAGCAACTAAGGCCATATTGCTCCGGGATATGCGGTGGTCATTCCCTGACCTTTCCGCATCCTCCGTATTTGGTGGTGACAGGCTTGAACCCCGGTCTAATCAAGAAGCATGTGCTACGCACTGCTGCTCCTGCCCACCTGGCTACGGAGGTGCCTCTCGGGTAGGGAATAAGCCAATAAAAAATATTATGGGATGTTATGGAGAAAATAAAGTAAATGGATATAAATTAAGAGATTTTACGTTTAATAATTTAAAGATAACAAATAAATTTTTTTTAGAAAACGTGATATACATAAATATACATGGTTGGCAAGAGGTACACACAATTAATAATAGACTATGTAATAGTAAACCAAAAATTAGCAAAACAATGCCGAGATACTAGGGTGTTTAGAGGATATGATATTAATTCAGATAATTTTTTAGTGGCTTCAAAAATAGAGTTATGGGCAAAAATGGAAGAAGAGAAAAGTTATTAAACAGGGGAAGGAGGAGTTGAGTTATAAAGTATATCTACTTCAAGAAGAAAGTATACAAAATTTATATGAAAAACAGATTAAAGACAGAATAAGTAAAACATCGGAGAGAGAACAAATAGAAGAAGAATGGAATAATATATGAAATATAATTCAAAAAGATAGCAAAAGAGACACTAGGACAATTCAGAAAAAACTATAAGAAGAGGGGGGGTAAAGATATGGAATGAAGAAATAGCTAAAGCAGTACAAGATAAATATAAATATCTTAAATATATACAAAACAGGACAAGTGAGAATGAAGAAATATATAAACAAGAATGCAATAAAACTAAAGATATAATAAGGAACGCTAAAGCAGAGTCATGGGATAGATTTATAAGCACAATAGAACATGATATTCATGGAAGACAAAATTTGGCATATAAAATGATGAAACACTTGAATAAAATGATGAAACACTTCAAGAATAAATATAATAAAGGAAGAACAATGGAAAAAACATTATGAAGAATTGTCGAAATACCCAACATATCAAACAGAAGGGATACAGTTAGACCCAGTTAGTGACATAGATCCGATAATGAAGAATTGGAAAAGACATTGAAAGCTACAAAAAATAGGAAAGCAGTAGGAATGGTTGGTATAAATGCAGAACTGATCAAGTATGGAAGAAGTATTTTGAAAGACAGGATACTAAATTTATTTAATAAATGTTGGGAACAATATAAAATACCAGAAGAATGGAAGATAGCAAAAATTATTTCAATATTTAAAAAAAGGAAATAGAAATGATACAAAGAATTATAGAGGGAGTAGAATACTAAATACAGTATATAAAATGTATAGCAAAATAATAAATAATAGAATTAAAATTATCTCTGATGAAATATTAATAGAAGAACAGGCAGGATTCAGAAAAGGAAGATCATGTACAGATAATATATGTATATTAAAACAAATAATAGAAAAACGAAAAGAGAAAATGCATTTAGCATTTATAGATTATGAAAAAGCATTTGATCGAGTAAACAGACAAAAACTATGAGACATACTGAGTAATAAAGGATACCCAAAGCATCTTACAAAAATAATATAGGGTTTATATCAAGAAAACAAAATAGTAATAGATACAGGTAATAAATTAACAGAAGAAAGTATAATAAATCAAGGAGTTAGAAGGGATATAGCTTGTCACCAACACTGTTTAATATATATATCAAGGATATGATATGTAAATGGAAAGAAGAAATAAATACAGGTATATATTTAAATACAAAGAATAGGATTAAAACACTGTTGTTTGCAGATGATCAAGTAATTATTCAAGATAGTGAAGATAATTTACAAAGAGCAGTATTTAAATTAAACCAAATAACAGAAGAATATAAAGTTAAAATATCAATGATGAAAACTAGAACAATGGCTTTTAAAGGGAAAAATACGGTGAGAACAAAAATAGTTATAGACAATAAAATACTAGAAGAAGCAAAACATTTTAAATATCTAGGATGTGATATAACATATGATGTCAAAGAAGATATGAACCAGAAATTGGCGAAATTTCAAAATATATGTGGAACAATAAAAAGAACTCTGGCTAAGAAAACAAGGAAAGAAACACAATTGAAATTTTACAAAGTAATAGCAATACCAACACTTCTTTATGGTTCTGAAAAATGGATACCGAAACAAAGAGACATTAATAGAATACAAGCTGCAGAAATGAAATTTTTAAGATATGTTATAGGATGTACAAAATTAGATAAAATACCAAACGTAAATATTAGAAAGGAATTAAAGATTTACTCAATTAATGGAAAAATTATAGAATATAGACAAAGATGGAAAGAACATGTAGAAAGAATGGAAGATAATAGATTCCTTAAATTAGCTTATACATATAGAGCAAAAGGAAAAAGAGACAGAGGAAGACCAAAGAAAAGATGGGCAGACCTCTTCGAGATCGGAACAGGCAGATAGTCTAATCCATGAAGGAAGATAAGATAAGAAGATTAATATATGCACTATATATATATATATATATATATAAATAATAAACTTAAAATAACAAACACTGAACTGCAACATGAAAATTTTCCTACTGCACCCTTGCATTTCAGTACTCAACTCATTGATTTTTATCAAAAGTTCAACTTTGGTTTCCTAATTAGGGAATCAATTTTTATGATTCTGAATTCTGTAAGCAAAATGAAAATCCTCTAAAGGGAAGCATAGAAAAAAATCATAGTTCAAACTATTGCTCAAAATATGATGTTGAACAATATTTTCTAAAGAGTCGAAGAAGATGAAGACTTTTTTAACTTTCCATGAAAACATTAAAATTGGGCAGGGCTGAGATTGAGACTTGGTAATCTTCTGTTACGCTAGAAAGAAATTTGTGCTATCTCAGCATTTACATGAGCATCATTCTTCCATAGGAAATTTAAATTTTGCACCATGTAGTCACATGCAGCCATAAAGTACTTCCTTACAGAGCAAAAGAACAGAATCATCTCCTTTAGATTCTCTACGACCTTGGCCGTTTGTTATTTTGGGTTTTTTTATTTTTTTTTATTTTTTTTTTTTTTAGGAGCATTAGCAACTAAGGCCATATTGCTCCGGGAATATGCGGTGGTCATTCCCTGACCTTTCCGCATCCTCCGTATTTGGTGGTGATGGGCTCGAACCCCGGTCTAATCAAGAAGCGTGTGCTACACACTGCTGCTCCTTCCCACCTGGCTACGGAGGCGCCTGACCTTGGTCGTAGAAATGCCTATAACTAAATCAGAATCATACTTCTGGTTTAGACTGATATAGTAATCAATTTCCAAAATGGAAGAAGAGTTCAAAACTATAGTAAAATAAATTTGCACATAACATTCTTCATCATATCTAGGAGTAAGAATCTGAGCATGGATATGAGATATGTTTGATTGAAGAGATTTGGATTTTCAAAAGATGGTATAACATTAAAAAAAAAAAAAAAACAAGCAAACTGATTCATTCAAGGTAGAAGACATAAAACATCAACAAACTTTCTGCATAGTTGAGAATAATAGGGTAATATGCCTAGAGTCATCAAATTGCTTGGTCTGTTTAGGATTGCTTTCACCAGAAGCCTACAATTCAGTTTTTTCTTGAGTTCATCAAATTTAAATCACAAATTGGAGTTGAACATGAGTGAACACCACCCACTAGTAACTGCATGTTGCCCTTTTCAATTTGGTAATGCTGAAAAGTGCTCATATTGCTTTTCTCACTACTTAAAACCTCTTCTTTGAACACTTTTCAAAGGTTACGACTGTTCTACCAGTCTTGTTACACATTTAATCAAAAACAATCAATGTGCACATACCACACCACGTTTCAAAAATTTTTCTTTTTTTACTTCAGTAGTATGTATCAGTTGAAACTATTTAAATCTACCATTCCTTTTTAGTGTTTCTTTCTAAATAGTAGTAAATTTCCACTAAGTACCCATTCAGTTTTGTAGGGAAGGCATGCAGATCCATTTTCAGCACAAATTAATAAGATAACAAGGACAGCCTCTTACCACCAACTGCCCAATCTCTTCTTTTAATACCCTACTATTCATTTTATGCCTACCATAACAGTGCATTATCAACACTAAGTGCCAAACAGTTTTTTGTAAGGATCTCACATGCTTATGGCATTAACAATATGTCCTTCCAGTACTGGCATTGAGACCAAGCTGCTTTTGATTTGGCATTTTTTTATTATTATTATTGATAGATCACCACAATAGTAAATAGCTTGGAATCATTTTGATTACTGCCATCTGTAGCAAAAGTGGCCCAAATTGAATTTTTCAGTTATTACTAAACCTCCTTTTTCCCCTATCCATGCAACTTCACTAAACAATGCCTGTTGTTTTTTTTTTGTTCTTCCACAACCATATTTTTTTGCTATTTCACTGTTAGTGAAACATATTACTGAACAACAGAATTTCAGAAAATTATGTTCTATTACAAAAGATGTAAATAAACATTCGGCACATATGACATAATTGCTGAAAAATGCAATATTTATTATTGCATTTCTTTCTATGTAACATCATTTTAATGCTTATTTGTTTGTAAATGTCTCATTACATCACATTTCCTGCCACTCAAATTTAAATCAATATCAACTGAAAAATCACATCTACACAGAGTAGTACATAAGGAAAACATGCTACATTTTCTAGATTTTACAATACATGAAAAATCTTATTTATTCTGAAATTTTGAATTCTTTTGGTATCTTTCTGAAAGGCATTGTTAATTAGTTTTGCACTACACAACTGAAATAAATTAAAACAAATTGACTACACATAACCCAGAATAATGCTATTTAGGCACATTTCTATTTTGCAACATAGACAATAGCACACCTAACAGTCAATTTGTTAATGAATATAAGCATAAATTTGCAATTTTAAAAAAAAAAAAAAAAAAAAAATCCAATGTTAATGTAGTTTTTTTTTTTTTTTTTTGTGAAAAGAAAAACTCAGTTTTTAGCAAAAAAAAAACAGAGAAATCAACTGTATTAAAATAGTGAGAAGAAAAGTGGTTAAATCAAGTAAAAAAGAAAAGTGTCTTTGCCATGAATCTGGAGAGTTGGCAACTGTGTTTATGTATTTTCTGTATGAACGTTTTATTTATTTTGATCGTATATTTTAACTTTGTGAATTTCAGGTTTCCATTAAAATCTAACATTTGATGTCATCAGTATGCATTACATGGTGTTATTTTTGAAATTGTGGATAACACAGTGGTTATGATTAACATCCCCTGTACCAGATGGAAAAGCCCAGTTCAAATTCTGTCAAAGATGTGAGGAATTTTTATGGGTTTTTTTTCCACAATGTGGCTGGGTTAGTCAGGTTAGTGCAAGGGTGGCATGGCTTTTTCTTCTAGAAACTCAGGTTTTACATCCAGCAAACTGAGTGAAGAACATATGCAATTAAAAACTTAACATACAGATGCCACATAGCTGTAGCTACTTTCAAGCTTCATATATCACATTATCACCACTGTTATTTTTTGTGTTTCTCTATCATGGCTGCCAACTTTTGACTTTCAAAAAGATGGATACTGTGCAACTGTTAGCAGGAGGAAACAGGATATTATTTTGGCCAAAACACAAAAAACAGGACGTTATCACTGAACACAGCAAACTTTTTGAGAAAAGAAAGTTCTTTTAAAGTTGCTACTGCTCCAGAAGTTCATGAACAACATATATATTTTATATTAAAATACAGATATGAAACTATTTATCAGTACAGTAAGCTGTCAAATACTAGGTTACCTAAGATTTTCTGTCTCTGCTTTCCAACTGAATTATTTGTTAGACAAACTGATTATGATTGCTTATATTGTTACAGACTTTTCTCTCTTCAGAAATGTTGAGTCAAACTTTTGTTATCTAGACTTGATTGGCTCCAGAGCATTTGCAAAGCTTCACCAGAAAAAGAAAAATTGAACTCGGTCCCCCACCCCTCACCTGACTGAATATTTTCTCATAATCAGCACTGGTATGATGAACTGTTAACCAAGAAGACCAGTGTAAATCAATTCTTTCATTATTACTGCAAGAGGAGCCAAGAGAACTATATTGAAAAATATCTATTTCTTTATATCTTTAGTGATATCAAGTACTGAAATTCAGTGTTTTTCTATTTCTTTTTTTTTTTCTTGCAAAATCAATTGGATGTAGTTCAATAAAACTTATTTGAAAATGCTATTCCAAAAACTTAGCTGCTAACATGTTATTTATGAATTCTGTCTGAAGCCAGAAAATTTAAGTGCCATGTAAATGCCCTTCCGTCTTAGGAATTCACAACAGAAAGTACTGGTCACCAAACCATGTCCACAATTCACCAAATTTATTTATAAAGCCATGCAGTTCCTGTAATGAGTGTATTACACTCATAACAGAAATGAAACTGTTATGAGTGTAACAGACATGAAGTTGTAACACTTCACTGGATCATAGTGGCATACAAGAATATTGCAGTTACTACCAATCAGTTTGTCACCCATCAACTTGTTTTGATTGTTATGTCTCTTACTAATCTTTTATAATTGTGATAGACGGGGAAGTGGCTTTTACTAATTTATTGACATGGGAGAGCAGTGTTTTTTGGCTTTTATTTATAGATTCTATTCACAATGAAAGTTAAGGAGTTGTCACCCCATACATTTAATTTTTTTTGAAAAATAAATCATTAATGATATTAGTTTTTAATCAAGTTATGGTTAACTGACCAATTACAGAAACATATTCTCAGATACTTATTATGGCCATACTCATTCATGAAAATAAAACGAAATGTGCAGAATTTTTAAAAAATTCCCATTTTAAAGTAGTTTTATTATTTTTTTGCAAAAAAGAATAAGACAGGAAAATTACATTACTGTAGGGAGAGACTCCATATCACAATAGTGAGGCAGAGAAGGTGTCAAATCAAGTCAGTAAGATGGATTATTTTGTACCCTACGGCTATACTCTATATATTTTTTAAAGTTAATTTTTTCTATCCACTTTCACAATCTAAAGATTTCTTAGGGTTGATCAGGTTAAACAAATTTCATCTCTTTTTTTTTGTTAAAATCAATACAAATATAGATTAATTTTAGCTATTTAAGTTTCCTTGAAATTGGATCCCACCTGATCTAGAAAATATAATCTTCTAAAAGCTTTTACAGACCTATTACTAAACAATGTTGGCCAACAGCAGGCTATGATTATTTTGGTTCCATAGAAATCTTTCATTTCTCTCATTTCTAATCTCCAACCATTAAAAGTATAATAATTTTTACATTATATTCACACATATTTCAAACAATAAGGTAATAAAATAAACACATCTGATGTGGTATCTTAAATGTGAATGTTAGATAATATACATAATGAATGACTACACTAAAACTCGTTCAACAATTTGCAATTTTTTTACTTCCATACAGCACTCTCAAAGACTGGAATCTATAATTTTAACCTTATTCTGGAGGATTGTGAAGAAGGGGATGACAAAGAAAACCAATACCACCGACCTTTTTCGCTTCTGAAAATTAAAACAATATCCCTGCAGCTTGGTTGGCTTGCTTTTTTATGGGTGCATCAACTGCTTTTGGTCTACTGTGTATTAAGTCTATACTTGTGTGCATTTCCAAGATTTATATGGCACACTAAAAAATGCTAGAATAACTCATTGGTTGGGGGGGGGTATCTCCTCAAAATGAGTTTAGCTGGTTCAAACCCTGATTGAAGAGGTCTTTAAGAATTCCACTAGTCTCTGACAGGATTTGAACCAAAAATTCTCCAAATGAGTGATAAACCCAATGTGGAGGACATTTTCACAAGCATTAATCATCTCACATTTTCATAATGTGAAAGGAATAATTTAATGCAGAAGGAACTGAATTAAAAATATGTTAATTTTTAATATTAATTGTTTATCTGTAATCCAGTTTAATAAATCATTTATTTTTATTTATTTATTTTTTTTTTATGAAAACCCCAAACACGAGATGTATTAGAACCTATAGTACTTAGTACTGTGCTTGGCTTGGAGGGTGAGAAGACGAAAGAAGATATTTATTGACATTAGACTTGAACTTCTGTAGACTGTAATTTTCAGGAAATACGTACGAAGGAAGGTTGTTCCAGAAAATGGCAGTTGAATGAATAAACGAGGAAGGTGAAAAGTTGGTTCTGTGAGTTTGAAGTTGGACAGTAAATGGATGTTGGTGGCACTTGTTTGGACTGTTTTGAAAGAGAGCAGGAATTATAGAAGCCAATTCAGAAGAACAGTGCCCATGGAAGTATCTGTAGAAAAGGCATGCAGCAGAAACAGTACATCTATGAGACAGCAAGTGGAGAGACTCTGTTAGAGAGGAGTCATTAATTAACTTAACTGCCCTCTTCTGAATGGAATCTAGAAGCCTGAGAGAGGTTTTAGGGGCACTGCCCCAGATGTGGGAACAATATTCCATGGTAGGATGGATTTGCGATTTGTACAGAGTGAACAGCTGTTTGGAAGAAAAATAACGCCGAGAGCAAAAGAGAAAACAAAGTTTTTTTAGATGCAGAGGAAGCAATATTTGTAATGTGCTTGTGCCAAGAGAGATTAGAGGTCAGGGTAATCCCCAAAAGAGATATATCATTTTGCCTAGAAATTGGAGTGTCACCAAAGGTAAGCACAGGAGCAGAAGAATCCTTTTTGCAAGATATAAGACAAGACTGAGTTTCAGAAGGACTGAAATCAACTAAGTTGTCTTTGCCCCACTGGAGAATTATCTGGAGATCGGCATTTAAGGAATTGGTAGCGGATATTCGAGAAGTTGAAGTTGATTGAGCAGGGCAAGGTTTCTCAAACTGGAAAATGGAATGCAACATGCTATCATCGGTAAAACTATGGATAGGATTTCCAGTCAATGGAAGAAGGTCATTAATATACAAGAGGAAAAGAGTGGTGGAAAGAACAGAACCTTGAGGGACACCAGTATTAGTGGTAAAGTTAGAAGACAGAGAGCCATCTACCATCACCCTCAGTGAGCGATCAGAGAGAAAACTGGATAACTAATTGCAAAAAAACAGTTGGAAAACCATAAGATGGAAGCTTGTTTAGGAGACCTTTATGTCAAACACGATCAAAAGCCTTTGAGGTGTCAACAGCAACTGCTTGTGCTTCCCCAAACTTTTCCATTGATTTTGTCCATAAATGGGTAACATTAGCCAGAATATCACCAGTGGATCGACACTGACAGAATCCATACTGGCAATCATTGACCAGATGGAACATTTCTAGGTAGCTTAAGAGTTGGCAGTTAATTGATTTCTCCATTACTTTAGAAAGAGTAGAAGTAATTGCAATGGGATGATAATTGGATGGGAGGGATTTGTCACCCTTTTTTAGGAACTGGCTGGATATGAGCAAATTTCCAAGCAGAAGGAAAAACAGATTTGGAATAAGAAAGTGAAAAAAGGTGGCAAAGAACAGGAGTACTTTCAGGAGCACAGGTTTTGAGAACAAGTGGAGAAATACCATCAGGACCTCGAGCTTTCTTAGCATCAAGATTCGTCAAAATCCTTCTGACATCCTTTTGATGGAAGACTACAGGAGGCACTGAATGGAGAGTGTTGGGAATGGTGGGAGGTGTTTTACCAAGATCATTGAAACAGGAGTTGGAAGAAAAATGGGATGCTAGCAGGTCAGCTTTATCCTTGGGTGAAGTGACAACAGAACCATCTGGTTTTGACAGAGGTGGGAGCAGAGAAGGGCAAAAGTCGTGGCCAATAGCTTTGGCAAGAGACCAGAATGCTCGGCTACCATTAGGGCAAGAAGCAAGTTTTATACTCTTAGCCTGTTCAAAATCTAGTTTGGGCCTGATTAATAACTGCTTTACAATTGTTGCGAGATTTGGTGTAGGCAGAAAACGAATCTGAAGATTTGGAAACAAGCCAATTACGATATGCAACGTTCTTCTCTTGAACAGCCTTAGCACATTTATTGGAAAGGTTTAGATAAAGGACAGATTTTAAAGTGGAGTGTGGAATAAAGGATTCCATTCCTAGAAGAATAATGTCACTGACACGATCTGAGCAAACGTTGACATTAGAAGTTTTAAAAACAGTAATCTGACCAAGGAAAAGAAGAAAAGAAATCTCGCAGGTCATCCCATTTTGCATTCTTGTAATGCCAAACAATACAAGGTTGGGAATAGCCATGAGATAAAGGCTCCACTGGAGAAGAGACAATCACCAAGTTGTGATCTGAGGTGCCTAAAGGACCACTCACTTCGACCGTGTACTTAGAAGGTTTGTTTGTGAGAAAAAAGATCAAGCATGTTGGCTGCATGTATAGGATTGTCCGGTATTGTAGGTAAATGAACAATCTGTGCAAGGTCATTAGTAATTGCAAAAGCCTCAGCATCTCGACCAACTGGGTCGGTGTGACTAGAAAATGGAAGCCAGCTGTATTCTTGATATTTTATATTTTTGATGGGACAAACTTGAAGGAAAGACTTTGTTGAATTGGATGAAAAATGATTTATTAAACTGGATTATAGATAAACAATTAATATTACAAATTAACATTTTTAATTTAGTTTTAAATTTAGTATAATTGTTTATTTATAATCCAGTTTAATAAACCATTTTTTATCCAACATAGTGAAATACTTCCTTTTGTAAATTAAATAAATATAAATAAATAAATTATCTATAATTACAGATGAAGTTTTATGTGGATACAAAATTCTAACTGGAAATTAAATGATTTTATGATAAGTGAAAGGAAGCTTAAAATAGAAATTGTTGAAACTAAAAGTAAATTAAATATCTGGGACTGATGGAGTTTAATTATATTAAAAGCAGCAGCAAAAAGGAAAGCATTGGCCTTAATTATGAGAGCATCCTTGGATTCAAGGGATGTCATGACAGACTGGAGATGTGCAAAGGTCTTTCTTATTTTAAATGGGGGGGAGGGGTTCAAAGGATGAAGTGAGTTGTTGTTGTTGTTTGTTAGTTGTTGGCGCATCGGCTTCTATGGCACCTCCCAAAGTTTTGCATGTTCTACTCTGATCTCTTGCAACTGCCGTTCAAATTAATGCCCAATCAGATATTATTCACAAAGTATTTAATGGAGAGGGGGAGTTTGATTGTATACATCGATTTACAGTGACTTTTTGTTTTTTAAATCTGATTAAAAAAGCCTATTAATTTTAGATAGTGGAAAACCTCTTGTATTATATTTTCTTCACTTAAAATGTTTTTCAGAGTAGGAGCATCTTAAATTTTAGTTACAGATTTAAAGGCTGTTTTTCTTTCGTTTGTAAAGGCTGGACAATGAAGTGAGTGATTATAGATCTGTAACTTTGACTTCTGTGCCAGGGAAAATAACAGTCAATGGTTAAAGAAGTAATGCATTATCATCTTGACAGGAATGTAGTTACACAGCAATCACAGTGCAGAATGGTTAAGAGGGGATCTTGTCTGACCAATCTGATTAAGTATATCAAGTTTAACATCTAAGTCTGCTATGATACAAAAGTGTGCAAAGCAGTTAATGACAGTATATTATTTCAACACGACACATAAATTAGGCAGAAAATAGGTTGAAAATGGCAAAATTTTAGGTGTAACGCTGATAAGCGCAAGATAATGCATTTAGACAGCAGTAATTCCAGAACAAAATATTGTTTAGGGTGGTTCCAAACCAAAGTTAATTAAGAATGGAAAAAACCCAATAGTCAATTCATTCCAAGACATTTCGTTGTACGACAGTTCAGTGCATGACAATTTGACATATGCGACAATTCAATGCATGGCAGTTCGGTTTACGAGACAATTTGGTGAATGACATTTATCTGTACATAACAATTTGATGAAAGAAAATTGGTGGTTACAACAATTTGGTGTATCACACAGAGATCAGAAATTAACAAAATCAGTGAAGTAAAAGGTTCAGGAAACAAGAGAAATTTTGGAAACTTAGAAAGGAGGAATGCAGAAACAAAAATAATATATTTTTTATCCATTTATTTTGTATAAAAGGATTTATGCCAATCCTTATAGGCAGACTGAAAAGTGAGCACATGCCAATGTCAGCATGATTCTGTCCATATTATAACATCTTTAATCCAGATAGCATTATTTATTAATTTTTTTTTAACATACCTACTCAGCTGAATCCCATGCTTTCCAGGAGCATGAATTGGTTGAAGGTTGAAAAGCTAAAAGAAAATTACAGGCACAGAAATGAAGATTATCACTGTGAAAGATTCTAGAGCCGTGTGCTGTTTTAGTAACAAAGACTAGTCAAGAGTTGCAGAAGCTCATTTATGCAGAAACCACAGGAAAGAAAAGTTAATGAAGGTTTTTGTTTTTTTTTTCCCAGAAAACTCCAACGCCTGCTCTGTTCTAGAAACCTGGTAACTTGGGTTTCGCATGAAGCAAACAGATAATATAATATATCATATGCAAATCACAGCAATATATACAGATGTCTCACAACCTGAGCTGTTTGGTGCAAAAATAAACACCCTTTTAACTACCATTCTCCATGCCAACTGTCTTTTGGCATACCATCCCTTAGGAGTATTGAGAACTGCCTCAAGCCCTTAACCCATTTACCACACTAGCATATTACTAACATCCTTCAACAAAAACTGCAGTGCGGGTTGCAAGCCGAACGTCGGAAGACGTGAATTACCCCAGTCAGCATCTATTAATGATCTCTACTTTTGGTATCTGGAACTACCCTCGTCCATGTGTATTTCCTAAAAAATGCAAATTACAGAAGTGAAAGTAAAGTGCAAACAAGATTCTCTTGTATCCCAATCTTCTGTGGAACTTTTTTTAATAAGATCTAAAAGAAAAAAAAAAAAAAAAATTAGAATGTGCATTAAAAAAAGCAAAAATGGATGGTACACTCCATCAAAAATATCAAGAATAGTTTCATGATCACTAAATTCACCATTTACAGCACAGCAATGTTAAAAGTTGCATTTTCTCTCCTGATTTGCCACATACCGAATTTTCCCAACGAACGTACCGAACCTTTGTACTCACCAAATTGTCATATACAGCAAAATGTCATTCACCAAACTGTCTTATACACAGAATTGTAACATACAGAAAACTGTCATGCAACAAATTTACGTGATCCCTATTGTTAATTCTGACATGAAGTTCTCTGAGCAGTGCAGACCAGCTATTAGGCCATATCATTAGGTTGTGTCAATGATATACAGGAATTTTGCCAGCAGGGACAAAGTGATTATCCAGTTGCTTAATGCAATGTTTGGCACATCATGAATATCGAGTAGAGATTTAGTAGCTTCATTTTAGGAAGGATATAGATCTGTTGAAATGGATACAAAGAATAAGACTGATTGAGGATAAAACAGAGTACTCTTGGCAAGAAAGTCTTCAGATATGTAAACTAGATGCTAATGACATCGCCACCGTTTATCGGTGTCACACACACAAAGGGAGGTAAATTTAAAGTGGAAAAGGATGGTTGCAGGGCAGATGTGGGAGAATTTTTCTTCAGCTAGAGAGAGGTTGTTGAAATAAACTTAGATCTAGTGTTGAGAAGTGGTTAGCGTGAATAATTTTAAAGGAAGATTGGACAAATTATTAGTATTAGCAAATGATGCAAAAAAGCAAGCTTATAATATAGCATCAGCAAATATTCCTAAATCACCTGTCCATCCCCTCTAATAATTGATCTAGTTCTTCCTTGAATTTATTCAAACTACCCACCTCCACAACAACAGCTGGAAGTTTGTTCCAACAATCAACCACCAGCTGGCTGAAGCAAACTCCTACACATCTTTCCTGCAACCATCCTTCGTCAATTTGAATTTTTGCCCAGTCACATCTGTAGTAGAAGGAGAATGGCATCAGCGTTGAACTTACCCATTCCATTCATGGTCTTAAATGCCTCGATCAGATCTCCTCACAAAGTACCTAGTTTCAAGATGCTGCAATTTGCAGAAAGGAAGCCTTTCTTGGTAAGATCACCCTTTGTAGTAGTAGTGGCATGTGATGCAAAAAAAAAAAAAAAAAAAATCACACCATTCCCTCCAAATGCCTGTCCAGTTCCTCCTTAAATTTATTCAACCTATCAACTTCCACAACGACAGATGGAAGTTTGTTCCAGCAATTAACCACCCGCTGGCTAAAGGAAAATTTCCACACATCTATTCTACATCTGTCTTTTCTTAATTTGAATTTATGCCCCCTTAGGTTCGTAATCTGAACAAGTGGAAGGATCCCATCAGAATTCAGCGGGCTCAACCCATTCAAGGCCTTATACACCTCAATCAGATCACCGCGCAGGTGCCTAGTCTCCAGCCACTGCAATTTGCAGAAGTTAAGCCTCTCTTGGTAAGATGATCCTTTCATTCCCCTCACCAATCTTGTTGCCCTTCTCTGTACACGCTCAAGGAAATCAACATCCTTCCTAAAATGAGGCCTCCAGACCTGTACGCAGTACTCAATTGCTCCTTTCACTAATCTCGCCACCCTTCTCTGCACCCACTCCAGCAGATATACATCCTTCTTAAAATGAGGCCTCCAGACCTGTATGCAGTAATCAAGATGTGGCCTAACCATTGCCTTGTACAATGAAATAACTTCTTTATCCCTGGTAGCAAAATTCTGTATATTATCGACAAAACCCAATGAACTGTCTGGCAACATATCTACACCACTCAGAAAACTTCACACTTGCCTGCACAATTACCCCCAGGTCTTTTACATTTGCAACTAAAGTGAGTGTAGAACCACACTGTTTGGATGTTAATCTGGGATTACTGTTATTCATATGCAGTAATTTGCATTTGTCAATGTTAAACTTCACTGCCATATTTTTCTAGATCTTGTTGCAGTAGCTTACCTTGATTACTGTCAATTAGAACTGTACCAACCTTTGTGTCATCTGCAAACACAGGCATTAACCCTGATATACCTTTATAGGTATCATTAATAAATATAGAAAACATCAATGGGCCTGGGACTGAACCTTGGGGGTCTCCTGATTGGTCAGACAATATCACCCCTTAACAAATCCATGATGTGACTGTAGCATGATGTTGCTGAGTGGTCAGGAGTGGAAGTGAAGTAGCACACATTCTTGGAGTGGAACGTGATTCAAATCTGTGACTGCGAAATACGATTAACAATTGTATTCATGATTTATTGCAAACTCCTCTGACCTTTTGGTCATGCCAGAGTATAAATAAGAACATAACTGTATTCCTGTCTAGATGGCCCTACATTACTTCTTTAACCAGTGACTTCATTATTTTCCCTGAAACAAAAGTTACACTAACAGGTTTGTAATTGCTCTTGTCACCTTTTGATCCTCCCCTTTAAGAATTGGAGATACATTTGTGCATCTCCAGTCCATAGGGACCTCTACTGAATCTAAAGATGCTCTCATAATTATGGTAAGGGTTTGCTTACCTCCTTTGCTGCCTCCCTTAAAATAACTGGATAGATCTCATCCACCCCAGGTTCCTTTTTTTTATGTTAAGCTTCAACATTTCTCTTCTACTTTCCTCTCAGTTATCACAAAATCATTTAGGTCACTGTTAGATTTTGATAAACTTCTGGTATCCACATCCCTAAAGAATTCCTCATGTGTGAATGTATATGCAAAATACCTATTCAGTTTGTCAGCAACCTGAGCAGGATCATCAATATTGACAAACATAGTTAAGCCATTGAAAAAAACTGTCATCTGACAAATGTGATTTTCTTCTACTGTTAATATAAGTAAAGTCTGCTGCTTTTTTTTTTTTTTTTTTTTTTTTTTGCATTCTTTGCTAGAGACCTCTCGTAATCTGCTTTAGCTTGACTAACCTCCTCTGTTATTTGATTACAGACTAATTTACATGCATCCCATGCATTTTTTTTTCTCTGCCACAAGTTAGACATCCATTTAATTCTATGAATGGAACAGTATTTCTTAGTTACTATAAAAAGGCTAGTAGCTTTATGATTACTTCCCCAAATGTTTCCATTCAGAATTTGCCAAACGGTCCCACTCTACAGAAATTAAAAACTGTCTGAGAACCACTGTAATCACCCTTATTAAGCAAAAGCCTTTCCTTTTACCCTTGACAGTAGTTATATCTTTAAGTAAATCCCACAAGAGTATACTCTGATCACTGCTAACCAGTAGGCATTTTACCTCTAGATTCTCATTACATGAAGAATTGTTGCTGATAATCAGATCAAGGATACTACTTTCTCTTGTTGACTCTTTAACATGCTGCTTTAGAAAACAGTCATCCAATAAATCCACAAACACCTTGCTAGGGTATAAGTGACAAACCCACAAGTTCCAGCCAATCTCTGAAAGTTGAAATCTTCCATTATAAGATATTCTGATTTACTGGCCCACTCTAGATTTCTCTCTATAGTTGCTGTTATATCCATCGCAATTATTAGGCCTATATAACACATTCTTACTCTCATTTTCATTTTTGCAGTGCTTATATCACACCAAAGTGACTGAACATTGCTGTGCTTGTCAACTGAATGCCCTGCTTTAGAATTTGTGCTCCGTAACCCCCCCCCCCATCCTTTCTGCATACATTTTATTCCCAATATTCAAATTCTGCATCCCTTATATCTGAGTAACACTCAGTGTGGGAATATCTGTGATAACCCCCACAATGTCTGCATTTGATGACTTGAACAGCACTTTAAATTCATCAAATTGATTTGATGAATTTAAAGTGCTGTTCAAGTTCATCAAATTGATTTACTATGCTCCTAGCATTGGTGTGCATGCAAGTATACATGCATCTGTTCTTACTCATAATTACCCTAACACAGCCCATCTATTTTCTTGTTCCAAGATGACCCAAAGTACACCTTAAAATCCTTGGTACTTTGCTTTCCAGGCTGCTGCATGTTCCAACAGAAGCAGTGCAAGATCACTTTCACCTCTGCATGCGGCTATTGTTAATCTATTGGTCTGTGTATCGCCACCACCCCTCAGGCTAGCAATCATTCGACCCATCGAACACTGCCTTGATAACATTAGCAAATATTCTTGTACATCCATTCTATTTAAGTGTATGCCATCCTTGAAGAAGCAGTCCCTCCTGTTAACAAGCACAGACCATGCTGAAAAATTCCACCCCAAGAACCAGCCTTGCACAGTCTCTTCTGGGTAGAATTGATTAACAAGGCTCTCAAACATGTACTCCCTCCTATCATGTCTACACAGATGCCTCCATAACCAGGTGGGCAGGAGCGGCAGTGCATAGCACACGCTTCTTGATTAGACCGGGGTTCAAGCCCGTGACCACCAAATACGGAGGATGCGGAAAGGTCAGGGAATGACCACCGCATATCCTCAGAGCAATATGGCCTTAGTTGCTAATGCTCCTAAAAACCAAATAACAGCAACATGTCTACACAGACATAGAGAATTATACAAGGAGCGAGGGAATGATACCAGCAGTGGGGAAGATGGATTGCAAAGTAGCAACACATACGACATACCCGATATTCTTCCTGATGAGGTAGAACATGCATTGAAGAAAATGAAGAATCGGAAAGCCCCGGGGGAAGATGAAGTTACTGTAGAGTTGTTAAAATTGGGAGGAAGAGACATAACACAAAAACTGGCAAGGCTCTTCACAAAGTGCATTAGAAAAGGTGAGATGCCTAAGCAGTGGAATAATGCAATCATAGTTTTGCTGCATAAGAAAGGAGATAAATCAGAAATTGGAAATTATAGACCAATTAGCTTGTTATCCCATATCTACAAGTTGTTCACAAGGGTCATTACCAACAGATTAGAAAGAATACTTGATGAGAATCAACCGAAAGAGCAAGCTGGCTTTAGGACAGGATTCTCAACTATGGATCACCTTCACGTAATATCACAGCTAATGGAGAAAGCAAATGAATATAAAACACCATTATGCCTGGCATTTGTGGATTATGAAAAGGCATTTGACTCCATACAGCATAAGGCAATGTTTCGGGCACTGGAAAGACAAGGCATAGATACTCCATATATTATGATTTTGAAGAAAATATATGAGAGTGCTACATCCTTTATTAGACTAGACATAGACAGTAGCAAATTTAAAATCGAGAAAGGAGTTCGACAAGGAGACACAATATCTCCAAAGCTGTTTACTGCTGCCCTTGAGGAAGCTTTCAGAAGATTAGACTGGTCGCAGAAAGGAGTCAATGTGAACGGAGAGTACCTAAACCATTTACGATTTGCAGATGACATTGTGGTCATAAGCCACGATCCCAAAGAATTAGAGGAAAATCTTAATCAGTTACGCACAGTTAGTAAGGATTTTGGACTAAAGATGAATATGGCTAAAACAAAAGTAATGATGAACAAGTATGCCACGGAAAGGGAAATAATGATTGAAGGAGCAGTAATTGAAAAGGTGGAGTCATATACTTATCTGGGACAAGTTATTAGCTGTAATAATGATAAATGGCTGGAAGTCAAGAGAAGAATAAATTTTGGATGGATAGCATTCAGGAAATATAGTCACATACTGAAGAGCAATATCCCAGTTTGTCTGAAACGTAAAATAATGAATCAATGTATACTCCCCACCATGACTTATGGAAGTGAAACTTGGGCACTCACCAAAAGAATGGAAGAGAAGCTAAGAACTACACAGCGAAGAATGGAACGAATTATATTGGGAATCAGACTGTTAGATAAGAAGAGAAACACATGGATTAGGCAGCAAACTCAAGTAAAGGACATTCTTATCAAAACTAAAGAACTAAAATGGTCTTGGGCAGGACACATAGCTCGAAGACATGATGACAGATGGACTAAGAAAATAACAGAATGGTACCCAAGAGGAGCTAGAAGAAAACCTGGAAGACAAAGGCGTAGATGGATAGATGAAATTCATGAGTTTTTGAGTAGTAAATGGATGGCCAGTGCTCAAAACAGAAGGAACTGGAAAGTTGCTGGAGAGGCCTTCATCCTGCAGTGGATTGAAAATGGCTAATGATGATGATGATGATGTCTACACAGAATTATAAACACTTTCATATTTAATCCTACTCAAGACTTTTTCCCAGTACTTTAAGTGTGGTCAACTTGATTTGTTAATTAAGTTCTCAGATCCTCTACTCTTAATATCATTAGTGCCGACGTGTACAACAATACCATTTTCCGTGCCTTTAAGAGATGATATCTACATTTGCCTTGGGCAGGCATATCCTGGTCTTATTACACCAATTCTTTTTACAAAATATATTTTCTGCTTCACTAACAGCCACTGACAATACGTCCTGAAGGATCAGTGCCTTCTATCTTGGGGATTGCCACTATAATAGAAGTAATAGCCAAATACAGTGAATAGTTTTTTTTCCTTATGGCTGATGCTGTATAAGTTTGCTTCTATTTATCATTATGTTATGACTGATACTGAAGTCATTCCAAAATTTGTAACTCCCCACCTGAACTTTCTCAAGTACAACCTTGACTCTACAATAATTATATTCATAATTAAAATTAAACGTTGCCTTCTGACCTAAAAAAAAGTGGAAACAGAAAGGCAAGTCATATTACAGATGTATTTCTATAACAAACAAGGAGAAAAAAAAATATATATATATATATAGTATATGCCACGTAGCACAAAAACAGTTAAAATTAAGCAAGATGCAATAACACACAAGGAAAATAATACAACTACAGTTAGTCCTCTACTTACATAAGCTCGAGTTATGTAAATTTTTTTAGTAAAATTGTAAAGATACTTTATGTATAATTTTTAAGAGTGAAATCAAATGAAGGAACAATAAGTATAAGTTTTCATTTTTGTCCCCATACAAACTATGTTGGATAATAACCTGCTGCATAACTAGAGTTTCATTTTCTGTTTTAAAAATTCTGAAGAAATATTTGATAACATATTTAAGACAGGTGAACTTCATCAAAGCACTTCAGAAAACCTCACAACGTTCAAGCCATGTGGACTGTGTCCCATCGGCTATTTTTTCAGATAATTACACTCTAGCCCTTTGCCTCTACATCCTTTCCTTACTTTCTTTCTGCATTGTAGTCAGTTCAGTTTTGTTTGAGAGCAAAGTGGGAGCTTTTGTTTGCATTTTGTATGTAATATTTGTTACACATTGGGTTATTGTGGTGAAGTTGAAATTCACGTTGTCCAACCATTTTCAACGACTTTGCACCAAACTGTCATTGTTTAGTGCATACTTCATTCACATGTTGTAAGGTGTGATATCATCTCTTGTAACTTAACCCTATAAAGTTCTTTAAAGAAAATTTCATTTTGATCATTATCATGGTGCCACCTAAGAGAATAAATGAAAGCAGTACTACTTCACTGCTGTCCCCAGATATAAAGTTTTTAATTGTTATGGTATATAACTATTTTTCTTCATTCTTCTGAGGAGATTATGTGGTTTTTGTAATTTTGGCATATCAGGGATATGGCAGCAATATTTTATTAGTCATTCCCGAGTTACGTAAAACTTCGACTTACGTAAGAAGTCCTGGAATGTATCTCTTATGTATGTCAGGGACAGATTGTACTGCAATTTAAAGCACTTATTATAACAAGAAATTCATATTTATGTATATTGCACATATTTATATGGTATATTATCTTGAATTTATGTGTTTTAAACTAATGATACAACATTAATACTCATCACAGAAGATTTCTTGTTAGAGGTCATATTCATAACAAAGGATTCTCACCATGTAACATTATTTAGCATTCAAATATAAATTAGTTTAAGTACGAACCATCTAGGTCTAATTCAAAGTATGGACTATAAAATTCATCAGATTTTCCACCCTTCATGACATAGATTGCATAGTACAGGAACAAAAGGTGAAGTACCTGAAAAAAGATAATCATATATATCCTGTGTGAAGGACATTATACGGAATTAAAAATTAAATTAAAAACACTTAACTCAGAGTACATTCCACTGAAAAATTAAATAATTTACAGATATCAACAGGCAAAAAGGCTTCCTACACAAAGATGCATTCAATTCACTAAATAAAATTGCATTAATACTGATTTTTTGGTTCCAAGCTAGAATTCCATTATTAATACAAATTGCTGTGCTATAGAAATGAGTGGATGTCTGAAACAAGACAAACTAATAATATTTTATATTCCAATTTGTATGTTGACATTCATTGCATCATGATATCTGTTTCAGAAACAAGATTAAGTTTTTCACCTTTTCTGAAAAGTGAATTACAGGGCATATCATTTTTTAGAAAAAATTTCCACAAATACTATAAAAACAGACAACCAACTGCAATACTGAAAATTATCCCTCACTGGCATTGTGCATGAAAATTAAGGGAATGCTGGGGAAAAATAAGGGCATGAAAATAATGATGAAAACAGGGAAGGGGTCATATTTTACATAATTTATTACGAGGCATATAGAATCTAATGCAATGCACCTTGTTCGTGCAGGTGGCCAGCATAATGTTGAGTCAGTTTGGTGTGACATGAGCTATGGAAAAACAAAAACGAATGAGAGAAGGAGTATGTCATGGGCCAAATGATGAGTACAATGAAGGATTTTTAACTTTCCATATATATTGACTGGAACTTATGGGTTGATCTCACACACAGTAGCATACATTTTAGTTTTACTTCAACAGCATTTTAGAGAGGTAATGAGAGGAAACAATACCCTTGTTCTGATTATCAGCAGCAATTGTTCATGTATTAAAAATCTGCAGATAAAAAAAATCAACAGGTGGCAATGATCGGAGTGTACTGATGTGCAATTTCCTTAAAGCTGTAACTACTGCCAAGGGTTTGTTATTTGTTTGTTATTTGGTTTTTAGGAGCATTAGCAACTAAGGCCATATTGCTCCGAGATATGCGGTGGTCATTCCCTGACCTTTCTGCATCCTCCGTTTTTGGTGGTGACGGGCTCGAACCCCGGTCTAATCAGGAAGCGTGTGCTACGCACTACTGCTCCTTCCCACCTGGCTACGGAGGTGCCTACTGCCAAGGGTAAAAACAAGAGATTATCTTTCATACAATAGTTCTCTGACAGTTTTTAAATTCTGTTCAGCAGGATCAACTGAATGATGTTACCAAGTGCAAATTTTAAATGGGAAGCAATCAGGGAATAACCATAGAAGCTAATAGGCTTTTTATACCAACTGAGAGATATTAAATATCAGTAGTAGCAGTGACAATTGATACAAGGAAGAAAGCGTATATAGGATCAGCAAAAAAAAAAAAAGAAAAAAAAAGCTACTAACATCATATGTCCATCCCTGAAACATCTCCACAGGAATGCAGTATAAGGCAATCACAGCATGGATTCCTAATGGGAGAATTTATCTGACCAATCCAATTAGCTACTATGATGCAGTAACAAAGGATCTAATGCAAAAAAATAATTCTGATATCATATACTTAGATCCAGAAAAGCTTTTATTACTGTTTTGTATGAAAGACTGCCAAATTGAATCTGCATGTCATGGAAGCAAATTACTGCTGCAGATAAAGGTGATTGAGCAGCAGAAGACAAAAAGCAGTTACTAACTGATTCAATGCTGAGCCTCTATTGTTTTCAGTATTTATTAATGATATTTATATTAATATTGTTAATAAATATTGAAGGACACAGACCTGTTGAACAGGTGAAGAAAAGAGAAAAGTTTAGTCTGGGGTACAAAAGGGCATTCTTATGAAAAAAAGATTTCAGTTCTGCAAGCTGCATCATCTGGAAACTAGCAGCTTGTGAGCAGATCTGATTGGAGTTTTTAACATTTCAAATAGATTGAGTAAACTAAATGCTGATGGCATCTTTACTCTTTCTTGGGCGATACACATATAAGAGAACGTAACAACCCCAGGAGCTCACATCTGGTGAGTATGGGCTTGGCACACCCAGGGTCCTGAGCTGGATATCATCATCATTCTTCTCTTTCTTGGTGATTCACTTTTATTTCTCTCTCTCTCTCTCTCTCTCTCTCTCTCTCTCTCTCTCGGTAGTTCAGAAATTTTTTTTTGGCTGGTGCAGAATAAGCCTCAGGCTTCCTTGCACCATATGGCTAATAATAATAATAAATTTAAATTTAAAAAAAGACTTGCAGAATAGATGTGTAAAAATTTGCATCCAGCAAGAGTAACTGATTGTTAGAACAAGCTTACATCCAATGTGTCGTTTGAAAAAAGGACAGTTATCAGAAGGCATGGATAGATGTAGTTAATTTTTTTATTTTTGGCTGATGCTGTATAAGCTTGCTTCCTTGCATCATATGTTACTACTGACTAATTTCAAATAAACCAGGGTAAAGATTTAAAATTAGATCATTTCCTCAATTTAAAGGACATCTGGTATCCATAACCATATATGGATATAAAGCAAGAAAAATTAATATTCATTCATGAAAATAAGACCACATCTTAACTTAGAAAAATCATATCAAAAAAGATATAAAATGTATGTAACCATAAAACAATCTATTAAGCTATGTACTGTTCATACATGAAAAGTGGGCCAGAAACTTGATTTGTTTTTCCACAAATTGCTGGACTGTCACTGAGCACAAAGTAAATTATCTCATTATAGGTATATAACTATGTTAATACCAAAGATCACTTCTGCAAAGCATTAATCTGCTACCTGCACATAAGAGAACAACAATACTAGCTGGCACAGAAGGAATTCCAACTGTCAAAGTAAAACCATGAAAATATAACAACATAAAGCACATACTGATTAAAACTCTTATTGTATATATTTAACAAATGCTTAAAATAAAAATACTTTACTAAATAAAAAGGGCAAGAAGACATTCTCAGTTCCTTAATACAAATCGTCTAAAGCGGTGCCTGGATTAGAACACCAATATAGTGTTTGCAGCAAGGCTGCAGTGTCTGATCTGTGGAGTCCAGTTTAGCAAGGCACCAATTCCAGTGTCTGTCAGAGACCAGTAGCCATCCAGGAGATGATCAGGGAGACAGCTAATGTCGATTCGTCATCACTTGTCCACGGTTCTCTCTCTCTTTGTTCACAGAATTGAGACAATAAGTCAGTTTCTAGTGTCCAGTTCTACGAGTCTATTTCAATTTGTCAATCACTCCTGGGACACAAGGTCCTGTCTGTTTCAGTGTGGTCGAGTGAGATGTTGGCGCAGTTCACTGGTAGTCAATCAGAGGGGGCTGCCACTTTGCTGCTCCTCTCTTTGTGAATATCTTGTTTCCTGGGTTGGGGTAGGATGAAGTATTGGGTCAGTACTACAGAGTCAGGTGCGAGTCAGTGTCTGTTTTCCGAGGGACTATGTCAGTTGTGGATATGTCCTTCTTTGGGTAAAGAGGTCCTGTGCATATTGCGCATTAAGGCGCTTTGCAGTTGTCCTCACTTTCCAGGAGGTAATATTCTCGGTTTTGTGGTATGACGTGAAGTCTAGTGATGAGGCAGCATAATAGATCCTCGTAGAGAGTGCAGTGGTGCATGAGATGTCCCAAGTCTCTGGCTGTCCACAATGGCAGAGAGGGGTATCACTTAGTCCAAGTGTCAATAGTTTTCCTCTTATTGCTCCATGCCCTGTTAGTAAGTAGTTAGGATGTCAGGAGTCCCAGAGAAAACCAAGTTGGGCTTTTCGGAAAGACCTTCTGGAAGTCCGGAATAAATCTTCTGGTAACCTCTCGTTTTGTTGATCCTGCCCAACGGGTTTGCCAGGCCCTCTACAGGTGGGCAAGGAAGTGTTGCTTTCGAGTTTGATGTCAGGTAGCAAACCTCAAGGCTTTTTCAAAATATTTGATAGGTACTGAAGCCATTAAATTATCAGAGAAAATGCAATGAAGAGAAGTATGGCCAAGCTATATGTGCTGTTTTACAAGAGCACCATTCTGAAATGACTGGATCCCTGCCCCTCCCCACAGGATCTACTGTTTGTATGCTGTATGCCAAGTATATACAACTTTACAATGGGCATTACCAAGAATATGTAACTGAAGCAGAGTATGAACTGCACCTTGTCTGACAAGTGCACTATTTTGAATGCATACATGGTGTGCATTCAAAAAAAATAGTGTATACACTTTTAAATGCATACTCCCACACTCACTTGATTTCCCACTCTCTAGTAATGCTATGGATGAGAAGTCCTAGTGAAGGGTTGAGCCACATGTTGTTTTTCTCTGCCATAACAGTAAACTCTTGCTTTAATGGATCTCAATTTAATGGACCTCAGAAAAACTGGACATCAGCTACATCTGCACCAGACTTACAGATCTAGCTGCATTATTGTCTCAGTCAGATGTTATTTATCATCAGTTAAAATATTTTCACAATAAAGCAAATTTAACTCACAGCTAATGAAAAGGCTGGCCTTGCTTCCCACGACTGGCAAGTGCAGTAAAATGTGTTTCGTGTAAGGGGTAGCACGTATGTCTCTTAAAATTGCAATTGTGATATACGATCTAGTTATGGAGGCTGACAGCCTTGAGAAGAAATCTTTTTGTTACTCTCAGTTATGCTGCCATCACGCAGTTCGGGTGCAAAATCAATGTTTTAACTGTTGTGAATGCTCCTCTATGAAGACACCCAGCAATGAAGAACAAATTATTTATATATATATATATATATATATATATATCTTTTTCCCTTTATTTCTAAACTGTAAATATTTTTGTTAATTAATTTTGTGTCGTAAATATACCCCTTTGGCTTGCACACCGGTGCAATCATAACTAGCAATCAACTGAATAAATAAATAATAATACAGCATAATAATTAAAACAGCACTTCTTCAAAACATTATAACAACTTCAGTGAATATATGTATTACTTTTAGCATTAGCATTAGTAGAGGCATTTGATGCAAGACAACAAGCTTATGCAGCATCAGCCAAAAAAAAAAAAATAAAAAATAAATAAAAAATAACCACTTCCACTTCACCCCTCTGTTCGTTCGAAATACCCGTCCAGCTGAGCCTTACACTTATTTAGGCTATCAACTTCCAAGACAAGGGATGGAAGTTTATTCCACCAACCAACCCGCTGGCTAGAGGCAAATTTCCTCACGTCTATCCTCAATTTGAATTTATGCCCTCTCAGGTGATTATTGAGCAAGAGGAAGAATCCCATTGAGCATGCTCAAACCATTCAAGGCTTTATACACCTCTATAAAAATACTTTTGATTGCGCGCGCGTGCGCGCGCGCACACACACACACACACAAAAATTAATGACTTGTGAAAAAAAATAATTTTGAAATTCTTGGGAGTTGAATTTCAGCCCCCAAGTCTGATGTCTAATTTTGTAATCAAGCTTAGCAAAGCATCCATGATGCTTTATGCATCTAACTTTCCAATTAATAAAGCACAGTTTCTGTCTCACTTTCGCTAGAAATTGTATCTGTTTTGTGCTTCTTTGATATTTTCAGAGTGTTTTATAAATCAAATTTATATGAAATTATTATTAATAGCCACATGGTGCAAGGAAGCCAGAGGCTGACGCTGCACCAGCCAAAAAATATTTGAGCTACCCTGAGTGAGGGAGAGAGAGAGTCAGAAGTAGAAGTTTTTATTACTTTTGAATTTAGCTTACAATTGGATTTAGTAAACAGACTTTACATAGTCCATTACTAAATGTAACATATACCCCTCTGGCTTGCACACCATACAAGGTGCAATCGTAACTAGCAATCAACTGAATAAATAAATAATAATACAGCATAATAATTAATGTTTTTCATTTCATAGTACAGCACTTCTTCAAAACATTATAGCAACTTCACTGAATATATGTATAACTTTTGAATTTAACTTACAATTAAATTTAGTAAACAGACCTTACATGGTCCATTACTAAATGTAACATGAACGTACACCATTAATCCCTAATCCTTGGGCGTCCAACTTTGCACCGGCGGCAGTTGCTAACAGTTGCGGCACCTCATCCTGGCTCTATTACTTTTACAGCTATATATTTCCAAATTAAAGTTTCTGTTTGTGCTCATAGGCAATATTATACGGTAAAACAAGTTTAGACGATAGAGAATACAATAATATATCGTAATTTGTGACATCGCGTTGTGGTCCAAATATTACCGTATTTGTGATATCCTGTGAACTCGGAACGTTGATCACTCGGTTAGGTTCGCGTGCCCTGTGCTTACAAGAATCACACAATAACCTTATATAAACCTAAGAATATCTCTCAACTCAGTGCCAATACCCCCATTTACCATATTGCAAATAGTGTTTTAAAAAGTATGTAATTATGCGGTGTAACTCAACATAACTGAATTCCCTGTAGCGTAATACTGAATTATGTAAACAAGCATGCAAATCAGCTAACCAATTTTGTAATCTCTATTATACTCGACTGCTCATTTATTAATTTATATACAAAAGCAATGCTTACGGCTGTATACATGGCTGAATAATAACAGCCAAACTTCACTGTAGTCCAAGAATACACCACGAACGGTGTCCAACATCTATCCAAAACAACCATAATGAAAATGTTATATATAAACGTAGCACAGATATAAACTGATTGTTAAGTTCCTGAATTAAGTGAATAACGAACTGTTCCTTAACATTACTATTATTTTTTTAAATTTTATTTAATAACAGTTATCCATTGTCGGTTCATCAATCCATAATTAACCGCTGCGTCTATGAAAAATACCAATCTCAACACTAGCGCCTTAGCAGATGAAAGTATTGTACCTATGATGAAAAAATCGGAAATTAATCTTTAATAGTTTGCATTTAAGGAAAAATTAAAAACACATAAAATAGATATTAAATAAATAAAATTTAATCTCACTAGTTTCATTTTTTATTATCTAATTTCTCTTTCAATCTATATAGTGCCACTAGATAAGTTTCAATATCAGTATCAGTTTAAGCCGTGCAAATTATTTTGCACGACTTAAATCCTAAATTTAATTTCATGAGACTATTACTTTACATTTCATTGACGATCTTACGACATTTAAAGGAATACTTAAAAGTGTTTTCGGCAATTTACATCACATCGAATTGCGTCTCTTCTCTGTAAACAAGCATTGTTCCAAACGTCTCTTCTCAAGCGGGTTACCAGTAAACCGTATGTGGGTTTAAACCCTCATACGGTTTACCGAGAAGAGACATGAAAGCCAGCATGCACCCCGGATACACTTTTCCCCTCCAATTCCTATTTCCCTTTAACTTACACAAATCCCTTTCTTTGGGTTACACTCATGAGCCAAAACATCATGTCGACTACCATCGACACGAATTGATGCATCCCACAGCACCAATGAGTAACGACACACACAGACCGGAGTAGCACATACTGTATAGCGACTGCACAGATAATGCCTGTCAGTTTATCAGTACGAAGCGTCCTTGTGGATAGCACAGTTGGAAGAATCACCGTCCTCCACACACCGGGTAGAAAAGACCTGAGTTCGAGTCTCGTCGATGACGTGAAGAATATTATTGAGTTTTCAGTGCGGCTAAGAAAGTCGGTCTCACGCGAGCGTAGCATGGATTTTCTCCCGGAAACTCGGGTTTTTCGTCCAGCAAACAGAAATAACCACCGAACACAAGCTAGTTACAGACAATATAAAAGGAGCAATATGGCCTTAGTCGCCAATGCTCCTGAACTCCTAGTACAGCAACAACAAGTGTAAATTAGGCAAACCCCAAAATTTCTTTCATTTCTGCAGTACACTGAAAGGACAGAATTCATGGGACACCTGGTTCCTAGGCAACGGGATGCTGTCACCCCTCTCGCTAGTGGACGAAACCACCACTTGGCAAGTATATAGGTACACCGTATCACTGCATTAATGTAGACGGTAATTAGATGTCAGTACGGATAAACGTCGTGCGCTAACCGACTTAGAAAGAGGGTTGAAGATGGGTGCCCGATGCATGGGTCACTCTATCGCGGAGGTGGTACAGAAATTGCACTGTCCCCGTGCGGCAGTATCGGGAATAAGCCATATCCGAAATAACATCTCATCGTGAGCAGAGAAAGGTGGTGGATGAATATGGCCGTCGACGTCTATCTCGCACTGTTTCAGCCACGGGAGAGCGACAGTGGCACAAATAACCGCCGACTTCAACGAGGGAGGCACCAGAATGTCTCCGCCAAGACCATCATGCGATCATTAGCTGCAATATGCTATGGGAGCCACCAACATACCAGAGTCCTATTGTTAACACCACCACACAAAATCTACACTTCAACGGAACGAAAGAACATCGGCACTGGACCTTGGATGATTGGAGACGGGTCTCGTCCGATCCGATGAGTCCCGTTTCCAGTTATTTCGAGGGGACGGGAGAGTGCGTATCTGGCGGAAACCGCATGAAGCTATGCACCTGTCATGTCAAAAAGAAAATTTTCAGGTAATTGGACGGTCGGTAATGGTCTGGGGCATGTTCAACTGGCACACGTTTGAAACTCTGGTACGTCTAGACGCATCCCTGAACGATCCAGGTTAGGTGTCCATCCTTGCAGACCATCTGCATTCCTTCATGGTCATCGTGAACTCACATGGAAATGGACTCTTCTAGCAGAAATATGCGCATCCCCACAGAGCCCTCGTGACCAGAACATAGTTCGAAGAGCATTCTGCAGATTTTACCACCATGGAATAGCCTCCCCGTTCAGCGGACTGAATCCTGTGAACCATCTTTGGGATACTGTGGAGAGGTCCGTTCGAGCTTTGGATACTCCACCCAGGAATGTGGCGGAATTTTGGACAGCTGTGCAGCAAGCATGGTTGGAAATACCTATGGAAGGCCTTCGTGACCTAGTGTACTCAATGCATCGCCGTGTGGCTGCCCTTATCTATGCGAAAAGTGGACCTACCCGTTACTATGTAAGTATCCTATGATTTTTGTCCACTCAGTGTAATCTTTGTGAAGAAGAAATATTCTGCTCAGCAATTCTGCTATGTTTGTTGTTAATTGTAGCGTGTTTAAGTGTATGTTGTGTCGTATGACTAACAACCAGCACACCACAATCACTTGGAAGGTGGCTTCCTGCCTCTCGGTCTTGCCACGAGGAGAGGGGAAAATTTGGGATCAAATTCTGATAGGGCAGTTTCCAGTCCAACTAGGTATGGAAGCAAGGACAGGTCAGAAGAAAGAGAGCTTGGGGAAGAGTCAGAGATAAAGATGTAAAGGATGGGGACGAAAGCTAGAGGGTTTTTCCATATTTCTGTCCCCCAGAGAGTGGTCAGCAAAGAACCACAGTTAGAGAAGGAAGGAAACAGAGTGAATGTAGATGAACGTAGGAAGCTTCTCCAAGATCCCAAATCAGGAAAGAGTCGTAGTATCAGCAAGGTAACAGGAACAGATTGAATGCCGAGGGATGAAAGAGAGGATGCAACCATCAGCAGAACTCCACAGCTGAAACAGAGGTTAGCAAGGAAGATAGTGGGGGGGAACAGTGGAAAACAGGAGGGAGAAAGTATTATTGCAGACTAAGACAATGAGCCGTACTGATATAGCGGAAACTAGTAAGCCAATCATGAAGTGTAGTTTCTGGTGGCTTTCAGAGAACGGAATATGTGATTCTACCGGATTCTCAACTTGCTAATTTACAAGTATCCTTCACCGGTTACTGGTGTGCAAAATTTAAGGACCTGTCAGGTTTTCACCTGTAGCTTCTCATAGGGTGGCCTGGATATGGGAAAAGCATACCAAAGGAAACAAAAACGGTACTTTATTTAAAAATGGCAACATAGCACTGACTGCCATGATACAGATGCATCACTGCCAAAGATGTAACAAAGGGAAGAGGTGGTCCTCAGTTGGAGATATGGGCACCCCCCTAATATCGATGCAGGCTTTGCGCCGCCTGTCCATACTTAAAACAACGTTGTTGATAAATTCTTGCGGTAACATCGTCCATTCCTCTGTCAGCGCCATTTTCAGCTGGTGAACATTTTCTGGTAGGTGTGGACGTGCCGCTAGGCACCTCCCCAGAGCGTCCCATATGTGTTCCATAGGATTTAGATCGATAGAACGGCAGGCCAATCCATACGAACAATATTAACTCTTTTCAAAAGCATATCAACAGTTGCAGTGCGATGGGATGTGGCATTATCATCCATAAACACGGACTCGGGGCCAATGGCAGAGACCTCTGAACAGACGCACATGGGGAAGGATTACCTCAGTACAGTAGCGTGCACCGGTTACAGTACCGCCTTCCAGTATCTGGAGTTGTGTACGTCCATCTAAAATAACGCCTCCCCAGACGAGAACACCTCGACCGCCATATCGATGACTTTCAGTGATGGTTGCAGGTGATACCATGTGTCAACCTCTCGCCAGATTAGCTGACGTCCAGAATCGCTGCTGAGACTGAATCTACTTTCATCAGTAAAGAGTACCTTAAGTAAAGATTTTGTGGTTGTAACCTTTAGAAATAGTATTGGTCCTTAAGTTTTGCACACCAGTATAGTATGGGTAACTAAAACAGTTTTGGGGGGGGGAAGGTCTCAAGTGCAGAGCTTTGTGGCTCATATATAAAGCTGATTTCCTCCCGTTCAATTCTAATGGGTACCCAGTCTGGTTTTGCAGAGTAGACAAAGCAAAATTGCTGACAACTCAGATCCAGGGACTCTTTCTCTTAAGAATGACAGGACCTGCTGTATAACGTATATGCCCTACAAGTTATCACCGGTACACTACTGGACCTGAATATCTCCTTCACTGGAGTGACAGAGCATTTACATCAACATCAACCACCAGAATTTATAGGCCTCACTAACATGCCCGATCAGAAAATCAAGAAAAAAATAAGGGGTTATGGGCAGAAGTGCACAAACGTTAGCATATTCGATGCACTGTTAGCGATAAAGGGAAGATCACCCGAAATCCGTTCCTGAGATAAGCTTCGAAACTCCCAGCACTCTGACCTCCCTAACCTCTAACTTCGCAACTACCTACAGCTCAATTAGGGACAAGTTAAAATATCTGTGAATGGATGACAGGTGTCTTTTTGCAGCGAGTCAGAGGATTGAATCCATCTCATGCAGAACTGAAATAATTATTTTGATCTCAGAAATCGACTTCTGTCTGTTAATCTCACTTTGCTTCAGCCTTACCACAACCGCATCAGAACTAAAGGGGCGTTCACTGCCCTCCATCAGTTCAACTGAAATCTATTCAATAGGATACGATCGCTGCTGCCGCCATTACTCATCATTAAAACTTCACCTACTAGGAATGTATCCCGCTCTAGAATGGCGACGCTATGTTTTCCGAAATTGTGATTACTATGTCTTTGACCCAGCCCTTACTAACCCCTTTCTGGGGTAAAATTACTGGAGTAAACTTGGCGAGTCCCCCTTTTTTAAAACTTGACTGCCCTACATTTCCCCCCCCCCCAGTTTTATCAGACCTTTAACTATCTTACTTCCCTGGGGACTTTGTCTGTCCCCTCTTTCTTTCCCCTTTATGACCAACTCTCCTCTTCCCCATTTCTTTTCTTGGACTCTCCCCCGCCTTGCTTTGTTGGAGGGGAGCCTACATTAGATGTCCCTCCTACTGGCCAAGTCTGGCTACTTGTGCCATAGACAGATGCTGAAACTGCCTTCCATGATCTTGCCTCCCAGTTACTAAGCGGTTAGATGAACCACACAAATAACGTAATTTATAGTATCCCACACAACTCACACTCATCTGGCATTGCAGTGTCTTGCAAAGTTGCTATAAAGATGTAACTACTACACATGAACTCTCCAAAAATTTTGAGCTCATTGGAGTAGATAAAATTTTTAAAGTCTCTTTGATTAATTAACACATTGAATTGTGTTTGACAAATATCTTAATAGTCTTAATCATGTATGTTAACTTATTTTTAAATTTCGCTTAGTAATTTTGAAAATTACGACTATTCGTACGGGTATTGTATCGGTATTTTGGGACGAATGTCATAACACTTAGTAACCCGCAGTGCAGTGGAACAGTAGGGATCAATTGTGTTAAATAACTACATCGGAAGTTCTAAACATTCGGCAGGCATATTTTTTGTTTTAGCAAAAAACTTTACATTTTAGTAACAATTAAACTAATTTTAACCTGCGATCAACAAAACATATACCTGTACAGCATAACATGTACAGCATAACATATACCTTGAACTTGATAGCATAAAGTACACTGGTGTCTAAAATTTAAGGACCAGTCAGGTTTTCACCTGTAGCTTCTCATAGGAGTGGCCTGGATATGGGAAAAGCACACTAAAGGAACCTCATGAGGTACAGAAATGATGAAGGACACAACAACGGAAACAAAATGGTACAGAGGGACTTTATTCAAAAATGGCAACATAGCAGTGGCTGCTATGATACAGATGCATCACTGCCAAAGATGGGACAAAGGAACAAAGTTCTTGCCGTAACATCGTCCATTCCTCTGTCAGCGCCATTTTGAGCTGGTGAATATTTTCTGGTAGGTGTGGACGTGCTGCTAAGCGTCTCCCTAGAGCGTCCCATATGTGTTCGATGGGATTTAGATCGATAAAACAGGCAGGCCAATCCATACGAGCAAGGTCCTCACTTTACAAAAGCATATCAACAGCTGCAGTGCGATGGGATATGGCGTTTTCATCCATAAACAAGAAATCAGGGCCAATGGCACCTCGGAACAGATGCACATGGGGAAGGATTACCTCAGTACAGTACTGCCTTCCAGTAGTATCTGGAGTTATGTACATCCATCCAAGATAACGCCTCCACAGACGAGAACACCTTGATCGCCATATCGATCCCTTTGCGGGTTCTGTTTGCGGGGTGATACCGTGTGCCAACCTCTCGCCAGATTAGCTGACGTCCAGAATCACTGCTGAGACTGAATCTACTCCCATCAGTTAAGAATACCTTAAGTAAAGATTTTGTGGTTGTAACCTTTAGAAACAGTGTTGGTTCGCACGTTTTGCACACCAGTGTATAATATAAAACTTGATAGTATTAGTACGTATTAGTATTAGTAAGGGCCGCATGGTGCAAGAAAGCCTATGGCTTATGCTGCACCATCCAAAAACAAAAAAAAAAAAAAAACCCAATAAAACAATGATAAAAAAATATATAAAATAAATAATAATAATTAATAAAAGAAAAGTAAATTAAACCTATCATCCTATGCGCTTCCCTGTCCCGAAGGTACTATCCAGATGACCTTTGAATTTCCCCAAACTGTCAGCCTCTACCACCCATGTAGGCAACTTATTCCAGTAATTTATAACTCGCTGGCTAAAATAAAAACTTCCTGCTGTCCAATCTAAACATTTCCGCCCGTAACTTGAATTTATGTCCACTAGTTCTAGCATCATTTATAATCTTGAAAATTTCGTTCTCATTCATTTTACTGATGCCTCTCAGAGCTTAAACACCTCAATCAAATCTCCTCTAAGGTGTCTAGTTTCCACACTCTGCAACCCACATATTCGAGGTCTTTCTTCATAAGGACGCTCTTTTTCCGATCTCACTAGGCGAGTTACCCGTCTTTGCACCCTTTCAAGAAGTTCGATGTCTTTCTTTAAGTGCGGTCTCCATACTTGTACACAGTGTTCCAAGTGTAGTCTAACAAAAGCCTTATATAATGGAATTATCACGTCCCTATCTCTACTTGCAAAAGTTCGATAGATCATCGATAGGACACCATGGGCCTTCCTTGCAACCTGTTTACAATGCTCAGAGAATTTCATGTCTGAAATTTCAGACATGAAATTCTGTGAGCTAACCGAATATCCGAAAATCTGATATTCGGTTAGGAATAACGTAAAACTTGAGAGCCGAATACCTATCACTGCATTTAGGAATCTATTAACTTAGTGTAGTATTATCAATTTATTAATTTTCATTGTTAATCAATTCAATTGTATTTAAATGGAAATCATGACCCAGAATAGAGCAGCAAAGCAACGGGCGGGCGCAACGTAGCAGAAGTGCTGTGACTCTGGAGAGAACCGAAGGGTGCAATTCTCCTAGGAATCACGGCCTAACAAAATGTGAAACTTGTGCAATGTTTGCAGAAATTCTGTAACCGAAATGATACAGCCAAAGGGGATGAATGATACAGCCAAAGGGGATGAATGATACAGCCAAAGGGGATGTCTTTGTGAATGTTCGGTGCACAGAGTGCGATGAATTAGGCTCCAACATAAAGTTTTATTGGCGTTTATAAGAGGATAAAGAGTTCCTACTGCCATCGACGGAATGATTATAGGGGCTCATCAAATCTCAGCTGCCCAGCCCAACGTTGGAGCACACTTGTGCATTTGGCAACACAGCTGCAATCTCCAAGACTGAATGAGCTGATACCACAGGAGTTGGTTATTGTCAGTGACTCTGTTGTCAGAGAAATGTTTTGTAAGGAGAGGTGAAATAGGACCAGGGTATATCTGCCAGGGAAAAAAATAGTGTATGACGTTGTAGAGCAAATACCATCTATTAAGGACACAAAAGGTGATAATGTTGTACATTGGCACTAATGATATCAAGAGTAGAAGATCTGCGGACTTGCTTAACAAGTACAGGTAAATGTTGGGAAAAACTTGCGAGTTGGGATCAAATTTGAAAGACCTGCAATTCTTCCCAAAAACGATAGGAGGGAGTACGTGTTAAGAGCGTTGTCGATCAAATCGACCCTTGAGAAAATGTGCAAGGCTCACGGGGTAGAATTTTTCACCGTGTGGTCTAGGCTTATTAACAGAACGTACTGTTTTGACAGTGATGAAAGAAGGATGATAGTGGCTGCCCGACGCATGGGTCATTCTATCGCGAAGGTGGTAGAGAAATTGCACTATCCTCGTTTAACAGTATCAAGAGGGTATCGGGAATACATCATTTCCTGAAAAACATCTCATCATGGACAGTGCTGTGGGAGGAGAAAGGTGGTGGATGGACGTGGCCGTGGATGAGCATTTGTCCGCATTGTTTCAGCCAACCGGAGAGCGACGGTGGCACAAATCACCAAAGACTTCAACGAGGGAGGTGCTAGAAACATCTCCACCAAGACTATCAGGCGATCATTAACCGATTAGGAGAGCATTAGGTTATGGGAGCCACCGACCCACCAGAGTCCTGTAGCTAACACCACGACACAGGACTCTGTGCCACAACTGGGTGAAAGAACATCGGCACTGGACCTAGATTGATTGGAGGCGGGTCTCCTGGTCTGATGTATCCCGTTTCCAGTTGTTTCGAGAGGACAGGAGGGTGGGTATCTGGCGTAAACCACATTAAGCTATGCCCCCGTCATGTCAACAAGGAACCTCTCAGGCAGGTGGATGGGCGGTAATGGTTTCGGGCATGTTCAGCTGGCACACATTGAGACCTCTGGTACGGCTAGAGGCATCTCTTAATGGTGCAGGTTATGTGTCCATTCTTGCAGACCATTGCATTCCTTCATGGTCATCGTGCACCAACAGGACAATGGACTCTTTCAGCAGGACAATGCTCTCACCGCGGAGCCGTGGTGACTAGAACATGGTTCGAAGAGCATTCTGCAGATTTTACCAACATGGAATGGCCTCCCCGTTCAGTGGACATGAACCCTATGGAGCATCTTTGGGATGCTTTGGAAAGGTTCGATGGAGCTTTGGATCCTCCACCGAGGAATGCAACAAAATTATGGACAGCGTTGGAGCAAACATGGATGGATATATTTGTGGAACGCTTTCGTGAACTAGTGGACTCAATACCTAGCTGCGTGACTGCCCTTATCCGGGCGAAAGGTGGGACTACCCTTTACTAGGTAGGTAACCCATGATTTCTGTCCACTCAGTGTACAAATTTTTATTACTTTTAAACATACAAAATAATTGCTGATTAAGAAAATACGATCATTTCTGAACAAGTTCCGATTACGAATGTTTAGACATATTAATGAACTAAAGAAATCATAATGACATTACGTAATAATAGTAATGACTATATCGATCATTATGTCAACCTTTGGCATGGTGCCAAAGAGCCAGCATAAGAACCTCCCCAACTCTCCCTCCTGAAGCTCCAATTGAGTATGTCAGAATTGGGACAAAGATAAAGGAGGTGGGGGGGTTCCTCCCTTAATTCCCCAATCCATGTGGGTGACTCGGGGAAGCTTGGCATACGTTCGCTGCAACCCCTCCTGCAAGTAATTAGCATGTGCCAGAAACATCAGTCTCGCTTCCAGGTGTCCCCCAACAGAGCTTAGAGCAGATCGTGGCAAAACACGGTCAACAATATTCTAGATGCAAATGCTTAGAATTCATTTTTTAGTCAGATTTATCACGGTATTATAAGATTACTATAATTTCACTATTCTAGATGCTACATTCCAGCTGCCTCTTAACCCACACACAACGGAACAGATACAGCTCTGCACGGAAAATGAAACATATAGCACAACTGCAATTGAAGAATGCTTCACCCGAACCGAGCTAAACTTAGCTGCATCTAGAATCAGAAACAAAAAGGCGCCGAGCAGAGACATTCTCGATCCAGATGGTCATTGTACCCCCACTACCATACTCAACTTGTTAAACTACTGTCGCCACCAAGGATTCTTCTCCACACGGTGGAGGACTGCAACTGTTAGACTTATACTGAAGAATGCAACCAAGCCACATGATCTGCCACAATCTTACCGGCCCATTGCACTGATTCCCGTCTTCAGCAAACTTCTCGAACGGATGATGTCCCATAGAAAGGAAGCCCACTACAATGACGCTGGTCTCTGCTCGCCTAACCAGTACGGTTTCCGGAAAGGATGTTCGACGGTAGACCCACTGGAAACAATTATTGAAGCTGCTACCAACTGCAACTCCAAATACTTGCTATTAATCTCCATCGACTTTGCTGGTGCCTTCGATTCCCTCTGGTGGTCAGCGTTCTGGGCAGGCTCCGGAGGGCGCAAGTTCCAGAAATCTTACATAGATACACCCAGACCTACCTCCAGGATCGGCGAGTTGTTGTGTCCGCTCCCCACTGCAGTCTCCAGACCAATCTTCAGGGGATGCCCTCAGGGTTCTGTCCCGGGCTTCTCCTCTGAAATCTGATACTGGACGATTTCTTGAACACTAAACTCAACAATTTATAGACCGAGGCCTATGCGGATGACCTGGTCATGCTCTTTTCTGCCGATAACAGAGCCCAACTGGAAGCGACTGCCAACCAGGCCATCTCTACCCTTCAAGCTTGGGCAGAGCATAACAACCTAAGGATCTCCCTGGAGAAAACCTATTCGATCCTATAAAAGGTTCCCTTGATCAGAGAAGACCTCCTCAAATCAAGGTCAATGGTGTTAGAATCAAACTAAAAACAGAGCTTAAATATCTTGGTTTCATCTTAGATAAAAATCTTTTCTTCACCCCTCATCTAGACCAACTCAGGATTATGACTAGGAAGTATGCTGCCCATGTCTCAAGAGTTGCCCGGAAGGACTGGGGCTTGAAGAAGAGGATGCTCTTCCTCTTCTATAGGGCAGTTTTTATTTCGGTTATCGTCTATGCCAGTGGAGTCTGGTACAAGAAGGCCAATACAGTTCTAAACAGAAAATGCCTAGGAACTATCTAGGTTCCTATGTATTTTCTTTTTAGAAACCCGATAACATAAAGACAGGGTCCTCACATACCTTGACAAATTCCTCATCATTGACTCTTGGACCAATTTCTCCCCACTGGATGTGACATATTTCATCAAGAAGAGACCTAACGTCGGTCCCACGTGCCTGTCGCACTGTCAGCACCCATGCACTCTAGGTCCTCACTGTACCCTTCCCCCCTGGACCTGGAGATTGTTCGTCATGGGTTGCTCTACCAATTGACCAAAGGAAGAGCAGTTACCTGCGTCGGTTTCTCTACTGACCCAGCAAATAATAGAAACAGTGAAAAGAAGAGACTTAATAAACACCTAACAGACACCTGGGAAATCTCAACTAAAGGCGCTGTCACCAAAAGATTCCTCCTGGATGTCAGGGTCTCTTCCACCCTCACACCTTGCTGATTTTCAATGGGATTCTATGCTACCTACCTCCTCACTGTACATGGCTCCTTCCAGAAAAAACTATATGACTTCAGAATTACAGACTCACCCCGCTGCAACTGTGGAAAGGATTGGGCGTGGGAGCACCTTGCCCACAGGTGCGAAATCTACGAGGACTTGAGGAGGATCCTAAAAACTAAACTGCACTTCAACTACCAAAACCAAGAACACTTCACCCTACAGAATGAAGAAACTTACAGAGCCCTGACTCAATTTGCAATGGACCTATTCACCAGGTAAAGCTATACCGCCACCATAGTATTCGAATCAACAGGTCAAAACAACCATGGCTGCCAATTGTTGCTGCACGTCGCTGAGCCTTGGATGTTAACACCTTGGACCAAACTTACACAAGATTTGACCAACAAACCATTCGGAGTACAGAACCCAACTTGACCCAATTCACATTTCGAGTAGTCGACTGGTCTCCCTGCTTGGATGGGACAACGCAAAGCCAGGGTCCTCACATACCTTGACAAATTCCTCATCATTGACTCCTGGACCAACTTCTTCTCACTGGACGTGACATATTTCATCAAGAAGAGACCTAACGTCGGTCCCTGGACTTGGCCACCATTTCTTGGAGTCCTGGTTTTGACCTTCCCACTGTTCATTATCATGGACTACTAGACCAGCCTTCAGTCTGGATGAGATATAGACTAACCAAATGGAGTCCCAATGACGACACCTGGACTAGATCTCCGCTGGAGCCTCCGCTCTGATTTCCAGAAAGTTGTTGGCGCCTTCTGACCGGCACTGCTGGCCATACCTACAATGTCTGCAGTGTGCTATCTTCCCTATCGTACCCTTCTTTCTGCTTCTGTTTCCCACCCTCCAGTTTTCTGCCTCCCCCTTACTTTTCTCTTACACAACAGGTTTCTCTCTTTTTTTGGGTGGGGGTGATTTTTTTCTTCCCCTGCCACCCCAATCTTCCTTCTGGTGAGGCATTGGGCATGCCACACTGTGTGCAGGGGCGATCTTCCCTATTGGCCCCTTCCTTCTGCTCCTGTTTCCTACCCTCCACTCTTCTGTCCCCTTACTTTTCTCTTACACAACGGGTTTCTTGTTTTTTTGGTGTGTGGGGGTGGTTTTTAGTTTCACTCTTTCCTCTGGTGAGGGATTGGGCATGCCACAGTCTGCAGGGGCCATCTTCCCTGTCGGCCCCTTCCTTCTGTTTCCTACCCTCCAGTCTTCTGCCTCCTCCCCTTACTTTTCTCTTACACAACGGTTTTATTTTTCATTCATGCCCTACAGGTCTAAATCTAAATACATCAAAATTACTGCCCGACCTATTAGGCCATAGAACAAGTTATCAGCGAATAACCATACCTTCTGTTAAAATTACAGTGTTCAGTATTCAGTTCAGTGTGTTGAAGGTTAAACGGTAACAGGAGTTTCTCCCATCACTGCGAGTTTACATTGTCGTGTGATACAAATTACTGTATTAGGGTTACCCGTAAATGATTACATTAACCCGTATTCGTGTCTGTAAATTGTGTGTGTTCTCTGGTCGATTTGCCTTTTTTGCTGGACGAAAAAATCCCCAGTTTCTGAGGGAAAAAAACCTTGCTATCTACGCCTGAGATCGACTAACTCAGCCACGGAGTGAAAAAAGCCCACTAAAGTTCCTCGCATCATCGACGGGATTCGAACCCGGGCCTTTTCCACCCGGTGTGGGGAGGACGGTGACAATACCACTGTGCTACACACGCAGACTGTCGTGTGATACAGTACACTGTAAATGCCAGAGATTTAAAAGTGTATGGATATTTACAGTGTAGTGTTGTGTACCGTTGTTCGTCTGGTCATTTAGCCGCTGAGCCGCTAATGGAAACCAACGTTGTCCACACCTCGCCCTGTAGTGGCAGACCAGATACACCGGACAGTTTAAACCCTGGCAGGCCCTGCCACCTAATTTCCTGGGATTTCAATGGCAAGGGCCTAAAAAAAAAAAAATTAAATAAAAAATAAATAAATAAAAAAAATGACGACTCTATAGTGATTATACGCCAAAAGGTGCGTAAGGCCAAAAAATTGGGCGAACAGAATTTTAGTGCTTTTAAGTTTCGACTGTGTGGGGCATACGCTGTGAGAAGTAGACAGGATGGATGGGGAGACTGAAGACTGCGGGGTTGACGTTGGAAGTAAGAGGTCGATAGAGAGATTGACCCCTGCATTTGACAGTGGGACAGGCTCGTGTCCCACCAGAAGAAATAGCAAGGAAACGGGGACTGCCTCTCCCCAGGAAGTGGTTGTTGTTGTTATTTGGTTTTTAGGAGCTTTAGTAACTAAGGCCATATTGCTCCGGAGATATTCGGTGGTCATTCCCTGACCTTTCCGCATCCTTCGTATTTGGTGGTCACGCGCTCGAACTCCGGTCTAATCAAGAAGCGTGTGCTACCACTGCTGCTACTGCCCTCCTGGCTACGGAGGCACCCAGGAAGTGGTAAAGAAAGCACAGTGCAAGAGAGCACTGGTGTAGGTTGCCAAAATGCCTTTGGTGTTATCAGTCCAGTTGGTAATGTCCAAATCAGTGGTTGTCGATTTCAGCAGGTTTTGCTGGAGGGGGCCCAAGGATTGTCCTGCTTGCGGTTCTGTTATTACAAATATTCTGTTTTACTAATGGGCATCTTGGTTCGGTGAATATGTCTTTCACTATTGTGGATCATCCTGTTCAAGTTTGCCTTTGTTGTGCCAGGGGATTTCTTCGTCTTGTGAGATCCTATGCAAAGCAGGAGAAGTCACTGTATTCATCCAGGACGTTTAAGAGGTGAGATTCTTGATCCTATTTAATATATCTGATCTTTGTAGTGAAGATACAACGAAGGTCCTCATATAAGCTGGCAGTCGTAGACAAGGTGCTGGCAGCTCTCAAGCTCCCTTAAGTACGTGTTGGGTCCTCTGTGATACCGAGAGCAGCAGGTTTAGCATTTATAGGACCGTGACCAGTAAGTAAAAACAATGTCTATCGGCCTGGCGGGATCCATGGTTTGGGTCTGGGGAAGGCAGGAATTTTCTAGTGATCTCTCCCTTGGTCGAGTTCGACCAGATGGCCGGAGGAACAACGGTACATGACATTACATATTTACAATATCCATACACTTTTTAAATCTCTGGCCTACCCCAGTGAACTGGTTCACCTACAATGAAAGCAAAGCGGAGATGGGGAACCCCTGGTGCCGTTTGACATCAGCGTACTTTACAGTTTACACTTACTTGGTTTGCCACTCCTACCTGCAGATGGGCACGGAGGCGATGTTTTTCAGCTGTCTTGCTATTTTCTGGATTAACTGTAAAGTTGAGGAGGGTTTGTGGGTTTCCTTTAGAAAGGTGGTACAGTAAAGCAGGAACTGGAGGGCATGAGTGCTCATTGTACGGCAGGTACGGGAGGTAACGAGCAGTATGGAGTGCTGGATGGCATCCAGCGTCCTTCTGTTGGTGGCAGTGGTAGCTTTGGTATACCAGATTCCAGAGGCATATGTTACTATCGGTGTGAAAGCAGTTTTGAAGAATAAAGATAAGTCTTCCGGTGAGTCCCCAGTCACGACGTGAGACACTGGCAACTAGGGCTGCATAATTTCCTACCTTTTCCTGAAGTATTTCAGATGAGATTGAAATTCGCATGTTGTGTTGAGGATAACTCCCAGGTACTGTATTTAAATTCGGTTGATAACTTGGTGGTTGTTCCATTGATTCTGATTAGCAGGGGTATTCTGATATCCAACTTGTTTTTGAGAAGGAGAGAATTGGTTTTAGTTGGGGTTAGATGGAGATTGTTGCCTGAGGCCCATTCTTGGAGAGTATGGAAAGCATGGTTTGCCAGAGCCTCGAAGTGGGCTCCGCTGTCAGCAGCCACAGTGACGATGAGATCATCGACATAAGCTTGGGAATTTATCTCTCCCATGTCCTTGTTGAGGAAACCATCCATGACAATGTTCCAGAGCAGGGGACCCAACACCGAGCCCTGTGGACAGCCCCAGAGAACTATTCTAGAAACACTCTGATATGGTGCGTTAACCACTACTTTCCTGTTTGAGAGGTATGTTTTGATAGTTTCATATAGGTTCCTTGGTAAAGTGGCTCTGCACAACATGCCGAGGATGCACAGCCACCAGAGGGTATCGAACGGCCCAGCGAAGTCTACAGAAAAAAATAGCAAAAAATACTTTTTGTCACAGTTGACAGCCTAAGTGAGCAGGTTGTGAAGTGCGTCCACAGTAGAAAGTCCAGGTTTAAATCCAAATTGGTTTATGGCTGCAAGGTTAGCATTCTCATAGTGCCGGAGCATTCTTTGTTATAGGAGTCTTTCAAAGAGCTTACTTATAACAGTAAGTAAAGGGATTGGCCTGTAGGATTGCAGTAGGTCAGGGGATTTGTTGGGATTCTTTAGAATTAGTTTTAAGTTTGCAACATTCCAGTCGTTGGGAAAAATTCCAGCTAGCAGGCAGCGGTTGAAAAGATCAAGGATCATCTCCGCGCAGAATTCAAGAGTCTTTTTTTATTAACTCCGGCTCCAGAAGATCTGGCCCCCGCCATTTATTGTTTCAAATGAGTACTGCTGCAGCATGCAGCTCTTCCAAGTTAAAGGGAAATTCCAGGTTCTGGATTTCGTAGTTGTCGTTATCAAGGCAAAGTTCTAATTGCTCCTCTGAGGCTGTGGCCGCGGGCCGCTGGAAGGTGACGTCTAGAACGTTGCAGATCGTCTGCTCCCATGAAGTATTTGAGATGAATTTGGCAAGCCCTGGGTTTCGTAGTATTTCATGAGTCGTCCCAGGACAAGACGCTTTAGCAGCTTCCCCAAAACAAGGAGAAGCATAATGGACCGATACGAACATGGGTCATTCATGGGCTTCTCCGGGTCCTTGAAGATCATCCTCAATACCGCTCTCTTCCAGACCAGAGGGAGTACATCTTCTTCCAGGTAGAAATAAAACAGGTGAAGCATACAACTGCTTGCCTTCTTAATGATCTCTCCATCCAGAAGATCCAGTGCTGGATTCTTTCTCACTTTTTTCGCCTGTAAGGCAACATCGAGCTTGGTGGAAGAGAAGGGAGGCTTGCTCCCTTCAGTAATATACAATTTATTAGCAGACACAATGAGTCTGCTCAACATTATTCAATGTTTCCTTATAGATTTATTTATCTAAGATTGCTGACATCAATTCACTCCAGTCCAGGGTCTCGTCCTGGTCTCTTATTACGGATGACATTATTTGATGATAGTAAATTTTATCCGTTATAAGTGTGTGCACTGTTGATCAAGGATCAGCTGATCCTTGGTTCTCCACAAAACTCTTCCGTGAAGCTTTCTTGGACTCTGTTATGCTTCTGGAGTATGTCCCTCGAATTGCCTGGTATTGTCTTTTCAACTGTATAACACTAGAGGAAGAGATGTTTCTTCTTTCTCGTTGTAATCTTTTCCTTGCCTGTTGGACTGTTGGGCAGGGTGGACAACTCAGATACCCACCATGGTACACTTCATTGGAGAGATCTTTGTGAGGCCAGAAGTTCTAATAACTTCTGTAGCACAACAATCATGTTGTGCTACAAAAGTTATTAGATCTTTCTTTTCTGATGCAGAACAATGCACCCACTGTTCACATGCTTATAAAGAGCTTTGCAACGAAGTAAGAAAGACCTCCAAATTAACATCCTTTACACAATACCTCTTCATATCAACCCAAGCTCTAGGTGGCACATCTGCAACCAAGTCGAAGGTAATGATTCTGTGATCACTAATGGATAAAGCCTCATTTACAATTCAGTTCTTAATAACTATAATTAATGATCCACTACATAGAGTAACATCTATGTAGATATTAGGCGAGTCCTACAAGCTGTTCAAGATAATTCAGAACCATCATCGCCGAGGAGGACAGAACTTGAGTTCTTTACCTCTGTCAAGTAATCCAGTCGTCCCCAGCAAGGACGGAAACGGACCATCTGAGCAGAAAATGGTTGAGTTCTACGGAAACATATGGAACAATGAAGTAAGATCTAACAGCTGAGCCCCCTGCATAGTACTAAAATAGAAGAAAACCACAGCAATTCAAGACTTGAGAGACTGGGAAATTCGGAAGAAGAAGTATAACAGTCGATCAAAGAATCACCTGGTGAACCCCAGGAATAGATAACGTTCACAGCTACTGGAACAAGAAGCTCACTTGCACACACAAGCACAAGCACAACACCATGCGGTCAACCATGGAGAGACTGGCATTAGCTCAGAAAGAAGAAGGAAGGGGCGTGATAGGTCTGATAGGCCTCATCGAGCTGACGGATTACTTTCTGAAAAACAGGGCACCACTCTACCAGGCTATAAGGGAGATAGGCAAGTACCATACCCCACTCAACCTAAACGAGGAGACCACTTCCGTCCTGACGGAACAAACAAAGCTAGGCAAAGACACTCCATGGTAGGTACTATAATGGCCTCCATCAAGACCACAAAAAACATGGCGTCCAATGCATAGCTCATTAGCGGGATGCTCCTCCCTGAGACTGAAGAAAACATGGTCACCATTGAAGACCAAGTAATCGACACCAGGAACTATAGAAAACTCATCACAAAGGAGTCCAGACTGTCAGATGACACATGTCAACAATGCAACCTGGCCTCAGAAATGATCCAACACCTCATCGCAGGATGCAAGATGATCACCCTGACAGAGTACACTCACAGTCATGAACAGGTAGCCATGATAATACATCAGAAGCTAGTGACAAAATACTAGTTGATCAAAGAACGTGTACCATATTACAAGTACAAACCCCAGGCGGTACTAGAAACCCAAAACCACAAGCTGAATTCGGACACCGCCATAATAACAGACAAGAGAATCCCACATCACAGACCGGATTTAACCCTTGTCAACAAGAAGGAAAAGCCTATCCATCTGATTGACAGAGCAGTGTCCAACACTGACAAGCTCCAGCAAACCCACAAGAAAACGGTCAGGAAGTACACAGACTTAAGACAGAAGATAAAAGAGATGTGGCATATGCAACAAGTAACAACCATCCTGATTATTGTGTCTACCAAAAAAACCAAACTATTATATTTAGGCCACCTGAATAATTAAATTCATCTGCCGTGCTGTGTCTTATGTCTGTTAATTGCGCGTGTTCTATGGTCGATTCGCCTGTTTGCTGGGCGAAAAACCCCAGTTTCTGGGGTTTTTCGTCCAGCGTTGCTATCTACGCCTGAGACCGACTAACTCAGCCACGGAGTGAAAAAACCCATTAAAGTTTCTCGCGTCATCGACGGGATTCGAACCCGGGCCTTTTTCACCTGGTGTGGGGAGGATGGTGACGATACCACTGTGCTAGCCGCGCAGACAATATCATGTCTACCACCAGTAAGATGCCAAAACTCCTACATTTCGCCTAGCAACAATAGGTTTCCCAAAGAACACATACAAGGATATCCAGAATGTCGCCATACTGATCATCCGTACGATAGTCAGAGTTCTTTGACCAACAGTAACACAATTATAACAATCACCCTGTGTATTTGGTACTAGTATCTACCGAAATGCAGATCAGGGAGACATAATATAATAATAGTAATAATGAGCATTTTAGTCCAGTGATTATGGTGCTGCAACACAAATGTGATAAAACCAATCATACAGCTGTGAAAAAAAAATCGCGAAAGTCGCTTCTTCAGACTACTCAACTGAGATGGAAGTGATGGCTGAGCAGAGAGTAGAGCCATGTGGTGTTGCTCATAATTACTACCACCCAAAACAGGATGAAAAAAAGATCCAAATTTAAACAGATCCATGCCCATAGATGGATGAAGATGACAAGTAGAAATATTCAACATACTGCATGTAGTGTAACGCAGGATAAAGTTACTTGCGTTCAGTTCTTAGGCAGAGAGGTTGGCTCGAAAATTCGGAAAATGTCTCCCAAGGAAGACAGAGAAGCAAGTGGTACTGTCTTCTGTATGGCTTCAACGTGGGAAGGGCAAGACTATCCATCGCAACCAACGGGAAGTGCTTCCTGTGTAACTGCACTTGTAACCATCCAGGAAGGAAGAAAAAAATCAACGCATGCAGCGGAGCAGCGAAATTAATACGTTCGTCATGCAAGCATAATATACAGGAAGAAACTACAATCCAAATGGTTAGAATGGTTCCCAACTGAAGAAAGTGCAAAGGCAAGGAAACACCAGACTGGAAGGAGCTATTGCAGAAAATAGAAGAGCCGAAAGTGATGACAGGCCAATAAACCCAGTACCACCTGGGTAACAAAATAAGAAGCTGATCAGAGAAGTGAAGACCATCTTCACAAAATACACCATCCATAACAAAAACGAGACCTATAATAAGAGGATCGAAAAATACCTGGACGCTCTCAAGCAGAATCTTCTCACACTCACAAGAGACTTCGCCGATACAGAAAGAGTGCCCAGAGGAAAATGTGCAACTGAATGTCTGATGAAAACCAGAGAGCCTTCTACAGGAACACTGAACGACGATAAGGAGGGCAACAGACCCTTTGCCCAGAAGTCATTCGAAGAGTTCTGGGAAAACCTGTGGAGCAGGCAAGTGAGCCCTAACCGCCCTGCTCCTGGATAGTAAAACGGAAGACATACAAGAGAGGACACAATGGGAAATTCAGGATGAAGAAGTAAAACAGTCCTTCAAGATGTATCCATAACCATCGATACAAGAAGTTCAACTGCGCACGCACGCACATACATACGCACATACACATGCACACACATACATAAGCATACACACGCGCGTGCATATTCACAGGTTTTAGGTCTGAACACAAAGAATCGCCTATCTGAAGCAACGTACAGAATCACGACTTGATCGATCCCCAATCAGAAGAGGAATCTTCCAGGGAAATGCCCTGATGCCAGAACTGTCTAAGGAAGAAATTCCTTAGACAGTTCTAGCACAAAAAGAAGATATATATTGCAAGAACTTAAAGCGTGACGTACAATGTCGTTTTACTACTAAATCTAGATATCAACTGTCCACTAGGTGATTAGTTTTCCTCCAAAAATTTTCAAATGTATTTCATCTATGAGCAGAATTTATCTTGCTTTTGGATCACATAAATTTAGATGTTTTACAATACTTACAAAGTACTACTTGTGTTTGGGCTTTGGCCACACGATCCAACACTGCACTCACGATTCCCCATCTTGTGGTCATTGTTCTAGGAGTGATCATGTTTTTTCAGAATGTCAGTTTAAAGAGGAACCGGCTTGTTTTGTGAACTATAAGCGCCGTAAAAGGAAATAACATTCAGTGAGAGATATCTCCTGTCCTGAGTATATCAGAGCACTTGAACAGGCACGTCTGAGGGTAAATTATGACTAGTTCTTTTAATTTGAGCAGTGAAGATCACAACGGAAATGGTGTTATGCGCAAAAAGTTAAAAATTATGCAAATAAATGATAAATGGGCATAAATATAAAACTGGGGCCCATGAGATTATAATGTCAGCGTAACAAACTCAGTTGATATTATTTCAATACAGGAGCTATATTTTGTAAAATTTACTTCAAATCAGTTATCTAAAGTTGAGGTTTTCCTATTACCTCAGGAGTTAAACAATCTGAATCTTTAAGTAAAAAGCTTGTATAGTTATTATGCATGATAATTTGGATGTAAAAGTTATTAATGGCCTCTATAACAGCTGTGTTACGTGTGTGTTTATTACTTACTTTTCTCTATCATTTTACCTTTTGTCCATATACTGCCCTCCTTCTGAGGATATTAATAATACTTTGAACTTTTTAGACTTTGTTCTTACTATGATTGGTTCAAAGAATATTGTAATAACATCCGCCGATGTGAATGCCAAGTCTAATTTATGGCTTAGTGATGGGCCTGATACACGTGGTCAATTATTGGAAGATTTCATTATTAGTCATAATTTGTTAATAATTAACAAACCTCTCTAAATCCCATCGAACACATATGGGATGCTCTGGGGAGACATCTAGCGGCATGTCCACACCCACCAGAAAATGTTCACCAGCTGAAGATGGCGCTGACAGAGGAATGGACGATGTTACCACAAGAACTTATCAATAACATTGTTCTAAGTATGGACAGGCAGTGCAAAGCCTGCATCTACATTAGGGATGGTCATATCTCCTACTGAGTACTACCTCTTCCCTTTGTTCCATATTTGGCAGTAATGCATCTGTATCATGGCAGCCAATGCTATGTTGCCATTTTTGAATAAAGTCCCTCTGTACCGTTTTGTTTCCGTTGTTATTTCCTTCATCATTTCTGTACCTCACGAGGTTCCTTTGGTATGCTTTTCTCATACCCAGGCCTCTCTTATGAGAAGCTACAGGTGAAAACCTAACTGGTCCTTAAATTTTGCACACCAGTGTAGCAGTTAATGGTAACAGACGGTCTCTGACTAACTCGTATATGTTGATGGATTAACTATTTAGTTTAATTGAAAGCTATGTTTGGGGTCTTTAGTATTTAAAAGTTATTTAAAAGTAAATTTTTGTAGCTGATTGGAAGTCTAATATAATATTATACGTTTTATATAATGTTTAATTTATGACTTCGATGTTATAGGCTTTTATTTTATTATCTATTGCATGGATGCATGACCTCTGTATCGAGACTGTTTTTATTTGCTGTACATAATATAATTTATCTATTTTGTTGAATTGCAGCTTTCTGTTAGTATTTTGTTGTTCTGCAAGTTTCTATTAGTATTTTATTTTGTTTAGTTAATTTGTTTGTGGCACGATGCGTTCTGTTTACAACGTTACTGAGTATCATACATCAAAGTTCTAATAACCATGTTTCCATGAGATTACCTACCCTCTTTGTACATAATTTTATTACGGTTGATCTTGACCTTATAAGGCGCTTATATAATGATGTTATATAATGATATTATATAATGATTAGACATCATTATATAATAATTATATAATGATGTCTAATCTTAGATGTCTATCGTATGAAGCCGTTTCTTGAACAATATGCATCTTCGTCAATTACGAAAGTGTGAAGTTTACAGAATGAAAGCCTTACATGGCAAAAGATTTAGTTCGAACAGTCGAACGGCATATTTACTATCCGGTTTGCACGGCGAATTCATTTTATACCTTGTTTCTTGTCTGAAGGTACTATTGGACAATATGAATATTCGTTTTGTCGATTGTCTAAGACGTGGACTAGTTGTTAGTGTTAAAATTTTATGTTTTTTTATTTATTTATTTATTTTTAGAGTTAGTTAGGCGGATTTGAACTAATGTTCTGGGTGTCTCCATTATGTTTCATAAAAATGTAAAAAAAAAATGAGTGTTAGGACCACTCCTTTGGAACTCCTTACTTGGCCTATGGCTCACCAGAAGCGTTGACAACTGCGTCAATTTTGCCTATGCAGACGAGTTGATTATTTGCATTGCAAGAAGATCCAGAAGGACCCTTGAGAACCAAGCAAAGATTTTCCTGGATGGCCTTGTAAGTTGGACCTTCACAAATAAATTTAAAATATCAAACACAAAAACAAAGCTAATGATCTTCAAAAACAGGTTGGATCACCGCAGCTCCACTAAAGTGCTCATTTAGAAAGCAAATTCGTATGTGGCACAAACTAAACACCTTGGCATCATACTGGACGACAGGCTCAGTGTCAAATCACATGTGAACAGTTTAGCAAACAAAACCAAAGCCTTCACCGCAGTAGTCATCAGGATCTCCCTTTCGGACTGGGGACTTAACAAAAGAACCCTATCTCTTTACAATAAAGCTGTGTTCTTGCCAATTTCCACTTATGCTGCTAGGGTCTGGTTCCATAGGGTCATTCACAGTCCCGACCAAAAAAAATCCCGACCAAACTCCTTTCCATGCATAGAACCATGCTGCTTGAGACACAGTACCAAGAACGAGTACCAGACCGAGTACCAAGAACAACCTCAACTAATGCTCTGCAGGCTGTATCAGGGGCCGTCCCCCTGCACCTATACATAGCTTATAGAAGCTGCATCTACAAGCACAAAAAAGCCTACTAACCTCACTCCTTGGAATAGAATGCAGTCCTGCTACAAATATCAAACAGGAAAAAATAAACCCATGGAATAAACTCCTCTTCCTTCGGCAGGCTAGATGGGATTATAGTCCCACTGGAGAGGTCCAGACTTTTCATCCCGGATGTCACCTTTGCCATGAATTAGCCGCATTGTAATTGGTTCTGCCCATCCATGAGGATATCCTACATCTTAACAGGACATGGTGCTCTTAAAGAGAAACTGTTCCAATTCGGACAGCCGATAAACCCTCACTGCTCCTGTGGGGAAGAGGAATCTTGGAATCACATCCTATTGCTACGAAGAATAACGGATAACACTTAAAAATAAGTGTTACCATCTCAGACCATCTCAGAGTCAATCATAAAGCCTTAATTTAAAATGAGACTAACTTCCAAGACTTTCAAATCTTCACCAAAGACATCTTCAGCAAAAGAATGAAGATGCTTCACCACACTGGATAATTCAACAAACACCTGCTGAGCTGTTCCCTGTGTCACCTACCAGTCATCCTGGTCTTGAATCCTCTTGATCTCTGAGGTTGTTCAGAGATGTCAGTCACTGGTGGGTTTTTTTTAAATTAATTAATTTATTATTATTATTGTTTATTTTTATTTTATTCTGCTGGTACTCAGGACTGGACATCCTGAGTACAGTATTGCTGGCATCCACTGGTATTGCACTAGCTCCAGTAGATGCGGAATTTTAGCGCACTAGTGAGGCGCAGATAGTAGAATATGCCCGGCTCCATGTGGCTTGGAATGGGCATCAGGCAGCAGTTGCTCAGGTGTTGGCTGCTTACATTTCAGGCCCTGTTTACAGATAAACAAATGGACAAATGCAAGACCCGTGGATTGCATCAAGGAAATCCAGTCGGCCGAAACTATCGGCAGAGATGGGTGAAGAGATTGAAGCCATGATAGAGGGAGAGACCTACTAATATCTGTGGATAATGCAGACTCAGAAGTTAGAATATGAGGTGTTGAAGGAGATCAAGGCCCGTCTCACTGAGAACATGAAAACGGTTGCAGCCACACCTATGCAGTCCAAATCCTAATATACTGTACTTCTTCTGGATCATAGATTGGACCAACACCGAGCTGGAGGAATTTATGAGATCGACCAGGATAACGATGACCATGAGCTGCCAACACCAAGCAAAGTCGACAATCGAGAGACTTAACGTAGCTCAGAAAGAAGAAGGGATGGCTTTGACGCACCTCACTGAACAGAAGAAGCCGATTAAGCGCCAGCGGGACTACTCCCAGAAAACATAGTGGCAATCTACCAAGCCAGAAGGATGATAGACAAACGGCACATACTGCTCAACCTGAATCAGGAGACCCACTCACGTAAACAGAAGAAATTATTTTATTTTATTATTTTTTTTTTTTGGTTTTTAGGAGCATTACCAACTAAGGCCATATTGCTGCGGGATATGCGGGGGTCATTCCCCGACCTTTCCGCATCTTCCGTATTTGGTGGTGACGGATTCGAACCCCGGTCTAATCAAGAAGCGTGTGCTACGCACTGCTGCCTCTTCCCACCTGGCTACGGAGGCGCCACAGAAGAAACAGAGACAGAAAAATGGGCGAAGGCACTCTATGGAAAACACTACAGTGACTTGCTTCAAAACTACATAGATAGGATAATAAATAAATAAATATTCATTTATTGCAAATACAGCAAGCCCATCACAGCACATGGCTAGGGGCAGGTAAAAATACAATGGGAATGAATAAAATAATCGAGTATATGTACATAGCAGATTTTATATACAGGGTGTTTCAGTTAAACGTTTCAGAACTTCTAAGAGGGGTAGGGTACATCCTGACAACTCGAAATCATATAGCAATGTGGGGTCGGAAATGCTTTCCTGAAGCGGTGTTGTACACAGAAGCACCATAAAAAGAAAAGAGACCGTAAGTGAGAAATCGTTTTAATAATACATGAAAAGAAGCAAAAGGTACATGGATTAAAGTAAGTGTTCGAAGTTTCTTCCACGGGCTACAATGCACGCCTCACATCTCCGACGCATGGACATCCGAACATTCTGGAATACTCTAGGCGAATTTCGAATCTCTTCGGCAGCTATTGCGATTCTTGCAACCAGCTCCTCAGCATTGTCAACAGGGGTGTCATAAACTAGCGATTTCATATGACCCCAGAAATAAAAATCAAGACATGATAGGTCGGGTGACCGAGCAGGCCAACGCACGGGACCACCACGTCCGATCCACTGTTGACCAAATGTGACATCCAGGTAGTTACGAACATCTCCGCTATAATGGGCAGGGGCTCCATCGTGTTGGAACCACATTGTCTGTTGCGTCGATGAAGAAATCTGTTCATCTCTCAAAAGTTGTGGCAATATTTGCTGCAGAAAGATCAAGTAGATAGGTCGGGTTAGACGACACGGTAACAGGTAAGGTCCGATGAGGTGATCTCCCATAATACCGGCCCATACATTGACCGAAAATCGAATCTGTGCTGCACGACGTCGTATTGCATGCGGGTTCTCGACCGCCCAGATATGGTCGTTATGCGTGTTGAAAATTCCTTCCCTTGTGAAGGATGCCTCATCGGAAAACAACACTTCAGCAGGAAAAAGGGGATTTGTAGCACATTTTCCAAGGTACTGTGCGAAAGCAATACGAGGTTGAAGAAACTTCGAACACTTACTTTAATCCATGTACCTTTTGCTTCTTTTCATGTATTATTAAAACGATTTCTCACTTACGGTCTCTTTTCTTTTTATGGTGCTTCTGTGTACAACACCGCTTCAGGAAAACATTTCCGACCCCACATTGCTATATGATTTCGAGTTGTCAGGATGTACCCTACCCCTCTTAGAAGTTCTGAAACGTTTAACTGAAACACCCTGTAGATATTAACAATGCCTAGGAATTTTAGTTATGAATTTAAAAATTGCAGAACAGTTATGAATTTAAAAAAAATTGCAGAACAGGACATTTGGCTTTCAGTTGCAATTACTGGGTTGGATTATTTTTCTTCATTTTATCGGAGATCTGACTCCTGTAGGCTTCATGATGGTTTCTAACGCATGGCTCAGGAGCAAGAGCTCTTTCCCGAGGCCGAAAGATTCATGCTCGCCATCCAAGGCCAGATATTCAACACAAGGAAATACAAAAAAAAAAAAAAAAAACAACTATTACATTAGGGTCACCCGGTAAGTTATTACATATTGAGGGCTTAGTGTCAGACAACGTTAACTACAAAATTGCATTTTGATTTTGAGACAACTTCATACAAATAAATACATATCATGTTATAGAAATGTATTTCTCTAGTAGTTTACAAGTTAGCTTGGGCTATAAGCACATTTCCAGTAAACCAAGAAAATGTTAAATGACTTTTTCTTGGCTAATTACAAAAACGTTTACTACAAAATGATTTTGTAGTTTACGTTGTCTGGTATTAAACCCTCGATATACCCATGTGTATTGTGTCCGTAAATTACGTGTGTTCTCTGGTCGATTTGCCTGTTTTGCTGGACGAAAAACCCAGCTTCTGGGGGGAAAAAAACCTTGCTATCTACGCGTGAGACCAGGAAATACATTACCGACGACTCAGGAGTAAGATGTGACACATATCGATGATGCCAATTGGACTCAGAAACAATCCAGAACATCACCGCGGGATGCAGAGTTATCACTCAGAAGGAGTACTGTACATTCATATACACGACCAGGTCACCAAGATCACCAGAAGCTAGCACAAAAATACCAGTTAATCAAAGAAAGTACATCGTATTACAAGTACGAATATCCAGGGCCTCCGCAAGTAGATATGCGAGGTAAGCGTCGCTTACGGGCAGCAGTTCAAGAGGGCGCCGAAATTTTTTTCGATACTGTTTTCTGAGTATTCAGTATTCAACATTTAGGGCGACAAATTTTATTTTGCTTACTGGCGGCACGTAGCAACGCAGCGCTACTGCGAATACCAGAACGTACTAGAGATCCCTACTCACAAATAGGGGTCTGCGCCAAAATAACGGACAAGACGTTCGCACAACGGATCAGGCATAACCCTCATCAACCAGAAGAACAGCTATCAACCTGATCGACACAGCGGTGTCCAACACCAGCAACCTTCAAAAACCCTACGAGGAAAGGATCAGGAAGTACAAAGACCTAAGACAGCAATAGGCCCCCAGAGAACACCTACAATTCAGCGGTTCCCAACATTTTTTAATGCGCGAAACCCTTTCAACGTAATATATTTTTATCGCACACCTCTTTCAACACAATATTTTTAATGCGAACCATTAAGCCTACATTCTCTGATATCGTATATTTCTGAATTTTTATTATAAAATATTTCCAGTTACTACGCTTTTATAAGCGACATTGTGTAATAATAAAAATTACAGTATTATTAAGTATTATTTGTACGTTGTAAAGCTATTGCCCGCGATTTTTACCCATCTCTGTTCCCACCTCTGTCAAAACCAGATGGTTCTGTTGCTACATCAGCCAAAGATAAAGCTGACCTGCTAGCATCCTATTTTCCTTCCAACTCATGTATTGATGATCTTGGTAAATCATCACAAACCTTTCCCAGTACACTCCATTCAATACCTCCTGTGGCTTTCCGTAAACAGGATGTCAGAAGGATTTTGTTGAATCTGGTCCTAAAAAAGCTCCAGGGCCTGATGGTATTTCTCCACTTATTCTCAAAACCTGTGCCTGTCTCTGAACTTACTCCTGTTTTGTGTTGTCTTGTTTCACTTTCTTATTCCAAAGGCATTTTTCCTTCTGCTTGGAAGTTTGCTCATATCCAGCCAGTTCCTAAAAAAGGGTGACAAATCTCTTACATCCAATTGTCGACCCATCGTAATTACTTTTACTCTTTCCAAAGTAATGAAGAAATCAATTAACTGCCAACTCTTAAACTATCCGGAAATCTTTCATCTGATCAACGATCGCCAGTATGGATTACGTCAGTGTCACAGGCTTATGTTACCCATCTATGTACAAATTCAATGGAAAAGTTTGGTGACATTTCAAAGGCTTTTGAAATGTCAAAATTTTGTTTGGCATAAAGGTCTTCTAAATAAGCTTCCATCCTATGGTTTTCCAGCGGTACTTTGTAAATGGGTATCCAGTTTTCTCCCTGACCGCTCACTGCGGGTGATAGTATACGGCTCTCTCTCTTCTAACTTCCCCACTAATGCTGATGTTCCCCAAGGTTCAGTTCTTTCTCCCACTCTTTTCCTCTTGCATATTAATGGCCTTCTTCCATTGACCGGAAATCATATCCATAGTTTTGATGAGGACAGCACATTGCTTTCCACCATCTAGTTTGAGAAACGTTGCCCTGCTCAAACAGCTTCAACTTCTCGAGTATCCACTGCCAAATCCTTAAATGCTGATCTCCAGATAATTCTCCAGTGGGGCAAAGAAAACTTAATTTCAACCCTTCTAAAACTCAGCCCTATCTTATATCTCGCAAAAAGGATTCTTCTGCTCCTATGCTTATCTTTGATTACGCCCCGATTTCTAGGCAAGATCTTGGGGATTACCCTGACTTCTAATCTCTCTTGGCATGAAACACATTACAAATATGTCTTCCTCTGCATCTAAAAAACCGGGTTTTCTCTTTCGCTCTTGGCGTTACTTTTCTTCCAAACAGTTGTTGACCCTGTAGAAATCGCAAATCCGGCCTACCATGGAATATTTTTCTCACATCTGGGGCGGTGCCCCCAAAACCTCTCTCAAGCTTCTAGATTCCATTCAAAAGAAGACAGTTAGGTTAATTAATGTCTCATCTGTAATAGCTCTCTGTCTCATAGACGTTCTGTTTCTATTGCATGCCTTTTCTATAGACTTGCATGAGCACTGTTCTTCTGAATTGACTTCTATAATTCCTGCTCTCTCTTCCAAAGCAGTCCAAACACATGCCGCAACCAGTCAACATCCTTTTACTGTCCAAGTTCAGTCCCACAGAACCAACATTTCTTCTTCCTCATTTATTCATTCAACTTCTGTTTTCTTGAACAACCTTTCTTCGTACGTATTTCCTGCAAATTACAATCTACAGAAGTTCAAGTCTAATGTCAACAAGTATCTTCATCTTTTCAACCTATGCACAGTACTAAGTACTATAGGTTCTAAAAAAAAAAAAAAAAAAGTACCTATACATAACAATGATCCTTGGGAATGAAAAAAATTTTAGTATAGAAAACATATTTATTTAAAAAAGGTTGTTTATGCATGAGTAATGCACTTCCATCATTTCTACTACCCATGTAGAATGTATACATCGTTTGATTATATCTCATATTGTGAATACCTTCACGAGTTGCCGAGGTATTGCACTTCCTCGAATAAGTAAGGCTTCAGCTATGGAAGGGACTAATGTTACTTATTCTCAGCGGGTGCCACCACCCAGACGGCACCGTTTGAAAAATGGTATGGGATAAGATATTCTGTTATCCACATAATGTGCCTATTAGACTTTGGAAAGCAAAAAAGGTGTAGGAAAGTGATAGTAGGAGAGGAAGAAGAAGGGATGCCGTCGAAAGACGAAAGGGACAGTTACTCCTCACACTCACTGAACTCAAACATTCATGAATTTCCCGAATAGGCAACGCTTTCCCATTAGGGAAGACTGTTGTTACCTATTGGCAGTAACGAGGGCCTCATCAAGACCCACCCCCAGACGGCAACGTTTCTGAGCTGATTGGCTCCTCTTCGTGGGTGAGCAGGCACCCTGGCGTTGCAATAGTTACAACCCAGTTATGAGGTATAGCTCCACAATATGAGAGATGCTTGACGGTGTGTATGTTTTAATCTAAAACTATTTCTTGACTAAATGTGTAAGAGTATGAAAAAGGTTGTTCATACATGGGTAATGCACTTCCATCATTTCTACTACCAAGGTAGTAATCATGCATTGTTTGATTATATCTCGTATTACCCATGCGTTAACAATCTTTTTTGTACTCTCAGAAATTTAGTAAAGAAATATATTTAGATTAAACCATGCACACCATCAAGCATCTCTCATATTGTTGAGTTATGACTTCATAATTGGGTTGTCACTATTGCAACAACAGGGTACCTGCCCACCCACCGATGAGTATGCCAACAAGCTTCGAACCGGTGCCGTCTGGGTGGTGGTGGTATCCGCCGAGAATAAGTGACATTAGTCTTCTCTACTGGTGAAGTGTTACTTATTCAAAGCAGTGCACTACCTGGGAAACTCGTTGTGAAGGTATTCACAATATGAGATGTAATCAAACGATGCATGCATACTACCTGGGTAGCAGAAATGATGGAAGTGTAGTACCCATGCATAAACAACCTTTTTAATACTCTTGGACATTTTGTCAAGAAAGAATTTTAGATATTTATTTAACATGATATACTGTAAGATAGTAGAATAATTATAGTATATGGAATTGTGGGAGACATGGTTTCTTTCTTTGGCAATTTTTTACTTTTCATTTAATTTTATTTTACTTTATTGTTTATTATTAGTTATATTTTATAGTTTACAATAATATACCTATGTAAATTAAGCAGAAACCATTACAGAATTTTTAGTGCGAACCGCCTGGAACACTTACGCGAACTCCCAGGGGTTCGCGAACCACCGGTTGGGAACCGCTGAATCCTACACGAACTTCAGAAATCCGAGATTCTGAACACCAATATGATAGCACGGGCAACTCTCCAACTATCATGTATGTACATACATACATACATACATACATGATAGTTGGAGAGTTGCCCGTGCACTTGGAAAAAATTCCGTAAGAAGGAGAAAGGGTTAAAAAAAAAAAAAAATAATAATAATATCCTCATTTCCCCTCCCTAAATTGTGCTGTTTCAACCGAGGTGCCGCGGCACCTTAGGATGCCGCAACAACATTCCAGGGGTGCCACGTAATTTGGGTTTAAATTACTTAAACTTATAATTATTTTTTTAATTTATATGTTTATTTCATTATAAAAAAGTGTACAGTATCTTTTTAATTTTGTGGTCATCTATAATTGATGTTTACTTAGTACCTCTATATGAAGAATAAAATTATATACTGTATATATATAATTTGTATTATGAAATGTAATGTTTAGAATTATATTATTGTAATAAATATCACATAACATTTATATTTTTAATATTATATATATTAAATATATATATGTATATATATATATATAATGTAATATAAAAGTTAGACAAGAGTAATAAAAATAAATAAATATGCAAATCCTCTGCATTGGTTGATCTATGGGAGAATGGTAGGGTGGTATGGTTCTTCGATATTTCCGCCTTTGCGATGGTTTGTATGACGATTGAAATGCAGCGATTCCATGACCATTATTGGCCTCGTGGTCCTCTGTCGATATGGGGCATGATGGTCAGTCTATCATTTCGATATTTTAATTTTTTGTAGTTTCTTTAACCCTTTTTTGGTGATATTTCACGTCTTTTGGAACTGGTACCTTCTGGGGAGGAACCGCTAAATTATTTATAATTGGCATTAATTTAAAATTACATCATTTTTATTAATTGGGTTTAATGACTAAATTATACAGGGGATTATCGACTACTTTTTTGTCTTATTATTACTCTTACTTTTCCTTCCCTGTTTGTTTATTTTATATTATTTTACGTTGTTTTTCGCTCTACTTTTTTGCCGTACTACTGGCTGATGTTTTTATTTTATTTTAAATATCAGATTTATTTTAATTATCAGATATATATATATATATATATATATATATTTTTTTTTTTTTTAATATATATATATATATATATATATATTTTTTTTTTTTTAATATATATATATATATATATATATATATATTGAGTAGGGGTGCCGCAAAATAAAATAAATTATTTAGGGGTGCCGTTATTAAAAAAAATGTTGAAAACCACTGTGCTGAACACTAATTGGCACTACTTTGATACCCCAGGGGCTCTAGTGAGTATGGGCTTGGCACAACCAGGATCCTGAGCTGGATATCACCATTCTTCTCTTTCTTGGTGATTCCCTTCTACTTCTGACTCTCTCTCTCTCTCTCTCTCTCTCTCTCTTAGGGTTACTCGGGAATTTTTTTTTTTGGCTGGTGCAGCATAAACCTCAGGCTTCCTTGCACCATATAGCTAATAATAAGTTAAATATTTAAGGGCCCTGGCACTACTTCACACTGTTCTAATGCAGCTTAAAATTTAAATGAGAATTTCACACCTAGGCGGGAAGAGCGACTGACGACGGTTATATTTTGATCATAATTTTTTGGCTATATTTAAGCCCTTTTGCAAAGCAGCTGAAATATAACCAAAAAGTAATAATCATTTTGGATAAAGCAAGTGACTAAAAATCGAAAGTTTAATTGAATAGGTTTTATTTTTAAGAAATATTTAAAGTTCTTAATATATTACATGTTTTTTTTTAATCAAAAATGAGAAAATAAAAATATTAAGAATGTCATAAATTTACGAAAGTTTAATCTAAAGTTACAAAGAAATTTCATGTTGAAGTGTAATATTTGTCCAAGTTTTCTTATTTATTTTTTTTTAATCTTGTAAATAAAAGGGAGAGAAAACACTTTAGAATGACATTTGTTATTCATTTCAGTGATATTGCAAGCCTCTAAATCCACCTTTAGTTTCCCGCAAGTCATGGGGATTAATGACGTCATTATCTTTGCGCTCTCCTCTAAGATAACGTAATTGGAACTAAGTATAGAGCTGAAATCGCTTTAAATGTAAATGGCAGCTAACGACCTCGCAACAGCAGTGTGTTTCTAACGTCATTAGACACCCACGTGGATATGTCTGTCATTGGCATCGCTCGAAATGAAGAGGTTGACAGCGTTCCACCCATTAGATTCTGCGGGCGGCAAATGTCGTTCCGATCAATCACTCTTTCTATCACCACCTTTAACACAATTGTTTGTGACCCAGCGGCGAGACCGCCCCAGTCTGTCCCAGTTTAACGTGCAGCCTCAGTACAGGATTAGCACTCCCAGGGTGTAAAAGCTGTCATTAAGAGACCGCCGAAATTGTTGTTGGCATGGTGAAACGCTCTTGGCTGTTTACCCACTGCTGGATTACACGTCAAATGGAGTCACGGTCCTTAACAAGCCATACCTGACTACCGTGTCTGTATCTTCAACAAGATTGTCTGACTGTTTCTTCCTCCCCTCCATTTTTGCCGAATAAAGTCACCTAACCTGCAATTGTGACCGTTGAGTGGCGCCACAGAGCTGGTCTTTGTGATCGGGTATACCGCTGTCCAATTTTGGTGTCTCGCTTCTTAGTTCTGTGTGTTCTAGAATAGAGCGTCAGACGACATAAATGACATACGACAGACTTAATGTTTGGCAATTAGAAAATTCCATTTCTCTACTACTTTACACCCCTATGGGTGATTCTCGTTTACTAGCAAAATATTTAGAAATACATACCTTAATACTCAAGTAAATAAATTCAGAACAATAGCTTCAGGCATATAGGTGTTAATATTCCTCAGTAATTCAGTGTCCTGTTTGTGCCTATAAATAATGCGGAGATTGTAGTAAAATTTTAGGAGCATTAACTACTAAGGCCATATTGCTCCGTGTATATTGTCTGTATCATATTACGTAAGAAGAACGCCGAGACCAAAGAGACGAATTACTGTAGTTGACAAATTTTGAGACAGGATTTAATGGCTCTTCCAAAAGGCAAAGCTAGATCTAGCCAACCGGGCTAGCCGGGTGGGTAAAGCGCCTGCCTGACAACCGTCGCGGGTTCGATTCCCGCCTCGGGCTTGGATCAAAGTACTGCAAAAACCTTGGGAGGTGCATTATGGCCACAGAAGCCTATGCGCCAACAACTACCAAAAAAAAAAAAAGCTAGATCTATTAGATAAAAGTTCAGATAACACTGGTTCATCAGATGAGATCCAGAATTACTGTACACAAGTGGACAAAGGCCTCAAGCTCGTATGTTAGCCACGAATAAACTGTGTTTGCTACAAAATGCAAATTTCATTTGACGAAGCAAGTCACACGAAGCAAAAAGCACAGCTCTATAAGAATTCTGTACGTTGCTATTTATTTGAAATGCATGTCATTACTCATATCACAGTTTGGTGCTAACTGGCACTTCATCAGTGTCAATAAGCCCCAGAACGGTGAATAATTACAATAGTTACTAGGCACAGCACCTAGTAACTGTTGCGAAATTAGCTAGTGAATCTCATAACTGTTCTAGGCTTTCATTTTAAAGAGATGCGAAATGAAAGCCTATAAGGAACTTTTTAATTCTTTTCACAGAACTCTGCGTAAAGAATTATCAAGTTTCATGTTATTTCGAGGGAATCACAAGCTGGCTACATCCAGACATAGTTGCAATGAAAAAAACATAAAATGGGAATAAAAAGGCATAAACTCATACAAGAGACAGGTTAAAAAAAAACCGAGGGAAGAAATAAATAAAATGCACATCTTGTAATCAAGATTCCTTGCGTTGAATTTTCAGAGATCGAATTTAGTATAGCTATTAATACCGGCAGCGCAGCACTTAGTGGCTGAATCCGATTATGCGACCTAAACCTAACCACTCAAACCGCGAAAGATCTGATCTTTTAGCAGCTTAGCGAGGAAAGAGCATAAACCTGACCTAATAGTTAGCTTGACGGAAGTTCATTGCAATAGTTTACCTGCCGGAACTACTGAAATGCATGCGACTCAACTTCAGGGAGATAGTGCGTTTGACGTGCGATTGAGAAGTGAAGTACTACAAAATATTTTTGTAGACAGATGTACTACAAAATATTTAGTGGAATAAAAAAAATAATATGATTATGGTCCATGTAATAATATGATTATGAGGGATTTTGTGAGTAAGAAAAAAAAGTTGCTTTTTTACGTTATGAGTGTTGAAACTGAAATAAATCATAACTGCAAATGTTATCTCAGGGACCAGTTGTTTTTAAAACTATTTTCGATGTTTAAATTTCACATATAAATATGGATAATTGGGAGTAAAATCTATAAAAAATAATTTCTGTTGTAAATTTATAAGTGGTCTTTATATAAAAATGTTCAGGAAAACTAATGGTTAGGCAGGGTTCTCCAACGACTGGTTCGCGACATTTATATAATGGTTCTTAGGTGGTTCGCAAGTCGAAACGCTGGGAACCATGCTATAAACTCTAGAGCAGTGCTTCTCAAATTATCTGTGGTGAAGAACCAGTTTCTTTTACAGTATTTCCAATCATTCGCAGACCGATACTTTTGTAAAATACAATAAAAATGAATTACTCTCAGTTTCTATAATTATCTCGTCGCGGATCGCACCGGTCCGTGGGCCACACTTTGAGTAGCACCGCTCTAGACCAGTGATTTCCAAACGTTTTTGGTAGCGCACCCTTATTTTACTTAAAAGGACTAGGGCACACCTCGTAATAAAAAAAATTAAATATATAAGCTTAATATATATTTTTATTTATAAATCATTTATATGGAAGGCATTATATCTAAAATCACATATAGTTTTAAAAGATCACAAATAAAAAAATACAAAACAAAATTAAATCCAAGTTCAAGTACAAAATGTAGTAAATGTAAAGTAAGACCTATTTATTTTATTTATAAATAATTTACATGGTATGCATTATATCTAGAATCACATATATAAAATCACATATAATTTGAAAATATCATACGCACAATTCATCCTTTCTTGATCTACATTTGTTCAGTAAATTAAACAAGGATCTTAAATTAAAAAAGGAAACCTCATACCGTTTTAGTAGGACTGTAAATCTCTCGACACTCAATCGCGGATGAATGTATTATTATATGAACTTAAATAAATCAAATTAAAAATAGCTACTAATTAAAATAAAATCATGATGCATTCAATTCTCATATCATACCAAGCGCACCACGGACAGTCGGCGGCCACCAACCCCCACAAAAACCAACCAATATCGCATGCTAACATGAGAATTGAAAAATTGTCGCAAAAAATCTTAAAACCACGACACAAATATTCATCAATTCACAAACAATTTAAACTCTAAAACCGTTTACAAATTAAAGTTTAACTGTTTACAATTTATTAAAGTTTAAATTGTTTGTGCATTGATGAATATTTGTATCATGGTTTTAAGATTTTTTGCGACAACTGTTTTTCTATTCTCATGGTAGCATGCGATATTGGTTGGTTTTTGTGGGGGTTGGTGGCCGCCGACTGTCCGTGACTCCTCTCGGTGAGCCTGGTATGATATGAGAATTGAATGCATCATGATTTTATTTTAATTAGTAGCTATTTTTAATTTGATTTATTTGAGTTCATATAATAATACATTCATCTGCGACTATGTGTCGAGAGAGTTACAGTCCTACTAAAAAGGTATGAGGTTTCCTCTTTTAAATTAAGATTATAATAATAGGACATATTGGGCTGTGTTGCTCTTTTGATTCTAAAGGATGGACATATACTCCGAGCCCGAAGCGAGCTGTAGCTGCTTCGTTTCGGACATGGGCGAAACCGACGGTATGATCAAATAAAGCTGCATACTGAAGTATTAAAACACATTTATTTATAATTTTTATTTCCAATTACGTTTAGAAAAACTAAAGTTTTCATAATTAATAAAGGTTGATTTATTGCGGATTATCTCACGCACCCAACTAGACTACAGCTGAATTACAAAGAATAGTGTGTATCAAACTGAGGTGCGAAGAAAATTCAAGTGAGTTGCAGTATGACGAGAATAATCGTAATAATTGTACATATCACAATAATTACCATTAATAAAAATGACAGTAATCAATTATCATTAGTAGTTATGTTTGGGGAGTGAGGAAACATGAGTTAAAAATTTCAATTTTTAACAGATCTGAATATCGGAATTGCCAAACCATTTTTTTATTTTATTTTGCATTCCGCCGTCTAAAAGTACTGCTTACCATGGAAATCTTTTAACTTAATATCTATTATACGTAATTTTCAGGTCAGGAATTATTCTTCAATTTAAAAACCTTGAAGTATAAACTTTATTTAATTGAACTGCTATGCTAGGCCATTTTGTCAATTGTGAACTGAAAAATAGTACCGACAGTTGAGAGTTGCTTAGAAAAGGTTTTACCTCCACTCCTTTGCATCTATAACCATATTCTGGACGGTACATTTGCTATACTTAACTTTAAAGTGCTTTCCCGATTGTACGTTTTACTTCCCGTTTGCTGATTTCTGCTGATTAACTTCGTTTTTGTGGTGAATATTACTGTTTCTTTCCAGACATGCACCCAAGATTTTTCTCTGGAATGGGGGGGGGGGAGAAATCAGATCCTCTCATTTTCCAATAAGGAAATTACTTATTTCTTGTGTGATAGGTAACGTGAGAATGTACTAATTGGTTACTACGAACATACTACAAATAAACACTTCTCACCACCAAGTAAAATATTGTGCAAAATTCTTTGTTTATTACTTCTAAAACTGAATAAATAATAATAATAATAATAATAATAATAATAATTTGATTGATATAGCGGTATCCAACACTGGTAACCTGCAGAAAACCCATGGGGGAAAAATCAGGAAGTACACGAACCTAAGACAGGAGATAAAAGAGATGTGGCATATACACAAGTAACGACCATCCCGATCATCATGTCAACCACCGTTATGGTGCCAAAGATCCTACATGACAGCCTAGTAGCAATATGTCTCCCAGCGAACACCTACAAGGTTTGGTTTGGTTTTGGTTTTTATGGCGCATGGGCAACTAAGGCCATTATGCACCAAGTCCACACGCCTACAAGGAACTCCAGAAAGTCGCAATCCTGAACACCTGTAGGACATTCAGAGTTCCTCGATTAACAGTAACACCAGACATAACAACAACCACCCTGTGTACTTGGTAGCAATACCCGTCACGAGGCGGAAACCCCAACCAGGGAGAAATAATATAAAGATACCGGACGATCGATACCGGACATAACCCTTGTCGAAAAGAAGGAAATGGCTACTTATCTGATTGACGTAACGGTGCCCAACACTGATAACCTCTAGAAAACGAATGAGGAAAAGATCAGGAAGTACACAAACGTAAGGCAGGAGATCAAAGTGATGTGGTATATGCAAAAAATAACGACCATCCCGATCATCAGCACGGTGCCAAAGACCCTACATAACAGCCTAGCAACAATAGATATCCCAGAGAACACCTATAAGGAACTCCAGAAAGTTGCAATCCTGAACACCAGTTGTTGTTTGGTTTTTAGGAGAATTAGCAACTAAGGCCATATTGCTCCGGGGATATGCGGTGGTCAATCCCTGACCTTTCCGCATCCTCAGTATTTGGTGGTCACGGGCTCGAACCCCGGTCTAATCAAGAAGCGTGTGCTACGCACTGCTGCTCCTGCCCACCTGGCTGGGGAGGTGCCGCTGAACACCAGCAGGACAGTCAGAGAGTTCCTCAACCAACAGTAACACTTGACATAACAAAAACCCTGTGTAGTTGGTAGCAGTACCCGTCACGGAATGAAATCAAGGAGAAATAATATAAGAGCAACAATAATAATAATAAGCGGACACAACCAACCACCCCATACACTTGATACCAGTACCCGTCAAGGGGCAGGAAACAAAAATTCGATAAAAAAAAAGAGAAACTTTTTTTTAAATAATAATAATTATAAAAAGGTCCTTCTTTCATAATTATTATTTAAAAAATAATTATTATGACGACGGCGATCCTACAAACTGTGCTACTACGGTACAAGAACCGCCGTCCTTCCCTTACCAGGTGGAAAAGATCTCAGTTCGAGTCCCGTCGACGACGTGAGGAATTTTATGGGCCTTTTTCACAACGTGGCTGAGTTAGTCGGTCTCAGGCGAGAGTAGCATGGTTTTTTCTCCCGGAAACTCGGGTTTTTCGTCCAGCAAAACAGAAAATCGACCTCAAAACATACTAATTTACAGACAATATGCACGGAACAATATAGCCTCAGTCACTGATGCTCCTAAAACCCTACTACCCCTCTTTCTTCATCTCAACCTTCAACCCATGCACAATAAAAGTGTAAAGTGTGTTTGCGGCAAAACGGCAGCAGAGGTTCCCCCCCCCCCATCTCCGCAAAGTTTACATTGTCGTGTGATACAGTACGCTGTAAAGGCCAGAGATTTAAAAGTGTATGAATATTGTAGTGTGTAATGTCATGTAAAGTTGTTCTTCTGGCCATTTTGCAGCAAGACCTCTGCTGAGGCCCGACGTTTTCCGCACTTCGCCCCGTGGAGGAAAAACAGTTAAGCTAGTTTCCTGAGTTTCAGTGGCTGAGACCTAAAAAATAAGCTAGGGTTTGAGAGGCCGAAATTTTTTGGGGACGAATCTAATTTGGACATGTGGGGCTTTCGCTTACGTGCAGGTAGAGTCCCATGCACGGTACTGAGTACTACACTCATCGACAAAATTAAGATAACAAAATGTTTTTCACGAATACTAGGGGGGTTCTCCCCCTTCTCGCTTTGCTCGCCTACCCCTGCGCACGCTTTTCTACGTAAACTGTAGAGGTGTACCGAGTAAGTCAAATCTTTTCTACGTAAAAGACACCTGTCGAAACGCACTGATCATAAGTGGCCTATGTAATTATTTACCTGTGCATTTGTAGTGCGCAGCATTATTCTCAAGGTCGAACAAATATCACTATGTAATATTTACCAGAGTTTACACAGATCACTTAGGAGAAGGCCTTTTTTGCTTCGTGTTCCATAATGCATGAGGAATATTGCCTAAAATATTTAACTGATATATTTACAAACTATACAAATATTTAAAATATTTAGAAAATACTGAACTATTTACAAATATTCATTAATACGCAAAAAACGTTACAATGGAACATCAAATGGCAAACAGTGAGTCACATGCACGAGGTTAGTGAACGTTATGGAGGCAGTTGTCAATAATTAATTGAATTTGTAGTGACGTAATTGCCTCGCCCTCTTCTCCCATTGACTTGAATAAATATCACTAGAAGGAAAACGTTTTTAATGTAGGATTTTGTGACAATTTTTACCTTCTATTTGATATAATAGTCATTCTGGCATGCAAATTCCGAGTATCCAATAGAAATTGATATACCGCCATACAGAACCGTCCGTTATGCAAATTATTTATAAAAAGACGGGTTGCGAACACATCAATCCATTCCCATTTCTTCTTTTCTTTCTTCTTTTTTTTTTTTTTTTTTTTTTTTTTTTTGCTTGCTCGGTGGGATAGTCGCATTTCCATACTCAGGATGGCAAGTCATCGCGTTTTAGATGATTCTTTGAGATGGCAGGCCGTTGGACGACTTGAAGACAGGCAGCCGCAGGTGGAGGTGACACGTTGGCATAATGTATCACGCAATGTTGTCTCGGCACTATGGAAGCAGTTTCAGGAGAGAGGAACCATTACGAGAAGAGCTGGCCAATGTCGCCCGAGGGTTACATCAACCAGAACAAACTGCTATCTAGCTCTAACAGCAAGGCAGAACCCTACGATGTCCGGTCGTTAATTGTCTCTTGAGGTTGCTGAAGCACAGGTGAAAACATTTCCAACCGGAATGTGTTTAAAAGGCTCAATTGAAGTGGACTCTACGCAAGTAAGCTACTAATTCTTATCCCATTAACCCCAGAGTACGGCAGAGCTCGTAGAAACTGGTGCCATGAACAACATGCGACTTCGATCCCTGAAAAATGGTGTACAGTTCTGTTCTCTGATGAGTCCCGTTTTAGCCTACAAACAGATTCTAGATGTTATTTCTGGAGATAAAGAGGAATGCGGCACCATCCTTCCAACGTCAGAGAAAGGGACAATTACGGTAGAGGCGATGTTCTCGTGTGGGGCGGAATAATAACCAATGCCCGCACCCCTCCATGTTTTTGATAGGGATTACTGTAACTGCGCCAGAGGTATCAAGCACAGATCCTTGAACCCTATGAGCAACTTCTTGGGAGTACGGTTGGCAAAGATTTTCTTTTCATGCACGACAATGCCACTGCACATAGAGTTCAAGTGGGGGAGGAAGATCCTGAAACTGAAGGTATTCAACGACTACCGTGGCCAGCACAATCACCAGACTTAAATCCGATCAAACATGGGTCGGACGCCCTTTGCACACTGACAGCTAACTCCTTGCTCGAACTATTATATTAGGGTCACCTGGTAATTTATTACATATATCCATATATGTATTATGCCTGTCAATTGCATGCATTTTCTGGTCGATTTGCCTGTTTTCTGGACGTAAAAACCCCATATATGGGGGAAAAACCTTGCTATTTACGCCTGACGCTGACTAACTCAGCCACGGATGAAAAAAATACCATTAAAGTTCCTTGCGTCATCGACAGGATTCGAACCTGGGTCTTTTCCATCCAGTGTTGGGAGGATAGTGACGATACCGCTGTGCTTCCCGCGCAGACATAACTCCTCGGTCACTTTGTGAGCTAAGGTTTGCGCTGGTGGAAGGATGGGAATTGTGGCCACAAAATCTTATAGACACTCTTGTATCCAGAATGGTTTGCCGCTGTCAGGCCTGTTTAGCTGATGGGATCAGACACCATACTGATGTTATGTGACCATATTTTCGAGCATCTTGTATCGACTTCTGTAATGTGACCTTTTTGGTAATTCTTATAAAATCCCTTTAAATGTCCCTTATACCTGTCCAAAGTTTCTCGCTGTCTCCTCATTTCAGAAAAGGTGCATCTCTTTCCTTACAGGTTTACACATATTTTACATCAGTGGTCTCTTACTTACTGCAAATCACAATGTCTATCAATTCACCTATCAAATAAATTACTATTTTCGTCATTTACCTCAGTAGTACTTATTACAACTCACTTATTTCTATCAAATCAGCAACACATATCAACTCAATTATTATTTTCATCACTTACATCAGTAGTACTTATTACAATTACTTATTTCTATCAAATCACCTATCTATCAACACATATGAAATCAATTACTATTTTTCATCACCTAGCATCAGTAGTACTTACTACAACCTCCAATGTCTATCTTAGTTACTCCCACTTTCTTATATAGGGCAGGGTTCCTCCTTTCTCTCAATGCTTCTCAATAAAATTATTTTTTCTTCCTTTTTCATGTTAAAATATTACTTATCCCTTCAAATATTACCTGGGAATCTTATACGTTACACTATCATCTGTTAACACATTGTCTAGAATAATAATATAGGTTACCACATTATCATCCGAATGCACCAATGATTTATTCTATTATAAATTCCCTTATGTTTTTTTTTTTTCTTTACCCCTTTAGTACCCTTACATCATTTCATGGTCATTAGCTTTATATATAATCTAACCCAACTTAATAACTTAACTGTGCATTACAAAAAATATTTCCTTTGAAAGATACTATGAGTTCAGGATTCAACAAAAACTGGAACAGACTTACGTTCCGAAATGGACCGCTGCTTTTAATTCTTTTGCACTCTTGTTTTCCTCCAGGGCAGACAGGCTTCTCATATCCCTTCAAATATTTTTGGCGGTCCATCTCTTCTTCGGGGGATCGTGGACTGGATACTCCTTTTCACGTAGATTTCTCGACTCACATATCTGTATACCTGGCTCATTCCCGACGGGCCGGATCTAGACCATCTGTAGATTCCTACATGAAATTTCTTCGGAAATACAGCATGTGATTACGTTGCTAGACACGCCGACCACCCGACTCCCTCTCTCTCTACCTTTACCTTTTACTTGAAAATATGTTTCCCACTCGTCCGCACTTCCCCACGCTCCGAAATAACAACCACTCCACACTCTTTCCATAACGCTCTCGTTCCTTTTTTCCCTTCTCCCATATCTTACTATTTCGAAACTCCGAACTTCAAATCTAGAAACTCTTCATGTCCTCACTACCTCTCCACCTCACTCCTTTTTTTTTTTTTTTTTTTTTTGTTCTTCTTCACCTCACTTCCACAAATTCCCAACTCTCTCTCCCAAACTGAACTCCACAAACTTTCTTCTTTCTCTCTTCGACTCACATCCGAACCCTCTTTTTCCTCAGAAGTTTGAACCTTCTCCCACAGGACTCTCAACCAGTCCCAATACTCAATTAATTTCTCACTTTTTCATATTTGTAAAAAAACTTACCACAATCTCTCCCTCATGAACAAACCAAACTCCTCTCTTGTGATTTTCTTGTTTATTTCGTTTATTTTGCACAACCGCATTAACACTCTTTCAGTCTGCCGATCGACTCCAAAAATACCTATTTTCGTGTTTACACTTTCCTTGCTAAATGTCGCCAACTTACCTAAAATCCGCCACACTGACGTTGCCTTCTTTTTACGAAAATGCCGGACTGTCCACTCGTAGGGGAGGGGTGTCGAAAAGTGTTTTCTGGGGGGTCGCCGCGGTTAATTTTAGTTGTAATTATTTTTATAGGAAATTTCCCCACGAAGGTTTTCAACACTTATTTATTTCAATATGGCATATGGCTACACTGCAATATTCTACTAGTGGTTGTAACACTGATTTTTGATAAATGAAAGGAAGTGACCTAAGGTCCACCGCAGCGGATACTTAAAAAATATTAAAAGCCCGCCGTGTTCATACATATTAAACATTTTATATGATTTTAATTTAAGCCCGCCATATTTTAATTTAAAATAATTACTTATTTTAAATTAAAATATGGCGGGCCTTTAATATTTTTTCAAATTTCCGCCGCGGCGGTCCTTGATTCACTCCCTAAAAATAAAATATACAAATGCAGTGTTATCATTAGAATAAAATTCTATGTTACAAATATTAAAAAATATTCACTATGATGCAAAATTTAATATCAGAATTAATTTTTAATCGGTGTCTCGATGTGTGAATAACAGACTGTCGAATAGGGACCGTTGAATAAAGGTGAGTTGCTCTCTTAACGCAGCTGAAGATCACCTCGTATGTTTTGCTGACGCCGCCATGTTTGCAATGATGTACTATAATTCAATAATGTCCACGATGGGCCGTCTAATGCAAACTGGCGCGAACTTCATTCGCCAATAGTCAACACCTTTAGTTGGCGCCATGATAGCAACCAGCCACTTACTGGCAAGAGTCTTGCCAGTACGACTCTTCTAGCTCATCTGCAAGAGGTACTTGATTCTCTGATCAAAATTGTGAATTACATACATCAAATCTGGAGCCTTCAACACCCGTCTGTTTAAAGAACTCTGTAAAGACATGAATTCTGATCACGAGGTTCTTCTTTTCTACACTGCTGTACGCTGGTTGTCGAAAGGAAATGTTGTCAATCGTGTATTTGAGTTGAAAGATGAAATCAAGTTGTTTCTGGAAGTGCAAGGGAAACATGACCTTGTGGCTTACTTTAATGATGAAGCTTGAAAGAAAAGAGTTGCTTACTTAGTAGACTTTTTAGACCAGCTAAATAAGCTGAACCTGAAACTTCATGGAAAGGAAACACACATTATCCAATTTCAAGACAATCTTCAGGCATTTGTATCCAAGCTGCAAAACTGGCGTCGGAAAGTAAATCTTGGAAACATAGCCATGTTTGAAAAACTCTACAGTGTGGTAGAGGAATCTGAAGGTGAACTGGATGAGAATCTGAAGGAGGAGATTACTGGGCACCTTGAATCGCTTGAAAAGGAATTTCAGCGGTACTTCCCTGAGCTTACAGAAGAGGAAGCTGCACTGGTACGAAACCCATTCTCTGCTTCCCTGAATGTAGCCAGCATTCCCGGTGAAGTACAGGATGAATTCTTGGATCTGCGGAACGATTCCTCGGCACGTAATTTGTTTTATGAAAAATTGCTGACTCAGTTCTGGTGTGCTATGTATCAGTCATATATAAATGTCACCATGCTTGCTTTTCGAGTTTTACTTCCATTTGCCTCTACATATCTCTGCGAGAGTGGATTTTCAGCGCTTCTTCATATCAAAACAAAGGGAAGAAACAGGCTGAATGTTGAGGACATGAGGTTGGCTTTAACAAACACTCAGCCGCGAATTTTGAAGCTGGCTGCCCAGATGCAAGTACATCGCATTATATATTAGGTTAGAATTATATTCTGAAAAATCTATTTTTAATGTGTTTTCTTTACCCTATTAAAAATGCCTTTTTATGCAAATGTGGCGGGGGTCGCAGTTTACTTGGCTATTATAAAAGGAGGTCGCGACAAAAGTTGGGAAACACTGTCTAAATGAACATCGGGAAGATGCGACCTCAGCAAAAGGATTCATTAAGTTACAACAGGGAGCGGAGGTGGAACCGGTGTTCGTCCAGGCTTATCTTGGAAATCCACTGTTTCGTTTCCTTCAGGTATTGAATAATTACAACATTGATTTTACATTTAATCCGTCAATGTATAAGAATTTGCTCCCTACTTTGTTTTGTTAGTCTAAATTTTGTTTATATTTTAATTCTAGCGCGTATTGATTTATACTGTTTTGTATTGATTCTGTAATTCTCAGCATGCTCACCATTATCTAGGGTCTGTGTGCCTTGTGGGTGAGAAGTCTGTATGTAAATAAATAAATAAATAATCTGCGAGGCATCAGAAAAGGAAAAAACAAATAGTGGACACTCAATTTGAAGGACTATTAAAGATCTAAAAAGATCTTTAACTGTTCAAAAACTGTTTAATTTTAATTGTAATTTATAGGAAATTATTAATTTTTTTCCCATTTTAATCGAGTTTCTATGCGGGATTAGGGGGAGGGGGAGTTCGAGCCCAGCGATACACCGATTCCGAATGGCAGCCAACCCACAAGTTAGTCAAAGAACTTAAAATTAACTTTTGTTAAGTTATTAAATACTACTAACACCAAATGAAACACTTACTAAAAAAGAAAATCACTGTTAATTTCCCCTAAAATTGTTGGCGGACAATCAGGAGCAATAAACTTTCATCAGGCAGACCACGGTAGGTAACAAGAAAACACTGAGTGACTGAAACTGACCGCAGCACCGATGCATATGGTCTGAGAAATCCATACGCCAAAAATTCTCAAGAACAAGAGACACATAATATACTGGCTTAATTCCTCGGCGCAAATTAAAAAAAAATATCGGATCTATCCAACTAATCCCAACACTCGCATGTAGCTTTCAAGAAAACTGTTGGAACTTTTTACTGAAATGAAAGCCTTTTATCACTTGATATGAGTGTGAGGAAACTCAGTGGCACACTATCGATTGAATGACTTTTAATACACCATCCAACGAAAGTGAACCGAGCCTCAGGAAATCCATAGATCTGCACCCTGAGGATAGCAAGGCCCTACAACGCGCCTGCTTTAGAAAATATATAAATATGTAACTCCTAAAATATTAATTGCCAAACCCTTGACATTTTATATGAACTCATATCATTTTATTACTGTACTGAAAATTTTCTTAAATAATGAAATTTGAAAGAAGAAAAAAAAAAAAAAAAAAAAAAAAGCTCATTCTAGAGCATTGCAAATTTGGTAAGAATTTTTGATCTGGCTATATCTGTACCAGCAGAGGGCGCTTCGTCTGTTATATTTGCTCTTTATAAAAGCTCTTGTGTATTTTACTAGCACACGTGCGGAACCATAATTTGTTTTCAGTTTGCCGTACGTGCCAAACGTGGATATTAGAAAGCCGCACCAATCTCATCATTGCCCTCCCAACTTACGGGCAAAGGGGAGGGCTAGGGTTTGCCCTGCTCACATCAGCCTCGGCGTCGCCAACGCATCGTTAGCGGCCGAGTAACGTCAGCTTCAATCAAGATTGAAGAATACCAGAACAGAGAGCCGCTGCGTCAATAGCCAGCCTTTCACTGGCGCAGCGATTGCTGGAAACAGATCAATACGAAGGCCGGCTTCTAACATTTAATATTATCTATATTGCGCGATAGGGACAATTTATGGGTTTGTCTTTCTTCCCTTGTAACCTTGGTTTCAGGAACCATCGTCTTCGCTTACAGCGGCCTAAGAACAGAGAATTCCTTGTGATCAAATGGGCATCCTTAATGATAACGTAGTTCCGAAATCCTCGGTGGGTCAATTAATGTTCGGCTTGCTTATAGATGCAACGCTCTGGGTATTATGATTAAGGAGGAACCTAGTTTTCACTGACTGGATAAGGCTAGTAACTGTCTGTCAAATGAGAGGACTGGGGACTCCATTAACGCAACTTTATGAGTTGTACGTACTGTATTACTTTTCATATATTTTTGGCTAAGGCAAGTATGTGTATAATGCCACTAGAGCACTTAACGCTGATAAAGTTTACTTCAATCAACGTATGCAAATCAACTCCACAAGAAACAAATAATATATGAGAATTTTTGTGATATACTTGAGGAGGATATAAATTTTTCAATAAAAGTGTAAAAGGGACAGACAGATATACACTGCATAAACCAAATTATTCGGACCCAAATTCATGAATATCGTGTACTGCAGCAGGATTCGTCTTGGACGATCTGGACAATTATGCGCTACCTTTAATGCGGCAGTACTAGGAAAAAGAACATTATCACCATGACAATGCTTAATGTCATACTTCGAGGGTCACACAGGACTGATTTATGAACAGCGACGCTGAAAAGTTGGACTGGACAGTTCATTTACGCTGATAAAAGTTACTTCAATCAATCTACGCTATAAAATCTAGGAAAAAAAACTTTTTTTCTTTCTGGATTTGATTAAAAAAAAAACTAATAAACATCACACCTCAACCCATTAAACACTTGCGAGACGAACCTTGGTGTCATATTGCCGCCATAGCCTAGTGGTCAGGCGCGCGGGTGCACAAGTACACGTGCCTTGAGTGACCAGGGTTCAAGCCCGTGACTGCTGAATACGGTGTATTTCTTGTATTCTGTCTATCTTGTGAACTCCTCTGACCGTTTGGTCGTCCCGGAGTATAAACAGAAAATTTATTTATTTTACACTTCGGCTAAAATGGGCTAGTTCCGGCCGACATTTCCCAGAGGTTGGTAGAAAGTATACTCAGGCGAGTATATCATACAGTTCCTGTCTCTACATCGGGGGTTATAATCACGGTCCTTCCACACTAAGAGTAGTGTGTGGATAGTTGTGTTTTCTCGTACTTTCGGTTTAGCGAACATAACTTCAGGTTAACGAGGTTATAAGTTTCCAAATTATAGTGTGTTAATTTTTGAGGTTATTAGTTGCATTTCCTCCAAAAATTGAAGTGAGATTTCAACTGAAAAAGGAGGAATTAAAAGTTATACAAAAGTGCAGTTACCACAGAGGCTGTACCAATATGGCGGCCATGTGGTAACGATTGGCAATATGATAGACTGGTTGGCGGGAAAGTGGTTTTTGACTTAGATTGCAAAGCAGGCAGTCATTCTGTATTGGAATATCATTCAGTTGGTATTATATTTATATAATGAATTTACTCTGAAGAAGGCTAAGGTGAAAACTTAAACGTTGAATTGCTTTCTCTTAATTAATAATATATTTAAGTGGATATTAAGTTTTGATTGATAAATGAACGGTAAAATGGAAAATAAAAGTCAAGGAAAAAAAGGGAATGGGGCTAGAGGAGGGGTTGAATCTGTTGGTTTTCCCCCTCTGCCTCCTGTAGTTTCAAGGAGTGCTAAATTAATAAACAGTCTTAGGTTAACAAAGAAATATGATAATAAATCTGTGAAAGGAAGGATATCTAAGATACCATCAATAACTAGAAGTGAGAGTAGTATGCAAGTTTTAAATGTGGAACATGTTGAGGATAACAATGTTCAAATCAGTAATGTAGAGTGTGCAGTAGAAACAATGGCGAGCCAGGTGTCTGGCTTAAGTCTGGAAAGTACTCCTTTGGGGAAGGTGTCTGAAATTGAAACACAAAGTGATGTGGGTTGTGGGATAGAAACTCTAGATGATTTAGTACTGGAACAAATAAGAGATTTTTCAACTGAGGAAGACTCAAAACGAGATATGGTATTAGCGCAAGGGAGAGCGAAATGTTAGCTTGTAACATTCATGAGCGACAGAACTGATATGAGGATGTATCATCAATATATGAGATGATTATTAAATTGAAGAAGCAAGTTGTTGACTACATTAAAAATGAGGTGAATAAGGTGACAAAATCAGCATCAAACTTTGTTCTAGACAAATGGATTCATATGAAAATAATGACGACAACATTAATTATAAATAATGAACGATTGAAGGCACGAACACAAAAGTAAAAACAACTTTGATTGATGATATAGTCAGGGATCAACCTGTTCCAGAACAGAATTTTACATACGGTTAAAATTGAAAATACAGGTGATTTTATGGGGTCCCAAATTAGTTCCAAGGTTAGTGATAAAAAGGTGCAGGAAGATCCTGAAATGACTTTCTAAAATTACTTTAATCTAAAATTACTTTTAGATTAAAATCAGGATCTAAAACAAAACTGACAACTTGGATCATAGGATTATCACCCAGATTATATAATAAATTCAGACAGAATGTATTTGGGTTTTACTGTTCATAGGTTTAGGAAGTTTGTAGTGGTTTCTAAATGCTTCAAATGTTTAGGGTATGGGCATACAAAGCAGAATTGCACCCAAAAAACAGTTTCATGTGGTCATTGTGCTGAAGGAGGTTGAATTTAGCAGATTGTTTTTTTTTGTTTGCAAAAGGACCAATCTGCTAAATGTATAAATTGTAAAAGAAGAAAAAGGGACTGTAATCATTCAGTGAGAGATCCCAATTGCCCTAAATATTTAAGAGCTTTGGAAATAGCAAAATTGAAAATAAATAATGGATAACACTGTTACCGTGAATAATAACAGAGACTGCAAATACATGAACCTAGATGATTTGAATATATTACGAATAAACTGTGAGAGGTCAAGAGCTGTACGGTTGAGTTAAGGGTTCTATCTTGTGAGTATCCATATGATATTATTTGTATGCAGGAGTCTTATTGTTTACGTCAAAGTTCAGAGTATAAAGTATTGTGTTTCCCAATTAATGCTAAACTTGTCCATTCCGCTAATGATCAATCAAAATCTGCTATTGCAATTATGAATCGATATAAATATAGCAGTTATGAATGGGTTATGCTCATATAAAAATACCTATGCTTTGATTTCTACTGCAATGATTTCTTTTTATTTACTTTCCATGTACAGTGAAACTTCCCTTTAACGGACAGCCATGGGGAACGAAAATGTGTCCGTTAGAGAGAAGTGTCCGCTAACAAGAAGTCTGAGGGAGAAAAAAAAAAAGAAAGAAAGAAAAATCGTTAAACGTTTAATGTAAAATTAAATTAAAATATATACAGATTTTGAACAATATTTTTGTAAATAATATACAATTACATACACAAGAGATAAAGAAAAATCGTTAAACGTTTAATGTAAAATTAAATTAAATTATATACAGATTTTGCACAATATTTTTGTAAATAATATACATACAATTGTGCTATGCATATTATGACTTTATCTTAAGAAAAATACATACAGTAATCACTTATTTTCTTCTGCAGCTTCTTCCGGCTGATAATTTTGTTTTCAACATTTGTTTGGAGTGAAGAAACCATCGAAAGTCCTTCAGTATCTTCTTCAGCGGCGAAAAACATTTTTAAACGATTGATTTGTATGAGCGCTTCTTCTATTTTCATCGGTGGTTCGTCGTTAATATGTTCTTCGACAGAATGACCTCCTTCCATTTCTTCATCCTCATGAGGAACTTCTTGAAAAATATCGATGATAATGTCGTTGATATCTAGAGCACCATCTTCTGTAGTGAGGTTCGAATCTATACCTTTGTAGCCAGGGTCACTTGTAGCTGAAGTATCGTACATTATCAATAGATGTTGAAGTTCTTGTTCCTCTTGGTGCTCCACATTGCTGTTCACAACTTCAATTTTTGCGTTTGAGAAGCCAGACTTTACAAAACAGTTCACGACAGTTTGTTTTCTAATTGCGTTTACTGAAGAGGAAATCCATTGAATCGCATCTAGGATGCTGATTTTCTTTGTAAGGTCACTCGCACATGTTACATCGTTCATGTTTGCAATGAGATGTCTTAAAACACGTTTTCTGTAGTGAAGTTTAAATTTTTTTATTATCCCTTGATCCAAGGGCTGACACTCTGAAGATGTGTTTGGTGGCAGAAAAACGATTTGAATGTTGGACAATTCAATGTGCGGGTGAGATGCAGCATTATCCATGAAAAGACTAATTTTTCTGTTTTGACGAATCATGTTTTGGTTAAAGTGACTTATCCATTCGCTCATGATATCTCGTGTCATCCACGCTTTTTTATTAGACTTCCAGTCAACATCCAAAAGATTCAACTTTATGCCCTTGAAACAACGAGGATTTTGTGGGTTTCCTATAACAAGAGGTTGTTCAAAGTCTCCCAGCATATTTGTACACAATAGTACAGTCAAGCGTTCCTTAGAAATTTTTCCGCCCTGGCACTTTTCGTTTTTAAGACTCATTGTTTTTTCAGGAAGAGCTTTAAAAAAAGAACCCTGTTTCGTCACAGTTGTAAATATCCTTAGCTTCAAAATTACGACATAAATCTTCCAATTTGACGGTCCACTCTGTTTCAACCCCAGTATCAACAGATCCACCTTCACCACTTACGGTTTTCCAAGAAATTTTTATGCCGAGTTTTGAACTTGTCTAGCCATCCCACAGAAGCTTTGAACTCATTTACTCCCATAGATTTCGCAACCTCCAAAGCCTTTTCCCTAATAATAGGCCCATTAACGGGAATTTTTTTAGCACGTGCGCGACAAATTTGAAGTCCAACAATTTTCGGGAATGATTTTTTGAACCTGATCATTTCCCTGTTGCCAAAATTGTTTGAGCAGTTCATTTTTTTTCTTTAGGATGTCGCTTACCTGCGTCTTCCCGATTTTGAATTTTGCAGCGAGATTGCGAACACTATTTTTTTGCCGATCATACGCATTAATGAGTTCGACTTTATCTTTTAAAGTTAAATGTTTACGAGAAGACATTGTGCACTTCACACGAAACTGAACAAAACTGAAAACTGAAACTGAAAAGACGAAAGGCCGTCCATATTCCCCCCCCCCCTGCACGCACCGAATTCATCAGAAGTTTTACATGTGCCTTAAAATTCTTGAAAAAGGGTTTAGAACCGCGACGTAAACCTTGATAAAATTCAGAGAATTGGAAATAGAAAATAAACACACGATTGAGGCAATACGTGGAAGAAACGTTCCTAGAAAAAAGGCCGTGAGCTCGCCCGCTGTCCGTTATGGGGAAATCAAATTAAGTGCTAATCTAAACGAAACAGTGCAGATTGCCTGTCCGCGTCCGTTACAGAGAATGTCCGCTAGACAGAAGCTGCAAACACGTTAAAACCAATGGAGGTGAGTTGGGGAATTTGAAAATGTCCGTTGTAGAGAGATGTCCGTTAACGAGCGGTGTCCGTTAGGAGAAGTTTCACTGTATTGTACTCCAGCAGAAGATATAGATGATACTGATAATTACAGTACATTGAAGTGATTATGAATCTTATTGGTGCCCCTAATTTAGTAATTGCAATGGATGCAAAAACTAAATCAGGACTATGGTATAGTGGAACACCGGATAGCAGCGGTAAAATGCTGTAAGAGATGATATTGGCATATAATTTGACTGTACATAATCTTCAAGGTATGCCATTTACTTTTTATACGATAAATGGACAATCAAATATAGATGTTACCCATTCATCAGCTGATATGAGCTTAAAGTTAAGACTGGAAAGTGATGACCGAATACACACAAAGCAATCATAGAGCAATACATTTTAAAATAAATGCTGAATGTAATGCAGAAGGGATTAGCTGGATACAATATATGACAAGATTTTCTATGAGGACAGAAAGGGGGATAAATTCCAGCGCTCTTTAAATTTAGATTTTGAGGGTTCCAGTTTAATTGATTTAAAGAGGCTAAATGCGCTGGAGTATTCAATGTATGTGCAGAACTCCTTGTACAGATGTGTGCAGGGAGGAAGAAAATTAGACCCACTAGATTTGTTCCATGATGGACAGAGGAACTGTCTAAATTACACAGAGGTCAATAGGGCTTGGCGTGGTTACCAAAAAGAACTATTTGTACAAAAGAGGAAATTATATCACAAAATGATTAAGGGAGAAAAGGTTGAGATCTAGGCCAGAATTTGTGAAAGATATGAGGAACAGGGAACCTTGGGGTTTGCTATATAAGTTGAGCAGAAATAAGATTACATTTGGTGAGGTTTTTTTAGTGTTAATGATAACAATATTGACTGGCAGTCTTCCATTTCTGCAATCATTAGTAACATTTATAAGCAGAATGATACAGATCAAGATACTGAAGTCAAAGGAGAATTAGGGAAGAAAATTATGGTTATGAAACAACTGTTGAAACACCTTTATTTGATAGGCTAGAACTCAAAACAGTAGTAGATAAGTTAAATTCAAATAAATGCCCAGGGTGGGATCTTGGAAATAAATTTTCCAAGATCCCACCCTGGGCATTCATTTTAATTGTTGAGAATTATTGAGTCTACAATTCCAAATATATGGAAATATGAAATACTGAAACGCAGACTTAAACTTGGGAAGAACTCTCTGGATCCTAAGGCTTATAAGCACGGCTGTAGTGGAGGGTATAGGCCGTATACCCTTCTATATTTTTTAAGGTGAATAGCGTATACCTTCTGGTTTTTGAAAGACTGAAATACGACGTATACGGGTATACTCTCTGAAATTCGATTAATATGCACATTACACTCTCTACTTTTCTTAACATTCATTGAGTATACCTTCTGCTAATTTTACGACTACAGCACTGCTTATAAACCAATATCGTTGCTAGCTAATTTAGGTAAAGTATATGAGAGGCTAATAGCGTTAATAAAACAGTTAATAGTAGAATGTAAATTATGTGAAACTAACCAATTTGGTTTTACACCAGGTAAATTAGCTGTAGATGCTATAGAAAATTTGATAGCTCTCCTTCAAAATATGTGCTGACAGTGTTCATTGACTTCAATGGACTTTTAATGCATTATGGTGGCAGAGTGTCTCAATCCTTTTATTAAAATGTAGTGTAGTAAACAACTATATAGGATTCTTTGTAGCTAATTCTCAAACAGAAGGGTGGCAGTTAAGGCACAGCACTTGAATTATGAGACTGGAATATGTAGAGGGTGTCCGCAGGGCTTTGTATTGGGTCCCATTTGTTGAAATTTAGTATTAGATCAGTGACTCTCTAGGAGCCTTGAACATTGTCACAGATGATTTGGTTCTCTGTATACCAGGTAATTTAAGAGTGATGTTAGAAGAGAGAGCTAAAGTTATACTGGATGATTTAGCAATGTGAGCCACAACTAATAAATTGAGTATATCTGTTAGGAAAACAAAAATGATGGTTTTTAAGGGTGGTTTCAAGCATGATCGTCCCCTTACTGTAAAAATTTATAATAAACAAATCAAATATGTTAAAAGTTTGAAATATTTAAGATTAATTACTGATGATAAGTTGCAATTTTTTGAATATTTAGTAGAGCTAGCAGATAAAATTAAAACATTCAGTGCAACTATTATGAGGTTAACAAGATCTGAGTGGGGATTGAGTAAAAGAACTTTACAGTTATACTATAAGGATTCCTATTGTGCCATATGGTGCTGAAACTTCGTTTTGGAATATAAATAAGGTTAAAATAAGAAATAAATTCAATTCAATTCAACGTGTGTCATGCTACTGGCTATGGCTAGAGTATGTAGGACAGTATCCAGTAATGCATTACAAGTTATTGTTGGAGCTTCGCCATTAGATTTACATATACAGTATTGCATAAAGGATGTATGTATCATTTAAACAAAGGTAAAGAGATTCAACTTATGGGGATTAGTACCCAGTTACAAAATGATAGGAAAGTTAAAAAAACACTAATTATAAATAAAGTGTATGACATGTGGCAAACTCGTTGGGACAACAGTGATACTGGGAGGGTAACTAAAAACTTTATGCCGGATGTCACATTTACTATAACGGAAAATCGAGGACAGTGGTTTTTTCCGGCTACGTTTATCTCATTTATTATAACAGGGCACGGGTCATTAAATGCTAAGTTGTATCATTTAGGTTTAGTTAAGGATAGCAGATGTTTTTGTGGTTCTGAGGAGACATGACATGGAATGTCACAATTATCATAATACTGTATAAGAATGAAGCAGTTCTTGTAAATAATGAAACTCCTTTAGACATTTTAGTGTCTAATAATACATATTTTATAGCTTTTCAAAAGGTATTGCACTTCTTGTAGATGGTATTTAGTGCAGTGTGCACAGACAGGGGATGTATAGGAAGGGTTGGGTTTTTTTTTTTTTTTTTTTCACCCAGGCTTGGGCAATCTGAGTACGGGGCAGAACATTCACTGGTTTGGTACCAGTGGATGTTAAGACAGTGCTGGACACAGGCCTGGCTCCTCGTGGGTAGCACAGTTGGTAAATTTGCTGTCCTCCGGGCGATCAAGAGTTGAGTTCGAGTCCCGTCGATGACATGAGGAATTTTTCTGGGCCTTTTTTCACAGCGTGACTGAGTTAGTTGGTCTCAGGCGAGGATAGAATGGTTTTTTTCTCCTGGATACTCAGGTTTTTCGTCCGTCAAACAGAAAAATCGACCACAGAACATACACGAAGCAATATGGCCTTAGTCACTGATGCTCCTAAAATCCTACAACTACAACTGGCACCTCGTGCCGGGGAGGAGCACCAGGCAGCAGCTGCCCAGGTGATGACTGTGCCTGCTTCCTGGTGGAAAAAAGGCCTGACATAACCAACACAATACTGCAGACCATGCATAACATTGACACAAACACACACTTATTCATATCTTAGGCCCGTTTAACAGATTTCTGTATATCATCACAGAATTATTGGTGAAGATGGACTGTTGTCTGGGGTCACCAAAAACAGGGTAAACGACCTGGGGTGTCCGAATATTTTTGGTCATATAGCCTAAGAGCACCAAAGGAGCATGGAGATATACAGGGTCCAGTCACATTATTATGACCACCTACCTAGTATCCAGAATATCGCCTTTCGTAGCATGCACTGAAGCCAGCCGCCGTAGGAAGGACTCAACAAATCCGCGGAAGGTCGCTATGGGTATCTCTGATCATGCAGACTGAAGTGCACCCCGGAGTTCCTTGGTGGAGGATCCATCCGTCTGATGTGTCGATCAAGGTAGTCCCACAGATTTTTAATTGGGTTAAGATCAGAGGAATTCTGTGGCCAAGGGAGTAGCTTGAAATCTTCGTCGTGCTCCTCAAACCAATCACGGACAATTCTGGCGACATGGCATGGCGCATTGTCTTGCTGATAGATACCAACGCCCCCAGCGAACACGGTTAACATGTACGGGTGTACCTGATCGGCGACGATCGATTGGTAACCATTTGCGTTCAGGGTGCCCTCCAGAGGTATCAGTGGACCCAAGCCATGCCATGAAAACATTCCCTAGCACAACAAACTACATACAACATGACCCATACATTACTTTTAAACCTCTAGCATAGACAGGGTACTGTCACTCGATACATAGAACATACGTGGAGATGGGAGAAATCCCCGGAGCCGTCTGACCCTCAACATACCTATACCATAATGCCGCCCCCACCAGCCTGCCTTCTGCAAACAGTCGTGTCTGGGTGTCTGTTCCCAGTCTGCGCGGGTGGCACAGTGGTATCCTCACCATCTCCCCCCCCCCAACACCGGGTGGAAAAGGCCCAGGTTCGAATCCAGTCGATGACACTAGTAACTTTAATGGGCTTTTTTCACTCCATGACTGAGTTAGTCGGTCTCAGGCGTAGATAGCAAGATTTTTTTTCCCAGAAACTGGGGTTTTTCGTCCAGCAAAACAGACTTTCATTTGATTTGGATTTTATTGGCGCATTAGCATCTAAGGCTATAATGCGCCAGCAAAACAGACAAATCGACCATAGAACACATGCAATTAACAGACATATGACACAGCACGGCAGATGAATTTAATTATTTGGGTGGCCTAAATATAATAGTTTGGGTTTTTTTTTTTTTTTTTTTTGTCGTGTTGGAGACCTTTCTTGGTGGCCCCAAGGTTCATTTGGACGGCCAGTTGAGCAACAGTAGCGCGCCGATAGGTCCTGACCAACCGTTTAGCCAAAGTTCACCTCTGGGATCAATGGCGCATGGGCCCCCACAATTGGCATGTCGGGTCATCAAAACTATCCCATTCGTCCAGTCTTGATACACTTTCACCACTGCAGCACGTGAGCATTTCACAAAGTTCGCTGTTTCGTGCCTTTTTCCAAGACTGATAGATCGCTTGCCCATGACAGAGGCTGCTACTGTGTTCACAGATGCCGAACATCAAGCCTTATATGCTTGCGGTGTTCGAACTTGACACGTGCGCTGTGTGATTCGATAGGTGAGTGTGATGTCTGCATTGGGAGGTAGTCATAATATTGTGAGTGGACTCTGCAATGATTAAATGAATATTAACGATGCTGCCAGAGGAATTTACAACTTCGTTGTAACTACAGTAAACTGAGTTTGATTAAGAAATGACAAAGTGCGCGTATCAGTTCAGCAGAATTTATTTTCTAAAATGAGGTGCACATCGGTTGAGTGTACCTCAGATTTTGTAACAAGTGGCCAAATGTCGCGGTAGGAAGTCGAGAAGATTGTTACTGTTGCGTTTTAGACGCATCAGCGACTTAGGCCATATTATGCCACTGTGTATTACGTCTGTATAAAGAGTGCTGAAGGCCGATTTGCATATTTTGCCGAATGAAAAACCTACGATAACTCATCGTAAACCCTACTCCTTCAAGCTGAGATCGACTATATATAGCCTCGATTGAAGAATACTTTAGAAATTCCTCCAGCCATAGACGGGAATTCTACTAGATCCCTCCAAATGAGTGGTGTCATATGGAGAAGTCTGGATTGTTGTAGTAGGGTTTTGGGAGCAATAGTGACTAAGGCCACATTGCTCCATGTAAACTGTATGTAAATTGCGTGTTCTGAGGTAGATTTTCTGGTTGTTGGACGAAAAACCCGAGTTTTGGGCAGAAAATACCATGCTACCCTCGCCTGAGACCGACTAACTCATCCACGTTATGATAAAAGCCAATCAAAATTCCTCTCATCGTTAAATCAAGTCTTTTCTACAAGGTGTTAGGAGGGCGACGATCCTAACTGTGCTACCCACGAGGGCGGACAGTCGAGAAGGTGGTGAATACTATCATCACATTCAGCTTGCCTCTTGAAATTGTGCTGTTGTTGGAGTAGGGTTTTAGGAGCATCAGCGAATAAGAACATATTGCTCTGTGTATATTGTGTGTAAGCTGGGTGTGTTCTGTGGTCGATTTTCTGTTTGCTGGACGAAAAACCAGAGTTTCCAGGAAAAAAAAAAAAAAAAAACATGCTGTCCTCACGTGAGACCAACTAGCTCAGCCACGTTGTGAAAAAGGCCCATAAAAATTGCTCAGGTCATCGATGGAACTCAAACTCAAATCTTTCCACCCGGTGTGGGGAGGACTGCGATTCTACCAAGTATGCAATTGTGGTGTGACTTGAGCAATTGTGGTAGGGAGTTGAGAGCAGTGAATGCCCCATCATGTTCCATTTGTGCTCGACAGACCTGATGAACATGCAAGTCAAGAATGCATGTCCACTCCATGTTGGCACTGTCGGGATATGAGAGTCACATGTGGGCGGGTGTCATCCTGCCTTTGGGATGGAGCCTAGAAGCACTATTCTTAGAATGGGTTCCACATAATGTCTTACCATTAAGGACCACCAGAAAACCTGAAGGTGGAATGCAAATGTGCTATCATCAGCAAAGCTATAGATAGGATTTCCGGTCAATGGAAGAAGGTCATTAATATGCAAGAGGAAAAGAGTGGGAGAAAGAACTGAACCTTAGAGAACACTAGCATTAGGGGAGAAGTTAAAAGACAGAGAGCCATCTACCATCACCTGCAGGGAGTGGTCAGAGAGAAAACTGGATACTCAGTTTCAAAAAACAGTTGTAAAATCATAAGCTGGAGGCTTATTTAGAAGACCTTTATGCCAAGCACGATCAAAAGCATTTGAAATATCAAGATTAACTGCTTGAATTTCACCAAACTTTTCCATTGAATTTATCCATAGATGGGTGACATAAGATAGAATATCACCAGTGGACAGGGTTGCCAGGCATACCCCATTTCAGGGTATAATACCCCTTTTTTGGAATTATATTTCCAAGATACCCAAAATTTGAAATGGGGTATTTGAGTAATAACGGGATGGGGTTTGAACCTATTTCGTTGGGACGGGTCCCCAGGAGGATGCGGGTCCCGATTTGGCGTGAAATAAAAAGTTTTATTTTTCTCTCAATAGATGGCGTTAATTTAATTTTCAGATTATTATTTTTTATTTAATTTTTTTTTTTTTTGGCTTTCATCAGGCTCGAACATGAGTAGCTGTGATTGGTGAGCGGGCATCTTACCTTGCACCTTGTGCGGGTTCCCCCGTTAGATTTGGGTTAGAATGTATCGATTGTGATGTCATAGTGAATTTTTGTGAATAATTTCAACGTTAATTATGTGGCAATGCATTGTGGGTGTTAATTAGGAAGGTGTATTTTGGGGTTGTTTATGCTGTGGGGAAGGGCCGCCGCCCTACCGCCACCCGCATCTGCACCTTGTGTGTGGGATGAAAAGCCAAGTGTGATGAAAAACTTTTTTTTTTTCCTGAAAGATAAATTCCTTGTTGTTTCCAACTGTTGCTGAGACCTGAAAATTTAATTTCTTGTGGGTGTTAATAGGGAAGGTGTATTTTGGGAATGTTTGTGCTGTGGGGGAGAGACGCCGCAGCCGTCGCCAGCCCGAACCGCCGCCACCGCAGCATGGCAAACATCCCCGCAGCTGCAGGCCTTCTGCGCAGCAGAATGTCTGCATCTGGGGGGATGGTTGGTGGGCCCCAAGCCGGGTGCGCGTTGGTCGGTTTGGGTGGATAGCAGGTTACAACCTTCGGTTTCTATGTGTGTGTTGGATTGGGATGTAAGTGAAAAATCAGAAATGAACCCTAGCTAATGGTCTCTGTATCGTCTCAAGAGGGGGAAGATTTGTTATCCTGAAGAGGGTTTGTGTGGGTGGAGTAAAGTTTTCTATCCACCAGTTGGTATTGTTTATTTTCTGTTCCGCTATGTGTCGCTGTTGCGTTTTGTAGATCGACAGTTTTATCAATCGGAAGTGACTCATACTTGTAGTGTGTAACGTTATTTCAGTTTCAAGTTGTTGTCCATTCCCCTGTACCCTAGAGTTGTTGTACAGTTGGTGGTAGAGCATGCCGTGTGAGTAGGCACGAGTACACCAACTGGCCCCACGACAACCCCCTTCCACGCTTTCCCCGTTTTTGACATTCATGTCGATTTCGGTTTTTCACATCGCATAAGGAGTTAGCAGTTTTGGTAAGAGCAGCAAGAAACTTTGTCAAGAAGAAAAGGCTAAGTTAAGGTTTTTCACCCTCATAATGTCTAAGTTTTTCATCCCAAACAACAAAGCACTAACTTTAAGTGCAGTCTGTGAATCAGACGGACGTTTGATATCTTTGCATTAGTCTCAAACGAGAGCCCACATTCCAAGGAGTCGTTATAATCCAACAAACACGGTCTGGGATAATTATTTCTGAAATGATCCTTTTCAATCGTTGGTTTAGTGTCTACAATGTTAACTTTTATATCTATATATATTTTTTTTGAAATTGTACGTCATCTTTAAAGGTAAAGCGTGTTTCTAAGAGTAATTTACATTCACACAACTTCAATGGTCGCAGAAAGTCCGTTGTCTTAGTTATCTTTCAGTAAAAATACATAGGCCATAAAACAAGAAAATAATACGGAGTATGTAAGAAGTCAACCTTTGATGTTCCTACACATAGCCTGCGCTTTTGAACTATTGTTGTTTGGCACTGTTTGAATTTCTTCAAACTTCAGCAGTCTGCATTCCATACACTTTTGTGTTGTTAAGAAAAATATCGGTTTTCAAAAGTAGAGAAAACCAAAGATCGAACTTTTACGTTTCAATTTTGAAAGTTTTTTTTTTTTTTTTTTTTTTCAGTTTAAACACAACAAGCATTAAACCAAATTCAAAAAGAGGAAAGCGTTTGCACAGTTATTCGCAAGCCCCAACTCCTTCCCGACTATAGAGATTAAGAGTCCAAGACACCTCCTCCAACCTGTGAATGTGTAATTATAACTTTTATTCTTGTGAACAACCAAAATGTACAAGTTAATGCTGATAATTTCCACTTTAACATCACATCTTGTGTTAACAACTAAAACCACAAAATTAGAGAGAGAGAGAACCTGATGGTTCGAACTGTCCACATGATTTTCATTGTAATGCGATTTCATAATGTCACAAAGAATTTCTTTCATAACAAGAAGAACCACATTTTGTCATTTTTTCTCTGATTTCAATGGTGTGGATTGAGCTTGAAATTATACGTGAGCAGAAAGCATACAAACTTTGCACACAAGAACAATTGACAGAATGTAAGTTCACATTGTCACAGTTTTCTGAAAATTTAAAATTTCCAAACACAATTTCCGTATTCACATGTCTTGAATACGATTCAAGACATGTGAATAACGCGTAATTTCGTTCTCTTTAAACTGACCGGAAACGAGGCTCGAACGCGTCGGTGTCTTCAAAGCTATATTCTTCTTGATCGGATATCAGTCAAACTGGTAGAAACGGCGTGTATTGGGGTGTTTTCGCTAGTGATATTCAAGTGAACAAGGGGGGGAAATTAAAAAAACTGCGTTCTTTCTGTCGGTTGAAGTTGTATATGTGTTGTGCTTTCATACAGCTAAGAGAAAAAATGTGTTTTCTTGTTTGCTTCACAATTTGTAGCCTTGTGATACAGTTGATATGGAGCTGAATATATTTCCAGTGAATAATACGAAAATCTTGAAATGTATGTGAATTATCGTTTTGTGTGTTTGTGCTTTGCGAAGCAACTGCACAAGGGAACTAGGGAACTAGGTAAAATGCCCACTCACCAATCACAGCTACTCGTGTTCAAGCCTGAGAAAAGGAAAAAAAAAAAAATAATAAATAATAATAATAATAATCAGAAATTAAATTCTGAAATTACAACTAACGCCATCTACTGAGAGAAAAACAAAACTTTATATCTCCCGCCAAATCGGGACCCGCCTCCGTCCCAGCAAAATCGGTTCATATTGTCGGGACCCGCATCCTCCTGGGGACCCGTCCCAACGAAATCGGTTCAAACCCTATCCCGTTACTACTTATTTGCAAAAACCACAAATCATAAAACAACCTGTTTAGATGATTATTTAGGAAGAAACAATTAACTGACGATCAAGTTGTTGAAATGTACCCTTAAAAGCTCAAAAAACGACATTCTATCCTATTTACAAAGAGAGTTTATAGACTATTCATATTGCTTACTTTACATTCTACAGTACTTGACTTCTTTTTTATTTCATTGTAAAAAAGGAAATTCTGTAAAAAAAAAAGGGTTAATATAAAGTTTATAAAAATTTTTGTATTGTTAATAACCAGAAGAACAGTATTAATTAAATTCTTACAACAATAATTAATTTTAAACTTTACGTGTATTGAAATAATCATAATGAATTCTCCAATTATATAAACCAACCTTTCCCGACGCACATGCAAGAGAGAGGAAATGAAAAACAATTAAAGAAAATTCGCTCAAATGATTGCTAAGTAAATATTATCAGGTTTATTGAATACATATTGTAAACAATTATGTAAAACATTTGATGTTAATATTTACAAAAATTTCCTTTAGTGTTTATAACTCTTGCCATAAAAGTTTCCGAATTAAACGAATTAAAGCACAGGCTATAATTCCGTTAATTTGATTAAAATTTAACTAATTTTGCATTCCATGAACTTGTAAAAATCAAAAAAAATACAAAAATAAAATATTTGTTATTAAAATTGTTCGGTTTTTTTTGTTTTTTTTTTTAAAGATATAATGCGAATACCCCAAACTTAAGCATGAGTACCCCGACATCAAATTTTTAATCTGGTCACTGTACCAGTGGATCGACACTGACTGTATCCATACTGGCGATCCTTGATCAGATGGAAGCTTTCTAGATAGTTTAAGAGTTGGCAGTTAATTGATTTCTCCATTACTTTAGAAACAGTAGAAGTGCAATGGAACGATAATTGGATGGAAAGGATTTGTCACCCTTTTTATAAACTGGCTGTATATGAGAAAATTTCTAAGCAGAAGGGAAAAAACAATGGAGAAATATCATCAGGATTGGAGCTTTCTTAGAATCAAGATTGTTCAAAATACTTCTGACATCCTTTTGACGAAAGACAACAGGAGGTATTCAATGGAGTGTACTGGGAATGGTAGGAGCGTTTTAACAAGATCATCAATACACGAGGTGGAAGGAAAATAGAATGGTAGCAGGTCAGCTTTTTCTTTGGCTGAAGTGTCTATAGTACCATTTGGTTTTGAGAGTGGTGGGAACAGAGATGGGCAAAAGTTTAATTAACTTCAAAAATTAATCGCTTGGCCCTCGCCCGAGAAATTCCGTGAACTTCTCTAACCGTTATACATCTGTTTCTGAGGAAATTTCCAGAAGTTTCACTATACAATTTTCCAAAAAAAGAAACTATACGATTTTCCACTCGTATAGTTTTTTTTTTTTTTTTTTTTTTTTTCTAGAAACTTTCTTAATCAGTGCAGAAAGCTTTTCAGTAGCAACCTATACCACACACACACAGCCAACGTTCTGTTATAAATTTCTTGTGTTTTTTTTTTTTTTTTTTTTTATTCAGCAATCAAAAATTGTATCGCTGCGCAGTGATCCATTTTGGAAGCCTTACATTTGAAATGTCAGTACGAAAAATTATATACACCCGTATATAATTTTTGTGTATACAACTGTGACAAAAAGCAACAAAGATCTACGAACTGGCATGCCGACATGTTAGTTTAAGCATAGCTGTGCCGTTTCTCTGAAGCTACTAAGAATGTCGCATATCCAACATGCTAATTAAACAGCCCTCGTTCAGCGGTTGTATAATGACATCTCTTCTCGCGTAGAGAACAAAACACTAAATAGAAATTTGAGTTTCATGACTTGTAGGTCGACAAAATACACGAATTTTAACTGCCAAATCAATTTTCATTTCGTTTACGATTTCTTGTTTGCTTTTAATTAATAATTGCATTTTATGGAAATTTTAATTTGCTTTCTTGGTAATGTACATAAAATAATGCATTTGTGCTAACAATACAGTCAAATCATAAGAACTTAAAGCTCTTCAGATCATAAATTTTTCGAATTTATAACAATTACTCCTTTTCGCGTCTCTGGCGCCTCCATAGCCTGGTGGGCAAGAGCAGTAGTGCGTAGCACACGCTTCTTGATTAGACCGGGTTTCGAGCCCGTGACCACCAAATACGGAGGATGCGGAAGGTCAGGGAATGACCACTGCATATCCCCAGCCCGGATAAAGGGTGAGGGTTGGCGTCAGGAAGGGCATCCGGCCGCAAAAATTTCATGCTAAAACAATAAAAATGTTGACCCCATATATAATGGGAAAAAGCGAGGACAAAAAAAAAAAAAAAAAACTCATTTTCGCGTCTCTCTCTCATATTCTATAAATATATCATTACTTGATTATAAATAAGATCTTTATTGTAAGGTACGCAGGTACCACGACTCTATAATAGAGTCCTGGCATGATGCCCTTCACGGCATCATGCCAGGGGTTAACGGCAGAGATAACCTCACCGGGAGTATAAAGATTAAATTATAGCCAGATTATGTATATATATATATAAAAATAAAAAAAAGTTCTCATAACAGATAATATTGACTTGGAAGGAAAACTAATATAAATAACTAAAACAAAACAAATTGCGAAATTGCGACAACAAAATATAGTCTCCTTGAGTCCGGTTTTTTGTGAGATTCGTGCCCAGCCATAACGATCTGAGATCGGTTGGTAGTTGTGGAGACCACGTGCCGATCTAGGATGAGCCGTCTATACTTTTTATCGTCTATTATTTTAAACAAGTCAGCATCCAGGGATTGAACTAGATTGAGCGTCTGATAAGAGAGGAACCGATCTTTAAAATGTAACCTCGAAGGAAGAGCAAGAAGCTTGGGAGTGGAGTGGAGAGCTGGTTGAGGGATCCGCCAGCACACGGTGTCCCAAACGTTGGGCGCTGAGACTCTTCCTGCGATCATTTTTACGTGAAGATGAGTTTTCTCTGAGATGCCAATAAGTAACGGTCGTGTGACTAATGGCACACATTAGGATAGCAATAGACTATAAAGTATTTTAGGGAAAGAGCCTCATGATACGTGGTAGAATGACTAACGTATAGATTAGTGCAGTGGCATCAGTTTAATTCGTAGCCATCTACCAAAGTAGTTAAATAGGCATCGTTTTTTAATTATATCTCATATTGTGAATACCTTCACAACGAGTTGCCATGATATTGCACTACCTCGAATGATTAACGCTTCACCAGTGGAGAAGACTAATGTTAGTTATTCTCGGCAGATATCACCACCCAAACGGCACCGTTTCAAAGCTTATTGGCCTCTTCATCGGTGGGTGGTCAAGTACCCTAGTGTTGCAATAGTGACAAACCAATTATGAAGAATAACTCCACAATATGAGAGACTACTGCACACCATCAGGCATCTCTCATATTGTGGAAATATACTTCAAAACTGGGTTGTCACTATTGCAACACTAGGTTACCTGCCCACCCACCGATGAGAGGATAATAAGCTTCGAAACGGTGCCGTTGTTGTCGTTATTTGGTTTTTAGGAGCATTAGCAACTAGGGCCATATTGCTCCGGGTTATGCGGTGGTCATTCTCTGACCTTTCCGCATCCTCCATATTTGGTGGTGACAGGCTCGAACCCCGGTCTAATCAAGAAGCGTGTGCTACGCACTGCTGCTCCTTCCCACCTGGCTACGGAGGCGGCTAAACGGTGCCGTCTGGGTGGTGATATCCGCCGAGAATAAGTAACATTACTCTTCACTGGCAAAGTTAATTATTCGAGGTAGTGCAACACCATAGCCAATCGTTGTGAAGGTATTCACAATATGAGATATAATTAAAACGATGCCAATTTAATTACCGTATTTCCCCATGTATAAGACGCATTTTTTTTTCGAAAAATTTGGGGTTAAAAAACTGGGTGCGTCTTATACAGTGGTTGTAGATTTTTTTACTTGCATTTCGCGCTTGTTGTCTTTGCGCTCATTGTTTCGCACTTGTTACTGGTATATTAGGTTACGTTTTGCCATGTTCTGCCCAGAAATGGCTCAGAAAATATTTTCGTAGAGTGCTGAATTCAAATTATGAGGAGTTGTATGAATTTTATGATGAATAAAACTTGAGTTCAATAACTTTATGTAATACATTTTTTTTTTTTTTTTTTCAAATTTCGGGCCCCAAAATTAAGGTGCGTCTTATACATGGGGAAATACGGTACTTTTGTAGATGGCTACGAATTAAACTGATGCCATTGCACTAAACCTATACATGAGCGATAGCAATATATTTCTCTTTGGTGATGTTTATTGTAGCATAAAATTGAGGAAACTAGTCCTAATAATAGGTAAGACTAACGGATTTTGTAGAAAACAGTTTGCTTTCTTGGTAATGTACAAATAATGTACAAATAATGTACAATTTGTATATAAATGATGCATTAATAATAAAAATTTATATAAATTACATTACCTAAAAGCTCTTTAAAATTAACAGTTACAATTTTCACATACAATAATGGGTTGAGGATTGCTGACTGCTTGCGTGAAAGTATGCCGTAGCAGTAAATTCTCTCTGATCTAACTACAGTGACCTTGCCAATAATAACACCTTTCCTTAGTAAGGTCTTGAGAGTTCGTTCATACTCTGTATACAGCACCTCGTAACACGTGTTCCACTGTACTTCTTTGTGTTTGTTCACCATTTGGCCATCTAATATCCCGATCCCAAATATTCTATACCGCTTTATTTTCTTCCGTTGTCACTATTAAGTGACCTCATTTGAGTGCGTCGAGGAAGGAGGAGGGGTATCACCATGTAGCCACTGCTTTCTGATTCTCTTGCGACATAGTCAACATTCCTGACATCACCGTAAGTCGATCCTGTTTACATTACTACATGCAGAGAGTAGTTCCTTTCGAGAGGGTGGTCGCAACGCGGGCTCATTAAAAAAAAAAAAAAAAAAATGGCGAAGGGAGAACAAAGTAGTCTAGTCGACACTATCAGAATGATGCATTCCTATTTTACAATGAAGAATTCGTTGTTGAAAAAAGTTTGTAGAACCAGCCCTGCTGCGTGTCTGACTGCGACTTTCTACCACTGAGGATTTAGGAGTAAATTACATTTTATAACATATAAAATCCACTCGCTGATTTCAACAGCGATGAACGAAGCTTCTCATCTCATCTCTTTCGGTTTCATCCACATTATTCGGAAATATTTAAAAGATGTTTTTAATATGCTTCGCGCTTTTAAGATTTTTTTTTTATTCATTTTTTTTCCTCTCCCTCAACTCCAACTCCTGGTCGTGATGGAATGTATAGTGCATTTTGAAGACAATAAGTATATCAAATAAACACAATTTAAATTTGACCAATGCAAATGCATAATATTTCTCGAGGTCAATGGATGGACGTTTTATTAATGGTTTAGTATTAAGCAAATTATATTATATCAATACTCACTTATATTATGTTGTTAAAAATTATTTATAATGTGTTATTAAATGACTAAATCGAACAAAGAACCAAAAATTATACAAAGAACTAAATCCTGGGGTTTTTACGCAATTCTGCTAATCGATCATCTTGTCGAGAAATTCCCAAGAAATACGGGGTGAGTACACAGAGGTGGTTCGATGAATACTCCACTGAATGACTTATATATATATATATTAATACTAAAACAAATTAATTTCGATTCTATACATTTCCAGTCTGTTTTAATATTTGTCTGAGCATGCGCTGTGTGGTGCACAGCTGGCTTACCTCACCAGTAGCATGATCTGTTGATTTTACTTTTACTGTGTCGAACTATCACATAGTTGAATCAGAGAGACAAGTTGATAAAACAACCCACTGCTTCTTTCAGTGAAGATGCCACTTCTCGAAATTCACGTCAGATGTTAAGAAAACCAAGAACTGTTCTGACATTTATTACTCTCGTCAGTGCCACGAATAATTAAGACAAAACGTTACTCTTCGCAGAAAGCAGGGGTCATCTTACAACACAGATGAAAAAGTATTACTGAGAGAAAGAGATATAATAGAAAACAGATTATTTCATTTATTTTAAACGTCACTACGTCTGAAAAGAAGTTATAAGTTATATCGACTGTTTTTTCCTCTTCATCTTCTTCCTGGTGGGTCTACCCACACAAGGAGGAACTAAAACTAACTAAAAATAATAATAAATATAAAATAAAAATAAACAATTTAGAACCACGTGACTCAAAATTTGAAGGAAGTGTTTCGACAGGTCTTCGTCCACCACTCACATATACAATGCGCACGAATTCCTAATTTCATAATTCTGAATGTTCTGTTCAAACTTAATAGATAACATCATCATTCGGAAAATATTCCAGCTAAGTCAATTTTACGATGAATGTTCTTTTAGTGGTCAGTATTCGTTCCGTCTTGAAATAAAAAGCCATGCAAATGAAATTCTCTATTGCTGTCAAACCATAGTGTATATAGTGTTTGGGTAGATGGCGCCACCAGTGGTTTCCTACAACTGCGCCATAAGTACTTTTGTGAAGTATACAGTACTCTATAAAAGCCAGACAAAAGTATTGTGTGTGGTACATGAAAAGTATTATGTTGGGTTCTGTTGTTGTGGTCTGGCTTTTGGCAGCAGGACCCCTAATGAGACCCCATGTTGCCCGTACACACCACTAGGAGATAAGGCAGGCTGCCCATTATTTTCTGGCAGGTCCTGCCACCTAATTGCCTGAGCATTCAGTAACAGGAACTTAAAAAAAAAAAAAAAAAAAAACAGATGGAGATTGGGGAATATGAAAGTCAAGCGCGGGGAAATACAGTAATATGAAATATTGAGTCGTACAGGAAGGCGTCCTCAAAATTATTAGGCGGAGTAAAGTCCACTAGGCGAATGGGGAAAAGTAATGTGAGTTAAAAGATACTCGACTAGGGTAGGAAGGCGATCCTACCAACTGTGTACCCACGAGGGCTTCAGAAGTTTAAAGCCAGTTTAAAATAGCAGGGTAAGTGTTAAGTTCAATTTTTTAAAAGCTATGCTAATCAATCACATAGTCTGCGCGTGTAGCACAGTGGTATTACCTCTCGCCCTGGAAAACATGGTCGAAAGGCAAGGTCCTTTTCTGTGGTTTAGTCACGTCCAAGTAACTGTCACAATTGAAGATGTGCAGGTCGCGGTTGGGAGAACAAGTCCCCTCAGTGGTTTAATCATGTCCAGATATTTTTCACAATTTGTCACCTAGGGTGCAGGAATATTTGCTGATGCTATCGAGGCAGTGTTAGGTGGGTCGGAAAATTGCTAGATTGGGGGGGATACAACAACTAATAGATTAACAGTAGCCACTGGCAGATGTGAAAGTGATTCTTGCACTCCTTCTATGGGACGAGAAGCAGCCTGGAAAACAAGATGCAGGGTACTTCAGAGACTACTGGGAGTCACTGCGGTACAAGTAAACACATGGGTGGTGTTAGGGTAGCTAAGAATAGGAACAGGTGCATGTATACTTGCATGTACACCAATGCTAGGCGCTTGGTAAATAAATTTGATTAATTTGAGGTATTGCTCAAAACCTCAAAGGCAAATATTGTTGGGATATCAGAGACGTGGTGTCACACAGATATAAGGAATGCAGAACTGGAATTTGGGTAGTACAATGTGTACAGGAAGAATAGGCATGATAGGAAGGGAGGAAAGGTTATGCTATTAGTTAAGAAACACAAAATCCAAGGAAGTGAAGCCAGTCGACATCACTGGACAGTGCAATGTCGAGTCAGTTTGGTGTGACATAAGCATTAGGAGATCAAAATTGAGAGTAGGAGTGTGTTATGGGCTTAATGACTCTGATGAGTATAATAAGAAACTGTACAGGGAAATAGAGTAGGTCAGTAAATCAGAGAATCATATAATGGGGGATTTTAGTTTCCCAGATAGTGACTGGAATTTTTCGGTTGGTCACTCACACACTAGAAAGGCTTTTGTGGATTTATTGGATGATTATTTTCTAAATCAGCATGTTCGGGAGGCAACCAGAGGGAGTAATACTCTTGATCTGATTATCAGTAGTGATTCTTCATGCATTAAGAATCTAAAGATAAAGGAACCACTAGGTGGCAGTGATCACAGTGTGCTGAAGTGGGATTTACTCAAAGAGGTAACTACCATCAGGAGTAAAGGGAAAGGTTCTTGCTTTCGTAAAGGCGACTACAGTGGTCTGAGATAGTATTTAAATTCTATACGGTGGGACCAACTGATGAAGTTACCAACAGCAAATTCAAAATGGGAAACATTTAAAGAATTTATCTTGGAAGCTACTAGGCTTTACATACCAACTAAGAAATATTGTTTAAGGTTTAGGCCTAAATGAGTGTCAGATGAACTAATGAGACATATGGCAGAGAAGAAAAATGCATGGGATACATATAAATTAATGGGAGACATGGAAGCCTATGATAGATATAAGCTGGTGTGTAACCAAGTCACAAAGGAGATTAGTCAGGCAAATACAGATTATGAGAAATCCTTGGCAAAGGATACAAAGAAAAACAACAAAGAGTTCTTTACCTATGTAAACTCTATAAGGAAAGGGATGAATCAGATTGGTCCACTGGATATTGATAGTTCAACTGTTGATGATCCTGCTCAGGTGGCTAACAACCTAAACGAGTATTCAGGAAGGGGAATGCAGAGGTGAAGTAAGCTCTGGCAGTGAGCTAGATGATTTTGTAATAACTGAGAGGAAAGTGGAGGAGAAATTGTTGAGGATAAACATAAAAAAGGCACCCGGGGTGGATGGGGTTTATCCAGTTATATTAAAGGAGGCAGCAAAGGAAGTAAACAAACCCTTAGCCATAATTATGAGCGCTTCTTTGACTCAGGGGAGGTACCCATGGACTGGAGATGTGCAAATGTGACCCTAATTCACAAAGGAGGATCAAAGGGCGAAACAAGTAATTATAGACCTGTCAGTTTAACTTCTGTTCCAGGAAAATTAATGGAGGCACTGCAGGATGCAGGTGGTAGATGACTCATCAACCGGTGCAATACCAGCACTTTGCTTATTGGAGGCTTGAAGTGGTGAAACCCATGTTTAGTCTCTAGAGAAAAGTTTCGGGCAAACCTCTCCCCCCCCCCCATACTTCTCTTTCAATCCATGCACGGTACTAAGTACTATAGGTTTTGATACCTTTCATGCTTGGGGTTTTCATAAAAAAAAAAAAAAATCATCTAGACAAGACTTCAGTTATAGCTCGGAAACAGCATGGTTTTGTTAAGGGAAAGTCTTGCCTGAACAATTTGATTGGATACTATGATGGAATGATTGATTGATTGATTTGGTAGTTATTGGCGCATCGGCTTCTGTGGCCATATTGCACCTCCCAAGGTTTTTGCAGTACTTTGATCCAAGCCCGAGGCGAGAATCGAACCCGCGACCTTTGGGTTGCCGGGCAGGTACTTTACCCACTCGGCTAGCCCGGTCGGCTGCTATGATGGAGTCGCAAAGAAACTGGATGCAGGGAATAACTTTGATATCATATATTTGGATCTTAGAAAGGCTTTTGATACTGTTGCACATGGAAGACTGCTGAACAAATTGGAGCAGGGTGGCATGGGAGGCAAATTGCTGAGATGGATAAATGGATGGTTGAGTGGGAGAAGAGAGTGGTAATCAATGGACACTGTTCATCGTGGACTAATGTTATTAGTGGAGTCCCTCAGGGTTCAGTGTTGGATCCATTGTTGCTTTCTGTATTTATAAATGATATTGATGTTGGTATATCAAGCTGAATGTCCAAGTTTGCAGACGATACAAAGGTTGGAAGGGTTGTTAAGGACACTAATGACAGTACGCTGCTGCAACAGGATCTAGAAAAGTTGAGCAAATGGGCTAAGAGCTGGCAAATGAAGTTTAACATTGACAAATGTAAAGTACTACATATGGGAAGCAGTAACCCTCGAGTGACGTATCAACTCTGTGGTACTACACTGACAGTGGTAAAGAACGAAAAGGACCTGGGGGTAATTGTGCAGGCAGATATGAAGTTTTCTGAGCAGTGCGGAGGATCTGCAAGAGTAGCTCATAGTGTCTTGTCAATGATGTACAGGAATTTTCCTAGCAGGGATAAGGAGGTGATTATTCCCTTGTATAAGGCAATGGCCAGGCCACACCTTGAATACTGTGTACAGGTCTGGAGGCCTCATTTTAAGAAGGATGTAGAGCTGTTGGAACGAGTATAGAGAAGGGCAACAAGATTAGGAATGGAACAAAGGGTTGCTCTTACGAAGAAAGACTTAAATTTTGCAAATTACAGTGTCTGGAGACTAAGCACCTGCGAGGTGATCTGATTGAGGTGTATAAAGCCTTGAATGGATTGAGCATGCTCAATGCTGATGGGATTCTTCCTCTTGCTCAGAATAATCACCTGAGAGGGCATAAGTTCAAATTGAGGAAAGACAGATGTAGGATAGATGTGCGGAAATTTGCCTTTAGCCAGCGGGTATTTGGTTGGTGGAACAGACCTTCATCCTTTGTTGTGGAAGTTGATACCATAAATAAATTTAAGGCTGAACTGGACAGGTATTTCGAACGAACGGAGGGGTGAAATGGGAGTGTTTTTTTTTTTTTTTTTTTTTTTTTTGGCTGATGCTGCATAAGCTTGCTTTCTTGCATCATATGCCTCTACTGGGGCTTAGAGGGGAACAGGTATCCTGTGTGTTATCAGACACTCAGCCTAAAACACTGATGGATCCAATATCTCTCTATTACAGAAGATTTAGGAGAAGTCCGGTTGGCCTGCCTCCCTAAAATCCACTCATGCACACCTACTCGATGGTAAGCCCTGTTATGTCACTTAGGTGGCAACGAATGTAGAGTGGTTCTCTTTAAGACGCCTGGTCAGCGTGAAGAAGAAAAGACCAAACCCTCCAGCATGAGAGCACAACAATACAAATGGCCCTCAGTCCCCAGCAGCTTTCACTCTCCCTCTTACGGCAGCGAGAGGATCAGAGTGGAAGCAGAGGGTGCTAAGAATCTCTGGGTACGACCAGACTGCCATGCACGGAAACTGAACTTGGCCTGTTATAACGTACGATCACTCATCGGTGAAGACAGGATATTAGAGCTGGAAAAGGAATTAGAAAATGTGAATTGGAATATCATCGGTTTGGCTGAAACAAGAAGAAGAAATGAATCACTTATAAGTTTATCAAGTGGAAATCTGCTGTACACCAATGGAAACAGTGAAAGGAGTGAAGGTGGAGTTGGGTTTCTGGTCCATAAAGATTTTAAAAACAACATTTTGGAATTCAAACGTACATCACCAAGGGTGTCAAGGCTAATACTCAAGATTTCTAAGAGGTACAATCTAAAGATTATAATGATTTATGCACCAACATCGAGCCATGATGATGAAGGGGTTGAAGAAATGTACACCGAAATTGAGAGTCTTCTAGATGAGCAGAAAACCCACTACACTATTATTAAAGAGGACTTCAATGCTAAGGTTGGAAAAAGGCAAAACAACGCAGAAAGAGGAACTATAGGAAATTTTGGAATTGGTGAAAGAACTAAAAGAGGTGAAAGACTTGTGGAATTTGCAGAATCTCAAGGATTGTCAGTAATGAACACTTTTTTCAAGAAAAGGGTGAACAGAAAGTGGACATGGAAGAGTCCAAATGGATTAACAACCAATGAAATCGACTTCATCCTCACTAACAGAAGATATATTGTGAATGATGTTACCGTCCTGAATAAGGTAAATGTTGGAAGTGATCACAGAATGGTAAGATGTACACTTGATATAGATGTAGGAAAGGAAAGGAAAAAACTGACTCGAGTAAATAATACAAAGGTCTTTGAGATAACAGAGGAGGAGAAAAAGCAGTATGTACTGGAACTTAAAAACAAGTTTGAGCTTCTGCAGACTGCTCAGGACCAAGATATCGACGAGGAATATTATAACTTTCTGAAAGTGATAAAGCCCAAGAAACCTATAGGGAAACAGAAATCCAAAGAAGAAAAAATTAGTCAAGAAACACTTGTCATGATGAACCGAAGACGACAAATGAAGAGCAAGAAAAACACTGACAGGGAGAAAATTGAGTATACTGAGTTATGCAAAGCCATTAGAAAGAGACTCAGAGAGGACATAAGAAGATTGAACACAAGAAAAGTAGAACAAGCATTAAGGGAAAAACAAAGGATTTAAATCAGCAGCCATGAGCAGTAATACAGAAAGACAAATGATACTGAAACTGAAGAATAGCGATGGTGTACTTATAAACAGCAGAGAAGGCATAATTCAAATAGCAGAAGACTACTATAGAGAATTATACAAGGAGCGAGGGAATGATACCAGCAGTGGGGAAGATGGATTGCAAAGTAGCAACACATACGACATACCCGATATTCTTCCTGATGAGGTAGAACATGCATTGAAGAAAATGAAGAATCGGAAAGCCCCGGGGGAAGATGAAGTTACTGTAGAGTTGTTAAAATTGGGAGGAAGAGACATAACACAAAAACTGGCAAGGCTCTTCACAAAGTGCATTAGAAAAGGTGTGACACCTAAGCAGTGGAATAATGCAATCATAGTTTGCTGCATAAGAAAGGAGATAAATCAGAAACTGGAAATTATAGACCAATTAGCTTGTTATCCCACATCTACAAGTTGTTCACAAGGGTCATTACTAACAGATTAGAAAGAATACTTGATGAGAATCAACCGAAAGAGCAAGCTGGCTTTAGGACAGGATTCTCAACTATGGATCACCTTCACGTAATATCACAGCTAATGGAGAAAGCAAATGAATATAAAACACCATTATGCCTGGCATTTGTGGATTATGAAAAGGCATTTGACTCCATACAGCATAAGGTAATGTTTCGGGCACTGGAAAGACAAGGCATAGATACCCCATATATTATGATTTTGAAGACAATATATGAGAGTGCTACCTCCTTTATTAGACTAGACAAAGACAGTAGCAAATTTAAAATCGAGAAAGGAGTTCGACAAGGAGACACAATATCTCCGAAGCTGTTTACTGCTGCCCTTGAGGAAGCTTTCAGAAGATTAGACTGGTCGCAGAAAGGAGTCAATGTGAACGGAGAGTACCTAAACCATTTACCATTTGCAGATGACATTGTGGTTATAAGCCACGATCCCAAAGAATTAGAGGAAAATCTTAATCAGTTATGCACAGTTAGTAAGGATTTTGGACTAAAGATGAATATGGCTAAAACAAAAGTAATGATGAAGAAGTATGCCACGGAAAGGGAAATAATGATTGAAGGAGCAGTAATTGAAAAGGTGGAGTCATATACTTATCTGGGACAAGTTATTAGCTGTAATAATGATAAATGGCTGGAAGTCGAGAGAAGAATAAATTTTGGATGGATAGCATTCAGGAAATATAGTCACATACTGAAGAGCAATATCCCAGTTTGTCTGAAACGTAAAATAATGAACCAATGTATACTCCCCACCATGACTTATGGAAGTGAAACTTGGGCACTCACCAAAAGAATGGAAGAGAAGCTGAGAACTACACAGCGAAGAATGGAACGAATCATATTGGGAATCAGACTGTTAGATAAGAAGAGAAACACATGGATTAGGCAGCAAACTCAAGTAAAGGACATTCTTATCAAAACTAAAGAACTAAAATGGTCTTGGGCAGGACACATAGCTCGAAGACATGATGACAGATGGACTAAGAAAATAACAGAATGGTACCCAAGAGGAGCTAGAAGAAAACCTGGAAGACAAAGGTGGAGATGGATAGATGAAATTCATGAGTTTTTGGGTAGTAAATGGATGGCCAGTGCTCAAAACAGAAGGAACTGGAAAGTTGCTGGAGAGGCCTTCATCCTGCAGTGGATTGAAAATGGCTGATGATGATGCCTCTACTAATGCTAATGCTAATTTGGAGCTTCCCTGTGTCTTGTTTAGGGGTTTTAGTCACATCAAGATATTTAATCGCATCTAGGTGTTTATCTTAATTGGTAGGTCTCGACATCAGCAGCTGGATGTGTTTTACAGAGTTATATATAGCCACCGCATAAAGATTAGTCACTGTGTAATTTTTCATTTGATATTATGAAACCCAATAGATTTGTAGCGTAGCTTAAAGGTCTGAGAAATATAACAAATTACATGACTACCTTAGGTTTTAAGAAGTTTAGTTGCATTTTAGGATCATCAACGACTAAGGCCGTATTGCTCCGTGTATATTGGCTGTAAATTGTGCGTGTTCTGAGATGGAATTTCCGTTTTTCTGGACGAAAAACCCGAGTTTCCGGAAGGATAAACCATGCCACCAGCGCCTAAGACTGACTAACTCAGCCACGTTGTGAAAAAGGCCCAAAAAAATCCTCCTGTCATCGACGGGCTCGAACTCAGGTCTTTTCCACTCGGTGGGGGGGGGAACGGCGATCCTAACAACTGTGCTATCCACGAGGGCTTAAGAAGTTTAAAGCTAGTTTAAAATAGCAAGGTAAGTTTACGTTCAGTTTCTCTTACCGCCGAACAACTAGCACTGCAGATTCAAAACATTATCATTACTGCAATTCAGAAATCTACGCATAAAAAGAAGCTAAAAACTAACTGCACACCTTGGTATGAATAACGAACTTTCTTCTACTAGGAAACTTGTACACAAAGCCAGAAGAAATTTTCAGCGCAAATGGCGTACTTGGCCTCAAGAAGTTAACAGATTACATGAAGAATACAAAACTCTCAAAAGAAAATACGTAAAATTGATTTATGAAAGCAAATTGCAATCTTGGCACAATTTTGTCCGTACATCTGGGAATAATAATCCGTGGGGTGTCATTTATAAAATTGCTAAAAATAATATGATCCTGGTTGATATTTTTAACTCCATTACCTTCAACAGTATGGTAACTCTTACATTAACAGACTCCATAAATGCCATCTTGGACCAACTGCTGCATAATGATGATCTCACTATTGACATTTCATACCATCTATCTATTCGAGATTTAAACCAAAAATACTTTCCTTTAGAAGAAACAAGTACATTCACTGCAGAGGAACTTACTTCAATCCTGAATAAAATTCAGTCAAACAAATGTCCTGGCGATGACCTGATTGGTAATATATTTATCAAACATTTTTTATGACCTAAGGCCCACAGTTCTACTTAAATTATTCAACAACTGCTTAAATACTGGAACGTTTCCAAAACCATGGAAACACGCCATTCTTAAGATTTTACATAAAACTGGTAAGCCACTAGACAATGCCAGATCCTATCGCCTCATAGCCTTGCTCTCTCACCTGGGAAAAGTGTTAGAGAGACTAATCGCTAATAAAAATTACCACACTGCAGGGATCTACAAGCTCCACATCCTCTTTTCAATACAGTTTTAGGCAAGGGCTTGAATGCGAAGACGCCTTATTAGAACTTCACCACCTTATTGATAGCTCCACTTCCAAATACGTTATGACGATCTTTATCGATTTTGAGGGCGCTTTTGATACTTTATGGTGGAAGAGCGCCCTCAGTAGACCCCGTTCCAATCATTGCTCTCTTCAGCTTTATAAACTTGTTAGAAACTGCTTTGCTGATCGCACTGTCACTGTCATCACTAAAAGCAAGAAGATTCACAGATCTGTCTCCCGTGGTGGCCCCCAAGGATCAATTTTGGGTCCCTTGATTTGGAACCTAGTTCTTGATGATTGGTGCTCAGGACGACTGAATTTCAAAATGCGGAACAACTTGCGTATGCAATGACCTTATCATTTTCGTGATTGGAAACTCAAGATCTGATTTAGAACTCTATGCCAATAAAGGTCTTGGTCCTCTAAGAACAAATTGAAATCATCCCCAACCAAATCGAAGATCATGATTTTTAAACACAAATTAGACTATGGCAGACCACCAGTTGTAAAACTTGACAAGAAATCACTTCCACTTGTCCGAAGCACCAAATTTTTAGGAGTCATCATCGACGACCGCTTTTCCTTTACTGCACACATTCAACATCTGTCCGTCAACGTTAAGAGTTTTACAGAAATGCTGCTCCAAATTACCAGACAAGACTGGGGATTGAACACTAAAACCCTACATCTATTTTATAATGCTGCCATAGTCCCAATTACAACCTATGCCGCCATAATCCCAATTACAACCTATGCTGCCAGCCTTTGATTTAGACGTACTGCACTTAAAACTGTACAAACTAAGTTATCCACTATTCAACGTTGTTTTCTTCTTAGCCTACTTCACGTTTGCCGAACAGTATCAACTGTAGCTCTACAGACTCTTGCAGGCACTATACCATTTGACCTGCATGTTGTGTTTAGAGGGCTTTGCTTTTACATCCGCAGAAGCATTTCTACGGAATTTCAGGGAATCACTGTTAACCCTCAGGCTGATCCCAAAACTGAACGAACCCGATACTGGAATTTGTTAGTGAACACCTGGCAGAATAGATGGAATTCTACCGAAAAAGGAACCATTACCAAAAAATTCGTTCCCGACGTAACTGCAATACTTTCATCATCCACCAGAAAATGGTTTTCACCCTCACTGTTTATCTCCTATATACTAACTGGACATGGTTCGCTTAACGCAAAACTCTACCAATTCAGACTTTCTAATACAATCTCCTGTCGATGTGGACTACCGGAAGACTCTCCTCACGTACTTTCTGAATGCTCCGTTTACGCGGACCTAAGATTGGCTCTTAAGGCAACAGTACCAAACTTGTTTCCAGGATGTGAGAAGATATTCATATCTATCAATAAGACTTCCAACGCAGGAAGACTTTCGACGTCAATGTCAATGCAAGCAATCAAACAGAAAACACTTCATAAATGAAAATACAACTTATTGCCTCGTTTGTCGTCCTGATGACTTAAGGTCCAAAATTTTGCTCCACAACTAAATCCTTCCTCTGCTCATTGATACCGTCTTAAACCAGTGACTTCTGATACCACTCCAGATTAACAGAATTATATCTAAAAATTGTTCCCGCTGATCTTGTTTTTGAATGACATTACTACTGTTTGACAGTACACCTGTTCTATTTGTGGACTACTTTGGGCACCACTGCATAAAGACATGAGCAAAGACATAGATAAAGATTTTATTTAATTATTTTATTTATTTATTTTTTACTTTATTCTATTCTCTTCTTTATTTCTTCGTTTTCTGCTGTCTTGTCTCCTGGGAATGACTGTGTGTGTGTGTGTGTGTGTGTGTGTGTGTGTGTGTGTGTGTGTGTGTGTGTGTGTGTGTGTGTGTGTGTGTGTGCGCGCGCGCTTGCCATTCAAAAGAACCCCGTGCCGGCAACAGCGCGCGTGCTGTTGCCGGCACGGGGTTCTTTTGAATGGCTCCAAACTAAACAAAACACACACTGCACGAACATAATATTACAGTACTGTACACACATTTCTGGCCTGTTACAGTGTTCTGTAACCATCACAGTGTACAAATGCGGAGTTGAACTTTCGTTTATGTGCCGTCCTACATAAGATACAATACATGTCTACATGTCTACAAAAGCTATGCTAATGACATAATCTGCGCGGTAGCACACTGGTATCGTCACAATCTTCCCCGCACCGGGTGGAAAAAGCCTGGGTTAGAATCCAGTCGATGGCGCGAGGAACTTTTATGAGCTTTATTTCACTCCGTGGCTGAGTTAGTCGGTCTCAGGCGCAGGTAGCAAGGTTTACCCCCCCCCCCCCCCACCAGAACCAGGGGTTTTTCGTCCAGCAAAGCAAGTAAATCGACCAGAGAACACGCAATTTTTTTCCGGATGACCCTAATAAATAGATTTTTCTGCTAATCATATAACGGGTAACCTCTCCTTTAGCACGAAACACTTCATGAATTGTCGTTGGTAGGAATTAAATTAGTTTATATCAATATTAGGCCATTCTAAAAACAACTGAACTAATAATTCATTTAGGTTTCGTGGATGCTGTTGTTATCGTTGTTGTGTTTTCACTTCCCATTTAAGAGAGTCCCATACATTCTCTATAGGATTTAAATCTGATGACCTGGCTGAACAATTTAGATGTCGTACCATTCCTTCGTGCCAGTTTAAAAATAATAGAAGCCCTGTGAACTGGGTGGTTGTCATCCTGGAAAACACAGGAGTATCAAAATCTCGAACGTCCCTCAAATGTTCAGCAAAAAAACCAAAACTGATCATCCAGAATATTTGTTCAGCCCGCCTGATTCATTATGATTAGTATTTCTAGTAGGGGGATTCACTTCATAATTTAAAATATCCTTAAAGCATCACTGACCCACCATCAGTTTGTATAACACTTGCACATAGTCTGAATGAAATGCCACACTGCGTCTCCTGTGAACTTCGTGTCTGGAAAATTTCTGGCAAAATTTAGATTCGTCAGACCACATCACAGCTTTCTAATCAGAAACAGTGCAATTTTTATGCCTTTTAGCCCATATTAGACGATTAAAAGCTAAGATAATATGGGTTAATTATGCGTAGCTGTTAACAGTGGTCTTTTTCGGGAAGCCCTATTCTCGATGTCCATGTTATGCAATTCTCTTCAGTGTTCTCTCAGAAATCGGCTGATGAGGTTCTTGGTTAACTTTTTGCAGTAGTTCTTGTCTTGCTTCAAATCGTTTTTCGTTTACTAGACGATATTGATCGCCGTTCACGATAATGTACAATACAGTTTACACAAAATTTAGACCATAATTCTGCAGCTGCTTTCTGGTTGAATTTCTTAAAAACTTTTATTACTGTTCTTTCTGCAATACCAATAAATTCAGTTACTTCTATTACAGGAGACCTGCCAAATGCTATCACTCCTTTGCAACTCACTAACATCGCTTCTGCGCCCCCATCTTTCGTGGTGAAACTCTTTCTTCTTCAGCCACAGCTGGGATACCTGTAAATTGAGAAAACAGGTTAACCTTATACTCTCATTCAGTGCTATAAGAAAACAGCATGAAAGACAGAAGTGTTAAACATGTTATATACACGAAATTCCACAAGTGGCTAATTTTTTGTCTGGTGTTTGAATCATCTCAGTGTACCAGGGAAGTACACTGAGATGATACAAATGAAATACCTTTCATTTTATTTTTCTTTCTGATGTTCTTTACAAGCAGATGTTGAATGTTAAAATTGGTGAATATCCACTAAAACATGAAATCTAAATGACGAATCTAAATATGAGTGTTTCATCTCAGTGTACCAGGCTGAACTAACGCTCAGGAGTCGTCCTATATCAGACACAACACATGCCCACATGTTATCGATCTCCTATAACAACAGAATCTCTGTTTTTTGAGCCTTTCACAAATGATGTAAGTAAGGAGGATGGGAAGTCAGTTAAATTATTATTCATTATAGATGGGAAAGTGACAGTGGTCCGAATGTTAGGCGCAAGTTTTTCACAGATAATATGCCTTTCAGCATTTCAATATACAAAGGTTCGAATGTGTTGTTTCGAAGTGTTAAGGGACAAAATTAAAAAGTTAAAAGATCACGTAGTAATTTGTGACAGCCCCTTTGCTGAAAGGAGGGCGTAAGGTTATGCATCGTAAGTTTCCCCATGCTCATAATATAATAAACGCCTGATATATAAATATGTTTAAATGTTTATTTTTTTATAATAAAAAAAATTGTAATTCTATCAATTTGAAGCTCCTTAAGAAACTAGGGAACGTAAAAATTAATAAATTCGCGTTTGGGTAGATCTAAGCAATCTCTCAGGAAGCTTCAGCTGACTACTAGTTATTCAAAGTGATGGGGACGATCGTAATAAAGATATTTCCCAGGAGTCGGGAGATCATATCCCTCCAGCGTCTTCAAGGTTATCAAATGGCCTGACGCAGCCAAGTGGTCAGGAACGAGAGTGCATAGCACGCGTTCCTTGAGTGGACCGGGGTTCAAGCCCGTGACTACTAAATACGAAGCACACGCTTCTTGATTAAAACGGGGTTCGAGCCCGTCACCACCAAATACGGAGGATGCGGAAAGGTCAGGGAATGACCACTGCATATTCCCGGAGCAATATGGCCTTAGTTGCTAATGCTCCTAAAAAAAAAACCAAATAACAACAACTAAATACGATAAATATTTGTATCGACGATTTATTGTAAACTCTACTGACTTGGTTGTCGTGTCGAAGCATAAACAGAACATTTATTTATAAACGCCACCAAACTGATCATCTCTACGAGAGTTCATGGGCTCCTCCGTAGCCAGGTGGGAAGGAGCAGCAGTACGTAGCACACGCTTCTTGATTAAACCGGGGTTCGAGCCCATCACTACCAAATACGGAGGATCCGGAAAAGTCAGGGAATGACCACCGCATAATCCCGGAGCAATATGGCCTTAGTTGCTAATGCTCCTAAAAACCAAATAACAACACAACAATAACGAAAGTTCATTTTAATGATCAGACTAAAATCTTAATTGTGATTCATTGAGTAGACTGCTGGCTCTAAAGGAGTGGAGAAGCAATGAAAATTACTATGTCGAAGTCAGAATCGTTGTAACGATTTTAGTTTTCTTTCTGATGTTCTTTACAAGCCGACGTTGAATTTTAAAATTTGTGAATATCCACTAAAACATGAAAAATTAATTCCGAATTGGATGACTCACAGAAAGATTAGATTTTTTCCGATGAACCACTTTACAATTTCCCAGTTGTCACACGAGAAGTTCATACGACTTGGAGCCCAGTCCTGTTTCTTCAAAGGGGAAGAAACCTCGTGATAAATGGTTGTTCTAATTATCACGTGATTTTGTCGTTCTCACAACGTCTTTGGGCTATGAGCCTCTTAAAACCATACGCTGCAACGATTATATAACATTACGGACGTCTGGTCTGACCTTGACCTTTACTCTGTCCGATACCGCAACTTGACCCCTCTCTGCTTCTCATATTACACATACCCCGAGGACAAGGAGTCAGAACAGACAGACATTTTTGTGTGATAGCTTTAAAATTATTATGGGAACGTCTGTATTTTAAGTGATGTGTCAGAAGAGTCGGAGATGGGGGAAAAACAGAAGCTAAAAGGGTGACCCAACTGAAATAGCTGTTCACGGACAGTGCTTCGATTCCCTCTTCTTGACAGGAATTTGTCATCTCTTCCCCTTGGGTGGCCATGATGCGCGCAAGCACAGTTCGGTGTATCTCCCAAATGAGGAGGGACCGAAGTTAATCACGGTAATACTAGATGAACAGAAGGCGCATTATCTGAAACCAATGACCAGAGTGACCATCTGCAGGTCATGGCGTTTGCGCTTTAAAAGCAGAACCGTTATCGTAAATTAGCAAGGTGTTTTGTTTTCTCCTATCCTTAACCATGGTAGTTGATCAGAATGGTTGCAACTGGAAAACCCGAACAATCCAAAGTTCTGGTTTCCCGACTAACTTAAAAGAATTTTTCTAATGCAGCCTATGCTTTCTACTGCATAAAAAAAATAATAATAATAAAATAAATAAATAAAAAGAAGAAAACAGTGATCCAAAGCAGTAATTCTGCTGTTATTTATAGTTATAACCTCTATTGGTCCTAGATTTTTAAAATCACCTTTATTTAAAACTGTTGATATCTCTATTAAATTATATCGACTTATTTATGGCACGTACACTAAGTGGCCGGTTCATTAGGCACAGCTCTCCATAATCATCTGAGACACCTAGTGGGGGGGGGGGGCGTGCTGAGTGCGTATGTGTGTGTGTGCTCGCGCACGCACTAATCGAAACACTGAACTATGTGTGTGTGTGTGGTATTCGATAAGTGAACCAAACAGTTTTATTTGCATTTTTATTAGCTGTGACGAGATTGTTATTTTATTTTTTATTTTTTTCGCAAATTTCTGCCGAGATAGAATTTGCAGACCAGCTTTGTCAGGTAAGATGAAGCAGGTCTGCAAATTCTGCCTTCGTAGAACGAAGAAATTCTGCAAATCCTATCTCCGTAGAACGAAGCGATTCTGCAAATTCGCTGACATCTCGCTTACGAGGTGTGAGGCGTACTTGTTCTTTTTTCTTTTTTTTTTTTTTTTGTGTGGTTTCAGATTTTTCCAGAACCTGTGCTCTGTAATATTAGTCAATGTATAACCAAGATTATCGACACTGACCAAAAAAATACGAACCTTCATTCAGTATCGATTCGCGCCGTCTTTTTTCGAATAACAGCAAGTGCGCTGCGCGGAATGGATTCTATATGCAAATTATCGCCTAGCTGCGACAAAATTGAAGGAAGAGGACTTCTTTGCCGAACAGCTCTATCCAGTATATCACAAACATTGTCAATAGGATATAGGATGGAGTTCAGGTGTGTGTAGGGACAGGGAAGATGGTGGAAATCCGTGTCATGTTTTCCGAACCATTCTTGCACGACTCTGACACGATACGCTGCTACATTGTCATCATAAAGTGGCCATCACCTTCGGGATAAAAGTGCAACATTTCAGGGCGTAGTAGATCCAATACAAAATTCAGGTACCCCCTGGATGACATTCGACCTTCCACCGACATCATCTTAAGGCCTGACTTCGGTATAGAAGTAGGCGCCTCCGTAGCCAGGTGGGAAGGAGCAGCACTGCGTAGCACACGCTTCTTGATTAGACCGGGGTTCGAGCCCGTCACCACCAAATACGGAGGATGCGGAAAGGTCAGGGAATGACCACCGCATATTCCGGAGCAATATGGCCTTAGTTGCTAATGCTCCTAAAAAAAAAAAAAAACCAAACCAAATCGGTATAGAAGTTGATCTAGTAAAAAATACGGTTGAATGTAATAGATGTCAGGAATACAAATTCCACCCTTATTTTTATATATATTAATAGCGTTATATATAACGATATTTCGGCTGGAAATACGATCCCACCCCCTTCATACAGCCAACCCTTGAATCTCTCAAGATGTCTACTAAGACAAAAACCCAGAAGGGCAAGGATACAAACACCAAAAATACTGAAAAAGTGACCTCAGATTCTGAGACTGAAGGTCAGCATCTGCAACCATCGATATGTTCGACTAGAGCTTTAACAGATAATTGTTCCCATTTCAACTGATGAAAAACGTAAACCAGGACCTGCTGCTACTAAGAAAAAGAACTTAAGATCAAGAACAGAATAGCCTAAGAGGGAAGAAGGCCCCACTACAGAGAACATAACAACCACAATCCAGGCAGCTGGCTCTGCCTTAGCTAAAATTGCCCAGGTTAGATTGAAACTTGAGGCACTAATTGAGAAACAGACGGGAAGGATCACAGCCACAGTAAGCAAATACGTATATCGGTGGATGTTGTAACTGACTTACATATGGAAAACTAGATCCTTAAAACTTAGGCCCAGGTAATGAAAGCTAATCAGGCTGTTGTTGTTGTCAATGGATTTTAGGAGCATCAGTGACTAAGGCCATGTTGCTCTGTGTATATTATCTGTAAATTGTGTGTGTCCTGAGGTCGATCTTCTGTTTGCTGGACGAAAAACCCAAGTTTCCGGGAGAAAAAACAATACTACCCTCGCCTGAGACCGACTAACTCAGTCACGTTATGAAAAGGACCCATAAAAATTCCTCTCGTCATCGACAGGATTCGAACTGAGGTCTTTTCCACCGGGTGTAGGGGAGGAAGGCGATTCTACCAACTGTGCTACCCACGGGGGTATAATCAGTCTGGAAACGAAGCAAAGAAACAGGAGGCGATAATTAAACACAAGGAAGACAATATATATTGATCATTAGACCCACAGAGGCTTCAAAGTTAGACTCCAGCGAGGCTGTGAAACAAGCCTTCACAAAAAATGTGGAGGATCAATTTAAAAATGATAAAATTCAAGGAATTAGAAAGACAAGGTAAACTGGAATTGTATGCAAACAGCCAACAAAGAGGAAGCAGAAAAAAATCAGACAGAACCCAATGGTGTCTGAGATGGGGCTGAAAGTTGACAGACCCAAAACTAGAGGCCCTAACATTATCCTATTTGATTTATACTTAGACAAAACCAAGAAAGAAATACTAACAGAGGTAAATGCTAAACACTTCTAGGAATTTATGACAGTGGATGAACTAGCAAATGAGTTCCAACTGAAATATAACACCATATTAAGAACTACGCAAACTTTCAACTGGATTGTTGAATTATCATCAAGAATATGGCAAATTATTTCCGAACAACAGAAAATTTACATTGGATGGGGTAGCTGTTAGTACAGGGAGCACTTTCCGCACTTCCCAGTACCTAAATGCTACAGGTGCCTGAGGTTCGGGCATATCTCTCACACCTGTTCCCAAAAAGAGCAGAACTGTGGATACTGCGCCATTAAGGGCGACGACTACAAAGAATGTAGAAAACCGCAGGAGGCAAAATGTGCCAACTGAAAAACTGCTGGGCTCTCCTACAACCACTCTGTTAGAGACTCAAAATGTCCTGCTTACATCAAAGCTAAACGGCTACATTAAACAGAAAATAGATTATAAGTACATTTCATAATCAGAATAGTTATCAGGCAGTGAAATTCCTACGACGCAATGCCAGACAGCTCGTGTAGTTGTACACCAACTCAAATTAATCATGGAAGAACAAGAAACAGACATTGCCTGTATCCAAGATCCCTACACCCCTGGTGATAGGGTTCAAGGATATCTAAGATCCTACAGAATCATTGAGGCCACCACAGGTACTTCGTGGGCAGCCTTACTAATCAAAAATACCACTCTATCAGTAACCAAGATCAGCAATTTATGTACTTCTACAGCAGCCTGTTCCCAAATTACTTCCCCTATGGGAAAGCTTTCATATAATTTCACTTTACTGCAGACCAAGAGAGGATATAAGTCCTTATACACAATACCTACAAACAGCTTTAACTTCTCTACCTGGTGGTAAAATTCTGGCATCCTTAGATGCCAACTGCAGGTCACCACTATGGTAGAGTCATCATAACAGGCCTAACAGATTGGCACCCGACACGGACAGCATCTGGAGGATTTCATAGCAACATCGCAAATTAGAGTCTTAAACCAACCTCACAATGTGGCAACATACAGCATGCAGGGTCGACCTTAGGCCGATTCGGCCCAGCGCTTGGCAGAAAAATTAAAAGATAAAAGGAAAAAAGAATAGATGAAAAAAAAAAACAGATAAATTAAAAGAAATAAAAGAGAAGGAAAAAGTTTTTTTTAAAGTTAAGGAACTGATTTTAAAACGTATTTAAATCGCGCGGGGCTCCTGTTAAACCCGAAACAATGACTTTTTTTTTTTACATATGTTTAGAAAATATGATTAGCATTTTATCAATGAGTACAAAGGACGCAGACAACAAAAAATGTTATTATTTTTATTATTATTATAGATTTATTTTAATTTTTTTTAAAATTAATAATATGTGAAAAGCGAAGTCCGTATAATTTATAAAGGTGTGGAAATTTTGGCCATTGTCTGGGAAATTTTTACTCAAGGCCAGTTTTTACACATCCCTTGAAATATCAAAAATAATTAATTTTCACACTTGTATACCCAACTTTAAGTATGGGCCAGACATAAGGTGGGGTATACATGTGCGAAAATTAATTACTTTCGTTTGGCACCCGCTGTATAGAAGAGCAACCCCACTCGGCCCGCCGAACGCTGTACGCATCGCTATAAAGTTAGCATTAGCATTAGTAGAGGCATATGATGCAAGAAAGCAAGCTTATGCAGCATCAGCCAAAAAAAAAAAAAAAAAAACCACTCCCATTTCACCCCTCCGTTCGTTCGAAATACCTGTCCAGATGAGCTTTAAATTTATTTAGGCTATCAACTTCCACAACAAAGGATGAAAGTCTGTTCCACCAACCAACTACTACCCGCTGGCTAAAGGCAAATTTCCGCACATCTATCCTACATCTGTATTTCCTCAATTTGAATTTATGTCCTCTCAGGTGATTATTCTGAGCAAGACAAAGAATCCCATCAGCATTGAGCATGCTCAAACCATTCAAGGCTTTATACACCTCTTTCAGATCACCTCACCGGTGCCTAGTCTCCAGACACTGTAATTTGCAAAACTTAAGCCTTTCTTCGTAAGAGCAACCCTTTGTTCCATTCACTAATCTTGTTGCCCTTCTCTGTACTTGTTCCAGCAGCTCTACATCCTTCTTGAAATGAGGCCTCCAGATCTGTATACAGTATTCAAGGTGTGGCCTGACCATTGCCTTATACAAGGGAAAAATCACCTCCTTATCCCTGCTAGAAAAATTCCTGTATATCATTGACAAGACACCATGAGCTACTCTTGCAGCCCGTCTGCACTGCTCAGAAAACTTCATATCTGCCTGTACAATTACCCCCAGGTCCTTTTCATTCTCTACCACTGTCAGTGTAGTACCACAGAGTTGATACGTTACACTGGGGTTACTGTTTCCCCCATATGTAGTACTTTACATTTGTCAATGTTAAACTTCATTTGCCACCTCTCAGCCCATCTGCTCAATCTTTCCAGATCCTGTTGCAGCAGCATACTGTCAGTAGTGTCCTTAACAACCCTGTCAACCTTTGTATCTTCTGCAAACTTGGACATTAAGCTTGATATACCATCATCAATATCATTTATAAATACAGAAAACAACAATGGACCCAACACTGAACCCTCAGGGACTCCACTAATAACATTAGTCCAAGAAGAGCAGTGTCCATTGATTACCACTCTCTGTCTTCTCCCACTCAACCATCCCTTTATCCATAGTAGCAATTTGCCTCCAATGCCACACTGCTCCAATATGTGCAGCAGTCTTCCATGTGCAACAGTATAAAAAGCCTTTCTAAGATCCAAATATATGATATCAAAGTTATTCCCTGAATCTAGTTCCTTTGTGACCACATCATAGTATCCAATCAAATTAGTCAGACAAGATTTACCCTTAACAAAACCATGCTGTGTCCAAGCTATAACTAAAGTCTTGTCTAGATGATCCTGCAGTGCTTCTTTAACCAGTGCCTCCATTAATTTTCCTGGAACAGAAGTTAAACTTACAGGTCTATAATTACATGTGTCAGCCTTTGATCCTCCTTTGTGAACTGGGGTCACATTTGCACATCTCCAGTCTACGGGTACCTTCCCTGAGTCCAAAGAAGCTCTAATAATTATGGCTAAGGGTTCGCTTACTTCCTTTGCTGCCTCCTTTAATTTAACTGGATAAATCCCATCCACCCCGGGTGCCTTTTTTATGTTTATCCTCAACAATTTCTCCTCCACTTTCCTCTCAGTAATTACAAAACCATCTAGCTCACTGCCAGAGTTTACTTCACCTCTGCATTCCCCTTCCTGAATAACTCCTCATGCGTGAATGTAGATTCAAAATACTCGTTTAGTTTGTTAGCCACCTGAGCAGGATCATCAACAATTGAACTATCAATATCCAGTGGACCAATCTAATTCATCCCTTTCCTTATAGAGTTTACATAGGTAAAGAACTCTTTTCTGTTTTTCTTTACATCCTTTGCCAAGGGTTTCTCATAATCTGTCTTTGCCTGCCTAATCTCCTTTGTGACTTGGTACAGACCAGCTTATATCAATAAATAAATAAATTTTCTGTTTATACTCCGGCACGACAACCAAGTCAGTAGAGTTTACAATAAATCGTCAATACAAATATTTATCGTATTTAGTAGTCACGGGCTTGAACCTCGGTCCAATCAAGGAACGCGTGCTATGCACCCTCGCTCCTGACCACTGGGCTACGTCAGGCCTAACTATCATAGGCTTCCATGTCACCCATTAATTTATATGTATCCCATACATTTTTCTTCTCTGCCATGTCTCATTAGTTCATCTGACATCCATTTAGGCCTAAACCTTGAACAATATTTCTTAGTTGGTATGTAGTAGCTTCCAAGATAAATTCTTTGAATGCTTCACATTTTGAATTTGCTCTTGGTAACATCATCAGTTGGTCCCACTGTATAGAATTTAAATACTGTCTCAGACCATCGTAGTCGCCTTTACGAAAGCAAAAACTCTTCCCTTTACCCCTGATGGTAGTTACCTCTTTGAGTAAATCCCACTTCAGCACACTGTGATCACTGCCACCTAGTGGTTCCTTTATCTTTAGATTCTTAATGCATGAAGAATCACTACTGATAATCAGATCAAGAGTATTACTCCCTCTGGTTGCCTCCGATCATGCTGATGTAGAAAACAATCAACCAATAAATCTACAAAAGCCTTGCTAGTGTGTGAGTGACCAATCCGCAAATTGCAGTGAGTATCTCAGAAATTAAAATTCCCCATTATAAGACTCTCTGATTTCCTGGCCCACTATATTTCCCTGTATAGTTTTTTATTATACTCATCAGAGTCATTAGGCCTATAGCGCACTCCTACTCTCAATTTTGATCTCCCAATGCTTATGTCACACCAAACTGACTCGACACTGCACTGTCCAGCGATGTCGACTGGCTTCACTTCCTTGGATTTTATGTGTTTCTTAACTAATAGCATAACCCCTCCTCCCTTCCTATCCTGTCTATCTTTTATGTACAAATTGTACGCCCCAAATTCCTGTTCTGCATTCCTTATTTCTGTGTGACACCACGTCTCTGATATCCCAACAATATCTGACTTTGATGTTTTGAGCAATACCTTAAATTCATCAAATTTATTTACCAAACTCATAGCATTGGTGTACACGCAAGTATACATGCATCTGTTCCTATTCTTAGCTACCCTAACACCACCCATGTGTTTACTTGTACCGCAATGACTCCCAGCAGTCTCTGAAGTACCCTGCATCTTCTTTTCCAGGCTGCTGCTCATTCCAATAGAAGAGTGCAAGAATCACTTTCACCTCTGCCAGTGGCTACTGTTAATCTATTAGTCCTTGTATCCCCCCCCCAAGCTAGCAGTTTCCGACCCACCTAACACTGCCTCGATAGCATCAGCAAATATTCTTGCACCCTTTCTATTTAAGTGTATCCCATCCCTGTAGAAGCAGTCTCTCCTGTTAAGAGTTATCTATGGTGTATTTACACCGATATAGATAATTTATACTCTTTAACATATGATGCCTTGCTGCATTTAGTTTTACTTAAAAATTAATAAGTATGTATGTAAGTGAGTGTATTTGTGTAAGTATATGAGTGCATGTAAGTGTGTGTGTGGGCGAGTTTGTGTAGATGTATATGTGTTTGGTATGTGTGTAGGTGTTCAAATTAGTGACTGAGTAAATTTGGTGTTTTGCTTCCATGTATGTGTGCATAACACTAATCTGTTGGGTGGGAAACGAGTGCGCTTAACTCGGAGGTGGGAGGAAATCATAAAGTGTGTGTGTGATAGTCTTACTTAGCGTACTGTTATGAATGAGTTGAATGTGCATAAATGTGGATTGAATGAGTTGAATGTGCATAAATGTGGATTGAATGAGTTGAATGTGCATAAATGTGGATTGAATGAGTTGAATGTGCATAAATGTGGCTTGATTGAGAATGTCCCATATTTGTTGACTATTGTACCCTGAATATATATAAATTAATGTTATCTCCGGGTTAAACAGTAAAAACGATAATGTAAAGACTGGTCACTTGTGTAAACTATGCGGTGACTGTGTGGATGCACTGTGATTTGCTCAAAAAAAAAAAAAAAAAAAAAAAAAGTTCTGTCTTGGTAGATGTCTTCATTTAGGTGGCACTTATGTCCTGGCTTGAATTCGTGATGATGAATGAAATAAGGTAAATAAGTGAGTGAACGTTGTGTATTGTTAGAAACCAGTCTGTCCCTAAATAAGTATTAAAAAAAAGTGGAATTTTTTATGGAATTCAGTGGAATATAAAAAGTGGAATAAATGGTTGGTATGTGTTGTTCTAGCAGCCTCCTTCCAAATTGGACTGCAGTGGGGGAAACCTGTTTGGAATCCCCCCGCCCAGAAACTACTGACACCATTCCATCTAATTTGTGGCATGGCATAGGATTTTTTTTTTTTTATGAAAACCTCAAACAAGAGAGGTATTAGAACCTACCGTACTTAGTACCGTGCTTGGGTTGGAGGTTGAGAAGATATTTGTTGACATTGGACTTGAACGACTGTAGACTGTAATTTTCAGGAAATACGTATAAAGGAAGGTTCTTCCACGAAACGGCAGTTAAATGAATAAACGAGGAAGATGAAAAGTTGGTTCTGTGAGTTTGTTTGTTTGTAATTTGGTTTTTAGGAGCATTAGCAACTAAGGCCATATTGCTCCGGGAATATGCGGTGGTCATTCCCTGACCTTTCCGCATCCTCCGTATTTGGTAGTGACGGGCTGGAACCCCGGTCTAATCAAGAAGCGTGTGCTACGCACTACTGCTCCTTCCCACCTGGCTACGGAGGCGCCTCTGTGAGTTTGAAGTTGGACAGTAAATGGATGTTTGTTGGTGACGGCACGTGTTCGGACTGTTTTGAAAGAGAGAGAGAGAGAGAGAGAGAGCGGGAATTATAGAAGCCAATTCTGAAGAACAGTGTCCTTTTCTACAGATACTTCCATGGGCACTGTGTCTGTAGAAAAGGCATGCAGCAGAAACAGTACGTCTATGAGACAGCGAGTGGAGAGACTCTGTTAGAGATGAGTCATTAATTAACCTAATTGCCCTCTTCTGAATGGAATCTAGAAGCCTGAGAGAGATTTTGGGGGCACCGTCCCAGATGTGGGAACAATATTCCATGCTAGGACGGATTTGCGATTTTTACAGAGTGAACAGCTGTTTGAAAGAAAAGTAACGCCGAGAGCGAAAGAGAAAACCAAGTTTTTTAGATGCAGAGGAAGCAATATTTGTAATATCTTTGCCAAGAGAGATTAGAAGTCAGTGTAATCCCCAAAAGAAATATATCATTTTGCATAGAAATCGGAGTGTAGCCAAAGATAAGTATAGGACCAGAAGAATTCTTTTTGCGAGATATAAGACAAGACCGAGTTTTAAAAGGATTGAAATCAACTAAGTTGTCTTTGCCCCACTGGAGAATTACCTGGAGATCAGCATTTAGAGAATTAGTAGCCGATATTCGGCTACTAACTTCTAATAAAGTTTAAGCTGATTGTGCAGGGCAAGGTTTCTCAAAATAGAATGCAATGAGCTATCATCAGCAAAACTATGGATAGGATTTCCAGTCAATGGAAGGTCATTAATATACATGAGGAAAAGATTGGGGTATAGAACTGAACCTTTGGGGTAACCAGCATTAGTGGAGAAGTTAGAAGACAGAGAGCCATCTACCATCATCCTCAGTGAGCGATCAGAGAGAAAACTGGATAACCAATTACAAAAACAGTTGGCAAACCATAAGATGGAAGCTTGTTTAGAAAACCTTTATGCCAAACACGATCGAAAGCCTTTGCGATGTCAAGAGCAACTACTTGTGTTTCACCAAACTTTTCCATTGAATTTGTCCATAAATGCGTAACATAAGCCAGAATATCACCAGTGGATCGACACTGACGGAATCCACACTGGCGATTGTTGATGAGACGGAAGGTTTCTAGATAGTTTGAGAGTTGGCGGTTAATTGATTTAGAAAGAGTAGATGTAATTGCAATGGGACGATAATTGGATGGGAGGAATTTTTCACCCTTTTTAGGAACTGGCTGGATATGAGCAAATTTCCAAGCAGAAGGAAAAACAGATTTGGAAAAAGAAAGTGAAAAAAGCCGGCAAAGAACAGGAGTAAGTTCAGGAGCACAGGTTTTTAGAACATTACTGATCTCATAAAAACTCCCCGCATTGCCGGAAGGAATCAAATAGACCCAAGACTCACAATCAGTTTGAACAACATGAAAGATTGAGACGCATGTTCCCAGGAAACACTGTAGATTTGATGAACAATCTAGCCATCGACCTGGATAGATTCTGCGAGCAGCATACATAAAGACGTCAGAAGCTAAAGGACACATATGCAAACGTACATTTATGAGACGCCACCAGAAGAAAAATGCCACCACAGTGCATCCCATTAAAGATAGGTGAAAAGGAAAATAAAGTGAAGTCATCACTGGTCCTCTCTCTTAGAATCTACTACTCCAAAGACGCCTGGCTGTGAGCACTATTACAGTCAAGGTTGAAGAGATACCACGTGCAACAACCGGTGAAGGACTGCTTCATTTCTCTATATTTTGTACATTTCTCTCATGCTTTTGTAATTTATAGCAATTTTGAGAAAATAATATCCTATAATTCTTTCAATTATGTAAAATAATAAACACTGTAAGTTCTGTACCTTTCGGGTTAAGCATACATGTGCCCCATGTAACCGCCAGACACATGTCCCTGTCTTAACCTCTGTATGTAAATATTACCCCCCTAGCTTCCTGCTGTCCAGGGGGTGGCTCTTCGGCAGAGCAATAAACAGATTTAATAAATAAAAAAAAAAAAAAAAACAAGTGGAGAAATACCATCAGGACCTGGAGCTTTCTTAGCATCAAGAGTCGTCAATATTCTTCTGACATCCTTTTGACGGAAGACCATGTTGACACCGGCTACAGCTGGTGTGGGATTATTCATAGGGAACCACTGTCCTCAGTGCGATCTCGGCTTAACATAGGGCACCCTAGCCCTATGCTTTATTCCCAACTTACCCATTATCCCTTCCACCCATCCCTATTTTTCGCCTGGTGGACCCTACCACCACAAATATCTTACTTTTGTTTTGGGAACCAGAGCTAAAGCTATGGGCTTCTTCCACAGGGGTGTCCCTCTATTCCTTTCACTTCCTACTTCGTGGTGGACAGCCTTCTTGTCATCCACCTCAATCTTATTATAGCCTTATTTGCTAATGCGCCAATAAAATCCAAAAGAAAGCAAACCTTCTCACTCTGCTCCCTCCACTGTATAAAGCCTTGAATGGGCATGATTGGATTCTTCCGTTTGCTCAGATTACGAACCTGAGGGAGCATAAATTCAAATTGAGGAAAGAGGAAATTTACCTTTAGCCAGCGGGTAGTTGATTGCTGGGACAAACTTCCATCTGTCGTTGTGGAAGTTGATAGCTTAAATAAATTCAAGGAGGAAATGGACAAACGTTTAGAAAGAATGGGTGTGTGAAATTTTTTTTTTTTTTTTTTTTTGGCTGATGCTACATAAGCTCATGTAGCATCAGCCAAAAATAGTAGAGGCATATGATGCAAGAAAGCAAGCTACGCTTGCTTTCTTGCATCATATGCCTCTACTATTACTACTCTCTCTCTCTCTCTCTCTCTCTCTCTCTCTCTCTCATATATATATATGGTTGTACATATCACATAGGATATCCATATAGAGTATATTGTAGTTAGGGCACTAAAAAGCACTGGATTAAGTCATTTTCCCTGTGCGCCCACAAGAGCAGCTATACAATCCAGCCTCTCTACTATCCATCAATCCTGGCTACGCCACATGGTAAAGTTTTGGCAAACGCTTCTTCATCATGGTATAGACGTTTCAACCCCAGTGGCGTAGCCAGGATTTTTTGTCAGCAAGTACATTCACAAAAACAAGGCGCTAATTGCCTACGCTAAAAAAGCGCCACATTGCCAGATTTCTGTGTCAAGGGGTACAATGTACCTGCTGACCCTAACCTAGCTACGCCACTGTTCAACCCCTTAATTGATGTGTTTTATTTGATAATCGAACATGCCTGAAATGAATGCAACGCAGTGCCTATAATTAATAAGTTGTTAAATACTCGAATGTATTTCAACTTTGTTAAATAGACGAGTTTGTTAAATTTAACAAACTTGACAAACTAACAAAATTAATTTAACAAAAATACTACTTTGTTAAATAGACCAGTGTATTTCAACCTGAAGAGGCGGACAGTCTTTTTCATTCTTGGCCTGTTTTAATCCCCTTTGTTCTATTTAAATATTAGCTACTCTGTATATATTGCTTTTGTAAATATCCTTTATCTTTTCATTTACTATTTAAATTCATTGATCCCTGAGCATGTACGCCCCTGACCTGTGACTGTGACGTGTAGGTTGCAATATAAACTGTATTTTGTACATATTATTATTATTATTATTATTATTATTATTATTATTATTATTATTATTATTGTCGTAATAAAGATTTTATTTCTTTCTTTCTAATTATATAACCAGTTCATTCCATTTCTGATCTATCAATAGAATCAGAGATAGAATGAAGTTCCGGTTCGTCATAATTATCGGTGATATGCATAAGCTTTAACTCCTTTCTCTTCTATTTCTCTTCTCTTCTCTGAGGGGGCATAAACTCAAATTGAGGAAAGACAGCTGTAGAATAGATGTGCGGAAATTTGCCTTTAGCCAGCAAATAGGTGGCTAAAGTTCGATTGCTGGAACAAACTTCCATCTGTAGTTGTGGAAGTTGATAGCTTAAATAAATTCAAGGAAGAAGTGGACAAACTTTTGGAGCTAATGGATGGGTGAAATGGGAGTTTTTTTTTCTTTCATGCTACTCTATATTTCTTTCAAGCTTGCTTTCTTGCATCATATGCCTCTGCTAATGCAATGCTATTATCCTGACGAGCGTTCCATTTCATAAAATTTTATATTCCACTCTTTATGTATCCAGTGCCAATCAGACATTTCTAGTACAAAGAGAAATTTGAATTGGTAAACAAAAAAAAAAAAAAAAAGAAAAATAAAAGATGATAAGAAAAGAAAGAAAGAGAAAGAAAATCTTGGCGAAGTTATAAATAGCATTAGATTCTCAGAATTGCTGAAGAAAAGTTTAATCTCAGTTTGATGTTCTACACAAGGCAAGAATAGAATGTCCTAGAAAATTTAGCTGACAAAAAAAACAGGCCGCTAATACTGAATTACAGTAGGGCTGCATCTGAGTATGTAATGTGAACCTCGTAATTACTATCCCATCTAAACGACCTGACCCCCAACCCAACCACAGCCGTCTATCACACTGCCAGTCATTAGGGTAATGTAGTGTGACCCTTTCAAACCACTTCTTGTGTTTTATTTCTTTGTCTTTCATTTATGGCTTTGTCATTTTTGCTTCCCTTCGTGTTTTTTCTTAAATGATAATCATTTCTTTTTGGCTTGAATTGTAAGACCCTTTGCATTTTTTTTTTTTTTTTTTTCACTTCGCAAAAATTTGAAATACGTAGAAAATGCTCTACCCCAACCAGTGAGTGATTGCGTAAGATTTCAGGTCTTGTTTGATTATAAAAAAAAACAACAAAAAAAAAACAGGATTTGTAGAATAGTGGGTGTGTGTACTGTATATAAATACAAATAAATAAGAGAGAGAAAGAGATAAGAGAAATAAAGAGTGAGAAAGGGAAGGGAGAAAGGGAGAGAGAAAAAGATGAATGAAAAGAAAGAACTTTCTTATTTTCTTATTTCTTTTATTCATTTTCTTCTTTATAAATAAAGAAGAAAATTTCTTCTTTATAAATAAATAAATATATATATATATATATATATATATTCATGAGCCAAAACATTATGACGACTCTTGTCTCCACGAGTGGAAGCATTTGACAACACCTAGGAGTGACGTCACTCAGGGGCGTATTTAGGGGAAGGAAAAGGAGCATATATCCCCCCCCCCTTAACTATACGTATAAGTGTTCCTAGATCTATCTAAAAAAATTATCAAAAGGAAATTTGACATGTACAAGTTCAAAAACTACAGATATGCTGTTATCTTATATAAAACCATCGTTCTGCTAATCCTCAAATTCGGTTCGCCCATCTGGAATCCACACCAAGACTTTATTTTGTTATTTTAATCTGATGTATTATTGTTATTATATTTTATTTTTAACTAAATTCAATCTGCTGTATGCTATTTATTTATTACATTTCCGGCGAGATAATATCTCTGCCGCTTGTTAACCCCTGGCTTAGTGCCGTGAAGGGTTTGTAAAGGTAGGGTACCTGCGTGTACCTAGGAACCTTACAATAAAGATTATATTTATTTATTTATAAAAATAGAAGCAGTCCAATATTTTGTCCGATACCTTACGTTCCGTAACCCTGTATTTTATTACTCAGTATACTATGAATCACTGTATGACTACTTGGTTCTGAGGCCTCTGCGCACTACAAGAGTTATTGCTGATATAACCCTTCTAGCCAAAATAATAAATAAATATATTTTCTGTTTATACTCCGGGACGACCAAACAGTCAGAGGAGTTAACAAGATAGACAGAATACAAGAAACAGCACCGTATTCAGCAGTCACGGGCTTGACCCGATCACTCAAGGCACCTGTACTTATGCACCCGCGCACCTGACCATTAGGCTACGGCGGCCTCTAATCACTGGAACCTATGAAGCATCTGATATCCTCACTAAAATCAACTTCCATGCTCCTCATAGATAAGTCAGGAATCTTACTCTGTTTCGCCATGACGCCAACACGAACTTTATGAAGTTCAGTCCACTTAACAGAATCAGCAAACGACTCTCTCATTGACTTTTTTGACAATTCACAATCACTAATGAACCCCATCCAAAAGTATGTCTGTCAGTTGAACTGCAAAGTGACTAGCTCTCATTTATTTATGTAGTTTATTACTTTTTTATTATTTTTCCCGTGTTTAATTTATTTAATATTTGTTTTACCGGTAACTTAACTTAATGTATACTTCTTTTGTACATATGATTTTAATGTTTGAATCTACATCAATGGTTTATCTTTCTGTTGGATTTCTTATTGTTATCAACTGTGCTCATTGTTCTGCTCTCAGATACTCTGCTAATGGTTATCTTATTATTAATAAAAAAACACAAAAAAAAAAAACAAGTATGCCTGTCAATTGAACTGCAAAGTGACTAGCTCTCATTTATTTATGTAGTTTATTACTTTTTTATTATTTTCCCCTTGTTTAATTAATTTATTTAATATTTGTTTTACCGGTAGTTTAACTTAATGTATGTCTATTTACGCATGCGCACGTCCATTTACGTATCTCTATTTCCTATATGAGTACGCGCATGTCTATTTACATATGCGCGTGCGCACGTCCATTTACGTATGCGCGTGCACACGTCTATTTACGTATGCGCACGCGCATGTCCATTTACGTATGCGCCTGCGCACGTTTATTTTCATATGTACATGCGCATGTCTGTTTACCTATATGCGTGCACATGTCTATTTACGTACGCGCACGTCTATTTACGTATGCGCGTGCGCATGTCCATTTACGTATGCAGCTGTGCATGTCCATTTACGTATGCACCTGTGCATGTCCATTTACGTATGTGCATGTCTATTTACGTATGCGCACGCGTATGCATACAGTAAATAGACATGTGCAGTAAATGGACATGCATACGTAAATAGACATTATTATTATTATTATTATTATTATTATTATTATTATTAAATCCATTTATTAAAAAAAGAAAGTGTTTGCTTTCACCCCTTATACACAGCCGACCGGCTAGAAGGGTGTACAAAATGCAAGAATTGCAATTTTATACAATATGAGAAGGGTGTACAAAAAGCAAAAATTACAATTATTTACAGTATTTACAATATAAGAAGAGTGTACAAAAATGCACGAATACAATTATTTACAATATTTACAAAAGTGCGCATATTTACAATATTGTTTACAAATTCACTCATTGTCAAGATTATAGTTGAAGTAAGCTGTGCGCTTCTGAGATGCTCTTCACTCTGTACTGCTTGCTTTCGGAGTATTTCACAGGGTCTATTGTCAATGAATTGAAAAGGTTCAGTGCGTTGTTTGGGAAGAAATTCTTCAGACAGCACAGGTTGCACAGTAAAGAATGCAACGATAGGTAGGGACTGTCATTACTGCGTCCAGCACGTGGAGTAGAGATAAGTCCTCGAAGACTGGGGGCATCAATCACACCGGTAAGCATCTGAGAAAGAAGAATAATATTCCTGGATGCAATGTGAACTCTCCTGGGAGTGGTATTTAAGTTGGTATATAAAACAGCCCTGGAGATGGTGAAAGCATTGCCCGTGACCCTGTTCATCCATCGCATTACCCAGTACTCGACTGCGAGGAATCTATTTATATACGACGTCGGGGCAGAAGACCAGATTGGTGATGCATACAGTGCGATAGGTTGTAGGCACCGCTGGACGTATCCACCGACTACATCGACGTGCAGTAACCCCGTCAGCTCTTAAATAAATAAATTTTTCTGTTTATACTCCGGGAGGACCAAATGGTCAGAGGAGTTCACAAGATAGACATAATACAAGAAACAGCACCGTATTCAGCAGTCACGGGCTTGAACCCCGGTCACTCAAGGCACGTGTACTTATGCACCAGCGCGCCTGACCACTAGGCTACGGCGGCAATTGTCGAATTGCCCACATCGCCGAGAAAGTTTGTTTTCATGGTCGAGAAATGGTTCTGAAAAGTGAGGCCCTCGTCCCAAGTCAAGCGGAGGTCGGTATAAGGTATAAGGTATGTTCGTGTCGGACGGCACCTAGGATTTCTCCCATCTCCGCGTGTGTTTCGCTGTATAAGCCAGAGACTTGAAAGTGTGTGGGCCGTGTCTGTGCAGTGTGATATGTTGTGCCCATTGTTTATCCGGCTTATTGGCCGCCAGGCCCCTAGTGGGGCCCAACGTTGCCCATACCCTGCCACGTGGAGGCTAGCCAGGTGTATCCAGTATCACAACAAATTGCTCTGGCAGGTCCTGCCACCTAGTTTCCTGGGATTTCAGTGGCTAGGACCTATTAAAAAAAAAAAAAATTGCGTTTGACATTAATGCTTAATGGGACTGCTGTTAGGAAATCACTGGTTGGGGTTGAACGCTAAAGAGATGTGTTAAAGGCCAAATAGGTCGGGCAAAATTTTGATGTTATTAAATTCAGACGTGAGGCTATACGCTAGCTAATAGTGTTAGTTGTCTTAGAGATTTACAGGAAACCGGTAGAATTTAGAACCGGTAGAATGTTGATTAGAATTTGGCGGCATTGTTAAGGGTGTACTTCGGTTGATTTAGTTAGAGAGGGAGGGGGAGACTGAAGACTGGGGGGGAAACAGATAGAGGAATAGGGACGATAGAGTAGGCATCCCCAAAGAGGTCAGTGGAGACGAGCCCCACCAGGCGAAGTATGGGGGGGTAGGCAGGGAGGTGTGTGTGTGTGTGTGTGTGTGTGTGTGTGTGTGTGTGTGTGTGTGTGTGTGTGTGTGTGAACTGTGTCGAGGTGGTTCCCAGGCATGTGCCCATCTCCCCTAATTCATTTAGATAACAGAAAAACTGTAAAGTGGGCCTGAAATATAGCTAAGAAATAGAATATTCAAAACAAAGAAAATTTTGAGATGGTTAGAAATTTACACAAATATATCTAAATGTAATATTTAAATTTTGTATAGGAGATTAAAATTGTATTAAAGAAATGTTTGTGTATTTAGTGTGTTGTTTATGTCAGGTCAATTTGCCATCAGGAAGCAGCTGATATCACCAGCTGCCAACTGATGCCCGTCCCCGGTACGTAGAGCCGGACCTGCTTCTACTATTATAATCTCTAGTGCCAAAGCACAATCCTGCACCCAACAGAAGAAGTGCAATACTGTTGGGTGCCTACATCCCTTGTCTCAGGCCGCCCAAACCCAAGAACCAAGGGAAAAAAAAAAAAAAAAAAACTGTAGTGGTACATGTTCAGGAGCCACAGACCGGACAAATAGCCTCCCAGTCTGAAGCTCCCGAACCCAGATGCATTCATGCATGATTCACATATGCTGCCAACTCAACATCTGATAAATTTCGTATAATTGTTCTTCTGGCAAACACAGCAGCAGCAAACTTCTGCAAAGCCTGGAAACTAGATGCATCGTTCAAGAGAACCCTCACGTTATCCTCAGTAAAATAGGATACCTCTTCAAAAAGATGTCTCCGCTCAAACCCATAGAAAGGACAAATAAACAGTATATGCGCCCAAGTCTCTGCCTCACCACAAGACACCATGGATCCGGCTCCAGTCCTCTTGAATACAATTTATCACGAAAGGATCCATGTCCTGTCAGTATATAACTGGTAAACATTGAGGGACAAAACCAAGATGGCACCGTCCTTGGCGTAGCAAAATCTGCCAGTGGAATTATTTTCCTTGTAATCTCGCCAACCTCAGAAGAGCTCCACCGAGTTCTCCATATTTCAACTAGGGAGTTCCAAATTCTGAGTTTTTCTTCTTTAATACTGGCAGTCAGGTTAATAGAAATATCAAGGTACTGAGTTGAAATTCCCTTTCTTAATGCATACAGCATTCCACGATACAGTATGTATAGGTCAATAGGAATAGACCCTGCAATCACCTGTAATGCAGCCGTCGACACAGTTCTCGGAGCATGCAAGAAGGCTAGTAACATCGATCTTTGCAGTGACATAAGTTGATTTTTTATTCTGACTTTAATCACAGCTTCCATCCACACACCAGCAGCATATGCAACAATCGGCAGAAAAATGGACTTATAATATAATAACATTGTTCGTTTGTTAAGTCCCCAATCTTTCCTAGATATGCGTACTACAAAGGAAGTAAATTTCTTTAGCTTATCCTTCAGATGTGACACGTGCAGATTAAAGCTCAATCGATCGTCCAAAATCAAACCTAAGTGCTTGATACTAGACACAAGAGGAACCTGACTTCCACTCTGGGCGGACGGTTGTAGTCAAAATGCTTTTTAAATACCATCATCTTAGTCTTTTTAGATGAGATCTTCAACTTGTTCAATACAGCCCACTCAGAGAGGTTCATCAACATTTCCTGTATTTTCAGCTCTAATATAGCCCTGGAATCTCCAGAAACTCCCAAAACCAAATCATCCGCATAAGCCACCTGCAGGCACTGTGAAACTTTTGGTCTGTTTAGCCATTGATCTAGAACCGAATTCCAGAATATCGGCCCCAGAACAGATCCCTGTGGACATCCCCTATTGACATACTTACTGAACATAAGATGTTTTGCGCAGACCTTCACAAGCCGATCACTGAAATAAGAACGGATGACTCCGTAAATATGTCTATCACAACCAGACCTCCTCAGAGACATCAGCACACTCTCCCACCAAACAGAGTCAAAAGCACCTTCAAAGTCGACAAATACAGCCAAAACATACTTATCAGGAGAAGATTTTATATAATTGATTAATACTAAAATTGCTTCCTCAGTTGAATGTCCCTTTTTAAACCCGAACTGAGAATCTGATGTAATATGATTTTCCGTTAGTTGCCCAATAATTCGAGGAGCCAGTAATCTCTCAAACAATTTTCCAAGATTAGCCAATAGAGAGATGGATCTGTACGCGCGAGGATCCTCCTTAGGTTTCCCAGGCTTGTGAAGAATCTTGAGCAATGCAATCTTCCAAGATTTCGGAAAAATCATCTCAAGAAAACATTTGTTATACATTTTCAACAAAATTTGTGGACAAAGATCAAAGAATTTAATCAACATCTTATTTTCAATCAGATCTAGACCCGGGCATTTTTTAACACTCAATTTAGCAATGGCAGCACCAAGCTCCGATAAGGAAAAAAGACTTGTTTCAGCTGGACCCTCGTACATAGCATTATCCATACGTATTCTTGATTGATCCTGCGTATCCAAGTCAATCTCATCCTCAGGAAAGAGTTTTTTAATTATGTGTTCCACAGTATCATACCAATTGTCAGTTTCCTCTCCATCAGATACAACAGTATTATAAATATCTCCATGCAGGAGCTTGCTCCGCGAGATCCTGTATATCAGTCCCCAGAGGTCCGAATTGCCTACCTCCCTGATAAGATTCTGCCAGCAATCGATTTTAGCACGAATAATTTCCTTGTGGTATTCACTACGCAGTAATTTATAATTTTCTTGGAATTGCTGTACATCTCGCTCCGACAAATGTCTATGACGTTGTAGCACTTTCCTAGCTCTAAACACCTGAGATCTTCGCATAGACAACACCGGAGTCCACCAAGGAACCGGTTTCACTCTAAATTGCTTTCGTGTAGTGCTCTGTATCATTGCCTGATATAAGTGATACTCGACGTGGGTCACTAATTCATGTGCACTAAATTCATTTAAGGTTAATGCGTTGTGATCACTGTATATTGATTTGAGATAGTTACCAAACTTATCCCACTTCATCTTATCCATTGAGAACCTTCTCAAATTCCCAACACAGACTTTCTCCTGCACAGGCTCGGGAGCAATATGGAAGGAAATAGCATTATGATCACTGTTCACCAAACCTGGGTTCACATCCCAATGTTGAATCCGTCCCTTGTACACCGAGGAAACAATAGTCACATCAATGTTCGATTCTCCATTACGAGTAGAAAAGGTAAATGGTTTGTTAGGTAAATTCTGGACACTCAAATTGTGCAGTAAAATAAGATCTTCCAGGAGAGAGCCGCGAGCATCAACAATTCCACTATGCCAAAAGTTAGATTTGGCATTAAAATCAGCCGCCAAAACCAGTCCCCGCTCAGCAAACCTCGAGCAGATTTTATCAATATAATGCATTGAAGTTTGAAAATCTTCTGCAGGAGAACAATACGCAGAGACCAAACAAAAAGAAAACTCCATCAATGACACGGAGACACACGCAACGCCGGCAAAACACAGACCAGAAATAGCAGTTAGTACAATGTCCTGGTTTAATACAACTATTGCCAACTTAGGAGGGACATCAGAGACTGCGATTATTCTGCATGATGTTGGATATCCTGTTATTTTATAATCATGTCCTCCTACTTGAGCAGAATAGTAAGGCTCCTGGATACACACCAGATCAAAATTGCCTTCAGTAGCGGCAACCCTAATCTCATCAGCAACAGCTCGAGACCTCTGTCCGTTAATCTGTAATATTTTTAAACACCTGTGATTTTTAGAATTTTCTGTAATGTGTTTTAAAGAACTCGTGTTACTCATTATAAGTTCTCCTGTCCGTCATTTCTACTGCTCGGATGTATTCCGGACATTTACTGTCTCTTACTGAATGATCACATCCTCGACCTCTCCTCTTGCAATTGATACACTGAGGGGGACTTTCCTTATTAGGACACTCTGCATAAATGTGACCACTATTAGCACAATGACCACATGACACTGTATTGTGCGAACACGTCTGGGCAGAATGACCGTACCCAAGACATCTAAAGCACTTGCTAACCACTGTAAATTTCCGAAAACGGTGAGATCCAAAGCCCAAAAATATCCTATCATTCTTGAATAAGCATTTATACAAACGTGGACCAAATCCAATGATCCAGTTTGTCACCCTAGGGCCAGAGCACGAGCTGAACCTAAAGGAGACCCCCTGATCAACTTCATCCTTGGTGAAATTATGAGCTTGAAAATTTTTGTAAAATAAATCTTCCTTAGTAAGATCTTTAGGGACTCCATATATGAAAATAGTTGGATTTGAAAATTTAGGCTTTTCTGCAGACAATCCTGCCTGCTTTAAAGATAAAATCTCAGTTATTTTACTTGCATCACTTTGGCAAGTTGTCTCAAGCAAGACTCCCTTATTTCTCAGAATTCGAATGTTTTTTACCTTCATGTTTTTGTATTCTCGTTTTATTGTTTCCGTCACAGTGGATCTAACATCCTGGCTCGAGGCAATTTCAGAACCCTCAGATGGACGAAATATAACAATATTATTGGGATCTGATTGATTCCCAAGAACCCTTCGAGCCAATCCACCAGAGTTCTCCGGACCTCCAGAAGGTTCTAGAGAGACAGCTCCGTCCGTTTTAGCAGGGCCTCCCCTGACAACATCCGCAAATGACCCAGATGTAGGAGCTGAGCTCCGTGGTAACGATTGTTTCTTCCACGAACTTTCTAACTGACCAGCTCGGACTGCAAGTTCTGCAGAGCGAGCCCTCAAACGCTCATTATCCAAGAGTACCGCCGTAGTTACCGCCTCTAAGTCCGCCCAGAGACCATGTATGCAACTAGAAGCTGTTTTTGTTACCTGACTAGAATCTGAAGACATAAAATCCGCAAGAGCTTTTCTCATCTTAGACATTGCCAAATAAACCATGAGTGCATCCAGGGACCCACCCAAATTCAACCCTTCAATAAAAGAGGAGCCCACTGCTGAGTCTCCCCCATGGGTTGCGGATTGAAGACTGGGGGGGAAACAGATAGAGGAATAGGGACGATAGAGTAGGCATCCCCAAAGAGGTCAGTGGAGACGAGCCCCACCAGGCGAAGTATGGGGGGTAGGCAGGGAGGAGAGGAGACAGAGATCCGTCTCCTCCCTCCCCTGCCTGGGAATGGGGTTTTAAAGGGAACCAGGTTAGAGTATCCAGTTCAGATCGCCGTTTGCAGCAAAGCCGCAGAATGTCTTCGTTAGTGTCATGTCCGAGGAGTGTCGAATCTGGTATGAGGGTTAATCTGCCCATCCCGCTCCGGGGGTGGGATATGTTAGCTGGCAGTGGGGGAACCCACCAGGCAAGGGGGTGGGAGAGACACACATTTACTCCATTCATAATCTGCATTCTCACTCTACTTGCATTCTTTTTTTTTTTTTATTTATTTATTTTATTTTTTATTTTTTTTATTTTTTATTTTTTTATTTTATTTATTTATTATTATTTTTTAAATACTTTTCTTATTTTATAATTTTTTTCCAAGTTTTTTTTTTTTTTCACTCATTCATCTTTTTCTCACACACCAGGAGGGGATGCAATGATGTGTAGTGTAAATTTAAATGCTAATTAAAACTAAGGTTAGTGTGTACTTAACTGTAGCATTTATAGTTTGTGTTCTTTTTCTCATATGCTTACGCTTTTATTCATTCTTCTAGCCCTCATATCATTTATTCGACTCTTACTTTCTGCACTGCACTCTCTGGGCACCTCAACTTACTGTTATTCTTCAGTGTGGTGCAGGCCTAGCCACAAGTTTTTTTTTTTTTTTTTTTGTAGGCCAGGGGAGAATGCAGTGATAGTGTTTATGTGGTTAGTAAATATTTTTTAGTACAGTATATATAAAGTGATGTAAGTTATTTTTAACTTTGTATTCTTTTGGCCAATTACATTTGCTCTTCCACTCATTCCCATTTACTCTCTCTTTCCCTCATGCTAAGTCACTCTTTCTTTCACCAAAACTGCCATTTATTCCCTTTTACCATAATTCTTAGTTCACTCAGTTCCCAGCCTATTCATTGTCTTTCATTCTCATTCATTCATACTACATTGCATCCCTTTGCTACTAGCCTACTAATATTTTTCAGCTAATCTGCTCTCTGTACATCTCCCTCCCCTACGTGGTTACTTATTTGGCATGGGGCCCCAGGTTCCTACACATGGCAGGGTAATCCTGGGGAGGTTTGTCATGTCAGGTTTCTGTCAGGGTGCAGAATACTGCTATCCTGAGAGTTTTTTAAATCATCGTCTGGGCGTGGTGGGAAACTTGGGCAATTTTACTATTGATTATTGTTTAATTGCTGGGGGGCTGAATTGCCATTCTTTGCATTGCTCTGCGCATTTCGAATACTTTCTGTGTGAAAGATGTAAAAGCTTTATAATTTTGCTCTTCTGTGATGAACAGATGTTCTTCTCCCCTGGGAAGGGGATCCAATCTGTGCTATTGGCTCTGTTCTGGGGATGTCATATATTATACATTCATATAGAATGTGTGCCCAGTCTTCACTTTCGCCAGAGGTGCAGTTTGGGTCATCGGTCAGGCCTAAGGAGGTTAGTTTCCCCTTTAGGGAGCCGTGACCTGTCAATATACATGTTGTTAAAAGTCCAGGGGCATACCACTTAGGTGGCTTTGGGCTAACCATTGACACCCGTGGCAGAAACCGTTTGGTAACCAGACCTCTGGTTTCCTGCTCCCACTTTGTTTGCCATAGCTCGTGGAGCTTTGTGGCTATTCTTTTTCTTTCATCATTGAAGGTGTTGGCTGTGTCAAGGGCTATCCCCAGAAATTCTGTGGGTATGCCCTTTTTAAATCTATAATATAAGCCTTTTTTGGCTACTTCTAGATAAAGTGGGAGAGTTCCGGCCAGCAACTGTAGTGCAGGTGTGCTTACTGTGCGACATGCTCTGGTAATAGTGAGTAGTATTGTCCTTTGTATCGATTCTAATTTATTCCTATTTCTTACTATGGCCGAGCGGATGAACCACGCACCGGCTCCATAGGTGATAACAGGTAGGAACATTGCACGGTATATGATTGCCAGGGTCTTTCTTTTGAGTCCCCAGTCTGCTCGACTGATCCTGGCAATCATACCTGCATAATTTCTAACTTTCTTCGCCAAGTAGATTAAATGGGAGTAAAAAGTTAATTTTGAATCAAAGACCACTCCAAGATATTTTAGTTCTGTTACCATTTTTATAGTGGTTGTGTTGATTTTGATTTGTGGACGTCTTCTTATGTCCAAATTGCCTTTTAGAAGTATTTGTTTAGTTTTTTCAGGCGATATTTTGAGCATGTGCATTTGTGCCCACTCCTGCAGCTGCAAGAGGGCGGCATTTGATCTTTGCTCTACAACCATTCGTGAGTTACCTTTTACAAGGAAAATCATGTCATCTGCAAAGGCCAGGCTTTCCACGAGGCCCAGATCCAAGGCCAGAAATTCGTCCAGAACAATGTTCCAAAATAAAGGGCCAAGGATTTAACCCTGCGGGCAGCCTTTATTCACAGGGCGTGTCAATTCCTGGAACCTTGTGCGTACTGAGACACTTCTATCTGTAAGGTAGCTGTTTATTACCTTATAGAGGTTTTGTGGGGCATTTGCCTGGCGAAGTCTCCTAAGGACACTAGGCCACCAGAGTGTCAAATGCCCCAGCAAAGTCAATGGAGATTGCCAGCATATATTTCTCCTCTGTGTTTTTAACTGTTGTCATGGTGGTGCATGGCATCCCCCGTAGAATTGCCCTGCTTAAAACCGTACTGATTGTTGGAATGCAAACCTGCTTCTGTGTAATATTGAGCTAATCTGCTATATATTAGTCTTTCATATATTTTCCCTAGTACAGGGAGTAGGGCTATTGGTCTATATGATTTGGGATCAGTAGGGAGTTTTTCAGGGTTTTTGAGGATTAATCTTAACACAGCTTGTTTCCATATTTTTGGGAATATGCCTTCTGTCATACAGTTATTATATAGTGCTATTAATTTATGTGGTGCTATTTCCGCTAATTTTTTGATAATCTCAACCTCTAAGAGGTCAAAACCTGGGCATTTATTGTTTTTGGTTTTAAATAGTGCTATTTCTAAGTCTTGTATAGTGAACAGAGGTTCAATATTAGCATTGTCATATTCAGTGTTTTCTTTTATAATGTCTAGCTGGGTGGGGGAGGTCGGTGTGAGACTTCACTTTCCTTATCTGCACTCCGTTGTGATAGGCTGTGATGTCATTTTTTAATCTCTTTTTTGTAAATGTGATTTGGGCTGATTTAGATATGTTTAGCTCCAGACCTATCTGCAGTAGATAGGTTACAAGGCTGTTGATCAGGACGGCGACTCGCTGATTTATCAGGTGGGTTTGTTCAGGGTCTTTTGATTTTATATATAATTTGAGGTCATCTGCATATGATGAGAAATCAGTGTACCTTGCGAGGAAAGGTTCAAGGGCAGCGGCGAACAGTGCACAGGATAGGCCACCTCCCTGTGGTACTCCTCTCGTTATAATGCACTCCTGTTGGAAGGATTTATAGCTGATGAGTTGTCTTGGTGTAAGGATGCGGTTGATGGTTTTTTGCGGGTTTCCAGTAATGCCAAAGTACTTTTCCAGAATGTAGATGAGAGCGGGAATTGAGAGCTTATCATAAGCAGATGAAATATCCAGGAAGATGACGTCCAGCTGAGATTTACTGTTGAGAGCAGTTTGAATTTTAAATAGGGTATCCGGTAGGTTTGTATATGTAGATCTTTTGGGGATCACGGTATGCAAATGTTTCGGTCAATGAGAGAAGCATTGGTCGATCAGTGCTGATAAGATAGCTTTCTCAAACACTTTTAATAGAGAGCAACCCACCGAGATCGGTCTCAAGTCCTTAGGTTCCTTTGGGTTTCTTATTTTGAGTATGGGTTGTACCCTGTAGTGATTCCACATTGTCGGGATTGATCCGGACTTCAATATGCAATTAAAGATTACAAGAAGGAGCTCTACAATGAAGGCACTACACACTTTAACCATGAAGAGAGGGAAGCCGTCAGGACCAATTGTAGATTTATGAGGAAGTCTATTGGCGGTATTTATAAAGTGTTGTTTTGTTAGCGTTACAGTTGAAAGGGGCTGTATGGAGTGCATGATAAAATCACTTAGGTTTGGGGTTTTTGGGTCTAATGGCAACTCGTTGAAAGTCAAAGATACCCATTCCTGAAATACCTTCTCATCGATATGGAAATCATTTTTGCATTTGGATGTAGTACGTTTCGAGCGGTTTATTCTGTTGAGTACCAGCTGCCGGATTGCATTTCGTTTACATTTGAGGAAGGTTGCTCGCTCTTTCTTGTACATCTGGTAGTCAGCTGAGTTATGGTACTTTTTCCATATTCTGAATGCTTTTTGTTTCCTCTTGAATACTACTTGGACTTCGGCATTGAACCATGTATTGGATCTATCAGAGAGTTTTAATTGTTTGGAAGCTCCTTGGGAGGCAGTTTCAAGTAGCTGGTTAGCCAGGTTAGATATAGCAATGTCTATTGATTCTTGCTGTAGATCCTTCCAGTTTATTTCTGTGAGACGTGCAAGGATGATCTCTGGGTTTAAATATTTGATGGAGAATACTGTTTTGGTAATCTTCTCGTTCCTGAGAGCTTCACCAGCGTTTGAGTTTACAGTGACATTGAACTCAAACGTGATGGGAGAGTGATCAGAGGGGAAGCTGTGGTGTTCAGTGGTCAGACCTAGGTGTGGGAAATTGTGCAATAATAGATCCAGCATCTGGTTTCCCCTGGTAGGAGGTGTGGTTTGGTGAAATAAGCCAAATGTGCCAATGGCTGATATGAGATCCTCAGTGGCCTCATCATGTCTAGGCGTAGGCATGTTGAAATTGCCTATAATGAAGGGGAGGATATTGGGGGCTAGGCTGGCTGCTATCCATGCTATCAGTTCACTTCGTGAATCTTCTGTGTGGTCAGGGGGTAGATATACAAGACAAATTTGGAGTTGTATGGCATCCTTTCTTAATGTGGCACATAGGGCTTCGAATTTATCTGATTTGGTCACCTGAAATCTGGACTGCTTGAAACTGGATGAGTACAGTAACGCAACACCTCCACCGCGTCTGCTATCCCTGGAATTATGGAGGCTGAGGTAATCAAGAGGCTGACCTATGACATCCAGTTGCCTTCCGTGAGATAACCAGGTTTCAGTCAAGCAGATGAACTGATATTCAGCTAGTAACATGATGGTTTGTAGGGGGTGTAGTTTATTGCTGATACTGCGTACATTTTGGTAGAAGCATTTAAGTGGTTATTGAGACAGGCTGGCATGAGGCTGACGTTGGTTGCTATCCCTGTGTTATTGTCGACCTTATGCGATAGGATGTGGAAGATGTCCGTTCTTTGTACATTTTTACTAGAGTTCCTGGCGGCCAGGTGCTGGTATCTAGCACTTTTAGTTCATCCTGTTTTTCAGTAATTGTGAATGAAGAATAGGAGGGATATCTTGTTTTCACAGGTCTCACAGCCACCTTGATCCCTATTTGTTCCTCAAAGAATTTAGGTATATTTGCATCGGTTGTGGACGGTCCAAGTCTCGATATGAAGATTTTCGATTTTGTTTGGATGGATGTTATATTGTATATTTTCTCCAATACGTTGGATTGGTTGACTGGTTTGGCTTTGTTGGGGTATGCTGGTGATGTTTCTTGAGTGGAACCGGCCCTCTGGGCTACCAATCTATTTACAGAACTATCTTGGTGAGAAGTTGGATCATTGACCGTTAATGACACTTCCGAAGGGGAATTAGGTCGCGATCGTTTGAAGGATGATGCTGGGAGACATTATGTGCATAGTGGGTTTTTTATTGGTGTCACCACTCATGATTGAGTGTAGGCATGGAGTATTTTGAGAAGCTTCATTGTGAGAAACGGTTGCTTCAGATATATAATCGATATCGCACCTAAGTTCACAAGGGTGCTCTAATACAGGTAATTGACTCATATCGATGGGAGTAGGCAGGTCGCTGTGTTTCCTATTAGTTAAAGATTGTTTTTCTTTAGTACTGCTGGTTTGTGCCAGCTGTTGGATTTGTGTAATGCTTCGAACTACTCTAGCACCATCAGACTTGTTTCGATAAATGAAAAACCATTGTGCGGACGTCACTTTAGACATGCGCACGCGCATATCTATTTAGGCATGTGTATGTCTATTTACATGTGCGCGTGCGCATGTCTATTTATGTATAATCTGTGCTCCGCTGCTCTCGACTTCGCATAAAAGCGCCTTCCACCCAAAATTCACGAGAGAAGGTTCGTGTTTGCTGTCACGGTGATAATCGGGATAATCTCTGAACCCAACTTTTCGGCTTAAACCTCAGGGCCAACTATACATGTTTGCAGTAGATAAAAAGTACATTACTCCATGAGCCTCCTTCTGAAACCTGTCGCAGGGCCATAAAATCTTTTCTGAGGACTCCCCATCAACTCTACATTTACATCACTCCAGCCTTTCAACTTTTCTGCAGCTTTGCTAAGATTATTTGCGTTACCGTAAATAATCTTAGTCTTACCTGCACGGTTTAACATACGTATAATCACTAACCAACTTTGAAATCACGAATTCATATAAGGAATTCAGTAAAATTCAATTTTAATTCTTGCCATGTACATATTTTTATTATGTGCTTTGCATGTACACTGGTGTTCAAAACTTAAGGACCAACACTATTTCTAAAGGTTACAACCACAAAATCTTTACTTAAGGTACTCTTTACTGATGACAGTAGATTCAGTCTCAGCACCAATTCTGGACGTCAGCTAATCTGGCGAGAGTTTGGCACACGGCATCACCCCGCCAACATCACTGAAAGAGATCGATATGGCGGTCGAGGTGTTCTCGTCTGGGGAGGCGTTATCTTGGATGGACGTACACAAATCCAGATACTGGAAGGTGGTACTGTAACCGGTGCACGCTACTGTACTGAGATAATCCTTCTCCATGAGCGTATGTTCCGAGGCGCCATTGGCCTCGAGTTCGTGTTTATGGATGATAACGCCACACCCCATCGCAGTGGAGCTGTGATATGCTTTTGGAAAGTGAGGACATTGTTCGTATTGATTGGCCTGTGCGTTTTAAATCCCATCGAACACATATGGGACGCTTTGGGGAGACGCTTAGCGGCACGTCCACACAGACACAGACACACACACACACACCAGAAAACGTTCACCAGCTGAAGATGGCGCTGACAGAGGAATGGACGATGTTACCGCAAGAACTTATCAACAACGTTGTTCTAAGTATGGACAGGCGGTGCAAAGCCTGCATCGACATTAGGGGTGGCCATATCTCCAACTAAGGACCTCCTCTTCCCTTTGTTCCATCTTTGGCACTGATACATCTGTATCATGGCAGCCAGTGAGAGAAAATCTTTATTGTACAGTAAAGATACAATAATGTGCCCGCCACAGCCAGGAGGCCTGGGACTTGACAATGATATAGGTAATATAAAAATATGTACAGTATAACAAAAAGATAACATAACATGAAATTAACTTAAAAACGTAGCATTAACCATTCAACAGATATGAGTATATACATAGTTGTGAGGTAGACAGTACACCAAGGTATGTACGCTTTCACATGTACAAGGCACATATTTCAAAAGCTCTGGAAGACAAGCGTTTCGACACAACGATGCTCGCAGAGCCATAACGGAAGCACTTCGCAGTCTTTCGAAAAAATGACTTGCAAGAAGCATTTAATGCGTGGGTACGACGGCGGCAAAAGTGTGTAAAGTTCAAGGGAGAATATTTCGAGAAGGAGAAATGCACAGAAGATTTAGATGACGACAATTAAGATCAGAAAAAGTCTTATATTATTTATGTCATTGCTGTATTAGTGTATAGTTATATTGTCTTATTTATATTAGAAAATGTTATGTTGTCAGTATACAGGTAAAATTAATTGTCAATTAAAATATGAATAGTAACCGCATACTTATTCCTATTTGGGTTTTTAAATTTCGATTGAAAAACAAAATAAAACAATCCAGTCTCAGGAAAAGATCTCGTCAAAGGCGTTAATTTTAAATTATCACACTGCACAATACATATTCGTACACATAATCTATAACAAAATATTATTTTATTGTTATGTTGTTAGCTGTCGACTAACCGTCCTAAAGAAAATTTTTTTCTTTAATGAAAACTCAATGAACTTCGCGGGAACATTTTGGATTTTTTAACAGCCAGATTTCACGAAATGAGCATCTGAAAATTGAGGATCTCTTTTTACTCACAGATTTAATTTAATTGCAGCAATAGTTTACGTTTCACAGCATTCACTATGTTTGTATTTTCAAGCATGTGACTTCTTAGACCACAGAACATATTATGTGCTTATTCGGGAGGTATAAATTCTTCAGTTATTGATATGCTTGCCTACAAAAGAAAAATTCTGACAGGCGATGGGAGAAGAGAAAAAAAGTACTCTGTTCTCACCGAAATACAGCAAGTAATAGTATCAAGAGGGGGTGCTTGCTGATCAGGTGTAAAACACCGTCGCATTCCGTTTCCGCTTTTGCGCTTGTCAGTATGAAGTCAGATTTGGTATAACCGAGGGAGGAGCTCGTAGCGAAGGCGGAGCTGCTTGAGTAGCCACCTTGCAATACCGCGTGCCACTTCTCTTATCTGTCTCCGTCAGCAACATCCGGGTTCCGGGTTCCCTTGGCAACACGCAGGCGACAGCTTCATTCCTCCGCCTCCTACTTCTGCTGGAAGAGAGGTGTGTGACTCCATTGGATGCTATTAAAAGAGTCATTACTTTTTGTTGGAAACGCAGAGACGGCCATCACCACCACACCGATCAAAGCAGTTTCGGTTTTCCACTTGCCCGTACTCGAAAATCCTCCGAACGGAAACCAGAGACGGCGCACGTGCGTCCGACGGACTAACTGCTTCTGGTTTGTATTAAGACAGTGCTAAGTGGTTCCTGCCAGGGTATCATGAGTCTCGTGGGCGGCTACTCACAGCCCTTCCCCGCGTCTCACACACCGGACACTCTATATCCCACCTATTACGCCACTCGTTTTGAACCTCACGCGCCAACAGCAGATCCTTCGTACTTTTCCACCTGGTCGTTCAGCGGGAGTCAAAGTCCAGACATGTCTCCCGCTAGCACCGAATACAGTCCTCCACCATTTGCCCCGAGCCCCGGACAACCTCCGCCCCCTCCGCTACATATCGTCTCTACTCCAGTGAACCATGTCCCCAGTATGGACTACGGAATCTGTGAAATGCCTCCGGGGATTATCAGGGGCGAACGTGTTGTAAAGCGGAGAGTGACGGCGAACAAGAAAGAGAGACGGAGAACTCAGTCTATCAACAACGCCTTCGCAGAATTACGGGACTGTATCCCGAACGTACCGGCCGACACAAAACTCTCAAAAATCAAGACTCTTCGACTGGCCACAAGTTACATTGCATACCTGATGGACTTACTGGCACAAGACGATCCGGCACGAGCGCCTGAAGGAGGCTTCAAAGCTGAGTTAACGAAGAAGTTGGAATCGAGGGAAGAAAGGAGGAAGAAAGAAATCGTAAGTAAGCCATGTTTATTTTATAGTTACTTTTGTGTGTACAAACAGTTCCTCGAAAATTTTCTGCAACCTGACTGCAACTTCATTCTGATACATAACAAAACAAATGACAATAATAACAAAAAAAAAAAAAAAAAAGTAGAAAGCAAGTGATGTTGAAAACTCGTAACATATTCCTCCAGGATACGCAAAGAGGGCCGCCGTAGCCTAGTGGTCAGGCGCGCGGGTGCATAAGTACACGTGCCTTGAGTGACCGGAGTTCAAACCCGTGACTGCTGAATATAGTACTGTTTCTTGTATTCTGTCTATCTTGTGAACTCCTGTGATCGTTTGCTCGTCCCGGAGTATAAACAGAAAATTTAACTTAATTTAATTTTAAATATAGCCTTATTCGTGTTTACCGATGAAAAACTACATACATTAAGTTTATTTTCTCAAGTTCAAAGCTATACATTGAACAGTGTGCATTATTAATAATCAGAAACAAATGTGAGAAAATAGTGATAGTGTTTGGAAAAGTTACCCGTTATTTATCGCCGTAAACCAAGGATTTCGACAATCAGAAAGTGAAAAGTACTGTTCGAATATGCCTGAACTGTCTTGGAACAGCTGAATTTTCTCTAAATACTTCGCCCAGTTATCGCTAACGAACACTCTATAGTGATTATGGCTAATGAAAAACTCTACCTTACAGCTTTTAATGCTTTTACAGTTATGTAATAAGTAAATAAAAATACATTTCAGTTTATTCTCGAAACGGCCGAGGCGGGAAGTGGTTACACATTCATCATGATTCTATATCTATATTATGTGTGGCCAGAATTTTACGGAGTTACAGTTCACAACGTACCGTGCATTTTTTATAGCAACGTACGGGTTTGAACCCGTACGCTGCCACGAAACTTCATTTGCGGCAGCACACGCTAATTGCTAGACCTCGACATGCACTCCAATGAGACATCAACCATTTGATTCTTGCCGTAATACCCTTTTCATTTGCTCCTGGATCGAGTATATTTTCTCTCAGATGTTCTTGTTTGTAAATCTGAAATCACGAGGTGTGATTTCAGATTTACAAACAAAAGACACTCAACTAATTGTTGTGCGGCTCTGTTTTTCAACTTTTAAAGATTCGTGGTGACCAATCAATATGAAAATAATGGTATATGGGTGGCATATGATTTATACTATATATATATATATATATATATATATTTTATTTCAACAAATAACAGGAATCTTCATAAGCGTTGCTGGTCAAGAAAGCGTATTTATGTGCAAGGACCGATATGAAAACCAGGGGTGGAAAATGGTTTTTCAAAACTAAGTGGGGGGCTTTATTTATACTATAGTTTTAGGAAGCGAGACGCAACGCCCAGTAACAACATATAGATGGAACAATAGCTCTGCAGCTAGGGAAAACGACGTCCATCCGAGACGCCTTCCATAGAAACGGAAGGCGTCTCGGGTGGACGTCGGTGAAAGTTTATACTACAGGCGAACGCTTCGGAATTTTACTCTCAAGATCTTAATAAAAAAACATCAGATAACTGAGAACATTAATCAGATACGACCTTAAACAAATTATTAAATACGTTTCGCAAAATGATTAATATTTCAGTTTAGACGAGTATTACACAATAGATTGTCTAGGTTTTTTTTTTATCAGTCAAGATAAGTTTATTTATTTATTTATTAATCTGACAGAAAACGGACAGTATTAGGTTCATATGATTTAAGAAAGTGGTGACTTGCTTTCATGCTCCGCAGCCACTAAATGAAGGCCAAACCTATTTCTTGAACAGTACCGAAAAAGAGAGAGAAGGGAATCGTTAGTTTGCTATTGTCCGGTCTGAGGAGTGAGGTAGCGGAGTGGTCGACGCAAGCGTACTGTTTGAGTTGAATGCGGCTCCAACGTACTGTACCTGACCGCTATATACGGTTAATGATAACATTCTCATTGAATGATTAGATTAGCTCTAAGCTCTTCTGACCCATGGTGATCGTGTCAGAGCACAAAAATGAGTATTTTTCTTTTTTGTTGCTTAATACCAAGAAATTGTAATTTTCTCTTTTGAGTATTTAGCATTATATGATCATTTTATTAGCATTTTTTTTTTTTTTTTTTGCTGTTATAGTCATTGTTAAATGTATATTCACATAATTTACTCGACTTTCAAGGATGCTTTCGACTTATACCCACTGGGAAAAGGCAATACAGTATCCTGTTCTCAAAATATGACTTCATGACTATTTGGTTGCCTCCCACATGAAAAGGCCCAGGCTCCAATCACATCAATGACTGGAACACTCCCAAACGTTTTCTTTGGTTTTTCATTTAATAAAAGGTTATTCTTGAGTAAGTAAATTTTACGAAAATTTTGTAAATTTACAGAAATAATAAACAGACTCATTGTGACCTGAATTGTTGTTGTTTTGGCCATCCTGTAGTATGTTCATTCATAGGATATGCTAGTTCATATATCCTTATCATACACAGTACATTGTCTGCAAGCGAGTGTTCACGAGCCAATCTGCATGTTGTGCGGATAATAATTTACGGAGAAAACACTCTCCCTCCGACTAACAGCATGAACCGACTCTACTGTTATGGAACACGTCGTGAATTGCATTGCATTGACCTAAACAATCCACCCAACTTAGGCCGGACCCGCGTGGGTAGCACAGTTGGTATCATCACCGTCCTCTCCACACCGGATGGAAAAGACGCGGTTTCGATTCCCCTGAATGACGCGAGGAATCTTTATGAGTCTTTCACAACGTGGATGAGTTAGCCGGTCTCAGGCGAGGGTAGCATGGTTTTTTCTCCAGAAAACTCGGTTTTTCGGCGCAATATGGCCTCAGTTGCTGATGCGCCTAAAATCCTATAACAGCCAACGAACTTATGCCAGAGATATTCACTATACCTTTGTTTTTTTTTTAAAATGAAATGTAAACTGACAATTTTCGAGAAGGCATGAAGAAGAGCAGTAATGAATTACAGGACGTTACGTTGAAAACAATTAAAATTAAATTACATTAAACCTTCTGTTTATACTCCGGGGCAACAACAGAAGGCCAGAGGAGGTCACAAGATAGAGAGAGATACAAGTACGTTACCGCATTTTATAGTCATGTTGGACGGAACCACGATTTCACGTTTGCTTCTGCCCTTTCGCTTGACCACTCTGATACGGCTAGTGGCACAGCCAGGAATGTACTATGAGACAACATCTGCAGCACATATTTTCAATAAAAGTACTTGCTTTCCATATCGTTTGATTACGGAATTAGAGGATTTTATTGAGATCAGAATTAAGAGCACAGCAAGAACCCTTTGAGAACAGTATTAAGACAAAACTATACATGGCTATATAACTAGATAACTAGTACAACTAAGGCTGAAAGCTGGAGGTGGACAGACGCCATCCTCCTAGTTCTAGAGCTGCTGTGACCCCGTATACTGATATTACTGGGTGTAGGATCTATCTTCCTGTAACTATATAAATGAAATGTCCATCTAGTCTAGTTCTTAAACACTATTTCCACCTCTGAGTTTAACCATTTTCGAAAAAGTCTTTAATGGAAAGGAAGATTTCGAAATTCACGAAGATAATAATTATTATTATTACTTTGTTTTATGATCTCAAACACTAAAATATTAGAACCGATAGCACTTAGTAGCGGGAACAAGTTGAAGATACTTGTTAACGACTTGAATTTCTGTATATGTAATTTTCAGGAAATACGTGTGAAGAGAAAGTGGAGGGGGGGGGGGATTATAGAAGCCAATTCAGAAGAACAGTGCCCGTGGAAGTATCTAAAGAAAAACGCACGCAGTAAAAACAGTGCGTCTATTAAACAGAGAATGAAGAGACTTTTAAGAGATGGGCCATTAATTAAATTAACTTAACTGCCCTCTTCTGAGTGGAGTCTAGCAGCCTGAGAGAGAAATGTTATGGGGCACCGCAACAGATGGCTGAACAATGTTCCATGGTCGGGGGAATTTCAGATTTATGTACAGTGATTAGCTATTCAGCAGAAAAGTAACGCCGAGAACAAAATAGGAAACCCCAGTTTTTAGACGCAAAGGATATACACTGCTCTACCATTAATATCCGGACACCAGCCTTAGGACAGAAAAGGGCTTTTATTGTGTCATTTAACATTTTGTGCTGAAACCTTTTACTTTTATGACAGCCTTCAATCTTCGCGGCATACTCTCAACCAGCTTTTTATAAATATCAGGTGATATGTTCCTCCATTCGGCCTTTAACGCAGCCACCAGTTCGGCCTTGTTCTTTGGGCGATCTCGACATGCACGTACCCCACAATCCAATATATTCCAAAGTTGCTCGACAGGGTTCAGATCAGCACTCTGGGCTGGCCAATCCAACTTTTCCACACCCATGTCCACAAACCACTCTGTTACAACCCGAGCAGTATGGCATGGCGGGTTGTCTTGCTGATACAGATATGGGCCTTCCCCGAAGTATTGCCATAAAGTTTAAAGTGCATAATTGTCCGGGATGTCCTGGTATTGCACAGAATTCATGGTTTTGTCGATAACGACTAATGGACCCAAGCCAAATCATGAAAAGAGCCCCATACCATGACACTGCTTCCACCAAACTTCACTGTTGGGAGGATACAATCAGGAAGGCTGTTTCCTTGGCACTGGCCACACCCAGGAACAGCCATCAGAGTGGTACAGTGCGAACCTCGACTCGTCTGTCCACAGGACCGTTTTCCACTGCTCTACAGTCCAGGATTCGCGCTCTTTACACCATATTAATCGGCGTCTAGCATTTGTTGAGGTGTTCAATTCTGTTGAACTGTTGAGGTAATTCTGTTGAATGTGTCATCTTAAATGACCACTTTTTGCAATTGCCTGTTCGAAGCCCAGTGTGCATCTTTATAGCAGGGTCTGTGACGTTAGCATTAGTAGAGGCACATGATGCAAGAAAGCAAGCTTATGCAGCATCAGCCAAAAAAAAAACAAAAAAAAAAATCTCCCATTTCACCCCTCCGTTCGTTCCAAATACCTGTCCAGCCCAGCTTTAAATTTATTTAGGCTATCAACTTCCACAACAAAGTATGAAAGTCTGTTCTACCAACCAACTACCCGCTGGCTAAAGGCAAACTTCCGCACATCTATCCTACATCTGCCTTTCCTCAATTTGAATTTATGCCCTCTCAGGTGATTATTCTGAGCAAGAGGAAGAATCCCATCAGCATTGAGCATGCTCAAACCATTCTATGCTTTATACATCTCAATCAGATCACCTCGCAGGTGTCTAGTCTCCAGACAATGTACTTTGCAAAACTTAAGCCTTTCTTCGTAAGAGCAACCCTTTGTTCCATTCACTAATCTTGTTGCCCTTCTCTACACTCGTTCCAACAACTATACATCTTTCTTAAAATGAGGCCTCCAGACCTATATACAGTACTCAAGGTGTGTCCTGACCATTGCCTTATACAAGGGCATAATCATCTCCTTATCCCTGCTAGATAACGTGTTGCATGTATAGGATCTGTTTCTCCATCCATGGAAGGGTGTCCGAATATTAATGGTAGGTAGTGTATTTGTGATATACTTATACCAAGAGAGTTTAGAAGTCGGAGCATCCCTAATAGAGATGATATTATCTACAAATCTGAGTGTCGTCCAAGGTAAGCATATGATCAGAAGATTCCTTTTTGCGAGATAGAAGGTTTAGAAGGTTTGAAATTAAGCTTTTTTTGCCCCCACTGGAGAATTACCTGGATATCGGCATTTAAGGAATTGATAGTGTAATTTGAGGAGTTGTAGCTGTTTGTGCGGGGCTAAGTTTCTCAAACCTAGCAGGAATGTGGAATGCAACGTGCTATCTATTATCGGCAAAATTACGGATAGGATTTTCAGTACATGGATAAAGGTCATTAATATACAAATTCAAATTATTATATTAGGGCCACCCGTAATTTCTTACATATACCCGTATACGTATTATGTCTGTAAATTGTGTGTGTTTTATGGTCGAATTGCCTGTTTTGCTGGACGAAAAAAACCTGTTTCTGGGGAGAAAACCTTGCTATCTACGCTTGAGACCGACTATCTCAGCCACTCCGAGTGAAAAAAGCCCATTACAAAGTTCCTCGCGTCATCGACGGGATTCGAACCCGGGTCTTTTCCACCCGGTGTAGGGAGGAACGGTGACGATACCACTGTGCTACTGCGCAGACGGTCATTAATATACACAAGACGAAAAAGAGTGGGAGAACGAACTGAACCTTGGGGAACACCAGCATTAGTGGAGAGTTAGAATACAGAGAGTCGTCTATCTACCGCTGCTGGCAGTGAGCAGTCAGAGTCAATTGGATATTCAATTAAAAAAAAAAAAAAAAAAAAAACAGTTCGTAGTCCATAAGACGGAAACTTATTTAGAAGACCTTTACGCCAAACAAGATCAAAGCCTTGAAAATGTCAAAAGAAACTGCTTGAGTTTCACCAAACTTTCCCATTGAATTTATCCATAGAGGGGTAACATAAGCCAATATATCACTAGTGGATCAACATTAAAAGGTTCCATATTGGCTATCACTCATCACATGGAAAGTTTCAAGATAGTTTAGGAGTTGGAGGTTAATGGATTTCTCTATTACGTTAGAAAGAATAGAAGTAAGTGAGGATGGGTTGATAATTACGGCTGTTCAAAATTCTTCTGACATCCTTTGGACGGAAGACCTCAGGAGGCATTCAGTGGAGTGCACTGGAAATGGTAGAAGGTGGTGTACCAATATCATTGATACAAGAGTTAGCAGAAAAGTATAATGCTAGCAGGTCGGCTTTATCTTTAGCTGAGGTGGCAATAGAACTATCAATAGAACTATCAGAATAATCCAATATAAGAAGAAGAAGAACTGTTTATTATATACAGAAAGCACATTGCTGTATACAACTCCCTTCACGGCTGCAAGCCAGGGGTTTACATAAAAGAAATCACACAACATTAAAAAAAAAAAAAAGCATTATGACTCCTGAAAGGTTTGAACACTAGGATGATAGATTCAAGGCAGTAATGAATAGGTCTCCAGGAGCAGGTTCTAATGTCCTCTGACGTGGTCCTGGGAAGGAAGTCGACCGAGTACTTTCTGCCTATATTCCTTGTCGACTGCGAATTTGTAGAAGTCGCCGTCCAAGGATTGTATGTCTTGCAGCATTTGCACGGGTAGGAATCGATCAAAAGCTTTAACCGGTTTGGAATGGCCTGTAGGATTGGATTAGCCCTAACACTTGGGACCGGGATCCTTCATCCGCAGTTAGCCCAGAAATCTGGTACTGAAATAATGAGGACCATCATTTTGATGGCAAAGACGAATCTTCTCTCGTGAATGATGGCCGGAAGATGTCTGATGTTCAGAGTTGCCGCCATCTGGGTGGTCCTTGGTGTAGGGGGAAGCCGAAATTTCCATATGGCCCACTTCAGTAGCCAGAATTCCCCCGCGAAAATCCGTCTAAGATGGGTCGTAGCAGTTGAAGTCCAGACTTCGGCGCCACAGAGTATGACCGGATAAACACATGTCTTAATATATCTGCACCCAACAGCCTGGTCATGGACGTGCATTAGTTGTTGTTTAATCATCCAACGGAGTCCACAGAACTTTATTTGCAAGTGGTCTATGTGTGGTAGAAAGGAGAGCTTTTGATCAAAAATAACGCCCAGATCTGTATGTTATCGGACGGCAGAAATTGCGCATCCTCTTAAAATGGGTTGTACTATTGTTGGGCTCCGTTTGAGAAAGTCAACTGTTTTGACTTCTCAGGATTGATTTGAAGTCCGAAACCGAAGAGGAAGGCCTCAAGATTCCGGATTTTATGAAGGATTAAGGTATTGATGTATTCAGCAATGTCTCCAGGGCTGATGGGAGTAAACAGTTTTATGTCATCGGCAAAGGTGAGGATGTCAGTTCGGCCTGTCACAAATGGCAAGAGAACAAGATTCCGGACAGGACTCCGCCTTGTGGGACTCCAGCTGTAATAGTCCTGGTATAGCGCAGATTGCCATCGCGAACAATAATGGTCCTGTTCTCCAGCATTGTCTGAATAAACCAGAGCACGTCTCCACCAATGAGGTAATAATACTCACGTAGTAGCTTTGCCAATGCGTGAACGGATACGGAATCAAATGCTGCCTGGACGTCGATATACGTAACGGTGATTTCCGAACGAGGATCTTGGTAATGGTGGTGACTAGATTTGTAGCAGTGGATCTTGACCGGGTAGCATAGTGGATCTGCGGTAGCTGTTGTGGCATAATTTGGATGGTTAATGTTCTTAGAAGATATTTCTCAAAGAGCTTTAATAGGCATGATGCAGAGGAAATTGGACGGAAGTGACTGGGCTGAGAAGCACAACGTGTTTTCGGTAGCGGTCTTACTAGATAGACATGCCACATAGGAGGGAAAAAATTTTGATTAAGGATCTTGTTAAATAACTACAGGATAGGATCAACAACAAATGTACTGAGGCCTACAAGAATATGTGGACATGTGTTTTTGTAAAGGGCGGCTCCTAGAACGTCTGTTCAACTCCGTCTCGTCTCTCTGTAAAGAACAGTATCACTACAAATGGGCCAGATATGTGTGTGGCGTAGGTTTGTGTGTATTATGTGTGTGTTCTGCTGTTCTGTTCTGGTCTGGCCTCTTGGCTACCTAGAAGCATCAGTCACCTGGACAGATGATTCGGGGTACTCGTCCACACCATGGGAAGGTGGGCCAGTCCCAGTAAAACACGTACCGTCTGAAAAGAGACTCTGACTCACCTGATGTTGTCAAAAGGTGAGCCAGGTTCCTCTGGGGAGCCCATTCCAGAGGAAGAGAGGAAGAAAAAAAAATCTCATAGTGTAATTAAAAAAAAAAGAAAGAGAGAGAGAGAGAGAGAGACAGAGAAAAGCTACACTAGTGGAAAGCGGGGGGTTAGGAATGAGGGGGGAAAAGTACGCTAGTGCAGAGCGCGAAGAGAAAATGAGAAAAAAATAATAATAAAGAAATAAAAAATAATAAACAAAATAAATAAATAAAAAAAATAATAACTAATAAAATAAAAACAAATATAAATAATTAATACTTTTAGATTAGTAAAAAAAATTTAAGCTGTTGTCTGGGGATCCAGCGTAGCCTGCGTCCACACAAGAATAATTTCACTGACACGATTTGCGAAAACATTGACATGGGAAGATTTAAAACGGTAATCCAACCAGGGAAAAGAAGTACGGTATAGAAATCTCGCAGGATCATCTCTTTCCACATTCTTGTAATGCCAAACAAACACGAGGCTAATAATGTTCACGAGAGAGGAGCTCCATTGGAGAAGAGACCATCGTTAAGTTGTGATGTGAGGTGGTCTCTTGAGGAATACTCACTTCGACCATGCACTTGGAAGAGGTGTTTGTGAGAAAAAAAGATTGAGTGTTGGCTTGAGGTTAGGATTTTGTGGTATTCTGGTAAGTAAATGAAAATCTATGCGAGGTCATTGGTAACTGCAAAAGCCCCAGCATCTTACTTACCTGGGTCCATGTAAAATCTGAAAACTGAAGGCAGCTGGAGTTATGAACATTAAAATTTATAAGGAAAATTACGTCACTGTTAGGAAACTTGGACTGGAAGAAAGTCGAATTTCAAAGAAAGGAAGTCAAAGAGTTCAAATGATTAGTGGAATCGGGTGATCGATAGAAGCAACTGTTGAATTTGACAGGATGGGGTAGAGAGATTTTATGCCAAAGAAGATCGAAAAGATGAGATTCCGAATTACAGTACTAAGTCTTTAACGAGGAATATCAGGGTAGACATATTCACAAGTACCAACTTTGAAGCGAAAGGACTCGCACAACGAATAATTAGATCTGAGATGAGAAGCGGTTAAAAAAACCAATAATTGAGATTCTGTCCGAAAAAATTAAGTGTGACTTGGCACACTGTGAGTGGAAATGAACATCACTGAAATTGGGACCGAGACCATGTCTATTTGTGAACTGAACAAGGAAGTGTTTGCGAGGTTTAGATCTTTTCTCAGATAAGTTTATTCTATTAGTTTGACTATTCATGATGTATTCAGTATTGAGGAAAGGTGGGCCATGTATGGTGTACACAGTAAGAATATACAGAGCTCCTTAAAGTGGCCGCGATAATGTCCCGAGCATACGCACATCTGGCAGGGTAGACGCAACGAGATTATATACTAGCTGATCCGGATGGCTCCTAGAGAGTTACCAATAAGTTCGATCTGGTGGACCATCTAGTGGCCAACCTGCGAACACCGTTTTAGAGCTATACCCTCGAAATGTAAGGAAGAATGGATCTCGCCATGACGCCCATCATAATCACAAAAGACATCATACTGCATGATGGAAGAGATGGGGGTTTTCTGAACATGTGGCACATTCCAAGACTATCGGAATGAAATATCTCTCCCTTCATGGTACATTTATGCTGCCCATAAATGCATTCTGACCAGACCATACTCGTAAAACATTAATAAGAACAAGTACATCCGTAAAAATAAAAATATCTTATTGTCTGATCCAGGTCGTACCAAACCTTATTATATTCTATGGAAAATGATTTCCAAGTTAAGCTGTTTGGCTACGCTTTCCAGGAATCTTTATCGCATAACTCTAAAGATACTTGTTAGTTATCACGACCACACATATACGAGTACAAATTTTCTTGTAATGCTAGGAAACAGGCCTATTAGAAAACTGATGACAACCGGCTGTGTCTAGTATGAGGTCCCTAGCGTTATCAAGATTTCTTCCTCAATGACTTTTTTTTTATATATAGCTGGTAAGGAGGGGGAGATTGTTAACTTTCACTCCCACAGTGAAGGTTAGCAATCTTCCAACCAATCTGGATAAAAGATGTATATGACTTGAAATATCAGGTTCGTTCATACTATTGGTATTTTTTAATAAACAGCATTTAATAAAATTGATTAGATTTAATTAATTACTGGTTAATTAATTAGTTCCATCCTTTTCATATATTTCCGAAATTTTCAACCTGAATAAAGTTGGTGCCAAATTAAAGAACTATCTTCTATTCTCTCAACCCTTAACCCCAGTAAAATACTAAGGTTTAAATAATCTCTCGTGTTGAATTACCATAAAAACGGCTTCAGGGTAGAATAACAGCTGCACAATTCACACTCATTTGAAAAGGTCCGAGTTCGATTCCAGTTACAGAACGGAGAACCTACTGATGGTCTTTCCATTCGAGGCCAAGCTAACCAGTCTCAAGACAGAGGTATAACGTCTTTTAGAGGATATTTTCATTTTTTTTTCTTTTTTTTATACCGCAAACAAGCAAACACGGGCCCATGACAGTTTTTTTTTTGTTGTTGTTGAGTTTGTCGTTGTAATCTAGCCAACAACAACAAACCCTTTACCAGCTCTCGTAGGTAGCATGGTCAGTAGGATCGCCGTCCTTCCCACAGGACGGCAATCCTGCCAAAATACCCGAGTATTTTGGCAGGGCACGTTTTGAAAAAGACCCATAAAAATTCCTCCCGTCGATGACGGGAGGAATTTTTATGGGTCTTTTTCACAACGTGGTTGAGTTAGTCAGTCTCACAGGAGGGTAACATGGTTTTTTCTCCCGTAAACTCGGGTTTTTCGTCCAGCAAACAGAAAATCGACCTCAGAACACATTCAATTTACAGACAATATACACGGAGCAACATGGCCTTAGTCGCTGATGCTGATAAAACCCAGTAACAACAAACAACAACTCTCTACCATTAAGAAGGAATCCAGCTTGGATACTGAAGTTACCGGAAAAGATGAGAGTAGGGTGTAGATGAATTACTTAATTAAATTAATATTATATACAATTTTTTTTTTTTTAGCTATGAGCTTAAGTTTTGTGACAATTATCTTAAGTCAGCCAAAGCTTAAAATGAATTACAAGCTTCTAATTCACCTTTTATTCCGCTTGGTTTAATGCAAGAAATGTGAAGGATTAAAAGCTAAGAACCAGAAACAAACTTACTTCTCTCAGAAAGATCACAATTAGAATGAATGTAGCCTTCATTGGGAGGGGTAAGTTTAGCTACATTCAGCATGAGGACGGGAAATCGAAAACTCTTCGTTCGAGCGCCTGACTTCTTTTTTTTTTTTTTTTTTCTTTTTTTTGGTTTAATTGATTTTTAAGTAGAATGACATTCTACCATGCAGAGGCGCACATTCGTCAGGAGAGTAAGTTTCTAGTTTTTTTTTATTTTTCACATTTCTTTGGTTAAACCAAGCAGAATAAGAGTTGAGTTTTGTAAAGCATGTGAAATGTTTTCTGAATTAAGATTAGATTTATTAAAAGAATATTAATTGAATGCGAAAAACAGCAGGTCAAAATAGCATGTAAAACTTAATGTTTTCTTGTCTTATGAAACATTTTTATTTCTGATCTATATGGATCCTTAGAGGCCCATAATGAGTGGGCTCAGTAGTGTTCGGCGTGTCCAGTGAATATTACCCATCTTCGAGATTATTGAAAGGTTTCCTTTAAAAAGTTATGCAGTGTTACAATGGGAACATACAGCTACGGAAATTAGTGTCTGAAGGATTGTCCAGAAAAAATTTGAGATCCGTTGTTTTTAAGTAGAGTTTCTTAACCGTTTTGTAGAGTCACCCCCTTTCAATTTGCTCTACCATCTCTTCCCATATACTAGTTTCAAAATTTGTAAATGAAATGCATGATCAGGATACTGAATTCCGAAAAGACTGTTGTTTAAAGGTACAATTTTGCCCATTAAATCAGTCTGAAGCAAGTAAAGAAAAATGTGTATTTTGGGAGGCCTTCTCGCCTCCCTTGGATCATTTCCTCACCAACCGTAAGGGGGCAAGACTCTGGTTTTCAATCCGTTCTTAAAAATCTTCGCCAAGTAGTGCTTAAGCGAAACGTCTCTACTAATTACTGAAGCATCTTTTTTATTGCTATTCTTTCACACAAATAGATTAATGAATATCGGATTAACGAGTACAGAGACAGTGTTGGTAACTATGTATATATACATTTTTTTTTTTTTTTTTTTGATTTGGTAGTTGTTGGCGCATCGGCTTCTGTGGCCATATTGCACCTCCCAAGGTTTTTGCAGTACTTTGATCCAAGCCCGAGGCGCGAATCGAACCCGCGACCTTTGGGTTGCCAAGCAGGTACTTTACCCACTCGGCTAGCCCGGTCGGCATATATACATTCAAAAATATCCCAGAATTTTGCTATAAAAGTTTATTCAGTGAATAGTTGGGCTTACTAACCTAATCACCTTCAAAGTATCTTCCTTCTGCGCGAACGCACACACACACACACAAACTTGTTCCAATGGTCTTCCCAAACTTTGCAACATTCTTTAAAAGTTGGGGGGGGGGGGTTTGGCGCGCGTAGGCCTGCTTCAATATTTTCTTTGATGATCATCTACTGCAGCAAAACGACGATCCCGAAGCACCATTTTCAGTTTAGGACAGCCAGAAGTCAGTCGGGGAGTAGGGTGGCTGCTTCGTGACTAATTTTTTTAGCATTTCAGTTCTTGGCAATTCAGCCAAGAACTGCTGAATTGCCATCGCCGTGAGACTGGACGCATTGTCACGGTGCTGGATGCAGCCATCCTTCCGTTTTGGAGGTCGTCTTCGCCTCACATTCTCACTCAAACGTGTCGAACCTTAACGTAGTAAGCAGCAGTAATGCTTCTCCTCCTATTCACAAATTCGTGGTGCACGCTATGCCCTCATCATTGAAAAAAAACAAAATAAAAAAAAAAAAAAAACGATCAGCATGACTTTGAAATTGGCTTTTTTTTTTTTTTGGCGAAACTACTTGGGCCGTGGGGACATTTTTGTTTACCGTTCGGATGAGTATACCTTGGTCTGCGGGTTGTACACGAACACCCAACGCTCATCCCCAGCGACCACTTTTCTAACTTCTTTTAGCTTGCTAACATCAAGAACTTGATGTTAGCAAGCTTCAAGAAGTAGTGTCAAACTGCGACATTCCGCAATAAATTAGCTGTAACACACGAGTTGTTGTTGTTGTTGTTGTTGTTGTTGTTATTTGGTTTTTAGGAGCATTAGCAACTAAGGTCATATTGCTCCGAGCACACGAGTGAAGTGGTCGAGTCAGTTCTCGTTTGGCTTGCGTGAGCACCGAGATCAACGTCAACGCCCCACGAAACCTTACGGCCGTAAAGCAATTCATTTAAATGCAACCGTGCGATCGAGAACTTTTTGAATGTACTATGTGCACCCTCTAAGCATGAACGTATGTTCTGCCAACATTCCTGAGACGGCCCACTATAACTTCCAACCCGCCATGTTCATTTAAGCTGTAACGCCTTAGATATTAAATTTTCTCAACTTACCTTACAAAAATCTCGTCCTACCATTTGGATGTTGTCGTTACTAACACAAAATTCTAACGCCTGAACAGAATTCTTAGAAAATCTGGCAACACTGAATGATCAAAGAGACGAAGCAGGCCCATTTCTAAAAACAACTGCTGTCAAAACAAGTTCTCTATTCATATTAGGATTATGATCATTTTAAATGCTTGTAAGTAAAACTATCCAAATAAACATTTAGCAATTAATATCAAATATTAATTCAATATTAATATTAACTTAATATTAAAATTAAATTAATATTAACAATTAATATTATAAACTGTAAGCTATAATTTCCAATTACAGCTTTACTTGTGCATTTAATGATTTTCGTATTCAGCATAACCTTTTCATTCCTCACAATGCCGATGACTATCAAAATTGTATAGTTTTCCACTACCCATATGGAAAGCAGACCCATCTCACCGAAGGAGAGTTTTAATTTCCAAATCACCGAAGGAGGAGGGAGGTAAGCAAGCGCCTAAGCAATCCTTCTCCTAGCCTTTGGATTTTTTTTTATTAAGCAATACTTTTAATCTAATTTTTAATGTGTGCTGGTCGGAAAAATTTATTTCGGGAGGAACTGGAATCACTAGAGGTCCTCATGGGCCAAGATTTTCCAATTTTATCCTACCTGGTCTCCCGACTGTTTGGCCGAATCCAACGCGAGCCCGAGAGTGAAATCAAATAAATTATCAATACCAGACTGAAATCCAACCTTGATTCCACGTTAAATGCATTCAGGCCCGAGTTATTTAATTTTATATATTTTTTTGTTGTTTTTAATTTACGCCAAAGCGATTAAGGCTAGAAGACATCGGCATGTTGTAAGTTATGTGTATTCTGTGGTCCGACTCCGCCCGTCTGTCTGTTTCGCTGAAACTAAAATCGATAATCTGGGAGGGTTGAAAAAAAAAAAAAAAAGTGCAAGCCTCGCCGGAGACCGACCAATTCTTTGAAAGAATTGGCCCTCTGCTTCCGAGTCATTGCTACGCATCCATGATTCGTCACCAGTAATGATGGAAGAAACAAAGTGTGGATCCGCAGCAGCACGCTGACGAAGGTCCCAGACTGCGAGAACTCTCCGCTCGCTTGTGATCAGTAGGGATGCTAGGCACAAACTTCGCCGAAACGCGTCACAATCCCAAATCTTGTATTAAAATTTAGTGGCATGTACCATAAGCAATACCAATTTCACTCGCAACTTCGCGGATTGTTAAACACCGATCCAGAACTCGTGCGATGGACTCTGGTTTTTGAAGTTGAAGAGTAGCCAAGGGAATGGATCATCTTCGACAGACAAGCGGCTCTCTTTTAACTTTGTGAATCCTGAAAAATGGTACTTAGCATATTCTCCAAAAGCAGTTGTTAACAAATCGTCGGTTCTTATTACACTTCACCATAGGCAAATTTTATGCCCAGTAAAATCACTCATTTTAAAATGCAACGAAACACATAAAACATCCCTTACTAAGTTTAACTTGCTTTCTGTGTTTCAGCGACTGCATTAATTCTGTTCTCTGATTGTGAATTTACTGATAAACAGCAGACAGTAGCATCAATCTAAATAGAATTAAGAACAGTCTCCACGTTTTGTTCAAGTGCCATCTATAATTTCCTTTTTTTCTTCTATATATATATATATATATATATATATCAGAGCACATGCGATAGCCAGCAAACCATCTTTTCCCTGTTTAAACTTCCCTATGACCAGACTAAAATTTTTTCCTCTTCGTACATCAAGTCTACGGATGTTCTCTGGCAGTGTCTGCCTGAGATAACGGCGAACCATGTTACAAACCATGTTACCATGTTACTATACCATGTTTTGTATAGTCTAGAATCTCAAAATCTTATGGGTACCTTCCAGATCATCTATAAAGGCTATATTATTATCTATAAATTCTATATCAGCATATAATAGCTTCTCGGCCCTTTTTGCAGAGATCAAATTGTGTATATCAGCACATAAGTTAATTTTTTCCATAATGCTGCATGATATTATGTGCACTGAACTTTGTCACATGTCCGTAATAGGCTGATGTTCTTACAGGTACAAAGCTGGCAAGAAAGCTTGTCTGAAGTGCGAAATCAAAGGACGTATATCGAAAGTGCGTTCATGGTCCGCATCACTGCTCACATAATAACTCATACGATCTCGGATTTCTGGTTGTAAATGTAATAAATTTCAGCAGCATTGTATTTAAATTTTACTATTTTTCGACGCAGGCCTACATTGCGAACGTTTTTATTTACTGTTAAAAATACTAAAATAAAAATTAAATCTATTAAAATTTTTATTTATTGAAATGACTCAATTGTAAATATGGATTTGACATACCATTATTTTTTTTTCTTACTTAAAATACAATATAGGGAAAAAACTTAGATAACGTTGAATGGATTACACTTTATGTAATTTTTATATGGTTTTAGTGACAGACTTTCCAGTACTGCCTTTTATTTTTGGTTAAAACGTGATAAGCTTACTAAAATAAGTTTTCGTAATTTGCTTTTTATTACTATGTATAAACTACGATTAAAAATGCGATCCTGTAAACATTTCTTCTGGTATAGTAAAATTCCGATTTAGCGTACTGTATGGGGGGTAAGGCCTGTCCACTAAATCTAAATGTCCACTAAACTCGAATGAAATTCACAGTCTAAATCGCTAGAAAAAAGTGTTGTACTGTGATATTAAAAAAAAAAAGAATAAACATTAATAACATGCTGCAATACAGTATTTTACTGACATCAGCTTTATGGAAAGAGCTTGAATTTTTGCCATGTAGTATAGTGACAATAGAAACTCTGAAGCTTATTCAGAGTATCAATGTCCTCGAGTATTCTCGCTAGAGGATAAGTTGACTCCATAATGTCTGATATGTTCAGCAGGCATGTGATGATAAGGAAAATTACGGTACCTTACACTCTCTACGATGTGAATCTTGTGAAGGGCAAAAAGAATACGAATTGCTTTTGATTACAGTTTCTTCAAAACAGCAAGACCTGTAAACACAACCTAACTACAACGTTTCGGCAACAAGTTACTACAATAGCCATAAAAAAAGAGAACAAAAATGCTTCATACATTGTTGCTTCATGAGTATTTCGGCTTCTCTCTCTCTCTCTCTGTTCAATACCGTATTAGTAAACGAAAGCAAAGGCAACCTCCTCATCAGCTGTTATTTAAATCTCTATATAATGGGAAATTATTGTTATAACATTAAAAACTAATTTGTTCGTTATGTATGGTATTTCTCTTTATTGGAAGTTATCCAGTTTATAGACTTTCTGAAAGATAAATGAGCATAAATGATTAAGAGGTTTTCATCACAACTGCATACATAAAAAAGGATTTTAGAATGTGTTTCATATGCATGGGGTTTCAAAATACTCCTTGCCTCTACTGTTTCTCAGGAACAGTCTTCCTCAATGCAATATTTACCAAAAATTACAATCTTCAAAAATTCAAATGTAGTGTTATGTTTCATCTTTCCATCTTTTATTACACTAATAAGAGTATCATAATTTTTTAATCGTTGGTGTGATTACCATTCTCTGGGATGACATTATAAGATAACAAAAAATATATATATATATTTATTTATTTACTTATTTACACTCCGATTCAGCACCAAGATGCTCTGAGGAGTTTGCAAATTCTTTGTTACTGTATTCGGCAGCCAATATACTAACAGTTAATCATTAAGCACTGTGGACAAGCTTACTTGTACGAACTCGGTCTCGTAATGTGTGAATTTGCCCCTACGTACGTTATCTTAGTACCACACCAGCTCTTAAATATTCTTTTATTAAGATTTGTTATGAAATCCTATTATACTATTTAAATTTGGTCTTCATCTGAATGTCTAATTAATTAATCAACTACCCTTTTAATTTAATTAATCTTCACTTTCCCAAGAAAGGTGTCATTTCCTAAGGACGAATGCAATTGAGACCTTAAACACTGATTGCAATAACATTCTTTACCTTAATGGCCATATGCGTGATCGTAGTTTCTATCCGTTGTCAATAGCAAAAAAAAAATATATATATATATACAAAGGGTACTAGGAAAGTTTTGCAATATGACGCAACAATGAATCACAGGAAGCTGCTTGTTGCTGCATGTTGAGACATGTTCATACGTGCATAGTAGCCGCCGCGCCAAGTCGATGGGCTCAGTTATTCATTAGTAGTGAGAGTGTAAAGTGCTTGCGATGGCATCGTGGTCACGAAATGAGATAAGGACAGTTTTGCGGTATAATTTCGTGCGTGGTTTAACCATAGACCAGTGCTCAGAAGAAATGACTCTTGCACTAGATGATGATTGTCCACATCGTACAACGATATTCAGGTGGTATAGAGAATTCCAAAGGGGAAATTTCACTCTGGAGGATTCTGAGAGGCCGGGAAGGCCACGAACGTCAGTTACGGAGGAAAACGTTACTGCTGTGAGGAAAATGCTTGACGAAAACAGGCGAGTGACCTACCAACAGATAGAGGATACTTTGGGCCTAAATGCACCAGCAATTCGTTCGATTCTGCAAGATCATTTGCACGTGAAGAAACTTTGTTCTCTCTGGGTGCCGCATCAAGTGACTGAAGAGCAGATGACACGACGTGTGACTTGGTGCCGGGAGATGTTAAAAAAAGTTTGATAAGGGACAATCTCGGTATGTGAACAACATCGTGACAGGTGACGAGACTTGGCTGTACTATTACGATCTGCCGACCAAGGCTCAAAACAAAGTTTGAGTCTTTGATGATGACGACACACCCGTAATTGTCAGAAAATCCCGATCTGTAAAGAAGAAAATGATAGCTGTATTTTTCAAATCGAGTGGAATTGTGGAACGTGTCGTTTTGGACACGCAGAAGACAGTCACAGCTAAGTGGTATACTGAACAATGCCTGCCTAAAGTCATTGGATCTATGAAGAACCTGCGGCCAAAGTCAAGAATGGACACCTGGTACCTCCATCACGATAATGCTGCAGCTCACCGCGCCAAAGCCTGCACCGAATATTTGACCACGACAGGACTGAAACTTCTCGAGCACCCTCCCTACAGGCCAGACCTTGCTCCCTGCGACTTTGCACTGTTCCCGCATGTGAAAATGAAGCTAAAAGGGAGGCGGTTTTCCAGTGATGAGGACCTTCTACGGGCTTGGGACAACGAGTGTGCTTTACTCCCTAGTGAAACTTGGCAGAACTGGTTTAAAGATTGGTTTCGGAGGATGGAGAGGTGTATTGAATGTAGAGGAAATTACTTTGAAAAAATTAAATAAACAAAGCTGTATTGCAAAACTTTCCTAGTACCCTTTGTATATACCTCCTGCCAATCTCACTAACTCTTCACCGTTCATTTTATCTCCGACCATTTCGTCAAAAATAACAAACTTCTTCAACAATTACAACTGTCAGATCTTCCCAATACTATGCAGACCCCCCTCCCCCCTTTTTTACCCTCTGTTCTTTAGCGGAAGGAGGAAGCAAGTCCACAACTTAGATTTCTTCTTCATGATATCTTCACTGAAAGAAGAAAGTTTTAAACTGACTTTGTATGCACATCTTATTACAAAGTCAGTTTAAAGCTTTCATTTTTTCAGTGAAGAAATCATGAAGAATGAAGACGAAATCTAAGTTGTGGACTTGTTTCCTCTTTCCGGAAAAGCGGACAAACCTAAATGTCCTTCTTTTTTCTTTTTTTTTTTTTTTGTCAAGACTAAAAAAAAAAGAAAAAAAAGCCTACTGCATTTTAAAATTGAATCATAGCAGTAATCATAGTGGCAACTCTAACCACCACAGGCGCAACCACTGGGGAAGGAGGGAGGGGCAGGGGAGCCAATGGCTTCCCAAAGAACATTTTTAAATTGTGCTGTGATGTGCTGACGCTTTTAAAGACTATCAATGAGGAACCTATGAGCCCCCTTCCCACAAACAGAATTTCTGAGTGCGTCACTGCTAACCACACCTTACTGAATACTAAATATGGTTAGCTTAAAATTTTAGTTTAAGAATGCGAAGTGAACCTTTAAGAACTTTTATTTTAATGGCTTGATGATGCCCTAACAGAATGCACGAATCGAATAAGGAATAAAAAGTAATAAAAAGGACATATTTAATACAGTTGATAGTCATTAAAAATCACCTTGGAAAAATATAATTTTTCAGAAAAAACCTAAAAGTTTCTTTTGATTGAAAACGACCTATATTTAGGCAAATCAACAATACAAAAAAGTAATTCGACAAAGACAAGCAGCTTTCGTGTCAGATGTGTTAGTCATACCAGTTGATGGACGATTGCAAAAACCAAAGCATAAGCGTTAATTGTCACATGGTCTGCACATTTACTTTTTTGTTGCCATTGTAATTATTGTTCACTTGTGTTTGTAGTGCCAGTTTAAAAATGTAACGCGGCACGTGAACATAACGGTTACCGAAAAGAGCGCGTGTAGATCTGAAAACAATGACGGCATAAAGCTTTCTGTGAGGGATACACGCCGCCACAGTCTGACGGCTTCATGCTCAAAGGGGCTCTCATTAGCTGATAAATAAAGACGGGTCAGGATTTCTTGAAAGCGATCCACATTTTCTGCGACAAATCGCCCACGCTCTTCAACTACTAGGCGACACCATCAGTTGTCAAAGGCAGCCTTGTCTACTCCACCTCCACCCTCTCTCCGTATTACTGCAAAACAATCGGCTGGGATCTTGAGCAAGACTGCAGGAGTATAAAACGTTAGGATTATACAG